>NC_092512.1:78838501-80065287 GCF_047511675.1 Marmota flaviventris
AGAGCCTTAACTTAATCAGTATTTTGATCCACTTGAATGGATTAACTGTGTGGTAACTGCAGACAGTCTTTACTTCCTTGTGCCATGTTCTGAGTTTTTTTTTTTTTTTTTTCCACCACATTCTTCCACATTTTTCTGCCATTATGTCCTGCCACACCTTGGGCCTGGAGGAATGGAATTGGCCAAGTATGCACTGAGACTCTGAAACTCTGAACCCCAGAGAAGCTTTTCCTCCTCTAAAATGGTTCTTATTGCATCTTTTGGCCACAGCAGCAAAAGGCTGATTGAGACCTTTTTATATGCATATGTATATATATTTGGAGAGAGGTGTCTAACTTACAAATGCCTTGTATTTGGAGAGGGGAGGCCAACATATTTCATGTAACAGCCATATCAACACTCACAAGGTCCCCAACTTGCCTTGCATGGTCTTGTATTTCCCAAGGAAGAAACAATGCATGTAGAGAGAAACCACCCTCAGCTGGTTGGCCTCTGTCACCCTAATCACAGCAGGCAGAGGCACATGACTGACATTTCCACCATAATCAGTGGAATTAGGGCAGGTGGTTCTCTCACTGACAGAAGGGTCCAGGCAGACCAGTAATGAGGCTCATCATATGAGTATGATATTTGTGTGTTCCTTACAGATACTCTATGCTCTAGTGTTGTAATAATTCACTTGTTAATCCTCCCTGGAGCATCCATGCTCAGTTACAAAGACCATGCTCTGCTTATCTTCGTAATTCCAGTACTGAACAGGTGGCACCTAAGTGACACTTGAAAATTCTTAGGCTGACTAAAGCAGTGTTTTCATTGCTGAACAAAAATACTGGTATGGAGAATTAATTACCTCTCAAACTACAGCCATGTGTCAGTTATTGATGGGGGTATATTCTAAGAAATGTGCCATTAGGTAATTTTGTTGTGGGGTGAATATTGCAGTGGGTGCTTAAACGAAGGCAGCTGTAATGTCCGTAGGTGACAGAGTCATATGTATATTCTGTCATCAGCTGAAATGTTGTCATGCTGTTTCTGTAATTATCCTGTTGACTTACTTTCAAATTCCTTAGAAGACCATTGTATTGGGCTGGAGGTGTAGCTTAGTGGTAGAGCACATGCCTAGCATATGTGAGGCCCTGGGTTCCATCCTCAGCACCTCATAAAAATAAATAAATAAAATGGGGGTATTGTGTCCAACTACAACTAAAAAATAAACTATATATATATATATATAATGAAGGCCATTGTATTCCTGGGCTATGTAGAAAAATTAACTAATTAATAACTGACTAAATTCAATCAACAGTGCTCTGTTGAGTTGATATGTGATCTTTAATATATGAATGTTATTTACCAAACCAAATATAGTCAATTTGAATATTTCTGTATATAGTATATATTTTAGCATCAAATATTATCTAAAGCAAATGGCATTCTGCATCTTGACAGGTCTTTAATGACATTTTTTCTGACATTTTTGAACTAGCATAGAGCACCAGATATGAATAATCTGGTGTAAACAATGTACATATCTAATGATTAATGGGTGATGTGCACTAATCTTGTTTTAATTGTGTTTAAATTTAGTGCTGTATGTTTGGTTATAAAAAGAAATAGACTTCTAGAAATAATGACAGAATAGAAGTCAACATATTGTAATTTTCTTCCCCTTTTTATGTTCCTAGAGACTTGAGGTTTAACAGAATAAGAGAAATTCCAGGGAGTGCCTTCAAGAAACTCAAGAATCTGAACACTCTGTGAGTACTTATTGCTAATCTGTGGGGTTCCTAAAATTACGACCTACTTGGTTTGCAATTTACCATGAAAAGTCATTTTAAAAATAAAGAACAGTCTATAGAAGAATGAAATCTAGTTAGGGGACTTGTAACCAGCAAAATTCAGTTGCTTTTTTCCACAGCCAATATTTTTCTTTACTTCTGAACTTGGAAGATATTCCTCTTTATCTGTTATTTATGTTTAACTTGCTTAGAAAAGTTTCTCAAAATGAAGAAACTGAGAGAAAGAGTGATTATATACCTTGTCTGTGGGTCCCCTGGCAAAAAAGCCATAGAATGGAATTAAGACTCATGACTTCCTGAGTCCAAAGCCCATTCTCTCTCCAGTATACTGCTGTATTTTATTTGCAATATCACAAGACCCCTATAAAATCACATAGAAGAGAAAAATGACAATTTTATGGCTAAGCACTGATAAAAATTTCCAGCATTTAAAAACTTACATTTTATTTATGGAACAGCTATCCGTTATCTCTTTTGTATTTAGCAGTTTGTGGGCTTTGGATTCAGACTCAAATGTACCTGAATCTACTGTGCTGTAGCTGATAGTCTGTCCTTGTGGAGTAGTCAGTAAACAAAACCCCAACTGTGTGGTGGCGGGATTGTAAATTAGTACAAACATTTAATCAATAAAAGAGTTTCCTCAAAAGACTAGGCATGGAGCCACCATCAGACCTAACTATATCAATCCTCAGTATTTCATCCAAAAGAATTAAAGTCACTATACTATAGAAATATAGGTATACCCACATATATAACAGCATAATTCACAATAGTCAAGTTATGGAGCCAGCCTTATTGTCTGTTAACAGATGAGTAGAATAAGAAAATGTGTTGTATATACACAATGGATAAAAAAGAACAAAATTATGTCATTTGTAGGAAAATGGATGGAACTTGAGAGCATTATGTTAAGCAAAATAAGCCAAACTCAGAAAGTCAAGAGTCATATAATTTCTCTCATATATGGAAGACAGAAAAAGAAAAAGGTAGGGCAGTATCTCATAAACATAAAAGGGGGACCAGTAAAGGAAGGGGTTAGGGTTAGGGTTAGGGGAAGGGAGGAAAAGAGGGAAAGGGGAGGTACTGGGAATGAAAATGGTCAAATTGTATTATGTTCATGTATGAATTTGCCATGATGAATCTCACTATTCTGTATATATAACACACCAATAAAAGTTTTTAATAAGCCAAGTCATAGTACATAACTAATTTTTTAAAAATATGGTAAATGGAGTGCTTTGAACAATGATGACAGGAGGCTTAAAAGTATTAAGAGTGCTCAGTGTTTAAAATCATTGATTTTAACCCCCAGAGAGAATACACTAAAAGTTAAGAATATCCAGTGTGGCTAATCCCATGTGAGTTCATTTGTCTTCTTGTCATAATATTCTCATAACAGAGTTATCAATCTTATCAACATGGTTCGACTTCTCACCATATTCTGGCCAACTTATCCTTTCTAACTTTAGAGCTGAGATCATGACTTTACTTGTACTTTTCCTAACTGGTTCCTTTCCAATAAAAGATGCCTGTATATACATATTTTATCATCATGTCTTCGGTTGGGAGGATATAAGAGTATAACAAAGTAGGGACTGCAGGATATATATATATATATATATATATATATATATATATATATATATATATATATATATATATATTTTTTTTTTTTAACAAGCAAGCAATTCTTGAACATTATGCACAAAAGTTTAAAAGTTTCTTGGAGTGCTTGTGGACATGCTTCTCCCTCTTTAGCAGAGATCTGATTTAGTGCCTCTTGGGGGACAGCATGATTGAAGCCTTCTACCACTGTCTACTGAAACATGTAGATGATAAATAAGTATCATATTTATTTATGAAATTGCTAATATTACCAACGTTTATTAATAATGTTATTTAATCTCTTCATTTGAGATAGTTGACACTTAAAAATATTTTTTTTTCTGAGAATAACAAAAAACTGATGATTTCTATTGCAGTTAGGCTATTGTGGAATTATAATGTGTAACATTAGTGATTAGTGAATAATCCAACTCTTCATTTGGAAAAAACTATGCTTATAATTAATTTTTGCTTAACTATTTTAATTCCAAAACCATAATAAAATGATTTAGTAATTAGTGTGAATGAAAAACCTTGTTTTCTGCTAGTTGTTTTACACACATTATCTCCATTTTCTGCTACTATGTTCTGTGGTAGGTGTTATTATTTATAAAGAGATGAAGAGACTGAGGCTCATGACTAATGTAATTTACCCAAGTTCATCCAACTCAAGGGGCAGGCAGTGGTCACCCATAGTTTGATCAGTGAACTTTTGGACTGTGTAGTTTGTGGTGACAGAATTCAGGAAAGCTATTTCCTTGGAGTAATTGATGGTAGATCACCTAAATAGTAAAGTGTATGTGTATGTGTGTGTGTGTGTGGGTGTAAGTGAGAGAAGGAAGGATGGGGGGAAGAGAGGAAGTTCGAGGTGGGAGGAATTGTTCTCTTCAGAAAATGAGCTAAGAAATGAGACATTGAAAATTCCCGAAACTCCAGTTAAGAGAAGACCCAAGGGTCTTTACTAACTTATTGTAAGGGAAAAAGTAAATATGGGTCAAAATTTTAAAAATAGAGTGAAACATTTCATGTAAGAATATGAAAAAATCTTCACCATATGGCTCTGATACCAATATAGCAATATTAAGTGTTCCCATGTTTCTGGGCTGCCTTTGTAGCACATTGCATAGATGCTCCTTTGTTCTCGTGTGGTTTAAAACAAATGCCAACCACTTGGTCCTGTGTTATAAAAGGGAAGGTTTTCCTCAGGAACAGTTGGCATTTTGTATTAAACCCAGAGGTTGTTAAGAGGTTTATTAAAAAAAAAAAACCCTGGAAATGTTATGTATTATCAAAGTCTATGAACTACAGGGTAAGCTCAAGGATCTGTTAACTAAACACTCTAGATTTTGCCCCCAAAGTGCAGACAAGTGAGACCTGGCAGAACTTGGTGACTCACCATGATGTGTCTGCCTTCCAGTTTCTGGGTGAAACTGATAAGAGTAATATGGTTGGGAAGCAGACTGGAATTTCATGGTGGACCATTCAATTATGAAAAAGATGCTTTCTGGCCCAAGGTAGTCCAAGTTCACGTTGAATGTTTTCTGCCACAGATGTGGAAATAACTAAGGGTAAGAGATCCTGGTTTCTTTTGGTGGGCAATAATATTTGAAACCAGAATCTGAATCATTAAATATGTAACTGTATACACACACATACACACACTCACACACACAATCATGTATTTATATTGATGCCTCCAGATCAATTCTAATGTCACATGGTTTTTCTCCCTCTAATTTTTACCCCCATTCCATATTCACATCTTTTTGGAATCCGACAGTAGAATGTATTTACTTATTTAGTATTTTATAGAATGCTCAAAATAGTTTCAGAACTATTTTACACCAAGCATGACATCACAACAAGTGTAATAAATTAAGTGGAAAATAGCTGTGCGAGTCTTGTTTTCTTGTGTGTCAGGGAGAATGCAGTCAAAATGCTGTATTTAAATTACTCAAATTAATCTTTTCATTCCTCTGAGTTTATCTATTTGCTACATAATTAGATTTGTTTTCCTTTACATTGATTTTCAGGATTTGTTTTTATCTTGTTTGATACATGGTTCGTCCTCCATTTCCATTAATTCTGTATCTCTGGATTCCACCAATCATGGATCAAAACTATTTGGACAAACAAATCACATTTGTACTGAACATGAACAGACTGTTTTTTCTAATTATGATTGCCTAAACAGTACAGTGTAAGAACTACTTATGGGGCATTTATATTGTATTTGCTATATAAGTAAATTAGAAATGATTTAAAGTCTATAGGAGGATGTACATAGGTTATATGTAAACACGACACAACTTTATATAAGGCACTTATGTGGTAACAGATTTCAGTATGTACAAAGTCCTAGAAAAAAATTGCCTATGGATACTGAGGAATGACTTTAATATTGATGCAAAATTCAGAAATATATATAAAAAAAGACACATGAAATCTTATTACTAACCTTATCACATTGGTAACCTTAGGTATAAGTATCCCATTAAAATTTAATATCAATTTTTATGATTTTTTTCTTTTGATATGTTTATATGTATACATGTATTTGATATATATTCATATATAAATATATATATATATATATATACATATATATATTTCTTATTGCAGCTTCTTTTTTGCACAAAGGTGACATATTTTACTTTTTATTACTTAATGACATCTCCTGGACCTCATTCCGTTAATAGTTCACAGTCTTTACAGAAATATTTAAATGGCACCATTGTATGCAATTGTGCGAGTTCTGCATGGATATTAAAGGTCTCCCCAACTTTTTTGTTCCTACTAAATATTATTCATAATTAAATATCAAATTAACTTGTTCACATATTATCTTCTACTTGAAGGTAAATTTTTAGGAGTGAGGTTGGTAGATTAATGGTTCAATGCTTATACCATTTGTTGAATGTTCCTAATGCTTCCTATAGCAGGACAATTGACACTGTCACCAACAATGCATACGGATGTCTATTTCACTATAGACTTGCCCAGGCAATGGTCACCAAGTTTTTAAATTTGATGATTTTTTTTTTTGCTGATCTAATAGGTATGAAATGATATCTCAGTTTAGTTTTAATTTTCATTCTCACATCTGAGTTAAATCAATTTTTTATGTTTAAAGGCCTTTTGTTTACTTTTTCCTGTGACCTGCCTGTTCATGCCCATTGTCCAGTTTTATATCGGGAGTTGACAATATCTTTATTTTTAACTCTTTATATTTATTTAGCCTTTTCCTGCAATGTGTGGAATAAATATGTCAATTTTTAATTTGTCTTTCCTGAAGATATTCTGTTGTTTATAGTACTAAAGTTTTAGTTTTTAAATTTTTCAGTAGTTAAATTTATGCATACTGGGGCTGGAGGTGTAGCTCAGTGGGATAGAGCTCATCTAAAATGTGCAAAGCCCTGCATTCCATCCCCAGCATCATAAATAAAAATTACCTCCTTTCCTTTTTATGCTTTTAATTTTTGAGCCATAATTATAAAGCCTTTCCTTGACCTGAATTCATAAAAGAATATACCAGATTTCCTTTTAACAGCTGTATGGTTTCAGATTTTTTACATTTAGATCTCAGATCCATTCAGTTTCTTCAGTGCTTCTTGTATAAATCCAATTTTATCATTTCTCCAAGTGCCCAGCCCTGGTTATACCACCGTTTATTTCAAAAGTTCACTGATTTAATGTCACTTTTATTACATACTAGATTTTCATATGTAGTTGAGCTAATTTTCAACTTTTCCTTCTTTTGTACTAATAGACTATTTTTAGAACAATCTCTGACTTACAGAAAAATTGAGCTGCTAGAACAGAGTTCCTATCTGTTCCCCTCCCTTGGCCTCACACAGCTTTTTCTATTACACATGTCTTACATTAGTATGGACCATTTATCACAGTTAATGAAATAATGCCGATATCTGATTACTGACTAAAGCACATCATTTACTCAGACTTTCTTACTTTTCACCTATGATTTTTTTTTTTTTTCTGTTCCAGGATCCCATCTAGAGCCCCACGTTACATTTAGTTGTCATGTTTCTTTAAATTCCTTTTGGCTGTGACAGTATTTTTAGAATTTTCCTGTGTTTGATGACCTTGGGAATTTTGAGGAGCACTGGACAAGTAGGTCATAGGATGTCTCTGTTACATATAGTGCTGTTAAATCAACATATCGAGTTTTTTTTTCTTGTGGTTTCTTGCTAGTGTACACAATGCAATCAATTTTTGTATATTGGTGTTATATTCAGTGATCTTGTTAAATAAATATTAGTTATAATTCTTTGCTTATAGATCTTTTGGATTTTATGTGTACATAACTATGCCCTTTGGGAAAAAAGTTTTTCTTGTCAATCCTTATGTATCCCTCAGGGGACAGCGTCTTGGTTTCTTCATATTAGCTGATTTTTTGAAAAGGTTGATTTGAGAATATAGTGGCATCCAACGAAGTAGTGATTGATTTGTGACAAACTACTGACAACTGATCATTCTGTCTTTACTCCTACATGATTATGAAGTAAATGAATTATTCTTTCTTTTGTTGCTCCACAGTTAACCTCATCACTAGTTGCTAATAGACTAATTTTTTCTCCACAAATTTGGCACTGCAGCATAAATTCCATTCAGCTTCCCCCAAATGCAGGAATTTTTCTGCCTATTGACCTAATTTGATGCTAGATGTGGTTCTCATAATGCAATTTCCCATAACAATTGGGTCAGAGTACCAATGGCAGTAGTAGACAATTGGAAAACAGTCACAGAAAGGTAACCAGGGAGGGAACACTCTCTTTCATCTTAGGATGGTCTCTTCCTAATGAATTTTTCTTCCTCATAGTCCTACAAAAGGAAATCACAGCATCAGCTGAATTAAGGGGTCTTGATGTCTATCATTCAAGTCTTTGGTCATGGCAGAAATATTTAGTGGTGACTAGAGGGCTAGTGGAAAAAGATCCAGGCAGATCAGAGAAAGCTCCCAGTTAGTAAATAGCTGACTCCAAGATCTATGTGTAGAATTTTCAATTTTATTTATCCATAGATTTACATGATCACATTTTGAATACTATTCTCAATCTCTTGACTCAGTCACTATTTTGCTTTACATAAGGGAATAGCTTTTGTAATACAGTAGTCCTGTGGAAGGAATTCAAAGGTCACTAACTGGATTTTCATTTTCAAAAGAATATTTTAGCTGTGAAATATTTAGTCAAAAATTTAAAAATAGAAATGAAATGCTCTATTCTGCATAATTATTAGGCACCAATAAAAATAAAATAAAAAGTTAAAAAACTAAATTGGTAAAAAGAAATCAATAACAACAACATATACAATATCACAGTACTAAATATATTACTTAGTAAAAAATTTGAAAAAATTTAAACACTATTTATTATTTATCATATACATGTTATATGTGAAATATTATGGCAAAAGCTTTACAATGACTAAATATATGGCCTTGGGTAAATTATTTACTTCTGGGATCATAGTTTCTTCATTGATAGGGCTCAGGGATTATGTCTTCTCTAAGCATTAGAAATTCAGTTATTTCTAACAGAAAAAAAAAGATATGGCAACAGGGAAAATTTATAAGGAATATTGTTAAATTTATAGGTTAAAACATAGAACATATTTCAAGATTTCAAGTCCCATCCCAGGCATAATGCTACTGGCAAATTCCCCTGTTTCATGTAATAGGTTGCTTTCAGGTAAATGGGAAGAAATGATTATACCAATGCTGGATGTTAGGGTTTGGATGTGAGGTGTCCCCCAAAAACTCACATGTGAGACAATGCAAGAAGTTTCAGAGGAGAAATGATTGGGTTGTAAGAGTCTTAACCCAATCAATGATTTAATCCCTAGATGGGAATTAACTGAGTGGTAACTAAAATGGTAGGGTGTGGTTGGAGGAGGTGGGAACTGGGGTGTGGGGTATATATTTTGTACCTGGAGAGTGGAGACTCTCTTTCTGCTTTCTGATTACCATATAAGCTGCTCCCCTCCACCACACTCTCCCACCATGATGTTCAGGCTCACCTCTAGTGCTGTGGAATGGAGCTGGCCTTCTAGGGACTGAGACCTCTGAAACTGTGAGTCCTCAAATAAACTTTTCCTCCCCTAAATTGTTCTGGCCAGATTCTTTAGTCACAGCAGCTAAATAACTGACTAAAACACTGGGCTCTGTCTTGTCACTTCAACTGCTGGCTGCCATGTTGTTTTACTTCAATGTACCTTGTCTGAAGAATTGAACACAAAATTCTCATCCAAAGAGCTTTCTTTTTTCTACAGGATTGTTTGGGGGCATAGGCATTTTGCTGACATTTTTTTATTTAAAAATTCTTCAAAAATTGTAGATTAGATGGTTGAACTTATATTAATTGTTTTCTATATTATTAATTATTCTTCACTTTTGCATCCTAGCTACCAGAAGAAAAAGAAAGCCACAGCATATAAGTAGGAAGAGTTTGTTCATACCAAGGTGTGTCAGCCCTGACTTGAATTTGGAATCCTTACTCATTCATAATTTTAAAATTATATATTATTAAATGTGATTTTTGACATACTAATTTTTATGCATAATAAAACATTTTTAAAAAACACATGAAGTCACTATAACAATAAAAGTATAAGCATAATGATAGCTTTGGAATCATCTCCCTGGGTGACAGTTCTAGCTCTGTTTTTTATTAGCTGTGTGATGCAAGTTTCTGTACTTATAAAAGAGGGTAATCCTAGTTCATGGAATTAACACAATGATTAAACAAAATAATACATGTAAAACACAGTGTATGGAATTTAAAAAATGTATATTAGTTTTTTAGGGATGCTGTAAAGTGTTACTAAAACCTTGAGGTTTTAAATCAAGGGGAAATTTAGTTCATTTTCCCATAAGTTGATGAGGTTATTATTCTATTTTCATTGATGTTAAATTTTCTGAGTTTTTAAAGAATATTTTCTGATTAATCCTCTGTCAGAAAAGAAGCTGACAAAGATTTTTCTCCCATATCTGTAGCTCAGTTTTCACTCTCTTGTTTACTTTGCTCTGCAGAAGCTCTTCAATTTGATGTCACACCATTTATTGATTCTTGGTTTATTTCTTGAGCTTTAGGAGTTTATTAAGGAAGTCAATGCCTGCATCTAAATGTTGTGTGTTGGTGCAATATGTTATTTGTGCATGTATGAATGCAATGGACTCCATCATTATGCATAATTATAATGCACCAATGAAAACCTAATAAAAATGTATAATAAAATAAATAAAAATAAATTTTCTCACAGTTCTAGGGGCCAGATGTCTGAACTGAAGGTGTTGGGAGGGCTGCAGCCCTCCTGGAGGCTCTGGGGGAGCTATTATTTGCTTCTTTTAGCATCTGGTAGCCACTGGCACTGCTTGGTGTTGCTTTCCTGTGGGACCATATAACTCCCATGTCTGCTTCAATGTTCCTCCTCAAACTGCCTGCTCCTCTGTGACTATGTGATCTCTTTCTGTCTCTCTCTTATAAAGACACATAGGATTGGATTTAGGGACCCCTTAGATAATACAAGATAACCTCCTACCATGAGGTCCTTAATTTAATCACATCCCTGAAGGTTCTGTTTCCCTTATCAGATAACATTTACAGATTCCAGTAATTAGGATCTGGATACCCATTATTCAGCCTACTAAAGAAAGGTAAATGCTTATTATTATTATTATTTATTAGTGATAGTAGAAATTATCTAATGGTATCATAAAAGTAGTTGTATTATAAAAGTAGCATATATTTAAAGATATTCTAATTCAGAGTTGCAAAAGGAAGAATAATATATAGAAAAGACTTTGGACTTTGGAAATTAACACTATAAAAGGAAACATTATATGAAGCCTAAGATATTGTGCCATCTAAGAGTCAAATATTAAATATTTTTAGAGTGCTGCTCTTGATATAAAAAAAATAGTCAAAAAAAAAGGTGAAAGAAAGAGAACTCATATTGTGGAGTTGCTGTTCTATGTCTAGTAGGATCTAATATATAACAATAAATAATAATAAAAATAAATGAAATCATATTATGGAGAACACTGTTCCGAGTGCTTTTCATCTGTTTAGTCGTTTAATAAGCCCTATGAAGCACTCCCATGATCCCTATTTTATAGCTGAGGAATTTGTAGACGAGAAGCTGGCTAACTTGGTAAATGCTGCAGTGAGTTTCCGTGGTAGAGCCTAACCTGAATCCAGGTTCTCTGGCTTCAGAGTGTGTGCTCCCAGCCACTTCTTCATCCCACTCCTCATATGCAATAGTCTCCATGTAACTTGGAGAGATTTTACCTTCTGCATCTATAAAATGATGACTGTAATATTTTTCTACATTACACAGATAAAGAACTACTCTGTTTTTTCTAAAAGACTTGCAAACAGTTTAGTTGATCACAAACTAGGTTTGTGGGAGCTCCAGAAACAAAATGGTAAAATTTTTTATTAGTGTGACTATAATCCCTCATCTTCCCTGACAAATTCCTATTACTGTTTTTCCTTCAGTCACCTCCTTGGCCCAACTACTGTCATGAATTGGCAATTTTGTACTAGATAAAAATAGAGGTATCTAGGGTGGGCTTCAGGGGAATATGGCTCATAAAAACCCTATGCAAAGCCCTTCTCTAATAAGCATGACCAAATATTTCTTAGCTTTAAGGCAGGAACTTAATACTTGGGCAGGAAGTTCTCCTTAGAGTCTCATTTGTCTTGGTCTTAATTTATGCTACTCTGAATTTAGAGACCCTGATTATAGCAGGAGGCCTCCTCATAATTCCAAAAAGGAAGTTCCAAAATGGTGAAAAGACCCACGAACATGCAATTCTCTTAAAAGTTTATTACATCATTTTTACAATGAATCCATGTTTTCAAATGTGCCAGCATTAATATATTACCTATCTTCCCACCTGCTATTCTTAGAGAACTGTCTTAGGTGCCCTGGATCATAGTCCTTCCCTTCCAAAGCCCTGGCAGACTCTTGAGATGGTTTTCTATCTGTCTGAGGTGTTTCCTATCTGTCATCAATATGGCCTTTTCTATTGTACCTTTCACACAAAGAGGTATTCTATAATCTCTGTATTATTAAGAAATACACTTCTCTCACCCCATAGGTCTCTCTTCCTAGCCACCGGCTATTACTCTGCTCTCCTCTAGATATGCATGAGCTTTCTTTCCTTTCTCTCTCAAACCTACTCCAGTCAGTTTGCAACACTTCTGCACCATTTGCTTTTTGTTGGTGTTTGTGTGTGGTAGGGCTGGGGATATAGCTCAGTGGTAGAGTGCTTGCCTAGCACGCATGAGGTCCTGGGTTTGATCACTAGCACAGTAAACAATCAATCAAAAACCCCACAACCAAAAAACAACAAGAGCAACAACAATACTCTCTTCAAGGTAACCAGTGTCCATAGGGAAAGTAGCCATTCTTCCATGTTTATCCCACTTGACTGATCAGTGATATTTGACACAGGTGGTCAATCCCTTGCTTTTGACATACTTTTCTTTAACTGAGTTCTATGCTACCACTGGTATCAGTCAGAAGCTTAAACAACAATATTCTTACCATCTGGGAGGCTGGAAGATTAGAATCAAGGGGTAGGCATGTTTGGCCTCTTCTGAAGCCTCTCTCCTTGGCTTGCAGATGGCTTTTTTTTTTTTTTCTACTGTGTGTGCACACATCCTGGTGCCCTTTCCTCTTCTGTTAAAAACATCAGTCCCAGTGAGGTCCTCACATGTATTAAGGTGACTGGATTAGTCCCCTTAATCAAATTAATGGTTCATACTTAATTACCTCTTCAAACACTCTATCTCCAAAATCTCCAAATATAGTCTTATGTGGGGTTGGAGCTTCAGCGTAGGAATTTTGTGGAGGGTGGTGGGAAAGTTATAATTTATTTCCATATCACCCCTCTTTCCTTAATTTCTGGCTCCTCTTGTTTCCCTTGCCTGGATTTCTCTTCTCTTCCTAGGTTTAAAGCTGCCTCAAGGCTCAGTCAGTATTCAGCCCTCTGTATTATTAAGAAATATACTTCCATATGTATATGCTTATCTATGCTGACTTTTGATGTGAGAATAACCAGTCCCCTTGGACTCTGTTTCTCACTATGACTTCTTTGAGCTTTGATGTTATTTCACTGTGTAAGAGCCAATGGGGGTCTTGCATTAAGTACGTTTGAAATCAAACTTTTGATTTATATTTTTAACCAAAATGTTCTTATATTATAAGTTCCTTCATATCAGCCTATAGTACTTTTTATCCTGTCAGTTACTTGGCCTGTAACTTCAGAGTTATTCTTATCTTTCCCTTTACCTCACACCTACATCTATAAGTTTAGTTCATTCTATATTCAAATACAGAGGTCCCCCCTTTCCCTCCAAAAAGAAGGGGACATCAATTTGGCTCGGGCAGGTTCTTTTTTTAAATATATATATATATATATATTTAGTTGTAGATGGTCGCAACACCTTCCTTCCTTCCTTCCTTCCTTCCTTCCTTCCTTCCTTCCTTCCTTCCTTCTTTTCTTCTTCCTTCCTTTCTCTCTCTCTCCTTCCTTCCTTCCTTCCTTCCTGAGGATAAAACCCAGTGCCTCATTCATGCCAGGCATGTGCTCTACTATCACTAAGCCACAACTCCAGCCCTAGGGCAAATTCTTAATGCTTGCCACAGAGAAGAATTCTAGGAAACATTAGAAGGTGAGGCACAAGCAGAGATTTATTTAAGACCAGCAAAGGTGTGGCACCTCAACACAGAGTGTGAGACCCCCTTACAGGGAAAGACACAGTGTGGTTTTCAAATCCATGCTTATTTTTACATTTTCAGTTTAGAATGAACAAACAAGCAAACAGGTGGGGATTGAAATAGCACAGTCGCCATAGTACACACAAATATTTCTGGCCCAATAGTTCAGATCATTTCCCTGTCTATGGGTACCCAGGTTTTAAATCACTTTTCTCTCTACATGAACCCAGTGGTTACCAATAAACAAACTTATTACATATAGTCTTGCCACAATAATGGCTCTGCAGTTTATAAGTTACTTATTTATAAAAGAATTTTAAGAGTTTTTATTTTCCCACAAGATTCCAAAAATTTTTAATTTATTTTTCCTTTTTCTCCCACTCACCTATCTCAGTTTCACTTTCCACAGTTTCAATTACCCACAGTCAACCATGGTCCAAAAATATTAAGTCAAAATTCCAGATATAAATAATTCCTAAGTTTTACATCACACCTCTGAGCACTGTGACGAAATCTTGAAATGTCATACTCCAGGCTACTTTGTCCAGAGTATCTACACAGTATACACTATCCATCCATCAGTCACTAGGATTATATAAAGTTTGGTATTATCTGTGGTTTCAGACATTCACAGGGGATATTGGAATGTACCCTGAATGGATCATTATATATTTCAAATCAGATCTGTTGACTGTCTTATCAGTTGGCTTCATTTTTTTTTTTTTAATGTAGAACCACAGTTTAAGGGGCTGAGGCTGTAGCTCAGTGGTAAAGTGCTTGCCTTGCATATGTGAGGCACTGGGTTCAATCCTCAGCACCACATAAAAATAAATAAAGATACTGTGTGTTCATCTATGACTAAATAAATATTTAAAAAAGAACCACAGTTTAACCATATACTTAACTATAACTAATTAAGCAAAATGATAGCTGGTTAAGAACTATTTCTGGATGTGTTTGTGTGGGTGTTTCAGGAAGAGATTAGCATCTGAATTGGTGGACTTGAGTAAAGCAGTTGACCTACTCACTGATGATAGGAACATAATTGGCTAATGCAGATAGCTTGAAATTGTTAAAGAATTATGAATAAATTGAAGGATCATACACAAATAGTTAAAAATAGCTAATTGCATATTAAATCTTACTTATTTTTTCCAAGTATATTAACCACTAGGGACTTTTTCAAACTTACCCAGAATCATTGGAAGCAAATCATGAAGAAATTTAGTGTGTTAAAACTCCTACATGTATAATCAGCTTATGATTTTAGATATGGTTCATGATTTATTCTTTTCATGAAAATATGCCATTATTATTATAAAAATCAAATGTATTAGTTCAAATAGATATGCTTTGTTGATTCTGAGGAACTTATTAAATGTGATTTTGTAAGTTTGTTAATCTCTATTGTAAGAAAATATAGATTCAAAATATGTGTTACAAGGCCACCCCATGACAAAAAGCTTAAGTTGTTTAGTGGACATGGTCTGAATGATAACAGCTTTTATTCTTTCTGCCATTGCTCACCATTTAATTTCTTTTTGGTGGTGATGGTGGGGTCATGGGCATTGAACCCAGAGGTACTTTACCACTAAGCTACATCCCCAACCCTTTATTTTCTATTTATTTATTTATTTATTTTTATTTTATTTTGAGACAAGGTCTCCCTAAGTTGCTGAGAGTCTTGTTAAGTTTCCAGGCTGACCTCAAACTTGCAATCCTCCTGTCTCAGCCTTCTGAGCCACTGGGTTTACAGGTGTGCACCATTGCATCCAACACCATTCAACTTTTTGATAACCAAAATTGCCTCTGCAGTTCATAATGACAAAGTGATTGCCTTTTACATGAAGTTTTATTTATATTTGCTGGGTTTACTGATTTGAGTATTTATACTGGACATTTCTCAAAATAGAAATTGCCTCTTTGGTACATAAGGAAAATCTGGCTTATATAATATTTACTTTTCTTTCTTTTTTTTTTTGCATGGGCTACTTTCAACATTTGTCAGTATCACTGAAAACACATTTATCTGGTGATATCCAGCAAAAACTGAAGGTGGAAAGCTGGAAAGTTTGTTTGGAGGTTCTGAGCAGAGTATTTATCCATCTGGGGAAAATATTGAGAGAAGATAAGGGAAACAGTGGTTTTGTGAAGAATGCACATAAAAAAGTGAAGAGAGAAGGGTCTCTGCTGGTGAGCCAAAATGGGAATCTCAATACCATGGACTGCGGGCTATTGCTACCTTCATACCCTATTTAATGAAGGAGGTTTCAGAAAATGAATCGAGGTACAGCATAGTTTGCTAAATATACCAGAGCAATAGTTTTTATAACCATGAACTGGAAAGAATAAAAAAATCACTGAAGATTATCTTGAATTGCATATTTTCAAAGATAGGTAGCTACAGACACATGGGTAGGGAGGAAACTATTAGAAGAGTGGCTGGTGTTCAGTAAGTACAATTTAAGTGTTCTTTTTTTAAATATTATCCAAAGTAAATTTAAAATATTGTCTCATTAATTTAGGTAATTTGATGATGGTGATTAGCACATTTTTAGTGTAAAAAGTAAAACTATATTTAAAATCAAATTTTCTTTTAGGTTTTCAGAGGTATTGCTTCCTGTTAAGGTTTGGATCTAAAATGTCCCCTGAAGTCTCATGTTTTCAAAGGTAGGGCTTTGGGGAAGTGATTGGATCATGGAGGCTTTGACCTTATCAATGAGTTAATTCATTGATGGCTGAATAGACTGGAGAGATTTATCTTCTCTCTGGCTCCTTCCCGTCTCTCTCTGCCTCTCAGCTGCTGTGATCTGAGCCCTTGCACCATGATGTTCTGCTTCACCTTAGGCCCAGAGCAATGGAGCCAGCTGACCGTGAACTGGAACTTCTGTGACTATAAGACCAAAGAAATCTTTTCTTCTCTAAGTTGTTCTTGTCGGGCATTTTGGTCACAAGGATGAAAAGCTAAGTAACTTCATGACAGAAATTTGGCTGTAAAAGACCTTATTTCTGGCTCACTACAATGAAATCCTAATCTGCTCATTATTTTGGGAAAGCTCAAAGACTACAGAATATGCAAAGAAAAACCTTTAAATCCTTTTTTTTTTTTTACCTTTTGTTTTTTACCTTTAAACCTTTGATTAGTTGTTTAGCAAGTCTGATTATAGGGAAGAAGAGAGCAATAGAATTCCAGATCACGATTTCTTCCCTCAGGGTATTAAAAAAATCTATTTTCAATAAATATTTTAAAGAGAGGCAATTATTTTGCTTTGGCTAGGAAATTATGTCAATGCTGTTTTTTTTTTAAATTTTTTTCCCTTTTTCTTTTGTGTGACTATAACTTGCAACTTTGTTCTTTCCAACTTATCAACTTTGTTTTTCTTTTCGGAATTCTAATCATGTGCTACCATGTTCTGATCAGAATTTTTACTTTTCTTTTTGTTATCCTTCCAGACCCACTTCATGAAATTTGGAGCCTGACATTTTCATTCTAAAAAAATAGATTTTTCTCTATCAGAAATTATTGTGCTGCCTTTCCTATTCTCAGGCAGCAGAATACAACAGACACTAGTATGGCAATATGTAAATCAAGGGATGTGTAACCGATGTGATTCTGCAATCTGTATACGGGGTAAAAATGGGAGTTCATAACCCACTTGAATCAAAGTGTGAAATATGATATATCAAGAACTATGTAATGTTTTGAACAACCAACAATAAAAATTAAAAAAAAAGAAATTATTGTGTTTATATTTTATACTGATTTTCAATTTAAGTGACTCTCTAAGGAGTCCATACAGGTGGTTGTAAAATGACTGAGTTAGTGTGATTTGGCTTCTTGGAATTAGCTTTAGGATTAATCTAATATTTGTGTTTATAAATATTTGATGGGGATGGTGTTTAGAAGTCACATAGGTGCTACATAATTTATGAGAGTAATATTTTAACATCACATGTCATTTTTTCCCCCTATGGATACAAGATCCTTGTTTTGTCTTTTCTAAAAATTCTAACAATTTCTGATAGAGCAGGCTTTATCACTGGAAATAGAAGTTAAGCAAATTATGTAAGCACAGTAACCTGGAACTCGTGTATCTAACCAAAGGAAATGTTCTTTTTCTACAGTGTAGCTGCATTCTTGGGTACCTTTGGTAATTTTTCAGCTTTCTATTGACTATGTTTTATTATCTTTATATCTCCCAGAATTCAAGGTTGTCTTAAACATGGAAAGCAACTTTTCATGATAATTACTTAAAGAATTAAATAATTTAAACCCATTATTTAATTATTCATTAAACTTTATTTTTTTTCACTTTTTAAAAAATATTTATTTTTTAGTTGTAGTTGGACCTAATATCTTTATCTTATTTATCCATTTTTATGTGATGCTGGGGATCAAACCCAGGGCCCTGCACATGTTACATGAGCATTCCACCGCTGAGTCACAACCCCAGCCCCACTTACTTTTTAACCCAGGCCTTCAATCTTAGAGAGGTTGCTACATGTAGGAAGATTGCCAAAACCTTTTCCAATGTGCTAAAACTGTAATACATGGCTCAGTATGATGAGGTCCTAAACATATCTGTTTTTTTTTTAAATTTTTTATTGTTGGTTGTTCAAAACATTACAAATTTCTTGATATATCATATTTCACACTTTGATTCAAGTGGGTTATGATTTAAATAGTCTTATTGATTAAACAAAAGTTAATGGATATAATGATGATAATCAAATATAAATGAGCTGGGCATGGTGGTGCACGCCTGTAATCCCAGCTGATCGGGAGGCTGAGGCAGGAGGATCATGAGTTCAAAGCCAGCCTCAGCAATAGTGAGGCACTAACCAACTCAGTGAGACCTGTCTCTAAATAAAATACAATATAGGGCTGGGACTGTGGCTCAGTGGTCTAGTGCCCCTGAGTTCAAACCCTAGTCTGTGTGGTGTGTGTGTGTGTGTGTGGGTGTGTGTATGACTGCTTTATCTTGACTGACTGCAGATTTGGGTTTGAAACAATCCCTCAGCTGTGACTTTCCAACTAGTAACTCTAGAGCCCTTTTATTTCCTGGGTCGAATCTGATTTTGGGGGGAGGAGGATTGAATCAGGGACACTCAACCACTGAGCCACATCCCCAGCCCTATTTTGTATTTTACTTAGAGACAGGATCTCACCAAGTTGCTTAGCTCCTCGCTTTTGCTGAGGCTGGCTTTGAACTCAAGATCCTTCTGTCTCCACCTCTGGAGCTGCTGGAATTACAGGCATGGGCCACTGCACAGGCTTCCAGATCTGATTTTAATAATGCTGAGTCCACTATGAGAAAAGCAAAATTTATATGTATCGGAAAGACATAATAAGGTAGAAGGAGCTTCTAATCACCACTTTTCATTTGACTTTTTTAATGTTGGCAATTATATTTATACTCTTTATTGTTGTGTGTGATAGTTTGTTTTAGAATATACTATTTCTGGGGCTGAGATGTAGCTCAGTGGTAGAGCACTTGCCTACCATCTGTAAGGCCCTGGGTTTGATTTCCAACATCACAAAAAGAGACAAAGAAGCAAAAATAAATAAAAGAAGAAAGAAAGAAAAATACTATTTCTATTCAGCAGAGCCATAGCAGCCTGTATGAACCAAAGTACCAATTTCTATGGTGTAACATAAAATGATCAGGTCAAGAATACCATTTTCAGTAGAAATGTGAAAATGCTACATTCAAAGCAATGTTACCAAAACAATTTTTGGTAATAAATACTTCCCTCATGGCTCAAGTGGGAAAAAAAAAAACAAAAAAGGATCTGACTTACTGTATTTTCTCTCCATTTTTGGGTCAGATTCATTTTTTCCTTAAGGCCCGGGTCCAGCAGGTGCCCCAAGAGGCAAACCCTGAATTGCTAAGTGTGGAGAGCAGTTCTCCTTCACACAGTGTCTGGGGTTATAGGATCTTCAGACTCATTTCTGGCTAACTTTACTCTTCTGGGATTAACAGCATTCTGGCAAAGAAAAGGGAAATATTCTACCTGTGTGGATTTATCTTAATTGCTAGCTTCAAATACTGTAAGCATACTCTGTGCAGATTTTTTTTTTTTTCAAAAGGGGAAAGGAAGAAAAAAAATGTGTAAGAACCAAAGAAATACAACCACAGGGTGGGGCATGTGTCATTCACCATTTAAAGAGCACTTATGACCTCTTAGTGAGCCCTAAGTCTGCTGGGTGCTGTGAACCATCCCAGTGAAAGAGAAAATGTCGTCTATCACCTTCTGTATCAGGGGAGGAGGGCAGATTACATGATTAAATACTGATGTTAATTACTTGCCAAATAAACATAGGCATACACAGTGAGACCCGCGCGTGCACACACACGTATGCACAAATACACAGTTTACAGAATGAGGGCAAAACAGCCTGGAACAATAAGAAGAACAGCTTATTGAACACTTCTGCAAATTCTTGTAAATGCTTTGTATAAATTTTAATCTTTTAACAGTCCTTGCTGTGCTATTACAATTCCCTGGGGACACAGAGGTGCTACAAAGTTGGGCAACAATAGACTTGTTCAGAAGAGAAGCTGGGCATCACATGCAAATAAGCTGGGCCCTGAGTCCTTACTTTCTCTCTGCCTTGGAGAATAACTTTCTCCAGCTCCAGGGTGGAGCCTTTTGGTCCTAGAAGATATGGCTAGGGAGGGAGGACAAGGGAGAGTGCTTTAAGTAGTAAAGTTTCAAAAATATAGCACAATAATAACTGATAATTGACATTTCAAAACAGGAAAAGTCAGAAATCTTTTACCTCTTATTAAAGAAATATGAGAAAGTTTCTATTGAGCAGAGCAAGTTTTGAATAGGCACATATCAGGGGTTAGGCAACAATCTCCTTTTATCTCCCCAGGAGGATGGGGATGTTAAAGTGCCCTCGCTCCTTAGAGTTTGCTTTCTGTTTGGCGATTAGATGAGCTGAGTTGGTGAGACAGAGGCAGAGGGTTCTGGCTCAGGTTCTTTTAGAGCACTGAGACTTGGTTTTGTCTTTATGAATTATTAGAAACAATTTAGAACAATTAACTCATTTTGTAGAGAACTGAAGCCCAGATGGGCTATGTATTGACCATTGAGCAGGATAGCCAGGATGGAAACCTGGTTCCCTAAGTCCTCATTCAGAACTGTTTCTACTGACATTTGTTCCTCTCGCTATTCATGGTTATTATCTTAATTGTTATGTGGTCACTTTTTATTATGCTTTTACATCCTGAGTGTTACCATGTTATAATGATAATAATAATATCATTTCAGGTGATCTGACATTACCACAAGATTAAAACACAGATTGTTATTGCTATATTGTTGGGCATTTCATAATTTGAAACTACAGAAAATACCCCTTTGGACTAGCTTTCTATTGTAGCATAACAAATATAGCGGCTCATTACAAAGCTCATTTGTTTGCTCAGAGCTCTGTGGACCTGAAGTCTGGCAGGCTCTTATTAGGGTGTCTGTGCCTGGGCTGCTACCTGGAAGCCCTGGGGAGTCATCTGCCTCCAGGTTGGTTCAGGTTTTTGGCAGACGTCAGTTTCTGCAGTTCTACAGAGACTCCTGCTCCCTTCCTGGCTAGTGTTGAGGGTGATTCTTATCTGCTGCAGGCCTTGCTATGGTCCTGGTAGTTTTCCCTTTATCTTGAAAGCCAGTCAAGGCCCACCAAATCCTTCTTAAGCTCTGAGTCTCTCTGACTGCCCCTTCTGCCAGAAGTAGAGAAAACTCTCTTCTTATATTAAAATTTCCTGGGATTCAATCAGGACTACCCAGAAAAAATCTCTTTGGTTAATCTCTTTGATTAAGTAGTTTGATTAAATTATGTGTTAATTTTTATGTATGCAAGGTATCATAGTCATGTGCAGGATATCTCATTCTATTCAAAATCCCATCCTTGTGGAATAAATCCTGGAATGGGGCATCTTAGAATTCTGCCTCCTGTATTCTCCAAAGTTGAATCTGGGGCACTAATTTATTCATTTTATACAGGCACCCACTAACGCACACACAGAGACTTTTGCAATATCATTTTTATATGATGTGCTCTATTTTTCTCAACAAGATTTTAACTGCACCAGCACAGGTAGGCAATTAGTAACATCTTTTTAAATGCTCTATAGTTTTAGACTATCAAGTTTTGCTATTTTTCACTTACATTATACACAATATGTGTTTGTTTAGTATTGTAAAGCAATCAAACATTGTTCTAAAACCTATAGATTAGTAGCAAGTTTGTGAGGTGTGCATATTTGGAATATATCCTCATGCTTGGAAGTAGAGAAAATTTGTATATAATATTAATATAATCCATTTGAATATAGATGTA
Organism: Marmota flaviventris; assembly: GCF_047511675.1. Lineage (NCBI taxonomy): Eukaryota > Metazoa > Chordata > Mammalia > Rodentia > Sciuridae > Marmota > Marmota flaviventris. The sequence continues at coordinate 78,860,999 of NC_092512.1, forward strand.
CTTGATGTATGTTCCTGCCAATTTTTTGAAAGGTGAAGTTAGCAAGGTAGCAAAGTACTTTCAAAAATTTTCACAGCATATTGGTAATATATGGAAAGTATAACTCATAAATCAGTCTATTACTAAACTCTTAAAGTGGTCAACTATATTGCCATTCAGCAATCTAATTTCCATTTCTTTTGCAGCTTACCAAAAGAACAATATATTTTCCTGAGGAAATACACAAAAGTAATTTTTTCAATTGCAAGAAGAAACTATTTGTGTGACTATAAATGGCTGAGTTGTAAGAAAGTCTCAACTGGAAATATGCAGATACCATGGTTACCCAATGCGTGTGGCTTTTGTAATATATGGAATTACAAGAAAATAGAAACAGGAAAGACAATAAGAGAAATGCCATAGAGTACCTACAATACCTCTAGAAATAAATTATACTGTTGTGAATTTAAAACATTCTTTATTTTCCACCTGAAAAATATTGAGAGTTTTTAACTCCTGTAGGAGTAGAGGTTATTTGTGAAAACTTCCTTGGGGATATCTATAAAAAATTGACTCTACGCCATCATGTCTTTAGCTATTACTTTCAGTTCCATGACAGATTTTATTAAAAGTTTTCATTGTGTGCAGAACTTTGTATTTAAGTGTTCCCTTAAAAATGCAAATAGATTTTCAAATCAAAATCTGATCATATTACAGATCATATGTTCCAGACTATACTTCCTTGTTCTGAATCATTTTCTGAAACACACAAGAAATACTCGAGTATTTTCCCAGGTAAAAAAATGCTAGAACCTAATAGAAGAAAAACGTAGGCCCAAATCTCCATCATGTCAGATTAGGCCCCAAATTTCTTAATAAAACTCCTTGTAGCTCAAGAATTAAAACCCAAAATCAATAAATGGGATGGATTTAAGCTGAAAAGCTTCTTCTCAGCAAAATAAACCATCAGTGAGGTGGATAGAGAGCCTACAGAGTGGGAGCAAATCTTTACTACAAGCACATCAGATAGGGAACTAATCTCTAGGATATATAAAACACTCAAAAACCTTAACACCAAAAACCCCCAAATAACCCAATCAATAAATGGGCGAAGGAACTGAACAGACACTTCTCAGAAGGTGATGCAATCAATCAACAAATATATGAAAAAATGTTCAACATCTCTAGCAATTAGAGAAATGCAAATCCAAACGACTCTAAGATTTCATCTCACTCCAGTCAGAAAGGCAGCTATTAAGAACTCAAACAACAGTAAGTGTTGGTGCAGATGTGGGGGAAAAGGCACACTTATATATTGCTGGTGGGACTGCAAATTGGTGCAGCCAAACTGGAAAGCAGTATGGAGATTCCTTGGAAAGCTGGGAATGGAATCACCATTTTGACCCAGCTATTTCACTGCTTGGTCTATACCCAAAGGACTTAAAAACAGCATACTACAGGGACACAGCCATATCAATGTTTATGGCAGCACAATTCACAATAGCTAAATTATGGAACCAACCTAGATGCCCTTCAGTAGATGAATGGATAGGGAAACTTTGGTATATATACACAATGGAACATTACTCAGCATTAAAAGATAATAAAATCTTGGCATTTGCAGGTAAATGGATGGAGTTGGAGAATATAATGCTAAGTGAAGCAAGCCAATTCCCCCAAATCAAAGGCCAAATGTTTTCTTTGATATGAGGGTGCAGATGCATAATGGCGATTATGTGTGGGGCGTGGGGCATGGGAGGAACAGAGGAACTTTAAATAGAGCAAAGGGGAGGGAGAGGACAGGAGAGGGCAAGAGGGTAGGAATGATGGTGGAATGAGTTAGACATCCTTACCCTAAATACATGTGTAAGACACAAATGGTGTGAAAATATTTTGTGTACAACCAGTGTCTTGAAAAATTGTGCTCTGTAGTATAATATGAAATGAATTGTATAAAAAATCAGAATTAAAAAAAAAAGAAAAATTTTAGTACTTTGAATAAGAACCACCAACATCCTTTGTGTAAACGTTAAGGTCTAGATTTGTTTAGGGAAAGGTATTATTATTTTTCTCTCTCTCTGCAGGCAAGGGAGTTAGTCCTGGGTCTGGAATTGAAACTTGAGTCTGCATGAGTCCAGAGCACCAAATTTTAACCCCTGTACTCTGCTGTCTTTTTTGGAATGACCAGTTCCCATTTGGAGCAGCAGCTTCCTGATTTCAGATTTCTCTCTCTAGATCTGCTCTTCCCTGGAGGAGGCTGTAGGCACTGACCTTTAACAGATGTCTTCCCATCAGGATGTGCATCTTCAGGAGATGTCAGTAGAGAACTCACTTAGTGAACTGAGCAAAAGGAACTAAAATATTAGCAGTTGGCCATATTTGGAAATTACTGTACCCTTTACTTTAAAGGCGGATAGATAAGATTTTCCAAAGAAATGCAGTAGCAATTCTGGGGTATTTGGTTCTACAATTATAGCTTCATCTCAATTCTGCCCCTCGTCGATCTATCAGGCACGTTTTATTCAAAACCTTTCCTGTTTAGTTCACTGAAGTCTAGGGAAAGGGACTTTCTCCTAAATACCAACACCTGCTGACTTCCAGGTTGTAAGCCCTCGCCTTTTGCACTTTGCTTTGTTTGTGTTTCCTATTTCTGGCCCATTCTCTGCTTTGGTAATCGCTGGTGTCTTTGCCCTTTAGCTTCAGACCTGCTGTTGCCATGTGGAGAGCCCGGGTGATTGGCAGCTTGTGTAGAGAGACAGCACCTGGGGCTCAGAAGACCATTTTTGTTGCACAATGACTCAACAGGCAGTCGCAACTTGGCAGCCAAAAAGAAGCAGGGAATTTCAAAATGGTGGAGTTTTATTCAAAAATCATTTCGTAACTACTTAGTCATCTTTATATTTGAATGTGGCTGTTAATGGAAGACCCTTGCAGTGTGTGTATGTGTGTGTGTGTACTCATGTGCATGTGTATGTGAATATATGTATGCATGTTCCACTAGAGTCAGAAGGAAATGGACAATTTTTGAAATCTCCTTGCTTTCTTTTCCCTTTCCATTTTCAGTAGGAGATATGATCTGGTAGGTATCTCTTCAGCAGATGAATCATTTATGCCTTTAAACTAGTGTGCTCGTTTCATGTAAAATGAATGCCTACTTGTGTAGGAGTGGCTATAGACATCTCTGCCCCTCTTAGTCCTTAATTTGGATATTCCACTGGGTCTAGGAATCAAATTAACACAAGCCAGATTAGTGGATAAAAAATATGTAAGCTTTATTAATTTTTTATAAATACATGGGGGATATTCACAAGAGATAAAGATCCAAAGGAATGGTCAAAGCAGGAAACTCTTATACTTTTTTTAGACAAAGAATGATAAACATTGTAAAGAAATGACAAGGCAAAGGGTTCTGGGTTAGGGGTAGTAAATTCCTGGGGCATTAGTATGAGATATGTTGTGTAAACCTAGTGGAAGAGTAGGGTTATTTCAGGTAGTTTATATGGATCAATTTCAGTATCAATTTGAAGTCACTGGTTATTTTCTTGTGTTTGTACTGGGAAGGGGTCTATCTCCCAGGAATTTTTAATAGCTTGTACAGGTGAGAGAATAGTTAAGATAGCCCTTTCACAATGCTCTTCTCATATACCTACATCTCAAAAGTATTTATGTCAAAGAGGCATATTTCAGGGAGATATAGGTTTTCTTTACTTGCTACTGTTGTCTTATACTGAAAAGTTGAATATTAGCAATGAAACCTAAAACAAAGTCTCAGCACTTAGAGGGTGCAGTCTTACTAACATTTTGTACATTTCCATTCATATTTATTGATCTAGAAGTTGTTATATTTTCAGTTCTATTTCTTTTAGTTTCCCAGCCACTATGTGGCGTGTGTGAAAATGAAATGGAAATACAGCATTCTTTTTGGTATTGCTGTTTCCAGTAGCAGCTAGAGAATGAAGAAACGTCCATTTAACAGAAAAGTTTCATCTTGGAAGAATGTAATTCTGATTTTGAAGTTAACTAAAACAGATCAACAGAATGATTGTATGTTCTATTTGCCCTGTTTTTTTTTTTTTTTTTTTTTTTTGGTGTGTGGGGGGGTACCTACTGTTAATCTTTTGCAAATTAAAATGACCAAATATACAGTATCATAAATCATTTGATTTCAAAAACTAAGTAACTTCAAATTAATCTGCTTTTGAGTTCTATGTGCATTTATTTAATTTAAAAGACTGACGGAGATAGGGATGGCCTTTGGCCAACTGTCAAACTGGCGAATTATGCATTTGATTTATTCCTCTCAAGCTTCCCCAGGGATTCTGTGTTAAAGGTCCAATTTCCTTGCCCTTCTCAGAGCCTCTTTTCCTCTCAGATATTATATATAAGTATATTTGGTCCTCAGTATCCATGGTCTCTGCATCTCGTGTATTTAACTAGATGCTGATGGAAAATATGAAAAACAAAACAAAACAACTGTACTGAACATTTACAGACTTTTACTTCTAATCATTATTCCCTAAACAATATAGAATAACAATTATTTACATCGTATCGAGTATAATAAGTAATTTAGAGATGATTAAAATATATGGAAGGATATGCATAGGTTATATGCAAATACTATCTCATTTAATATAAGGAATTTGAGTAGATTTTGGTATCCCTGGGGGTCCTGGAACCATTCTCTCATGCATACTGGGGGATGATTATATATACATAGATATTAATATAGATCTGAATACAAATATGTGTGTATTTTTCTATAGAAATATTTTTATTATTTTAGTTTTTTTTTATCTCCAAGAAGTACCATTTTGAAGAGAATTTGTAGGGGAAGTATACCTTCTATGGTTCCAGAGGGAGTTTGGGGACCACCCCACATGCATAACTCTCTCCTCTCTTCTATGTACAGCTGCTCTAACACAAGCATCTTAGAAAAGTTCCAGAAAACATCTGTGCAGATTTTTTGAGTGCATGATTTCCTGGTTTTTTTTTTTTTTGTTGTTGTTGTTGATTTTGTTTTTTTGAATGTGAGACTCAGAATGTGTTGCCTGCTTGAGCCTCAGATTGTGCAAACACATTAAAAGGTACAACCTAATAACCTGCCTTAATTTCTCCAGGTAAATTCAGTTCAGACATAGGCTAAACCCCATCTGCTGAATGCTACCATGTGTGGATTGCAGATGATCTTTGTAGGTTGGCATGCAGCAGCCTTTGATTTGATAGTGAATGGCAGTCTGTGGACAGAGTCCCTGACAGGGTGAAAAAGGGCAGAGACTCTTACACAGACACTCCCATGAAGGCATCATGTTCACACTGCTACAGTGATGGCTGTTTCATGCTGCCATTATAATGATGCCATAAATTTTCTGATGAGCTAAAACATGAAGGAACAGAGGATTGATCTGAAAGTCATATGGAGAATTTCCATCTATAAAATTATATCTTCATTTTATTGTGGGTTATAAATGTGGTATCCCAGTGACTGTTCATCACTGTTAAAATATGTTATAAGGAGGTTGTTATAACTAATTCCTAAAATCTGTCAATGACTCAAACTTAGAAGGGAGCCTGGCAAAAATCTCACATAGGAGAAATTAATTCAAACTGAATGCCTGTTTCTAGCTGCAAGTTCATCTCACAGCTAAGTCTATATAGGAATTTGTGACTCCATTTCTGTACTTTCTCCTCCATTCTTTTTCCAGATTTACTGAGACTGGATTCTCTACATTGATTATGCTAAAGGAAATAATTCCTGATCAATTCTGAGATATACATTTCAAGAGACAACACGATCCAGTCTGTCATTATAGAACAGTTTTATGCCCACCATACTTAGAGCAGATGAAATCAGTTGCAGATAATATTGTCTATTTACTATTTTATGTGATAGGCATAGAGAAGTTGGCAAAAAGAATAAGACAGTTTCTTCTTATGTTAACTGAACAGAGGCAAAAAAGTTATAAGGTGTTTTTTTTAATAGTAAAAGTGAATTCACTTGCAGTCTAAAAAATATAAATAAGAAGGAAGAAAGAGCACAGATATACTATTTTTTAAAGAGAGAGAGAGAATTTTTTAATATTTATTTTTCAGTTTTCTGTGGACACAACGTCTTTATTTTATTTTATGTGGTGTTGAGGATCGACCCAGCACCCCACGCATGCCAGGCAAGTGTGTTACCGCTTGAGCTACATCCCCAGCCCACAGCTATACTATTTCATGTTATTCTGTTAATGGGGATTTGTACAATGTACAACATAGAGATTAATTTGAAAGTCTCAAAGAAGAAAACCACTAAGCACATCTGATTTAGGTCACTGGAAAAGGTGTGAAAATATGCATTTGATTTTCAGCTAACAGTATTAAGTAAGCTTTTTGAAGTTCAACTATGAAATGAAATTAGGAATATATAAAAATCAACTAAGGGGTTTTATTCAAAGATGACCAATAATGAGAGAAATTTAAATAAATGATTTAGATGTTTGTGTCGGTCATCTTGTACTTTAAAATTTCCATCTTGAGAAAATTTCTCTTACCAAAAAGTTATTTCCAGATTGTTTTGCTCTCTGAGGAGCCCCATATGTAATTACTTTTGGGGGATACATTTAAGTTCTTCTCAGATTTTTGTGCTATATCATGCTTTTTAAGTACAGGCAGATCATTCTCATTTCTATAAAACTTGTACATAAGAAAAATGTGAAAAATTCTAAAACTAGTTTTTAAAATAATTTGAGTGAATCTACAAGTTGACATTTATGATAGAATGATCTAATCAAAATAATTGCTGGAATAACAGAATAGAAATTATAACAGAATGATTGGTTGGTGTTGAGTATTCTATTCCTTTTAGATTTTCTGATTCTCGAGAGAGAAAGTCAATTCTTTAAATTTTAATATTTTAATAGACATATTAATTGTACACATTTGGAGGCACAATATGATGCTTTGACACATGTATGCAATGCATAATCATCAAATCAGGGTAATTAGCATATATAGTACCTGTAGCATTTATCATTTCTTTTGGAGTGAAAACATTCAAAATCCTCTCTTCTAGCTATTTTGAAATATTCAATACAACATTGCTAACCTTAATCACCCTACTGTGCAATAGAACACTGGAACTTATTCTTCTTGTCTAATTACAGGCTGCTTGAAAATCACTTTTCATTCAATCCACAGGCAGTGAAGAAAACAGAAAAGTGTTGTGACTGCAGAGGGGTTATGCTGAGTCCAGAGGCACTGAAAATCACTCCCTGCTCCTCAGGGTCTTTTTTCCACAACTGGAGAGCCAGAGCAGAAGGGGTTGGGGCAATTAATACTATGCAAATTGAATAATTTGGATGATGCTTAGATTGAGACCAGACCAAATGACTATAATGGTCTCCTAGTTGAAGCACTTGCTCCCCTAATCAATGACTAATGCTGCTAGCTATTGAAGCAATGTTGAGTGAGGCAAATAAGAGTCTGGCTTCTAGAAGTTTGCATTTTAGTGGGTGAGACTGACAAATAAGTAATAAGTACAAACTACATAGATGGTGAAATAAATACAGATCATTATTAATTCTACGAAGAAAATAGAAATAGGGAAAGTCTGAGAGGGTGACATTTTAGTTCAAGTATGTCTGTGAGGAGTTGCTAAATCATATAATGTGTGTATAACTGCGTTATCTCTTATTGGACTTCTTAGTAGCATCCAATACTAATGACCACTCCAGCCTGGAGACACTTTTTTTCTTTTTCTTTGCAAGTTTGTCTTTCTCCTCCTGCTCCTTAACCCTAGCATTACCCTGAGTCATCCCTTCCTCTTTTTCTAAGATCTCAGGGGTATCTCATGTTCTTTCCTCTCTGCAGATACTGTCTGTATACTAGTTTATACTCCGATTTATGTCTCTAGGCCTTGTCTCAAGACCTGAACCACTGTACTTATATTTTGTTTCTTGTGAGCCCCTCAGATATGTTCCCTCCCAAACTGAACTGATGACCAGCCCCAATTAAACATCTCCCTTTCTTCCTGGCCATATTTTATTTCTTAGTGGATGTTGATTTGACTCTCTGGAAATTCAGACCTGAAATCTGGGACTAATCTTTGTCCTCATGTTCAATTGCTTGTCAACTATGACTGATTTCAGCTCTGATCTTTCAGATCATTTTTCTTCCTACCTATGGTATTAATTTGGATCCTTGCCAAGCCTCCCTTAGCTGAGTGCATTGACCTCGTATGTCAGTTTCCCTGGGTCCTTACAGAAACAGCACACCAGTTGGGCATTCTGAAGAGAGCTTAGTTAAGGCACTATTATGAAGGTTGGAACATGGTGTAAAGAAACACTAGGAAAAAATGCAATATCTGAGGCATCTTGGTTCATGGACAGGGTGGCTCCTAAACGACAGAAATTTATTTCTCCATGCTGGAGGCTAGAAGTTCAAGAACAGGTGCCAGTATGGCCAGATCCTGGTCAGGGCTCTCTTCCAGATTGCAAATGCTGACTTCTCTGTCATCCCACATGGCAGATTGGGAAGGGATATCACTGGTCGCTTTTTTGAAGGCACTGATCTCATCATGAGGGCTCCACTTTTCTGACCTGATCACCTCCCAAGGTCCCCACCTCCTAAGATCAATCTCCTGGGGCATTAGGGTTTCAACACTGAAATCCCAATACAGACCACAGCACTATGCCTGGTAGATTTTACCACCCTTAAAGGGGCAAAGAGGGAGAGCAAAGGCCAGGTAGAGACACAGAGGTGCAGAGAGAGTTGTGTGGAGGAAGATTCTCAGTAAGAACTGAACTTTAGTGGAGGCAGTCAGCTGTTTGCACAGATGAGGGAAGGGAGCCAGTGAGTAGATACCTTAATTTTTCTTACATTTTCCTCTTTGACATCCCACTACTGCTCCCCGTTGCCTGAGGCCAACTGAAATCAGAGGACAGAGGAACCACCATTTCAGGCCCCAGAGGACAGTTCAGGGCAGGTCAAGGAGGAGTGCATCCCAGGAGCAAATAAATTCTCTAACATGCTTTCTCAAGTTCTAGCCACTTTTTACTGTCTTCCTTTATCTGCTTTGAATCTAAACAAACAAAACAAACACCACCACCATTTTTGTCCTCTTAATTGATATTTGTGAATGCCATTTTTCCATTGGCTAAAAGGTGTTAATGAATCTCCAGCTTTCAGTACAAGAAGGAGCATTTCTACAGGGCATCCGAGGTCCTTCATAACCTACCTCTCTTTGTTCCTTTAACTTTATCCATCTAATTTCCTTCTTAGATTTTTAAGCTTTTTGAGGGCAGATTTGTCATATAACTTTGAGAACTGCCAGACACACAAATAAGTATCAGCTATATTTAAACATTTATTATAAAATATTCAAGACCCCTTAAGAGGTCTAAAGCAATATAGTGAACATCCATGTAATCACCAACCCAGTTAGGAAACAAGCTAATAATAAACCTAATTTCCTTCTTTTCCTACCACGAAGGTAATTACTATACTTAAATTCTTTTTTTTTCATTCCTATATATTTATTTATGTTTCTAATAGGGGTAGTATGTATTCCTAAATAACTTATGTTTTGCATGTTTAAAATTTTTATTGTGATGCCACACATATTGCTGATACTATTAATCATAATAATTTGAGTGAACAGATGAATTTATCCAAACAATTTTTCTTTACTACTAGCTCCAAAACTCAAGGTGGTATGAAGAATTCTAAGATGATTCCCAATAACCTACCTAAGGGGACTTCCCTTGAGTATAGGCAGGGTCTTTGTGTGAGATAGGATATCACTTATATTAGTAATATTACATATATCCATTCATCACTCACTCATTTATACTCACAGTGAAAATACGTGTGCAATCACTTATACTAATAGCAAAGGCAAAAGGATTTTGCATATTTAATGAAGGTCCTTAATCAGTTGCCTTTGAGCCATTTAAAAGGGAGATTCTCCCATGGAGGCTTGGCCTAAGCAGTTGAGTTTTTGTGGGGATGGTAATTAGCAGACATGCTCTTTCTAGCTTGGAAGAAACAGCATGCTGTGAACTGTCTACAGAGAAAGGTGGTTTCTAAGGAGGGTCTCAGTGCTTCAACTCCATTCTGAATTCTGACAACAGCCTGAATGAGTTTGGAGGAGGATAATGAGCTCTAGTTGAGATGCCTTGATTTCAGAAGACTCATGTGTAGACCCCTGGGCCAAGGAAACTGAAATAATAAAGTGATGTTGTTTTAAGCAGCTGAATTGATGGCCATTTATTTGTTTTCTAATTACTTTAGAGTATGTCCTTTATTAAACATCTTCCAGGAATATCTTGAAAAGATGAGGAAAAACGTCTATATATTAACAATAATAGTCTATTATTTATTATTGTTGTTGAATACTATTAGGATCATAATAGCAAACATTTAATTTTTAATTGTTACTTTAAATTTTATTTATAATATTTATTTATACTATTAGAAAGAAAATATTTGCATGTCCAAGGCTGGGTACCATGTCAATGGAACTTAAAAACATTTTTTTTAAGTGCTAAAGATGAATTTATTGACTAAAAGCAATAGTGTTTAGCTTTGGAGAAAGAAATGACTGATGTTCAATCAAAATATATCAGAGGAAACAAATATGGGAACAAGTACTTATTTTACCCTTGGTCGTTTTTTTTAACTTGAAGAGGAATAGACCTTTTGAGAGGTCTACAAAGAGAAATAGACCTTACATTTGCCTTAGGGTATGAAGCAAGAAATGTTGACAAACTTCTCAACTTGAATGTCAGGGTTGGTGGCACAAATAATGGAAAAATGGTATAATATCTTCTATAAAGAATATATTTTAGAGGTAGGCATTTATTTATGAGACTCATATATAAATTCATTTATGGACTATACTTATTGGTATTTACTATTAATGGGCAGTAAATGGAAGGAAAATTTTGCTCACTTCTGTGCTTTATAATATAATATAGTTTTTAAATGTGTTTATACTTGTTAACTCTCAGATATTTGAATACAAATTTAAAAACATTTTAATCCAATGTAGAATCTGGGTGCCAGAGACTGTTGGGATATAGTAGAGTTGCTTGAGAGTTCTTCTCATGAGGACCAACAGGTGTAATTTGTATTTAGGGCAATCATCCCAAGGAACAAAAACTTTGGAAAAACTTTCGAAATCTTTATTTTAAAATATTTTGATTCAGCAGGGTGTGGTGGCACAGGCCTGTAATTCCAGTGGCTAGGGAGGCTGAGGCAGGAGGATTGTGAATTCAAAGCCAGCCTCAGCAAAAAGCTAAGCTACTCAGTGAGACCCTGTCTCTAAATAAAATACAAAATAGGGCTGGGGATGTGGCTCAGTGGTTGAGTATTCCCGAGTTCAGTCTCTGGTACCTGTAGGGGTTTTGTATTTGGGATTGGGGTTCCTGATGAATTCATGGCTGTGGCATGTTTGGTGCTTGGGAAAGTTTTTGTGTAAAGGCATAGGATGCCTGGTTGTTATGGTAATGCCCTCCATGTTAGAGTCTTATCAGCTTTGACTTTAATCTTAGGTATACAATTTCTGGGAATAAAGGAGCTTGCTTGCTTGATAACTACAATGTTTCATCAAGTTCCAGTGCTCCTGGAGCTGCCTGCCTAACAGTAACTTCAGACAATGGACCTTCTTGAGAGTTGCACAAAGCTTCTAACATTGCATATTGTAACTGTGAAATGTAACTCCAGAATAAGCAACCTTACTGATACTGTAAACAATAATCTCCTTATGGTACTAATGACCTAATTTAAACTTGGACAAAGAGCCACTCTGCCACCTTCCCTGCCTCTGCATCTTGGGGAAATATATATATATATATATATATATATATATATATATATATATATATATATATATATATATATATAATCTCCAATTTAAATTATTGTGCTCATTCCTGGTGGCTAGAAGTGAGTTTAAAAAATGCCAATACCCTGTTACCTTGATACTTATGCTCCTTAGGCAAATACTGACAAATGGATAAAGCAGGACTTTCAGGATATGGTACATGCCACCCATGCTCTCCCCAAGGCCCTTCACAGGCCAGACCACAGCCATTGCCCAGGTGTGATGGTGGTTATCTGGTGATGCTGGAAGCCTCTCTCTTCCCATGAGGAAGCGGTTGAAATAAAAGCTGCCATCTGGAGGAATTTCTTCTGGGAACTGAACATACGATTTTGTACCTCTTTTCCCTCTAACTGTCCCTGGATTTTCCCGTTGCTCCCATGTCATTCTTGCCCATAGGGTGACCTTTCTACCTGAACTTACTGCCCGTGGCATGTCTCACCTAGTGACTCCACTTGCTTCTGTCACCAGGTGGGCCCATTCTGGCTTGATTCCTGGGAGCTACCTACTTCTAACCTCTGGATTCTTCCTGCGTTACTCTTTTCCTTCTTTCAGATACTCTCGCCAGCCCTAATATTTAATCTGTAAGAGTTGAAATGGTAAGTTATTTCAACACCCAAATACAGCCTGTGAGTACTCTATGTCCCCTTCTTATTAGAATCTCCTCCCGGATATTTGAAAACTGAGGAGTCGAGAAACTGGAGACTATGACTGGGATCCTTCTGTGAGCTCAAGGCTCTAGGGTGGTGGTTCTTAGAAAGATGTGGCCCCCTCACCTCCATAAGGAATATTTGGAATAGTTCGTCACCTGTTGGTAGAGCCCAGGAATGTTGCTAACCAGCCCACAATTCTCAGAACAGCACCTCTCCCAACGTGGAATTACCTGGCTTCAGATGTCAATGACACTGAGATCTAGGAGACACTATCATCAACTGCACTTCCTGATGTATCCTCCCCAGGGGAACCTTATTTCCAGGTAGTTCCCCCGCCATAATCCTCATCCTCTATAAATAACCACTTGACTTCCTTCTCGCCTTCCATTTTCACAGAAATTATCTTCTTTTAATTCCAAATCAAGTGGGGCCATCCAGATCAGTTTTTATTAATGCTTTCTCCTTGCCAATCAATGGGGAAAAAGCTCAAACCTCAAAATATAATGTAATCAAGAAGATTTTTTCCAGGATTCCACCAAATGACTAGGAGTTATTCAATAGCATTTCTTGCAGTGAAACAATCTGTCTCTTAAGTTTGTCATCCATCCTTACAGAACCATGAAAGCCTTAAAGACAACTTTATAATAACAAGGGGTGACTCTCAGGATGAGATCTCTAGAGCTCTCAGGTTCATCCTGGTAGAACTGGGAGAAGGTCAGGGGACCTGACCAGAGAGCACTTCATCAATTCATCAATTGACTATTTTGGTATTCAAGAGTTATATAGAAGATGAAGTTCAATGCAGAGAAGAAAAACAATTTTATTGTGTCCCACTTAGTCCTCACTTTCACTATTAATATCTTATAGGAAAAGGAAACTTGGAAGTTAGCAAAAGGGGTCCCAAGAAGATGATCCACATAACATAGCAACATGCCCCCTTGGGGCATCACTCTCTCTTTTTCTCCCCTGCCCTCTAGCTTTTCCCTTCCACTTTCTCCTCCTCCTCCTGCTCCTCCCACTCCTTCCCCCACCCCTTCTCCCCCTCATCCCTCCCTCCCCGTCCAATCCCTCTGCCCTATCTAGAGTTCATCTATTCCTCCCATGCTCCTGCTCCCTATCCCACTATGAATCACCCTCCTTATATCAAAGAAAACATTCGGCATTTGTTTTTTGGAGGATTGGCTAACTTAGCATTATCTTCTCTAACTCCATCCATTTACCTGCAAATGCCATGATTTTGTTCTCTTTTATTGCTGAGAAATATTCCATTGTGTATATATGCCACATTTTTTAATCCATTCATCTATTGAAGGGCATCTAGTTGGCTCCAGAATTGTGACTTGTGCTGCTATAAACATTGATGTGGCTGTGTCCCTGTAGTATGCTTCCTCCATCTTTGTCAGCAGTCCCTCCTGTCCCCAAAAGTTGCTTGGCACCCTTGTGGGTCTTGGTGGGGGCCTCAGAAGACCTGGTGCAGTTTTTTTCAGGTGCCCAGAAGAGGTGGCCAAAGTGGTGGTGGCAAGGTGGGCTTCGAGCAGCCAAGTGGATGCTGAGCACAGCCTGGAACCATCACCATGTCATTTATTGAGCTGAGCAGCCTTTGTGGGCAGAGGATGCTCTCAACAGTGTAGTGATTACCCAGAATTTTTCATCTTCTGGCTGCAGTGAAGTAGAAAGTTGATTGAGAATCAGGGCAATTGCTGCCAATCCAAGAGCCAAAAATAACTGGACTTTATGTCCCGTTTGCTTTGACCATTAGGGATTGCAGGCTCTTAAAAGAAATAAGAACATATTCATTGCTTCTATTTGAGTGAATTAACTCTCACAGAATTAACTCTGGTGCTTGTCCACTAGAAAGCTTGAGATGTGAATGGACAGTCATCGGATGGGCTCAGGAAGAAGCTCCTAGCTGCCTCCCCTCCCCATTTCCTAAAAGCTTCTAGCTGTCCAGTCATATACAGAAGGCTGGGAGATTATAGAGTTTGTCATTCAATGAAACATTTGTCTTTAGCATGTCCTGTTAAAGATATGGATCAAGCAGTTCAAATTCTACAGTATATCCAAGTATGCTAGTTTATCAAAAAGAAAATCTCTTATGGGGAGGCTGCCAGTGACTCCCCAGGGGTCTTTTTTCCTGCCCAGGAGGGTATAAGCCACCAGAGAAAATAAGTCAGAAATAGTGAAGAACAAAAGACTCAGAGCCAGAAAGAGTTTTGAAGCAGAGTACCTGATAGATTCAGCCCACACAGGAGCTGGAGCTGGATAATTAGAAAATGGCTCCCGTGGTTGCTTTAAGGGGGTACATCAAAGGCAGGTATAAGGTTTCAGGGATGGAGTCTTGCTTCATGATATCTTGCAGTCAGAAGGTTGATGGGCATCTTGGCAGGTTACACCCATCTCTGAGAGGCTGTGTGACTACAGCAGGTCACCCCATCTCCAGTGCTGTGTGGGACCAGGCAGAACTGAATAGGGCTCACAATGTGTCTGGGTGATCCTGGCCACAGGAAATTTCCACTGGAAGTTCCCAGACACCAGATTCTCCTCTTCACTGGCTGCGATGCTGATGTAATCCACACATAGCCCATGGATGGCTCTTGACAATCCCTAATACAGACATTTTGGTAAATGGCATGCAGAGGGGAGGTGAGTTCTTCCTGAGGTGTAACAGGACATTTTTTTCAGGAGCAAAGATTTTGTAGAAGGTTATGGAGGAATGTTAGGAAAAACAAAACCGCAGTCCAGAGATGTCTATTGAACACTTGAAATATAGTTAGTCTGAATTGATGTGTTCTTGTTTCATACACTCAGACCACAAAACATGTGAAAATAAAAGCGTAAGTATTTAACTTTTTATATTAAATACACCCTAGAAAGATAATAATTTAGGTATACTGGGTTAGATAAATATATGTTATTCAAGTCAATTTCACCTGGTTCTTTTTACTTTTTAAATGTGGCTACTAGACAATTAGATATAGATACATGGCTGTATTTTGTGCTCAAATTATATTTCTATTGGTCAGAGTGACAATAGATGTAAAAGACTTGTTTTATCTTGTTAAACACTCTGTTCCTTTAAGTTTGAGTTTGATTTTTATACAGTATTATTTTCAATAGTGGCAAGTGCATATAAATGTTTATTGTATTTTATTTTTCTTGAACTATACAAAGACCAGAAAGATGATCTCTCATCTGTTCACCATCCCAGGGGAACACACCCATTCACACTTGTTAGCAGGCAGTCTCTGAGAGGTGCAGGTTCACTTCCTTAAAAGTGAGCCAGATTGGTTGTACACACTTGAAATCCCAGGAGGCTGAGGCAGGAGGATTGAGGCCAGCCTGGGAAACTTGGAGGGACCCTAACTCAAAATTTAAAAAAAATAAAAATGGCTGGGGATGTGACTCAGTGGTGAAATGTCATTGGGTTTAATCCCCACTACCACGAACATATAAAAACAAAATCAGAACACAACGAAACAAAACCTCCTCCTCCCCAAAAAGTAACCCCCCAAAACCAAACCAACCAACCAAACAAGCCAATCCCCAGAAAAACAAATGCTGAAAGTTTTCTCTGATATAAGGGGGTTGACTCATAGTGGGATTGGGAGGGAGAGCATAGGAGGATTAGATTAATTCTAGATAGGGAAGAGGGATGGGAGGGAAAGGGAGGGGGCAAGGGATTAGCAAGGGTGGTGGAATGTGATGGTTATCATTATACAAAGTACATGTATGAAGACTTGAATTGGGTGTCAACATACCTTATATACAAACAGAAATATGAAAAATTGTGGTATATTTGTGTATAAAGAATTGTAATGCAAAAAAAGTACATGTACAAATTGATGTGAACATACTTTATATACTGAGATACAAAAAATTGTGCTCTATATGTGTAATAAAGATTGTAATGCATTCCACTGTTGTCGTGTATTTAAAAAAAAAAAAAGGGAAAATAAGATAACAAAAACACTGCCATGAGAAAAAGATGCACATGTCATGAGCCTCAGTATTATAAAAATCAATTTTTAAAATTAGTTTCATTATCATAAAAAATTTTGAAACAAAGTAAGACAGTTAAGGTTAAATAAATTTTAAGGTTTCTTTAGGTCTAAAATTCTGTGAGGCTCTATGCTACAAGATTACTTCACCCCCTTATCTCAGGTATAGTTAGTTATCTGTCAGTTCAATATCCTCAGATTCAACCCACCTCGAATGGGAAATATTCTAAAAAATAATTTTGTCTGTACTGAACATATACATTTCTTGTCATTATTCCTAAACAGTATAACAACTATTTACATGATGTTTACATTGTATTAGGTATAAGAAGTCATGTAGAGAAGAGCTAAAGTATATGGACAGATATGTGTAGGTTATATGCAAAGGTTACATCATAATTAAGAAGATAATTTAAACAATCTTTGATTTTGGTAGCAGTGTGGAGTTCTAGAACCAATCCTATGTGGATACCAAGTGCTGGATATGAGTAGTTTAACAAGAAGAGAACTTGATTGTTAAATGTTAGTCATAAGTTACCAACATATAGTTTTTGTGATTTTTTTTTAGAAGGATCATCTAACATTAGTTTTTCTTTTAACATTTAAAAAAACATTTTAAAATTGATAGGATTTATTACTAAACATATATTTAAGAGTCCTATCTTTGATTTGGATTTTACAATGTATTTAGCAGATTGATATTATCCTGTTTATATGACTTTCTCATTTTCTTTTTAAAAGATTAATATTTACATTAATATTTTAATGTGTATATCTGTATGTATTTCACATGTTTTCACTTATATCTTTCTTTTTTTGTATTAGGTAAAGCATTATAATCATAACTTTTGGAAAACAAATAGTCACATGGCCAAATATGGAAGAAAGGACAGAAAAGTTGAGAAGCAATCTGACCTAATTAATATTTCAGCAGATCTATGAAAGTATTCTTTCAATTTTATAATTTCACTTTCTTACTCATCTAAATTATATTTAATTATTTTTCTAGATGCACATAGATGATGAGAGAAAGTTACTGTCTTTGACTAGTGTATGTTCTCATCTCTATCATACTTACATCCTAGAAAAAAATTGTATTTTATGTGGTATAAAGAAAGTACATAAGAAAATGCAAAAATTATAGGTGTTTTCTCCTTTATGATAGCTCCTCTTAATTTTTTTGACTTTATGGTAGAATAAAAGCCATGCATTCAGTAGAAACTGTATTTGAAGTTTTGAATTTTTCTCTACCTCCAGGTAGTGATATGTAATATGCTCTGGTGATGCTGAGCACTGCAACCAGCTGCAGCTCACAGTCAGCCACGTAACTGCATGGTCACCTCATATAAAACAAAACCTTGGTTTTGGATGAGGTTGCCCAACTATCTGCTAATGCCAGTGTTCTGAGTGCTTGTAAGGTAGGCTAGACGAAGCGATGACGTTTGTAGTTTAGGTGTGTTTAATGCATTTTTTACTTACAATATTTCCAATTTATTACAGTTTTATAGGGACATAACCATGGTAAGCCAAGAAGCATCCATAATCCTTATCTGATCAGGGACAATTTATAAACATTTACCTGTTCTATCTAAAGTTTGGGAGACATTTACCAAAATTAAGTAATTATTTCTGAGTAGAGGTGCTTTTAAATTTTCCTTGTGCATATTTATATTTTAAAAATTGCTACATAAATAATCCATGCTAATTATAGAAAACAGGAAGATAGAAAACAATTAGAATCAAATGATAGCATCACAGTTGCACTAAAATGGAAGTTGTGTGAGGATGCCTATTTTTAGTACTGTACCAGCTAGGAGGTGGAGGTGTTTGTGCATTGGGAGATGACACAATAGCTGTCATATATATGTATGCATGTTTGTATATATCCATGTATATTGTATCTAGATTGGGAATGGTAAAAAACTTGAAATTGTGATGTTTTAACATAAAGATCAAAAACTTTTTAAAAACCTAAAATCAGAGGTAAAATTTAAGTATTAATAATGGATTTTAGGAACTGAATGTTTATTTACTTATTTTGCAATGGTGTGGCTTAAATACCAGGCCTTATGCATTCCAGGCAAGTGGTCCACAATGAGCTCCTCCCCCTCTCCTAGGAATTGAATAATTTAATAAACTAATTTTAAACATAATTTGAGGGGTAGGTTTTTTACACTGTTCTAATATGTTGACTATATTATAAGAAATGCAACCCTTCATTGGCTTTGGCATAGAAATAAATACACCCTCCATTTAGTTACTGCTCATGATAGTAATTATTTGTGGTAAGAGGAATCATGAGCATGCGGCCACTATTTATCCGTACCCTGCTTCCTGGTTTAATAACACACTTGCCTGGCAAATTCTTTTCTTTACTCCTACTTACTTCCCTTTTAAAGCATCTAGTTTGTAACTTTCATAATTATTAAGGATGAAAGTCTAAAAGAGTACCTATTATCACCATTATTTCAAAGTACATTTTAAGAGGGTCATCAAGTCTTATTGGGTATAAGATAGAAATGAGGTATCATTATGGGAAATACTATGTTTGGCATGGGAGATAACTTCATGATTCAAATACTCACAGTCAACTAAGAAGTGGTTAGAAACAATAAATAAGCAAAGTAAAGAAAGTTACAAAACTAATGTTCAAAATTCAATATCTCTCCTGTATTAAAAAAATAATCAGCTAGGAAATATGTTGTAATAAAAGATTTGCTTTAAATTGGGAATCCAGAAGATGAAATAGCATGAGCAAATTTAGTAAAACATACATTTCGGTGTTCGTTTTGGAAAAAAAAAAATAGTTCTAGTACATATTATAAGCTAAAGCTAAATTTTTTGTATACCAAGAATTCTTGACAAATCAAGAAAGGCAAGCAATGGAATAGAAATATGGAACCAAAGATGTGTTCAGTTAATTTACTGACGAAAAAATAAATGGCCATTAACATAAAATTTCAGGATAAGTATATCGTTCTTTTACTTCAGTCTTAGATAGTCATTACTGACTTTGGCCATGAATCTCTTACTTGGTAACAATGCAAATAACACAGGAATCATAGATAATGCTTATTGAAAGTTTTGTATTCTGTTTACTTCAGGAAACATGGAAATGAAATGCACAACCTCTCCATGTTAAGGGTAGCTGAACCCCATTTGGGGGGTGTTCAAAAGATAAGGAGGACAGTGAACTTGTTGGATTTTTAAAAGAATTTGTCCCTCAGAAAGATTTCACATGTATACTTGCATTTCCTTTTGAGGAATATGCATGAAGTGAAAAGCTGATAAAGTCACTAGATAATAAATTTGTGTTCTGTAAATGAAAATGAGCCAGTTCCTTTGCTTTATTTCCCACCATTTTGAACTGCAAATGATTTATATGGTGCCTAAAATAATATAAATATTTTTCTGTGGTATTGGCAATGATAAATTATCCAGAGATAGTCATTACTGACTTTGGCCATGAATCTCTTACTTGGTAACAATGCAAATAACTCAGGAGTCATAGATAATGCTTATTGAAAGTTTTATACTCTGTTTACTTCAGAACACACGGAAATGGAATGCACAACCTCTCCATGTTGAGGGTAGCTGAACCCCATTTTTGGAGAATGCCCACATGAATAGCAAGCACAATCATACCATGCAAAAATAGATCAGCATTAGCACCACTTACCAAAAAGTCAAACACACATTATAAACACAACAAAAAACAAAAACCTGTTTCATTTGTATGTAGTTATAAAGATTATACTTTCATAGTAAATCTTGGCATTATTCTAAGCAGATATTGCATGTGAGATGCAAACAAGTTCTATTTTACTTGTTTCTCCTATTGGGGGTTTATTGTTTATTTATTTAAAAAATTTTCATTAATGTGCATTAATTATAGATCTGTATTGATTTCTTTGGGATCTGCTGCTAGAGAGTTATTATGTTCTTTCAGAAGCATCTTATTACCTTGATTGTTCATATTTCTTATTCTCCTGTGTTGAGATTTGTGCATCAAGTGGATCAGGTATCTCTACAACTTTTGTGGAGTGGCCTGATCCACCATAGGGGCCACCACACCCATTAAAGGACTAGCCACATATCGAATACACACTCTGTTTGGAACACAGAGTGGGTCTTTCCAATTCTGCCACTGTATGCACTGTGTTCAAAGTCATTAATCACAGCCAGAGAAGCTACAGGGGGACAGCACTATGTTACCCAGCTGGAATTAGAGCCAACTGGGCATAACAAATCAACACCCAAGGCACATCCTCGGGAGAATGCCTTCATGAATTGTATTTGGCCACCCCCATTCACATGTACCCAAGGGTAGGGGACAGAGAGCCAAGGGTTATCAGGGTCCTCTCACCATGTCACTGTGGCAAGGCAGGAGTGGAAAATAAAGTGCACCTTCCTCATCTTGTTAGTAACAGGCACTTGAGTGCAGCACAGTGAGGAGGGGCAGCTGGAACCCTGTGGGTACCTGCCTTTGGTCCCAGCACTGGTGTGGGTCCACATGTGCCTGGTCACACCTGTTCTCAGGGGGCAAGGACCTGCTCCTGGTTCTCAATGGGGGCATCCTCTGCTCTCTGTGTTCTACCTACCCCTCATCCCTACAGTGCAGGCACCCTGGGCTTATATCACAGTCACTCTGCTTAGGACAACACCGTGTGTCTGATATATCCAATATGTGATATTGTATTCTTGAGGCAGATACCCCTGAAACCATAATAGCAGAATGTGTGTGGAGTCTCAGAGATGGGGTGTGCAGGGTTTCTGATCCCTAGAACAATTCAAACAACAGTAGGTCCCTTCTCAAGATGGCTCCTGGCTGTAGTAACCTAGGTTTTCTTAGGAGATGATGTGAGATTCTTTCCCAAAGCAAGACAGCTGTGCAGATTTCAGATTACTTATCTAATTAGGCTCTAAGCTTGTAAGGATTGTATAACTTACAAAACACTTTTATTTTCCCTAATAGCCACATTATTTTTTCCCAAAATATTTCCAAAAGCACAGTCTACATTTGTACAGTATGAAATATATGAGTGTGCATGCTACAGGAAGGCACTCAGTATTTCCGCAAAAATAAATAAATAAATAGATAGATAGATAAATAAATAATACAAAGAGCTAATGCAGGTGATACAATGACTCATTGGTCTAATGCTGGTTCCTCTTTTCTCCAAGGGCTTGATCATCTGAGTAATCATCTGTCTTTAGAAATTACTTTTCTTTATTTCTTCAATAAAAAGTGTAACATTTTTCTTGTAGGAAATTTTGTTTGCTTCTTTTTTTCCCCTCCTTGGCATTGTAGGCAATATTAGGTGTATTAGTCAGCATTCTCTAGAGGAACAGAATCAACAGGAAGTAAAATTATAAAAAGGGATTTATCAGTTTGGCTTCTGCAACCAGAAGCTGGATAGTCCACAATGGCTGGAGAGCTAGAAGAACCAGTAGCTGCACAGTCCAAGAGGCGGAAGTCCCAGAATAAGAGGGATCAAAGGTGCTACCCTAGTCCGAGACTGAAGGCTTCTGCAGAATCACTGGCAGAGTCTTCTTTGGAGGGGTGAAGAAAAGCGAGTCCGATATCCTCAGATGATCTAGCAGCAGTCAGGAACCTGTTCAAGAAGAATGGAGCTTGCATCTACTGCTTCTTCCTTGCCAATCATTCCCAGACACACCCTCATTGACACTCCCTTAAGCCTCTTAGTAATTGGCTACTCTTAATCCAATCAAGTTGGCAATTTAAATTATCCATTACATAGAATATAGAGCACAGCTACAAATTTACTGAGCTTGTGTTGATTTTTGGTGACAGGGCATTAGGTATTGTTTTATGTCCTGAATTTCTGTAGATTCACTCATAAATTTCAATTGCATTTTATTTATGAAAAAATAAAAGAAAAATAATAGAAATGATAGTTTCTATAATTACTTAATCAAAACACTGCTAGGTGAAGAATCCATCCATTAAAATTATAATACAGATATTTTGATGGAAAACACGGTGCTTTGAATAAAGTTTGACAAGAAATATGTGTTGGTGACTGGAGAATACATTCAACTGTGAACCACTGTAATGGATTTGGATTTTTGTTAACAATAAAAACATTTTCAAAAAACCTTCAAATTAAATTGTTTGATCTCATATTTTAGGTTACTCATATTCACAGTGAATTATAATGTTAAGTTGTATGTTTTACTTTTGCCATAATTTAGATAAGTACATAAGAATATGTGGAAACATAGATTTCTCACACATTTTATATATTAAAGAAAGATTAATTGCAATACATAGTATCTTTTCCTTCTCTTGGTTGTGGTTTTGGTCATAGATGACCAAAAGCATCTTTAAAAAAATTTTAATTGTAGATGGATACAGTACTTTTATTTTGTTTAGTTTTTTAATGTGGTGCTGGGCGCTCTACCACTGAGCCACAATCCTAGCCCCTAAAGCATCTTCTGTATAAAACAAATTGACTTCTTTCTCTTAAATACCACATCCTTGGGAAAATTAAGAAACTAGTCCCTCAAATTGTTTCCTGTGGTCGGTGGTTCATATGAGATTGAGATTACATATATTGATCACATTATACACATCCCAGCAGAAGTGTAAATTACATGCACACACATATTTTATTCTATGTGCATTAGAATAATCATTCTCTAAGTAACAACATTTCTGTGGTGGTTGTTTTGGGATCTAAAGGAAAGTGTATTAATTGATTTGGAACAATAAAATGAGAGTATGTACAGAGAGAGTAACTAAATGAGAGATTCTCTTAGGACAACACGTGTGTCTGGTATTAATCATATATTAACTAGCTATGTTGATTTCAGCCTGCTTAAAAATTTCCTGCGCACATGGTGGACTATAAATTTTATTGGATCCTTGACTAAGGAGTATCCATGACAATTGGCATTATCTCTGGCTGGCATCACTTCTAATGCTGTAGATTTATTGTTCTGCCTCCCCAATGGCCAGAAGAACTCTAGGCAGTCTGTCACAAATGGTGAAGAGTGGCTTGGGTAACATCACTGGGAATCACATAGTGGCTTCAGATACTATTTGGGGTACTTAGCAGTGAAGCCTGTGGTGAACAGGTTAGGAACAGATAAGACTGGAGATTTGTGGGCTTCCTGTGGCATTGTATGTAATGACTAAAATGATCACTTGGCCGAAGCACTTCTGTTTTCCTAATCAGTCACACACACACAGAGAAAAAACAAAAAAAAAAATTCATCATACACTAAAAGTGAGCCCTCCAGCATTTGATTCTAGCCATAGCTGTTAAGAAGCTTTGGGGTTTTTTGATATTAGAAGACCTTCAGAGATAAGTGTACTAAGCCAGTTAGCACACATTTAGACATGCCACCACAATTTAAATTTGAAAGAAATTTTAAGTGTATTTATCCAAAAATATGATTTTCATTTGCCAGAGTACTCTTTTCAAAGCTTTCAAAGGTACAGAAAGGTGATTTTCTGTAACTTGGTTTACTGTTCAAATCCAATTTAGTTCTGCCACCTGTTATTTTTCTCCTTGGATTTTTTTTTAGAAGTCATTTTTAGAGCCTTTGATATTACTATATAAGAGCCTCACATCCTATGGTGTAATTGACTCTGGGTTTGATAGTTCAACAAATACACAATGAGAGTCCATTGTGTGCCAAAAGCTGTAATGTTTATTTTTCCAAGGAAGCTGCTTCAACCTAAGTGTTTGCAGCTCTCCATCTGTTAGTTTAGGAATTTGTCCCTTTGTTACTGTGACAATAATGATAATTTCTCTTTTAGATGATAGGCTTCAGGAGATGGAGAATTTTGCCTTTGGGTTTTTGATGCTCTTCTAGTGATATTTTGGGGATAACTTATTATATTTTTGAATAGATTAATATAGCCTTTCTAAATAGAAAATTAAAATTTCCAAATTTAGCGAACCATGTCACCATGTTAGTAAATATTTTTCTACTATGCAGAGCATTACACTTAAAAGTGGAAAGGTTAAAATGTTTGCAGAATCAGCTTCTCATTGTGGAATTGTTTGTTTGTTTTCTTTTTAGTCTTCTGAACAACAATCAAATCAGAAAGATTTCCAGAACTGCTTTTGAAGGACTTGAAAATTTGCTGCATCTGTAAGTTCTAAGAAAAACGAACAATGGCTTCTTTTGTTGACTGATTATTTTTGCCTTCTTGATTATTTTAACCTAAGCAATTCTTTACCTTCCTGAGAAGTACTGGCAACCTTGAAACAGAACTGTTAAATGAACATTTCTAAGGACAGCAAAGTGTTTCTTTCAATAGATCGTGCATCTGGGGACATTTGAATATTAATGCACATTTCTATCCTTCCACCCTTGACACGCAATTCTAAATTGGAGAAAAATAAAAACAAAGTTTAATCAATACTTCACACTTATATCTAATTAATCAATAATTATAAAAAATCCACAAATCTGAAAGGAAGTTTTATGTTAATAATTCAGTCATCTAAGACCTCTTGAGGCTGGTGAACACATTACAATTAGGAATGTTAATCAACTTGGGTAGGAGACAAATTTTGAAAAAAAAAACAGCTTATAAATATGACCATTAACAATTATCATGCTTTTGATGTATTATTATTGATAAATGAATAAAAAAAACCACTTAAAATGATTGCTTAAGTCAGAAACCGATACATGTTGATAAAATGAATGTTGGATGGTGGAGAATGGATAGGCTTATGTGGGAGGCAGAAGAAAGTAAGCACACTGGTTTCAGGTAGGAGTGAGTCCTTCAATTTCCTTTTAAAAAAATGTTGAAGACAACTGGAGGTAAGCTTAGTAGTAGAGCACCTGCTTGGCATGTACCAGGCCCTGGGTTTGATCAGTAGCACTACCAAAAAAAGTATTAAGGAGGTAACTAACATTTTTACACAAAAATGTCTACTTGTAGATCCATTAAGCAATTGGTTTAAAAAGTTATAGTAATTCTTGTAAAAAGAAAATGCCGTCCTACTTTTTCTCTAATTTACATATCTGTTGTACTTTTCTAAAATGGGATTCCCATTATACACCAACCCAAGAGCTTTGTAGCTTTCTTGTTTTGAGATGCCCCAGTCCTAATACACAGGTCTCCCATAACTCTTTCCATTAACCCGCCATAATGTCTTGATTTGCTGCCTTAATCATGCACAGCCAATCTAACATGATCTGTAGGTGCATGCCACTTTTGATCTCTACCAAGCTTTTAGACCAGTGCTGTAAAAAGTCTGCTCTTTGTTTGTGAAGAATCTTGACTTTCTCCCTGTTTTTCATCTCGATCCTGGCCTGTGGTTCTCTACTTACGGGCATGTCAAAAGTAACTCCCTACAGTGATAAAAGTAGTAGACTAAACAAAACAAAAAAAACCCTATGACTTTGTACATAATGGTTTAGAACAAATTTCATTATTAGTGCTAATACTAAATGTGGAAATTTAGTTAAATTATAGCTGTTAGTAGGAAGTTAATATTGGATAAAATGCTCATTGTTGCTGATGTTGGATCAATTATAAGCACAAGAGTACCATATGATCTGGATGAAAATAAGAAGAGCATTTCATAAAACTTCTATTCAATGTTATGACAAGCTAAACATTGCTTTTTAAGTGAAAGATAAGTCTTTGGGCTTCTGGAAGGTAAATGACTTATGAAAAGGTGAGGATAATTTATAAATGTGTATGATGTGGGTGATGAACACTTTCCCATGGCCACTGACGTGCATCTTTCCATGTTTTCACTAACATTGCCAAGTGAGCATTGCTTCTCAAACTGGAGAAGTTCCCAGACAGAAGGCTGTAAGCAAGAAGACCCACTCAATGCACATGGTACCTGCAAATTCATCTTCTATCTTTCCTTTGCATTTTAACCTCAATCCCTTATTATTTTATTTCTTCGAACACAATAAGCACACACACACTACCTCTTCAATCTGTGCACAGGATGCTAATTATTTTCTGCTTGGCTATATTACCAGGCATAATGTCACTGTACTCTCAGTGACTTAGGAGAGGGAGGCAGGAGTATTACAAGTTTGAGGCCAGCCTAGGCAACTTAGCAAGACTCTGTTTCAAAATAAAAATTAGAAAGGGCTAGTGATGTAGCTGAGTAATAGAGTATCCCTGGAGTAAATCCCCAGTACCATAAATACATAAATAAATAAATTCAGCATTTTCCCTTAGTTAAATCTCAGTTTTAATATCACGTCCTTTAGGAGTCCCTTTAAGTCAGTTAACATTTTTTTTTCCTCTCTCAGGGTGTCTTGTGTATTTCATTTATTACATACATTATACAAGTTCATTTTTCTTACCTATTTGTTACCTTGTTTATTTTTGGATTTCCCCATTGGATTCTGTAAAGACAAATGGCCCTGTGGCCATACTTCTTTCCATTTATTTGCCATTTTATTCCAGCATCTAGAACTAGTGTCTAGAACAGAGCGACTGCTCACAAAAGATTTGTTAAACAGATGTATGAACATAAGGTGCTCAGTAAATGCTTGATATTTGATTGATTAAGCCTCTTGGCTATGATGTGTTAATTAATCTTATGAGAGACGAATGATAACGCTATTATATGCCTTGGATTTTTCAACAACCTGTGTATTTATCCATTATTTATAGTGTGCCATTTCCCAAGGATTTCTAGTGTTATATTACATAAAATAGTTATAATGTTTTCATACTGAGGAGCTCAATTTTCATTAGACTATATATACCAAAGAACTTCAGTTTTACCTTGCCAAACATAAAGGCTAGAATATTTTTTTTTTTCTCTAAGACAAAAGCATTGCTAAACTCATGTGAAATTGTAGCGAGTTTTGTCCAAAACATATCACTGATTCCCTTGGGCAAAAACAAATAGAAGTATCCTAGGACAAATTTTGCTTTCAGATTCACACAAGAAAGTACAATTGTTTGAGAATATCCTTGGGAACTGTGGTTCATTTAAGGTTAGCTGAATCTTAAAGCCAAGATATATTGTAGAAGTGGGAGCAAAATATCCCTATTCTTTGATTCAGCAGACCAGTTATCTCTTAATAGCATTGTCAGTATTCATTATTGTGAGTTAATCTAAGGATAGACTCCAAAATAAAACTTCTTGTTAAGAAGCATCTTGGTGTCCCAATAATAAGGATCTTATTATTTATCAGCATTGATAATTGAAGAGGTTTTTAAAAAGAATTATTTGTAGGGGGAAAACCCTGGCGTGTTTCTGCGGGTTTGAGATGAATTGAGCATCATTTATTAGTATTACAAAAAGCAAAATGTATCCCACTTTCAAATCTGTGATTCTGTGTCTGGCTCTGGTCCCCATTTCCTAAATTTGGTTTTGTTCTTTGAGTTACAGTTTCTTCCTTCCAACGCAGCCCCTGGACATCTTTGTCCTCATGAACTCTCACTCCTGAATGCTACACCCTATACACAAGTTCACCTTCTTAAATCATTGTCTTGATGTGTCACTTGCAATTGTGTACTCAGCCTTTTCCATCTTTTGTGATTTGGGTGGGAGGGGGCACTGGAGATTGAACTCAGGGGCACTCGACCACTGAGCCACATCCCTAGCCCTGTTTTTTAGTTTATTTAGATACAGGGTCTCGCTGAGTTGGTTAGTGCCTCGATTTTGCTGAGGCTGACTTTGAATTTGGGATCCTCCTGTCTCAGCCTCTCAAGCTGCTGGAATTACAGGTATGTGATACTACACCTGGTGCTTTTGTGAATGTATTTGAACTCTGTCTCATTTCTTTTGCAACGTATAGATTTTTAAAAAAAAAAAAATATATTTTTTTTTTTGTTTAAACTACTGAGCAAGAAAATGTCATTGAAGAATCTGATCTTTAATGATGTAACTTTGAGGGACTCAGCTCTCACCATTTTTGGCTATACTCACTGCCTGAGTTTAATGACAGTCTTACAAACCGAGTGAAATTTGCATACGGTTTCTTGTTCATTATGTTAGCATAATGAACCTCTGCAGGATTTAGTGGCTTAAAAACAAGGAAGAGTTTTATTTTTTCATGCTTGATTCAGGGTGGTCTGGGCGGTTCTGGTCTGCTGTGGTTCAGACCTTGGGTTTAGAATGGCATCACTCACATGCCGCAATTCCACAGTTATCAGCTGGGAGGGCTTTTTCTTCTTTCTCTGGCCAGCTAGATTGTGCTTGTTCACACAGTGATCTGTCTCTAATAAAAGCCAGGGATGAGGGCTTTTCAAGCCTGGCTTTTGCTGTTTTTTAGTGTCCCATTTGGTCAATCATGCCACATGGCCCAAATCTAATTCCAGCACAGGAAGATCTTGATGAGTGAAGCAGCAAAATCATCTCATAAAATGTTATAAATCAGGGCTGGGGAAATTTGTGGCCCAAAGTGCAATTGACCACTTTAACATGAGGAGTAGAGTTTTCTAAGAGTTGAGATTCAGATTGCAATCACAATCAAGCCCACTCTGGCTCTGTCACCAGGATGGACTTTTCTGATGGGTACAGTAGGAGCTCAAAGGGAGAAGAGGCCTGGCCTCTTCTGGGAGACACAAGGGGTGGAGGGCAGGTTAGATTTGATGGAAGGAGCAACACTTTTACTTAATTTTGAAAGGCTGTATGAGAAGAGGTAAGAAATGGTCTTCTATGATTTGGTAATGGGCAGTATCTTCAGTGGCTGGATGGAGCATTGATGAGAGATGAGACTGGTGAGTTTAATATGCGAAATAATAGGGGTGAATGGTTTCAATGCCTGGCTGCCTGCCTTCCTGCTTATAACTCTTTCTTTCTTCTAATCATGCCAAATTAGCTTCTATTCTTACTGTTCCAATAAAAGTGCTTCAACAACGGCCACTCATGTTATTAGACATATTGAACATTTAACATTTAACATTTAACCCTGCCCCATGGTGTCTCTTGTTGGCCACACCCCCTCTTGATCCCTATGGTGCTCTTGATTTTCCTTTTCCTGGTAAGGCTGCTCAAATTCCTTTATCCCGGGCTCTCTCCTGTACTTTGCCTCTCTATTGGTGAGCGTATCTGCTTCCATGGTATCAGTCATTATCCAAATGTTGCTACCTCTTAAAACTTTATTTCCGGCCCAGATTGTTTTTATATTTCCACACATACACCTATTTCTTTACTCAGTATTTCTACTGACATGTTCCACAGAATCCTTAAATTGACATGACAAATATTTGTCATGTCTTTAATTTTCCCCTTCAAACATGATGCTTCTTATTTGGGGAAATGTTTGCACATTCATACAGCCATCTGAACTAAATTTCTACATTGGCCTCCTCCCATTTCCTTTACCACGGTATCTAGTTATTTTTCCATCCTGTGGGTTCCGTGTTAACATTATTCCGTATCTCCCCTCTCTATTTATCTCAATTTGGCTGCCTTACCTTCAATCCTCATTATCCATCTTCCCTACTGTTAACAAAACCTTTTATCTCCATCCATGTTTTTCCTCTTCTAAATCTCCAAAAGGTATCCAGTCATCTTTTAGAAACAAAAATTCAATCACGCCACTCTTCTCAGAGTTCTTCAGTGGCTCCCCATTGTTTTGGGGATGAAGTAGAAATACTGTCTATATCCACGTTAAGATTCAACTTCACTTTATATCTTTAGGCTTCTTGACAATCACCTCCCCACACTCTATGCTCTGAAGTTCCTGATGTGTGGCGTTTGATATCCTATTGAATTTCTACCTTGGGATGCTCCCCTGGTTACTGGATTTTGCTGGGGCACTTTGTTTTCCTGGGAATCCTTTTGGCTCCCTCTGATACTCAGATCATCTCACAGGTCACATGGGCACTAATAATGTATATCGTCTCTAACTGCACAACACACCTGTGTGGCTTTACAGATGGGAAAGATGAAAGAGTCATTATTAACTTCACCAAGGACACTGGAAACTTTTGAAGAACAAATCTGGGGAAAAATGGGACCAAGGAGTGGGGATGGGGGGGGAAGGCGGTAACACTTGTCTCCTACCCTTTCTTGGGAGACAGTGCCTTGACTTTGAGTGGAGAGGTCTAGTCCACTCAGTAGGCTCATCCACTAAGAGGTGGAGCTGCATCAAACTATCATAACTCAATGAGATTAAGAACATCACCCACTTTCATTGTGTCCTTTTGATGGTCATCTGAATCCCAAATAGATTTGAGGTCAGGGAAACAATATGCTGACTACCTGAGAAGAACAGTTCAATCTTCAAAGGACGTGTCACTGCTTAATTCATTGATTTATCAAACTAGTTTTTTTTTTTAAATGATTTTAACTAGGGTGGATCAATTTCCAAAAGAAGAAAAGATACTTTGGTGCTCTGACTAAAACTATTTCCTAGGCTAAGCTGAGTAACCGAGATAATGTCCTTTGGGAGATCCTCTTTGGGCTAGTCATTTCACCTCCCTATGCGGTATTTGTCTTTTCTCTCCATGCTTGCAACATGCTTGCAAAAATCCATTTCAGCATTACTTTATTTTATTTATAACTTTATATTCCTGACATATAAGCACTTTGTAAGCATTGTTTGCCTAGGAATTTCATCCAATTTGTCTGTTTGTTCGTCACTTCACCCGATAATTCAACAATCTATTTGATAGCTGTAAATTTACTCATCCATATATTTACCTATCTATTCATCCTCTCAACAATCATGTAGCAAATAACTACCATGCCAGATACTGTACTAGACCCTGGGTGTATTGTGGTAAGCAAAAAGATTTGACTGATTCTCACAGAATCTAGGGACTTAAACAGCAGAGAGGCAGTATTTGTTCATGTTCCTGCCTTAATATGTTAATAGAAGATTATCAATAGAAGTAATGAATCAGTGATGTCCAATGGAGTTTAGAAAGATTGAGGAGGGGAGAGGAGTCATTACACAGAGATACAAAGGACCATAAAAGACTATTGTGAACAACTATATACCAACAAGGTTATAGAATAATAACAATTGAGGAGAATGACAAAGAACATTCCAGAAATTGAGGAAATTACGGCTGAATTTTACTAAACACTTAAAGAAAGGATATCAATCCTTCTCAAATCTTTGAAAAAAAAGTTTTAGTTATAAAACTAAAACTATTGAAGAGGAGGGGATATTTCCAAACTTGTTTTACAAAGCTGTCTTACCCTGATACTAAAGTCAGACAAGGATATAATAAGAAAACTACAGGACAATATCCCTGATGAAGATGGGGATTTCTATTTGGCTCAGACTCTTTGATGCCTAGTTTTTTTTTTGCTCTCATGAATCTCCCACAAAGATAACTTCACTTTTTCTGATGAATATGTATTTATGAATCTGTTTGGTGATACAAGCTCAACCTTGCAAATGGTTGGGGTCACCGAGATGGCCGCCTGAGACAAAATGATTCAAGAACCACAGAAATTCTTTTTCTCCAGAGATTTCCCCTTCACTCTTTCCTCCTTCCTGACTTTTCTTTGATTTCAGAAGGCCAGAGACGCAACCACAGCTGTCTCTCACCCACTCAACAGGGGAGGATCCCTAGTGAGAGAATCCTTTGCAGGTTTCCAAAGAGGGAGAGAGGAATGGATTCAGCCTTGCTTTGAGTTGTATATTTGCTGATTAGGCAAAAAAAACTTCAAAGTTTGCCTTCCATTATAAATCTTTTTGATGAAGTATTCACATCCTCCAGGAAACTTTTCCAGGTTTTCCCAATGGGGAAGTGCTGGTTACATTTGAAACATCATTTCTCTTTTTTAAAATCTCTCGGATTTCAATATTTAACTTTGTCATATAGCAATCAATTCTTCTCTATTACAAAATGATAAGCTACTTGTTATCAAGGAATATCTTAACTATTTTCATGTGCATATATATTTTATTTATTTTTAATTATTAATAAGAATTTTTAGGCATATATATTTTAAATCTGTAGTCTGATTGGCTTTGTTAGAACATGATATATGAAAGTTTGGTGGACGTATGTGTGGAACAAATTATCCTTATATGTTAAAATAAACTGAATTGACCTTGGTGGTTTCGAGAATAGAATATGGGCTTTAAAAAGTTACAGGCATGATGAGTTCAGTTAAGCTACTCACTTATTCCATCTTCATTCATTTAACAAACTTTTTAAATTAAACTTTTTATTATGATAATAAATTAGTATGTAGTCATAAGAAAGAATAAACAGGATATAACATCTAATTTTTTTCTGCATTTCCCACCAGTGGTAAATGTTATAAAACTATTATCCAATAAAAGACCAGGATATTTGCACTGATATAATCAATATATAAAAAACATTTCTATTACCCCAGATTCCTCATGTTGCCCTTTTATAGTTGAAACCACTTCCCTCTGCCTTACTCCCTTTTTAAGCCTTGGCAACCACTAAACTATTCTTTATTTCCAAAATTTTGTTATTTTAAAAATGTTATGCCAATATAAATATGCAATATATAACTTTTGGGGATTGCCTTTTCCCATGCAGAATAATTCTTAGGAAACTCATCCAAGTTGTAAAATATCAATAGCTTATTACTTTTATTGCTGAACAGTATTTTATGGTAAGAATATACTACAGAATATACACAGTTTGGCCATTTGCCTACTGAGGGGCATCTGGATTATTTCTATTTTCTGATAATAAAAATATGTGTACATGTTTTTACATAAACAATACTTTTAAATTTTTTAAAAAATTTGCTCTAATTAGTTATACATGAAAGTAGAATGCATTTTGACATCATACATAAATGGTTACATAATTCTATATCTTCTGGTTGTACATGTCCTTTACAGATGGGAAAGACGAAATCATGTAATCATATGTGCATATCGGGTAATAATGTCCAATTTATTCCTACCCCCATAGCCCCTTATTGTATAAGGGGGTAATCCAAAATACCTCTACTCTTCCCCTTGCCAGCTTATTGTGAATTAGCATCTGCATGTCAGAGAAAACCTTTGGCCTTTGGTTCTTCTGGGTTGGCTTCTTTCACTTATCGTGATATTCTCCAGTTCCATCCATTTATTGGCAAGTACAATAATTTCATTCTTCTGTAAGGCTGAGTAGTATTTCATCATGTATATATACCACAATTTCTTTATCTGTTCATCTGTTGAAGGGTACTTAGATTGGTTCCACAGATTAGCTATTGTAAATTGAGCTGCTATAAACATTGAGGTGGCTGTATCACTGTAGTATGCTGATTTTAAGTCTTTGGGGTATAAACCTAGGAGTGGGATGACTGGGTCAAATAGTGGTTCCATTCCAAGTTATATGAGGAATCTCCATACTGCTTTCCACAGTGGTTGCACCAATTTGCAGTCCCACCAACAATGTATGAGTCTATCTTTTTCCCCACATCCTCCTCAACATTTATTGTTACTTGTAGTCTGGATAATTGCCATACTGACTGGAGTGAGATAGAGTACCAGTGTAGTTTTGATTTGCGTTTCTCTAATCATTAGTGATGTTGAAGATGTTGAACATTTTTTTATATATTTGTTGATTGATTGTATTTCTTCTTCTGTGAAGTTATCTGTTCAGATCCTTAGCCCAATTATTGATTGGGTTATTTGTTTTTTGGGTGTTTTTTGAGTTCTTTATATATCCTGGAGATTCATGCTCTATGTGAGTTACATGTGGTAAAGATTTTCTCGCATTCTGTAGGCTCTCTCTTCATGAACATAACTTTTTATTCTGTTGAATAAATGTCTGGAAAAACAATTACTATTGAGGCAGGAGATAGATTACTTATAGGCAGATAGAAATTGGGACTATGAGAAAGGGGTCCCACACTCCAGCTTGAAACCCTAGGCTTTTTTTTTTTGGCTGCCTGACTGGAAAGTCCCACTCATGCTTGTGTACCCATGCCCTAACATTAGTCAACCTCAAACAAGCAGTTATTTTGTTAAGGAACAAGAATGGGATGAACTCAGGTCAACAAAGACATTAAACCATCCTATTATGGGAATAAGAAATTAAACTTGTACATTTTCAGTTGTATCAGAAAAAGAGAACAATAAAGACTTTTCAATTATAGGTTAATTCAGTAGAGAATTTAAAACCCCTAGAATATAGACACCTATTGGCGTCCCTCTCTTGTGATCCCCTCTTTGGGATCTTTGCTTTCTATTGCTCTAATAAATCTTGTTATTTTGCTTTCTGTCACCATTATGTTAAGGATTTCATTCTTTGAGTTTGCAAGACAAAACCCCCACCCATCCATGTTCTGTATTACACTAGGTTATGTGGTGGTTTCATGTTTAATTTTTGAAGAAACTAACAAACTTTCTGGAGTAGCCATGCCATTTTATTTTCCCAACCAGTATCACTGGTTAAGTTTCTTTGCAACTTTGCAAGCATTTTTCACTGTCACTATTTTTTTTTTTTAAATTTTCATAGTGATGTCTCATTACAGTTCTAATTTGTATTTTCCTAATGATTAATGACGTTGAATGTCTTTCATGTGCCTGTTTACTCTCTATATATCTTCATCTGTTCATGTCTGTTTAGGTCTTTAGAGCATTTTCTAATTAGATAGTGGGATTTTTGTTTTGTTTTTATTTTTGTTTGTTTTGGTACTGTTAAATTTTGAGATTTTATGTACATAGAGGTGAGTCCTTGTTCAGATATGAAGTTCTAGAATATTTCTTTGTTAGATGTTTAGTTTTTAAGAGGTTAAGGGTATAGCTCAGTTGGTAGAGTGTTTGCCTCAAGTGCAGAAGGCCCTGGGTTCAATCCCTAGCCCTGCACTCCCCATATCTGTGGTTTTCAAACAAATACTTTTTCAACTGGGTCTTTTTGAAGGATAAACATTTTAATATTGATGAAGTCCAGTTTATCAAATTATCCCTCCATATATTGTGCTTTTGGTGTCAAGTCTTACAATACTTAGTCTAGTGGTAGATTTTCCAAAAAGATTTATAGTTCTGCATATTGTACTTAATTCTGTGATCCACTTAGAGTAATTTTAATATAAGATTAGACTTAGGTCAAGGCTCGCTCTTTTCCCCTGCACTGTTTTTTCTTTGTTGAAAGGCTTTCTTTTCTCCACTGAATTGCTTTTACATCTTTCTCAGTAATAAGTTGACCATATTCTATGAGTCTATCTCAGAGCTGTCTTTTATTCTATTTACCTATATGTTTACTGCCGCAGTCTGGCTGGGCACAAAATCACGAGCCACTCACAGCCTTGTAGATTCAAACAGCAAGTCTTTATTCCCGACCTCTCACCGCCACTCTACACGCACGTTCTGGGGAAAATTTACCAGCACTTTACATCCCAAATACTCTCTCAATCCCGCGAGAACTCAACGGGAACTCAAGGAGCAGGCGGGCGCCTGAGGCAGCAGGATACGCCCTATTCCCAGCAGGAATCACCTTAAATCTGGAACCACCCTAAACCCGATCCGCCCTGGTCCTTGAGCAGGGTCACCTTACTCAAACTTCATGCAATGTCACTGCAAATGACCTGCGTCCAAGGCAAGCCCATTTCCACAATGGAGAGTCCTCCCTCTAAGCAACATGGGGTAGGCTGACAAGGAAATTGCCATGTGTCGTACCTACTTAGCTATGGCTCTCAGCAGTTTACCCTTTGATACACAGTCTTGATTACTGTAGCTCTATAATATGACCTAAAGCCAGTAAACAGCTTCTTTTTGTTTTATTATTTTCTTTTTTCAAAGTTGTTTTAAGTATTCTAGCTCCTTTAACCTTTTATTAAAATATGGAGTAGTCTTTTCTATACCTACAAAAGTCTTGCTTGGATTTTAATAGAATTTCTTAAAATTTGTATATCAACTTGCAGTTGAATGACCAATTTATTCCTTGTGATTTCTAATTCATGAATAAATGTCTTTTCACTTTTTTTTAATCAGCATTTTTTAGTTTTTAGAACAAATATCCTCTACAGTTTTTGATAGGTTTGTACCTAGGCATTTCATCATTTAAGTGATTGAAGAGTATAATAATATTTTATTTTTTTAAGTGATTGAAAAGAGTTTAATATTATTTATTTTAGTGCTCACATATCCATTGCCAGAAACTAGTAGTACAATTGAGTTTTGTATTCTCTTGTATACTGTGATCTTGCATATTCATTTTTTAATTCTAGAAGAAATTTTTTTTTGGTGAATTATTTAGAATTTTCTACGTAATCATGTGGAAACAGGAACTTTTTTCTGTCTCTCTTTATAATCTGTATATATTTTTTCTGACATTTTTTCATTGACTGGATTTTCAGTCATTGTGTTTAATAAAGTGGTGAGAACTGATACTAATGTCTTGTTCCTGGTCCAGGCAAGATGATTCAGTTATGAGCCATGACATAAAAGATTAGATGATTTTTGTATAAGATTAGATGATTTTGTTTTTGATCAAACTCTTAACTAGGAACCTGAGAAAGCAACCCAGTAATCCTATTTTCTTAGAGTTTTTATCATAAATGAGCATAGACTTTGACCAAGTTCCTTTTCATTGATTTTTGTGACCAGGTGACTTTTCTTCTTGAGTCTGTTCAATACAGAATACAGTGAATTTTATGGATTAATTATTGAATATTGAACCACTCTTCTATCCATGGAATAAACAACACTAGATTATGGATTTTTAAAAAGATTGCTCAAATATGTTAGAGAATTGTTGAGAATTTGCTTATTTATAGGGGCTTTTGGTCTGATACCTTTTTTTTTTTTTTTTCCCTACTGTTTCTCAGTTTTGGTTTAAAGTTGATGCTAACTTCACAGTGAATTGAGAAGTGTTCCTCTTCATCTTTTCTTGGAAGAGAGTGTATAGATGATAAATTCTTTAGATGTTTGGTGGAGTTCATCATAACTTAACATCGGTCAGGGATTTATTTTCCAAGAGGGTCTAAATTATGAATTCAATTTCCTTAATAGTTGTAGGGCTGTTCACATTATCCACTTCATAGTGGGTTAGTTGAGGTAGTGT
The DNA here is from genome assembly GCF_047511675.1 of Marmota flaviventris. NCBI lineage: Eukaryota > Metazoa > Chordata > Mammalia > Rodentia > Sciuridae > Marmota > Marmota flaviventris. Next base: position 78,898,421 of record NC_092512.1, read on the forward strand.
TTTTTAAGTATGTGATCCATTTCATCTAAGCTGTCAAATTTATGTGTGCACAATTGTTTGTTATACTTTGATGGCTGTGTGATCTGTAGTCTATTTCCCCACTTTCATTTCTCATTGATTTTTTGTGTCTACTCTTTTGTTTTGTGTCACTCTTGCTTGAGGTTTTACAGTTTTATTACTACTTTCAAAGAATCAGCTTTTTGTTGGTTCCATGATTTCTCTATTTTTTAATGTTTTTTTTTTTTTAAATTTTATTGATTTGTGCTCACTTTTATTGTTCTCTTTCTTTTTTCTTCGAATTTGTTTTGCTCCTTCATTCTAATTTTTTTGAGGTGATTGCTTTGGTTAGTGGTTTGAGAGTTTTTCCTCTTTCATAGTATATGTCACATGATAAATTTGACTCTCTGTACTATTTTATCTATATGCTGCAAATTTTGACACATTGTATTTTCACTTTCATGCTGTTCAAGGTATATTGTTTAATTTTTTCAAATTTTTCCTTTTACTCATGAAGTATGTAATTTGATTTCCAGGTGCTTAGATATTTTCTATCTTTCTGCTATTGATTCCATTGTGTTCAGAAAGTACACTCTATGGTTTCAATCCTTTCACACTGATGAAGATTGTTTTTGGCCTAGGATGTGCTCTACCCTGGAATGTGATCTGTGAATGTGACTCCAAAAGGATATGGATTCTAAGTTTTGGGCATGGAGTGTTGTATGAATTTCAGCTAGGTTCTGTTTTTTAATGATATAATTGAGTTTTTCATATCCTAGCTGATTTTCTTCCTAGCTATTTTATCAATAAGAAGAAATGGGTATTAAAGTATCTATCATTGTAGATATATGCATTTCTATTGTCAGCTCTGTCACTTTTTGCGTCACAGATTTTGATGTTTTGTTGTTTTTTTTGCATACATTTAGGATTGTTATGTTTTCTTGTTGGACTGACCTTTTGACCATTATATAATTTTCTTTTTTGTCTCTAGTAATAACCTTTGATCTGAAGCCTACTTTATCTGACATTAACACAACCAACCTGTTTTCTTTTGATTGGTGCTTGTGTGATCCAACTTCTCTTGTACTTTTACTTTCAATTTGATTATTCCATCTTACTTGAAGTCAGTTTCTTATAGATAGTACATAGGTGGGCCACTTCATTCTGCAAATTTCTCTTTTAATTGTTTAGACCATTTCTATTTAGTGTAATTGTTGATGCATTAGGCTCAAGTCTCACACTTTAATTTTTGTTTTCTGTTTGTTCTATTTTTCTTTTCTATGATTTTCTTTCTGGTGTCTTCTTGTTTTCCTTTTATTCTATAGTGTTTTGTATTTTGTCTTTTCATAGTTTTGGTTGCAGTTGCTCTGCATTTTATATATTTACATGTAGCTTATCACATTCTAATGTACTCATTTTACTTGCTTGCATTAAACTAGAAATTTTACCTTTCTTGAAGTCCCTTAATACTCCCATAGTTACTACATAATTATCTTAAATATTTTCTCTACATGCTTTGAAAACTACATCAGATGATGATATTATTTTTGCTTCAATCATCAGCCATAATTTAGGAAGCTGAAGAGAAAAGGTACAATTTATCCCTAATTTTGTTTTTTTTCACTATTCTTTCTTTTTGTTTCATGTTTGTTTTATCATTTTCTTTCTGTTTAGAAAACTCTCTTTAATATAGCTCTAAAGTTGATAATTCTCCTAATTTTCATTCTTTTGAGAATATCTTGATCAACCTGTCATTTCAGAAGAATATTTTAGCTTACTTATATAGAATTCTGGATTCATTATTTTTTTTTTCTGTAAACACTTGAAAGAGGTGCAACTCCTTCTGCCTCTGTTATTCCTGATGAAACAAAGAGTTTGTAAATTTCGAATGTCTTGGGCTGGGGTTGTGGCTCAGTGGTAGAGCACTCACCTAGCATGTGCGAGGCACTGGGTTCCATCCTCAGCACCACAAAAATGAAAAAATAAAAGAAAGGTATTAAAAATTTTTTGAATGTCTTTCTCATATGTACTTCTTGACAAGAAGAAAGAACTAATAATCACAACTCTAGTGTGTGATGAATTTTTTTTAAAAAGTGGCAAATTATATGTAACATAATATGTGCCATTTTAACATTTGTTAAATGGACTATTCAGTGACATTTAGTGCATTTATAAAATAATGGTGACCAGTATCCATTTCCAGAACTTTCTCATCATTCCAAACAGAAACTGTACCCTTTAAATAATACTTCCACATTTCCCATTCTCCTGACTCTCGTAACCTCTGCTCTACTTTCTGTCTTCATGAATTTGCCAATTCTAGGTATGTTAATAACTGGAATAATTTACCATTTACCTGGCTTATTTCAATTCACATAATGTCCTTAAGGCTTATCAATGTTGTAATATGTAACAATTTTATTCCTTTATATAGCTGAATAAAATTCCATTGTATTGCTACAACACAGCTTGCTTAATCATTCATCCATCTATGGACGTTTGGGTTTTTTCCACCATTAGGCTATTATGAAAATGCTACTGTAAATATGGGTTTGCAAGTATCTGAGTCCTTGTTTTCAATTCTTCTGGGCATACAATAGAAATAAAATTGCAAAATGTATTGTTATGCTATCATTTACTCATTGATTCATTAATTTATTTACTCATTCACTTATTTAACACATTACTTGGTAATCATTTATTTGCCAAACATTGTATTGATATTAATGTTCTATATCTTACTTATTTACATAGTGTTTTATGGAACATTTCTATAGGTGTCTCATGGAATTTTCACAATCATCCTATGACTTGATGTATTAATACCCCAACTACACAAATAAAGAGTTGTATTTTTATAAGCTTAATTTTCTGGGAGTTCATAACTAAGTCCAGATTCATACTTCCATATAGTTTTGAGCCCAATACTCTTACAGGTGACAACCTGGAAATATTTAAAGTTTAAATTATCATGTGAAGAGATGTTCTAAAAATATATTCTTATAACCCCAGAATCTTTTCCATAAGAAAGAATCTTGCAGATTATGTATAAACCATCTTCTATGGTGTTTGTTAACTTAAATCTGAATTTTTACAGTTGGAAACAATTACTCTGGAAATGACATTGTCAGAGATGCACATAATTTAATGCATAAATATTTAGTGAAACATACTGATATAAATTTTTATCAATTTGTTGGTTTTTTCATACATACCTATTATCTAAAAACAATTTTTGGATTCTGTGATTATGTTTCTTAGCTGAATGACCTTCTTCTTGGATCCTCTTTTCTGACAGTAATATAAAACTTTAGTTCCAAAATGAATAAATGTTAAATCAAAAGTGATTATTTAAGTTTTTGGCATTGATTGTTGTAGAACAGAAATAAATTTGTAATTGGGAGACCACATTCTAATCTCAAGTGAAAATATTTCTAGAATATTTAATACATTTTAATAAATAGAATTTTATTTTGATTGGATTAAGTTATTTGGGTTTAATTTTTTTCAGAAAAAAAGGAGTGAGATAAAGGATGATTTGATTTTTATTAATTAATTTATTTTAATTAGGTATATCTGACAGCAGAATGCATTTTGCTTCATTGTACACAATTGCAGCACAACTTTACATTTCTATGGTTGTACACAATGTAGTGTCACACCATTTGTGCAATCATAAATGTACCTAGGGTAATGATATCAATCTCAGTCCACTATCTTTCCTGCCCCCATGAACCCTCCATTCCCTCCCTCCCCTTTGCCAAAAGTTTCTTCATTTTTCTCATTCCTTCCCCCTCCCTGTTAAGGATCAGCATCCACTTATCAGAAAGAATATTCGGCCTTTGGTTTTTTGGGATTGGCTTTACTTCACTTAGCATGATCTTCTCCAACTCCATCCATTTACCTGCAAATGCCATAATTTTATTCTCTTTTAATGCTGAGTAATATTCTATTGTGTAAATATGCCACAGTTTCTTTATCCATTCATCTACTGAAGGGAATCTAGGTTGCTTCCACAGTTTAGCTATCGTGAATTGAGCTGCTATGAACATTGATGTGGCTGCATTACTATAGTATGCTGATTTTAAGTCCTTTGGGTATAGACTGAGCAGTGGGATAGCTGGGTCAAATGATACTTTCTGTCCAAGTTTTATTAGGAATCTCCATACTGCTTTCCAGATTGGTTGCACCAATTTGCAGTCCCACCAGCAATGTATGAGTGTGCCTTTTCTTCCACATTCTCGCCAACATTTATTGTTGTCTGTATTCTTGATAACTGCCATTCTGACTGATGTGAGATAAAATTTAGAGTAATTTTGATTTGCATTTCTCTGCTGGTTGGAGGGGGCGGTCCTGGGATGATGTAATTTTTAATCATTCTTTATCTATTATCGTTTGGACTTTTGAAAAGTATTGAATTATTATATCTCGAAATAATGTAGGACACAGGTTTAGGCCATAAGAGAAACTTTAGTTTCCCCCCAAAATATGAAAACAGAAGTAAAGTGAGTATAAATTTTCCCATTTAAGAAGTATTGCATTTGTATAATTTGTTTTAGTTATTATTGGCATAATGATTTTCAATTTATTGGATTTTCAGTAAAAATTTCATGTTGCTCATTTGCAGTTGTTTTGAATTTTATATCTACTTCTCTAAGCCTCATGAATTCTAGCTTGATTATTAGAATTACCAAATGAGTAAAATATAATGTTATTTTTTTGTATAAATATATATTAATGGCAGGGAAAGGAATGGGAGATAATTTCTTCAAGTGGCAATTTTTAAACATAAAAACAATTCAGATTTGGTGAGTTTTTAGGTTGCTGAAATCTTTATTGGGAAGAATTCAGAGATGAGGAGGATGAAGAGGCAACAACTGAAGAAAAATCGGAGATTTTTTTCCTTTTCATTTTACAAAATACAATGTCAGTTTAGGTTCTCATTGTTATAACCAATCAAAACACACAAAGTACTGGGGTCGGCATCAATATCATAGAATGCTGGTCTATGAGCAAGATGGACCCAATGGCTCAATAAATTTCAGTAAGAGCCCAGTTCATCTGCATCCCTCATTCTGGCCTTCCGGCAGGTTCCCTTCATCTACCTGGTGGACTCTGGAAGTTTCATGTCTCTTCCTCAAGTTAGCAAAACTTTTTTGCCAGATTGTTCACACTGCTCATATGTGGAAGAGGATGGGTTTCTTCTGAGAGCTCATGAAGAAGACAAATGAAACATTTTTAATATATGAGAAATCAAGCAAATGCTGTGTTTCACGGGCTCATATCCTTCCTGGAGCCAATCCCTGTGAGAAGAAGACTGAAACCTCTAGGCTACCTTGAAGCTGGCTGTAAACAAGTCATTAAGAAATGGGAGGTCTTGCCACCAAAGGTGCCCTGAGGCTTTGCAGGGCTGCTGATTGAAGGAGGTAGCTGATGCTGGGCAGTAAAAGAAAATACAAAGAGAAACAAACAAACAAAACCATGCTGCTTTTCTGCAGAACAACTGAATGGACGACTTCCTGACCAAACATGGTAACTCCTTTTTTTTCTTTGTGTGAAATTTTCTCAAGTCAGTCTCTTTGGAGGGATTTTGTTGGCCACATGACGTTTTATTGAAAAGAAACATGGCTTTACAGAATTTAATTAGCCGTGAGCTTTTCTGGAATATTAATTAGATCTTAGACTAATACTTTTTCACGGAATAAGTTCATCTTTGACCTTGGCACGTGTGGCTGCTGGCTGGCTCAGCAATGCACTCTGGGCCTCTCACTGCATGTAATCTGGTGCTCCCACTGGGCCTGCTTGGCTGCTGCTGCCTGCTGCCTTGGGACCCGCTGTATGATTAGGTCACAGTCTTCAAATGAGCAGACATATTCCTCAGATCTGTGGTCTTCATGGCCACACATTTATGGAGATTCTGAAGGGCAGTGGAGTCTACTGCCAGGCACATCATGACCTCCGTGAGGACAAGCCATTACTGCTCCACCAAGAAGTTCCCACAGGAATGACTAATCTGGACCCCGAGGCTGGATTGAAACCCACAGAGCATTCTACAAGCATTCTCCCCTGGATGGGGTAAACTTCAGTGCACTTCTCTGTTTTTTTCAGTATTACTGGATTGAAGAACTGCTGCTTCTTATTAGGAAGTTCATTTCACTTCCTTTTACTCCTCACTTCATACTCAAAGCACTGAGGATATCAAGTGGAATATATTGAAATAGACTTCATGTACTTTGTATCATTTCTGTGTTAATTTTTAAAATTCTCTCATAACCCTATTGAATGTTTTTTAAACTAAATTAGCATGGCTTGAATGAACTGCCCTATTCTTGTGGAAGCCACATACAAGAAAGTGAAATTACTTATTACACACCATCCAACCAAGGTAATCTTTTAAAAAACACGTTTTTAAATTTGTTCTAACTAGTTGTACAGAACAGTAGAATGCATTTTGACACATCATACATAAATGGAGTATAACTTCTCATCTCTTGTTGTACATGATGTAGAATAACACAGGTCATATAATCATATATGCACATGGGGTAATAGTGTCCAATTCATTCTACTATAATTCCTACCCTAATGCCCCCTCCCCTCCCTTAATTCCCCTCTGTCTAATCCAAAATACCTCTACTCTTCCCTCCCGCCTTATTGTGAATTAGCATCTGGATATCAGAGAAAACATTTGGCCGTTGGTTCTTTGGGAATGGCTTATTTTGCTTGGCATAATATTCTCCAGTTCTATCCATTTACCTGCAAATGCCATAGTTTCATTTTTCTTTGATGCTGAGTAATATTCTATTGTGTATATATACCACAGTTTCTTTATCCATTCATCTGTTGAAGGGCACCTAGGTTGGTTTCATAATTTAGCTATTGTGAATTGAGCTGTTGTAAACATTGATGTGACCGCGTCACTGTAGTATGCTGATTTTGGGTATAAACCTAGGAGTGGAATGACTGGGTCAAATGGTGGTTCCATTCTGAGTTTTCTGAGGAATCTCCAGACTGTTTTTCATAGTCTCATTGTAATCTTAAATGCATTCATAGAGGAACTGAAGTATGGGAAAAAAAAAAGAAGTATGGTATTACCACAATAGAGTATGTGGTACAATTTATGATGCTAATGTTGTAGAGAAAGAAGGCATCCATGTTCTCGATTGGCCTTTTGATGATGGTACACCATTGTCCAATCAGATTTGGAGATGTCATGGCCTAAAAATGTGGCTGTGCTTCAAAGATTCTAATCATCCTAGAAAGAACTGCTGCATTCAATAAAACTAGGGCACCTGATGTTATTGCCTTGAAATTTGAAACTTGAGGCAGGACCTAATTTGTCATGCATTATTATCCAACATGTTTGTGTGGTGAATAAGTTGATGAAGCTCCCCCAGGAGTCCTGGAAAGCAGTTTTACCAGGTCACAAGCTTTACAGAATTTCAACCTCTGTGTTTGGGTTATCATCAACATGTTCGGTCACTTAGCAAAATATTATTGATGTTTGCATTTAAAATGTGCTTCTCATTTGTACCAATTGACCTTTCCTGAAATAATGTGATATTGAGTTAATGTATTTAAATCTATTTCCATACCAGAATCTTATTAGCATATTAAAAAATTGAGAAACAAGGTGCCAAAATACCCATCACAAAACTTGTATATTTGAGTATCATAAAAAAAAAAACCCCAAATTTTAAGAACTAAGAATACTCTAGACCTTTACTCCTTCATTCATTTCAAATACTGTAGGACCTGTATAGTTATTTGCCTGCTCACTTTATGTTTACATTCCCCCCCTTTCATACTAGTACACATCAAGTTTTTTTTTTTTAATCATTTAAAAAATTTTCATGATGTCTTAGGGTGATTCCAATGTCTTTCTATGAATCTTATTTTATGCCAATATGGGAAATCTATTTGAAAATTTAAGTTGGCACAGAAGCACATGTCTTTACTGTTTGTACTTTGAGGTGCCACTTAATAGGGAGGGCTTAAAAAAGAATCAGAGGGAGCTTTAAACATTTTTAGTAAAAATATTGCCTTTGTCTCGTGCTGAACATGTAGAATGGGACTTTTAGTCTAGCAACTATTTTTTAAAAGGTGGAGATGCTTTGTTATTGTAACTAAAAAAATTTCTTAATCATAAAATGTCTCAAATTCTTGTAATTTTTTTTACCCATAATTATCAGAAGTTTTTTTTATCAACTCATTTTTTGTTTGAAATGTGATTTTTTTCCCTTCTCTTGCCGATTTCTTGCAAAAAAATTTTTTTTCTACTAATGAATTGAGCAGACATCAAATATTTTATGTGCCTTGTTATTGGGATGCTTGACAATTTTGGTTTTTTTTGTTATGTAATTGATAAAATGGTGATGTGTATTAATGTTAGTTCAACCATGTATTTATACTTCTTGGGAATCTGTTGTTACAGTCATGTGGGGGAAATAATTTGTGAGTGTTTAGCAGTTTGTGAAAATGTAATGTGAGTGCTTAAACATCTAAATAACTAATGAAATGCAAAATAATAAATAAATAAGATCATCTTCTGTTTAACATGTTTAAAATATTTAATGGCTTGAAAAGATTGTGGTTAATAAATATAATAATAAAATCAATCTCATAATATAATTCAATAGTCCCAAATGCTTAGAGTAAATGTTAGCTTTAGATAATATTTTTACATCTTGGAAGAAATCTCTAATCCTTTCTGAAAGGTTAATAAAAATCAATATTAAATTATATTGCTTTTAAGTAAAGAAAAAGTTTGTTTTCATAGATTGTCTTTATAAAGACACATACAATTTTCATATTTGCTGAAAAGCATGTTTGTATATATCCCTGTAATGCAACATAAAATCTTTGAAAGAAGAAAAAATATGTATTATTTTAGTTATTATAATTCTAATCTGTTTTATTTTTTCCACAAATTTTAATTTGAAAAAAATTTTAAGCACACAGAAAAAAGTAAACATCTACATAACTATCATCTAAAGTGAAACTCTAAGAATCATAATTAATTGGAAATGTCTATATTTGCTTTGTATATTTTATGTATGACACATTTTTACTGAGGCATGTGAAATAAGTTGCAGATGACTGAAAGACAAGTGATCCATCAATAGTGAAAAAAATATTTACCCCCAATTCTGTTATATGGTATGTTATGTCTACTTTTCATTGAAAAATTGTTATACAGTGAAGAAGCAAGCAAAGCAAAACAAAACAAAACAAAAGCCAGTTCAGCAATATAAGGCTGGCATCATAACCTGACCCAGATTTGGCAGAGATTTTGCAATTAGGGCCCAGAGATTTAACATAACTATGATTAATAAAGGGATTAATGAAAAAGTGGACAATATGCAAAAACAGTGAATAATGTAAGCAGAGAAATTGGAATTATAAGAAAGAACCAAAGTAAATACTGGAGTCTGGGAGCAAAGCACTTACTTAGTATGTATGAGGCACTAGATTTGATCCCCAGTATTGAAAAAGTAAAAAAAAAAAAAACAAAAAAAGCAAATGCTAGATATAAAACAAACAAACAAACACACACAAAAAGAAAAACCACTGTAACAGAAATGAAGAATGTCTTTGATGGACTCACCACTGACTAGAAATACCAAAGAAAGAATGCATAATCTTGATGATATGACAATGGAAACCTCCTGAACTGAAATGTAAAGAGAAAAAAAGTTTTAGAAAAAGTGAAAGAGAAAATTCAAGAAATTTAGGATAATAACAAATGGTATAATATATAGGCAATGTAAATACTAGAAGGAAAAGAAAATGAGAAAGGAATAGAATAAACATTTGAAGTAATAGTAGCTAAATTTTTTTCAAAAATAATATAAACAGAAAATAGAGAGCCAAAAAGCTCAGAGAGCACCAACCCATATATATTGCAAAAAATTACATCCAGTCATATCATATTCAAATTGTAGAAAGCCAAAAACAAAGACAAACTCTTGAAAGACAGACTTGATAAATCCCCTTCCTCAACAAGTGTGAAAGAATCGAAGGCACATGGAGCAGGTTCTTAAACCATAGTGGAATTAAAACAGACATAATAACTGAAAGACAGAAGAGCCTAGAATATTTGTAGATTAAGCAACATATTTATAAGTAACACACAGATCAGAGAAGCAGCCTCAGGAGAAATTAGAAAAAATATTTTGAACTGAGTGAAAGTAAAAACAAAACTTGTCAAAAATTTCAGAATGCAGTGAAAGCATCATTTAGAAATACGTTTCCAGGGGCTGGGGATGTGGCTCAAGCAGTAGCGCGCTCGCCTGGCATGCGTGTGGCCCGGGTTCGATCCTCAGCACCACATACAAACAAAGATGTTGTGTCCGCTGAAAACTAAAAAATAAATATTAAAATTCTCTCTCTCTCCCTCTCTCTTTAAAAAAAAAAAAAGAAATACGTTTCCAGTATTGAATGACGTATATCACAAAGGAAGAGGGTATAAAATCAATGATCTAGACTTCCACCTAGGAAGGTAAGAGCAGGAAGAGCACAACTAAGGCAAATAGAAGGTGGAATGTGATGGGCTTCATTATCCAAAGTACATGTATGAAGACACGAATTGGTGTCAACATACTTTTTATATACAAACAGAGATATGAAAAATTGTGCTGTATATGTGTAATAAGAAAAAAAAAGAAATAATTTTTTAAAAACCCCAGAAAATTCAATAAAGTGCGAACAGGAAATAGGGAGTTTTACAAAACCAAAAACTGATTCTTAGAAAAGATGAATAAAGATGATAAAATTCCATCACTAGCCAGGCTAATGAAGAAAAAGAGAGAGAATATACAAATTACCAATATCACAAATGAAATGGGGTCATCCCTACTCAACTACAGTCATTAAAAAGATAATAAAACAGTATTATTAACAGCTATGCCCATAAATTTGATCATCTAGACAAAATAGACTGATTTCTTAAAAGGCACAATCTATGAAGTTGCACAAGATGCAACAGTCTGATTAGGACCATGTCTATTAAACAAATTGAATCAATAAATAATAACCTTCCCAAAGCAGACCCAGATGGTTCCACTGGATAGTTGAAAAAAAAAAGTGCTACCAATTCTCTACAATTTCTTTCAGAAAAATAGAAGAAGGAAAATACTTTCCAACTAATTCTCTGAGGTCAGCATCATCCTAATACCAAGACCAAAGATATTGCAAGAAACAATAACAATATTGTTTTTGAACAATATTTCTTATGAACATAAGTACAAGAATCCTCAATAAAATATTCGCTAATCCAACCGAACAACATACAGAAAGAATTATAAACTCCAGCCAACTAATTTTTTTCACCAGGTATGTCAGGGTAGTTCAGCATTTGAAAATCAACATAGCCAGGTACAGTAATACCCACCTGTAATCCCAGTTACTCAGGAGTCTGAGGCAGGAATACTGCAAGTTCAAGGTCAATCTGGGAAATTTAGCAAGACTCTGTCTCAAAATACAAAATGTAAAGGGTTGGTGATATGCCTCAGTGATAGAATGCCACTGGTTTCAACCTTCATTACTGCAAAATAAAAACCCCAATGAGTCAACCAGCCAATAAAACAAACAAAAAAAAGGTATCAATGTAACCCATAACATCAACACCCAAGAGTAGAAACGTCTTAGGATTATATCAGGAGGTGCATATAAAGGACTTGACAAAAACTAACATCTGTTTATGACAGAAAACTCTGAGCAAACTAGGAAGAGAGAGAACATTCTTAATTACATAAAAAACATCTATCAACAAACCTCTATGATTGACATTATATTTAATGGTGGGAAATTAGTTGCTTTTCCACTAGGGTGAGGAATAAGGAAAGAAAGCCCTCTTTCTCCATCAACATTCACTATCATACCAGAGGCCCTAGCTAATCAAATAAGGGGACAATAGATGAAATGAAGCTGTCTTTGCAGATGATGTGATCAGTTATCCAGAGAAGACCAGATAATGGTCCAAGAAAAAAAAAAAAAAACCTTGCTAGAACTAATAAGTAATTACCAACAGCTTGATATTGGCACCAAAATAGACATGGAGACTAACGGTACAGAACAGAAACAAACCCACATAAATACAGATATCTTATACTAGACAAGGCACCATAGACATATACTGGAGAAAGATAGCCTTTTCAACAAATGGTGGTGAGAAAACTGGAAATCCATATGTAGCATATGGATTTAAACCTAGCATATGAAATTAAACCTCTATCTCTCATTCTGCACAAAAAACAACTCAAAGTGGAGTAGAGACTTAGGCATTAGAACAGAGACCCTCTGCCTAAGAGAAGAAAAAGTAGGACCAAATCTCCACCATGTTGGCCTAGGGACTGACTTCCTTAACTAGACACCTAAAGCACAAGAAGTAAAATTAAGAATCAATAAATGGATGGGATCAAACTAAAAAGCTTCTTCTCAGCAAAGGAAATAATATTGTGAAGAGAAAATCTACAGAATGGGAGAAAATCTTTACCACATGTACCTCAGATAGAGCACTAATCTCCAGGACATATAAAGAACTCAAAAAACTTAACACTAATAAAACAAATAACCCAATCAATAAATGGGCTAAGGAAAGGAGCAAATACTTCACAGAAGAAGAAATATAATCATTCAACAAACATGAAAATAATGTTTATCATTGATAGTTATTATAGAAATGCAAATCAAAACTCCTCTTAAGATTTCATCTCACTCCAGTCAGAATGACAATTATCAAGAATACAAGTAACAAAAGTGTTGGCCAGGATGTGGGGGGAAAGATACACTCATACGTTACTGGTGGGACTGAAAATTGGTGCAACCACCAAGGAAAGAAGTCTGGAGATTCCTCAGAAAACTTGGATGGAACCAACATTTGACCCAGTCATTCCTCTCCTAGGTTTATACCAAAGACCTAAAATCAGCATACTACAGGGACACAGCCACCTCAATGTTTATAGCAGCTCAATTCACAATAGCTAAACTATGGAACCAACCTAGGTGCCCTTCAACAGATGAATGGTTAAAGAAAATGTGGTACAGATACACAATAGAATTTTGCTCAGACTTAAAGAAGAATGAAATTATGGCATTTGCTGGTAAATGGATGGAGTTGGAGAATATCATGCTAAGTGAAATAAGCCAAACCCCAAAACCAAGCTGAATGTTTTCTCTGATAAGCAGATGCTAATCCATAATGTGGGTGGGGAGTAGGGAAGAATGATGGAATTTTGGGTTTTGCAGATGGGAATGAGGAGAGGGGATGGGGTGTGGGGATGGGAAGGATAGTGGAACGAGATGGACATTATTACCGTGTATACATGTATGATTACACTACTGGTGTTACTCTGCACCATGTTCAGCCAGAGGAATGAGAAGTTGTGCTCCATTTGTGTGCAGTCTGTCAAAATGCATTCTACTGTCATGTATAACTAATTAGAACAAATTAAAATAAGTAATTACAGCAAGATCTGCCAAGATCCTAGGTTAATACACTAAAGCTAATTGTATATTAGTATACATTGTATATTAGTATATATTAAAAATACACTAAAGTTAATTGCTTCTATATGTACAGAATTTCACCAATGGTTTTAACATCCATTAAAAATATTGCTTTTATATTATGTTGCAAAATTATGATTTTTCGAATTTTATCACTTTCTACATTTATTAGCTGTCAGACTACTGAAAAGAAGAATTTTTAAAAATTCCCTGCCATATGTTTCTCTTTCTCTTTTATCTCTATGGACTCATAGAACATGAAAAATTCTACGCATTATAATCAGATACCTCATCATTCATTCTGATTCTCCAGTAGCCCCAACTTAGCCAGTAGAAGACCCTTCAGCCTTTGTCTTTTTGACATGATCCCATTAGACTTTGAGTGCATTTTGTCAAACAATATAATAGTTTTTTTTCTACTTTGGACTTAGAAGCAGATATTTCTTCAAAGATCTTAATTTCTTTTAATGAAAAATATTAGCTTGAAATAAAATCTGAATAGTGGGTATTCTTATTACACTGGGAAGTTATCAACTAAGTTCTTCTAGAGAATAGACATGAGACCTTTTTTTAATTTTATGTACTTAGACATCATTCTTTCATGACTTCCCTACTCTGAATTAACAACATATATTTCACATTTTCAAGTTCTTTTGTGTTTTCATTTTCACACATATTATCATTTTATCTATAAATATATATGATTCATTTTCACATTATGTTATTATTTTTTGTTCTGCATGGGCTTTTGAGGTATAAAGTTAAGTTATTCTTCAATGCATTTAAAAATATTATTAAAGTGAACATGACCCCATCTAAGACTGAGTAAGATGTACAAGTTTCTGCTGCTTACTGTGCATATTTTCCCGTGCAAACATGAATACACAGTAAACACAAGAATATAAAATGGAATGTCTGATAGGTGTGACTACGTCAGTTTACATATTAAGTAGTGTAAAATATAATTTTATTTTCTTATAACCCATTTCCTATTTTGAACTTCATTTCACATGATGATAGAAAATTATTGTTTCAAGTCCAGTTTGGGTAAATTTATCATTTGGAATAGTCAATACAGATTCTTCTTTTCTTCTATTCAATCTAGGCTGCTGTTAGGGACTGATTGTTGATGGCCGCTCATCCCTCTCCCCAAGTTAATATGTTGAAGCTCTACCCCCAACGTGATGGTATTTAGGATTGGGGTCTTTGAGAAGTGATTAGATTTACATAAGTTCCTGAGGGTGAGTACCACGCTGCAGGTAGTACTCTCTTAAAAACTGACACCAGAGCTTGTTTTCTTTCTGCCATGTGTAGTCACAGCAAAAAGGTGGCCCTCTGGAAGACACGAAAAGGGCCTTCCCAGCCTCTGAAGTATGAGAAAATAAATTTATTATTTAAATAATACAGTCTGTAATATTTTATTATAGTAATCTGAGCTAAGATGCTTCCATGATGCTTCATGAGACATCTAACTGCTGCAATGGAGATATTAGATTTTCTCATTCTGTGAGGTGGAGCACGATTCTATGTAGTCCTTAAGTGTGTTCATGTAAAGGTGCTGGCCTTTTGTGAGATCAGAGCAGTTTCTTTCTGGCCACATTGTTTTAAGTGCCAAATAACCCTCTACTGTGATATATCTTTATTACAACTTCAATTCACTTCCAGGTCCCATGACTCTTGGTGATATATACATCCACTACCAGGCACTGGAAAGACATTTGTCTCTTTCCAGTCACACTGAAGAACTTAGGGACGTATTAGGGCAACTGTTGCCTTGGTGCTCCTTGTAGCTATAGGCAGCTCTATTTCCCCATGGTAGATTGGGAACCAATCTGTAGCATGTGACAGCTTCCAGAGCAACCTTCAGGAAACAGGGGCACAGATAGCCTCTGTTCTCAGATCCATCCTCTATTCTGAGTTTTTATCATTCTTTCCTTGGGACTAATTCTGTGGTTGGTTGGAAAAGTTTAGGTTTTTCTTTTCATTGCTCTTTTCTATATAAGAGTCCTGGGCCCATGTATTAGCCAGCTTTTGTATCACTGTGATAAAAACACCTTCTTTTCTAAGAGCAACTTAGAGAAGGGAAAGTTTATTTGGAACTCATGGTTTCAGAGGTCTCAGTTCATAGATGGCTGACTTCATTGCTTTGGGCCCAAGGAGAGGCAGCTCTTCACGGGGAAGGGCCCAGCTCCTGTGGGGTCAGAAAGCAGAGGGAGGAGGCACTGCAGGGTGGATTAACCTTTCCAGGTCATGCCTCCAGGGACAGACTTTCAGACATGTCCCAACTGCCTACAGTAACCACCCAATCAGTCCATTTAAACTAGGCTGGATTACGACTCTCATAATCCAATCATTGAGCCTCTAATACCCTGTATTATCACAGGAGTGTTTGGGGGACACTTCATATCTAAACCATAACAGTCCAATAGCCCATTAGTTTTTTTTTTTAAATATCTATTGGAAGAATGGAGAGAAAAAGTTAATTTACCAAGCATTTCTCAAAAATTTCAATGTCTAACCAAGATTATTACTTTTTGAGACTGAATACCCCCAATTTTGATGTTTGTTTTCTGTGGCTATTTTCTGTGTCTAACTATTGTTGTAGCTAAAATATTACATGTTTAATTGTCTGGGCTTAGGGAAAGAATCATGCATGGAGTTAAAAAAATAAATTGGTTAACAAATTCTAGTTATGGTCAAAATCAAATGACAAAATATTTCATACATTTTAATGACAATGAATATAAAACAGAAATTTTTAAAAGTAACATTAGTTTCCAAGGTAAAGAGAATATAGATGAATTTATTTTTCAGATTTACACATTTTATAAATAAATTTGTACTCATTGTAAAAATATATAAGTAATAGATTAATGCATAATTATTTTCAAAAATTTTGAAAATTTAGAAAAGTACAAAAAGGATAGTGAAATTATGCTAAACTTTATACTTGTCACCTCTGTATATATTTTTATCTTTATTTAAACCCATATGTTTTATATAATTATGATCAAATTCTCTATACTTTAAATTTATTTAAAAATTACAGTTGTGTTGAAAACCACAAGCATTAATATAGTATCTTACCATTTCTAAATGTACAATTCAGTTGTATTTAGTATGTTTACCTTGTGGTGCAGTCTGAAGAACTTTTTTGTCTTACAAAACTGAATATTTATTGAGGAATAACTCCAGTTTCCTTTTTCTTTATTCCTTGGCAATCACCATTCTACTTTCTGTCACCATGAGTTTAACTACTCTAGACACCTCAAATAAGTGACATCATACAGTGTTTGTTCTCTTCTGACTGGCTCATTTCACTAACTATAATATCTTTGAAATTCATCCATATTATAGCATTCTTCCTTTTTTTATGGCTGGATAATTTTCTGTTGCATGCATATATCACACTTTTTTTCCTCATGCATTCGTCCATGAATGGATACTTGGGTTGCTTCTATTTCTTAGCCATGTGATTTTTGTTGGTGTGAACAGGGGTGTGTAAATATCCCTTTGTGATCCTGCCTTCAAGTTTTTTTTTTTGATTTATAATCAGAAGTGCAATAATTGTATCATTTGAATTCTATTTTATATTTTTAAGAAACATCCAGACTCTATAGAGGCTTCATTACTTTACATTCCTAACCTAAAGGATTCCTATTTCTCTCTGTACTTGCCAACACTTGCTATTTTGATTTTTTTTCTATTTCCACATTTTTATATTGGTGCATTCTAGTTATACATAATGATTGGATTTGTTGTTACATATTCATACACGCACAAAACATACATTATCATTTGACCACTATCACTCCTAACACTTCCCTATGTCCACCCTTTCTCCCATCCTTAGTCTCTTTCTTCTAGTGATCTCTGTTTAATTTTCCTGATATCTCTGCCCTTCCAACTTTCTTTTTTCTCTCTAGATTCCACATATGAGATAAAACATATGACCCTTGACCTTCTGAGTTTGGTTCATTTCATTTAACATAATAATCTCAAGTTCCATCCATTTTCCTGCAAATGACATGATTTCATTCTTCTTTATGGCTGAATAAAGCTCCATTGTGTATGTATATCACATTTTCTTTATCTCTTTATCCATTGATAGACACTTAGGCTGGTGCCATAGTTTGGTTATTGTGAATTGTGCTTCCATAAACATGGGCATGCATGCATCACCATAGTATGATGACTTTTAAGTCTTTAGGATAAATACTGAGGTATGGTATAGCTAGGCCACATGGTGGTTCCATGTCTAGTCTTTTGAGGAAACTTCATGGTGATTTCCATAGTGGTTATACAAATTTACCATCCCACTAACAGTATAAAAGTGTCCCTTTCTCTCCACATCATCTCCAACATTTATCACTGTTTGCATTCTTGATGACTGTCATTCTGACTGGTATGAAGTAAAATATTAGTGTGGTTTTGATTTGCCCTTACCTAATTGCTAATGATGTTGAAGATTTTTTCATATATTTATTGGTCATTTTTATTTTTTATTTTGAGAATTGTCTTCTTGTATTCTTCCAAATGAATTATAAAACTGTTTCTACTAAATCCATGAAGAATATTATTGACATTTTGATGGAGGATTGCTTTGGATCTGTATATTGCTTTTGGTAGTAAGGCCATTTTAACAATATTAGTTCTTCCTATGCTCATGGGAGGTTTTGCCATCTTCTGAGGTCCTTCTTTCTCCAATGCTCTATAGTTTTCATTGTAGAGGTCTTTCACCTCCATGGTTAGATTTATTAGTAGGTTTTTTTAAAGGCTATTGTGAATAGGATATTTTTCCTGATCTCTTTCTCAGCAGATACATTATTGGTATATAGGAAAGGTATTGATTTTTGTTATGTTGATTTTGTAACCTGCTACTTTGTTAAATTTATTTGCTCTTCAAGACTTTTGATGGACTTTTTCTGATTTTCTAAGTATAGCATCATATCATCTGAAGATAATGATAATTTGTCTTCCTTTCTCATTTTTGTCTCTTTATTTACTTTTCTTGCCTAGTTGCTCTAGAATTTTTAGCACTATATTAAATAGAAGTGATGAGAGTGGATATCCTTGTCCTATTCTAGACTTGAAAAGAAATGTTTTCAGTGTTTCCCCATTTACAATGAGGTTGGCTTTGCATTTTTCAGATATAGCCTTTATGATGTTGAGGTAGGTTCCTTTTATCCATACTTCTATCCATAATTTCTTCAGTGTTTTTATTATGAATGAGTCCTGTATTTTGTCAAAGGCCTTCTCTGCATCTATTGGGATGACTAAATGATTTATATTCTTAATTCTATTTATGTGATAATTACTTTTCTAATTTGTGTATGTTAAACCATCCCTGCATCTGTGGGATAAAAATCTTTGTCATGATGTACAATCTTCTTAATATGTTGTTGAACATAATTTGCTAATATTTTATTGAGGATTTTTGCACCTAGGTTCATCAAGGATATTGTTCTGGAATTTTCTTTCCTTGATGTATCCTTGTCTGGTTTTGATATAAGTGTGATACTGACTTCATAGAACAAATTTGGAAGTGTTCCATCCCTTTCTATTTCATGGAATAATTTGAGGTGTATTGGCATTAGTTCTTCATTAAAGATCTGTTAGAATTCAGCTGAGAATCCATTTGTTCCTGGGCTTTTCTTTATTGAAAGATTTTTTATTACTGCTTCCAACATTTTTTAAAAATGTACTAGTCTGTTTAAGTTTTCAAATCCTCTTGATTCAATCTTGGCAGATTATATGTGTCTACAAATGTATCAATTTCTTCTAAATTTTTCAATTTATTGGAATATCAATTTTCAAAATAGTCCTTAATGGTCCACTGGATTTCTATAATGTCTCTAGTGATTTATCCTTTTTCATTTCTAATTTTATTAATTTTGATTTTCTCTTTTCTTCTGGTCAGCCTAAGAGTTTGTCAATAGTGTTTATCTTTTCAAAGAATCAACTATCTGTTTCACTGATCCTTTGTATTTTTTAATTCTCAATTTCATTGATTTCAACTCTGATTTTACTTATTTCTTTCCTTCTACTGGTTTTAGTAGTGGTTTGTTTTTCTTTTTCAAGGAATTTGACATGTATCATTAGTTTGTTTATTTGGGATCTTCCTGATTTTCTTATGTAGGAACTCATAGCTATGAACCATTCAAATGGTATTTCAATTTCCATCCTTTCACTTTTAAACCATGGTGGCTATCTTTGCATGTAAAGTGTGTCTCTTGCAAACAACACATAATTAGGTCTTGTTTTTTCATCTATCCTGCTAGCTTATATCTTTTAATTGAAGAATTAAGTCCATTTACATTTAATGTTATTATAGAGAAATGTTTAGTAATTCTTGCCATTTTGATTTATTTATCATGTTTAGTTTGGTCCTGTTTCTCATTTGCTTAGCTAGTCACTCATTTGTGAACTCTGGGGCTTGGTTTTTATTTCTTCTCTGTGAAGTATTTCTTTAGGTAAATTTTGTTATGCCAGGCTTAGAAGGTGTGAATTCTTAGTTTCTGCTTATTTTGGAAGGTTTTTATTTTTTCTTTGATTTTGATGGATAGCTTTTCTGGAGATAACAATCTTGGTAGATAGTTATTTTCCTTCAGGAGTTGGAACATATCATTCCAAGTCCTCCTGCCTTACAGAGTTCGTACTAAAAAATCACAAGTGATTTTGGTTGATTTGCCTTGAAATGTGACCTGATTTTTTTCTCTTGAGGCTTTTAAGATTCTATCCTTGTTTTATATGTTAGGCATTTTAATTATATTATGGAGAGGTTTTTTTTTTTTTTTTATTTGTCTATTTGCAGGCTTTGAATGCTTCCTGTATCTGTATGTTCATCTCATTCTGTACTGCCTTCCTTAATTCATTTAGTTGTTTTTCTGTGTTATTTTGGCCATTTTTTAAAACCATTCTTTTGAATTATTTACTGGTATTTCATCCATTTAAATAATTTTAGCATTGGCTGATGGTGAATTTTGAACATTAGGAGGTGTCATGTCCCCTTGTTTTTTTTCATTTTTATTGTATTTCTGTGTATTATTCATCTATTGAGAGGGATTTTTCTTCCACTCTTACATGTGGGTCTTTTTAGACCCAACTTTTACTTGCCAAAATGTCCTATGGTGTTCTAGATTGAGACCCCTCATAGGTGTCATATTCACAGACTTTGGTTAATTCTCTCCATTTTTCTGTAGTAGCTGATGTCCATGAGTGGACCTAAGAGCTTACCCCTCTATGTTTCTGCCTGGGGCCTGGTAGTTAGTTTGGAATTTTTCTTTTTATTCTTTGTATTAAAGTACAGTTGAAGATTGAGTGTTGTTACTTTATGTGTGGAGCAAGGTGCTCTGTCCTTTAAGTTTAGTTCAGCAACAGAGTTTCTACCTTCTGAACTAAAAGTGTCCCTGTAAGTTCCCAACCTCACAGAATGGGGGAAATAAACAATACCAACAACTGATGCAAACATTATATAGCATTAAAATAAATACCTGCTTTCTACTATGGGATCTACAATGTTAATTACCACAGGAAAAAAAAAAACAGAAATTGCCAACAGCAATAAACAATACCCATAAGGTAGATCTGGCATTAAAGCAAACAATAGGTGTCAAATATATGATCTACAGCAGTAATAATTGCAACTGCATTAATGGTGGAGACAGGAATTAGATAAACCAATTAGTTCTAAAATATGGTAAAAACACAGTTAATTAAGAGAAAATAAAATATGATAGGGTGGTAGAAGAGAGTTTACCATCTCAAAAAGTGAACAGAGAGAATGCAAAAGAGATGTAGCAGGTGAAGGTTGTACGAAAAAAGGAGAAAAAAATAGGAAAAATAGTAAATGGAGAGAGAACAAGAGAATTTGGCTATTAGTGTGAGAAGAAAGGACAGAAAGAGAAATAAGAGAAACAAAGAAAATCAAAACAACAAAACCAAAATAAACCAAAATCCCAACCCTCAAAAGAAGAAGATGGAAAAATAACTACATTAAAACTCCTAAAATTGAGGAAAAAATATGCATACCCTTTATATATATTCATGCACCAATCACCACAGCAAGGAACAAGAAGAAGAAGGAGGAGGAGGAGGAGGAGGAGGAGAAAAGGAGGAAGAGATTCTTAGTGAAAAATGAAGAAATCGTCTCCACTGAGGTGGTCAAAATAGTAAATGAGAATGGATTTCAATGCCTATATCCAACTATCTTTTCCATTCTTTCTTGAGTGTTATAATTTGGATGTGAGGTGTCCCCCAAAAGCTCACTTGTGTGAGACCATGCAAGAAGATTTGGAGGAGAAATGATTGCATCACAGCCTTAACCTAATCAGTGGATTAATTTCTGATGGGATTAACTGAGTGGTAACTGGAGGTAGATGGGGAGTGGCTAGAGGAAGTGGCTCATTGGGGGCGTGGCTATGGGGTATATATTTGTATCTGGCAAGTGGAGTCTCTCCCTCCCTCTCCTCTCCCCTCTCTTCCCCCTTCCCTCCCCTCTCCTCCCTCTTCCCCTCTCATCATCATCATGTGAGCTGTTTCCCTCCCCCACACTCATCCTCCATGATATCCTGCCTCACCTGGAGCCCCATGGAATGAAGCCAACATTCTATGGACTAAGACCACTGAAACTCTGAGCTCTTAAATAAACTTTTCTTCCTCATACAGTTATGCTGGTTGGGTCCTTTAGTCATAGCAGTGAAATAGCTGACTAAACATTGGGCTATGTACTAGGGGAGAGAAAAAGGGGGAGAAACTGAGCAAGGGATGGAGGCTGTAAACCCCTTTCTCTGTTTGTGTTGCTCACTGAGCTGCCAGTCGGAATGACCTAAGACTGAACTGGTTGAAATAGCTTTCAGCTTCCCTTCTCACCAGTATCAGGTAGGATGGAATGGGAAGGACTGTCAGTTGGAGTTTGTCTGCACACATCAGATCAATGCACTCCCAGGGTGGGTCTGCTGCAGAATTCTGGTGGATGGAACTTGGGTCTAATCAGGCCTCAGGGGCTTTGTTGGGTGGGGTCTGCTCTGGAGAAATTGGATCAGTGCACCTTAGGGCACCCCTTGGGCCTGGCAGTTGCCAATATCTGTCGGGAGGGCCTTCCAAGAATTCTATTCACAGGGGAGGGGGCAGGAGGGCCAATCTTCCACCTCACTGCCCATGAGCCCAGCCTTCCCAGGTTTAGCCCCTGACTGTATTCACAACTCCCTCTTCAGATTCCTGACCCTCTTCAACTGGTCATGTGAGATGTCATACTCAAAAGAAAAGCAACTTGGATTTCCCTTCCTTTTTTCTGTGTCACATTATACAGAGCTGCATGGTAGACACTTGCTGGGACTCTATGGTAGTGTTTTCTCCTCTCTTCTCTCTCCCACAGCTGCAGCTGCAGTGTGGCCTCCCCCAGATGGCCCACCTCAGTTCTTCACTGCCTGTTGAGAAATGCAAAGTGCTTTTAAACACCAATTCATAGTGCAACATCTGGAACAACTAAGTTCAGCCTTTTTTTCTGATTGCATGTTTTTCTGTACCAAATCTGCCCGTAGTGCTTCTCGGTGTGTTATCCCCTCTCACTGTGGTGAACCAGGGCTGCTACTGCTATTGCTGCTACAACCCACTTGGCTCCAATGTACTCTTTCTTCTTTGTTCAATGTACCCAAATTTCTGAGTCAGTAAAATACTGTCCAGTAGTAAATTTTAGTGAAATCCCTCTTTCTCCCACCTCGCTAAGATGCAATATTCCTGCTGCTTGGATCCCAAGCTATGGAGCAAAGAAGGATGCAGACTTCCTCTCTTGTTTTGCTTTTCTTAAAAAATGTAACCATCCTGGTGGGTGAGGTGATATCGAATTGTGATTTTCATTTGCATTTCAATGCAATTTACAATCTGCTTGAAATAACATTGTTCTAGAAAATTCTATTATCATTTTTGTGACTTTGGGTCTTAGCTGGATTTGTCAAAGAAAATCAGAGCTAGATAGAAGTTAAAGTTGTGAAGGCATATTTTATTTGAGATTATTGCCATAGGGAAAGAGAGACCTGAGGGTAGAAAAGGCTGCATTCCATATATACCAGGAGATTTATAAGCCAAGGAGAAGAATATCAGTGGGTAGAAAATTGCTGAGAGGAGACAGAATTTTGGGAGTATTTCTGTCTAGCTGAACCAACCAACCTAACAGGATTCCTGCTGAAGGCAGGCCAGACTGACCAGATATCAGTCATGGGGCAGTGAAGAATTATGATAAATAATTATGATCAAATATTGAGGTGGTCAGATGGTGAGGGTGGAAAATTCTTGCTAAACTACCTTTGCAGAGTTATTTTTTAAAAATGAATTCTGTAAGGAAATGTACACATTGGCATAGGAGAAGAAACTTGATTAAGTTTGGCAGAGCTAAGAATCTTTGATCTTTCATAGTATCAAATAATACCATGGGAAAAAATCTCCAGTTAGACATAAATCCACATTAGTCACTCTACTCTGATAAACTTCTTGGGATTCTAACCTCTGGGAAGAGACATCAGATTGGAATTTCCAAAGCTTCACCGAACAGTTTTTTTTTTTAAAAAGCATTCCTTTCATTTTCAGCCAGAGTGGTGACTTCTATGCCATCTAAGTCAATCAGGACTGCAGTGTACTATAGTAGAATCACCCACCCAAGAGCATTGGATTTGTGGGTAGGATGTGGAAAGGGCTTTTCAACCAAACAGCAGGCAAAGGCCATCCACAGTACATAAAGGCACATTCTAAAAGCACTTGGAGGAAAGATTCAGAAATTCTGATTGCCTCAAACCCAGATGGGCACATGGCGTACAAATGACCCAGGATTTCATTTTGTGATAATCTCAAAGATCATAGAGTTGAAATAACTTTGTAATCCTGTGGTTGAATCCAAACAACATAGAAAGTCCTCACATGTCACATACATGGCTTCCATCATATATTTGCCTAAGGTTAGTTCTACATCATATTTGTAAATCTGCAATATGCTTTCCTGTGGATTTTCAGTGCCAGTCATAGGAGGACCAAAATATATCTTATGGATCTGTTAAGATGTTTTTTTTATCCCATTAAGATGATTCATATGGTGATATTTGCCAGCTTTGCAAAAAATATAACTCTCAAGTGAATATATTCAGTTTCACAGAGTAGATTTTTAAAGTTGTTTATAGTCAAACTTTTTTCATAGAAAAGTTGCTACTCAGTAACATATGATCTCTTAGTCAGAATTTCTTCATGGTCACTTTAAATTTCTTAATATTTTGGACCAAGGAGACCTTTGAGAATTCGATGGGAGCCTTGGCATTTTCTTACCAAATTAAGATATTTAAATGAAACCACAGTTTTCCATATTTTCTTTAGGGAATCAGTGAACACCCCCCCCCCCCACACACACACGCACGGTCCTTCGATCCAATGACTTTAGTTTAAAACTGTTGATCCAAACCATATGATATATGTACAAATTTTTCAGTTTAAAGTGATTTTATATTTGTATTTTTCAGGTACCTGTACAAGAATGAAATTCATGAACTAGATAAGCAAACGTTTAAAGGACTCGTATCCTTGGAACAGCTGTAAGTAATAGAAATGTTCTAATTGAATCACTGGTGGTTATGGTTCAACTAGAAAACATTTTAAAATGCAATCGTGTGACAGTTGAACAATTATTTCAAGCTTTGTCATGAAGTTTGAATGCCTGCATATTCAGTCATCACTTGGATAAAAATCAGAACATAGGATTGAGTTGGCCTGAAGGCAGGGAAATAGACAACTCAGTTAGGATCTCAACTTCTACAATTATTTGTTGCAGGACTTTGGGAAAGTTACTTTCCCTAAGCCTCTGTTTCTGAATCTCTGAAATGCAGATATTTCTGCTGTGATTTGATTAAGCTTAGCATGCAAACAGACAAGTTTATGACTTGCCACAAAATAGTCATTTTGCAAAAGTTATAGTTGTCCTTTTACTTAATTTATGAAATAAGTTCCAAATTTTAACTGATGTAGGAATGCCAAGAACATGAGATATAACTTCTCATTTTACAGATGATATAATCAAATCCAATGTTAATTAAATGACTTGCCCCAAATTAAAAGTCTGTGACATGATTACAACTCAGACTTGACTTCTACCTTAGGGCACTTTTCAGCATTTGATGTCTCATATAAACCTCAGATTCACCTGTCAGAATTTCAATGTGAAATATGAATTCATCAGTATAAAAAAGTTATATTATCTACTCACAGTGCTATTGAACTGCAACTTGATATTTTATTCAGAGATTTCTCTCAGTTGTACGTGTTTGCAATACAGATTCTAATTAGACATTTGAAGAGATTTCCCCCCACTGATGACAAGTGGTGGATATTTTTTAAACTCAGGTATGTAGAATGTGTCCTAGTTTTTAGTTGTTAGTAAATTCCTTTGTATCAGAAGTGTTTGACTCCCAACTTTGTTTTCATTTTCATTGTGGTTTCTTAATTTCAAAAACCTATTTGCAATCATTTCTCTATAAACATGCTTAGTGACATTTGAATTTCTTTTTCTTAGAAAGCCAAAGTGTTAGACTGCAGTATTAAAATATGATCAACCATTGAAATATATATATTTTAAAATTATCATTGCTTTTACTTGCTTTTATTAATTTTATTTTACATGATTAGCAAGCTATCCCCATAATAAAGGGTATTTCTTCATCTTTTCCTTAAAAATTGTGTAATGTTTTAACTAATTTTTTTTGCTGTGTTGCAGAATCCTCACACAAAGCAAATGTAAATTCTTTTTATAAAAAAATTTATTTATTTGTTCTAATTTGTTATACATGATAGCAGAATATATTTCAATTCATAGTACACATATGGAGTACAATTTTTTTATTTCTCTGGTTGTACACAAAGTAGAGTCACACTATTCCTGTCTTCACACATGTACCTAGGGTAATGATGATCACCTCATTCCACCCTATTTCCTACACCCAATGGCCCTCCCTTTTACTTCTTCCCCTTTGCCCTATCCAAAGTTCCCCTGTTCCTCCCATGTCCCCTCACCCACGCACATTATGGATCAGAATCTACTTATCAGAGAAAATATTTAACCTTTGGGTTTTTTTGGGGATTGGCTTACTTCACTTAGCATAATATTCTCCTACTCCATCCATTTACCTGCAAATGCCAGAATTTTATTCTTTTTTAATGCTGAATAATATTCCATTGTGTGTGTGTGTGTGTGTTTGTATAATAGTTTCTTTATCCATTCATCTATTGAATGGCATCTAGGTTGGTTTCATAATTTAGTTATTGTGAATTTTGATGCTATAAACATTGAGGAGGCTGTGTCCCTGTACTATGCTGTTTTTAAGTCCTTTGGGTATAAACCTAGGATTGGGATAGCTGGGTCAAATGGTGATTCTTTCTATTCCAAGTTTTCTAAGAAATCTCCATACTGTTTTCCATATTGGTTGCATCAATTTGCAGTACCACCAACAATGTATGAGTGTACCTTTCCCCCCACATACTCGCCAACACTTATTGTTGCCTATATTCTTAATAACTGTCATTCTGACTGGAGTGAGATGAAATTATACAGTAGTTTTGATTTGCATTTCTCTAATTGCTAGAGATGCTCAACATTTTTTCATATATTTGTTGATCAATTGTATATAATCTTCTAAGAAGGGTCTGCTCAGTTCCTTAGCCCATTTATTCATTGGGTTATTTGTTTTCTTAGTGTTAAGTATTTTGAGTTCTTTTTATATCCTAGATATTAGTGCTCTATCTGATGTGTGAGTGGTAAAAATTTGCTCCCATTCTGTAGGCTCTCTCTTCACCTCACTGATTGTTTCTTTTGCTGAGAAGAAGGTTTTAGTTTGATTCCATCCCATTTATTGATGCTTGATTTTATTCCTTGCACTATAGAAGTCTTGTTAAGGAAGTTGAGGACTAATCTGATATGATGAAGATTTGGGCCTACTATTTCTTCTATTATGTGCAGGGTCTCTGGTTTAATTCCTAGGTTCTTGATCCACTTAGAGTTGAGTTTTGTGCATGGTGAGAGATAGGGGCTTAATTTCATTTTGTTGCATATGGATTTCCAGTTTCCCCAGCACCATTTGTTAAAGAGGCTGTCTTTTCTCCAGTATTTGTTTTTGGTGCTTTTGTCTAGTATGAGATAACTGTATTTATGTGGGTTTGTCTTTGTATCTTCTATTCTGTACCATTGGTCTACAGTCTATTTTGGTACCAATACCATGTTTTTTTTGTTACTATTGCTCTGTAGGATAATTTAAGATCTGGTATAGTGATACCACCTGCTTCACGCTTCTTTCTAAGGATTGCTTTGACTATTCTGGGTCTCTTATTTTACCAGATGAATTTCGTGATTGCTTTTTCAATTTCTATGAGGAATGTCATTGGGATTTTGATTGGAATTTCATTAAATCTGAATAGTGCTTTTGGTAGTATGGTCATTTTGACAATATGGATTCTGCCTATCCAAGAACAAGGGAGATCTTTCCATCTTCTAAGGTCTTCTTCAATTTCTTTCTTTAGCATTTTGTAGTTTTCATTATAGAGGTATTTCACCTCTTTTGTTAAGTTGATTCCCATGTATTTTATTTTTATTTTTTGATGCTATTGTAAATGGGATAGTTTTCCTAGTTTCTCTTTCAGAGGATTTGTCATTGATGTACAGAAATACCTTTGATTTATGGGTGTTGATTTTGTATCCTGCTACTTTGATGAATCCATTTATTAGTTCTAGAAGTTTTCTGGTGAAATTTTTCAGATCCTCTAAGTATAGAATCATGACATTGGCAAATAGTAATAGTTTGAGTCTTTATTTTCCTATCTATATCCCTTTAATTTCTTTCATCTGCCTAATGCTCTGGCTAGGGTTTCATATACTATGTTAAAAAGAAGTTGTGAAAGAGGGCATCTCTGTCTTGTTCCAGTTTTTAGAAGGAATGCTTTCATTTTTTCTCCATTTAGAATGATGTTGGCCTTGCGCATAGATAGCTTTTACAATGTTGAGATATGTTCCTATTATCTCTAGTTTTCCTAGTGTTTTGAACATGAAGGGGTGCTGTATTTTTTAATGCTTTTTATGCATTTATTGAGATGATCATATGATTCTTATCTTTAAGTCTATTGATGTGATGAATTACATTTATTGATTTCCATAAGTTGAACCAACCTTCATCCCTGGAATTAACCATACTTGATTGTAGTTCACTATCTTTTTGATATGTTTCTGTATTCAATTTGCCAGAATTTTATTGAGAATTTTTGCATCTATGTTCATTAGAGATATTGATCTGAAATTTTCTTTGATGTGTCTTTGCCTGGTTTTGGAATCAGGGTGATATTGGCTTCATAGAATGAGTTTGGAAGTGCTCCCTCTTTTTCTATTTCCTGAATTAAATTGAAGAGTATTGATATTAGCTCTTCTTTAAAGGTCTTGTAGAACTCAGCTGTGTATTCATCTGTTCCTGGGCTTTTCTTAGTTGGTAGGCTTCTGATGGCATCTTCTATGTCATCACTTCATATTGGTCTGTTTAAATTGTATATATCAACCTGATTCAATCTGGGCAAATCATATGACTTAAGAAATTTGTTGTTGCCTTCAATGTCTCCTATTTTATTGGAGTATAAGTTTTCAAAATAATTTCTAATTATCCTCTGTATTTCTGCAGTGTCTTTTGTGATATTACCTTTTTCATCATGTATGTTAGTAATTTGAGTTTTCTCTCTCTTCTTTGTTAGCATAACTAAGAGTCTGTCAAATTTTATTTATTTTTTCAAAGAACCAACTTTTTGTTTTGTCAGTTTTTTCAGTTTTCTTTTGTTTCAATTTCATTGATGGTCAGCTCTGGTTTTAATTATTTCCTGTCTTCTACTACTCTTGATGTTGGTTTGTTCTTCTTTTTCTGGGGTTTTGAGATGTAATGTTAGGTCATTTATTTGTTGACCTTTTCTTCTTTTAAGGAATAAACTCCACTCAATGAACTTTCCTCTTAATACTGCCTTCATAGTGTTCCAGAAATTTCAGTATGTTGTATCAGTGTTCTCATTTACCTCTAAGAATTTTTTAATATCCTCTTTGATGTCTTCTGCAATAATTCAATAGCTTATTATTTAGTCTCCAGGTGTTGGAGTAGTTTTTATTTTTTATTTATCATTGATTTCTAATTTCATTCCATTATGATCTGATAAAATGCTAGGTAGTATCTCTAATTATTTGTATTTGCTAAGAGTTGCTTTGTGACATATATGGTCTATTTTAGAGAAAAATCCATGTGCTATTGGAAAGAAAGTGTATCCACTCATTGATGGATAAAATATTCTAAATATGCCTATTTAGTCCAAGTTATTGATTGTATTGTTGAGTTCTATAGTTTCTTTGTTTAACTTTCGTTTGGAAGATCTATCCAATGGTGAAAGAGGTGTGTTAAAGTTACCCAATATTATTATGTCATGTTCTATTTGACTCTTGAACTTGAGAAGAGCTTGTTTGATGAACGTAGATGCTTCATTATTTGGGGCATATATATTTATAATTGTATGTCTTGTTGATGTATGGTTCCCATAAGCAGAATAAAATATCCTTCTTTATCCCTTTTGATTTACTTTGGCGTAAAGTCTACTTTATATGATATGAGGATGCAGAAACCTGCTTGTTTCCACAGTCCATGTGAGTGGTATGTTTTTTCCCAACCCTTCACCTTCAGTCTGTGGATGTCTTTTCCTATGAGATGAATCTCTTGAAGATAGCATATTGTTTGGTCTTTTTTAAAAATCCAATCTGCCAGTTTATGTCTTTTGATTCTGAGTTTAAGCCATTAACATTCAGGGTTATTATTGAGACATGATTTTGTATTCCCAGTCATTTTTGTTTATTTTTGATATTTTACTTGACTTGGTTTCTTCTTTGATTGGTTTTCCTTTAGTGCAATACCTCTCTTTGCTTATTTTCATTGTTGTTTTTCATTTTCTCCTCATGGAATATTTTGCCAAGGATTTTCCATAATGCAGGCTTTCTAGTTGTAAATTGTTTTAATTTTTCTTTATCACAGAAGGTTTTTGTTTCACCATCAAATCTAAAGCTTAATTTTGCTTGATATGATTCTTGGTTGGCATCCATTTTCTTTCAGAGCTTGGTATAGGTTATTCCAGGATCTTCTAACTTTAGGATCTGTTAATATTGATCTCCTCCAATACAAAACATATACAACCTTAAATCAAATAGCGGCTATTAAGATATTTATGGTTTTGTGACAATATACAGAAATGTTGAGTTCAATTATTATGTACAAAATGAACAGCAGGTTTGCAAAAGGGTCTACAGTTTCTGATGGTGGACAAAGAGAGAACTGGGGGTGGGAGGTAGGATGAGAAGTTAAGAAGGTAGGAGATGAGGATATAGAGTTACTAGAACTTAGAAAGCATGAAAGAGGAATCTAAAGAAGTTGGCTAATAGTAGGTGAAAAGAGAGAATGTGATTTGGAGAGACAAGTAAATGGGAAGAAAATAGAGAACAACAACAACAAAAAAAAAACAAACATAAAAGTTAAGAAAATTAAAAAAATATAAAAATAGGAGATAAAAGAATATACAACACAACTGTAATATACTATTCAGACATCCTAGTTCTCAGTAGCCTAATCCATGAAAAGTACTTGGTTTCACAAATGTAGGGGATGTGAGGGTGGGAGAAGAGAGAGAGAGAAAAGAAAAAAGAAAAAAAAAGAGAGAAAAGAAACAAAAATCCCAAAGGAAAATTAAAGGATTATTTCTGTTGGAGTTCAGTATCTTTCCTGCTTCTCTTCTCATCCAATAGGTGGAGTTGTCTGTTGTTTGCTGGTATCTCCACCCTCGGGATGGTGAAGGTTATTAGGGTGGGAGGGTTGGTCTTGGGTGCAGTACTTCTGGAGGAGGGGCATAGCACTTGCTGTCCTGATGGGAGACTACATCCCAAGGATCTCCTTTGGGGGGCCTGCTCGTGAGATGTGGGAGCCTGGTCTTATATCGCCTGTAGAGTTCATAATTCCTGGTCTCTAATTTAGTTTCTGAACTCACTTACCCCCACCCTTTCTACTTCCTAGTAGGAATCTCTCTCTCCAGTGGTCTTGTGTGCTGTGCCCTGGGGCCTGCACACCTATTGCAGAGGGCTGTTTTGTATCAGGCAGATCAGGACAAGGTTTTGCAAGCTAGGGACTGCCCATGTAGTTGTAAGCGCTGTACTGGGTTAGTGGCTGCAGGGGAAAGGGGGAATTGGGGGACTATAAGTACCTTGATATTGCTTCTAGGTGCCAGCTGGTGTCCCAAGCTGGGAGTTGCTCCAACTAAAAATGGCAATTGTGGTAGCAAGGATAACCCAAGTTAGCCACAAAAGTATCCCAAAATGGAGGTGGCTACTTTCAGAGATGGGGTGTTGGGTCGGGCTGGGTAGTGGCGTTGGGCAGTATGTTCAGAGATGCAGCTCTGTGGTATGCAGTATTGTGGCTGGCAGCAGTCTCCAGACCCTCTTAAGTGACCCCAGGTGCAGGCAACTGTAGCAGTGGTTGCATTGTACCAAGATGGAGGCCCCTGGGAGAGCCCCATGCTGGTAGATGGGTGTCCACACAGGAGTGGTGGCTGGGGTTCCTGTGTGGGCACTAATGCTAGGGGTCCTGCTCAGCATGGTGACTGGGGTCCTGTGTGGACATGGCAGCTGGGATTCCTGCAAGGGAGCAGCTGTTGAGGGTCCTCTAATAACTCGAAGAGAAATAATATTCCCACTACTTGAATCCCAGGCCACAGACTGACACAGAACGCAGCCTCCCTCTAGCCTGCCCTCTTGCATCACTAAATGTAAATTCTTTAACAACAAGGATAATGAACAAAATCCTTATCAATGTGAAAAGTGTTGTATTTTATTTTCATCAAATATATATGCATGAGTGATTTATAAAATTAGTATATGAAAAGTTCTTATGCCCATTTAAAGAGCACAGAATTTTCATTAATAAATGCTTTATATTTTGATAGCAATGGTCTTACTAATGTCAAGTAATGCTCATGAGTAAAGCATTTCTGCTTTCTGTTTTTAAGCACAATTCCACGCTCTTGTGAATTCCTATTCAAAAGGATTTTTGGTACCCCAAATGAAATATATAATCCTTGAAATTTTTCATAATTCTAATCATAGCTCCACAATGCAATTTTACTTTAGTTTATCTCCACAAAACTACAGTGAAACTTGAGATGTCTGAGATTTTTATTCTTTAAGATTTATTCACATTGCCTTTATTTTAAGGATTCTATTTTACCTAATCATTTTTGGCTTAGATTGCTTTTTAAGGAAGGCAGGGATACATATTAGATGTGTGCAGCAGACTTGACAGTTGTAGGGAGTAGCAAGGCCAATTGTGCTACTGACAAGATCATTCACAATCAGCATGAAAATACACTTCCCGATTTTCCTATAGTCTTCAGGAGACAGCCTTTGATCCTAAAACATGAGGGCACGAAGTGAGGAAGGGATATTAAAGAAAGATTTGTAAATTTAATTCTTTTTTTTTTTTATCTTTTTTGTCAATTGAAAATTTGACAAGCTACATTCTTTTACAAGGATAAGTATTGTCTCTGTGTTGCATGAGATTATTTTCTGTGTGTTTGGCTATATGAACAGAATTTCTTTTAATATGTTAACAAAGTCAGAGACTAAAACAAAAAGTGATTTTATGCATCTATTAGGCTTAGTTATTTCTAAGAAAAACTTGCTTGTGTACTAATTACAGAAGGGTAATAGGTGGTGTAGGGAGGGGAAATTATCTCTGTGAGAATTATAACCATGGATTTTTATGTAAGAAAATAAAATTATCCCATTTTAGAAGCATGTAATAAAGTGAATATACTTGTGAATATATAATGAATTTTGCCAGATGTAAACACCTTTTGCTAAGATGTAATTCTCTCAAATCATACCTATCTTGCTAGCCTAACAGCAGAAGAACACAATTTTTTTTTTCAAGTGAAAAAGGACCATTCACCAAGACAGACCATATTCTGGGAAATGAAAGAAATCTCAATAAATTTAAAAGGACTGAAATAACATGTATTTTAAAATCAAAATATAGGCTAGAAAACAAAAATAGAAAATTATCATGAAAATTCCCAAATATTTACACCTAATAAGTAATTGATGTGTCAAAGAAATCATAGGAAAAATGTTTTAAACTGATTAAAAATGAAAACACAATATATTGAAATTTGGGGTGATGTATCTGAGGTAGTACTTAGATAAAATTTATAAAATTAAATATTTAAATTTGAAAAGAATAATAATCTCAAGTTACTGATGCAAGCTTCTACTTTAAGAATATAGCTGGGTGTGATGGTCCACACTTGTAATCCCAGTGGCTCTGGAGGCTGAAGCAGGAGGATTGTGAGATCATAAACCAGTCTCAGCAACTTAGCCACATACTTAGCTACTCAGCCAGACTTTTTCTCTAATAAAATATTTTTAAAAAAGGGCTGGGGATGTGGTTCAGTGGTTAAGCATCCCAGGGGTTCAATTCACAGTTCAAAAAAAAAAAGGGGGGAGGTAGATAAAACAGGGAAACTTGTATTCACAGTGGCAGAAGAAAGAAAATATTAGAGATGGGAATTTAAATCAAAGATCCAGAAGACAGAACGCCAACAGAGAAAAGTCTAGAATGCAAGATTGGACCCTGAGTAGAGCAGTAACATTGATAAAGCTTATGCCAAACTATTAGAACAAAAAGGAGAAAACACAAATGACCCGAGTCAAGAATGAGTGGAGGAGCACATCACTATAGACATTACAGATAGTAAATAGACATAAAGGAAATATCATGAACATTGTCATGACAACACATTTAGTAACAATGTCATGAAAAGAATTACGAAAGGTACAACTTATGTAAAGTTCATTCAAGAACAAAAAGATAAAAGGTAAAACAGTTTCAGTTAAAAACAAAACTCTAGGCCCAGATGTATTCACTAATGAATTATAGAAGATCTTGAAGGAACAAATAAATTTAATTCTGTACAAATTCTTTCAGAAAATAACGAAGGGACTCTTTCCAACTCATTTTGCAAGTTGGAACTTATTTTATGGCACCAAAGTCAGACAAAAGCTTTATGAGAAAAGAAAACAACAGGCTTATATCTGTAGTAAATTTAATGCAAAATTCCTTAATCAAATATTAGAAAATTGAGGTCAGTAATGTATGAAAGGGATAATGAATGTATTTTAAAAAATATATATAATCCATTGTATTTACAGATTAAAGACAAAAGATCATTTGAGCATCTCCATATCTATAGAAAAAGCATTTGGCAAAGTTTCTTATTCATTCATGATAAAAACTTTCTGCAAAGTAATAATATATAGGCGCTTTCTCAGCCTGATAATAGTTATCTAGGAAAGGTTCATGGCTGTCTTCACACACAACGTTGAAAGGCTGACGAACAAAGAAAATGTGTCTGTTCATACGACTTCCACTAATATTTTACTAGAGATTCTCAATTACTGTATTAAGAAAAGGAAAAGAAGTGGAAGATATTCAGATGGAGAAAAAACTCTGGGTCTGATTCATCCTGAGGAAGAATTCCTCTCTCTCTGTGGGTCCATGAAACCAGAAAACAGGTTACCTGCTATCAAAAATAACAGTTATAGATACTTTCATTCTAAATGGGAGAAAATGAAGGACTAAAGAACCATCCGTTCCAAGCAAATTCAAGACTTCATGGGGAAAATTACAATAGGTTTCACAGCTTACGTTGCAAGCTTGTTACTCTACCCTCTGTGCCCAAGACCCTGCCCTCACAGTCAGTCTTCCTTTCTTGAAGAGAAAATGCTTTCAGTGAAGTAGCTTTGTTTGGTTGCCTGTAGAATTTTGGAAGTCCAATAAAGAATTTTATTTTTTAAAATTATTATCACTTTGTTGTGTCTCTACTCCTTTCAGCTCAAACTGTCAGTGTTTTGCAAAAATGACATTTTCACAAGCCTTGTGGGTCTCCACTGCCTATGTTGAGGATTCACATCATTAGAGAAGATGTTCCACAAGATGAGAAGGCATTCCATAGCCCCTTTATGGAAAATTTCTAGTTTCTACTGAGATGGTTAAGTGAATCATGGGCACATCCTTAAGCTCTTCAGAAGAATGATGCCATTGGCCTTCTCTTCAGAGCAACTTTCCTGGCCAGTGCATCTCTTGTTATTGTCATCTTTTGGAATATGAATGAGGTGAGGATTATTCAAGTCAAATGTAGATTCTTTTTAGCTTAACAGCACCTTCCTCAATTTGCCTCTTTCCGCCCACATTTGGCTGTAAGTACAAGAAGAAACCAGGCCACCCGTTCAACACATTACTTGGAAATATTCTCAGCCAAATATCCGAGATTGTTGTTTACAAGTTCTGCTTACCACAGAATTGGAAAACACAATTCAGTTCAGCTTTATGTCAATATATAGCAAAAATGACCTTTCTTTCAGTTTCTAATAATATATTCCCGTTTCCTTCTCCGGAAGTTACTCCATATTTCAATCGCATTGTTTATAATGATATGAATTCCCAAAAACAATAGAAGGTATTCTACCATGTTCCTTACTTCTTTCAGAGCCTTCACTAGTAGTCTTTTAACATTCATATTTCTTCTAAAAGTACACTGAAGGCAGTCTATACTTTTCCTATCATGCATCATAAAATTTTACCAATTCTATCCATTATCCAATAGAAAAGCCACTTCAACAATTTTAGATATTTGTTATAGCAGCATCTAATTTCCCAATACAAAAATTTGTATTTTGGCTTGTATGGTTTTCACAATCATAAAGCTTTCTCTGTTTGCATCCTGTCTCTATCTCTTTGAACACTGAGAATTATCGAATCAAAGACAATCTAATAAATGAAAAAACACAATCTTGTTTTGTTGCATATTCTTTCCAAATTGATCCATAGCTTCCATGTAATTCCCACCAGAATCTCAGAAGGTTTTGGGGGATATGAGTGGAGGAATAGTTAGAAATCAACAAGTTAAAACATATGACTGCAAACATTTTTTGAAACGAAAAATGAAGGATGGAGACATTTCACTCTCTAATTTCAAGATAACTTCAAATCTGAAAAAAAAAAATCAAGACTGTGGTATTTCCATAAGGTTAGATACATAGATCCATGGAACTAAATATAGTGCTCAGAAATAGACTTATACATAGACATTGAAGTGCTACTTTGACAAATGTATCAGGAACATTCAATGGGTAATGGATAGTCTTAGCAAATAATACTGCTCTAATAATTAAATATACATATGCAAAAATTTTTTAAAAAGAATCCTATTTGTATTTCACATTTTATACAAAAATTAACTCAAAATAGACCTTAGACCTAAATAGAAGAGCTGGCAGTGTGATACTTCTAGAAGACAAGGTAAGAAAATGTGCTTGTGACCCTATGTCAAGCAAAGATAGCTTGGATAAGACACAAAAAGCATGAAACCTAAAAAGAAAATATTGTTAAAAGAAATTGATAAGTGGAGAAAAACAGGTGTTTAAAATATACTACCAAGAAAATAAGACCAGCTACAGGCTGGGCAAAACAACAACAACAACAACAACAACTTGAATTTGCTGATGGACTTCCATCTAGTATATAAAAGGGACTTCTAGAGGCTGGGGATATAGCTCAGTTGGAAGCATGCTTGCACAAGGACCTGGTTTGATCCCCAGAACCACAAACAAACAAAAAGGGACATCTACAATTCAACAATAAGAAAAATAAGTTAATTTGAAAATGTGCAAAATGTTTGAACAAGACATTTTGTCAAAGAATAAATATGATTGTCAATAAGCACAAGGAAAAATGCTCACTTCTGTTATTGGTTAGAGAAATGCAAGTCACAACCACCATAAAACACTGATTGTGTATCTCTTAGTATGGCAAGAGCAGACTGAACCTGTCAAATGTTGGGGAAGCTGTGGAGCAATTGGAACTATCTCATGCATTTCCTGGTAGTAATTCAAAATGGTACACAGTTAGCTTGAAAAATTCTTTGGCTATTTCTTCAAAAGTTAAACATGAAGAAGAAGACATAGCTATTCTACTTGTAAATACTTACCTCCAAAGAAACAAAAACATATTTCCTCAGAAAGACTGCTCCTCAACTAATGATAGCACCTTTATTCATAACAAACTGGGAACAGCCCAATGGTCTCCATCAACTGATGAATGGATAAGTAATTTTAGAACATGTAAATAAATATAATACTATTCGACAACAAATAGGGACAGATTACTGACACTCACTACAACTTGGATACATTTCAGATGCATTAAATTTAACAAAAAGATCCAGATAAGTCAGTTTCCATATGGTCTTATTACATGTATATGAAATTGTGGGAAAGGTAGAATTATAACCCCAGAAAGCTGATCACTAGTATCCTAGGGCTAGTGCTGGGAGGATAGGATTGACTGTAAGGGTCATGAAAGCACTCTAGGGGGTCATGAAAATGCTTTACATCATGATTGTATACATTTGTCACATAATGACTACATTTATCACAACTAATTTATTTGCCTACTTAAAATTGGTGGAATGCGATTACACATTTGGTGGAATGCGATTACACGTAATAAAGGACAAATAACTACCTCACAATTTACCAGAGGAATTGTACAATTTTACTCTTATTCCTGCTTTTGATTGCCAAACCTACTTATACTGATTTATAGTATGTCTTCAGATCAGATAATAAAATGTCTTTAATGTTAGTTTCTTTAACATTTTTTTACGACCTCATATATATTTTAGAATTAGCTTATTTCTAATCATATTCCCACTTTAAAAATGCCCTCTGAATTCTGATGGAATTATATTAAAGAAATGTGTCATTTTGTTGGAACTTCTGTCATTAAATATACTATAAACTTACTCAAACTAGAGGGAATAAAATGGG
Source organism: Marmota flaviventris (assembly GCF_047511675.1). Classification (NCBI taxonomy): domain Eukaryota; kingdom Metazoa; phylum Chordata; class Mammalia; order Rodentia; family Sciuridae; genus Marmota; species Marmota flaviventris. Next base: position 78,936,888 of record NC_092512.1, read on the forward strand.
TTAACTTTGGGTAGAATTATACCAAATAAGAAATTTTTATTACTTAAATAGTTTGGGTAGGATCAAAATCTATTTCAGACTGGAAATAACCTCCTGGATACCTTGGATAACTGTTGTGCCTTTCCTAGGAACTGAAGGACTTGAGGGCAGGTGTGTGGTCATCAGAGGTGGCAACTTGACCTTGTTTTTGAGAGTCAGTAAAAGTCTATTATTTAGCACCTTTCTAGTAATAGTTCTGTTCTTGCATTATTTATTCACTTTTAGGGGGAGGCACTGGGGATTGAACCCAGGACCTTGTGTATGCAAGGCAAGTGCTCAACTACATCCTCAGTCTCATTCTTGATTTATTTAATTTTGTCTTCCAACTGGCTTTGTGACAAGTTTAAGATGATATTGTATTACTATTTTCTCATCAAACGTTTAGTGTTGACTCCTGAGAGAATCCCATCCTGGGAATAGGATTGGCTGCATGCCAGGATGGGTGGAAGAGTGTGGCCATTCCAATCCATACCATTCTGTTCTTCACTGACCTGTGAATTTAATCCTAGTGGGACTTCTTTGGGGGCACTACATGAAAAGAACAGGGTTTAAAGGCATTTCTCTCTCCTCTTGCACAATTGCAGATAAAATCTGTATGCTGTGAAGAGTAATCCTGACTTTGAAAATGCTCAAGTTTGTTCTTTAACAGGAAGTAGACGTTAAAATCAAAAGTTCTCTGATATCCTTTGGAGCTCTCTAAAATTTCCTATGAAAAGACCCAGACACTCACACTGAGAAATAGGCCAGAGGGGGTGGAATTGAGTGTCCCTCATGTCCCCTATTGCTTGCACCCAGGTGCTTGCAACTGGCTGGGATTGGTGGGACATAGGGGGTTCACATTTGACTTCAAACACTGCTGTTGTTGAATGGCTGGAGAGCAGAATAACAGTTATAGTTCTGCATGTATTTTGAAGTGATTCTGTAAACAACAACTGCTGCCAATTAATATAAGATTTTTGGATTGAATTTTCTTTCTACTTTATGTTTTAAGAGGAAAGATGATAGATTAGTCAAAACTTTTATTTCTGTCATAATGGTGTTCAGTAGTGTCCTGAACCAGAGGCTGTCTGGATTGGCAGCATGATAACATCACTCAGGAGCTCATAAAAATAGCACTGCCTGCCCACCCTCACAGTAAATCAGACTCTCAGGAGGAGGGTGTTGACGTTGGTGGTTTCTTTTATGGGAGATTCTAATGTGCAATCAGAGTTAAAAATGATTTTCTTTACCTTAAAGGTTTTACATGCCTTAGAGATACTATCTGATTCTTATCTGGGATTTATATTTCCTTTTCTGTCCAACACCCATCCCTAACAACCATCTTCCATAGTTTATAAGTCCTATTATCTAAAGTTTATCTTTATCTGGCATAAAAGCTATGCTAGGTACCAGTCATATATGCCCATTAGGTTTTGGCTTTAAATGGATTCTTATAAACATTGAGTTTAAGTATCTAAGAGACAGAAACCATGAAAATGTCATCTTCTTAATGTATTTTTCTACACCTGGAAGCACTGGTGTGGCCAAAACCCCTTTCTTGTACATGTGCATTTGTTCTTGACGTAATTGCATGAAAGCTGCTGGGGATCCAGGCTCCTCCAGCTCTATTTACTGTTGTAGCAAGGATTCATTTTTGTCCAACATGAGCCTTTGAAAATCAGATGTTATGATACATTTCAAGAAAGAATTTTAAAAAGCTTAAAGAATAAATGCATTTATGCTTTTTAAAAGACCTGGGATACTTAACCAACTTCATGTTGATATTATTCTGGGTACCATCCTTCCTTTGGTGCTCTGGATTTATCATATACTGTTCCTTGGGGCTCTTCTCCTTTACCTTTTTCTCTCCTCTCCTTTGTGACCCACTTCCTTTCAGATACACTCAAATTTTTCTTACCATGAAAGCCAGTTTTTGAGCCAGCATTCCCATTTAGCTACTCTTCTCTTCCCTCCCTTTATGTATATCATGAAGCATACAATCTATTTTAAGTGATATGAAACTCAAAGTGGTTTCAGCAAAGACAGGGAAATGATAATCTATATTTATACAGAGTCATACCCCTCCTGAACAGGTTTTCCTCTCCATTTCTTGGTCCTATATCCTTGGTGTTAGTTTTATTCTCAGACATTATAATGGTACAAAAAAAGTACTTCACCTTCAACCTCCTTATATTTTCCAATTTGTTCTTATTAAGAAAAACCTGATACTCAAAGCTAGGAAAATGTCAAGAGTTGAGAGTCTTTGGCCTTGACTGGACTCACTTGTGTGGTCAGATACACACTAATGACCCTATCACAGTGACTAGGAGTCTAAATCCTCTGGTTGGTCTGAACTCAATTACTGGCTCCATCCCCGAAAAGCTGGAGTTAGCTTTTACACAGACCATAGGAAGCTGAAAATGTGGTAACGGTTGCAGTCACAAGGGCAGATGCAGGACAACAAGGCAGCAAAAAGCTCTACCTTCCTTGTGAGATCTCGAGGCACTGTTACGATTTGCATATGAAGCATCCCCCAAAAACTCATGAGATAATACAGTAGTATTCAGAGATGGAATGATTAGATTATGAGAGCTATAACCTCATCAGTAGATTAATCCATGTGATGAATTAATAACTTGAAAGTATGTATTATGTGGTTAAGTGAAGGCAGGTAGGGTGAGGTTGGAAGAATTCGGTCATTGAGGGTTTGCTTTGGGGATTTATTTATCCCTGCCCCCTAGATCTCTCTCTTTGCTTTCTGGCTGCCATGAGGTGAGAAACTTTCCCTTCACCGTGCCCTTCCACTTTGATGTTCTGCCTCCCTTTTGTCCCTGAGTTATGGAGTTGACAGACCATATAGAGAGACCTCTGAAAATGATCACCACGTAATAAATTTCTCCTCCTTGAAATTGTTCTTGTGAGGTATTTTGATCACAGTGACAAAAATCTAACGAATACAGGTACTAAGTATTTATTTATTTATTTTTAAGGAAGGAGGAGAGGAAATAAGGGAGGAAGGACGAAAAGGAGAAAAGAGGAGTCCACATCGATGCTTGTCAATCTTTCATTAGCATATGGATCACTTGGTGATAACAAGTCCCTTGGTATCTGCAGAGGATATGTTTCAGGAGCTCCTGCAGATACCAAATCCAAGGATGCTCATGTCATCTGTATATAATGCATGAAATGGTGTAGTAGTTGCATAAAACCTATGTACATCCTCTCATATACTTTAAATCACTTAATTACTTATAATACCTCATACAATGTAAATTCTATGTAAATAACTGTTATATTGTGTTGTCTAGGCAATAAGGAGAAGGAACAAAAGTCCATACCTCTTAGGTACTGATATGGCATTTTTTTTTGGAATATTTTTGTTCCGTGCTTGGCTGAATCTCTGAATTCACAGAACCTGACTGTACTTTTTAAAATGAAGATTCTGATTCATAAGTTCTAGCATGGGGCCAAATTTCTGCTCTCCAATCAATTCATGGCTACAGCAGTGGTCCAGAGACCACACTTTGAATTAGAAATTGCCTAAAGTTTCTATATTCTACTTACATCTTTTCCATTGAGCCTAGTTTTTTTTTTTTTTTTGCACCAATGACTAACCAAAGTAGAATTTAAAAACCAAAAAAATCAAGATGCTACCTCCATTCATGCTCAAATAGCGCAGGAGTGATAACACCACACGCCTGTGTCAGACTTTGGGGTGAATGAACACATGGTGTCATTTCATCCTCTAGTAACTGTGAGGCAAGTATTGCTCTCATGAAAGGTAAAAAAGAAGAGTGTCAGAGTTTAATAGCCTTGTGCATCACTGCATATTTAGCAAATGGTAGAGGGAAATAAAAATTAAGGTCTTTTCCTTCCTGAGGTTTGGGTCTTCATGAGCATATCACTGTTTAATACTGTGAAATGAGAAACTTTGCCATTTTGTCCGTCTTTTACATTTTTACTCAGGTTGATTCTCAAGTGGTAATAGCAAAAGATATTCAGACATCTTTAACTGACTGCTATCAAGTCACCTTAAGAGGAGTTCTGTCAACAGGACAAGACTTGGTGGGTTGATCTGCATTCTGCACCTTTTGCAGATCAGATCTCAAGGTCTCAATCATCGGTGCACATGACGAGGCTCAAAATCTAAAGCAAAGATTTGTAATGTATTGTAGCCAAATTCAGTCAAAAGAAGTTAGATTCAAAATATCAAATGGTTTTACAGACACTAAACAGTTAAACAAGAAACTGCACTCTAAGGAATGTTCTTGTTGAAACTCTTTACCATTACTTTATATTATAATTCTCTAGAACACTTTTTTTTTTCTTTGACAGTGCTTTGCATCGATCCCACTTCTAGACAAGCTCTACTCCGCTGAGCCACACCCTCAGCCCTCTTCAGCATTACATTAAGATGTTAAGATTGGAGTTTGGCAATGGCTGACTCCTGTTTCTGTATTCCACGCTGAGTGTCTTCCACTAGGGTCTGCATTGACCAGGAATGCATCCTTCCCATCTCTCACCTCCAAGTCTTTGCAGAGGCTCTTCCGTCTTCCTGGAATCTCATCCCTTTCTTCTTTCCCTGACTGAAGTCCTTCTCGCCCATATGTGTGTTGTACATTAGGGCTGTGTCCTGAAAGAAACAGCAGAAAAATCACCTCAAGGTTTCTACTACTCATCCTCTCTGTTGGCCCAGCAGAGCCTTGTGTTCATACCCTCTTGCTATAGAGTGACCTGTCTGCCCCCAGGAACCAGCCGCAGATCTGCCACCAGCAGGGTCAGGAGTTGCTGTACCATGCTGTTCTCCACAGCTGTTCCTCATGTGGCCCCCAGGAGCTGATGGCTGACAGACAGGTTATCCACACTTCTTTAATGTATACCGCGGAGGAAAAACAGAATAAATGAAGGGAAGAAAACACTACTTAGAGACAGTGGAGAAACTACAGTCATCACTGGTCTAGGATGCATGTCCCATTCTGATGAGCAAAAACCACGGGAATCCCTCTAGTGGACTGGTTAAGCAAGGGGCACATCTATAGGCTCTGGCTAACCTACTTCTTGGGGCATTTGTTGGGAAATGGTTCTCACTGTGGGCTGGGAAGTTTTAGCTGGATGCCCCCTTCTGTTGATGTCAGTTTGGAGACTGAGGGATTACTTTAAGATTTAAAAATCACAGACTGGGCTGGGATTGTGGCTCAGTGGCAGAGCGCTCGCCTAGCACGGGCGCTACCCGGGTTCGATTCTCAGCACCACATAAAAATAAAGGCACTGTGTTGTGTCCATCTAGAAAAAGATTCTCTCTCTCTCTCTTAAAAAAAAATCACAGGCTATAACTTTCCCTATTTAGACTTTCTTATGAATTAGTTTATTACTTCATTCATTCATTCTATGCGCATTCAAAATATTGAGCGTCTGATTTTTGCTGGGCATTTTCTAGGCACTGGAAATCATTGGTGAACACGAAAGAATGTCTAAGACTCATTCTGTGTACTTTCTACAGAGAAAGAAAACAGAACCATGGAATGCATGGAGTAGCGAGGAGATGTTTGTGGTAGTGCTGGGGAATGTGTGAAGGTGAGGTGTGATGTTACATGGGGTGAGGGGAAGCTCCAAGAAGAATAAAAACCTAAAGGGAGAGAGGGAAGGGGGTCTTAGGCATTGCCTCCCTGGACAGAGGGCAAGTATGAAGGCCCTGAAGTAGGAAATCATTAGGAGGGCTGTGTAGTCGAGTATGTTCCTAGGTGAGCGCAGAACAGCAGACACCTGCGTCATGGTGGGCAGTTCACGCAGACCTGGTGGCACCTTTGGCTCTACTGAGAGCAAGAGAAGAACAATATTGGGGATTGTGAGTTGAGCAATGACAGGTGTGATAAAATCATGCTGGGTTTTTTGATCTACCTAGTAGGAAGAAGGAAAGAAGTCTAGAGGCTAGGAAGGCAGAAACAGAAGGAGAGTGTTTCTATTCTAGACAGAGGTTGAAGGTAAAGTAGATAGGATATCCTGGAGAACGGGAATCATAGAGCAAGAGAAAAAGAGAAGAGGGGTCCTAAAATTTTTGGTCTAGACAACTGGTTCTCAATAGGGGGTTTGGGGATTTTGCCCCTCCAAGGGTCATTTGACAATGGTTGGAGCAGTTTTGGTTGTATAGCTGGGGCAGAGTGGACGCTATATGCATCTTGTGCATGGAGCTGAGGAAGCTGGTAAACCTCCTAGAAAGCAAGGGGCATGCCACCCCCAGCCCAGCAAAGAATTAGCAAACCCAAAGTATCAATAGCACATGGCCTAGAAGAAGTTTTAATTTACCTAGATGTGGAAGAAAGCAAGAGCTATATCTGGGGGCAAGAGATCAGGAATTCAGTGGGGACGCATTCAACTGGAAGTGGCTATCAGATGCTCAAGGGAGATACAGAAAGGTGTCGGGCGTATGCTTCAAGAGTTCACCGTCGAAGCCTAGTTTGGAGATCAATATTTATGAGGAAGTCACCATTTCTATGGGTAAGATTTACATTCAAAAGATGAACGAGCTGAGAAGAGATGTAGTGTGTGATTCCTAAATCATCCGGATATTGAAGATGGAAGGAAAGAGAAGACCACAATAAAAAAAAAAAAAAAAAAAAAAAAAAAAAAGACTTGGAAATCCAAGCAGCTCATGAGAATCTAGAGAAGAGGTTCTAGAGAAGAGGTGGGAAAAGTAATCCGAATGAGGGAGGATGAAGACATCTGCAGTGGGGACAGAGAAGGAGTATATGGAGTAAAGAAAATAGAAGATACAGCAGTGGATGCTTAGTGGGTAGGCCGGTGGAGAGAGGCACTTGGTTATCTAGATGAATAATGTTATTTCTGAATGAAGAAGCCAGAGAAACTCATTGGAAGAGACTCTTTCTGCCATTCTGAGTTAGAGGTGTCTCCAGGACTCCCGGCCAGAGATGTCTAGAGGGCAGAAGGAAATGCAAGTCTGCCCTGGAAGAATAGATTGGAAATTTATCAGCATAGAGCTGGTGGTAGTCCACAGAGGTTTTAATGGTAACCCTTACTTGCACCAATCTCTTTAAATGCTAATTCAAGTCCAAGTGCCATTAACATCATATACTGGGGAAAATGTCATAAAAAGATATGTGGTACATTTGGAAACAGAGCCTGAGTGACAGATATAGAAGAGGAAGGAGGAGGTTGGATGGAGAGACATTAATATGGATATTCATAGTGTTTATCCCAGAAATAGAAATTTTCCTTAACTGCTTGCTCATTTTTTTTCTCCTAGACTTATCTATAATCACAGATACCATCTGTCACCAAAAAACTTTAGACACTACTAGATTAACAGGACAAATTTCCTTAACACAATGATCCTGAAGCTTGTCTCACAAAATGATAAAATGCCCCAAAGATTCAGCTGCTGAGTGATCACTCAGCAGATCCCTCAGGTTTAGTTAGTTCTGATACACGCTGGTATGCCGTTTCTCTCCTGCAGGTGGCACTGTTAACTCACAATACCATCCTGGCCCCATCAGCGGCCACTGAGGCCAGGATTTCATTCATGGATCTGTCCTAATGTATACAGGCCTCTTGTGACCAATGCATGCATGTTGGGAGGATTCTGAGGACAGATGATAGTAAAATTAGGGCTACAATGATATTTTGGTGACTATCTGATTTTTGGCAAGAGAAAAAAAATCTATGTGCAATAAAATTTCAGGTGCAGGCATATCTGGATTTCTATCAACATCCTTCCTCCAACACAGAACTGTATAAACTAGTGTGCCCTTTTACATACAGCACAGTATTCTGGTTTGGTTTTCCTGTTTCTTATTTGCCATAAATCTGTCTGACCGGGTTTGTGTTTTTAAGCCTATCTATTGGAGGGTTTAAAATCACTCATTAGTTTGCATATTTTACCAGGTAATGTGGTTGTGCACTGGCCTTGTGGTGTACTGTTGATGCTTTCTGGCTTTTTTGGTAGTCTGTGAGTGTTCTGCTAAGAGGACAGATATTCTGAAAGAGGACAACAAGGAATCATTGATTTTATGGTTGTGTTTTTAATTTTGTCTAGCATTTGGGATCAGGCTGATACTTACAGCTGGATCTTGATTTCCATTATGTAAAAAGGGCTCCATATTTAGAACATATTTGTTGACTGAAATGGTTGAGTGAATGGAAAGTTATATTAGGTTGGATACATATTGCTGAGCCCGTGTAATATACAGAGAAAAGCAGAAAAAGGGGCAGCCATAAAATGATACATGGGACAATTACTGGGTGGTTGGAAATTTGGAGTTATTTTTTTTTTAAATTTTTTATTGTTGGTTATTCAAAACATTACATAGTTCTTGATATATCATATTTCACCCTTTGATTCAAGTGGGTTATGAGCTCCCATTTTTACCCCATATACAGATTGCAGAATCACATCAGTTACACATCCATTGATTTACATAGTATGGCAATATGTAAATCAATGGAGTTATTTTTTAACATACTTTTTCTGCATTGTTTGAATTTTCCTCAAGCAATGCATCAATTTTAACAGCTTTGGGGATACATCATTTACATATCATAAAATCCACCCATTACAACATTATGCAATTTTTATGAAAATGATAATGCCATTAAAATTTTGGAAGGTCAGACAAAATATACAACAACTTCATAGAGCTTTCTTTGTCTTTTCCCACTGTGAGGAAAGTGATAACTATGGAGACTTTCCAAGTTTTTTTTTTTTTTTTTTGAAGAAGGTGACATAAACTCAACCAGTAATATTTAAGAATTGAAAAGCAGTGTTTGCTTTCCAATTGTTCCTCCTTCTTTTAGCTCCCTGCCCTCTGGGACTGCACCTCATCAGGCGCAGTTCAACACGCCTTTGTTTCAATAAGGAAGGTGAGCGATTCAACAATTTTAGTGTTTTCTGACTTGGCCTGGAACTTTTGCATTTCTAACCTTAAACTTGTTCTAAGATTCAGAAAGTCTCAAGATTGCAGTATCGGGTTGGAAAAGTCCCAAGAGCAATTTCCTATGAAATTGCACTGTTTCCATTTCAGGAGAGAGAAAGAATAGAATTTTGATGATTTCTCGTGCTGTAACTAGGCGCAAACAAAAAGCAAAAGAAGCATCTTACTAACACATCTAGACCGCTCAACGGATCTCTTCTGAAAGACAAGTGAAGAATTTTTTGGGAAAAAATTTATTTTACATTAATGGTTTTATTTTTTCAGTTCCTGATGACATCCAAAAGAAAACCCAGGGTTATATATTTATGTGGTATCCTGGACTCCATATTAAGTGAGGAGATTTGCTTAAATGTGAGAGTTCAAACAGCTCAGAGAAAAAGATTCAGGGAGTATTTTGTAAAAGCTTGGGTTGTACCAGTTTCCATGCATTGCCCTAATAGAGAAAAACCAAGCTATTGATCCAATTGTCCATAATATACTAACTATTTAAGCATATTATTTCCTAGTTCTAAAATCTGCTTCTTGGCAAGGGCTTTAACTTTTATTTTGTTTTGCTGGTATTTGTTATGTGTCTATTATGAGCTTTGCAGTTATCTATTTTCATTACAAGAAAATATAGCTTTTCAGAGGATTAAAACAAAGATCATGTATAGGAGAGTATTTAGCAACATATAATAATATGACTATATTTAAAACAAGGTTATACCTCAATTGCTATAGTTCCCATCATGATAAATTGGGAGTCATGCACAACCTAGGTGACATATACCTATGATGACAGTAGATTTGTCAAGTTGGCACCACGCCTATAATTATGTGTGCCTTATCCTGCAGCAAATACCCCTGAATATCTGAATTATGTGTTTAAAACATTTATTGAAAAGTTGAGCTCATGAAGTTCAGGCATGAGACTTTTATTTTCTACATTGCCCTCTTTAAGCATTCTTGGAGATTTTCCTTTTAAGCCCTGATTTCATCTTTTGAAGATCAGAGAATTTCCCAATTTGTTTTAGGAATTAAAAAAAAAAAAAATTAGCCCAGTCTAGTTCTATTTTGAATCAATTAAAGTTTTCCTTCTACTGCTTGGGCTGTTCTCTGGGCCTGACCTGTATGAAGGTACAGGGTTGCATCTTTCCACCTTAAAATAGGAGGTTAAATGCCTCCTTGGTGACATCTGTTGAGGTGTACAGGTGGGAGAAGGGGATATTACATTCCTGGGATAACGTGAGCTTCTGTTTTTATAGAAGCATGTTATACTGAGCTACATGGACATGCCATAATTGTGTCTAATTCTTCACTTTGTATTTTATTCTTAGTTAATAAAATTCATAACCAGATAAATAAACTGACTTTCTGAAAGTCAGATGACAAGTTAATGGCAGAACAAAGCTAGAACCCAGATTTTTAGATCATGAGCCAACTATTTTCCTGTATTCCTCAAATGCTTGATCATTATTGATGGCCTACTCAAAATGTGTACAGGGAAAATTATATTTTTAAAATATGTTTATAATTGCTACTATCAAAATCAGAATGAGTAAAAAATAGAAAAGAATAAATATTTCAGGTGCTTTAGAACTTTCTATCACATGGAGGAATTTAAATGTCTGTCATGCATAAATCTTAATGTCTTGATTAAATATTTTGTATAACATTTCTCTAGACACATTCTAAATATTTAACTGTGTTCTTCTTATATGTGTCTATCTCAAACTGCAGAATGCATAGTAGGCCTTTTATGAATATATATGATGTAAATTATCACTAAAAGAATCTTTTTCTTATGGTGAAGCTTGGTAGCATAAAAAAAAATACCACTGCTCTAGGTCATTCCATCTCTAGATATTTTTGTATTTCCCACCAAGAAAAAAAAAAACTATTAAGTGAGAAGAGATTACTATTGCATATAATGCCAATTACAATAGAAGAAATGAATGTCCATTTTCAGTGAATAATGGACTTATCTGTGGGTTTGTTTTAGTTTTCTGCACTCCATTATATTTTTCTCAATGAGTTCTTTAACATCAGAACTCTGCTTGCCTATGTCTCTGTTAAGAGAATCAACATTTCATTTATATTCATACTCATTTCATATCAGTTGACAGACTGGACATAAGGATTGTCAAAACAGGGACCCTGAAGAAGGAATAAAAAATACCTTTATATAAATTTGCTAAACATTTTTCTTATCTTTGCTTTTCTTTTACTTAAACATGTCATTTAGGATAGATGACTTCTTCCCATTGTATTATCAATCCATAATCAAGCTTCAATCAACTTTCTTAGTTCTGAAGTTCATACATATCATCATTATCAATATTATTTTAAAGAAATTAATAATAAGAAAAATAAAAGATTATATTTTATTTCATTAACTTTTTGTCTGAAGTTCTTCTTTATGTAGATTCTGTGGTTTTCTGTTGCAGGTATGTGAATCTCAGGTCCTTCATTTTCCTGGAGATACTTGTCTTTTTAGATTCGGGGATAGTGGTTTGTCTCGAGACCTCAGTTGTCTGATAAGTCCAGGAAAGATTGCTGATTTTCATTTTCTTGAGTTTGTTTATATTAGAAAGACAGGAACCCTGGCTTTCAATCTCTTTGGAAGGCTTAGTAAAAAGCCCCTTTGTTCTTCCATTTTCCTCTTCATTTCTTTTGTTAATTCCTTTTTAGGGGGTGTGGGGAATTGAACCCAGGGCCTTGTGCCTGCAAGGCAAGCACTCTACCAACTGAGCTATATCCCCAGCCCTAGTTAATTCTTGATTATTCTTGAACTTAAATATTAGTTTTATATCAGCCTTCATTCTATAAATTCAATCCATATTTTATATCTTACTTTATTTGTCCTATAATATTAGAGTTAAATTTGCAAATGACAATTTTTTTTTGGCCTGTATTAATTCTCATCCACTCAGAATAAGAAGAATCAAATCTTATTTCAATATTTCTCCTTTCTTAGTGGCCAAATCAATGTCCTATTCCAATATTACTAGTTCCATTTTTTTAAAAAATTCTCACTACAATTTTGGAGTCATATTTTATTTCCCTTCTACTCTGTCTTCACCCTCTGTACCTCTTTTCAATAAGTGACATCTGCAGTTGCCACCTGTTCCTGTCTAACCTATTCTTTGTATCTGGGTCAGACTTACCCTTAGCTGCTGTCCATCTCCATATACAGTTGCTCCATGATGCTGGACAGCGATGACACAAAATTCCCTCCTTTCTCATTCTTGGGATACTATGTAGCCTAACTTATCAGTCACTTTCTACTTCCATAGTGCACATAGCCTCTAGGAAGGTTAGGTGCTTTTTTACTTTTTCCTGCTATGATTTATGCTGTTTTCCTACCACTCACCTCTTTCTTATGTTCCCTTCTCTGTAAGAGTTCCTCAAGACACAGTCAAGATGACAATCATATCTTTTATTATCCAAAGCACATGTATGAAGACATGAATTGGTGTGAATATACTTTGTACACAACCAGAGATATGAAAAATTGTGCTCTGTATGTGTAATAAGAATTGTAATGCATTCCGCTATCTCATATAAATTTAAAAAATAATAAAAAATAATAATAATAATAAAAGATGACAATCATATCTTTCCTGATAACTTCAGCCCCCAAGATCTCTGTTATTATTGGGCCAGTTAAAACTCCAAGCTTTATCCCACAGTTTGAAATATATGTTGTCTTATACAGTGACTGTTTCATGGGCACAGGTCTTGTTTCTCCCAGGTATTCTGCTCACTGAGAATAGGGACATGGATAAACTCTGGACCAAGGACCACTGGCATCTGCCCAGCTGTAGCTTCAGGATGACTCTCAAGGCAAATTGAAAATGCAGGGTTGGCATCCATCTGTGGCAGGTGACCCCCCAGAGAAGCACTTTTTCTTTGCGTAGAGATTTGGCCATATATTTCTTATTTGCACCCAACAGGGATCCATGTGTTCAAGAAAGCTGATGAGGAAAACAAAACAAGATACACTGTGAAGTCAGGGAAGAACGCTGTTAAGAGATAGTCCCCTTAAAGAGGCTTATTGGAGACACAGCCTTGCCATTACACAAAGATAAATTGAGGAACTAACTACAAGAAACAGAAGCAATCTGTTAAAGTCAACATTAATCAAAACCCCAATTACATTTCTTTTGATTTTACACCCAAGGATAAAGGAGTAGAGTGGAGAACAAAACAACTCTTTGTCTTTAGCTATTAATTTAGAATATATATATATATATATATATATATATATATATATATATATATATATATATATTCATTAATAAATAATTGATTAGATGCTGATCTTCACAAACTGGAAGCAACTGTTGTAGTATACCAGGGTGCAATTAATCTCAGCTTTTCCTCTGAAGCTAGTTGAAAGCTTGTCACCAGTTAGGAAAAAGAACAAGTTCATATGAAATTGTTCCCTGATAAAACACATCAGAAGCAATTACACATATAATAGTGTTATCACTCATCTTTGATGTGTCATATAAAGCTAATATGATGAATTTCTATTTTGCACTAGCATTTTAGAAATAAATCCACAGCTCTGGGAAAGGAATCAGACCAATCTTTAGAACCCTGGAACAAGCCATAGTCCATTCTATCTAAAATAGAAAATGATTTTACCGTATTATTGATTAATTCAGTTTTCTCTCTCTATGTACATGTGTGTTTGTGTGTGTGTGTGTGTGTGTGTATCAGCTGTTGTTTTTTTAATTTAATTTTATTAATCCCATACCTTGGGATAAAGATGCATATGCAGAGCACAATTTCCAGGTTGTTTCCTGATGAGTGAGACTATAAATATTCCAAATATGCATGACCTTCTTTTTTTTCCCTTCCCTAAATCCTTAAAGAAAAGGATCAATGCATTTGGTTACATTAAATTTCAAGACTTTTAGAATGGTGATATAAAAGAAAGGTCACCATTACTAGAGTGAAAAAAGTAGATACCATTTGGAAGGTGACATTCACAACAGGGTTAACTAACAAAGAATTCTTATACAGGTAAACACACCTCTGTGTATGTGTATTCTGTATTGCCCTGTAACAAATTAGCCTAACACTTAGAAACTTTTGACCGTATACATTTATGTCATTGCCATTTCTGTGGGTCAGGAATCTGAATGTGACTTCGCTGGGTCCGCTGCTTCAAGGTCTCTCAAAGATTGGGTAGATACTTCTACCTCCTAAGCTCACTCATCTGATTGTTGGCTGGGTTCATTTCTTGTGGGCTGCTGGATTGAGGCCTCGGCTGTTGGTTTTAGACTTGTTTGAGTATAATAAAAATACTTTGTACCGTATATCATTATCATTTATTCAGAAAGTACTTTCATATATTTTAGTGAATTGTGGTATGGCAAGAGATTATATTTTGTTACTATGAAGAGGGTCTTTTTACTAGAACATCATATAAGTATCACCTGGAGAATTGGTGAAAGGTACCAATTTCAGAGTCCACCCAGACCTATTAAATCAGAATTTCTCAGAGTGGGTATCTGACATCCAAGTTTTTTAAAAAGAAAATGCTCTCTAGGCAATTATAATGTTCAACCAGTATTGAGAATCAGTGATGAAGTTTACTTTGAATTGAAATGAATCCTTAAAATTGCTATATTTATTTATTTTTTTTGAATTTTTTCTTCAAAGAGAGTAGAGGGCAGAATATGCTAAAACAAAATAAAAAGTGGGTAATTAAAACTTTTTGATAACCAAGATTAATAATAAATAGGAGATAACAGTATTAAAGTCTATGGCTTTGATAATTTCTAATTCTTTTCTCTGTCAGGATTTGGTATTGAAGTAGGGCGTGGAGGCATTTTAACTCTTTTTAGGGCACCGAGAATCTATTTAATGCACGGTTTTACAGCTTAATCGATCCCTAGTGTCAGGAAACAGTTAAAATAGCTCTGACAGGATTTTATTGCCAAGGAGTGAATTATGATATAGCCAATGGCAAGAGCAGATTGTATGACTTGAGGCAAGTTATATCATTTCCCTGTATTTCTCATCTCATTCTAGCAAATGCAAATAATATGGTATTCTCTAGGAAATGCCAATATTTTAAAACTAATTTCATTTAGGAATATATTGGGGTAGAATGTCAATTTAAAGTAAAATGAAGAGTTGTGAAAAGATTCTAATTTATTTATCATGGTGAATTTTCTGACTATCAATCCTTTTACTTTGAAGGAGAAATATAAATGAAAGTATATTCTTGGAAAAACTGTCAAAGGCAAGATTCTCACAGAGGCTCAAACTAAGTGCCAGTTTATCTGCTCCATGGGCCCAATGAAAATGAACTTCTCTCTAGAGTTGACTCGAACTCAAGTTCTTTATCAAGAGCAGCTATGTTGTATTTTCACCATCGAGTTCTGCTTTACACCTGGCCTATTTTACATCATTTGAATAGAAGGAATATAACATATTTCTTTGATTTAAATTATGTGATACAGCTATTCATCTCAGAAGGATCTTTGTACATGCAAAATTTGCTTTTCAAAATTGTATAACTTCATTTTGAAAGAAGCTTTAATGACATCCTTTCAGAGACAGAAGCATAGAGAAAGAAAATCCACCCAAATCTGAAGCTATATCCTCTCTATTGTTTTATTATTAAAAAAGTATGTCTTATTATACCTCCAGTTATGATCCCAAATTGAAGTTCCAAATTTCAGTGGCTTAAAAAGTTACTTAGAAGATTTTTAAAAAACTGCTATGTCTTTGTGAGTATGAGAACTTGAACCAGGTGAGTACTTTAAAATTTCATGAACTTCAAAATGCAGAAAAGAAGGAAAACCTAATGTAAATATGATCTTAAAGTGATCATAGTTATTAAGTGATAGAACTGAATTTTATATGTTTGTGAACAATATTTTATTCATTCTCATTCAACCTCCAAAAGATTTTTTTTTCACTTGTGGGTGGTTGGGATGATAGAGAGTCCGCCCACTACAGTAGGAGACTGTTCTCTGTATAAATACTAGGCTAAGTCTGCAAGGGAAGAAAAGGGTTGTGCAATGGAAAGGTGAAGAACATATCTTCCTTACAACTTCCAAGATTTTTAGCCATGGGCAGGGAAGATAAACACTAATGAAACACCTGAAACATGGTTGAATGTTCAATGGATATGAAGATGAGGAGCAGGAGATACTGGTTGTCCTGATACTGGTTGTTTCCTTTCTGAGTCAGCTCCCTGGGCTCACAGACAAGTCCACAGCACTGACCACATTATCTCCACTCCTCCCCAGCCCTCAGGCTTTCCCTGGAAATTGAATTGATATACAGACGTCTCATTTCCTATGTCTGCCTGTGTGTCTAGAGATCAATTCCTACTTGTCCTTCAAAGCACTAATCAAATATTCTGCATTCTGCAAAAATACTTCCTAATCTCTCATTCCTCATGGACTGGTTCTATAATCTCATGTCTTTTTAGTAGAACTCCCTCACTACATTTTATTTACTTACAGTCTTTCTTTATGACCAGCCTATAAACTCCTAGAGCATAGAGACATGTCTCCTTTATATGAGAATTACCAGTTCCTGGCATCACAGCATACACTTAGCTAAGTGCCCAATGAACGTGTTTTGGATGAGTGTGTGAATAAAACAATAACTGAATAAAAATACAATTATGTCTGGGATGAAGGCAAAGTTTAGAGAAATCAGACAGAATGTTATTTGGGTTGTAAAGGAGTGTGCAGAAAATTTTCAGGTGGAGAACTGAGTGAGATACCTCATACATAAAACAATAACATGAGAAAAACTACAAGAGAGATTAATCTGGTTGAACTAAGGTATAGGAGTGATACGGGAGCTGAATGTTTGAGAGAGTATTTTGAAAATGTAGCTTATTAAATTGCAGAGCCTCAAGAATTTGTCTGTAGATTGAGTTTTAGAAGCCCTGAGTTAGAATCAGGTTGTGGAGAATACTGCAGGTACACATTAGGTTGGGCCATTCAAGTTTTTAGTCAAGCAAATGGCATTTATATTTGTAAAAAGAATTTTCGTTGCAATATGGGGGAAGCATTAGAACAGAGGAAGACTGGAGATGGAGAACGAGGTCAGAGGCAGTGTGGAAAAGTGTTCTGAGACAATATGGAGGCATAGGAAAAGGAATTGCGGTGGGCTGGAGTAGACTGAGTGCTTCATCACCACAGCCCAGAAAGTTGGCTCCATTCACTCCGTGAGCTTCTGAGATGGCCAAAAATCTAAAAGAACCAACCTTCCTTCCTTCCTTCCTTCCTTCCTTCCTTCCTTCCTTCCTTCCTTCCTTCCTTCCTTCCTTCCTTCCTTCCTCCCATGCATTCTTCCATTCAACTGCTGCTGAGGAATGCTTTACACCAGACACTGTTCTGCAACCTACAACTCTGGGTTTTAACATCTTGTTTGGAAAAAACAGAAAACCAAAAAAAAACCAACATAACTACAATGTTTTTTTTTAAGTGGAAGCTACAGCTGAGGAATGCTCCCCAGTGAAGTGCCAGCCAAAATACAAACATTTCAAAGAAGCCAATAAGGAACATTTATCTACTTGGAGAGTAAAATATCGGGGAGATGAGAGTTAGGATCGGTTTCTGAAAAAGTCTTTTCTGGAAAGAGCTGTGTCATAATCTCTTTGTCTCTGTGGTGAAGGATGAATGGGATTCCCTCCCAACTCTAGGGTAAGTGGCCACTTCCAAAGTGTTTCTTGCAGTTTTGAGGAAAGGACAGACTGGGGTCTCCTGCCTGGATGACCTAGTGGGTGTGGTCTGAGGAAGCTGACTAGCTGCATTGGTGCCACACTTTAAAAGAAACAAAACAGTGTGTGGATTGGTGACCTGGAATTTATTAGGTGTAAGATGGTGAAACAATGAAAGGAGTAGTAGTATTTGGTTTGCATATTTAAAGGATCACTCACTTACCTGGGGAATAGACTGGCAGCACACTGGGAGGAGTGTAACTTACGATGATCCAGGTGAGAGATGGTGGTGGCTAGGTCTATTAGGGTATTGGTGGAGGTGATGAAACATGGTCAGATCATCTTTATATTTGGAAAGAGGTGATTGCAAGATTCCCTGATAGGTTGGCTATGGAATGTGAGAGAATGAAGAGCTAAAAATAACTCCTATATATTTAGAAGGATGGGACTTCCACCAGCTGAGATAAGGCAAGTGAGGACAAGGAGGCATTGGAGAGGTTCACCTGGTGTTTGCTTGGGCTGAGTTTGAGATGTCTACTAGACATTAAGGTTTCAAGTACATATTTTCTCATATGGAACTGGAGTTCCCAAGGGAAGTTGTAGGGATTTGAGAAATAAATTCAAGAATTTTCAGTGTATAAATATCATTAAAAGCCATGACACTGAATGAGAGCACTTAGGGAGTGAGAGTAAATAGAGAAAAAAAGAGAAATAAGAAATAAATCCATAGAACCTCAATTATTAAGAGTCAGGCAGTTAAAGAGGAACAAGAAAAAGAGATTGGTCACCTGAAAGCAAAGGCCAGTTGCCTCTCCTGGGATCTCTGTCTCGGACCCAGAACTTCACAGCATGATGCTCCAGATAGGCTGCTGTGCCCCAGCTTTCAACTACCACCCAGGAAGCATTAGAATCTGTATGCTCCTTGTGCATCTCCCATCTGATCTCCTTCAGCTGTGACCTTGAAGAGCTCTGCAACTCACTGGGCAGCATGTTCCATAGCTTCAGGAGTTTCCTTGAATGCTCCTACCCATTTCTTTCTTTGGCTGGTGCCAAGCTCTGTTCCTTCAGCCCTGAGGTCCTAACATCTCTGAGGGGTGAAGCTTGGCTGGCGTGAGGGTGCAGCCTTCTCTTGTTGTCACACTGCTGTTTCACTATCTATTATGATTTGAGGACCGTTTTCCTTATTTTATGCATTTCTTTTCCTGAGATAATGTCATGGTGTTGCTTCAGACCAAAGTTCCTCAAAGTGTGTTTCTCCAAAGCCCATGTTATGAAATAGGAATTTCACACATAGCAGCAATGGTTTAAAGGGAATAAAGAAAGAGGACATGGGCTTAAGTTCAAAGGAATCTTTTCTTCAGTACAATTTGTTTCTAAATTATCAATGTGGGGATATATCTTTTTTTCCCATTTTGCCAAGATTGTGTTTAATGAGGCTTGGGACTCTCCACAGAGCCCCACAGGGCTTTAGACTGTTTCCTGGATTCAACTTGAGGTATTTGAATCAGCCTTTTCACTGCTATGGCCAAAAGATCTGCAAGAACAATTAGAGGAGGAAAAGTTTACTTGGGAGCTCATGGTTTCAGAGGTCTTAGTCCATAGGTGGCTGGCTTCATTGCTCAGGACCCAAGTTGAGGCAGAACATCAGGGCAGAAGTGTGTGGCAGAAGAAAGCATCTGGGGAAGGAAGGAGAGAGGGAGGGTGCTCCCCTCGCCACAGACAAAATTTAAACTCCGAGGGCCCACCCCTGTTGACCTAGCTCCTCCAGTTACCCCCCAGCTAATCCCTAGCAGGGGATTAATGCTTGCATAACCCAATTATTTCACCTCTAGATTTTCTTGCATTGTTTCAAACATGAGTTTTTTGGGGACACCTCACAGAACCATAATATGGGGTGATACCGTGTATGTGTGCAATGGATATATACAAGTGAGTGTTATTTATCTGATGTACTGAATGGTTGAAGACTCAGAAGCCCAAATTAATTTTGGTTTTACCTTTCTTTGTCAGAGCACTATATTAGAAGAAATTTGGATTGTACCATTTTAAATGGTACCTGAAAGACTGGTATATTACAAATAATTACATCAAAAATGGCTCAATTTTCAAATCATGTGCATTTTCATAGTATAGTATCATATCTACCTAACAGTCTTAAATATTTTTGCATTTGAAAACCTTCATCCAGTGATGAAGTAACTGTACAGTTTTATGCTAAATATGAAATAAATGTTATAAAAGTAAGAAACAAGGATTATAATCTGTCAACTTTTCTGACTAAAACAATTGAGTCTTCTTTGCAATTTTATTCATTAGCTATTTAATACAACTATCATGATGGTTTTGTCTTTATGTCTTTTCCTATCTTGTTAGCCTCTGAATGTTAAAAGTTGTAAACTATTAGTTTATTTATTATGCTTCTAGCTGAGATAGAAGCAATTTATTCTTAATGCAATATGCCCAAGATTTCAAGCAGTAACAAACTTCCCCGATGAGGAATAGAGCTCTGTGTTCTTCAATTATTGTTAGCTGGTCTATTCATGGTTGACAGTCCTCCTGTAATCTGTATATGGCTTAAATCCAGAAAAGAAATATAAAATAGAACCATAGTTATGGGCATAGAGAAAAACAATATTCATTTACGGGCAGCTTTGTTCAAAGCCATTTCTAGTTTTCTCTGAGATGTAAATCCCCAGGTGGCAATCAACCATGTCCGAAAATTGGATTTATGGGTTCAATTGAGGGAATGTTTCAGCCCAGAACATTTAGAGAACTATGGAATTTTAGAGTTGGTAAGGATCTTGTGGAACGAACTTAAATATGACTTTTACATTGTATGCTACTGGTGAATTTGAGTTTCTGAAGCCAACTTAAAAATAAGGGGAGGTACACATATGTGCATACAAATTATAATCCATAGTGTGTTGTTCTCTCTTATTATTTTGAAAAATATATTTACAGTAAATCTTAACATTTTGTGTATCTAGTGACTTATACTAGTTTTGTGTATTTTTCATTAGAGCCTCATTCTGTTTCTTAGAACCTTTGGTTATTGATGTAGTAATCTGATGCCATGCTTATTTTAAGTCAAAAAAGAAGGCACTGGAGGCATATTGATGTTGAAGCTCAAGGTATTTCTGACTTAGTGTGACTCAGTTCCCCACGCACTCATATGTAGGCCTCCACTTTCACCCTCAGATTTGTCCCAACTCAGTTTTGGAAGAGCAACTTCCACAAGGGGAGCAGAAATAAATCTCCATTGCCTGTTTGGCTTGCAGGTAAGGCACAGGCCAGGGATCACCAACACTGGTCTCTTGTCCTTCCCTTTTCTTACTACTTCCCACCCTCTGGGTCTTCTTGCAGCTACTGTCATCCCTTATGCCAACGCCCAACCTTGAAGTGCACAGCTACTTTTGGACAGGAGCCCATTCCCGACATTAGGCAGCAGTCACAGCTCTTTAACCCTGGTGTCATTTGTTAATCTCTTTAGTATCCAGATTCTTAATTCACCTGCTAGAGTCATGTTTAGTATGAGCAGCTCTCAACTTCCTGATGCTTATATAAAATTGATTACATTTACATGAGGAGTCTAGAGGCTGAGGGACAAGGTAAATCACTATATACCATGTAGAAATGGTCTCTTGCGAAATGCATCTTTCTCCTTAGGATCTGTCCTGCATATTTCTCTTTCTGTATACTACTCTCACAAACAAATTGTTATGGTTCAGATCTGGAACATCCTTGAAAAGTTTTTGATCTGAAAGCATCATCCTCAGTGCAACAAGGTTCAGAGGTGGGGTTTCAGGCAATGATTAGAGCTCTAATCTTATCAGTAGATAAGATTAGAGTGACAGCTGAGTGGATTACTAGGTGGTAAATTCAGGCAGGAGACGTGAGGCTGGAGGAAGTAGGTCTATATCTATTGGACTGTATCTGTCCCTGGCCTCTTTCCCTCTCTGCTTTCTGGCTGCCATGAGCTGAGACGCCTTCTTCCACTTCATCCTTCCACCATGATGTTCTGTTTGCCTCAGGCCCTGAGCAATGGCATCACTGATCATGAACTGAGATCTCTGAGACTGTGAGCACAATATCAACTTTTTCTTCCTATGAATTGTTCTTGTCTGATATTTTGGTCACAACGGCTAACACAGAAATCTATGCATTATGAACAAGATAGGGTGTAGTGTAATGTTTTCTCCTTTTGGGTTTTAGTCTTTTTTGTCTGACTTCTGTCTATGCCATCTTACTTCTTAGAAATTCCCTGGAACATGTTTTACTAGGTTTGTATTTTAGCTTGGTCTTCACATAAGCAGGTGGTTTAGTCTTTACACTTCTTTAGCATATTTCCTCCTCCACTGAATCTAACTTGGTTGCTCCATTTTCCACAGTGTGAACTTTGATATCTCTCTATGATGTTGCTTTTACCTGAATACGCAATACTTTTTTTCCATTTTCAAAGTTTTAATAGATGTATAAATTGTGGCAACTCCCCATCTGGGAGATTTTTATGGAAATGGTCTCAGAAGGAGCCATCTGACCCGATGAATATTGTCCCCTGTCACAATGTCATAAAATTATGGTGCATGAAGGAAATGTAAGATCATATAGTTATTCCCTTGGTTTTAAGTTAAACTAAAGTCTTTAAGTAAGTAAGCTGGCTAGGTGGTGGGGGGTATTAGAGCTCAAGAAATTAGAAGACATATCACCAATATAGTATATTGGAGAGAGGGGATATTTATTTATTCTCTTTCTTGTGTTTTTCTAATTTTTCCCCCTCAAACATAGTGTATCCTTGGTAGGAAATTATCAGGTTCTGTTCTTTTTATTCTGGACATTTCTCCCTTTACCCTGGCACATTCTTAGTGGTAGCAGGGAGTAAATTTGGCTAGCTAATAATGATTGATATTCTGAGACCAAGGTGGCTTTGTTGTGACCCATGGTGATGGCCAGCCAATCATGCTCTCTTTACCCTTTCTGTTTATAATAGCCTACAGCCAGGGTATGCTGAACAGTCCTGGGCATGTCTGCAAATAAGCTTCAGAAGGAGGATCTGATTATTTAGATTTGGAAGCAGGCATAAGAGGCCCCTTTTTGGCCTTAGCACTAAGTCAAATTGCCCATTTCAGTTTTTCAGAAACCCTGCATGGGAAGTCAGAAAGTGCTGGTGTACATACACTACCTCTCAGGGGGCTCTTAACCCCATGGGTGCAGTTAGTCCCTTAGCACCGGGAGGAAACAAGTGTGGGGGCAGACCTTGGGCAAAATATCCCTGCCTCAGTTCCTGCCAGAACTTTTAAACTACATAGCAAATGTAGTCAAATGTCTGGATATCTGTCATCTTTCAGGAAGGTGCTGGGTATTTCTCATATATGTCTACCACCTTCAAATCAAGCAACATTAACCCCAGCGTCACAGAGTGAGTGAGAGGTCTAATGAGTGCGAACTTCCTTGTGCCCTGTTGCTTCATCCTCTCAAAGGCCGAGGGGACCCTTCTCTGCATTTTCTCTTAGGATTGTCCCCATGTCATAGGATGCCTGTGGCTTCTTTATCCAAGACCCTCATTTCTTCATTTCTAGACCTCTATAGGAACCTCATAATTGATTCATCCATTGCTTTATTCAATTGTGTTACCTCTGCATAGATACTGCCCTTAAATTTCAGCATTTATGGTGTCAATGCTCTGAACCTTAAATCCTTTAATTGCTCCTAAAAACCCATAGAAGCAAACTCCTACTTCTTAGCATTCATGGGCAATCATAGAACCATTTATAACCAACTACCTTTCAGATTATAACTACCTTGTAGATTTCTCTTTTTCCCTTTTCCCCATCCACATATGAAGAAAAAATGCATTTTTCTTCACTGTTACTTTCATTTATATTGGATATATTGCTCCCCAATTCCTACCGCTCTTTGTTCATTTGATTGTTGAACATCTCTCTGTTCTTGAAGGACCATTTCTAATGCCAATTTCTTCACAAAGATTTTATGTTTTTTTTTCTTTTTTTTAAATTTTCTTTTTGCTTCATTGAGTTTTTTTTTTTTTTTTAGCACTTGATGATTCTCTGCTTCTTATGGTATTTATCTTTTTAAATCTTTTAAGGACTTTATGTAATTTCCAAGCTAATCGATTCTCTTTTTGTCTTCCCAGAACCAAATGCAATCCCTCCCTCCCTATCTTTCTTTCTTTCAACTAAATGCATTTTAATAGAAAACAAAATACAAAATAAGTCTTCTGAAAACAGAAATATTTAACCCTTTTCCAACACCAGAACTTGCTTTACCTTCCATATAGCTGTATACAGCAGGTCCACTGAGAGGCACAGGGCCTGACAGGGTGGACCACTGTGGGAGGAAGACTCAGGCTACCTCAACAAGTGCTTCTTTGAAGACACAATGTATTGTGAATTATTTCAAATTATCTTTTATCATAATCTTTCATTATTCTGTGCTGGGGACTGAACCCAGCCAGGGCCTCGCACCTTATCTTTTAAGGGGAGAGAATTACTAACAAAAGAGCTTGCTGGGGGAGTTGTAGGTGGGCTGGCTGCCACAGGTACTCCTGATGTCCCACATGCACACCGAGTGGTCCATGAAGTCAAAGGCAACCAAACCACTGTCCTGGCTGAAGTGAGACTGGTGATGCTGTCCGTGAAGCATCTCATCTCTTGGAAAAGGGACAAGGACGTAAAATCAGCATACTACAGGGACACAGCCACATCAATGTTTATAGCAGCACAATTCACAATAGCTAAACTGTGGAACCAACCTAGATGCCCTTCACTAGATGAATGGATAAGAAAAATGTGGCACATATACACAATGGAATATCACTCAGCAATAAAAAGAGAATAAAATCATGGCATTTGCAGGTGAATGGACAGCATTAGAGAAGACAATGCTAAGTGAAGTTAGGCAATCTCCCCCAAACCAAAGGCTGAATGTTTTCTCTGATATAAGGAGGCTGATTCATAGAGGTGTAGGGAGGGGGGGGGCATGGGAGGAATTAGACAAACTCTGGATAGGGCAGAGGGGCCAGAAGGGAAGGGAGGAAACATGGGGTTAGAAATGGTGGTGGAATGTGATGATCATTATTATCCAAAGTACATGTATGAAGACACAAATTGGTGTGAATATACTTTGTATGCAACCAGAGATATGAAAAATTGTGCTCTATATGTATAATAAGAATTGCAGTGCATGCTGCTGTCATATATAAATTTTAAAAAATTGTATTAAGAAAAAAAGAAAGAAAAGGGTCCTAGAAGCCAAGTCCCACAGCCTCAACCTCTGGACCTTGCCAGTGGAGTCCAAGTACTTTCCTTTGGGAGAGGAGGAAGGCCCCTGTGGCCAGAGATGGCTGTGGGGTGCTCCACAGCTAGTCTTCTCAGTGGAACCTGTGTTCAAGTAGAGGGAGTCAGGGTGGAACTTGACAGAGTCCCCCCGTCTGTCAGATGTCCTGTGTGTATCCTCAGTGGGTACGTTTGATCCAGCCACCACAGCCTGGCAGTGAGGTCTTGGGACCCACTGGCAAAGGAGAGGCTGTACGGGCTGATGTCCAGGTCCCACATGGGGTAGGCGTGTCCCTGGATTAGCACGATGTTGCTGAAACTGCCCAGGTATCAGATGGACATGTCTTCAGAGCATGGACATGTCTCCATCCACGAGGAACCTCATGCTGTACACCGGTCTGCAGTGTCCCCACAGTGTCTTCAGGTCTTTGCCCATGCTATCGTCCTCGGAATCCTCTTCCTCCAGAGTATCACCAACCAGGCGATTGGGTGACATGTCCACCTGTTGACTTTAACTTCTTGGGCTGCCAACTCCAGAGCTTGACGAGGGAGTTCTCAAACTCAGCAGCAGGCAGCTTGCTGTCGGGGGAGACCTCCACGGTGCTGAGCAGCGGCTCTGGGTTGTGGAAGCCATGGAAGCAGATGGTGATGAGGGAGGGAGGACCGTTCTTCACACGCTCAATGCTGTCCTGCAGGACCTCCAGGGTGGCCTTGTTCTGCAGAAGAGGGCTGGCCCGTCCAGGGGCTCCAGGCTGCCGCTGTCACCAAGGGAGCCGCCACTGGCTTAGAGCTGGTCGTCTGTTCTCTTGTCCAGCTGCACGTCCAGGTGGCTGTGGATGGTGATCACCCTGCACAGAGCACTGCTGCTGTCACTCTGGAGGTAGCACAAAAGGTAGCTGTCGCTGTCCCCTTGGAGACGGACCACACAGTTGTTGTCCAGAAATGTGCAAAGCTGGAAGTTGGACAGTCTGTCCTAGGTGTCTGCGTGCTCGGCAGCTGCTGGAGGACATCGTTCTGGTGGGCATTTTACAGGACCATCCCATGGAAGCAGCTGTAGAAACTTTTCCCCATGTTTTCAGGACTGTTCTGAGCCAGGTTGAGATGGAGGTAGATGAAGAGGGCGCAGAAGAGGGGCATCACTTCATGGCGGTGCCAGCAATCAGAATCAGTGAGAAAAGTCCACAGTCTTCCAAACTGCACTTCATACTGCTCAGGTTCTGACCGGCAAGAGGCTACATAGACACTGTGTGGGCTCAACGAGGTTCTGAGCGGACTGAGAGGTTGGCCACCATCTCCTACGCACTCTGGGTCAGCTGCAGGCCTTGCTTTAGCAGACCACTGGAGTCCACCTACGGCTGGCGTTAGAGTAGCAGGAGCTGCTCCGTGCGCATGCGTTTCACGACCTCCCACCTCTGAGCCCTAGAGGTCTGCGAGGCTGCCCATTTCCGAGGCCAAGCGCTGCCCAGCACACAGCCACCTCCCATGGCGCAGGGGGAAAATGCAGCACTTCCTGTGAGTCTTCACTCAATAGAAATGTTGTAGTCGTCCTGTAGCATAAAACATCTGGCTTTAGGAGAATTGTGGGATTTTTTTTATAGCGTGCGGACTCTATCTTGCAGAACATTCTGGCCTCTACTCCACTCTAGCAAACTGTTCCCGTCTTGATACTTGGCACCTACTTATGCTTTGAAGCTACCCCAGTGCTCGAATCACCCATTTAAAGACTTCATCCAATCCGCCTCCAGATCTCCAGTGCTTCCCTAGGTTAAGTTTCAGACTTCCCTTCATGTGACAATTCGGTTATACCACAGATTTACCCATTTCTTTCAGATTTAAGGCATTCTGAGTGTAGCTGCTATAGTTTGGATCTGTAATGTCCCCCCAAGTCCCATGTGTTAAAGGCTTGGTTTCCATCTGGCCACTCTCTGGAGATGGTGGAACCTCTAAGAGGTCGCGCCTAGTGGGATGTCCCCAGGCCATTCAGAGTGTGTCCTAGAAGGGGATTGTGGAATGAGTGTCCCCAGCCATGAAGTGAGCAGTCTGCTCCACACTGTGATATGCTGCTGCCTTACCACAGGCCCTAAAACCAAGAGACTAACTAACCATGGATGGAATGCCTAGAACTATGGACCAAATAAACCTTTCCTGTTTTTAAGTTGATTATCTCAGGTGATTTGTCACAATAATGGAAAGTTGACTAGCACATTACCTTATAAAGTTAGTCTTTTGTTTTCATGGGTTCTGCATCCATGAATTCAATCACATCTGGGTCAGAAATGGTGTCTGTAGTGGAAACATAGATTTTTTATCTTGTCATTATTCTCTAAACAGCACTGTATAATAACCATTTGTGTAGCGAATATATTAGGTATTATAAGTAATGTAAAGATGATTTGGTGCTGAGAGCCACAGCCGAGTCTGTATGGCCCCTGGCATTTTGCCAACAGTATTGATTGACAGGCGAGGCATTACTATCCGCCTGTGCTGCAACTTTTGAGTTCTCGCACTATTTTGGAGTTCTCCTGGGGATTTCCGGGGATTCCCCGAGAGTTCCCATTGGTTGGGGAAGTGCAGGAGGAGGGATTTCCGGGAGAGATATTTCCGGCTGGGGGTTCCTGGACAAGCCTCCTGGCTTTTGGGAGGATTCCCCAGGAGCTGTGTGAAGTGTTTTCCTGCAGTTTAAAAATAAAGTTTGTTCCTGCTTCAGTGGCTGGTGATTTGTGCCCAGCCAGACTGCGGCAATTTGGAATCTACAAGAACATGTTCATAGGCTATATGCGAACGCTATTTTGTAGAAGGGATTTCAACACCTGTGGATTTTGATATCTGCAGGGGCCCTAGAACCAAACTCTTGTTTAAATTATTACTTTCCCCAGCATGTCCTAGTCTATGCTCCTTTTGTCCTTTGAGCTCAAATATGAATTAACCTCAATTTCTATTTCTTTATTTCTACTTTCTACTCCATGGTGTTGGAGAGAACCATAAAATCTCATATTTTGAATCAACAAATCCATCTCCAATCTCAGATAGATTCTCAAATAATCCAATTTTTCTGAATTTAATGTTAGGTAGGAGGAGATGTAGGAGAGTGTGGTATTCCAGAGCTGGAAAAAATGAGTTTCTCAGTGGGATCAATACCAATGGGTCAATAATGGGTAAAATGAAAACTTGACCATGGCTCAGTAATGATAATGGAGTGGGGAGAGCTCCCTCTCTTACTCACTCTTCTGGTCCTTTTCAATGTTCCTCTTTCCTTAGACCAACAGTTCCCTCCTTCTTCTTGGGTGACCTTGTCTTCTACTTTTCTGAAATTCTATGCTATGTTATCCTGAGAGTTATCTTGTAATAGACTTGCAGTATAGGTATAATTTTGTTTTCCAGATTTTTATCCATGAGTTTTCATGAGTGCCTTCTTCTTGCCAGATTTAGGAGTTGGGGTGTATCATTAAACTAAACATTTTTTTTATTGGTTGTTCAAAACATTAAACTAAACATTTAAGTTCTCTGCCCTGGAGAAAGTTGCATTTTAGCAGGGAAGGCAAGCATTAAAATTAATAAATAGATAAGCACATTACATGGAATTATGCAAGTCTATGACAAAGATTTAAAAATGTACAAGAAGGGTAAGGAAGGGTGTTGAGAAGTGCCAGGAAGGGGAGATGAGGCTGTGATTTGAAATAGGAAGGCAGGATTGGAGGACCTCACTGAGCAGGTGATGTTTGAGCAAACCCTTGATGCGGGGAGGGAAGTAAGTATTTGTGTGCCTGTGGGAAGGACATTGCAGCAGAGAAGATGTCATTGTAAGCACCCCACATCAGAGGTGTGCTTGGCCTGGTTGATTACAGGAGCAGTTTTCCTTTATTTGCATGTAATCTATATATATCGTCTGTAATACTCTAAATCATCTCTAGCTTACTTATTCCTAAGAGTAAATGCTTTATAAATAGTCACTTTACTATATGGTTTGGGGAACAATGACCAAAAAAAGTCTGTATATATTCAGTGCAGACACAATTGTTCCAAATATTTTTCATCTGTGGTTGGCTGAATCCATAGAAGTAGAACCCACAAATATGTCAATTGTGTGTGTGTGTGTGTATATGTGTGTGTGTGTGTATACATAATATATTTTATATATATATATATATATATATATATATATATATATAAAATATATATATATATATTATATATACACATAAAATCTGGCAATTAAAAGAAAGTGAATATTTTTAAATGAAGAAGTTAAAGGAATCAGAGTGATCATTTAAAAACCTGTCAGATTAGTAGTATCATCTCTTCTAAATTATACCCCATTTGATTCAAATGTATGATATGTCAAGACCATTGTATCGTCATGAACAACTAATAAAAAAATAAAATGAAATAAAAAAATAAACACCCTCCCATGTTCACTCAGAACAAAAAACCATCAATCCCAATGATGCAGATGGGATCCGTTCTGAGCCACAAGATCCTGTGCCAACTGGATCTCTTGGTCACATCAGTGACCAAACTGCTTCTGAATAGGCCAGGCCAGGCACACCCCTGATGTGAGGTGCTTGTAATGACATCTTCTCTGCTGCAATGTCCTTCCCACAGCCACACAAATACTTACTTCCCTCCCCGCATCAAGGTTTTGCTAAACGCCATCTGCTCAATGAGGTCCTCTGATCCTGCCTTCCTATTTCAAATCACAGCCTCATCTCCACTTCCTGGCACTTCTCAACACTCTTCCGTACTCTTCTTGAATATTTTTAAATCTTTGCCATAGACTTGCATAATTCCATGTAATGTGCTTATCTCTTTATTAATTTTAATGCTTGCCTTCCCTGCTAGAATGCAACTTTCTTCAGAGCAGAGAACTTGAGTACTCATTGATTTTACTATCTGTGGGTGCCCTGAAACCATTCCTCTTTTGGGTATAGCTATCTTTATGATGCATGACATTTATGTTGATATATAAATAACATTATGGAATGTCTAATTCAAGCTAATTAACAAATGCATTACTTCTCATCTTTATTTAAACTATGTTGACAGTAGCTTGTGGCCAGGCAAGGATGTGGACAAGAGGGTTTTGTTGTAATCTAGGCCAGAGATCGTGCCTTGGGAGGCATGGGTATTGGACCAGTGCAGATTCTGGCTCTATTTTGAAGCTAACCACCTGGATTTGGGATGCTGGAGAAAGATAGAGGTCAAGGATGTTACCACACTTTCTGGCCTAAACAGCTCCCAGGAAGTGATGTCATCAGCTGAGAAGTAGCAACTGTGGATAAAATGGGTTATCAGAATTCCAGATTTGCATCCGGTTAAGTCTGAGATGTCTTATTGACAGCTGAGTGGGTATGTGAGTGAGGCAGTGGGGATGGGGGTCCAGAACATGTAGTCTGGGCTAGACATGCAACTGGGTGTCATTTGCATCTGAAAGTGTTCAGAGTTCTGCTGCTAGGTGGCACTGAGTGTGGATAGAAAGGGGGGCTGAGGACTCACCTCTGGGCATTCTGATAGAAGATGTTGGTCAAAAGAGAAGGAAGCAGCAAAGGGATCTGAAGTGCACTGACTACTCAGGAGAGGATCTAAAAAGTTTGGTATCTTGGAAACCGGCGAAGAAGGTCTATCGAGGAGGAGGGAGTTACCAACTGGGTCAAATGCTGTTGAAAAGTCAGGTAAGGAAAGGGCTGAACACTGGATACCAGCTTCAACAGTGATGATAAAAGTGAGCTGAGCTTCTTGTCTTGCTTTCCATAGTCACAATGTAAAATATGCTCCTCTCTCCTTATTTCATACAGTCTCTTGCATTTCACACTTGCCTTTGCTTTTGACTTTAGGGAGAAAATTGAGGGCAAATGCTAATAGACATCTTACTGACTTGCCTTGTGACCAGATCATCATGATGGGTTGATGTCTATTTTCTTGTTGTTTGTCACAGCCTGTCTTTGGTACACTTTCCTTCTTCTTTTTCATAGTGATATTTTCCAATATCTATTATCTTTTATAACCAGGAATTGAACTCAAAGGCACTTAACTACTGAGCCACATCCTCAGCTTTTAGCCCTTTTTATTTTTTATTTTATTTTATTTTTTTAAAAAATTTTGAGACAGAGGCTTGCTAAGTTGCTTAGGGCCTTGCTTTGTTGCTGAGGCTGGCTTTGAACCTTGATCTTCCTGCCTCAGCCTCCTGAGCTACTGGGATTACCGGCATACACCCTGGTGCCTGGCTCCAATAATGTTTTGATTCCTTTCAATCATTTTGATTCTCTACATAGTCTTCCTCAATTTTCTTCCATGAATTTTCCCCTCTTTTTATCTGGCATGCCTCTAGTTGATTTCTAATGTCTTTTTTTTTTCCTGGGCTCTGCAGTGTCACTCTTCCACTCTTGCAGCCTGCAATCTGCTACATCCAGCAGCCATTGTCATTACCACTCCTCACTGCTTAAAAAATAAATGAGGCTCTAGCTTGGCATTTCTCACCCTCAGCACCGTTGACATTTTGGGCTTGGTAAAGTTCTGGGGGCTTGGCATATGCATCAAGCAGTATCTTTCGTCACCACCTAGTAGAGGCCAGTTGTACCCCCACCTCCAGTTGTGATAATTCACAGTATCTCTAGACATTGGCCCAAATCATCTCCAGGCAGAGTTATGCTTGGTTGAATACACTTGCAAACCACTGCTGTAGCTTGTCTCTCTCCAGCTAACTTACAATCCTTTATTCAAGTTGCTGCAAGCAATGTTTATAAAATGCAAATTTTATTAAGAAATTATTTTTCTTTAAGTCTTATAATGGGTCTTGATATCTTTTTTTTTTTCCCCAGTATCAGGGATTGAACTCAGGGGCACCCAGCCACTGAGCCACATCCCCAGCCCTGTTTTGTATTTTATTTAGAGACAGGGTCTCACTGAGTTGCTTAGTGCCTCGCTTTTGCTGAGGCTGGTTTGAACTCCTGCCTCAACCTCCTGAGCTTCTGGGATTACAGGAGTGTCTTGACATCTTGAAGGGACAGTTCATACTTCCTTGTTGAGTACCTAGGAAAAGTGTGATATGGCCCAAAACTCTGCAGACACCTGTGCGACTGTCCTATCTGGCTACTTACCGTTCCATAAATGAGCCTTGCATTTTAATGCCTCTGTGCTTCCCAGGTATTTGTCTTCCCACTTTCAAAACCATCTTTTCTCTTTTGCTCCTAGGTAAGTAGAGGTTGTCCAGAAAAAAATAGCTAAAGAATCTTTTTTTTTTTTTTGTATAGCCTTTCCTTATCTTTAAATTCTTGGATCACTCCTGGCATTTCTTGCATATTATTAGCATGATACATACCCTGCTAGTCTGTGGCCATTGATTTCTTGTCTTTTACCTCTTACCTGAGTGTAATCTCTGAGAAGGTCAAGGATCTTGTCTTACACTTGTGAGGCACTCAATAAATGCTTATTAATATTTTAATATACTAAAGGATCACACAGGAGTAAAGCTACTCCTGACATGAGCAACCCACTAAATACAGAATGGAGAAATAACCTTTTGAAATGAACTTAAATGGGTAAGAAAACATTTTGAACATTAGACTTCTCAAAAGAAATAAAATAGCAGAAGAGGTTCAGAGGTGGCAAATTCCTTTAGAGGGTGATTAGGTTCATGAAGGTGGAGGGAAGTCACAGATTGGCACTAAATCCTGGAAAGCCTTGAATTCCAGTTGAAGACAGTGGGAAGATATTAAGATCCCTTTAAAAGGAGTTGGTGCTGTGTTTTTTTAGGAAAAACTATCTAATAGAATCTAATATGATCCAATACAGATTATATTAGAAGGAAGAGACTGAAATTAGATGGACTACTTACAGTTATTAGTTTAGGCAAAAACAAATAGAATCTGAGCTAAGATAGCAAGAAATCACTATCAGACTATGTGTAAACTTAGAAATAAGATTTTTTTTTTACAACTGTCTAATTTAGTATTGAAATAACTTCTTGATAAGTGAAGCTTGTGCAATATGATTTTTAACTGGCTTTAATTCTTGAGGAATAGATATAATCCTCTGTATAATTGATTTTAGAATATGAGAATAAATATGAACCTTTGTACAGTAGATTTTAGCATACATTGTTATTGACTTCAGCATAGCATGCAAATCAGATACTAGAAAGCTATTCTCTTGAACTTAATGGATTATGGTAACTCAGTTCTTTTTTTTTTTTCCTTTAGAACAGGTTAAAAAAAATTTACTGTGTCTGAAACAAAGATCTCCATTCAGATGCTTAATTAATTCCTAAACTGCGTGAATAATTCGTTTGGTCTAACAAATCATTCTTACTTGATATTGTGTAATGAAGCTAAAAAGTACACACTTTTATCTCATCTGACTTTTGAGGGGAGTTGGAGTGATGCATCTGGCATGTACAAATGATCTGGTGGCTGTAAAAGTAGGGCAGAAAGATCTTTGTCAGTTGTCACCCTGGTACTTCTCTGTAGGATCTGTCTTCTGTGTTAGAATTGTCGAGGTCTTATTTAAACCTCAACTTCATGCTGCAGAAACATGAAGTCAGCTCATGCTTTACATACCCATGGACACATGTGAAATTACATATACAGACACACAGAGACACAGACTTACAGCACCTAAGTCAGCCTCCTCCTACAAATGCTTTTTCTTTTTTTCCTCATGGTCTCCAGGCTTTTGAGGAAGTAAAAAGTAGCTACATTTTACAAAAAGGTCGGGAACATTGAACTTACATTCTTTTTGGATTGTGCAGTTAGATACAGATAAATATAGTGTTCTCATCTCGGCTGTCACTTTGGAGCGTGGTTGCCAAGGTGATCCTCTGGCACAGTGGATCTGTTTTTGTGTGACTGGGTGAGCTTGTGCTGAAAGCCAAAACAATACTGGAAACTCCTCACCCTGGGAATCATTCTCTCTGTGTTACTTTTGTTGTCCTTCTCTGACGACATGTTCTTGCTCTCTATGTTTTGGAGGGCTTAGGAAGATTTTTTTTTTTTTGTCATTATTTTGGTGGCCTATTATATGGGGTGGTTGTGTAGGTAAACATCTGCTCAGGTAGGAGCTGTCAGTCATGTTGGTGATGCTCACATGTGTGATCCTAAAACAACCCTTTGGAATGAGAAGAATTTCCTTTGAGAAACCCCTAGGAAAATTTGCTAGATGTCTTATAGGTTCATTAGTGCCTGATGATTTTGTAAGTTCTTAGGAGATGCAATAAGACATACATAGTGATAGACCTCACAACCGTCAGGCTTGTGTTGAAGTTTGCCATGGCTCTTCCTCAAGGAAAGTGTTGCCCTTATAGAATGTTGAGCCAATATTAATTATAAAAGCTTTAGTTAGGGTTTGAACCCCCATCCTATGTTTTATAGCATAGAATGTGATTGGAGGTCAGTGTCTCAGCCGTGTACATGCAAAGGCAATGCTTATGCAAAACTACTGGCCATTCATTCATTCTTTCAGTGATCAAGTGTATGTCGAATGTCTACCTGTCAAGTCCTGTGCCAGGAAATGGGATATGGAAATTAGCTTCAACTCTATATGGTTTCTGTACCCATGGTCCTTGGAGTCTAGCTATGGAAGATAGACATGAATTGAATTATGACTCAAAAAAAAAATATAAAACCGCAGCAGTGCCATGCCGTGAGAGCCTGTGACAGGGGACTCAACAAGGAGACAGGGAAGGTTTCTCGGAGGGAAGCACACATTTGAATCCATAGTGAAATAGGAGTTCAGCAGGCAAAATGAGGGGACAAGGGTTTCCAGACTGAGCAGATAAATGTGCAAAGAACCCTGTGGGCAAGGGTATGGCAAGGACAAGATCAAGGGATGGCAAGAGTGCTGGGGTTGTGTTGGTGAAGGAGAACAGGTACAGGGGAGGGGGGACAAATTTCAGATGAGACCAGGCAGGCAAGGATTGGTGTTCTGTTAAAGAACTCTACTCTTATGGAAGTTGAAAGCTATGTAAGATTCTTAAGAAAAGTTTCTGTAAGGGAGAGAGCAGATGGGAGTAGGTACATTAGTTGCATAGTTCTTGCATTGCAGTATCTGAGAGTATAGTTTGCTTTAGCGTGAAAATAGTGGCTGAAAGGAGAATGGAATAAATTCAAGAGATATTTCAGAGGCAACATCCAAGGAATTTGGAGTTGGATAGGATACAGGGAGTAAGGGAAAGGAGGGTCAACACTGACTTTCTGACTTGTGCAGATACATGGTGACACTGTTAATGGACGCTAGAAGCGATGGAAGGCAGTAAGCATGGCAGAGGAGGAGCATGGTTTGGATTTCAGGCATGTTGAATTTGATGCACCTTTGGAACATCAAGAAGATATTTAGGAAGTCTGGAGTATACAAATCTAGATCCTAGAGGTAAATCCAGGCTGGAGATATAATTTGTAAGCCTTCTGAATAGAAATAATAATTGAAACTGTGGGTGTATGTGAAATCATCTAGGGAGGTTATGTATGAATGAACATGAAATAATAATGGCAGTAACTTTTTGCCTTCTGTGTGTGAAGAGATAGCTACTGTCCATTTATCTCAAAATTTTTCTAAGTGATTGAAACAGATTTAATATTCTTACAAGCAATCACTCACATTTATCTACCTTCAATGGATGTCCAAAAGTGTCAGGATTATCAACAACCTAGCAAAAAATAAGGTTGTAGAAGAATATAGAATTGCTGTATTATCAAGGCTCAATAGGGAGAGGAAATCAAAGTTAAATCTCTCTTTATTTGACCAGGCTAAAGCCATCACATAAATCAAACAAACCTAACTTAAAGTATCCTACTGCTTTGAATTGGTTTAGAAGTTAAAAAAAAAAAATTACTTTTGAAAAAAATTGTCAGGAAATTTGTCAAATCTCATGGAAAAAAAAAAGCTGTTTAAAGATGCCTGCACTATAATCAAACAGAACTCTCCAGGTTGTCTTATTTCCCTGCAAAGAAAAAATATCTACTTTTGTGCATTTTTCACATTCATTAGTAGTGAATTAAAAAACCAGCTGCTTATCCTACTGAGTATTAGATTGAAGTCCAGCGGAAATCATGCAACCTGTAGGGCTTCCCGGGTGAGACTGGAATTGAGGGGATTTGTTCTAAGGAAGCATTGGTGGAATGGGGAATAAATGGGGCACTGTGATTAGTACAGTCTCAGTGGGTACATTCAGAAAAAAGAAGTTTTGCATATCTTAAGAATTTCTAAATATAAATTGCTACTTTTAAACTATTTTAATGCAAAATCAATATTTATCAGCGACTTTAGTTACTGTGGAGTACAAATTTTAAATTCTACTGACTATAAAAGATAGTTATATAATTCAATACTTAACATCATAGTATCTTTGATAATGGATAAACTTTTGCATGCTATTTAAACCCTTGGCCTGCCTCTTCATCCTGATTTTAATTGTCTGGGCATATCAGATATACTACCCATAGAAAGCAGTTTTTGTTCTTGTTCTAGTAACCCAGACATCTGTGCAGATTATGGGGGATGCACATTGGTTAATGATGGCAGGAAGGCTACTACCAGTTGAAAATATTCATCATAAACTTAAATTTTCTTTTTGATTAAAATTGCAATATGAAATACATTGCTCAAAAGAAGCATAAAACGATAGAAAGGAAAATGAATGTCTAGCTAATTTCTATGCTAGAATATTCACTTGTAAAATCTTTGGGTTGGCAATATATAGTTGGCTAAACCACAGACCTAGCTTGAAACTTCTTTTCTTGGGGCCTGTTAGGTTACTCCAAGACTGGAATGTGATGCTTTCCTCTAGTTAAAAACTCCACATCTTACAGAAACGCTAATGTAGGCAAACTGTGAGGCAGCCTCTAAGAGTGTTTGAAATCATGGGTTTTGCTAGATATGTGACTTGGATTTTCCCTTGATTAGCTCTTAACTCTTCTTGTGGAGGATTTTTTTCCATACTTGAGAAAGATGTCACTCCTGGAATTGTTATATCAGGTTTCAATAGGTTATAGATGCATATCTTGCATGTCAGCTGAGATTGTGTGAAGCTACTCTTGTACCAGTGATGGAGACTGTTATGTCCAGGTGTTAAGAGAAACATCTGCCCAAACTGGGTCTTGGTCCCAGAATTTCTAAGCTGTGCAATATGGAGCAAATTAATTCATCTCACTGTACCATATTTTCCCCAATGAAACAATGGGGATCTTCATAGAACTTTCACTGTAATTTTGAAGATTTAAAAAATGACTAAGTACATTTAAAACACTTGTATATATGTTTTCTATTGTTACTGTTATTTTATTTACTTCATGTAAAATTCAAAGCCTTTATCTGCACCTATTCATATTCATCAATAAATATCTATTTACACCCTATATTATTGAGCATGTATAACAAATTCAGAAGGTTGAAATCCAATGATACAATGCATTCTGTTTGGAAGGAAAAATTCTACACTAGATTTCTCTCCAAATCTTTCTATGCTGCAGTCACAAAAGTTTCTCTCTTTGCCTTCTTTCCTTCAGCACCCAAACATCACCCCTAACACCTTCCCCATAGTTTCTTTAATTTTTTCCTTCACTGTGTGTTGGACCAATTACAAAAGATAATAATTTTGTAGGGGGCAGTGTGTATGTGTGTGTGTGTGTGTGTGTGTGTGTGTGTGTGTGTGTGATGTGTGAATGTGCTTATGCATGTATATATATCAAAAGAAACAAGGATAAAGTTGTGTTGTGAAAATACCAAGGCAATTATCACAGTGTCACCAGTGTAGCACTTATAATGAACAAGAACCTTGAGAGGAATGCATGGCATCACCAGCCAGGGAGACAACTTTCAGAGAGCGGGAGGGTGCAACACTGATTTTAGGACTGAATCTGAAACAGTTTGCAATTATCATTCCTTTTCATCTACATCCTTTTTATTCTAATTATTAAGCTTTTCTATAGGTATGGCGGGTAGTCTTTCTATCATAATTCTTTTATAAAAAGCCTAGGAAGAGAATTATTCCTTTTTTTAAAAAAGCTTTCTAAATTTCTTCTTTCAAAAATATTCCTGCAATTAAATAAATGTTATATGCAATTATAACCGTAAGTCTTCTCCATTTATTCGTGTCTTTACTTCAAGTCAAATAACTTCCCATTGACAAAGTCAAGGGCCATTTACTGTGTCCTCCCACATGGACATAATGTCCTCTTCCTGATTCAGTATGAAACTTTTTGTTCCTTTGTATGGTATCTAAGGTACTTCCTGCAGGCAAGTCACTATAGACTGCTGTGTATTACTGTTTATTTCACAAGATGGTTTATGAAAACTGTGTTCAGAAATCAGGTGCAGCCTGTGCATTTACATTTTTTGAGAGGAGGATGTGGCCGCATCCATAGATCCTGCTTTTAGCAAGATTTACTTGGCCAGAGGTCTTCTCAGCCCTCTGATTTGGAAGCATGCATCTCCATTTTATCACAGAATTTTGGGGAGAAATGCAAACATTTTTGTCATCAGAAATCCTGCTTTAAGAGAGGTTTTTCTGAAACAACAGCTTTGGGAAAACCTGCAGGACCAATTGCATAGAGGAAGACTGAAAAGGCCTCATTTTAAAGAACCTCCCTTTAACCCTTTAGAGGTACTTGGCTTCTGCTTCACATATTCAGTTTATACAACAAATTGGACTGCCCTGGGGATCAGGGCAGTCTTTACCTTTGTGTTATAAAGCAGTTACTGTAGACATTTTCTAATCTAAAGTCAATGGAGAAAAAGATGATCAAGGCTCATTCCTCCTCCAATGTGATAATTCATTCATTTCTAATGCCGCCAAGTGTTACCTAACAGAATTTTGGTCAACAACTGACCACAGTTAGGAAGGTGGTCCCATAAGGTCATATTGGAGCTAAAACATTCCTATTGTCTAATGACAAAACAGCCAGTGTAATATCATAGTGCAACATATTACACATTTGTAGTGATACTTGTGTGAATAGACTTCTTGTGTTTCTAGTATATCAAAATATTCTGTACATTACCTAATACTTGGTAAGGATAATAAATGACTATTTCATTTATTTATCTTACCATACTTTAAACTGTTATTTTGCAATGTACACCTTCTACTTATAGAACAAGTGTTTACTCTCAATCAGTATGTCATGTTATGCCAGCAGCCACCACATGCACCTGGTGTTCACTGTCTATTGGTTGCATGGAGAGGCCATGTAGAGCAATGACCTACACATCTAGGTTTGAGTAAGTGTACTCTCATTTTCACACAGTGACAAAATTGCTTAATAATGCATTGTCCAGAGTATTTTCCTATTGCTAAGTAACTCATTCCTGGATCAATCACATTACTTCAAATATACTTATTTACCTCCTCCAGATAGCAAAAATTTCCTTATTATGAAATGCAAAAAAAGTGCATGGTCACTTGTTATGTGTGTATTAATGGTTACAATCTTGATTGTTATTCTAGCTTCACTTGCTTGCATTTTTTTTCAGTAAGAAGAAGAGTAATTTCACCAACTACTCAGCATCTTTGTATTCAGGACACTCCATGAAAAAGGAGTGGTATCTGGCTTCTCTGGATGGGCTTCAGTTTTTCTTTTGGAACATCAGGCTTTTAGACTCACAGCTATGAAGAGCAAGGAGACTTAAGTTCTTGTATCTGATGTATGGTGTTTGGGTCCAACGAAATTTAAAAAAAAATTCATTTTAAGCTCTTGTTTATTCCATAAACATTTTATTTTACTAAATAGTACAAGGAATAACTAACTTGGTTTTGTGCATTGCAGGTATATCCATTTCAACCAATTAGAAACACTACATCCAGAGACCTTTGAAGACCTTCTGAAATTAGAGCGACTGTAAGTGCTGACCCTTTAGATGTGTTTATGTTCTGCTTTGCATATTCTGTTTATACAACAGCTTGGATTGTCATGGGGATCAGAACATTTTGCTGTAAGCTTAGGAAACACCCTTATAAAACAGAGTTACTGTAAGACCTCCCATAGTTTGAAATCTATGAAGAGGTGAATAACCCAAATAAAAACAGGATAAAAGAGATGATTGGCTACTTCATAAATGGGGTTAAGCCACGGGGTTAAAGCTGTTGTGGAACCTACTACAATGGAACATACATATCTCCTATGAGCTGTAATAGCAACTCCACTTCTAGTTATACACTGCTGTGGACTGAATGCATAGTCCAAAATTTCATGTATTGCAAATTTAATCCCCAAATTTATATGTTAATGGGGTTTTAAAATGGGGCCTTTGGGGTAATAATAAGGATCAGATGAAGTCATAATGGTGGCACCCCCTGATGACAATAGTGACTTTGTAAGAAGAGAAAGAGAGCTGAGCTAGCATGCTCTTGCCCTCCCACTATGATGCCCTCTGTCACGTTGTCATGTGGTGAGAAGGCCCTCACCAGATGTGGAACAGGTACTGATGCCCTGTCCTTGACTTTCCACCTTCCAAAACCCCGATCCAAATAGGCTTCTATTCTTTATTATTACACGGTCTCAAATAATATATTATAGCAACAGATAAGAGCTAAGAGATTCACAACTGAAATGCACATATGTGTGCACCAGAATATGTGTTCTCCACATTAGAATAAATCCAAGTCTCCAACAATAAGAGAATAGTGAAAAACACATTGTGAGTTTATAAAATAGAAAATCATAAAACAACACTGATGAACCTCAGAAAAATCTGAGAAGAAACAACCCGAACATTGAAATTACATAGCTTTATTTTATTCTTAAAAAGAAATTTATATGCACATAGCAGGAATATGTGTAGTATTTAAAAGTTAAATGGTGGTAAACTTTGGTGAACAGAAGGTGGCTGGGAATGGTGAAGGAAGTTTCTGTGATTCTGACAATGTTTTTTTCCTGGGCAGTCATCACACACCTGTGTTCACTTTGGGGACACACGTTGTGCTCTATTATCATGGCATCTGCACTTTTCTAGAAGACTGAATTTTCAACAAAACTTATATAGACAAACAATGACAAACCAAAAGGACACTGGTACAGTCTCCTTTTGTCTTATCTATTTATCAGGTGAAGACACATTACCACTTCAGTTTCTCTAAGACCTTTAATTAACAAATTTATTGTCTTCAGCTTAAGGTACATTTTTTTTTTTTTTTACTGCAAGCAATTTTAATACAAAATGTGTCTTGTTTTTAAACAGTTCATTGGTAGAACTTCAGTTTCTGCCTCAATTAAGACCAATTGAGATAATCACACAGCAACATGGTCGGAGCTATAAGAGGAACAGCAGCTAAAAAACAGACTGCCCCTCTTTGTGGTCACTTGGTCAATTGACTTTATTACACATACAAAAAAAGACAGAAGCAGACAGGACTGGTGAACGAGTGTGCTGCTGAGCTCTGTCAGAGAATGAGCAAGTGTTTGTCTGAGGCCCACATTTTCAGAATAGGCTCGTGGAATTCATTTTTCAGTTTGTGGGAAGTTGATTTGAATAAATAGCAAAAAAATGCCAGATAAACAAATCTGTAAATCACAATGCGACCAAGGATTCTCCTTCACCAAAGGTCTGGGTCCTGGTGAGTACAGGAGTAATTGATGGCAAGGCTGAATAATTACGAATCAGTTTAAAACCCTAATGTTCTGACATTTTATGAACAGTTACATTTACCCCTGAATTCTCATTTTTTTTTTGAAATAAAAAATGTAAGATTTTATAGATTAAGTTAATCATTAATCTGTTTTCCTAAAAAAAGAATGAATTAGGAATTTATAAGCTTCAACAATGATGCTCTTATGCATAAAATAGTAAGAAATAGTAAAATTAAAAAGGTAAGGGCTAGTCAGCCACTTTCCAATACAGTTACTCTAAACCAGGTTGCCTCTAGAAGTATAGAGGTCATAACACATGGAATCACACTGTTTGGCTTTGTTTGCTATTTTGCAAGGTCTGTGGTGATGGATAGGTAACTGGGTAGGAGAGCGTATGGTACTCTTCCAATAATGTGTATGTTCAAGAGGTCCTGTGTGTGACAACCATGGCGTTCAACACATGTCATGGTTAAGATTTACAGTTACAATAACTCAAACTTCAAAAGAACTGGGGCACCAGATTAAATTGGTGGTGGGGGGGGGAATTTTGCTGATGAAAGAGCATTGCTTTTCGAAGATATACCAGAGCATCTATTAAGACTCTCACAAGCCCACCTATTATGCTGCCAAGATGGGAAGGGAGTGTTGTCCTACCTGAGTAGATGTGGAATTCCTGAAAGGCCCTGTAGTGACAGCAGTCTCATTTTCACAGAAGAGACTGCTTATCCTGGGATCCATGAATAAGCTCAGAGGGACAGGAAAGTGATCAACTCTTTTTATCTTTTGTTTTCCTTTCTATTATTTAGATAAGTATACATCTATTTATCTTATCCTAGAGATGCAGCCATGTGCTATCAAATCAGAGTTCAACAGAGCCTATGGAAAAACATTCCCTAGCTCGACCCTCTTTCCAAAGGCTGCCTCATTTAGCCATTTCTCTTTTATATTATTCATGACTGTCAAGATAATATCCCTAGGTCTTTGCTTCTTTACTTTTCAATCGCACATTTTATTAATTGATTCCTACCTGGAGAGATGAGGATTACCTTATTGTCTTATCCCCAAATATGATATATATAATATGTATATATTTAGTTTGGCCCATAGTTGAACTTCTAATTCTTGCACTGATGATTTTGGTAGCCTCTCTTGATTTTCCTTTTAAATTTTTTAGATGACTAATTTTATTTTCTTTCTGTCATTTTTCTTCCTTTTCCACATGTGCTTTCTGTTAAATTTATTATTATTATTATTATTTTGAGATTTAAATATTTAGCATGTTTATCCTATCTGCAACTATAATTAAACTTCCTCTTGTTGACCATACATCATCTCTAAAAATTAAAAAATAAATACATGTATTCACTGTACATTATATATACATATATTACGTACACGCACACATATACATTTTAACTAATGTATTAAAGAATCAGGAACTTTGCTATGATTTCATTTCTAAATATAAATATCACAAATATGACTGCTTCAAAAATACCTTTCTTTACAAAAGGAAAATTAATTTTCTATTCTCACATGTTTTAAAGTATTTAATGTTCATTGTGCTTGCTTCAGATTAGGACTATAATTTTTTTAACAGATTTTTTGCTTTCCTTGAACATTCTAATTATATTAATTAATATGTTTTAAAATACATTATGTGCCTTTGAAAAATCTTTACATTTTTTTATACTGCCAAATTATACAAACCACACAGTCTCCTTTTTCTACCAAAGATCCCAGTCTTCTAATTTGAACTGGCTTTTCTCTAAATAATGTCACCAACCTGACATTTTTCAGCCTATTCACCATGGTTTGAGCCCATGGTTTCTAGTATTAGTTCTTCTTTTTTCTTGGTTTACTTCTTTATTCTGCTGGTGTACATACTTAAGTAATTTTGTATGAAAGGCTAAAGGGAAAGCACTGATTATCCTTAATACTTGGAGATATGTGGGTTCTTTCTTCATACTTAATTGATAATTTATCTGGTGTAAAATTTTAAGTTCAAAAATGGCTTCCTCTGGTCACAGTTTTCAACTGTTGTATTTCTTCCAGCTGGTTATGTTTTATTTATTCTATAGAAAATAAATTTATTGTGCAAGGAGTTTCAAAAGTTTTCTCTTCATTTTTTTTGTATTTTGAAATTTTATATATTTGAATCAAAGAAAGATTTTTTTCAGTTGTTGGGCTAGGTATTTCATATG
This sequence comes from Marmota flaviventris, assembly GCF_047511675.1. NCBI lineage: Eukaryota > Metazoa > Chordata > Mammalia > Rodentia > Sciuridae > Marmota > Marmota flaviventris. The sequence goes on from NC_092512.1 coordinate 78,980,586, forward strand.
TTCTTTCAATTGTAGACTCAAGTTCATTTACAGTTTTAAGAGCTTCTCTTTATATATTTGACTAGTTTTCTTCTTCATTCTTTTTGTCTCTTCTTTTAGGAGCTTCTTAAATAAATATTAGACTCTCTGGGTTTCTATATCTTTTATCTTTCATTTCATAATGTTGATTAAATTGTCATTTGGCTTCATAATCTGACATAAGTTTTAATTTCATAACCAAATTTTAATGGCATTTTAATCATATTGTAATTCAAAAGAGCTCTTTCCTGTTTCCTACTTATTCCTGTTCCATGGCATCTCACTCTTGTTTTATAGGTCTACTATATATTCAGATCTCTGAGCCTATTAATCATAATCTGTTCTGTTACTATTTTAAAAATTCTTTGGATTTATTTTTTCTTCCTAGGGTTAGTTTCATTTTATTTGTTTGTTTGTTTATTTATTTATTTATTTTTCTCCTGATTAACCTCTTGTGATGCTTAGTTCTTTATTAACACTAGAAAATATTGGCCAGGTAAGGTGAGTTTCTACCTGTCTCTAGGTAGGTCTGTTTGTTTCTTTTTTTTTTATTGGTTGTTCAAAACATTACAAAGCTCTTGACATATCATATTTCATACTTTAGATTCAAGTGGGTTATGGAACTCCCATTTTTACCCCAAATACAGATTGCAGAATCACATCGGTTACACATCCACATTTTTACATGATGCCATATTAGTGACTGTTGTATTCTGCTACCTTTCCTATCCTCTACTATCCCCCCTCCTCTCCCCGGTCTGTTTGTTTCTTACACAATTTCCCCTTTGGTGGGAATTTTAGTTTGGTCAACTGGGTGAAAAATGGTAGATTTATCTCTTCATCTTCCTAAAATGTTAGAATGAAGAAGGCTTTCTCTTGAGTTCTAACTCTTACACAGAATTCATTTCTTCTATTTGTTCAATTTCCTTAGAGAAGGAAAAAAAATCTCTCTCTCTCTCTCTCTCTCTCTCTCTCTCTCTCTCTCTTTCTCACACACACACACACACACACACACACGTATCACACATATATTTTTCTTCTAGGAAGTTGGTGTCCTATAAAGGGTGGTAGTGTCTGAGTAACTGTACTTCTCCATTCATGTGTTTAATGATTCTCTGTGTTTTCAATTTCTCTTCTCATTCTTGTCTTTCTGCCCCAACTCTTTAGTGTCTCTGGATTACATTGGTCCTGCCTCATAGTATTCTCTGGGCTGGAGCTTTGCCTATTTCATTTATCAACACTGTCCCAGAAATATTATTCCCAGAATTTGCTGAAATATCTTATCTGGGGTTACTATCTACATTTGTATTCTGATTATTTATGGGTTTATTTATTTGTATTGACCCTCCTCCTGACTATTACCGAAGTAGAGTCTTGAAAGATCTGAGGCAAATTTGTATGTCTAGTTCACAATTTGAACCAGAATTCTTTTCCTTATAATCTTGAAATATGTTTGCTGAATGATTTATAAATACTAAAATTAAATTATTTTATTAAAACCTCAATCCACCTCTTGTTGCATGCATATATATCAGTGCCTAACACTTGTATGGGAACGTTCTTTTCAATAGAGGTGCCACACCCATACCAAATTTTTTTTCTATAATAGATAAGCCTTATCTCGAAACATGACACACTATTATTCTATTGCCAAACAAAAGCATTTACACACATCTTATGGATCCATGTTGAACTGTTTTTTTAGAGTTTGATACATAAGCAGAAAATTAAAGTAGTATATTAAAGTATGTCAAAAATTACAGAATTTTGACTTTTTGGACTAATAATTCATGATAAGTATTACAGAATATTATAACAATATCATTTATCTCTGACCACCATTTTCAAATTTTATATTGGTATGGCTGTGGACACTGTTGGCAAAGATAGTCCCTTGTGTTTCTCTTTCATGTGCCCATTAACAATACCAATCAATACTTTATATTTTCCAGTCATCTTTAAGAGTCTTCATTGATTCAACTTTTAAAAAAGCATAAAAAGTACATGAAAAGGAAGTAAAGCCTGGGTATTTTGTACCCAGAAAGAGCTCACATGACTCTTGAGTACACACTCCAATGAAAACATGGCTTGAGGCTCTTTAGTGCCATCATGGGTATGGAGACAGCCAGAGTGGAAAATGTTTTCTTTATTAAATAAGTATTCTCCTCACGAAAGTCAGGTCCTTTCTAAGAATATTTCTCAAGTAAGAACTGAACAGGAAGTTTTCTCTACTTTTTAGAAATTTTCTGGATTTTTTTTGTGGGATCTATCTTGGAACATTAACTTAAACCTCAGACAGATTTGCTTTCTCTTTTTTAGAATATTAATGGGGAAAACTTATTCATCACTTGGCTTTTTTTGATTACATATATAGTTTCATTACAGGAAAGAAAGATCTTCGTAATAAATTCTCTATGGCAGATACTGCTAAAATATGTATTTTTTTTGACAAAGCATTTTTGACAGAAGACATTCATAGAAATAGCTGTATAACATTTTCAATACAAGAAGTGCTTTTTAGGTTATTGTTGGGAATAAAGTAATCAAACACTCAAAGTGATTCTATAAGCAGGCTTTAACAAATACCCTTCAGAACTGTTTTGATTAACTTCAGGGAACTTGAAAAGAAGAAAGCAGGAAAAAGAAAGAAAGAAAAGAAAAGAAAAGAAAGAAAGAAAGAAAGAGCATTCGTTTTTGTGCCCTTAATAAATAGGACTGTTGAGACAATACTACTATTTTTAGTATTAAAACTGATATAATATTCTTGGAGAAAAATAATGATACTTGTTATAAAAATTCTTATTTTATAGATAAAGAAACTGAAGCTTAGATAAATTAATCTGCTTGGGAAGAAAGAGTTACAAAACAAATCCCAAGAGGAATAATCCTTTATTTGGAAATTATAATATGTATGACATAAACTAAATATTGAAAAATATTAATTTGGATAACTAGTCATGACTTGTATAATATTTAGAAAAAAGTTCAACAGTGATTTTTCAATATTTATATACCTTGCTTCAAGTCTCTGTGATGATGGAAATGTTTTGCTTTTCTTCTGATTCGCTTGTTAAACAATTATTTCTGGTCTGCTTGGCTTTGAAAATAGATAACATTTTTCAATCTGTGATTATTGACGCAATTTTCAGACTTTTATACATATTTGTAGAGGCCTTTTTTTACTATTGTTGTCACATAGACCTACTCTACTTGTAAAATAAGGAAACGATACAGATTAGCAAAAATAAATTATGTAAATTGTAAGTTTATGTAAATTACCCTCAACTGTAATATTCTACAAGCTATTTCTCTACCATGAAACTGATCCAGCATTGCTTGGAATAAAGAAATGGCATAGGGATTAGGGCTTGTGGTAGAAAAAGAATTACAACATGACATCAATTGTTAAATGAAAAAAAAAATCAGTGTCACTTGTTAAAGTGACAGAAGACTTTATTTAAGTGAGGCCATGGTCATAGACACAGGGACCATTGCAATGGGGTCTTGCATAAAGGAGATAGATTGAGCTCAACTCTAAGTAAAGCATGAGCAAAAGAAAATTTATAGGCAAGGAACAGAGTGGGAGCCACTGGATGGAAAAAGAGGAAACATCAGGAGCAAGGAGAATTCTGGCTACTCTGACCTAACAGGATTTGTGCTTAAGGAGCATATGGTGATCAGACCTTACTTGAGAGAGAGTGGAGGATGAAAAATTTGATCTTGTGTCACAGGTAGGGGTTCTGCTTAAACTGACTTAGCAGAGTTCTTGCTAAATTGAACAATGCAGAGCTGGATATGCATCTGAAAGTCAGATCTAGTTGATGTAGAAGTCTAGGGAGTCCCGGGGCAGCTTACTTAAGGAGAGGGTGTATTTGACCATCTTTATATTACAATTTCTTCTGTAGTCACTGATTCTGAATTTGGTGAATTGGGCAGGGCATGTAAAGATGAGTATAAGATATCCATATAGGAATATTCAGAGGAAACTATTTCCTTTGCAGATGCATCAATGGAAATTCAAATTTCCAGAACCAGAAGAGTTTGACCCCAGTTTATTCCTTATTACTTTCACCCCTAACCTGTAAAATAGCCAAGATAAGTCCAAAAACATAGCACAGATAAGAAAGTGTGCCCCAGTGACCTCATTTAACTTTGAGATAAGGACACTAGGTTGGGAGTAGGCTGGAGATGACTAATTGCTAAAATTTTCTAGATATGATGTGATTTGTTTCCTTTAGTCTCTCGAGAAATGGTATGCATTTTTGCTCTATTTTGCAAGGAACAGTTCCCACCCTCCACCCTGTTCATATATGTGATATTTGTTGAATATGCATTTAATGGTCATCTTGACCACATGGGCTCTAGCTGGTTTCTTCTATAACCATAAACTTTCTAGTCCTGGGAAGAGGTGCTATGGTAAAGACAGAATGAAGGAAGCTCAAACCACTGCAGGACTGTGTAGGTGTAAAGAGAGAAAAGAATACTGCAGCCTGGGTCTCCTCTACTTCCAGCCATCCTTACCACCTCTCAAGGGCACAGGAGCCTGGGACATGCATTCCTCTGCAATACTGCCCTGGGTGTCAGTATGTGGGCATGATTTGAGAGCTAATATGTGAATGACTGTCTGAGCCAACAAGCTCTGCCACACCAAATGGGCCTCTCATTAAGCAAAACTATGGTTGGCCAGGAAGCTGAAACACAGGCCAAGTGCTGGCATCAACAGGATCTAGTTAGTCATGGATCATTTGCAGACGTCTGCTATCATATATTTTTTATTGTGCCATCCATTTGTTATTAAAAATTTAATTGGCAAAAATATATTGCATATATTCAATTTGTACAATGTGATGATTTAATAAGTATATACATTGTTTACTGAAAATGAAACATTTTTTATTTACCTTGATTTCTTGCATGCTTAGATATTTATTTTTATGAATTTCTCTTTAACATCCGTAAACAAAGTAACAGATTCAAAAGACCACAGATGAAAAAATACATGTATAATGGTGTATACTTAAGAAGAAATGATTACATAATTGACATTTTGTTTTCTGTTTGTTCTTTCTCATTGGAATATTTTTTAAAAAGTACTGGAACTGCAGAATGAAATTGACCAAATCATGCTATGTGCATGTATGAATATATCACGGTGAATCCCACTTTTATGTATAACTTTTAATGCGGTAATTTAAAAAATAAATTGAAGGAAGATCAGTAAAGTAGAGGGAAGGAGGTCAAGGAGAGGGAGGAGGGGGAAAAAAGGGGAAGTACTAAGAAATGAAATGAAGAAAATTATGGTATATTCACTGGTGAATATGTCTCAATGAACCCCTCTACTAAGTGTAACTATAATGCACTAATAGAATATAATGCACTAATAAAAATATCAAAATATAATGCACTAATAAAAAATTTAAAAAATTGATTTCACAATTAGGTTAAACAGGAAAAAAAAAAAAAAAAAAAAAAAAAAACAGCAATGTTTTGTTTCCCAGGCTTATTGTTACTATGTGGTGACTGAAACTTATCTTTTATTTTTTCAGATTTTTGCATAACAACAAATTATCTACAATCCCAGCTGGGAGCTTTTCTCATCTGGATTCATTAAAAAGACTGTAAGTAAGAGCAAACCCATGAAAGCAACAACAAAAAAAAACTTGTAATTTTCTCCGAAATAAATAAATCCTAAACAAAGATCAGCTTTGCTTCCTTCTGCTGTGAAAGATCACTGCAATTCCAGTGTATTAAGGAGAAAATGGTTGTGTTTTTTTGAACTGCAGAGTGAAAGAAGACCCAGATAGTCTACTGAGCTTTCATGTATTCCCTTAGAAGTGACATTCAAAAGGAATATTGAAGATAGAATTTTCCTCACTGGTCAATTTCCTTGCTGGTCAAATTGAAAGACTCTGAAGACTTTTCTTTTCCTTTAAGTTTTTATTAAAAAAAAAAAAGAGAGAGAGAGAGATGTGAGATATACCATAGACAGTCCATGAGGCTTCGTTTTCCCTTGTTGCACATAGAGTTATCAGTCCAGGGCATTTACTCCCACATTAAATAGAATGAGACAAAATTCCCAATCTTCTGATGGTTCCCCACTCCAGAGGCTTTCCTGCTCCTGTCTGTCTTCCACTTCGCCTCACTTTCTACCTTCCCATGTGAACCACTTTTCTGCCCTGTCTCTTCACCCCTCTGTGTGTACTCTTGCACTGCTAATGTTTTATTTTTGTTATTTTGTTCTTCAGTACACAGATGTAAGTTCTAGTGATGGGGTGAAGGACAGACTCGACTCACTGCTCCCCAGATACCAGCTGGTGAGCACATAGTGGAAAATTCACGCTCTCAGTTACCTTCCTTGGAGGCCAGTTTTGTGGCAGTGGCTCTTCTGATATGGTGTGCCTTGATACAAGTTCATGAGTAAAGGGGATGCTAAGATTAAGTAAAAAATCAGAACCCGAAGGAACATAAATTTTCATTTGATTCCAGTCTAGAAACAATTCTTGTAATCTTTGCACTTAAAGAATAATTAATAATCAAGAGGACAGTGCATCCACTCCTACCTCATTTCTTCAAGTCCATACTGCTGATGATATCCTTGGCACTTCTCATAGCAGACACACACACACACACACACAATGCTGCCTCATCATTCTTGGGCTGTGTCCTTTGTGTTCAAACCCACAAAAGGCCTTGATTGATGACTCTCTTTATTTTGGTCAATGTTTTCCTACTTGTCAGAACTGGTTGTATCACAAGCATTTGGAATAACACACTTATTTATTCTTGCTTTTTAATCGTGTGTGGGAAATGCAAAATACCAAGACATTTTGTAACATTGATAGGATGCTTCATTTTGGGGGTGGGAGAAAATTGTGTTTTATTTTTAACTTGCCATTTTTCCCTTTGTTAGATTTGTGATATCACTTACAGTTAGAGTCACTGTCATATATTTGCAATTATAATGCCTCTTGTCTACATAGGTTTCTACCTGAGTCTCATTCTTGGCTTCTAAGATGCTCAGAAAGTCTTGAAGTGCTAAATCCCTTAGCTTTTCTTAATACCTTCCTATTATTCTTTCTTAGTAGCGGCTTTTCTGTTCCAATTTCTTGCATTTTTTTTTAAAGATTGCATTCACTCCATTGTTGGAACATATGTGCAAAAGTAAATGTTAGTAAGAAAGTGGCTGAGGGAGACCCTACTAACAGGGGTGTACCAGTATTTTACATACTTGCACTGTATTTATTTAAAATGTTTTAAAGTAATTTTTGTTAGTATGTCATGTTGATGATCTACTTTTATGAATAGGAAACTGACATACAGATGATCTGAGAAAATTGCTCCAGGATTCACAAGATCCTGATCATTCTGAGACAAGGTGAACACTAGCACCTAGTTATCCCAATTCCTCAAATGTGTGTCCTACCCAGACTATGATTTAGATGAGAAAAACAGAATCAGGAGAGTGATGGGCACTTAATAAATGAGCTATACATACTAACAAATAAATTCCACTTTCAACAATGAAGTTCATCAACAACTGGGGAATGTCAATCACCAGTAGTGCGGGGATGGGAGTTAGGGGGTGTCCCTTAGCGAAACCAGCAAGAGTCATATTTGACAATCACCACTTCATCCTGGGTTTGACCTAGTGGAAGTCCCCTGACATTGGCCCCTCCGTCTATATTTCACAATGTTTCTTATAGGCATACTGTAAACATTGATAGAATGCCTCAAAAGTGTTTTGAGATCTTTAAGTATGAGCAATTATGTAAGTACAAGTGATATATTATTGTGTTTTCAAGCAGAAAATATTAATATGCTGGGCACCTTTTTACCTTTGAAATTGTCCACTGAATAGTGACTATGCCAAGTGAATAATTATTTTAGTGTTGTGATCCTTGATTGAATACTGTCAGGAGGAAATTATGTTTTATTATTCTTGGTGTAATATTTGATGGAAGGACACTTTCAAAATGTAAAGTAATAAAATGGTGATGATTTTAACATAGTATATTACAGCACTTAGTGTAGTCTAATATAGGTTAGTAAGAACCATCTTTCTCATTAATTTATTCTATAGATTTTTTTTCAAATTGAAAATGTTACCATAAATTAAGGCACAGCATTTAAAAAAAAAATGCTTTTTAATTATAAGTTTGTAAATACTCTATTTACAAAGGGTCTCCCCAAAAGATTAGCATAGAAAAGTATAGTTCTAGTACTCTATTAAATATTTTCTAAGTATAAAAGGAGTTTTTAAACTGGTAAATGAAAATATACATACGGTGGTTTCACTTATTTTTTGGTTTCAGTTTATGGATGAATATCTTAACTGAAGTGGACAGTAATATAAGAAGATACTAAATCCTGAGCTCAGTTGTTACAAAGACACGCAGATATAAGGATACCTAAGAAGTGTGATCATTGACTAGTGGAGAGTCACTAAGTCAGCAGTGATGACTTCTGAGAATGGAACATTCTGGAATGTTAAGGTCCTATGCCTGTGATGCTCCCAAAGGATTTATATCAACATCCTTGCTGTGTTCAACTCAGAGCAATGTCATGTTGATATTGAAAGTAAAGGCATACTCTTTAATATATGATGGTAGACTACCTTTAATAAAATTACCAGAAATTAAACTTGAAATGCACATGTGCACTTTGGACACAATAATGCTGAAATAGATGCTTTTTAACAGAGCAGCTGATAAAATAAATCTGTTGGTAACAAGGAACAACCAAGGACACTAAACCAACAGTGCATCCTTGAATAAGGGCTGGTCTAATATTTTACCCATACTTTACTCTGGACAAGGCTGAAAACATTCTCTATTATAGGCACAGCTTTATTTTCTCAGTTTTGTTTGAAGTCTTGTTGGAAATATTAGGCAAATAATAGCTGTACCATTAATTTTTCAGTGAGTGTGAAATTTTTCCCCTGACTTTAGCATTTTAAAACTACTGAATAGCTATTTTTTCAGTGTACTATAATAAAATTTAAATAAATATAAATTTAAATAAATATAAATTTAAGTAAATATAAATTTAAATAAATATAACAATCTTAGGAACCAATCATCTATAGTACATTCCGCAGAGCTGTCATTATATTAAGTTTCCCTTAAATTCATTAAAATGAAGACATATATTTTTAAAAATATTCTAAATTCTAAATCTAGAAAATATCATGGTTTTTTATTTCAGGTTTGTTTGTTCCAGTAACTTTATATTAATGCAAATTCCTAAATTAATACTAGGTGATCTTTTATTCAATTTTCATACTGATTCCTATAGATTTCATTTTTGTTTGTTTTCCCACATTTTTAAACAACTTTTTGTACATGTGTAATCCTGATTAAAAGTTATTAAAAAATCAATATTTTCTATTCTGCTTCAGTCTTGTAGAACACATCCTTATGATAGAGATATTCAGCCTCATAACAGGCCTCCTCCCTGTCCTAAATACATTCATATTATCCTTATTTCACTAGAGTTTTCTTTCATTGAGTGACCTGATTACTTCCATAGGAGGAGGTAAGAATTCCTTTTAGACAAATTCCCTTTTTAATTTTTGGGAAGGAATAAAAGGAGAATTTATCATATCTGGGTTTACATCTTATTCTACATCTTTTGAAAAGAATGAAGATGTATATAATAAATCTCTTTGGCTACCTATCAATTTTATTTCCTGAGTAAAACATGCTAGAAAGGATTAAAAAATATGGAAAACTTGACAAAAGTGAGAAACTTGTGTGTCTAGGTGAAGAAATATCACAAAATGTCCAGTTTCTGTCCTTTAGAGAATACATGCTTATCCATGCAGATGCTAAGGAGATTTACAAAAGAAAAGAAGGCCAGGTATCTGGCGCATGCTGGTATTTCCAGCAACTCCAGAGACTGAGGCAGGAGAATCTCAAGTTCCAGGCCAGTTTAAGCAACTTAGTGAGACTGGCTCAAAATTAAACAAAACAAAACAAAACAAAAAAACAAAACAGGACTGGTGATATGGCTCAATACTAGAGAACCCCTGGGTTCTATCCCCACTACCCGCACCCCCCCCACACACACAAAAGGAGTCACCTGGGCAGCTGCATTAATCTTACACAAAAATACATTGATAAGCCTCCTTTGAGCCAATGGAGCCTCTAATATTTAAGTAATCTCCATGAAAAAGTTGAAATATCACCATCAAGTCATAGTCTTTGCTCTTTATCATAGAAACAAACTCTAACATTTCAGTACTTTTCTTAATTTTCTCTAAAACAAATAATTACATTTTATCCCAAAATTAATAATTTGTAATCAATATATTGTATGTAATGTGGAAGTTGCATTTCAAGTCTTAACATGGATTTGTGTGATATATGCAATTAAGTAAGCAATTCTTTTTCATCCTTATTTTTATGGAGACATAATATTTGTATATCTTTATGGGTGCAGTAAAATTCTATATATGTGGACAGTGCATTGGTAATGATCAAATCAGGATAATAAACACTTCCATTTCCTCAAACGTTAATCATTTCTTTGTGCGGGGAATTTTTGTTAAGTAAGCAATTCTTAAAATGTGTTTGTTGGTAACTAGAGATCCTAGAGTCGAGACATGAGTGATATGATAAATTAGAGAAAATTAAATATTTTCACATGAAAGATTCATCGTAGAAATTAATGGTCACTTTTAACAGTTATAATTCTTGCCTGCATGCACAGGCGTCTGGATTCCAATGCTCTGGTTTGTGACTGTGATTTAAAGTGGCTGGGGGAACTTTTACAAGGCTATATCCAGAATGGCCAAACTCAGGCCGCTGCTACATGTGACCACCCCCAAGGACTTCATGGGCGCCCGGTTGCGTCAGTAACAGTGGAAGAATTTAATTGCGGTACGTAACTTTCTCTGAGTATTTAAAAAAAAAATTATTTTCATTGTCCTTATCCTGCAGAGGTTAGTAAATGATGTTGCACTTGCAAGGGCACATTATCAAACATGTTTAGAAGGGATTTGGTTGAAAGGATTTCCAATTTCCTTTGCATCATCTACACTTTTATTTAAAGAAGTTGTGGTATTAGAAACTAAGGTTTGGGAGAGACCCTGGGGATCACTTAATTCCAAAAACAAAATACAGAGAAGTAGTGTCCAGCCCCAAACTCTCCATCGCACTTCAGTATCACTTAGTGCTGAGCATGAATAATTTCTGTTTTTTAACTTTATATCAAATAGTTGCTAATATTCATTGCTAAAAATATCCTTCGATAAATGCACATGAGACCATGAATATGACTGAAGTGAAAATAAGAATCAGTTTTACTATCTCTCTGTAAATTTTTTAATAATGTAAATCTTGGATTTAATAAGCATATTTTTATAGTCAGATAACCTTAATAAAATAATCATGCTTTATTTAAAGAACTGATTATTGTTGCTTAGTATATCATTTAATTTTCGTTTAAAGCTTAGATATAATTATTTTAAAAGTTTCTATATTTCTGTATCCATCCCTACATATAGCTTTAAATGAAAATAAATTAATACATATGTACATAAATACTTATATGCCAGTGTGGGGGAGAAGAGGGGAGAGGAGAATTTAGCTTCTTGTAAATTCATGCAGATGATTTACTTACAGTAGAAATTTGCTTTCTAATATCCTTTCACTGAAAAGTCATTTTAAAAAGTCTCTAAACAGATAATTTGAAAAATCAAATTGATATAATTTAATTCTGTCAAATTGAGAAGAAAAATGACTTTGTCTTTGTGGCCAAGTAATTCTCACATTGGTCACAACTTTACTACCATTTGTATTTCACATCGATACTGTTTTGTGTGGATCACAAAGTATCTTCACCCAGGTCTCAACTTTCATTTTTCTCTCTCTGTTCTGTTTTGTTTGGAAAAATCTTTTTTAAAAAACTTATTTGCTTACATCATTCTTCTGCACATAATCCTTCTATAGCTGCCTACCTCAAAATAAAGCACAGCATCCTTCCAAGGTCACATTTCCGTTTTGCGCCCCAGGTTGTCCTCTGCAACCTCCATCCGTTCTCCTCTTCCCTTACCGGGTGGTGTTGCTGCTATGACATGCTTTACATTTTTGAAAATCCTAAAGCCTTTACTCCACGCAAGGATTGTCCACATGCTGTTTTCTTTTTCTTACACTATTCTTTTTCCACCTCTTCGTCTTCTTATAGTCCTCTCCTAAGTATTAGTTACTTGGGAAGGCTCTACTCAATCTCCTTTCCACTCACCTATCTGTGCTTACAGGTAGGTACGTCAAATTCCTTCTCATAATCTGTGAAAGTGTCCCTTGTTCTGCAGTTTAGCATCGATCACAGTTGATTATCTGTACTTTTTGATGTTTGATTAATTTTAATTGCTTCAATGAAAACATAAACATGCAGGTTCAAATGCCTTCTCTGCTTTGATCATGATTACATCACTGGTTTGGCACTTGATGCTGAATTATTCCTTAAAATTAATACTCAAATGTGTCAAGTCAAAAGGGTCAAGCCAAGTCATAGATCATATGGACTTAAACAAAGTAGGTAAGATTACTCAAGATCTGTGCAATGTAATAATAGAAATGATCATTATTGAGAAGAAATCTCAAATAATTCACTTACAAAAGGAAGAATTTTGTCATTTAGAAAGATTTGAATCTCTAAACTTATGGTAAAATTCAAGTAAAGTCTTAAGTAAGACTATTTAAGATTACCATAAAAAGTGAATATTCCTTTTTTACACTGTTCTCTGTAGTTTAAATCTAATAATATTGAATCCTTTAAAAAAAATCAATCACTTCACTTTCTTATTGAAATGATTCAAATATTCCCATGTTTTTCCACTTAATTCTTATTACTTGAGGATGGTATCATTTATTTATATTTATAAGTAATTTTGCTTAGATTTGAGATCTAGATGCATAAATTCTTATAAACTATTTTAAACAGTCAGATAGCTAATGCCTTGGGATAGTGCTTACAAAATTGCAAACTCAGTTCAGGTACTTGGTTTGAAAAATTGATCCATAAAAATCAAAACTTTTTCCATAAATGTGATTGTATTGAACTATACATAAATAAGACTGTGTTTTACCTCTATAAAAATACAGGTAAATTTCCTTAAATTACTTTTATGTAGTAACTCTTAAACTTCTAAGGTTGAAATCAAATATATGTCTAATAAGTAAAGTGGTATGTGTATTACTTGGTTACTTAGTTAATGCAGTTTGATCTGTAAAACTTAAATATAGAAAGAAAATTATGGCAACATTTTCACAACAATAATTTAGAATACTATAATTAAAATACTAATGATTTTTTTGTTGTTGTTGCAGAAAGTCCCCGAATTACTTTTGAGCCCCAAGATGTGGAGGTAACCTCAGGAAATACTGTCTACTTCACCTGCCGAGCTGAAGGAAACCCCAAGCCTAAGATTACATGGATACATAACAAGTAAATACTGAGTGTGGGCATGTGTTGTAATTCTATGTTCAATTTCAGGAATCTCTTATCTTACTTCAAATAATTTATTTGGAGAAGAAATTAGTAAAATTATAAGAATTTGTTAGAGATAACAGTATCTTTTAATTCTTATTTTTTTGACTTGGTTAAGCGATCTGGGGGACTTTTCCTTAAAAATTTTATTTTTCTAGGCATCAAAAATTTTGGAATTGACTACAATAATTTTGTATTATTTCTAGAAGGAATTATTGGGATTAACAACCAACTATTTGTTTTAAATCAAAATACAATTTGATATTGTCTCATCTAAATTATTTTAGTTACAAAATATTTCATATTGACAGTTCAAGTTTTCTATAGTAAATCAGGATAGGTTTATGTAAGTGAATTAGTAATAAAGGCTATGCAAGATTATTTAAAATACTAGTCATTGATTTAATTCTCATTATACTGTTTGATAAAACACAAAACTGGAAGTCTTAAGACCTAATGAATAAAAAATTATATAGCAATAACAAAAATTTTTTTAAAGTTAAAATAAAATGCTATAAGGAATATTTAGTTAACATAAATACATAAATGATAAAATTGCATTAAAGTTCTTGGACTTAATAGTATCATTAATTATGTTATTGATAACTAGCAAGGTTTTTGTGTATGTCTTCTGTCATGAGTAAAATAAACTCTGAATTTTTATGTATTTCTGTTTGAAATATGCTGAGAGATATTATAAATATTGTGTTTAGTTTTGATTTCTAATTTGAATGAGAATCTCAGATCAGGTTGCTAAAATGTGTTTTTAACCCTTGAAGAAACTAACAAGAGTAGGTTAAAAATAACTTGCATGGATGGTAATTGCTAGTACTATTAAACTGAGAATGTAGCCCAGGAGCAAGACTCAATTGATAGAAGACTTCAATTTATTTCCATTTTGAAATTGTTCAAGGGCACTTGAGAAAGAGAAATTGCTGCTTGTTATATCTTAAAACTGCTTGCTCTGACTTTTTTCTTAGTTTAAATTTAGAAATATATGTTCAAAGTTATAAAGCTACTGAGGAGTATTTTGAAAGGAATAAGTAAAAAGGTTATATTGCCTAATAAAATTCATAAAGTTTTCAAATAAAGTGACTAAAGAAGCCAAGGGATTCAAAAGGAAAGAAATATATCTAAAAAGAAGGAATGAAATGATGGGAAGATGAAGAATAGGTTGAAATTCCTGTTAAAATTTTAACCAATTTATACAGAAAAGTTAAAGACAAAAGGGAAGAGTTTATGACAAGACTATTTTTAATTAACAAGTCTCATCTTACTATTTGTTAACAATTTTTAAGTAAAATAATATTTATCCTGAATATGGATAAATTAGAGCATAGCAAATAATTTGAAACTGGGCTGGGGCTGTAAGTCAGTGGTACAGAACTTGCCTCGCATGCATGATGCCTTGGGTTCCATCCTCAGCACCATGTATAAATAAATAAGTAAGTGATATGCATGTATGAAAATATCACAATGAATCCTATTAATATGTATAACTAATAGTCTAATAAAAATAAGTTAAAATAAAAAATAAATAAATAAAATAAAAATCTTAAAAAAATAATTTGAAACAGACATTTGTTTAATGTGAACCAGGCTTAAAAAAAATACTACAAGGCCGAGTTCCGGCTCCCGGAACCGCCCTGGCCCAGGGCTGGGGAGCCTGCGGAGGCTGCTTCTTGGACCCTGCTCCTATCAGAGCATACACCAAGCACTAAGCGGCCGAATTCCGGCTCCCGGAACTGAGCCCGCGGGGACTGCTTCTTGGAGCCTACTCTTATCGGAGCTTACACCGAGCACGGAGCGGCCGAGTTCCGGCTCCCGGAACTGCCCTGGCCCAGGGCTAGGAGCCCACGGAAACTGCTTCTCGGTCCGGGTCCTGCTGA
The DNA here is from genome assembly GCF_047511675.1 of Marmota flaviventris. Classification (NCBI taxonomy): domain Eukaryota; kingdom Metazoa; phylum Chordata; class Mammalia; order Rodentia; family Sciuridae; genus Marmota; species Marmota flaviventris. Next base: position 78,995,984 of record NC_092512.1, read on the forward strand.
GGGCCGGTCAGGACTCACCCGTTGCTTTGGTTGCCCGGCAAGGGGAACGAAATGCTGCCATTCGCATAGGATACCAACATGGCAGAGATCTGATGTCATCAGAAAGCGGCGGAGGAGAGAACTTCATCAATACCAGCGGCGACAGAAACAGTTGGTCTCCTGGTAGGGGGGGTGAGGCACAGACACCTGAGTCTCTTCAATTTGTCGTCGAGCCACAGGGGAGGAGCCGGGCCGACGCCAGCGCCCGGAGCAGGCCCAGCGGCTCGCCAGCGTGGTGACCGAGTGACCCCAATTGGAGAGGGGGCGGAGCGGAGCCGCCACCCGCACCCGCAAGGTGGGCAGACCCATGACCCAGTGGTACATGGGCGTGGTAGGAGGGGCAGGGCAGAGCCGCCGCCCGCGCTTGCAAGGTAAACAGACCTGTGACAGACTGGCAGGTCATGCCCAGTGGCCTGCCAGTGTGGTACACACGTCACCCCAACTGGAGTAGGGGCAGAGCAGATCCTTCTCTCACGCCCGGATCAGGCCCTGCTGGTGTGGTGGCCACGTGACCCCAATTGGAGTGGGGGCGGAGCGGAACCGCCACCCGTGCCCGCAGGGTGAGCAGACCTGTGACCAACCTGCAGATCAGGCCCAGGGGTCCGCAGGCGTGGTAGGAGGGGCAGGGCAGATCCGCCGCCCGCGCCTCCAAGGTAGGCAGACCTGCGACAGACCGGCGGATCAGGCCCAGGAGCCTGCCGGCGTGGTACACACACCACCCTAATTGGAGTAGGGGCAGAGCAGAGTCACCGCCCGTGCCAGGAACAGGCCCAGCGACCTGCAGGCAGGGTAGTCACGACACCCCAATTGGAGTAGGGGCAGAGCAGAGCCGCCACCCGTGCCCGAAAGGTGGGCAGATCTGCGACCGACCAGCGGGACAGGCCCAGTGGCCTGCCGGTACGACAGACACGTCACCCCATTTGGAGTAGGGGCAGAGTAGAGCCGCCGCCCGCGCCTGCAGGGTAGGCAAACCTGCAACCGACTGGCGGATCAGGCCCGGTGGCCTGCCGGCGTGGTACACTCGTCACCCCAATTGGAATAGGGGCAGAACAGAGCCGCCGCCAGCGCCCAGAACAGGCCCAGTGACCTGCCAGCGTGGTAGCCACGACACCCCAATTGGAATAAGGAGAGAGCAGAGCCGCCACCCGCACCTGCAGGAAAGATACGCAAGCAGTATGAAAAGACAAGGAAAGAAAGGACCATAAGCAATGCAGGTCAACGCAACTTTAGAAGAGGTAACAGCTGCAGCAGATGGAATGTCAGATAAAGAATTCAGGATATACATGCTTCAGATGATCTGGAGTCTCAAGGAAGACATCAGACAGCAAAATCAGACAATGAAAGATCACTTCGACAATGAATTACGCAAACAAATCCAGGAAGCAAAGGATCAACTATACAGGGAGATAGAGGTTATAAAAAACAAACAAACAGAAATCCTAGAAATGCAGGAAGCAATAAACCAACTTAAAAACTCAATGGAGAATACTACCAGCAGAGTAGAACACTTAGAAGATAGAACATCAGACAATGAAGACAAAGTATTTCAACTGGAAAAGAACGTAGACAGCTCAGCAAGACTGTTAAGAAACCATGAGCAGAACATCCAAGAAATATGGGATAACATTAAGAGACCAAACTTAAGAGTCATTGGGATACAGGAAGGTACAGAGCTCCAAACCAAAGGAATGAGCAGTCTATTCAATGAAATAATACGAGAAAACTTCCCAGACTTGAAAAATGAGACAGAATCCCAAATCCTAGAAGCCTACAGGACCCGAATGTGCAAAATCATAAGAGATCCACACCTAGACACATTATAATGAAGATGCCCAACATACAGAATAAGGAGAGAATTTTAAAAGCTACAAGAGAAAGGAAGCAGATTACATTTAGGGGTAAGCCAATCAGGATAACAGCTGATCTTTCAACACAGACTCTGAAAGCTAGAAGATCCTGGAATAACATATTTCAAGCACTGAAAGAAAATGGGTTCCAACCAAGAATTGTGTATCTAGCGAAATTAAGCTTCAGGATGGAAGATGAAATTAAAACCTTCCACGATAAACAAAAGTTTAAAGAATTCGCAGCTAGAAAACCATCTCTTCAAAACATCCTCGGCAAAACATTACAGGAAGAGGAAATGGAAAATAACAATGAAAACCAACAGTGGGAGGTAGGACAGTAAAGAGGGGGAAAATAATCAAAGAGGAAAACAAACCATGTTTAGTAACCGAAATAAACAAATATGGCTGGAAGAATAACCCATATCTCAATAATAACCCTAAATGTTAATGGCTTAAATTCACCAATTAAGAGACACAGACTAGTAGAATGGATCACAAAACAAGACCCAACAATATGCTGCCTACAGGAGACACATTTGATAGGAAAAGACATACATAGGCTGAAGGTGAAAGGTTGGGAAAAATCATATCACTCATATGGACTTCGGAAACAAGCAGGAGTGTCCATACTCATATCAAATAAAATAGATTTCAAGCCAAAGTTAATCAAAAGAGATAAAGAGGGACACTACGTACTGCTTAAGGGAACCATACACCAACAAGACATAACAATCATAAATATTTATGCCCCAAACAATGGTGCAGCTATGTTCGTCAAACAAACTCTTCTCAAGTTCAAGAGTCTAATAGACCACCATACAATAATTATGGGAGACTTCAACACACCTCTCTCGCCACTGGACAGATCTTCCAAACAAAAGTTGAATAAGGAAACTATAGAACTCAATAACACAATTAATAACCTAGACTTAATTGACATATATAGAGTATACCACCCAACATCAAGCAATTATACTTTTTTCTCAGCAGCACATGGATCCTTCTCAAAAATAGATCATATATTATGTCACAGGGCAACTCTTAGACAATATAAAGGAGTAGAGATAATACCATGCATCTTATCTGATCATAATGGAATGAACCTGAAAATCAACGATAAAAGAAGGAAGGAAAAAGCATACATCACTTGGAGAATGAACAATAGGTTACTGAATGATCAATGGGTTATAGAAGACATCAAGGAGGAAATTAAAAAATTCTTAGAGATAAATGAAAACACAGACACAACATATCGGAATCTATGGGACACACTGAAAGCAGTTCTAAGAGGAAAATTCATTGCTTGGAGTTCATTCCTTAAAAAAAGAAAAAACCAACAAATAAATGATCTCATACTTCATCTCAAAATCCTTGAAAAAGAAGAGCAAAACAATAGCAAAAGAAGTAGAAGGCAAGAAATAATTAAAATCAGAGCTGAAATTAATGAAATCGAAACAAAAGAAACAATTGAAAAAATTGACAAAACTAAAAGTTGGTTCTTTGAAAAAATAAACAAAATCGACAGACCGTTAGCGATGCTAGCGAAGAGAAGAAGAGAGAGAACTCAAATTACTAGCATACTGGATGAAAAAGGCAATATCACAACAGACACTTCAGAAATACAGAAGATAATCAAAAACTATTTTGAATCCTTATACTCCAATAAATTAGAAGATAGTGAAGGCATAGATAAATTTCTTAAGTCATATGATCTGCCCAGATTGAGTCAGGAGGATATAGACAACCTAAACAGACCAATATCAATTGAGGAAATAGAAGAAACCATAAAAAGACTACCAACTAAGAAAAGCCCAGGACCGGATGGGTATACAGCAGAATTTTACAAAACCTTTAAAGAAGAACTAATACCAATACTTTTCAAGCTACTTCAGGAAATAGAAAAAGAGGGAGAACTTCCAAATTCATTCTATGAGGCCAACATCACCCTGATACCTAAACCAGACAAAGACACTTCAAAGAAAGAAAACTACAGACCAATATCTCTAATGAACCTAGATGCAAAAATCCTCAATAAAATTCTGGCGAATCGGATACAAACACATATCAAAAAAATTGTGCACCATGATCAAGTAGGATTCATCCCTGGGATGCAAGGCTGGTTCAATATAAGGAAATCAATAAATGTTATTCACCACATCAATAGACTTAAAAATAAGAACCATATGATCATCTCGATAGATGCGGAAAAAGCATTCGACAAAGTACAGCATCCCTTTATGTTCAAAACACTAGAAAAACTAGGGATAACAGGAACATACCTCAATATTGTAAAAGCAATCTATGCTAAGCCTCAGGCTAGCATCATTCTGAATGGAGAAAAACTGAAGGCATTTCCTCTAAAATCTGGAACAAGACAGGGATGCCCTCTCTATCCACTTCTGTTCAACATAGTTCTCGAAACACTGGCCAGAGCAATTAGACAGACGAAAGAAATTAAAGGCATAAAAATAGGAAAAGAAGAACTTAAATTATCACTATTTGCAGATGATATGATTCTAACCTAGCAGACCCAAAAGGGTCTACAAAGAAACTATTAGAGCTAATAAATGAATTCAGCAAAGTGGCAGGATATAAAATCAACAGGCATAAATCAAAGGCATTCCTGTATATCAGCGACAAATCCTCTGAAATGGAAATGAGGACAACCACTCCATTCACAATATCTTCAAAAAAAATAAAATACTTGGGAATCAACCTAACAAAAGAGGTGAAAGACTTATACAATGAAAACTACAGAACCCTAAAGAGAGAAATAGAAGAAGATCTTAGAAGATGGAAAAATATACCCTGTTCATGGATAGGCAGAACTAACATCATCAAAATGGCGATATTTCCAAAAGTTCTCTATAGGTTTAATGCAATGCCAATCAAAATCCCAACGGCATTTCTTGAAGAAATAGAGAAAGCAATCATGAAATTCATATGGAAAAATAAAAGACCCAGAATAGCAAAAACTATGCTAAGCAGGAAGTGTGAATCAGGCGGTATAGCGATACCAGACTTCAAACTATACTACAGAGCAATAGTAACAAAAACAGCATGGTACTGGTACCAAAACAGGCGGGTGGACCAATGGTACAGAATAGAGGACACAGAAACCAATCCACAAAACTACAACTACCTTATATTTGATAAAGGGGCTAAAAGCATGCAATGGAGGAAGGATAGCATCTTCAACAAATGGTGCTGGGAAAACTGGAAATCCATATGCAACAAAATGAAACTGAATCCCTTTCTCTCGCCATGCACAAAAGTGAATTCAAAATGGATCAAGGAGCTTGATATCAAATCAGAGACACGCCGTCTGATAGAAGAAAAAGTTGGCTACGATCTACATTCGGTGGGGTCGGGCTCCAAATTCCTCAATAGGACACCCATAGCACAAAAGTTAATAACTAGAATCAACAAATGGGACTTACTCAAACTAAAAAGTTTTTTCTCAGCAAAAGAAACAATAAGAGAGGTAAATAGGGAGCCTACACCCTGGGAACAAATCTTTACTCCTCACACTTCAGATAGAGCCCTAATATCCAGAGTATACAAAGAACTCAAAAAAATTAGACAATAAGAGAACAAACAACCCAATCAACAAATGGGCCAAGGACCTGAACAGACACTTCTCAGAGGAGGACATACAGTCAATCAACAAGTACATGAAAAAATGCTCACCATCTCTAGCAGTCAGAGAAATGCAAATCAAAACCACCCTAAGATACCATCTCACTCCAGTAAGATTGGCAGCCATTATGAAGTCAAACAACAACAAGTGCTGGCGAGGATGTGGGGAAAAGGGTACACTTGTACATTGCTGGTGGGACTGCAGATTGGTGCAGCCAATTTGGAAAGCAGTATGGAGATTTCTTGGAAAACTGGGAATGGAGCCACCATTTGACCCAGCTATTCCCCTTCTTGGTCTATTCCCTAAAGACCTAAAAAGAGCATGCTACAGGGACACTGCTACATCGATGTTCATAGCAGCACAATTCACAATAGCAAGACTGTGGAACCAACCTAGATGCCCTTCAATAGACGAATGGATGAAAAAAATGTGGCATTTATACACAATGGAGTATTACTCTGCATTAAAAAATGACAAAATCATAGAATTTGCAGGGAAATGGATGGCATTATAGCAGATTATGCTAAGTGAAGCTAGCCAATCCCTAAAAAAACAAATGCCAAATGTCTTCTTTGATATAAGGCGAGTAACTAAGATCAGAGTAGGGACGAAGAGCAGGAGAAGAAGATTAACATTTAACAGGGATGAGAGGTGGGAGGGAAAGGGAGAGAGAAGGGAAATTGCATGGAAATGGAAGGAGACCCTCAGGGTTATACAGTGGAGGGGGTAGAGAGAGAGGAGGGGAGGGGAAGGGAGAGGTGGGGAGGGGGGAGGGTGGAGGATGGGAAAGGCAGTGGAGCCCAACAGACACTAGTATGGCAATATGTAAATCAATGGATGTGTAACTGATGTGATTCTGCAATCTGTGTATGGGGTGAAGGTGGGAGTTCATAACCCACTTGAATCAAAGTGTGGAATATGATATGTCAAGAAATTTGTAATGTTTTGAACAACCAACAATAAAAAATTAAAAAAAAATACTACAAACTTCATAGAAGCTACTTTTGGATCCATTTCTTATGACTATCCTTTTCTTCTCTTTTGGAAATAACAGCAGGAGACTTTAGAGCATTTAAAGAAGGTTAAGAACTGATTAGACACCGCCATATGTAGAATTAGAGTACTAGAAGGTAGACCTGTGGATGTAAACTAGATTTCAGAAGGGTTTGTTGCCTTCTGAGACATGGACCCCATTCAAGTATTCAGTGTGCATCCAGTAGGAATTCAAAAATGAGAGGTTAGATAGATGAGCCAGAGACAATGGGAGAAGGGGTAATACCTGCAAATTTTCTAGAAGTGAAAAACATTATGAAATTTCAGATTGAGAATTGTATAAATTCTCAAGTAGGATTTATAAAAAAATTTCTACATGACAAATTATGATCAAAACATTGAAAATCAGATAATTTTTTTTATTCAAGGTAATTTGCAAATTACTTTAAAATATTGAGCAGTTACACTTGCACCAATCTTTACATCAGACCTAAGGCAATGAAATATACTGAGGGTTATTAAGGAAGAGAATTAATTTTCTTCAGCTTTATATCCAACTAAGTTATCTAGTAAGGTAAAATGAAAACATTTTTAAGCAATGAATAAAGGTGTAATGACAGTGCCAGAGATTGAATTTGGAATCTCTTGCCTGCACATTGTACCACTGAGCTACATCTCCAGACCAAAAAGCAGTTTTCAACTTACTGATGAATATGAATAAACTGAGATTGTTTAATAAAGCACTGAACAAATTTAAAATAAGGAATGAGTAAAATGTTAGATGATATTAATTGAAGACTTGTAAGGAGGAAAATATGTAATTAATTAACTTTGCATGCCTCATTTTGGGGATGAAGACTCACATCTACTTTAAGATTTTTTTTTTTTTTTAAGTCAAGAATGCCAATTAAAACCTAACATGAAATACCAACAAATAGAAAGGTTCTTCCATAGTAGGGAATGAAAGAAGGTACTTAAAGAAAACTGGATCAGTTTAACACAAGAGAAAGAGGGACAGTATTACAAAGACAGGGAAAAGTCTGGGGAAAGAAAAAACATAAAATAACTCAATAAAGAATTAGTGAAAACAATAAATAGATTATTAAAGGACATTGTAAAGTTGGATTTAAAAACCCAACTATATGCTACTTATAATATATATAACACTGAGCAGCATAAGGCTGAAAAACAAGTATAATAAATAATATATTAATCAAGATTTACATGATATAGCAATATTAATAAAACCAAGATGAGCTTTAAGGCAGTAGTGTAATTATGTATCATTTTAGATCAGATAAAATACATAATTCAACTGAATGTAAGTTCCATGATCTTTTCATACCTAATAAAATAACTATCAAAAATAAAACGTAATTGAGAGAAGCACAGGGATAAATGGGCACACTCCCAACTGTGGTAAGAAATTATAATATTACTTTTTAAAAATATTAAGACCAAGAATTAGAATTTGAAGGAATATGTAAACATAGTTAATAACACTGATGATGATGATATGATGATGAGGGTGTATGATGAAAAGCTAAACTGTGCTACATTTCAACCAACTGTGGAATATTTACCAACATCAACCACATATGAGAATGCAAAATATCAAATCATAGCAAAAAATCAATTTCATAATGATCTTGACTTAGTTGATTTTCTGTTGCTAATAACACAATACCAGAGTCCAGGTAAGTTATTTAAAAAGAGATTTAATTTGGCTCATGGTTCAAGGTTGAGAGGCCACACCTAACGACAGTCTTCTTGCTGGCAGAGTCCTGACACAGTGCAGGGTATCACATGGTGAGAGACAGGGAAAACAGGAGAGCCTGAGCCAAACCAGTTCTTAGAATAGACACACTAGAGATTTTGTCTCAGATCCACTCCTAAATTAATCCGTTAACCAACCCTTAATCACATGAATGGATTATTGCATTCATGAGTGTGGAAGCCCTAATCACCTCTTAAAGGTCTCACTTGGTCCAACCTCTTAATGTTGCATAGTGAGGATTACATTTTAACAGGAGTTTTGGAGAGCACAAACTATATTCAAACCAAAGCAGATACATTTATTAAGGTAATTTTGGAAACTTTTCAGGCTTCCCAGGAGAAAAGTAAAATGATTGCCAGCACCCAGCAACAGCTCTCCATACAAAGTTTTTAAATAATTGCTTAAGTGAGCAATTATTTCTCCTTCAAAGAGGAGGGGAAGCACTCCAGCGACTGGATAAAGGATGAGTCCTGGTACAAAACTAAAAACAAATATAGACTAGGTTCAGGAAGAAGGGTAGACCTTCTTATATAATAAAGATTTTTTTTTTCTTTTTTTCTTTTTGGTGCTGGGGATCAAACCCAGGGCCTTGTGCATGCAAGGCAAGCACTCTAACAACTGAGCTCTATACCCAGCCCCTAGAGTAAAGATTTTTATCTCAAGGAGAATTAGAACAAAAGACTGAAAAATAACCAGAAAGTTAATGACTTTGGCTTTCAGTTGACAAATTCTGAGAGTCACTTGAAGATGTAGAACAAGACAGTGACATGATGAAAGAGGTCTTTAAACCAGCTATTTTTTCCTTAATGAGAATCCAGACCATGGAAATTCTAAGCCATTCTAAAGAAATGTAAATTCTGTCATGTATATGATTATGACATTTCCAGCAGATTACATGCAAACATTGCAACTGTATCCTTACTTATGGTTGATGATAGCTTTGTATGTGGTAGATATTTTTAATTGGTATGATGATAAAATTCCATTTTTATATTTCTGGCACATGGAACTAGTTACACATGTTTCTTAGAAAGCACTTAATAAATGAACTACTTTAATAAAGGTTAGGGTTAATTATTAGAGGTAATTCATTGCAGCTAAGAATTAACTTTAACAAAAGTTATTGCTACTTCATATTTAAGTCAAATGTGTTTATTTACACATTTTTAAGGAAAAAAATCTAAGTATATTTTACTTATATACACCTTTGTGGGTTTTTGCATCATTGTATTTTGTTTTACATACAGTTGCTATATACAGCTTGCATAAAACTGACAAAGTGAAAGGAATATATTGAACCATGAAGGCTTATTTTGATTTTTTTCAAGCAACATCATGATTTAAGAGCAAACAAGTTTTATGAGTATAATGAAGACGACATGAACAAATACGGAAATAACCAGGAAAAGAAATGATGCATCTTAAATTTATGGATGTGATGTGCTGCTGCCCATTTTATATCATTTTTTATCATAATGAATCTTGGTGAATTCATTGCCTAGACATACTCTAGATATCATGAACACATCCTGTAGTCTTTGATATTTCGTGGTACAGAGGTTTATAAAAAAATTTCAGGAAACTAGATATCTTTTGAGAAATGCAATTTCATCCATTCTTGGCATACTCCTTTCAAACAGTCTTAATTTGATTCAATGTTAGATAATCTTAGAATTACATTCAAAATAATTAAGTTTAATGATATGTGATCCTTTGGAGTTTTCACATTTAAAAAAAATGTACTTCCTGATGTTTATACCACATTATCAATATCGAGAAGCTTTGGCAGCTTATAGTTATAAGGAAATCCAGTACCAGGATCTACTTTCTTTGCTTGTGCCTTACATTGCAAAGTCATTCAAAAGCATCGTTTTCCCCAAAGCTCTTGAAAAAAGTTCTCACTGACTTTTTTTTTTTTTTTTCACATTGGGCTTTTCTCACTGGATACTTGAACACATTGCCTGTCATCTCTCTTCCGTTACAACCTAAATAATAAATGTGAAATATGGTCATTGTCTGCTTCTTTCTTATCTTTATGACAAAAATTATTGAATAAGGATTATTTCTTAGTCTTTTTAACGTGCTTTATTCTTTTTGCATATGCCAGAATTCCTTGAGTGTTGGCACAGTTTAAAATTAGTGAACAAATATTTACCTGGCCCTCAATGGTTTTGTAAAGCTAACAAATTAAAGGGAGAGCAATAGAAATTCTTCAAATGAATATTTTCCTTCAGGAAGGGTGTTTCTATACCGTAGATGCTTAATAAATGCTTATTGAGTGATAAATGATGGAGGTGGTAGATCTTATTTTTTCTTTCTTCCTTTTTTTTACAACTAATACATTGTTAGTACTGAGTATACTTGCATATACTTTCTCATACATAATCATTAAATATTTTTAAAGAAAAAATAAACTTGATCAGAAAGGATATTCTGTAAAAATTTCTGACATGTTTAGGTGTCAGTATCTTTTCATTTATTGATTAAAAAAATCCCCAAATACTTGCTAGCCCCCTGCCCCCTCCCTTTTCCTCCCACTCCTCTGCCCTATCTAGAGTTCTTCTATTCCTCCCATGCTCCCCCTCCCACCCCACTATGAATCAGCCTCCTTGGAGGGGGCAGGGAGTTGGCAAGGATGGTGGAATGTGATAGACATCATTATCCAAAGTACATGTATGAAGACACAAATTGGTGTCAACATACTTTATATACAACCAGAGATATGAAAAATTGTGCTATATATGTGTAATAAGAATTGTAATGAATTCTGCTGTCATTTTTTTAAGTCAATAAAATAAAAAAAGAAAACATCATGCAAAGTAAAAGAAGTCAAAAACAAAGGACCACAAATTGTATGATTATATTCACATGAAATATCCAGACAGACAAAATGTAGATTAGTGGTTGTCTAGTGTTGAAGGGAGAGGCAAATTATGAGAAAATGCCCAAGGGGTACAAAATTTCCTTTCAGGGTGATGAAAATGCTCTGAAATTGTGGTATATGGTTGCACAACTTTCTTAAGATACTAAAATTCACTGAACTGTAAATTTTAAATGGCATATGAATCGTATAGAATGTGAATTATATCTCAATAAAGCTGTTTTTAAAAATTTTTTTTAAAAACCCCAAATCATTCCCTTGCTTTGATTATTAGTGCAATATGATGTTACATGTCTGAACCTACTTGTACTCAATGGATTATCCATTTAATTGATAAATAAATAATAGGCATTTTCCTAGTATATAAAAAATGATCCCTTTTAATTCATAAGGCCTAATAACTAAGAACTTGTAAGTACCATGTGCTTAGTTAATGCTTAGTCATATAATTATACTGGGCTTTGAGCCATGTTGATTTGAATACAGACATTTCTTTTACAATTTACAAAATATGGAAGGAGAGCCGATGACTCACTGGGAAGATGTAAAAGCTTACATATCACCATCTGATGATGATCCTTCTTCTTCTTCTTTTTTTTAAATAGTAATTCAGGGGTGTTAAACTGTGCTGAAGTAATCTTCATACAGGAGAGATTGTAGCAGTGTCTAAATTTACCCTGCTCAGGAAGGAAGGGCATTTAAATTTTCTTTCCTTCTATTATGGATTAACTCACAGTCTGTAGTCAGTGTATTATTTCAAGATGAAAAGGAGAAAACGGAATTTAAAATAAAATTATTTGAATTATCAAAGTTGTAAAAATAAATCAGCTAATCAGAATTCATGAAACATGTTCTATATTCCATCTTATTAGAAGTTTGATAGAGTTAAATATGAATGGAATTAAGTAATAAATATATATAATATATTTCCAGCAATTCACTGGATCTTGAGGATGACACCCGTCTTAACATGTTTGATGATGGGACACTCATGATCCGGAACACCAGAGAGTCAGACCAAGGCATCTATCAGTGTATGGCCAGGAACTCTGCTGGGGAAGCCAAGACACAGAATGCCATGCTCAGATACCACAGTCTTCCGGGTAAAATTGATTTTCTGATTGAACTTCATACAAATGCATTAGGTATCTAAAGTTATTTGCACTGAAAAATGACCTTAGATTACTTCTTTAAAGTAGGTAGTGCTTCAAAGTGAAACAATTGTCACTGATTTTTTTTGTACATTTTTTAGAGAAATTTTTTCCTTGAAGTTCGCTCTATTTTATTTATTTACTTTTAATTATATAATCAATTATTATTATTATTTTAAATATTTTTTAGTTATAGATGGACACAATATCTTTATTTCATTTTTTTATGTGGTGCTGAGGATCAAACCCAGTGCTTCATGAATGCAATGAGAATGCTCTCCCTCTGAGCCACAATCCCATCCCCTATTACTATTATTTTTGATGGTGCTGGTGATTGAACCTAGGGCTTTGTGCATTCCAGGTATGTACTCTACCACTGATCTGTACTTGTAGCCCTCAAAGTTTTTTTTTTTTTTTTTTTTTTTTTTTAAAGTTACTTCCTTAGTTCTGTTATTTTCCAGTGTATCACAGATGTGATTCCAAGATTTTCCAATTAGCCTTTCAATTACCGATCTAGCTTTCCAACATCTTGAGGCAGATTGAACCAATTGCTCCCAGGCAGGAAAATCATCCTCTTTAGAAACTCTTTGTCCTTTATCCATCACGAATTCATTACAAATGTTTATTGAATGCCCACTGAGCTATTGTTGAAGATTTCACACCCCTTCAACTACCCAGAAGCTTTGCTCTGCCATAATTTCAATGGCGTATATAAATCAGACACAGTGACTAAGACAGATTTTTATTAGTATCATTTTGTGATGGTAGAAATGCATCATCTTTCCCCTTTCTGAGCCTGTAGTCTATTAGGCAATAGCCATAATTCAACCAAGTTTTACGATGTGTCAGGAGAGGGATGGAAGCATAAAGGACAGTTCTCTACCAGTAAACATTTAAAACCCAGCACTGGGGAGGGGCTTTCTGATTTGCAGCATTGACTAATACCTAAGGTATAAATAATCCTTCCATGGCCAATTTCTTGTTACCAACATGGCATGACTGAAGGTGGAGTTGGGAGGAAATGTGCAGTAGGCACCATGAAGCAATGTTTCCACCACAGAGACATTCATAGACATAAACCACCTTAGAACCACAGAAAATAGGAAAATAGAGTCAAATAAGTAGAAATAATGAATGCCAGAATTTGTGAACTTCGATGTTAATGACACTTATTCAATCGTATGTTTACATAATTTAACTTTTAATAAAGGGCTAGGCTTAACAACCAGCTTGCAGAATATTCAAAATTTAACAGCTGCTTCTCAAGAGCCAGATCTGGTATACCCCCTGAGATTTTAGTCAGGAAAAGGAGCAGTATATGAAGAATTTGAGATCACTGGGGGTTATTGATAATATCAAGAGACAGCAAACAGGAACAAACAGGATGAAGGGAGAGAGGGGGTCCCTTGGAGCAGGCTTGGCGAGTCACGTTCATTTGAGATGTCCCCAGCAGCAAGGACATCTAAGTAGACAGCGAGGACAAGTAAAAGAAAGTTAGATAAGTAGAGTTGAAACATTATTTCGGAAGAAAGTATGATGTAAGGGGAGACAGAGCAGGATGCATCCAAGAGATGGAAATCCTTGATACTTCTGGAGTCGAGCCAAAATCACTGATTTGGGGAGGTGTAAGGCAGGTCAGATCATTCAGGTTGATCACGACTGTATAGTAAGAGTGGTCAAAATTAGATTTTTCTTCTAGTAAAATATTTCTGGTAGCGGTCTGGAGAAAAAACAGGATGATGTGGTATAATGAGAAAGTGGGTTGGCTGCAGCCACGAAGCAGGACATTGTTGGTAGAGACACAGATCAGAGCAAATGGAGAAAATTCACTGAATGTGCCTGGGGCGGGGGGGTGGGGTGGTGGTGGTGGAAACACAGTTGAGTTGGAAATTGATCAACTATGGGGATTCCTTTCATGGTTTCTAAATAACTTCTAATTGACAGCTGTGGTAGCTCATTCAAAACCACCATCTCTTTCCTTCTTTGACTTTGGGGACATCACTTCCTCTTGATCCTTTCCTGACATTTTCATTCTTCTTTCTCTTTAAATGTCATGTTCCCTATAGCCCTCCCCTTCCCTCTCTTCCTCAAGTTTGGCCTGGTCACATTGCTTCTTCCTCCATTTGAGATCTCTTTCAATTTTAAAAGAATTCTTCAGCGTTCAACTTTAATAATTAAAACTTATAAATCTATTGTTGCTATTTTTCCTGAGATTTGAAACACTATCATTCCTGCTCACCTTCACATGTAATCTTTACATCCCACAAACAGATTTGCCTGCATAAACCTCTTCCTTTCTGTTTGCGCTCTCTCTCAGGATATTTAATGTCCTTCAACAACCTCAGAGCCATCCTCTGTTGCTGTCTTTTTTTTTTTAGGTGTCTTAAAGTATACTTTGAATAGGGGTCAGATCAGAGCTTCCTTCCCATGTCCACTATCATAGACTTGCTTAAAAAATATTTCTCTTTTAAAATATTTTTATTAGTTCATCAGGGTTATACATAAAAGTAGGGTTTATTTTGACATGATCCTATGTGCATGGAGTATCACTGGTTCCATTTCAGTCCCTGGTTCTTCCTATTGGAATGATGACAATAGTTTTCCCTAGACAGTGCTTCTCCACCGTCAGCATGTTCTATGGCACTTTGCACCCAACTTTGATAAAATAATATCATTACTATACTGTAGTTGATTTATTTTTTCCTCTGTCCTCTGACTATAACATACAAGAAAAGGAAGGTATCTTGTGCATCTTTATATTTTACTAACACCTAAAATTTTACTGATATATTTAAGACATTCAGATTACCAAAATTGAATTAAATCTTGGTTATTAAATTAGATTAATTCAGCTTATTCCTATTCTCCAGAGTATGTTTATCTCAGAAGTCGATGAGCCCCTCAATCCGAAACTTTATCATTAGGCGTTTTTAATAACTTAGTCTTTATTTTATGCTTGAGATTCCCATAAAAGATGTAATTTTTAAGCATTAGTAAGAGTGTAATACGTATATGGAAGTCTAGATTCTATGTTTTTTTTTTATAAATCTATTTGAAATACACTTAGCTTGAAAGTAAACCAAAACTTGACATGGCTTAAACATACCGTGCGAGTGTGTATGTGTGTGTGTGTGTGTGTGTGTGTGTAGGTGCATTGTTTGCCACGAGTAGTGTAGAGGTAATCTGTACAGAGGGCCCCAGTACCCTAGCAAACCAATGATATTTTTTTCTACTGTTCAATCCTTTGTACATAGACCTCTTTTCCTCCTCCCTTATAATTGCCACTTCTTAGTTGCATGGCAACTTCCCATAATCCAAACTCATGCCTGAATTCCAGGTAACAGGAGGTAGAGCCATGACTACCTAGTCTTAGCCCTTTTATTTGGGAAGGAAACTCTCTTTCCAGTGACAAGTACCTGGATCTTGCTGGGAGAACTGTATTTAAAAGCATGTGAGTGTTTTTAAATTGGAACACTTGGACATTTAGCCCCTAAAGAATAGGTATTCAGTGAGCACATTGCAGCATCTACAATACAAGAGGTTGTTTTAAAAAATATGTATTTATGTAAAATCAACATTTAATTTATTTTAGATTTAATTCTTTGATAACTGTGAGTAAGGGCATTTTGAAGGCAATAGTGATACCGCCAGTTATCAGTGATGAGTTCTACTCCTCACATGTTGAAGTATAACATTAGAGAAGCACGCTCAGGCAAACATATAGAGCACAGTTTATTTAGAAAGGGATAACATACTGCTTTCCAAATTGGCTGCACCAATTTGCAGTCCCACCAGCAGTGTAGGAGTGTACCTTTTTCCCCTGCATCCTCGCCAGCACTTGTTGTTTGTCTTTGTAATGGCTGTCACTCTTACTGGAGTGAGATGGTATCTTAGCGTAGTTTTAATTTGCATTTCTCTGATTGCTGGAGATGATGAGAATTTTTTCATGACCCTCATCATTGTACAAAATACATGTATGAAGATGTGAATTTGGTGTCAGCATACCTTATATACAACCAGAGACATGATAAATTGTGGTATAAAGGTGTATTGAGAATTGTAATGCAAAAATAAATAAACAAATAAACAAACAAATAAATAATAAAATGTATTTATCCAAAAAAAGGGGGGGGGGGTAACAGACTTCTCCCTAGGAGGAAGAAAGGGGCCATAGCTGGTATCCTGGTATCCGAAGGAGCAAGGCAAATTGGCCTCCTTGATCCGACTTGACTCTATTTACCTATCTATAGTGACTGCCTGTCTGATTCTGGCTTCAATGGTAGTTTTAAACCACAATGCAAAATAGATAATAAATAAATAAACCTTCCTAATTGTTACTACTTATATTTTGTTTTGTCTTCCTCTTACCCTTAGCCAAGCCTAGCTTTGTAATCCAGCCCCAGGACACGGAGGTTTTAATTGGCACCAGCACAACTTTGGAATGCATGGCCACAGGCCACCCACACCCCCATATAACTTGGACCAGGGACAATGGAGAGGCACTGGATGGATCCAGGCACATAGAAACCTCCAGTGGACTCCACTTGCAGAGCATCACCCTGAGGGATCATGGCGGATTCACCTGTCACGCCAACAATAGTCAAGGCTCTGTTCACGCCACAGCCAACGTCATTGTACAAGGTATGGGAGCAGGAGGTCCTGCTTGAAATGGTCCTTCTGTCACATATGGAAAATTGTTTTTCAACTTGAAAAGTAATATCATGTATGTCAGCAGAGAGAGATTTTTTTATTTGCCTTTTATTTTCTTGACATAATAGAATCTTCAAAACTAATCTGCTTCATGTTAAAAGTTGGGCATTTTTTCAACTTAAGTCTTTATCCAAATGCCAGAATCAGGCATTAGTAATAAAAGAGATGAAGTCATTAATCTGGCAGCAAACTGTCAAAAAATATTTGTGTTTCAGAATATTTTACAGATAAAGGGAAGACACTCCAGCTACGAAAGTGAAAGGCTATGCCCCAGGTTCACAGTCATTTACCAAGCTGTCTACTCAACATAGCCTGAGAATATGCTCAGGGCTTTAGCAGGTAGCAACCGCAGTGACAGTGCCATTCTGAACCCCGAGAATAAGCTACGTGTGGGTGATTATGTTGTAAAAAAGAAATGCTTTTTGGTTGTTTTTCTGTTCTTAACCTGGAGCTGCCCCTTCCTTTCCATTTTCGTTGTTGTGGTTGTGTGTGTGTGTGTTTGCACATGTGCAATCCTCCTGTTGGTTTAGAGGTTTCATAAACAGTGGAATTCATGTTTTTAAAGAGATGCCACAAGTCCTATTCTGTCCTATCCAAAACAGTTTTCTATTATATCATAAGAGTCTAAAAATTTACAACGATCCATTTTAAGGATCTCAGGGAGTATGCATATTTTAATTGAGTTAGGCGGTTTCATTAATTTCAGATTTGCATAAGATGTTACCTATCAAAACCTCTGATCTGAAAAAACGCAGAGCAAAGACAGTCTAAAATATGGACTGTCTAGTGCAGTTCTAGTACAGTTCTAGAGTTGAGGGAACTTCAGGATGGTGAATCCTGGCTGCATTGAGACTAGTATTTTCTTCTAAAGGTGCAGAACTTCACCCAGCCTGGGTTTCCTACATTCAGTGAAAGTTTTCTGAATTGAATCAACTCCTTCAGTTAGAAATAGATCAATCATTTCTTGTTTCCATTGACATATCTAAAGAAAAAATTGTGTTGTCCTCTAGAAATGCTAATATTATGAAAACACCTTTCTTGTTCTAGAAATAAATTATAGAAATGAAATTTTTCTCCTTGTAGTCTTTGGCAACTTCAGGTGAGGTGGGTAGGGGGAATTACTTTTAAAGGACCCAAACATTATTTTTATATTTGTTTCAATGCATTGGGATTGAAAAATGCTTTAAAAGAAATAGTGTGTGGTTTCTGTTTTGGATCCGTGATTTTATGTTTTAAGTCTTAGTTTTTTAGAAACCCAGTGTCTAGTCAAACATTTGCATTTATACATAGTCTCTTTTATTTCACACTATGTTAGTCTCTGCTTCCCAGCTTCTTGCAAGTGGTTCCTATTCTTTCTGTTTGATCATCTGCATCAATTGATATTTAGCTAAACTCTGACAACATTTACAGTCCTGCTCTTTTTGGATACCACAAAACGCTAATCATTTCTTCTTACTGGTCAGTTTGCACTGAGATTGCCATCTCCTTGTCCTTTGTCACTTGCAACTGTGTTCTTGTGCCACTTGTGGGTCTGTGTGTCAAGATTTTCAATTAGTCTTAAAATGGTCCATTAATCATTTATACATTTATGAAAGAGGCTTCTTTATTTGCCTAGAGCATAAATATTTTAGATGTTACCCTTTTGGGGTTATTTTAATGGGTATTCTATCAGTTTTCTCTAGTTCTTTTAATGTTCAGTTATGCTGAATCACAGATATCATAGTTACCCATCGGTAAACACCTCCTTCCCTCAAATGGCTGGAACGAATGACAAATAAACTTAAAAAAAAAAAAATCTAGAAAGCTTCATTTAAAAGGCATGAATCACAACATGGAGGCTTAGGTGAAAAGATCTATGTCCTTAACAGTGTAAACAGAAATGTTTTTCATGTGGCATTATGGTCATGAGTAACCTGCAACGTGGGGCAGGGGTTGTAATAAAAATAGAAAGGTCCTCCATCACCACGTGTGCTGGTTTAGCATCGGCAGTGGGATTCATTGGGCAATAGTTTTAAATAAAAGCTCAAAAAGGTCAACCTTAATTCCTCCAGGCTTCACTGACTACCTTTGTAATAATGTTCAGGGTTTTTTGATTGTCTTCCCCACCAGATTGAAATTTCTTCTTTGATCTAGGCAGTTGGTCATTTAGTATAAGGGACAAATGTAAATTGCTTGTTTACTTAAATTTTGCCTGTTGTTTGCTAGCATGCAGAATCTTGGGACTTATTTTTATTTTTATTCATTTATTTTTGGTACCTGGGATTGAACCCCAAGGTACTGAGATACATGCCCAGCCCTTTTTATTTGTACTTTGAGACAGGGTCTTGATAAGTTGTTGAGGCTGGTCTTGAACTTGTGATCCTCCAGCTTCAGCCTCCTGATTTGCTGGGACCACAGGTATGCACCATCATGCCTGAGTTTATTATTATTGCAATTTTAATGATGGTGTAGTGGCACCACCCTGCCCCCATGGAAAATCTTAATTAAGCTTCTCCAGAGACCCCCCACTCCCAAAATAACTGTTCTTAGACTATCAACAAGAATTTCTGCAGCAGAGTTTTCAGGCTGGAGGTGTACTACAGAGGCAGGATGTGATAAGAAAGACCAATCCAAGGCCTCCACAGAGGCCTTTGTATTTCAATAGACAATAGTCAGGTCCTTTGGAGCCAGCAGGCTGGAGGAAGGGGAGGAGAACTCTCCAGGTCCTGGGTGCTGATTCTTGCAGAGAGTGTCCTTGATTGTATATCCACGTCTGTATTCCACTGTTCTGGAAAAAACTGCTTTTGTGTGGGCTGCTGCAGATTGTGAGCCTCTGAGCCCCGCCCCTACACGTTGGGTATAAAGTTTTGAAACTTTCTAAACTCAGGGTTAAGAGGCGTGATTTGATGGAGGTGGAAAAACCCCCTTTTTGAACCTGGCTGCACGCAGCCTTTATAAACATGCTTCCTTCTATTCCTCCGGGTCCAGCCTTGTCTGTCCCACTATAAGAGCACATGAAGTAATACAATATTTTTTGCCCAGACCTGGCTAACTAAATTTTAATTATTACTAAACAACTGAAATCAAATTTCCCAACTTAGAACACTGGGTATATTTTTAAATTTTTTTTTGTCTTAACTACGACCTACTTTTATTACATACTTCTTTTACTGTGTCATGAATTCAAGTTTTAATGTAGAAATATTTTTGTTCTTTTTAAGCCATTCCTGGTAATTTCAGGAGTTAGTGTAATGTTCTGGAAAGAACATCAGTCTGGGGGTTGAGTGACCTAGATTCTCACAGTCTCTGCCACTTACTGGTTCTGACTGAGAGAAATTCAATTCAAACTCCTCTAGTCTGAATTTCTTCATCTGTGGACTGAGGAGCTTGACACTGCTTGTCTGTAGGCTGTTTTCTAGAAGTCAATTACAAATAGCTTTCAGGCATTCCTGAGGGTCTTCATGCTTATGTGTAATTAATCTTATAATATGGTATTCAGTCTAGCACCTTAATTAGAATTTATGAGGACCTTTAAAAAAATCTTTATTATCTGCACATAGTATGAAACTTGCAACAAATATGCTTTGTCAAATGGTATTTACTTCATCGTGTTTGTTGTATTCGCTGATGGCAGGCAGGAACAAGGGGTACTGGGATTATGCCTGTCATCTGGGAAAGAGTTTTTGAAATTGTCACCACTCAGATATTATTGAGGGTTATGGGTCTTTCTTAAATGGCCACATTGATTTCTTTTTCATAGTAAAGTATTGTGAACAGAATCCCTTTCTACAAATGGTGTATGCAGCTATTAGCTATTCATTATTTATATAAAAGCAACTGTAAACATTTTGAATATTTGGGACTATAAATTTTGACGTAAATGGCACTTTTTCAAAAGCATGATTTTATGTGTTTGCAGGAGCATCTCTCCATAGAACATATTTTTTCTTCTGAAATAAATAGAGCAATTTGATTTGAATTTTATTCTGTACGTGAACATTTGGAGAGAACCATTTTGTTAATAATTCAAATATGAACTGTAGCTTTAAATATGTCTATTTCAGCTAGTAAAAGGTAAGCAGGACGATCTAGTGATATGAAGCAGCTTCCATAAGACTAAGAAATGGTCCTGATACCGCTGGTTATCGGTGACAGTTCTGCTCCCTCACATGTTGAAGTTGGAACATTAGAGAAGCAGCCCAGGCAAGCAGATATGGCAGGGTTTATTTAAAAAGGGGTAACAGACTTACCCCAGGAGGGAGAAGAGGGCCATAGCTGGTATCCTGGTATTCAAGAAGCAAGGTGTTCTGCCCTATTTATATGTCCTAGGCTTCCTTTATTCTCCTGCCCTCTTCCCCTTTCTCCCTACAGTGTATGTGACTAGGCCCAGGAGTGCTCAGTGGGATGGCCAAATGGTGGGAAACAGGTGGGCTGAAGGGGGAAGGGCAGGAAGGAGCAGCCAAGGACACATTAATTAACAACTTTAATAACTCCCTGTAGGAGGGAGGGCAATTCCTGGGACTGGTTACCTTGGCAACAGGTGGGAGCAGGGAGAGGTTCTTGATAAGGGTGGAGGAAGGCTCTGAAGGAATTAACATTTGAATCCTTCAGGGGACAGTCTCCAACTTGCTTGACTCACTCAAAATTGACCTCCTTGAGCTGACCTGACTTGATTTACCTATCTGTACTGACTGCCTGTCTCATTCTGGCTTCAGTCCATATTGGTTATTTCTGGTTTTTTTTTTTGGTTTCCTTGCAAGCAGGCACAAACATATGCAAACACTTCTATGTTTTCAATATCCTTGCTGATAAATCATTGGGAATGTCATGAAAGGAGTTCCCAGAGAAGGGGGTCCTCGACTCAGGATATGTGGGATCCTTGGAATTTGTGACAGAAATAAATTTCAGCATGCACCAGTCAGCTGAGACACAGACAGTTTTATTAAGAAAGCAGATACATTTTTAAGAGTTCGATATCTCACAGGAGAGACATCACTTGGGGCAGAGTAAGAAACACATTACGGGAGAATGCTGGCCATCTGGAGAGTGAGTTTTGGGGCTAAAGCAAAGAATATGCTTCAAGGGAGAATGAAGGCTATCTCCAGAGGAAGAAAGACCCACCCATTGGTGTGTGGCATTTATATTTATAAAAGGACAGTTGGTAGGGGCTGAACTAGAGTCAGGACAGAATGTAACACAATTTTGCACAGTTTTCTCTTTGCTTGCACTTTTGTACATTGTTTCTTTTGCAGGAAAGCACATAAACCAATTTATAAGGCAAAGGAAAAGGTCTGGGTTGCTGAAGAATGCTTATTTTGCATTTTAAAGGTTCTTGGGTGTTTACTGTTTTCCAGGTGTTGGGCTCCTGGGGACATCTCTTTTGAAACTCAGTCTCTCTTTTTCTCTATCAAGTTGCTATCTCAAAACTAATTCTAATTACAAAACATATTTCAACTTTTAAACATATTTTCTTTCTTCTCGAGTTGTTATTAAAATGTTCCAAAATGATTTGTGATTTTAGTGGCCTCTTTTGTCTTCAGCTCCACCACAATTTATAAGAAGCCCCACGGACCAGGTGGTGTTGGAGGAGCATGCTGTAGAACTTCTTTGTGAAGCTGAAGGCCGCCCACCACCAGTTATCCTCTGGACCAAAGCAGGTATTAGCACTTCCATAAATGATTGTGGGAAGAAATGAGTACCTTCTCTTTCTGGAAAGTACAAAAAATAGTTTAATTATCACAAGTACATTGTGGACATCTAAACAGCACACTTTAAGTACAACACCATCTTAAATTTTCTGATGTTTTAAGTTTTGGTATTTGAATGTATGGCCTTCCTGAAATCATACTTACTCTGGGACATAGATTCTAGACTTTAAAAATAAAATTATTGGAAAGTTTAGTGTTTTTTTTTTTTTTAAATACCAAAAGCTAGCCTGCAAAATGTTAGAGATTTCTTTTGAATTAATCTTCAACTTGAATCCAAAAATTCTTTTAGTACAAAATGAAATCAGAAATGAAACAAAATGCTAAATGGAGCTCCAACTTATTAAACTTAAATAAAACTTTCAGAATAGAGCTGCTGTTCTTGAAGTGTGAGTAGCCTGGGTACAGGGCCTGGCAGGCAGGGTTCAGCCTCCCATCCAGAGGGACCAGGTACTCTTCGGGAACCTGAAAACATTGTACAACAAGATGCACAGTGGGCTGGATGAGAGATTGACCAAGACTCTCTGGGCTTGGAAATCTTAGCTTCTACATTAGTTAAAGTGCTAGGTTAAATTCA
The DNA here is from genome assembly GCF_047511675.1 of Marmota flaviventris. Classification (NCBI taxonomy): domain Eukaryota; kingdom Metazoa; phylum Chordata; class Mammalia; order Rodentia; family Sciuridae; genus Marmota; species Marmota flaviventris. The sequence continues at coordinate 79,019,283 of NC_092512.1, forward strand.
AAATATGTCTATGCATTTTGAAATTTTTGGATTAAAATTTCTGCTCTGTTCTTGCTCTGGGACTTGGAGAAGTAGACAACAGTGCTTACAAGGTGGACTTTGGAGCCCTAAAGCCTAGATTCATCTCTACTCCCTCATTTACTAGTTGCATGAATTTAGCAAGTAAATTAACCATTGTTTATTAGCGTACTCTCAACTATGTGCTGGGGGTGATGAAATGTACTACATCATCAGACGGTTGTAAGAATTGCTTAAAATTTTAGATATTTGGAACAAGTAGCTGCCAACCTGTGTGCACACTCAATAAAGTTAGCTATTGCTTTTTCTAACTGTAATAAGACCTTAGTAAGCTATAAGTTTTTACTGAAATAGTTGAGAATGACAACCCTATTTAATTGCTAGTGACCATGAGGAATAAAGTGTTGAGAAGGATCCAGAAGCTCAGTGTAAGCTCAAAGGTAAGAAGTACAGTGGTGGCTTGGTGTGTGGCTCTGAGGGTTATCAGCAGGAGTGTCACAAAAATACCACATTTGGTATGCTGCCTAAGCACTTTAAATATTCTTTTCCCATAATCCTTTTATATTCTCAATATTGTATACATTTGATGAACCAATGTTAGAGAGGTATTTGAAAATTGTATTAGTATTCAGACTGGTTCTGAAATTTCCATTCTAATTGTGGTTAAAATTGAGGAGGCAAGCAGGTAGGTGAGGGGATTCATAAAGAGGCCAAGCTATTTTCCTGGTGGGAGATGATAAATCCTTGCAGTACAGTGATACTGCCTGCGGGTTATCGGTGACGAGTTCTCCTCCCCCACATGTTGAAGTTTGAACATTAGAGAAGCAGCTGAGGCAAGCATAAAAGCAGGGTTTATTTAAAAAGGGGTAACAGACTTCTCCCAGGATGGAGAAGGGGGCCATATCTGGTATCCTGGTATCCCCAGAGGCAAGGTGTTCTACCCTATTTATATGTCTTAGGCTTCCTTTGTTCTCCTGCCTCTTCCCCTCATCTTTCTCCCTACAGTGTATGTGACTAGGCCCAGGAGTGCTCTGTGGGATGGCCAAAAGGTGGGAAACAGGTGGGCTGAAGGGGGAAGGGCAGGATGGAGCAGCCAAGGACACATTAATTAACAACTTTAATAACTCCCTGTAGGAGGGAGGGGCAATTCCTGGGACTGGTTACCTTGGCAACAGGTTGGAGCCTGGGTAGGTTCTTGATAAGGGTGGAGGAAGGGCCTCTGAAGGAATTAACATTTGAATCCTTCTGGGGACAGTCTCCAACTTGCTGGACTCACTCAAAATTGGCCTCCTTGATCTGACCTGACTCAATTTACCTATTTATACTGACTGCCTAATTCTGGCTTCAACGGTGGCGGAGGTTGGGGGAGGTCAGGACAAGGCTCATGCCATATTTTGGGGAATGTGATACAGAAAGGAGCCATCCTAGTTCACACCCCAAGGATTTCCTGAAAGAAGGATCTCAGCCTTTATTAGGACAGTCATGCAGTTCTGGCCTTTGGCTCCTTGAGTCATACAAATGCAATACAGAGTACTTGCTTTTCCTCTTTGCAGGAAGACGGCTCCCTGTGGAAGGCCGACATACAGTTCTTTCCTCTGGCACTCTGAGAATTGACCGTGTAGCACAACACGATGAAGGTCAATATGAATGCCAAGCAGTCAGTCCACTGGGGGTGAGAAAGGTGTCTGTCCACCTGACCGTAAAGCCCAAAGGTAATAAGTGCCAAGATTCATTTTCACATCCTAAAGAGATTCTCTCTTCCCATGTTTTCAAAACACCCAGCAGAAACCCCATTACTTAAACAAATTTTTTTTTTAGGATCTAAGAAATCAATAATTTCATACTTTTCTTCTTCTGTAGAACTTCTCTTTCTACATTAAAATTTTATTTTTATTAATAGTAATTGCAATCATGTTTTCTTTAAAAGTCATTTCATGGGGCTGAGGTTGTTGGCTCACATATATATAGACTAATTTACATTTTCTGCACTCTTCGCATCTTGATATAATTTCCTAAGTTTCTCTACAAGTCCTGCATAATTTGTTTTGATGTAGTAGTTCTAAATTCAGAGGTAACACATATTTAGATAAGAACATATGATAAGTAGAAACAAAGTTTAGCCCTATATAGCAATGTAAGCATAAGAAGAAACATGAGTAGTGCCAAACTGTTCACAATAAACATGAACACATGAGTATATCAAGTTACTACTATGTATTGATGTATTGTCTATTATTAATTATTTTACCCCTCAATTTTAGACATTAAATGCTTTTTTTTTTTTTTTTTTTTTTTTGGTGCTAGGATTGAACCCAGAGGTACTTAGCCACTGAACCACATCTCCAACCCACATTTTTTTTTTTTTTCTGAGACAGTCTCATTAAGTTGCTTAGGACCTCCCTAAGTTGCTGAGACTTGACTTTGAACTTGTGATCCTCCTGCCCTCACTTCCTGAGCTGCTGGTATTATAGGAGTGCAACACCATGCCCAGCTTAAATGTTCATTTTTAAATGAAATTGAGATGAAAGGAGAAGTTAGCATTGGCATCCCAATGTGCAAATAGCAACTCAAATGAGTGGGAGGCTTTGAAATACAATTATGGAAAGATGAAGGGATATGAAATGCCTCTGGCGAACCCATTTCTGTCTAAGAGTAAATATCGAAAACTGCTCTGAAAAATATTCCAAACTGGTTTTGAACTGATTTTCAACTAAAGCCCATCCACCAGAAGTTTTTGGATCAATGTTTGAAAAAAATGGAAGTGATATTAAATGAACAAATATTAATCAAATAAGATATAATATGCAGATGCATATTGATTGACATATTGATATTGATATCGATTTACAATGATTGATCTTCCTTTTGCCCCATTTTCACATCTTTCAGTTGTCCGTCTCCTGTCAGCCTTCACATCTCAATATGGAAGCCACTGATCTTCCCTAAGGAGGTTTCTTCCACTCTCTAAAGTGTCCCTGTTGAATTGAGCATTAGAGTATACCATTTAGTCTAACCAAATACTGCTAGAATATGCCATTTAATTTAATCTAATTAGAGTATATCATCGGACACATGTAGAAGTATTTGATACATCCATCAAATATCCATAGCCCAGAAAATATTATGAGCAATATTCATGAATGTGGAAGTAAACAAACAAGTGTTTTAAAGAATAGAGGTATAAGTGTTGTAGCAGATTATGTGAAGGGTATGAATAGCAAGGCCCAAGTGGAAGGAAGTCGTTTGAACAGTTGGTTGTATTAGACCTGGAATAGGTCTTGATTTCATGCTACGTAACTATTGAGTCTTGATCAGATCCATGTTTTGGAATATAAGTCAACCCAAAGTGAACAGGAAAGGTTCTAGTGAAGAAACCCTAGAAACTAGTAAGAAACTAGTCACTTGACCTGAACTGGGATCACAACAGTGGGAAGAGTGAGTGAATTCAAGAAAAAATTATGACAGATGGAACCATTTTATCTATGAGATTATAAAGAGCATTTTTTCCCTTCTTTCCTTCTTTTTTAAAAATATTTTTTACTTGTAGATGGACCTTTATTTATTTATTTATTCATTTATTTTTAAGTGGTGCTGAGGATCAAACCCAGTGCCTCACTCATGCTAGGCAAGTGCTCTACTACTGAGCCACAACCCCAGCCCTTTTGCCTTCTTTTCCAATCCCTGAAGCAATTTAAATATATCGTACTGTGATGAAGGATCCAATAAAGATTGGGGGGGGGGAGCAAAACAAACGCATCAGGAGATGCCATTTAGAGAAAGTGGTGGAAGTGACTGTAAGGACTTGATATTTGAGCATAGACTTGGGTGAAGTAAGATTTAACATGTTTGCTAAGGGATGAATAGAGTTTAGTCCAAAGATTGTACGAGGAAACACATCACAGATGGAAGCAAAAAAGAGTGACATCTTTGAGAAGAGACAGAATATCGTATGTTTCAAAGTCCTGGGAAAAGAGCAGTGTTTCTGTAATTTAGTGAGCAAAGGAGAGAGTGTCTCTGGATGAGTCTGGGGATGTGGGTAAAAGAAGGATGGGTTATGCAAGAAAAAATTAAGAGAAGTAGATACCACTGATGCCTTAGAGACAGGGGCTGAAATGAGGCACTCAAAGTCTGCTAGCTTCTGTTCCTAGAATTTGGGGCAAAACCAAGCATTTATTTTTAGACATGCTTGGTATAAATCTATTTTCCAGTGAAGATATTGAATTATCAGTGGGGAATAGAAAGCTGTATTTCAAAATAGAGGCCTTGGCTAGAATGTACGTGTGGGAATCACTGCAATTGGGTAATGTTTAAAAAATTGGCAGAGAAGGAGGAGAGATTGAAGAAGTGGAGCCCTAAGTAATTTCCTGTCTTGAGAGCTGAATAAAGGAGGAAATGTCAAATCCTGCACAAGAAGGAGAAGTGGTCATAGAAGTGTGAAGAAGTCAAGTCATGACATATAAGCCCTGAGAAATGTTCAGGAAAGCTCTGTGGACGGCTCATCACGGGAAGGAGAGTGCAAACGGATACAAATGGGCAAAATCCTTTTGTGAGGTGCAAGTTATCCGAGCAGTTAGCAAGAACCCAGGCTGCATAAATTATAGTTAATTAGAATGGGGCTTCTGGCCGTCAAAGGAATAGAATCTCTGAAAAATTCTGTTATCAAATTTTAAAAAAAATATTTCTTACATTAAAAAATGTGATTTATTATACCGCATAACTAGGCTGGCAGAAAGTAAGTTGAAGTTATTTCAACCAAAAAGAAATTTTTAAAAAAAGAAAGTTGGCTGATCCAAAATCAGAATGTTGAGAAGTATATGTGCACAAAAGGAAAGGTGACACAAATAGGCCATTGCCTGTCATGACTGCAGCATAGACAGGGAGATTTGGAGGAGTGGCAAGGTGGTGAATGCAAACGGTCACAGCCTTCTGAACTAGGCAGGGGAGCTAGTGTGGACAACAGAGGGCTCACAAGAGAAGCTAACACAGACCCATATGGAGAAAAGCATTATGTTTAGGACTTGAATTTGCCTAAGATTGAGTATATCAAATCAACAAAGGGTAGGACACACCCAAGAGAATAAACAATGCAAACATAAGAATGAGTAATGAGTAATTTTATCAATAAATAGATAAGCTTAAGGATTTTAGGAATTAGAATAAAAAGATCTGTTATAATGACATCTGAAACATTTAAGAAAATAAAATTTATCATAAAAATGAGGAGACAGAGGCTGGGGATGTGGCTCAAGTGATAGCGCGCTCGCCTGGCATGCGTGCGGCCCGGGTTCGATCCTCAGCACCACATACAAACAAAGATGTTGTGTCCGCTGAAAACTAAAAAATAAATATTAAAATTCTCTCTCTCTTAAAAAAAATGAGGAGACAACTGGAAAGTAACAAACATGAAAGAGTTAAGATAACACAAGTTTTCTCAATAAAAGACAATATCATGAAAAAAATTTTAAATATATGTTAAGTAGCAAATTAGGCATGCTTAAGGGGAAAAAAATCAGTGAACTAGATTGAAAGTGTAAGATATACAAACAAACTGAAAACACACAGAGGACAGAAATGGATGTTCTCAGTCTCAAGATAGTAGAAAGGGAAGGTAGACAATGTTGGAGAGCTTTTAGCCAACATAACTAGAACCAAGAAAACATAAATCCAGGCTAGGATGAAGCAGTATAGATTAAGCAGAATAAATGACATATTGCTAAATGTAAATAATTTACATTGCTGTCAGCAGCAATAGGTGTTAGACGATGTTGGAACCAAGTCTTCAAAGTGTTTCAAGAAAAGTAACTGTAAATTTAGAATTGTAAAAGTATCAAATCTTCCAACAATAGGAATTAAGGACATTATGAGAAAAAAGTTCTGAATAATCTCAACACAAAATATCTAACAGAACTTACAGACATTACTAGGTTAATGGAGGATTGATTATCATCAGATGCAGAGAAAAGTTTGATTAAATTTGCCATCTCTTCATTGTTTAGAAAAAATATATTAGCAATATAAAAGTGAACAAGTAAAAACTCTTTTTATGAAAAAAGAGACCATAGGAAAGGATGCTTTTCAAGGTGAAATGTTAAAAATATTCCCTTTAAACTTAGAAAGTAGACTGTATTTGTCTAATGTTATAAGGGAAGATCTTAGCCTGTACAAAAGGGCAAGAAATAACAGCAAATCTTAGAAATTTAGAAGGAATACAAACATTTTATTACTTATATGTAATAGAACTTTTTCTTATACACAATCCAAAAGTAGCTACAGATATACTATAAAATAGGGGTTGAGTAAGATTATTAAATCTAATGTCAAGTACAAACTGTTTTCTATTCTATGTGCCAGTGACAAGCAGGATGCTTAATTTTATTATAAAAAATGATACTCCTTAAAATAGCAAGAAAGTGTAAGTTAGTTAAAAATAAATCTAACAAAAGATGTGCAAGAACCATGTGGGAAAAGGATAAAATGTCAGTACAAGAAATTGAAGAAGACAAACTTACTATTGCAAAAAATGTTAATTTTTCCAATATTAATTTATAGCTTAATGCAATTCCAGATAAAATCCTAAAAGAGTTCTTGGTGGGAGATGAAGGGATAATTCTAAAATGCAGATGAAAAAAGAAAGATCCAAGAATAACTAAGATTATTATATATCTATTAGAAATTTCATATTTTACTACTGGCCCAGAGATGACTAGACCAATTGAGCAGACATCAATTCTTTTTTTTTTTTTTTACTGGTTGTTCAAAACTCTTGACATATCATATTTCATACATTAGATTCAAGTGGGTTATGAACTCCCATTTTTACCCCAAATACAGATTGCAGAATCACATCGGTTACACATCCACATTTTTACATAATGCCATATTAGTAACTGATGTATTCTACTACCTTTCCTATCCTCTACTATCCCCCCTCCCCTCCCCTCCCATCTTCTCTCTCTACCCCATCTACTGTAATTCATTTCTCTCCTTGTTTTTTTTCCCATTCCCCTCATAACCTCTTATATGTAATTTTGTATAACAATGAGGGTCTCCTTCCATTTCCATGCAATTTCCCTTTTCTCTACCTTTCCCTCCCACCTCATGTCTCTGTTTAATGTTAATCTTTTCTTCCTGCTCTTCCTCCCTGCTCTGTTCTTAGTTGCTCTCATTATATCAAAGAAGACATTTGGCATTTGTTTTTTAGGGATTGGCTAGCTTCACTTAGCATAATCTGCTCTAGTACCATCCATTTCCTGAGCAGAGGTCAATTCAATTGATGGCAGCAGTGGTATTGTGCATGCATGACTATAGAAACTAGGTATCCTCAGTGAATTGTTCTGGTTGTTCACAGGGAAAACAAAAGTATGTCCTTACTCCACCCTATATCCCCAAATCAATTCCAGATTAAAAAATGACTCTAAAATCTAAAACAGATATTTAACTCTTTTTGAATAACAAAATTTATCTGCAAAACAAATTACAACCCTCTTAGCCTAAAAGAAAAGATTAATGTTCAGACCTTTGATTCATAAGTCACAAAGAGAAGATTTTGGCAACATATTTAACTAACAAGTGTTCTTTGATATCTGTAATATACAAAGAACTCCCTAAATCAGTAAGAATATAAATTAAGGAAAAAAAATTAAAAATGAGCAAAGATAGTAAAATTTAGGAAAAAAAATGTTAATTTTCTATACTTTCAGGGGAATAATGTAGATGTATAAGGTGAAATTCTTTTTAATTTTAAAGGGAACATTTCATCTTGAAAAATGCCCTTTCTTATAGTTTTTGTGTTTTGGGGGAGGGGTATTGGGGAGTGAATCCAAGGGCGCTTAACTACTGAGCCACATCCCCAACCCCTTTTTGTATTTTATTTAGAGACAGGGTTACACTGAGTTATTTAGGGCCTTGCTAAATTGCTGAAGCTGGCTTTGATCTTGAAATCCTCCCATCTCAGCCTCCTGAGCCTCTGGGATTACACACCTAGCTATTTCCTAAAGTTTTTTTTTTTTTTTCCAGAAAAGACTTAGAAGTCTACATGAAGTCAAATGAGGAAATGAAAGGGCAGTAGAGAAAAGAGTTCTGCTCTAGGGTGTGGAATTAGATATTTCCAAGATATTATAAGCAGTGGCACAGTCCATGGTAATGAGAAGCTGTGTGACAGGAGGTCAAAGTGGCTGGAGATGAAGGAGGTCAAATAATGAGGCTAGGATGTGAGGTTTAGATGCGTGAAGTTCCTGGCTGAATCAGTTTCCCTGGGATCCTTAAGCAATGTGCACTGTTGTTGAATATTATTTCCACGTATGTTCATGTCATTGATTAATTTTATTTAAACCTTTAATTTTGAGATAATTGTACAATGACATTCAGTTGCAAGAAATAACACAAAAGATCCCATTTGTCCTTCTCTAGCGGTGACATCTTTCAAAACAATATCACAACCAGGATATTGACATCAGTATATCAAGATACAGTTTCTCTCCCTGCAAGAATCGCCTATGTTGTCCTTCTCAAAACCACACCCCTCTCCCTCCCATTTTCTTGCCCTCTCACATTTCTCACCTCCCAAAACCCTGACAAGTACCAATGTGTTCTCCAATTCTATAATTTTGTCGTTTCAAGAATTTTATGTGAGCTGGGTGCAGTGGTGCATGCAGCAGCAACTTCGGAGGCTGAAATGGGAGGATTACAAGTTGAAAGCCAGCCTCAGCAGCTTAGGGAAGCCCTAAGCAATTTAATGAGTCTCTGTCTCAAAATAAAAAAATAAAAGGAGGTAGGGAAGTGGCTTAATGGTTAAGTACACCTGTATTCAATTCCTGGTACCAAAAAGAAAAAAAGAAAAAAAAAGAATTTTATATAAACAAAATCATAGAGTACATAATCTTTTTGGATTGGCTCTTTACTTAGCATAATTATCTAGAGGTTCATTCAGAATGCATATATATCAGTATTTTGTCCTTTGTGTTGTTCTGTAGTAGAACTCCAAGGCATGGATAATTTGCTATTTGTTTTATCATTCACTTGTTGAAGGACATCTGGGTTGTTTCCAGCTTTGGGCTATCATAAGTAAAAGTGCTGTAAAGATCCATGTACAGGTTTTTATGTGAATTTAAGTTTTTAATTACTCAGGGATAGGTGCCTAAGAGAGCAATTGCTGTATTATTTGGTAGTTGGCATGTTTACATTTTTAAAAATAAATTCAAAATCCTTTGCAGAATGGCTATACTATTTTATAACCTCACCCGTGGTTTGTAATCTAATTTCTTTACATCCTTGCCAATGACTTCTGTTCCTGTTTATATATATATATATATATATATATATATATATATATATATATATATATATATATAGTTTTAGTCATTTTGATAGGTATGCAATAATACCTCATTATGGCTTTAATTTGCATTTCTACAAATCACACACTGATTTGCTATCTGTATATCCTCCTAGGTACAATGATATGTCTGGCCCATTTTCTGTTTGAACTGTTTGATTTTTTTTTTCCCTAACAATTGGCTTTTAAGGTTCCTTCATATATTTTATATACTAACTCTTTGTTGTATATGTGTTTTGCAAAATATTTCTTCTCCTTCCCTAAGTTGTCTTTTAATTTTCAACCTGGTCTTTTACTAATAAAAATTTTAATTTTCATGAAGTGTAGTTTTCTTTGATGGATCTCACTTTTTATACAGAGTCAAAACTTTGGCCTATTATAAAAGTTTTCTCCAGTGTTTTCTTTTTTAACTTTCATAGTTAAAACAATTTTTTTTTAAATTTTTTATTGTTGGTTGTTCAAAACATTACATAGTTCTTGATATATCATATTTCACACTTTGATTCAAGTGGGTTATGAACTCCCATTTTTACCCCGTATACAGATTGCAGAATCACATCAGTTACACATCCATTGATTTACATGTTGCCATACTAGTGTCTGTTGTGTTCTGCTGCCTTTCCTATCCTCTACTATCCCCCCTCCCCTCCCCTCCCCTCCCCTCTTCTCTCTCTACCCCCTCTACTGTTATTCATTTCTCCCCCTTGTACTATTTTTCCCTTTTCCCTCACTTCCTCTTGTATGTAATTTTGTATAACCCTGAGGGTCTCCTTCCATTTCCATGCAATATCCCTTCTCTCTCCCTTTCCCTCCCACCTCTCATCCCTGTTTAATGTTAATCTTCTTCTCATGCTCTTCGTCCCTACTCTGTTCTTAGTTACTCTCCTTATATCAAAGAAGACATTTGGCATTTGTTTTTTAGGGATTGGCTAGCTTCACTTAGCATAATCTGCTCTAATGCCATCCATTTCCCTGCAAATTCTATGATTTTGTCATTTTTTAATGCAGAGTAATACTCCATTGTGTATAAATGCCACATTTTTTTTTTTATCCATTCGTCTATTGAAGGGCATCTAGGTTGGTTCCACAGTCTTGCTATTGTGAATTGTGCTGCTATGAACATTGATGTAGCAGTGTCCCTGTAGCATGCTCTTTTTAGGTCTTTAGGGAATAGACCAAGAAGGGGAATAGCTGGGTCAAATGGTGGCTCCATTCCCAGCTTTCCAAGAAATCTCCATACTGCTTTCCAAATTGGCTGCACCAATTTGCAGTCCCACCAGCAATGTACAAGTGTACCCTTTTCCCCATATCCTCGCCAGCACTTGTTGTTGTTTGACTTCATAATGGCTGCCAATCTTACTGGAGTGAGATGGTATCTTAGGGTGGTTTTGATTTGCATTTCTCTGACTGCTAGAGATGGTGAGCATTTTTTCATGTACTTGTTGATTGACTGTATGTCCTCCTCTGAGAAGTGTCTGTTCAGGTCCTTGGCCCATTTGTTGATTGGGTTGTTTGTTCTCTTATTGTCTAATTTTTTGAGTTCTTTGTATACTCTGGATATTAGGGCTCTATCTGAAGTGTGAGGAGTAAAGATTTGTTCCCAGGATGTAGGCTCCCTATTTACCTCTCTTATTGTTTCTTTTGCTGAGAAAAAACTTTTTAGTTTGAGTAAGTCCCATTTGTTGATTCTAGTTATTAACTTTTGTGCTATGGGTGTCCTATTGAGGAATTTGGAGCCCGACCCCACAGTATGTAGATCGTAGCCAACTTTTTCTTCTATCAGGCGGCGTGTCTCTGATTTGATATCAAGCTCCTTGAACCATTTTGAATTAACTTTTGTGCATGGCGAGAGAAAGGAATTCAGTTTCATTTTGTTGCATATGGATTTCCAGTTTTCCCAGCACCATTTGTTGAAGATGCTATCCTTCCTCCATTGCATGCTTTTAGCCCCTTTATCAAATATAAGATAGTTGTAGTTTTGTGGATTGGTTTCTGTGTCCTCTATTCTGTACCATTGGTCCACCCGCCTGTTTTGGTACCAGTACCATGCTGTTTTTGTTACTATTGCTCTGTAGTATAGTTTGAAGTCTGGTATCTCTATACCGCCTGATTCACACTTCCTGCTTAGCATTGTTTTTGCTATTCCGGGTCTTTTATTTTTCCATATGAATTTCATGATTGCTTTCTCTATTTCTACAAGAAATGCCGTTGGGATTTTGATTGGCATTGCATTAAACCTATAGAGAACTTTTGGTAATATCGCCATTTTGATGATGTTAGTTCTGCCTATCCATGAACAGGGTATATTTTTCCATCTTCTAAGATCTTCTATTTCTCTCTTTAGGGTTCTGTAGTTTTCATTGTATAAGTCTTTCACCTCTTTTGTTAGGTTGATTCCCAAGTATTTTATTTAGTTAAAACAATTTATGTTTTATTGTTAATTGTGAGTTAATTTTGTATAAAGTGTGAGACTGTTTAGTGAGTCAAGATTCATTTTTCTGCCTGTGATTATTCAATTGTTCCCGCACATTTGTTGAAAGGCTTTCATTGAATTGCTCTCGCACCTCTGTCAGAATGAACTGGGCATGCTTGTGTGGATCTTGCTCTGCTCCATTAATGTGTGGGTCTGTGTCCATCTTCTCAGTACCACACACTTTAATTACTGTAGCTTGTTGTTCTGTTTTTAAATCCAGTAGAGTGATTCTTCTCACTTTATTCTTCTTTGACAAAATTATTTAGTTTCCTTTGCACTTCTAAATAAATTTTAGAGTAATCGTGTCTATATCTATAAAAAATTCTCTTGCTTGGATTTTAATGGAAATTGCATATCAATTTGTGAAGAAATGGCATCTTTACTGTCTTGAGACTTCCAGCTCATGAATACATTGTTTAGATTTTCTTTCATTTCTTTTATCATCCTTCTGTGGTCTTCCACACATGATTGTTCTGCTTGATTGAAACCTAAGCATCACATTTTTGGGGTTTCCTTTTGCTGTACTGGGGATTGAATCTGTGGGTGCTCTACCACTCGCCTACATCCTCAGTCTTTTTTGTATTTTTTTAACTGTGAGACAGGATCTTGCTAAGTTGCTAAGACTGACCTGTAACTTATGATCCTTCCGTCTCAGTCTCCTGAGTCTAAGAGATTACAGGCCTGTGCCATCCACACCTGGCGCATACCATGTTTTTGAGCAATTCTGAATGATACTGTTTTTAAAAATTTTTGTGTTTGTGTGTTCATTGATTGAGTCCACAAATATGATTCATTGATTTTCCATTTATGTTGTATTCTGTGACCTTGCCAAACTCACTCTAGAATACTTTTGATATTTCTTAGATTTTTTTTTTACATGGATAAAAGTATCATCTGAAACAGAGTTCTATTTCTTCTTATCCTATTCCTTTGCTTTCCTTGTCCTTTACTTGCTATTATGCACTAGACTTTTCAGTTCTAAGTTGGATCAGAGTGGAGAGAGCACATGCCCCTGCCTTATTCCCCATCTGAAGGGAAGGTATCCCCTCACTACTTACTGCAGGATTATTTTTCAAGCTGTGTAGGTTCTCCTGTATTTCTATTTTTCTGAAAGCTTTTTCTTCTTCTTCTTTTTTTTTTTTTTTTGGTATCAGGAATTGAACCCAGGGGCATTTAACCACTGAGCCACATCCCCAGTCTTTTATAATTTTTCTTTTGAGACAGGGTCTTGCCAAATGGCTCAGGGGCTCATTGAATTGCTGAGGCTGGTTTTGAACTGACAATTCTCCTGCCTCAGCCTCCGGAGCTGCTGGGATTATAGGCACGCATCACCGTAGCTGGCTCTGAAAGCTTTTTCTAAACCATGAGTGAGTTGAATATAGTCAAACACATTTTATGTATTGATTGATATCCTGTGGTTTTTATTCTTTAGCTGTTAAAATGGCAAGTTATATAGGTAAATCGACTGATTTCAAATATTGAATCAGCATTGTGTCGCAGGATTAAACCTTAATTGGCCATGGTGTATAAACCTTTTAATATTGATGAATTCTATTTACCAATACTTTGTTGATGATTTCTGTGTACATGTTCATGAGAGGTATTGGTCTGTAGTTTTTTTGTTTGCTGCTGTTGTTGTTTGGTACTGTCTCTATCTGATTTGGATGTTAGGGTCGGCCTCCTACAGTGAGTCAAAAAGTATTGCCTTCCTTTCTATTTTATGCAAGGAATCATATAGAGTCGTCATAATATATTTTAAAATCATTTAGTAGAATTCTCTAGCAAAATGATTTTCATTCTTTCCTTGAGATTCCTTCTTTGAGGGAAGGTTTTTCCCCATATTTTTACTGGTGCATTATAGTTGTCAATAATGGTGGGACTTATTGTTATTTATTCATACATGCACACAACATAACAATAAAATTTGGCCAAAATCATCCCCCCCATTTCCCTATTTCTTCCCTCTTCTGGTCCTTTACTGATCTTCCTTCAATTTTCATGAGATTCCTCCACCCCCACTCACCTTTCTTTTCCTTTTTCCTCTCTAGTTCCATATATGAGAGAAAATATATGACCCTTGACTTTCTGAGTTTGGCTTATAATATAGTGATCTGAAGTTCCATCCATTTTCCTGCAAGTGACATAATTTCATTTTTCTTTATGGCTGAATAAGACTCTATTGTGTACATATACTACATTTTGTTTATCCATTTATCCATTTTTGATGGACAGCAGTTTGGCTATTATGAATTGTACTGTTATAAACATGGAGATCTCTCTCTCTCTCTCTCTCTCTCTCTCTCTCTCTCTATATATATATATATATATATATATATATATATATATATTATATATATATTATGTTGACTTTAATATTTTAGGATTAATACCAAGGCGTGCTATATGATGGTTCTCATGCCTAGTCATCTGAGGAAACTCCATACTGATTTCCATAGTGTTTGTACTAATTTACCATGCCACCAACAGGGTAAAGTGTCCCTTTTTCTCCACATCCTCTTCAGCATTTATCGTTGCTTGCATTCTTGATGATTGCCATTTCTGACTGGAGTGAGATGAAATCTCAGCGTAATTTTTGATTTTCATTTTTTGGGGAGGAGGAGTTTTTAAAGATTGTAAATCCAATTTCCTTGCTCATTGTGGGAGCTATTTTAATCATCTAGTTCCTATTAATTGAGTTGAGACGGTCTGTTCTTTCTGAGGGGAAAAGATTTCTACTTTGAAAAGGCATCCTTTTACATTAGCCAGAAATAAAATTTGATGTTAACTGTTGGGCTGGGGATGTGGCTCAAGCGGTAATGCGCTCGCCTGGCGTGCGCGGGGCGCTGGGTTGGATCCTCAGCACCACATAAAAATAAAAGATGATGTTTCCACTGAAAACTAAAAAATAAATATTGAAAAAAAAAGCTTGTTCTCTCTCTCTCTCTTTAAAAAAAATGATGTTAACTGTATAGCTTGCCTTTAGGCTTACCAAAAGATATTGAGAAAGAATAATGAAAACCCTTGCACCCACTCCTCAGCTGAAGAAATAAAGCATTGCGAATATGGTTAGCACTTGTGTGCTTTCCTCTTCTTTTATTCCTGCTCTGTCCTCTGTCCTAATTATCACCAGCCTGGGTTTGGTGTTTATTATTCTCCTAGATGACCAAGTAAATTGACTTTTTAAAACTAATGTGGACAACCAATTTAGCATTTATATTTATACTGTTTGATGGGGTTGGCACATATTGACTAAAATGATACCGACAGGATGTTATCTTGGCTCATTCCTACAGCTCTCCCAGTGTTTACTCGACTTCCTCAGGATGCAAAGGTAGATGTTGGGAAGAATATAAACATTTCATGTCATGCTCAAGGAGAACCGCAGCCTATAATTACTTGGAATAAGGTAAGATCTCAACTAAAGCTTCTGTAATATCAAAAACATCGACAGGTGTATTGACCCACTGAAACCCAGACGATGATTCTCATATGGATTTATTACTGTTGTGATTTTTGCTAGCAGACAATACTTTTCATGCTGTAGCAGGTTTATTTCTTGATTCTTCTTTTTTTAAGTGACTGAATCTGATTTTGGCTCAAGGTTTTGATAAAAATTTTGTCCTTCCTCATTTGCTTGGTGATAAAAACTTCATAAGCGTAACTAAATTCCTTGAAGAAAAAATCACTTTGCCACATATAAATTAAGAGTTTTCGTGGCTAGCGAGAAACCATCATAAATTAATAACTCAGAAATGCATTAAAACTAGGTCGTTAGCTGAAAACAAGAAAGGAATAAAAAAACCTGATATTAAAGGGACATGTCAAAAAAAAAAAAGTACTTCTAAAGGTTGAAAACCTGAATGGCTTTAAAGAAATAATAGGTCTTTATTTATATATCTTATTTCTTTTGGTTCTTTGAGCTATAGTCTTTCAACACAATTGCTTCTTCCATTTTAAGTTTTCCATCACAATGAAATGATTGGTCTCAGATTTCAATGTTCTTAACAAAATCAATGAATGTGCACACACTTGAATGACAGGTTTTATGGAAAAGTGTGACAAAATGTGAAATTTTTGAAAGATCACAGAACTGTGTTTACTAAAACCACTTAGTTTATTTTTGTTTGTATCATATGGCAACAAAGCCACCTATTTTTGCTAGTTCTCTTCTTTTGTACTGTAGCTGAGCATCGTGTGAGGTTCTTTATGAAGAGTAAGTTCGGTGCCTCCATTTGAGCTTGTGTCCTCTCACATAGTCTTGAGTATTGTTTTGTGAGCCAGAAATCTCACTATGTTCCCTGGCCTGGGAATATAGCAACACCTCTGCCTCAGCCTCCTGGTAGCTGGGTCTCCAGGCATGTGCCACTATGCCAGTGTAAATTCTTTTTTGATTTAATACTATCTATCCAAATGCTTTAATACTAACAGAAGAACTGTGGAAAATATATATTTTTTGTCAGTATAAAGCCTTATCTGACATTCTACTAAATGCTTCATTATCTAACTATACCAGCAGAATATCTCAAAGTCCACCTTTTGGAAGGTAGGTTCTAATCACGTATTGATGGGGTGCTACTGTATGCCAGTCATTTTACATATACTATCCCATTTCATCTTCATAACAGTCTTCCTCAGTTCAAAAGTTTGGAAAGGGTATGAGTTAGGATACCTTTCAAATAAGTAGATAAGGGATTTATTGGAAAGCTATCTGATTGCTCATACTCTAAGCAAAAAGCACAGAGCTGGGAGTTCTGGTACTAAGTGAGAAGAAGGGAGGGGAAAAGAGTGAATTTGGAAAGAAGATGCAATGGTGGTCCAGCCAAAAGAAGGGAAGGGGAAAGACTACCGGGGCCCCCGCACCTAGGCATCTGATCTCCTCAGATGTGGCCCGTGTATGATCTCTTTCCAGCTGCTCTTCCATCAAGTAGGTCCTGTCCTCTCTTCTACTTCCTGTCACTGCCTAGCCTGAGTTACCATCTGCCTGTCACCTTGGACTTGTTTCCTAGCATTGTCCCAAGATAGCTGCACAAATCTGAAAACGTATAAGACATTCTCAGACTCTAACCTTTATGGTTACTCTCTGGCCCATTGGCCATTACTGGAGTAAGAATTCTTTAAAAAAAAAAAAATATATATATATATATATATATCTTGTCTTTAGTTTCATGAGAGTCTTTTGGAGAGGGGCAAGATAATGGTATCTCTATTACAATCTCTGAAAGCCATTTTTTTTCTTTTTAAAATTAACATCATAATGATGATGGACATTTAAAAATAAAATTCCTTATCTTATTTTTTTGGGTACTCAAATCACTGAACCACATCCCCAGCCTATTTTGTATTTTATTTAGAGACAAGGTCTCACTGAGTTGCTTAGCACCTTGATTTTGCTGAAGCTGGCTTTGAACTCATGATCCTCCTGCCTCAGCCTCCTGAGCTGTTGGGATTATAGGAGTGTGCTACCACATCTGGCAATAAATTCTTAATAATTAGTAGAGAATGCACTTTAATAGTAGTTTATATAAAATTAGTTACTTGTATCTTCTTAAAAGTATATTTTTTGAACTGGGAAATACAGTTATCTATATACCAGTGTAGCTATACAAAATGTGTCTAGGGAAGTCAAAAATAAGGAAACATTTTGATGTTTTCAGGTGGTGGATTTTTGAGCATTTTTCTCCTTAAAATCATGTTCTTATTTTTATTGTCAGAATTGTCTTTTAGAAGTAAGCAGGTTGTTAATACTTTGTTTACATCCATCTATTGAGTGATGGTTTTAAGAAAATCACATGCTAAATAATACACGACTGAACTTATGAGTGTCATATTTATTTTAATTAGAAGACAAAACAGCACTTCTTGGGAATCTCTTTCTTTCTTCTCTTTGTTCGATTTATTTGATACCTCCTATAGTGCTTGATACATGGCAGGCACTCAGTAGATATTTGTTGAACAAATGCAGACTACATCGAATGAAGTGTAAATATTTACTTTTTAAGGACCCACGCTTTCTCCCAATGACAACCCTTTTTTACTTGGTAGGCAGGTATACAGATTACTGAGAGTGGTAAATTCCATATTGACAGTGGAGGCACACTGACCATCTACGACGCAGGCCAGGCTGACCAAGGAAGATACGAATGTCTGGCTCGGAATTCATTTGGCCTTGTTGTGGCAAACATGTTTCTTACAGTCACTGGTAGGTATTTAGAGATCCATTTATAACAACCAAATAAATGTGTTTGAACAGCTTCTTGTAATCCTGGTTCATCTTATTACTTGTGTTCCTTTTTGCATTCTTTCTACCCAAATGTGTTAAAAATCAAATTAAAGCTATCTTATTATTTTAAAGTTTAAACTCTGTTAGTGAATATGAAACAAAAACCATTATGCCAAAGGAACATAACCAGCAAGGATTTGCCAATGTGTCTCATGTTATCTTGGAAGTTGGCAATTATAGAATGTAAGATGTATGTACTCATTGCCAAAATGTGGATCGAAAGATTGAAGCATAACATGGAATTTAATGTGTCTGTTACTCTGGCCTTGTATATCCTAGATTAAAATAAAAAGTTAACCAAATGGCTAAGTAAGCTTTGCTACCATCATATGTCTGGAAGCATTTATTACTGGCCAAAACAAGTGGTATTGCTTTCTGCATTTTGTCATCAGCCTGGTTAAATAGGCTTGCTATAACCTTTTGCTGGTTGATTTTATATCATGTTTTTTAAAAATTGCTTGTTATAGCTTTATAAAAAAATAAAATACCCCCCTTTCATTGGTCCAGTTCAAATTGGAAGTGAGAGAGAATACTTGTAGGCTAATTTTAGTGCAGGAAACTGGAGGCTCAGATGTGATTATGCAAATGGAAACAAACTGTGATGAAGGGGTTTGGAATGTTCTCTGCAAAGAGGAAGCAATGCAGAGAAACACAGCATGTCTTCTTGTAGGAGTTGACATCCAAGTTTTTTTCTTTCTTTGAAAGTGGGTTTAGGAACTTTTCCTGTACTGAAAAATAGTGGTTAAAATAAAAACTTCAGTTATAAGTTGCTACAGTGCTGTTTTGGGCTTTGTCAATCATTCAATTTCCTTATAAATGGGCCAATTTCATAAATATGGTTTTGCATTTATTTCCCTCTTTTTTTCCTAGCCCTTATGGGTGTACAAGAGAGATTGGGTAACCCTTTCATTCTAAATATAAGCCTGATTAAAAAGAGATTATCAAATCCTATCCTTAAATATGTTTCTATTTTTCTATTAAATCAGTAGTCTCATATCCTTCCACTAAAATATTCTTTTGAGATATTAAATTTCTGAGCATTTCATCTGTCTGAATACTGTATGCAAAACATATATTTTCATTAGTGACACATTAGTTTTCATGAATTTATTATATTGTATGGTAAAAATGTACTAACTATAGAATATTATTTTAAAAATTGTAAAAAATGTAATTTAGTAACCAAAAACCATTTAGTCTAACAGAGAAAGAAATTCTTTATTGTTTATAGTTTCTGAATGCTACAAAATCTTAGTCTCACTCTGATGTTATTCTCTATGAGTTCATGTTTTTCCTGATTTAAAATCTTTGGAAGTTGTATTTCTTATGAATTTATGGAGTTTTCTTTCTGCTCTTCAACTATTTACAAGACCCGAAAAAAAAATGTCCTTGAGGTATTTTGGAAAAGAGCCATCATAGCATTTAAAGTAACATTGCTATCTTCACAGATGTTAGAAATCTATCCATTAAACAAACAAACATTTTTCTGTATCTGTCTCTGTTTTGCTTCATCACACATACAAAAGACTCTAATTGCAGTGAAAAAGCATTTTAGAATCTCTAAAATAAGAATTGCAGTTAATTGACAGAAATTTAACTAAGCATCATTTAATATATTTATAGTTACATATGCATATTTCATATAACTATCATTTAATATATAATACATATTTTAATTTATATAATAATATATATAATTATCCATGATTTATGTAAAATGATGGTTAATTAGAACATCATTTAATATGTACATATACTTTATATATGTACATGTGTATGTGTGTTTCAGTCAGTTTTTCACACTGTGATCAAAAGAAATAACAAGAACAATTTTAGGGAAGGAATAGTTTATCTGGGGCTCATGATTTCAGAGGTCTCAGTCCATAGATGGTTGGCTCCTTTGCTCTGGGCCCAAGGTGTGGCAGAACATCATGGTAGAAGAGTATGGTAGAGGAAAGCAGCTTAGGACATGGTCACCAAGAACAAATATACACCCTGAAAGTACAACCCAAAGATCCACCTCCTCTAGCCACACCTACCTGCCTATGGCTACCACCAAGCTAATACCTATCAGGGGATTAATACATTGATCAAGTTAAAACTCTTATAACCCAATCCCTTCACCTTTAAACTTTCTTGCATTTTCTCACACATAAGCTTTTAGGGAACACCAAATATCTAAACCATACACACACTCACACACACACACACAGAGTAAATTATTCAGATTAAAATGTGTTAATTAATCTATCAGATTTTAAAACAGCAATAAGTAACATTCATCAATATTCTGTTCTACTGTGCAAAAAAATTAAAAAAAAATTAAAAACCCAGAAAATCAGGTTATAGGAGTATAATAACACAATACAAAAGAAGTCGTTGTACCAATATATATGTATATGTTTTGCTCTGGGGACATATATATGAGGGAAAATTAATTTGGGTCTGCTTTTCATAACACATAAATTTCATGATAGTATTCTTTTATATATAGGGAAGACATGATAAAATAACATAAATTTAAATTTTAATAAATTTAAGACAAGGAGTATGTGTTTGCTTACAAAATCCAAATTAGGCTGGGGGTGATGACACATACCTGTAATATCAGTGTCTTGGGAGGCTGAGGCAGGAGGATCACAAGTTCAAAGCTAGTCTCAGAAACTTAGCAAGGCCTGGAGCAACTTAGAGTGTCCCTGTCTCTAAATAAAAAAACACTAAAAAGGGCTGGGAATGTGGTTCAGTATTTAAGGGCACTTGGGTTCAATCCCTTGTACAAAAAACAAAACAAATAAACCCCCAATTATCAAAAGAAGAGAAACATATAACATAGAATATACTGATAAAGCGTTTTATAGCTTAGACCCTCTCATTTGTAATGAAAAGGAAAAATGCATGCATTGTAGATTTGTCCAGTCTTGCTTCCCCCACTTAACAGTTATGAAATGCTGGAACTCTGCTGTGTAAAAAGTGATACAGAGTATCACATGTTTTGAGTTTCTATTCAAGATTGGGGAAAATAGCCATAAGAAGTAATCCCAAATGATAAAAAGTACACAATAACATTCTAGACATTATTTATAAA
The DNA here is from genome assembly GCF_047511675.1 of Marmota flaviventris. Lineage (NCBI taxonomy): Eukaryota > Metazoa > Chordata > Mammalia > Rodentia > Sciuridae > Marmota > Marmota flaviventris. Next base: position 79,040,473 of record NC_092512.1, read on the forward strand.
ATGTGAATGTTACAGACTGATGTCCACAGCAAGGTATTTATTAATTGTTTTATGATACTGGAGCTTGAACCAATGGCCTTATGCTTGCTAAACAAGCACTCTATGCTGAGCTATACCCCCATCCCTTTTTAAATTTATTTTATTTTTTATTTTGAGATAGTGTCCCACTAAGTTGCTGAGGCTGTTATTGATTCTGAGCCTCTTGTAGTTGAGTTACAGGTGTATGCTACCAAGACCATAGTAGGGCATTTATGATAGCAAACAAACAAAAAACAGAGAGGGAAAGTTTCCATGGTTGAAATTTTTCAGGAAATTCATTTTTCCCCTTAAGATTTAATAGTTTTTTAAAAAATATTTATTATTTGTGTATTATGTATGTATTATTAGTTTTAGGTGGATATATTAGTTTGTTTTTATGTGGTGCTAAGGATCAAACCCAGTGCCTCATGCATGCTAGGTGAGCATTCTACCACTGAGCCACCACCCCAGCCCCAAGATTTAATAGTTTTTTAAAAAATAATTTAAACAGATTTGGGTAACCTGTAAAGCTAATACGGTATTTTCTAGAACCTTGTTGTTTAGGATGTCCTCAGATACTTATACTGGCAAATATTATTGTGTTGGCACACTTCTTTTTCTTTGCCTAGATAATATTTGGCATCTGAGTGCTACTCATTTTATTTTAGACCCAAAGGGAAAAAAAAAAGTCTTCTGTTCAAGAGCAATTTACTTTAACATCTCCTTTCTAAATCGGCATAATGACATACTTAGTCAAACTGACAGCAAAGACATTTATATTGAACATTGAAAGTGTGAGATGGTGGGAGTAAGTTATCAGACTTTCCTGATCTCAGGCACTCAGAGGGATAACTTCTTCACCCATAACTGGGATTCATTTTCTTATTTTTTAAAAAAGGTAGAATTGTCACTTCTCGAGTCCTTTTTGATTCATTATTTCTGTTTCTCAAGTAGACCAAAATGTACAATAATAATAAGGAGATAGTTTACAGTATATCTACACAATAGAATTCTTACTCATATAATAAATGTTAATTAAAATATTTATTAGTGAAAAATGCAAAGGTGAAACTGAGTTTATTAAATGAAAAATTTGGAGCACAAGTAAATAACATGCAAACTGTTCTAAATTATATAAAAATAAATTTAAATTTAAGCAATGCTGTCATCTCTGAAATTTTGGTTTTCGTACCTTAATTGTCTATGGCACATTTTCTATTGATGGACCCACAGTCTCTCCCTCTCCTTTCATCCCTCATTTTCTTCACATCTCTTGATTATCAATTTTAGTCACCATTAGTGTGAGCAGTAAGACTGAGGAGCTCCTCCTGATTTCTTCTCCTTTCTGTCCTTTAACCCAGCTACCATGTCTTCCACTTTTTCCTTCCAATATTTGCATCTTTCTTTTTTCTTTTTTAAAATTTTGCAGTGGGGATTGAACCCAGGGCCTTGTGCATGCTAGGTACACTCTTTACCATGAGCTACTTCCCCAACTCTACTTCTCTTCTTTGCATGGTTTCTTCCTCAATAGCTCTTCCTCTCACCATTTCTTCTCTTTCTTTCTTTCAATTTTTTGTATTTAAGTTGAACCCAGGAGTGCTTAACTACTGAATCCCAGTCTCAGTCCAGTTTATTTTTTATTTAGAGACAGAGTCTCTCTAAGTTGCTTAGGGCCTTGATAAGTTGCTGAGGTTGGCTTTGAACTTGTGATCCTCCTGCCTCAGGTTTCCTAGCCACTGGGATTACAGGCATGTGACACCACTCCTGGCCATCCTATCACCATTTCTAATTTAGACTTTTGTTTTCACTCTCTAATTGGTCTTCCTACCTATGATATTTTCTACTGCAATTAAATCCTTAATTCAGTCACTTATTGTTGAACTAAATTGAATAAGGATTTAAGGTTACCTTAGTTGACTTTTAGTCTGTGGAACCCTTTCTATAAAGTTAATTACATGAGCTTTATGGAACTCATAAAGATATCACCAATAAAATAATATTTACCATTTTTGGGCATTTTATCTTATATTCCAATGCTATTTACTAATTAACTTATTTGATTTTTGTGGATTATAGTTATTTTTTTAAAACTCTGAATGACTAATTCACTGACCATTTCATACTTTTTTCATTATGTAGAGAAATTCTCTTTTTATAAGCCACTGAAGGTGTTGCATAGTAAAGAGTGGACTTAAAGGTATCAGGTATCAGAAATACTAGCTATATGCACTCAAGCATGTTAATGAAGTGAAATTGAGAATTGAATCATTTAAAATTACTATTTTACTCTACTTGTTAACTTACTTGTTAGTTCACATATTAATTAAGAGGTACACGACAATCTTGTTTTCCTGTCCAATGGATGAGGAAATATTTCTGTGAACACCATTATCTGGCTAGTATCCATACACATACATTTTATAAAACTTTTAACCAAAATCATTTTCTATATATTTTATATAGAAAGCCTATAAAGAAAGCACATTTATATCCTCAGGTTAGCCACATGTTTCTCAAAATTTTAGCATTAAATTTCAACAGCAGTAAGTTGCATTTCCAGATTTTCAATGTTGTAGTGTTTGAACAATTTTTTTTTAGAAATTATAAGGAAAACAGACAATCAAAATAAAAGTCATAATCCAAACACAAAAACATTAAAAATCAGTAGATGGTACCTTTCCTTTTCCAGGGGAGATCTCCAAGGTGGTGAACCTGTCTGCATGTTTAACGATGCAGTGACGGGCAGCGCAGTTAGGGCTGCTGAAAGAGAATGATTTTGCTCAGGCAGTTGATTCACATTAATATCAATTAACGTGCTGTGCAAGTACCTCTCTGGTTTCTAGGACAGCCCTCACAATATTGGGGTTATTCTTTTAGGGGAAGGAAGATCAAGTGTGATAAGGTATATTTTAGTTAAGATGGTTGCATTACCTGGCTAGTTTTCTCCCCAGTGGAGAAGGAAAATATAAAAAGTACTTATAAACCTCACTGGTAATTGTAAACAACAACAAAAAAACATGGCCTTTATTGAGAACTAGGCATTTTGGAGTGAGATTGACTGAGTTTGACTGCAGAAGCTGTCCCTCTTCTAGGTTCAGTCCCCAAATCACCCAAAACCAGGCTTTTGGTGTGTGGATACAAGAGTAGTGAGTGACTGTGCGACCAGCTCCCCTTTCCTGAAAGGACTCAGTTTTACCATTTGATTTTACCATCGGTGGGGATGATAGAGTCTCAGAGGTTACAAGGATAAGATCGAAAGTTAGATGCTCATTTAACAACTTCAAACATGTATTTCATACGTCTACCAAGGTCTTTTCCTCAAGTGCATTAAGCCTGAGATTTAACAAAGAAAAATGAATGATTAAAAAACACATGGTTTTAGGGTTCAATGGGTTTATCATATGATGTTTTAAAAAGTCATAATTAATGATCCAATTCTCCCTCTACCTTTCCAAAATTTTTCTAAGAATGTTTTTGTGTGAACATAATACATATTTAATGTACTTTTAAGAATCATGAACAAACAACTTGATGTGTTTTTCTATTTGTGCACTTAAGAATTTAATTATTTCATAATAATATATAATACATAATATAAATACATAATAATAGTTACATATTATGTCACCTTTATTGTTATTTTTTTTAATTCTACTTATTAGTTGGTATTTTGTTAAGATTGAGAAATACTAACCAAATTGACAGATGATAGGATTACACATTATCAACTCATGATAATAAATAGATTTTTTTTACAGGTTTTAAAGCACCTTATATTTGCATTAGGATGTGTAGTATGGGAAGAACTTTTAGAAATATGATATTCACAATGATAACCTCCTAAGCCCTGTACATAATTTATGCTGAGGAAATTTTATTATTTCCCCTTTATGGGTGAGTTAAGAGATGAACATGAACATTGTATAATCCCTTATGCTTATAAATTTTATACAACTATACAGCAAAATGATTTTATAAATAGAATAAAAGCAAACTTAACAATCAAATAAAATTTAGATTGTTAAATAATGTTTTTCTGAAATTTATATGTCATCTCCTCAAGTTCTGTTGGCTACAGTAAACAGTTTTGTCTTCTCACTACTGCTATGTCATATGTGAAAACTCAATCCCAGCGCACAGTTTTTCTTACTTTCAAATCTAAGAATACCTTTGGGAGTGTATTTATCCTCAGCTGCAGAGTACCAAAGATAATACTTGTCATGAATAGAAGCACATCTATGTTGGCCTGCTTTTTGTTGCTGTGACAAAATGCTTGGGGAAAAAAAAAAAAAACTTAGAGGAGGAAAGGTTCATTTGGCTCATGGTTTCAGAAGTTTCAGTCCATGGTCAGCTGGCTGCGTTGTTGTAGGCATGTAATGAGGCAAAAACAGCATGGCTGAAGAAAGCTGTTTACCTTGGCAGCGAGGAGCAGAGAGAGACTTTGGAGGGCATTCCAGATCCAAACCATATAATAATATAATTAATGCTACTTCTACCCTGAGTTCTCAAAGGGAAGGACTGAAAAGGAAATGAAGAGAAAAAAAAAATCTTGATTATATAATCAAGTCAGCCTCTATGCTACCAGAGGTTGATTTGATTGATCTTGGTTGCTTTATTTACAAGTAAAAGTCACAATTAAGTAGACTTGTTCTTTTTAAAGCTTGTTTAATTATTTTTAACACATATTAAGTGTCCATGTTAATGGGTAAAGTGTGAAATTTCCATACATACATACAGCATGCACTGATCAAATCATTCCTCCCAACCCCCTTGACCCTTCTCAAACTCTAGTGATCACTATTTTGTTTTGTCAACATTTTTTTTTTAGCTTCCACATATAAGAGAAAAAATATGCAGTACCTGTCTTTTTGTGACTGGCTTATTTCACTTAAACATAATGTCCTTCAGTTGCATCTATTTCACTGCAAATGACAGGATTTTATTTTTTAATGGCAGAATAATACCCCACTATCTATTTAAAATTTTTTTTTTTTGGTAATTGTAGATGGACACAATGCCTTTATTTTATTTATTTTTATGTGGTGCTAAAGATTGAACCCAGTGCCGCACACATGCTAGGCAAGTGCTCTGCCACTGAGCTACAGCTACAGCCCCCACTATCTGTATATACCACATTTAAAAATAATCCATTAATCTGTTGGGGGCACCTAGGTCAACTCCATATCTTTGCTGTTGTCAAATAATGCAACCATAAACATTAGCATGTAGTCATCTCTTTGATATGCTCATTTCATTTCCTCTGGATCTATATTCAGAAGTGGTATTACTGGATCATATGGTAGTTCCATTTATTTTTTGAGAAATCTCCATATTTTTCTCTAGTGTGGCTGTACTAATTTATAGTCCTACCAAGAGTGTTTTACACTTTGTTTTTCTCCAATTTTTGTCAACATATATTTTTTTTGTTTCATTTATGATAGAATAAGCTTGTTTTTGCTTTTAAAAAAAATCAGATTTATGTAACTATATAGATTATATTTAGTTTTCTTATAACTATTGTAATTGATTAATTAATTAAATGCACTCATTTCCTTTCATATCTGTATCCTACACCATCCTGCCTACTATATAGGTAACAACCATAAAGCATTTAACTACTGCATATTTTAACTCAATCAATTATGGAGATATATGTTATAGTTTACATTAGCTTACATTAAGCATTCTTTTTGGCACTCATTGGTGTCTACATCCAGTGAATTCAAAGTGAACCGTGATATTTCATGTGATATTCCCTATCATATACCCACTACATTCTTCTTGCCCACATTTCTGTAGCTGTACAATATATTTTCCTAAATTCCTTCCATGCAAAGTTGCAATGAACGTTCTCATAACGACCCTTATAGATTTGAATTATAATTTCTCTGGACATATGTTTGGGCCTGGAATTGGTGTAGGAAAGGGTGTATGCACATATAAGTTTTACTAATTACAAACAAAAAAAGTCTCTCAATAAAATCTCTAAAATAGAGGTGTCTGTTCTACAGAATCACCAGTAGCCTGAGGATTTCTATGTACACACTCCTGTCAAAATGCAGTGCTAACAAGTTCTAAAATTTTTTCTAGTGTAAGAATAAAATATTAATTAATTGACACTTTAAAGTTAATTTTTATGTTTACATATAGTATATCCTTAACTTTTGGGGCTTTCCTCTTTTATAACTTGCTTGTATGTACTTTTTTTTCTTAGTGTACTATAAGATTTCCTTGTATGATATGGAATATTAATTCTGTGTTAGATTTAGACTTTACAAATACTATCAACCATTGTGTCCTTTGTTTAATTTTATTTGTTCATGTTTTTCTTCTAAAAGAAATGTTTAATTTCATGTCATTGAGCTAACCAGTTCTTGTCTTTCTCTCTTTCTCTCTCTCTTTTTTTTCCATTTGTCTTTACCTCATACATTGTTGGTCCAGGGTTAATTTCTTCTTTTTTTTTTCCAGACTTAGAAAAGACAATGGTGACTATCTAGATTCTCAATATTGTGGTAATCCCAAAATGTCAGAATTGGACTCACAGTATAGCCATCTGCTCATAGCCACTGCACATAATCTAGTTCACCAAGAATGGCTTTCAGCAGAATGCTTGATTTGATTGTCCTCCTTTATAATATCTCTGTATCATTGGCATTTTTTTTCTTAAAGTAGTTTTGTGTTAGTGGTCTTCTTAAGACAACTAAATCAATCTAGTGTGTATACATAGTCAAAATACAAGACTTTTCTTACATGCAGAAGTAGAATGCTTATAGACTCATTCCTTTCAAAATATATGAGCCTAAATATGTATAATACACACATGTATAGAGAGATAGACACATGCAATACTTTCATATTATAGTACAAACTTGAGTTTAGGCTTATATTAGTTACTGTATTATACATTCCTTTTGATAATATGTAGAATATATACCTTTCTATTACTATTTAAACTTTTCATCTCTTATTTTCCCTTGATGATATCATTTTCAAACTTAAGTTTTGAAGTATCTTTACTTTGGATGTCAATATTTAACAGTGTTAAAAAGTTGCTTTAATTGTATCATTTAAATTTTTATTTTACTTTCAATATTTCAAAAATGAACTAAATATTATGGATTTGCTAGATTATTTCTCTTATATGAGTTAAATCTTCATAATCATTTTCATTTAGTACTTATTCCTTTAAGATAAGCCTCTTAAACCATCATTGACAGAAGATTCAATATGTTCAACTCTAAGTGACCAACTTCCTTTGTGGTATTCAGCTTTTTCAGAATTCTCACATGTTGGAGAACTGTAGAAACAGCAAGGATTATTTTTACTGAAGAGTTCAGTACTTGCTTTAAGAAACCTCTATGGGGATTTGATGCTATGTACTTTGTTTTAATGTTTAACATTAAAGCAAGGTGGTTGAAGAGATAGCTGTTTCAGACCTTCCCTAAGATGACAAATTGCTAGCAAGCGTGGATCCCATTTGAATTGATGTTGTAAAAAAAGAAAATATTTCACACAGCTTTACTGTATTTTGGAATGCTTTAATTTCCTGAATAACATTGTTATTGTTAGTGGAGACTTTTCTTCAAGGATAATCACCTACTTCTCTGCAATGAACATTATCCTATAGATATTGTATACCGTTTTTATTGGCTTAAAAGTTTTCATTTCAAAAATGTAATGCCATTTATAGCATATCATTCCTAACTTCAAGGTCTGTTTGATCTTTTTAATCATGGAATTGATTTTCAAAGCAATACAGGTTAAACAAGCTGGCGATGACTTTGTTGAATCATCTATTCTTGACGCGGTACAGAGGGTTGACAGTGCAATTAACTCCACACGAAGACATTTGTTTTCACAGTAAGAATTAATATTATTTTGATTGCAAAAATTGTTTTCATTTCTGTTCTACCCGGTTTTTATAGTTTCCGTATATTATAACAGGTAGGATGTGTAAGATTGCCAGAATGCTTTTAGTTCTTGTGTATGTGCCACCCTCTGTTCTAGCCATCAATTTTTGATTCAGACTCCAAGAGAAGGAAATTTTTCCAATGGAGTAAAAATGGCATTAATTTATGCCACAGATCCATTCTAACAGTCTGACAAAAGATGTCAAGACAAAAAAATCTGGTATGTCTGCATTCACTAGATAATACCAGACCACTGCTCCTATGGCCTGTGGATTGATAGTGATTTTCAAGATGAACACACTCAGTCAGATGCTGGTACCCCACAGGTAAAAACTTGGTTAAGAAAATTGGCATTTTGCTTCATTTTAATTGAACTGGAAAGAGTTTAGATTTCTGAAACTTTTCAATCCCATAAATTACTTTGTGTTAGCAACACTGAAATATGGTTAATACATTAACATTTTTTAAGAAAAAAACATGAGTATTGTTTTCATAATCATAGTATACATACAGTATTTTTAGTTGTTGATCAAAAAGGGACAGTTTAAAATCCCTTAATCAGGTACCACTCAAACTCCTTGCATATCCACAAACAATATGGCTTATGGTCACAGACTCCTGTTTGAAAGCCATCCTGCCCATTTATATTTCTATTATCATTCCTCATCTGTTACTTTGTGTCTGGGTAATCTTGGGCAAGTGACCTGACATCTTTGTATCTCACGTTTTTTGCCTGTAAAATTGTGAAGTCAATAGGATCTGCTGTAGGAGTGTGCTTGCTTGTGTGCTTCAGTAGGAGTACTGAAAAAATACAGATAAAATGCTTCAACATTACCTGGTACACACAGAGTGCTTAATTAAAGTGAGTTATTAGTATCATTACTATTATTCTATGATCTCAAGTTGTTATGATTCAAGACAGCAGAGGATGAGATGTGCCTTGGTTGACCAAATCTCTAAAACAGTTTGCTTTGTAATCTTAGGGAAACTTTAATTGCACTTTTAATTTATTTCATTTCTTCAAATGTGCATAAACCACTATTGTATGCTGGTCAGCAGGCTTGATACTTGGGATACAAAGATGAATAGGGCATTGTGTGGGTGAGCTTTCTGTCATTATGAGAGAATACCGAAATAAAAGGAGAAAAGGTTTATTTTGGCTTATGGTTTCATTCCATGGTTGCTTGACCCTGTCATTTTAGGCCTGTGGAAAAGCTGAGTATCACTGGTGGGTGCACATAGTAAAGAAAATCTGCTTACCTCATGATGGCTGGGAAATGGAAGAGAAAGAGGAAAGGGTCCCAGTACACCCTTCAAGGTCATACCTCAATGACCTAACTTCCTCCCATTAGGCACCACTTCCTAAAATGTCTACCACTTCCCAGTAGTGTCATTAGGTGGGGATCAAGCCTTCAACACGTGAGGGTTTCAGCGACATTTAAGATCAGAATCATAACAGGCACCATTTCATCCCTAACCCAGTTCTTTCTTTAGTAGGGAAGACAACATGTCAGCAATTTAAGTACATCTTGCTGAGTACATAACAAATATCTGAAGGGATACAGAAGTAATAGAGAAGATGGAGTGATAGCTTGTCAGAGCCATTAGGGAGACTGTACCAATAGAGTGATGCCTGAGCAGGATTCTAAAGGCAAGGGGGAACTTTCAGACAGTTACATTTGGGGAAGGAGAAGACAGCAATTACCAAGATCCAAAAACTGAGAACGTGGTTCACTGTTTCAAAAGGTTTATTGAGTACCCTGGAACTCACACATGGACTTCTTACGTTTATTACTACCACCACAGATGTTGCTTTTTATCAAGAGATATTGTTTAAATCATTAATTTATTTAAAATATAGTTATTGAGCTCAGCACTGTAACCAGCACTTAGGATTCAGTGGTTAAAAAAGAAAAATAACCTACAGCTAGTGTGCAAAGTTCATATTCTAGTGGTGGATATTTTATTCTTCTTTAACTTTTGGCAAAAATCTTCTTAAGTGCCCAGCCTATGGGAGCATCACAAAGTCTACAGTTTTGCCTTCCAAAGAGACATGTGTTTTGTCATTTGCAGAAAACCTCACACTCCCAGTGATCTGCTGGCTCAATTTCGTTACCCAAGTGACCCATTTACTGTGGAGACAGCAAGAGCAGGGGAAATTTTTGAGCACACACTGCAGCTGATCCAGGACCATGTGAAGCAGGGGCTGACTGTTGATCTGGAAGGCAGAGGTCAGTGTGGAACCTGTCTGTTCTAAGCATACTCTCCACAGCACAGCACAACTGGACATCACTTTGGCAATGAATGGAACTTTCCTCTCCAGAACATCGTATGACTTCAAAATTAATTTACTTACCACTTTAAGTAAATGCAGATGTTCCTCATGAGAACTATAATTCAAAAGTAAGGATGATAAATACATATGCAAACTTGTCTCGATGTTTGCCAATTATTTATATTGGACAAATACAGGGGAACCATTTGGTGTGAACTTTTCAAATCCAAATGATATTACATTTTATTTAGAGAAATATTTTAGTTCCTTTCACTTATCATGGTGATTACCTAAATCATTCCGTAAATTTATCTGAAATTGCTTCCATCATTTGTAACTTTGATATCACACCCCCCCCCCTTTTTTTCTATTTTAAAGTTCTCTTGTATTTTTTTTTACAAAACAGACACCTACTTTGTAAATGTCAAATGAGGTAGTATAAAATGCTTTCAGATTTTCCAAGTGTTTCTCTTTAAAATGAAACAAATGAACATGATACTTGGCTGTACACTATTTGCATTGAGTGTAGCAGCAACTCATATAGGACTATCCGTTCTCTACTTTCTTCAGAAAATAAATGGGACCCGGGGCAAAAGGTCCATTTGTGTTCATGCCTCAACCCCTGGGTCTTCTGAGCAATCACTGCAAAGTACAATTGCTTGTGCTTAGTCTTCCATGTTTGTCTTGGGTTTTCAAAACTTCCCTAACCAACATGTCCAGTGAAATCTTCATATCAGGGCTTTAGTTAAATATATGATTACTTGAGTTTGAATCACACCAGGTATCAGTTAGCTCTGTCCCTGTCTTCAAAAAAGCCAATTCTGTTTCCGCAGCCACAAATAAAGGTGAGGCCCACAGTTACTTACCCATCTTAGAGTTTGTATATTCAATTATCTCTAGTAGAAGAAGAAATAACATTAGGAATAATATACTCTAAATTTGTAGCTAGAAGATTAGAAACAGTAAAATAATTTTTTTGTTTTGTTTTGTTTTTTGTATGTGTGTGTGGTGCTGGGGATTGAGCCCAGGACCTTGTGCATGGGAGACACACACTGCCAACTGAGCAGGATCGCCAGCTCCAAGATTTATTTGGTTGATTCTAATAGTCAGCCATTGTTCATAAGATAGACATTATTATTATTCTAATTTTTGGAATTATCTTTGTTGTGTATCTATTTCCAAATCCTTTGTCCTATAGTGTTTAGTTGTGACCTGACTCTTGTTACAAGTAGGAAAGACTTCTACACACCCCGGGGTGGGGGGTTCCAACTGCACTTAGTTCCAAGTTCTCTGTTCCCTTTTCCTGCGCTACTCTCATTGAGGTCACTGCTTGGGTTTCAGAATTCCGCTACAATGATTTGGTTTCCCCGCGCTACCTTGGCCTCATCGCCAATCTGTCCGGTTGCACAGCCCACAGACGTCTGCCTAACTGCTCTGACCTGTGCTTTCATCAGAAGTACCGGACCCACGACGGAACGTGCAACAACCTGCAGCACCCGACGTGGGGCGCGTCCCTGACAGCCTTGGTGCGCGTCCTGCAGCCTGCCTATGAGAATGGCTTCAATTCGCCCCGTGGGGCTGGCCGCCACAATGGGGACGGCCGCTCTCCGCTCCCGCTGCCAAGGCTGGTTTCCACCGTGTTGGCTGGCACAGCGGCGGTCACTCCAGACCACAGGTACACACACATGCTTATGCAGTGGGGACAGTTTTTGGACCACGACTTGGATCATACAGTGCCTGCACTGAGCACCGCCCGCTTTTCGGATGGGCAGCCTTGCAGCTCCGCCTGCACGAATGACCCTCCTTGCTTCCCTATTGCCATTCCGCCAGAGGATCCCAGGGGCGCCCAAGCACCCTGCATGTTCTTTACACGCTCCAGCCCCGTGTGTGGCAGCGGCACAACCTCTTTGATGATGAATTCAGTCTATGCACGAGAGCAGATCAACCAGCTCACAGCCTACATTGATGCTTCCAATGTTTACGGGAGCTCAGAGCGGGAATCCCAGGTTCTCAGAGACCTTTCTGCACCCAAGGGACTGCTGAGGACGGGCTTACCTTGGTCCTCTTCTGGGAAGCACTTATTGCCCTTTTCTTCAGGCCCACCCACCGAATGCACTAGAGGTGAACGAGACAGCCACAGTAGCCCCTGTTTCCTGGCGGGGGACCACAGGGCTAATGAGCAGCTGGCTCTGACGGCTATGCACACCTTGTGGTTCCGGGAACACAACAGGGTGGCCACAGAACTATCAGCCCTAAACCCCCACTGGGATGGAGACACCCTTTATCAGGAAGCCAGGAAGATTGTGGGTGCGGAACTTCAGCACATCACCTACAGCCACTGGCTGCCCAAGATTCTTGGGGACCCTGGCATGAAGATGCTGAGGGAGTACCAGGGGTATGATCCCAACGTGAATGCTGGGATCATTAACTCTTTTGCCACTGCAGCCTTTAGATTTGGCCACACATTAATCAATCCTATTCTTTACCGATTGAATGATACCTTCGGTGAAATTCCCGAAGGCCACCTTCCACTCCACAAAGCTTTCTTTTCGCCATCCAGAATACTCGAGGAAGGTGGGATAGATCCACTCCTTCGGGGGCTATTTGGAGTAGCCACTAAATTGCGGGTGCCCTCGCAACTTCTCAACCTTGAATTGACAGAGAAGTTGTTCTCCACGGCCCATTCTGTGGCTCTGGATTTGGCTGCCACCAACATTCAAAGGGGCCGGGATCATGGTATCCCTCCATATGTTGACTACAGAGTTTTCTGTAATTTGACTTCTGTTGAGAACTTTGAGGATCTTCAGAATGAAATTAAAGATTTGGAGATAATACAAAAATTGAAAAAGTAAGTACACAAATGTTGCCTGGATTTTAAAAGTTTTGGGAGAGGTAGAAGAGTTGAAGGGCATTTTGTGCAGGTGGAATTGGGTTTCCCGGGGATGTCATTGCCAAACCATTAATTAATTGTGGAAAAAATGTAATATTAAAGATAGGATTCTCCAGAGACTGAATTACTCTTTTTTGTTTCTTCATGTATCCACTGCCTTTGTAAATGCAAATATTGCTGCCTGTCATTAATTAGAGAGTACATCTTAATTATGAGAGGGGAGGAGGGCAAGTCTACAGTTCATTCATGTTCTGTAGTAATCCAAGCAAGACAATTTGGTTGATAAAAGGCCATAGAATTTGATGTAAATTGGCCCATTACATAGACCTTCATAGCAAAGTAGAAAAAAAAAATGAAAGCAAATTATTATTATTTTTTGTCAAAATCAAATCATTCTAAGTTTATTGTTACAATATAAGTTGGGTCTTTTTTTTACTGTATCCTTTGTGTCTTTCAGAAAAGTAAATTTTTTTTGTACATGATTCAAATTTTCTTTGAAGTTCCAAGTTTTAAATATTCCAGAAAATAGCTTCAGCTGTTCCTCAAACACCCCATCTTTTTGTCCCTTAAAATACGGTAAATAAATAAATGTTTCATCAAGAATCTTTGTTGATAGGCTAAATAGAGACTAATATTTACTAGTAGGTTAGGATATATTAATGTGAAATCTTTCAGATATTTTGAAAATTGTGTTATGTACCCAATTATCAATTTTAGGACCTTTTTGCATGATTAGGGATTTAGATACGTTAATGTCACTAGAGCTTGTACATATGTGGAATCTCAAACTGAAAATGTGTCACATATTTAAAGCACATCCAAGTATCATTCAGGTTGAATTTGCAAGTTTCTAATTAGAAAGGACATTGATTTTGGATTCACAGAGAACTGGTTTAAATCTCTGTACTCGTTAGTATCGAGGGCTTGTGGAAAGCATTTAAACAGTTTTTGAATCTCAGGATAAAATGAGAAAACAGTGGCTCCTTCTTATATTTGTTTAAGTATTAAATTATATAAAATACTGCAGATACCTAGTCCAGTTTCATCAAAGGCAATCAGTAAATGATATCGGTAGACATTTTATTCTAACGGTATCATGTCAGCTGTCAGGATCATTATTGCAGTGCACATGAGCTGAGATCCAGGCCTGTACTTGGTGCTGGCAAGAGATGAAGGTACCAGCATCCTTGCAGGGGAGAGCCTGACAGCATGCTGCAGATGCCGCCTGTTGTGATCAGCGGGCAAGGGCTTGATAGGGGTGGGAAATAAATGCTACGAGAACATAAAGCTGAGAAATGGAAGGTATGGGGAAGGTTCACAGCAAGCTACTCATAAAAGATGCCATTTGATCTGGTCTTGGAATTTTCTGAGCCTCAGATGGTAGATGAAGTGGGAAGAGTGGGCAATCTCTGGAAGGGGAGCTCAGAACTGGAAAGTGTAGTGTTGAGTAGCAGGAAAAGAGAATGGGAAGGAACAGGGGATTGGTTTTGCTGATTCTGGTACTGGGGTTGGAAACTGGAGCCTCACACATGGTAGACATGCCCCCGGCCACTGAGTTGCATCCCTAACCCATAGAAGAAATGTTGTTTTTCTTTTTTTTTTTTGTACTGGGGATTAAGCCCAGGGCCTCATCCCATTGGGGATACTTTGTTTTTTCTCAGGACTGTAGATTAAATTCGTCGGTGCTCTACCACTGACCTACATCCCCAGCCTCCTCCCCAGCCCACCCCACCTTCTTTTTTTGAGACAGGGTCTTGCCAAATTGCCGAGGTTGACCTCCAATTTGCGATCTCCTGCCTCAACCTTGGAGTAGCTGGGATAAAAGGCTGTGCCACTGCAACTAGCACAGCTCCTTTCTGCAACCCATTTGAACCTAAGCAGCCAGACATTATCCTTGCCTTGAGGAATGTATGAGACAGGTGAACTCTGTGCCAGCTGAAGCAGAGCACCACTTATCAGCGTGAATGGGTTTCTCCAGTTCAGGAGGGGTAGCCATTTTGCCTTCCCATAGGCTGTCTGTGGCCCCTGTCTTTCCCCTTTATTTTAGTCAGCCTTTTCACCCCTGTGACCAAAAAGACCTGATGATAACAATTAGAGGAGGAAAAGTTTATTTGGGGGCTCATGATTTCAGAGATGTTAGTCTGTAGATGGCAGACTCTGTTGCTCTGGGCCCAAGGTGAGACAGGACATCATGGCAGAAGGGTGTAGTGGAGGAAAGCGGCTAAGGCCATAGTGACAGGAAGCAGAGAGAGATTCTCCTTACCAAGGCCAAAGTATAAACCCAAAGCACATGCCCATTGACACTACCCCCAACCCTGTTTACCTATACCCAACCTGCCTACAGTTAACACCCAGTTAATCCCTATCAGAGGATTAATGCACTGATTAGGTTAAAACTCTCATAATGTACTCGTTTCACCACTAAATTTTCTTACATTGTCTCACACATGAGCTTTTGGGGGGACATCTAGTATCTAAACCATAAAACCCTTTGATTCATAGCATGTTTGTAAAATGCCCATTTTAGACTCGTTTTACTGTGAGCACAAAATAATTACATTGGAATTGTTTTTAATAGCCCGATCTTCCAGCTCTGGGATTGTAACTTCTCAGGAGATGACTGTGCTGGTGAAGAGGGTCTGGCTTTCAATATCCTAATTTACATAGTTATTTCTTTATTCTCTCCTGTTACTTTTATTTCCTTTTGTATTAATTGACAAATGTACTTTTAGGAGTTTGTTTTGAAATGACTTTGGTCAGTTTGGGAAGTAGGTAGACCATTTGTGAATTGGCAAAATAAATACTGACATGTGGCATTAAAAGCTTTGTATTCTGTAGGAGTGATTTTAATTGCACATATCTGCAAGCACATGTTGCTTGTGTATGCAAGACAAAAAAGTGTTTTGTTTTGTTTTTTTAATTGTTGATACTTTGCACATGGATTTGCTGCCAAGAGTTCTAACCTGTTTTGGCATAACTATGCCCACACTGAATCTTTCAGGATTACAAGGTTGTTCTAATAGGTGAAAAAGAATTTCCCATGTAGGCAATGGTGTGAAGATAGATTCCTTTTATATGCTTATTTAATTAACCAGCACATGTCAGTTGTACAATGGGCAATTTATTTGCAGCAAGTTTTTACTTTATTTCTTCTAAAACATTGAATGTAGTTTTCACAGAATTTAAGTTATTTACTTTTTTAACAAATACTTCACTACTTTACATATTATTTAATTAAATGACATAATTGAAGTTCCAGATATAGTTGTGATGAGCAAGTTTGTAAACTCTATGGAGTATGAACTGACAGTTCAAGAGGAGGAGACTGGTGCTTTGGGAGGTGTCAGTCCTTAGTAATCAGGAGGGGACTGCACTGGTCAAGGAGAATTTTCATGAAAGGTGTTGTTTAAAATAGCTAGACACAGGTGGTTTACTGTAGAATTCTGTAATAATTAAAAATTATTAAGATAAGGAGCTGGGGTTGTGGCTCAGTGATAGAGCGCTTGCCTCGCATGTGTGAGGCACCGGGTTCAATTTTCAGCACCACATATAAATAAATGAATAAAATAAAGGTCCATCAACATCTAAAAAATATATTTAAAAAAATTATTAGGATAAGCTGAAGGGTAATAGATGATACTATAAATTTCAGAGAAATCTGACAGAGTAATCAGTGGTAATAGCAAGATTTCTCAATGTGTCCAATGACCTGGGCTCTTTCTGTTCAAATTAATTTGCATGATATTAGATGAATTAAATGGATTTTCTTGTTTCTTCCTTCCTAAACTGAGGGTGTTTCACTAAAAAATCCCTAAGGTCCTTATAAATCTAAGCATTCTAAGGTAATTATGTAATTATTTAGGTAATTATGTAACAGTGGTCCACTTTATGCTTTGAATATAACCCTTGCTGCTCTGCCACTGCAACTTATTTTTAAAATAGACATGTTTCTTAATCTTTATCTCCTCCTACTCCTCCCTAATCTCTCCCCTTTCCTAATCTCAGGGGAAACAGGATTACCTTTCTTCCCTATCCAAGGCAGAGCTATCTGTCTTGAGTACACACCCACCACTGGAACAAAGTAATCCAGACTTTGGGGATGGTACCAGAAGATCTCAGAAATGATTATCTCCCAAATTAACAAGTGAATTACAACTCCAACAGAGAACAGGTGGAATGTAGCCTTTGAGTCACCTTCTTTAAAAACCTCCTGCTCCTGCTGATGGGCAGAATCACAGGCTTTGGGACAGGAGTCCCCTGTGTTTCTCCTTTGCTAGAAAAGTAATAAACATTCTTTTTCCCTTTCTCCAAACCGTGTCCTCATTATTGGATTGGCATTGGGGACAATGACTGAGCTTTTGGCAACAATTACTTGCAGAGTGATGGATTAAAATGATATTTAAAAAGATACTCTTTCAATAATAAATTGTAATCCACAACTAATAATATCTGAATGTTCCAGGAACATTTCCCCCGACCTTAAGGGTCTACAGAGCTAATGGTTTCCTTTTACTTCACTTAATTTTAAAGCCTTCTGTAAATTTGTCACCCAGAAGTAAAATCTATTTTTTCTTGTCACCTTCGATCAGGACCTTCACATTGGATCTCTTTGATATTTTTAAAGTCAGAGCAACACATGGAAATCTGTGCTAAATCTTTTCTCAAATGACCATCTGGGTCTGGCCAGAGCAGCGTGTCATCTGTCACCCGAATGTCACATGGGAATGGCTTTGTGATCATCCTTCAGCGAGGCTGGCCGTGTTCTGGAGGTTCACCTGAAAGAGCTCACGGCACAGGACAGGGGACTCACCGACCTCAGAAGGATTTCTTCAATAAGATGCCATGTGTCTTAGTCCATTTTGGCTGCTATAACAAAATTATATGAGACTGGGTAATTTTATAAAAAGCATGTTGCTGAAAGCTCAGTCCTTGTCCCTGATGCCAATCCAATGAGGACATAATTTTGAGAAAAAAGGAAAAGAATGTTTATTGCTTTTCTAGCAAAGGAGAAACACAGGGGACTCCTGTCCCAAAGCCTGTGATTCTGCCCATCAGCAGGAGCAGGAGGTTTTTAAAGAAGGTGACTCAAAGGCTACATTCCACCTGTTCTCTGTTGGAGTTGTAATTCACTTGTTAATTTGGGAGATAATCATTTCTGAGATCTTCTGGTACCATCCCCAAAGTCTGGATTACTTTGTTCCAGTGGTGGGTGTGTGCTCAAGACAGATAGCTCTGCCTTGGATAGGGAAGAAAGGTAATCCTGTTTCCCCAGAGATTAGGAAAGGGGAGAGATTAGGGAGGAGTAGGGGGAGATAAAGATTAAGAAACATGTCTATTTTAAAAATAAGTTGCAGTGGCAGAGCAGCAAGGGTTATATTCAAAGCATAAAGTGGACCGCTGTTATAAGCAGACCTTTAAACTGGGCATGTTGGCACAGGCCTGTAATCTCAGCAGCTTGGGAAACTGAGGCAGGAATATCTCAAGATTGAGACCACCCTGGGTGAGACCTTGTCTCAAAAAAAGAGAAGAAAAAAAAAAAATCAGGTCTTTATTTTTTCTTTCGTGGCACTGGAGGCTGGGAGTCCAAGACCAAGGTTCTGGCATTTTGAGTGTCTAGTGAGGGGTCTCTGCTTCCAAGACAAACCTGAATAGTGTGCCCCATGGAACAGAAGGGATGGAAAAGCATAAGGGGAAAACACTGAGTGGAGACTCTTATCATGCATTGATCCCAGTGATCACCTCCTAAAGGGCTCACTTCCAAATATCAACACACTGGGGACTAAGTTTCAACATATGAATGGGGGGGTGAGGTGGGCCGAGAGCTCCTTCTGTCTACAGCAGCAGTAGAAACTCAGTCCTCAAGGGAAGTGGCAGTTTTCTGAGAAAGCCCTCCCTAGCTGTAAGAACGATGACAGAGGTCATTTGTGATGTAAGAAATGAAGGGTGGAGGGCAGGCCCAGAGCCTGTGTGATTAACTAGGAAGGAAAAAAGCTGTGGGATTTGTACCCAGGAGACAAATCCTAGAATCAGTATGTGACTCAAGATGTCGAGACGTATTAGGGAAGTGACAACTGTGTCTTTAAAGAAGATGACAACAGAGGAGTCATAAGAGGCAGGTGAGAACAGTGTGGGATCCCTTGAGTTTACTCTCCTCAGTTCACCTTTCCTGGGTCCAAAGACCCTTGCAGTTTATTAAATGTGCAAGCCTTTTAGCTCCTTCAGTACCAAAAGCTCAAGGAATTTTTTTTTTTTTTGGTCAGGAGTGGTTTATTTTTTAAAGAGTTCGTTTTATTAAGAGACTGTGTGAAAAGGAATTATTATCTTTTTATAGGATTATTCTTGCTCTCAAGAATCATACTGTTTCTTTTTATTTTTTTTTCCAAAGCATATAATGAGCAGAATGTGAAGATTAATTATCCACTGAGTGGTGAACATAAATTTTGAAACAGAGGCTATGTTTAAAGCTCCTTTCAAATCCTCCTTTGAAAATATGTATGATTTTTTTTTGAAGATGTGTACTTTAGGTTTTGAATAAGCACAAGTTTATCTGTCACCTTTTATCATAAGAATGTGTAGCTGCCTCATCTTTTAAGAAAAATGGTCCACCATTTACCAGATCAGTAGTTTATATTTAGCACATATATCTATCTTATAACTGCTTCATTTTATAACATTAAAAATAAAAACAAGCAGACAAAAAAAAAATTCTTAAGTTTCTTCACGCTTTCCATCTAAGGTTTCCAAAAGGTTAAAGTTTGCAAGAATATCTTCGTCACAATTTAGGCCACTCCCCTCTGTGTTCCTGTGATCCTCCCTGTGGGTGAGGTCTTCTTTTCTTAGGATTCCTGACTCTGTTTTCCTCCTAAGAGTTTCCTCACTTTCATATTCATACTTGTCTTCGGGTACCACATTCATCAACATCATCCCTTCGCCTTTATTGAATATTTGGTATGCACAGATACACATTGGTTGCTGTCTAATGGTGATTTTCAACCATTTCATTTGAGAGCTGAATTCTACAAGTCTGACACAAGATGTAAAACTTCCTTTAGAAAAATAAAATGTTTTAAATAAAATTAAAAAAAAATACAACACAGACAAAACACCAACCATTCTGTTTATATTTTCAAAGGACTCACAAGTACCTGGAAGTCACCATAGACATTGTTCTTCCATTAATTCAATACCGTGTTGATCTGATGCCCCTACATCCCCTGAACATCTCAGGCATAGGAAGGAAGCGGCCTGAGATGGGGATCACACCACATACCACCTAATAGATGCTCCCTTTAGCCAAACAAGCAGGTCCCACATTTGAAATTAACATTGTTCCCAGTCAAGGAACCATCATTGTCCTCTCTCCTTTTTGGAGTGAATGGTTTTGTTCTAAGTTACAGAAGGATACTGGACTGGATAAAGATAGCTGGGCTTCACAAAGATCCATCTCTCTGCTCTTCTTGTCTCTGTAGCTTTCTGTCAAAGCCTTCCTTTTTAATTTTTTATTCTTGATTTTAGACACAGGGCTCTGAGATTTTTTTTTTCTCACAGCTCCAAGTTCACATCCTTCATGTCATAGCTAGCACAAGAATTTTTATCCTATTTTTTTCATATATTTTTATAATATTATAAGTATACCATATTTGTTGCCGGTTTTTCATTACTGTGACAAAAATACCTGACAAGAACTTAGGGGAAGAAAAATTCATTTGGGTTCATGGTTTTAGAGGATTCAGTCTATGATTAGCTGGCTTCGAGTCAGAAACATCATGGTGTAAGCCAGTAGTAGAGGAAAGTTGCTTTGTTCATGGGATCTGGTAAGGAAGAAGGGAGGAGAAAAAACAGAAAGAGAGTTAGGGGATGGAGAGAAGATACACCCTTGTAGGTCATGCTCCCAGTGATCTACTTCTTCCAACTATGTCCCACCTCCCAATAGTGCATTAGCCTATCAGTGGATTAGTCCATTGATGAGGTCAGTGCCCTCACAACCCAATCATTGCCTAAAAACTCCACCTCTGAACCTTGCTGCCTTGAGGGACATACTTTATATACCTGAAATTTGGGAGAACATTCCAGATCCAAGCCATAGCATATTCAATTATACCAGATCATATTATTTAAATCTAAGTGTCACTTTTAAAGTATTTCCACTCTTGGTCATCATCATTCTATCATATTTCTGCCTTTCTAGAGAACATACTAATTGAGTGACAGGGTTCCAAGAGTATGTTCTCCTTGATTGCAGACAACTTGACAATTTTATTTTTAAATCTCTAGAGCTCACCCCAGGGCCTAGTGCAAATCAGCAGCTCACTGGATGATAGATATTTCATTAGGGAAGTGTGACCAAGCTATATGAGGATCATTTTAGTCCCCTAAGGTCCTTGATTTAAAAACTATTCTTAGTTCCAAACCCCTGACCAGATAGTTTTTTTTTATATGAAAACAGTTTTTATACTTATTCATACCAATTTAATTTTCATCAAATATTTATTGACCTCAATTAACTATGATATATTATAACTTTGTATAAAGTGAAAAGTTACAACAGAGAAAACCACATATGTTTGATTATTGCATTACTTTATCCCCATTCAAAAACAATAAAAAGAACACACACATATGGAGACACACACATACACCCTCCCCCCCACACACACACTTATACACCCCAATCAAAATTCATTCAGTTAACTCTGTAGCCCTGCAACTCAGAAGATACAATGTTATGCTTGAGTTTGGGACCCCCAAAAGACCACCAGAGACCAAGATCGATGTAAGCAGCAAAGAGGCGTTTATTGTGAGCTAGCTTGGTCCTTCGTGTGCGCACACAGTAATTGGTGATGCTGAGAAGCCACAAGCCCAGGGTTTGCAGCAGTTTTATACACTCTTTGGGGAAGGCAAGGACTTTACGTACATCATAGCATTTCTTAGCAAATCATCACACACCACGGGCAAATCAAACAACAACTCTTAACATTGATTAGCACATTCACTGGCGGGTAGGGGTGATTGGTTAGTACAAAAGGGGGATTCGTTTGAACTGATTGGTTTAAGCCACGAGGGGAGTATGTGCTGAGCTACATGGTTTCCCAACATATTATCAACCACCATAAACTACTGGAGGGTCATCTGGCATCCCAGGTATTTTCCCTGTCTCATGCTAATTGGTGGTTGCTAGGGGGTCCCCACCTAGCCTAACTGAGTCAGGGACACCTGGCTCCACAGATCTCTCCTGTTATTTGTAGATAAACAACTCAGCAGGATGGGAATGTGCCTAGGAGTGCTCTATGGATCTTTCCAAGGACAAGGGTCACATCCCCTTCCCTGGACAGGCTTTGCTCTGAGGTAGAGGCTGGTTTCTCAAAAATAGAGTCACATCAGTTTCTCAACACATGACTCAGCAAATGAAGTAACAGGATCAACTAAAAATCAGGTTGTTAGTTATCTTTAAAAGTTCAGTTCTTAGAAGGTAACCTATCCTATTCATTTAGCAAAACCAGAATAGAAATAATTGCTTCAACACTTTAAAGCATGACATTTAACATTAAATATAGATTTTATAGTGGTTTTAGTATATAGAATGTATAATAAAGTTTAATATACCCTATGAATATATATATATATATATATATATATAAAAAACCATTAAACACAAAATGTATATTCTTTGATATTTTTATACATGTATTTTTAAAAACTAATTTTTATATATGCATTATAATTATACACAGTAGTGGGATTTATTTTGACATATTTTGTATATGCATATAACATAATTTGGTCAGTTTTATTCTCCAGTACCTCATAGGTATATTCTTAACTTTGAGAATCTTCCTTTTCCACAATCCAGCTGCGCCTTTGAAAAAAAAAATGGATGCTATACTGTGTTTGTTGTTATAATAACTGAAGATGTCATCACCAATATGTCATCAAAATTTAATACAAAAGTTAAAATACTATAACTCAGTTGTTCATGGTGTGGTGGGGGCAAAAGGACAGTCAGTATAGACAATGAGGGATTGCATCAGGAAGATGGGGGGCTGATTCAAAGGAAATAAAATGATGAGACCTCCAGAGCACTTCCCCCTACTCTAACCTGTTGCCAAGGTCACCTGCCTCCAGGGAACTGTTCCTTCCTACAAGGAGTTGTTAATGAGTTCCCCCTGGGCAGCTCTCTTGCAGCCTTTCTGGGTAGCTTCTCTCCAGGCTTTTGGTCACTGGTCACTTTGGCAGGATAAGAGGAAGAAAGGGCAGGACACCTCCACTCTCTTGGGCACCAACTTTGGAGCCCCTCCCCCTCTGTTCTATCATTTAAATAAACTTTTTGCACTTGCCTTGACATTACTCAGGTGTTCAGTCTTCAACACTGGGCGGATGAGACTCAGATCCTGATTCTCAACACTGGTATCTGTGATTGTATACAGTATGGATGGAATCATAACAAATGCTTTATAGGTAACCTTATGTTGAACAAAATAAATGCTTAATTTCAGTGTTACAGTCTGTTTATGGACAAAAAAGCACACTTCTAGTTGCAACTTAATGGCACTTTGTCTTTAAATCACCCAAATCTGACTAAACTAAAATTAAAATTTTAACCAATGTTTTGTGGAAAACGTAACATGCAATACAATACTCACATTTTAAATGAATAATTTGATTACTTTGAGCAATTTTTGTACCTCTGTGTTAGTTATTACAGTAAAGGAAAGAGTATTTTCATCTCTCCAGAAACTTACTGCATGGTCCTTGTGTTACCGGAAGCTCAGTCCTTGTCCCGGTGCCAATCCAATAACAAGGGCATGATTTTGAGAAAAAAGGAAAAAGAAGTTTTATTGCTTTGCCAGCAAAGGAGAAACACAGAGTATTCCTGTCCCAGGGACTGGATTCTATTCATTAGGGAGAGCAGGGGGCTTTTAAAGAGGTGATTTAAAGGCGAAACCCCACGTGTTCTCTGTCTAGAGTTGTAAATAGCTTGTTAATTTGGGAGATGTCATTTTTTAGATCTTCTGGTGCCATTCTCAAAGTTGCAATTACTTGGATCCTGTCTGTGGTGGGTGTGTACACAAGGACAGATAATTCTGCCTAGGATGGGGAAGAAAGAGGAAGAGATTAGAGAGGGGAAGAAGAAGAGAAAGAAACATGTCCATTTTAAAAAAAGTCAGTCACAGTGACAGAGCAGCAAGGGTTTGCAGTCATTCTTCCAACCTCAGTAACCATAGGTAGGATTTCTGTCACTTTTTTTATTGATTATGAGTACTCTTTTTTGTAGGAATAGACAAACATTTGTTTATTCATTTACCTGAGGAGGCTATTTAGACTGTTGCCAGTTTTTATATATTTCTTGAAGGAAAAGTGAGAAATGAGAGATGGGAAAGCAAGAAATGAAAGACAAGACCAGGCCAAGATACACAGGAGAGTTTATTTGTCAGAGGTGACAAATGAAGGTCATCTCTCTATAGGAGAGAGAGGCAAAACAGGCTTGAGTTCTGGGAGTTCTTTGGAGGAAGCTCAGGAATCAGAGCTGGGTGGGTCATAATTCAGGCAGTTAAGGGTTGGGTTGGTACCTTTCTCAGAAATGCTCTTGGGTGGAAAAGCGAAACTTTTTCCTTAAAATGGCCATCCAGATGCTAAGCAAGGACCTTATATTTCTAAATAACTTTGCCACCAATATTCATATGCAAGTCTTTTTGAGGATCTAAGTTTCCATCTCCTTTGCATAAAAACATAGCAGTGTAATTTCTAGGTCACTTGGTAACTCTGTTAATCTTTATAAGAAACTGCCAGATTGTTACCTGAAGTGGTTGTGATAGTATCCACTTCTGTTGTCAATGTAGAAGAATTTATTTTTACTTCATCTTTTCTTCTGTCTGGTCTTCAGGCTGGAAAGTCGCTAGTGATCTTTTTTTTTTTTTTTTTTAAGTTCTTCTGTCATCTTCCATCTCCTCTTACATACATCAAGTGAAATTTTCATTTCAGTTATTGTACAAGTAGTTCTAGAATTTACATTCTTATGGCTCCTGATTCTTTTTTGAAATTTACTTAAACGTTAGCTCAACAAGATTGTGTCTCCTTTAATTCTTTGAAATGCATTTATAATAGCTGCTTTAATGTTCTTTTCTGATAAGTTCAACTTCACAGACATCATTGTCAGGGTCGATTACTATTACTGTTGACCACTTATTTTCTCAAGTGTAGATCCTTTTTTTGCTGGTTGTTTCTTTTCCTGTCTGGTAATTTCTAAACACGTTATCAATGACTGTGACTCCACCTTGCATTTGCATAGGCTTTTGCTTCTTTTGGGTGGAGATGCAGAAAGCTTAATGTGTTCCCTAAACTCTGCTGACACTGTAACCAAAAGCTCCATCCGTCTCCTTGACACCAATCCAATAACGAAGACAAGATCTTGAGAAACAGGAAAATATTTTATTTCTTTGTTAGCAAAGGAGAAACAATGGACATGATATGCTCGAGTTCGGGACCGCCAAAAGACCACCAGAGACCAAGATCGATGTAAGCAGCAAAGAGGTGTTTATTGCGAGCTAGCTTGGTCTTCTGCATACACAGCAACTGGTGACGCTGAGAGGCCCCAAGCCCAGGGTTTGCAGCAGTTTTATACACTCTTTGGGGAAGGCAGGGACTTCACACACATCATAGCATCTCTTAGCAAATCATCACACACTGTGGGAAAAATCATAAAACAACTCTAAAACATGATTAGCACATTCACTGGTGGGAACAAGTTGGGTAGGGGTGATTGGTTAGTACAAGAGGGGGATTGGTTTGAACTGATTGGTTTAAGCCATGAGGGGAGTACTTGCTGAACTACATGGTTTCCCAACATGTTATCAATCACCATAAACTACTGGGGGGTCATCTAACATCCCAGGTATTTTCCCTGTCTCATGCTGATTGGTGGTTGCTAGGAGGTTGCTATGGGTCCTCACCTAGCCTGACTGAGTCAGGGACACCTGGCGCAGCAGATCTCTGCTGTTATTTACAGACAAACAACTCAGCAAGGTGGCTACCTGCCTAGAAGTGCTCTGTGGGTTTTTCCAAGCACAAGGGTCACGCCCCCTTCCTTGGACAGGCTTTGCTCTGAGGTAGAGGGTGGTTTCTCAAAAATGGAGTCTCGTCAGTTTCTCAATTGCTTTGCTAGCAAAGGAGAAACAATGGACACCTGTCCAGAGCCTGTGATTCTGCCCATCAGGGGGAACAGGGTGTTTTTAAAAGTTCATTGAGTAAAAAGAAGATCAGGGAGAAGTTCAGGGGAAAAATCAGGGAAAAGAAGATCAGGGAGGAGAACGATAGGGAAAAGGTTGGGAAAAAGAAAAAACAAGTAAATCTAAAAGCGACAAGGGACACAGTCAAAGCATCAAGTGAACTCCTTTTACAATACCATGTGGCCCAACTTCCAAACTCTGATTTGTATATAGACCCTGGATGGGCTTGGTTTTAGGCTCTGTTACCTAACCAAAAGCAATGGGTTCTTCCTTTGAAGAATCAAAGCTGATGAACACAACCAGGAGGTAAGAGTGCAGAGAGGTTTATTACTTGCAGCAAGTAAGGAACACAGTGGCAATCATTCTAATGCAGTGCCTCCACAGCAAACAAAGCAAAGGGATTTTATTGAGGAAACTCATGTATATTCATGCAGGACAGATTCACTGTCACAAGTAGAGGCAGATACACTCTTGAGTATGCTCAGTCCGACATCATACCTTGGCATCATCACATGTTCTAAAAATGGTGTGAAGAATCACCCGTGAGTAGAGAATTTAGTATTAGAATGAACAAAGTTCACTTCTAGGTCACTTGAAAGGGTAGAGCAGGATGGCTCTGCAAGTTTAGCTGCCTAGAGTTCACCTCTAGGTCACCTTGTAAATTTCTCTGGCTGCTTTGTTTGAAACAAAAGGCAACTTTATTTTCCTGTGATTCACTTTTCTCCTGAAAATAGAAGGGAGATCAGTAGAGTAGAAGTGGGGAGCAATAAGAGAGGGAGGAGGGGAGGAAACTGGGCAGAACTGGGGAATGAAGTTGACCAAATTTTGCTATGTGCGTGCATGAATATATCACAGTGCATTCCAATTTTATATATAACTATAATGCACCAATTAAAAAATAAATAAATAAGGAAGACCAGTAGAGAAGTGAATGGGGATTAGTGGGAAGGAGGAGGGAACAGGAAGAGGAAGTACCGGGGATTGAAATGGAGCAAACTATTATATGCATATATGAGTATGACAAAATGAACTTCACTGTTATGTATAACTAGGTGCTAATAATGATAATAATAATAATAATAATAATAATAATAATAATAATAGTACAACTTTAGAGGTGAGCTTGTATTTAAAGAGGCCATAGCTTTTTTCCCCTGTGAGTTGAGGACATTGTACCTCATCATATTGGCTTGAGTGGCTAATAGTTTGAGTGGGTTTTATCCTTGTAAGGATAGAACTTACTCCAAGATTTGGTGTGTTGCTCTCTGACTGGCTCTCTGGGGTGTCACTGAGGTGTTAAAGTGGTCTTCCAGTTGTGATTCACCTCCCTATAACATTGATCTCTAGGAGCCTTAGTTAATCCTTCCTGCTCTTGTGCCTACCTGGCCAGCCCTTCCCAAGGATGATGAGGCTCACCCACTGCAGGCCCTGTCTCCTGTTTTCAGCTCTTCAGCTGCCCTGAACTCCAACAAGGATCATTTCCCCTTACCCAGGTTCCTCCATCTTACTTCATCCCATCCAGTGAGAGGACTAGTCTCCTTCCAGTTGCACCATAGAAAGAAACAGAATCTAATATTTATTTCAATTAAATCTTTTTTTTTTCTGTTTTATGATTTTAGCATGTGTAGCATTGTTTAAATAAAAGCATCTACAGTAATTCAACCTATATTTTAGGCTTCTGCCTACTTACACCTGGAAGTCTGCAGCAGCTTTCTCTGTAGCCTTCTGCAATACTTCCCTTCTTCCATACAGAATTAGATTTGTGCAAAGCAAAAATGAGATATGTCATTTCTCTACTTAAAAACATCATAGGATCTTTTTCTAGTTAGATCACACAAAAAATCCTGTGCTTAGGAACAAATCCTTTTGGGTTCTGGTCCTAATGAGAATGTTCAGCCATATTTCTTGTTCTTTCCAACCCAAACTCAACACTTCCTTTGCTTTAAGGGTGCTGAGGTTCCCTTTTTCTGAGAATCCATTCTTCCTGGAATGCCTTTGCAAAAGCTCTGGCTGAAAATCATTTCTCTGTTTTGCTACTTGGCACATGCCTATTCCATCTTCCAAATCTGGGATATTTTTTCCTCAGTAATCTTGTAGCATTTTGTACTTATTTGGATGAAAATACAGGCAACTTTGTCTGTTTATATGCTTAAGCTCATGAATAAACTGAGCATTCTGAAAGGAAATAGCATGTCTTCTTAAACTGTCTCTCATGCATGTCTAGTAATGCCTGGTTGTTAATAGATATTTGCTAAACAGGTAGAAGGATTAATGCACAGATTTCTTAAGTTTTTTGTTTTATTTGATTTTTGAGATATTTTAATTTCTGTGGCCTCAGATTAGGACTTTAAAATATTAAATAATTTGTATTTTTTATCTCTCGAAACAGGAAATAAACAACTACAAAAATCTTCAAAAGTATAACTTGTTTGAGAATGGAATAATAATACAAACATGGAACTGATTTGAAACCCATTTCTAGTTGAAAAACTAAAATCAGATATTTTGGCAGGGCTTATTGCT
The DNA here is from genome assembly GCF_047511675.1 of Marmota flaviventris. NCBI lineage: Eukaryota > Metazoa > Chordata > Mammalia > Rodentia > Sciuridae > Marmota > Marmota flaviventris. The sequence continues at coordinate 79,069,312 of NC_092512.1, forward strand.
TATTGTTTCATATTTCAGAGAATCTTGCTGTTTAAGAGCAGCCCCCAGTAGATAATCACTGCAGGCAGCACTAAACAAAATATGTTATTAACCCAATTCTTTTTTTAATATTTACTATTTTTAACAAATTTGATTAATATGCAATAATTTTACATATTTATGGGCTATAATATGAAATTTCAACATGTTTACAACATATATTGATTGAATTGGATAATTAGAATTTCCATTTCCTTGGGCTTACAGAATTTGGGCTCCTCTCTTCCAGTTCTTCATAAAATCAATAAAAAGTTTTTGTGAATTTCTGCCATTCCATTGCACTGTGGAACATTGGAACTTATTCTTCCTGTCTAACTGGTTACCATTATCCAAGTTCCCTTTACCTTCTCTCCTCTCCCTCTTCTCTGTCTCTAGTAATCATTCTCCTACATACAGATCCACTTTTTTTTAGCATCCACATATTGATAAAAGACATAAGATCATATCTAAGATAATATAATGGAAGATTGTGTCATGTTCTTGGGGCTTGTGTCTTTGCAGGAGAGGATTTCAAGCAAGACAGGAGACTTAGTAAAAGAATAGCAAAGTTTATTAGAAGAGAAAGAATAGGTGGAAAAGCACCCTCCAGAGAGCTAGCAGACCTTCTCAAAGAGGGAGAGCAACAACTCACTTGTGTCGCTTTTATTGGGGCCGGAGGGAGATTGTTAGAAGGTCCCATCCAAGTGTCACCTCTCAGCTCTGAATGGACAGACTACAGTAAGCTGTAGGGCAACTCATTTTACAGAATTTGTGGTTGGTGGTTTCATTTTAATCATTCCACTGTCCTTGGCCTATAAATCTCTGGTCTGTATTGTTTGTGCAGGGTCTTATTTAAGGTGTCTTATCCATTAGGCCCTTTTGAGCAAATATATCCTTGCCCTTTGGTTCTTATCGCCTGATTTTATCTATCTTCCTTCTGTTGTAAGAGGAATAGTTTATAAGGCTGAGATCAGGCAAGGGTCCAGAAATAGCTATCTCATCAGACCCTGCAATTGCACCGAGGCAGGACTTGATTAACAAATTTGTTCTGTACCAAGTATTTTCAGAAACTCCTCACCCACTGCTCATGTCTAATTGCTAAGTAACAATATAAGTATCAGACCCCATATATAAGGGCACATACTTGACAGATATGTAAAGATCACCATGGAGCAGTATGGTAGAAACGTCCATCAACATGTCTAAGAATGAAGTGTGACAAACTGTGATCAAGTCCTTATTTTCCTTCTATGAGGAGAAAAATAGAAAAATCTCATCATAGCTTTTGTGGGGAAACTGGTCCTATTAGTTCTATATTATATTTGAATATCTTCACTAATGTATAAATAAATGGTTTACTGATCAATTTTTTAGTCCAGATTCAAGTTTCCATGTAGTAGAGAGTCTCTCATGTTATTGTCGGGGGAGACATGGGCAGCTCTGCTTTTCTGGTTGGGAAGGTCTCTGGGGACAGTGGGTCATGTGAGTCCCTGTGAGGAACCACCCAGAATCACACATGCAATGCCCCTGCAGTGTTGCCAGTGGGTGTCTCACACGGACATGTTCTGAAAGGGAAAAACCTGCAGCTTTGCCATCTTGATCACGAATCATACATGAATAACTCCTGCAGTCAAATTCTCCCCGTCAGTCTCTCCTTTTTCCTCTGAGCCGTAGGTGGTCTTGCTGAAACAGATTTCCCTACCAGTGGCCCTGTTTATTGCCAATCTATAGAACACATTTATTTCTCCGCCAAGTGGAGCTGAGATCCATTAGTGTCAGTACCTGTAGCAAGAGAGGCCCAGGTAGCCATAAATTAGCTACAATCTTCAATAATCTTCCCTTAGAAAACCCCAAAAAAAGGAGCAGTGGGTAGCTGTGGAATTATCTTGTGACAGTTCCATTACCTGGTGGCATTATGCAGTGGATTAAAGGGTGGCAGGTTAACTGCCCTGAAAGTAAATTGAAGTTAAGTGTGGGTCTCGTTAGGAAGTAATAGATTTTTTTAAGTTTTGCAAAGATCTTTTTTTTTTTTTCCCTTCTGCTAAAATGAAGAGAGAGAGAGGAAAGAAAGAAAGCAAGACAGAACAACAGCCACTTACTGCCTGTCTCCAATGCTTCTGTCCTCATTCTGATGTCTTCTACTGTTCATTCCTCTTCAGTTACTCTGTGGCATTGATATTAACACTTTTAATTATATTAATTATATTAACATTTTTAATTCTTTAGTATCTTCTTTTCCATAATTTCCCCCCTTTTTAAAAAAATATTAGATGCATACTTTAAAAATTTTGCTCCTTTCTATAGTTTCAAAATTTTAATCCCCTTTTTTTGGATGTACTTATTTTATAGTATACCTATTTTGTTGTATTTCCTCATCCAGTGGCTTTTCTGTTCATACCAAAGGCCCTGATATGTCAATTCCACGGATCACTAAGCCACTGTCCACTGTTGTAAACCAAGATTTGGAGGGAGGGGGCAGCCTAGATGAAGTACATGCTGTTCCTGTAGGTGGATGATCTCTAGTGTGACTTACTAGGGTGACTTTACAGAATTTGCACAGTCACAGGGGGACTGTTCATGGATGGTCCTTTGCTCAGCATCTGGAGCAGAGTCTTCACAGTCAGGGAGGACCTGAAGCTCCGATGACACATCATTTAGAAACACAGGACTGTGTGAATGCATTACATGTTCTTTTTAGGGGCTGGGAGGAGCCCTGCAGTTTAGGAATCTAAAGAGTTCTTGTCGTTTGCTTCATAGTAAATTTGTTCATGGGTAAATGGAGGTACCCATCAAGGATACTTTTTCCTTGTCTGAACACATCTCTCTCAAGGTTGTTGACTTAACTGTATATTTGTAACATGTGAGGCAGACAGTTGGTCAACTTGTTGTTGTTATAACTAAATGCCAGAGGGAAATTAACTTTATATTAAAAAAGAAGTTTATTTAAGTCATAGTTTCAGAGGCTCAAAGTCCTGGTGCTGGCCCCTGTTTAGTTCTGGTGAGGATCTTCTTGACTGAATCCCATCATGGTGGGTATGTATGTAACAGGAGGGATCCCATTTCAGACAGGAAATCAGAGAGGGAGACTCAGACTTTTATGACAACTCACTCAGCTATGGGCTTTTGTAACAGCTTGTTCTCCTAAGAACTTACTCCAAGAGACCAGTATTCTCTTCCCAAGGTGGTGTCCCCAGTGACCTCAGAACCTTCCACTAAACCTTTCCTCCTGAATTTTCCATCAGCTCCCACATCATGACACTGGAGACCTAGCTCCCAACACATGAACCTTTGGAGAAACACACTTAAGTCACATACAAGCCATAGAATGACCATTACATTTGTTTGTTTGGGAAAATTCCTGTTTACACCTGAAGTTCCTTCAAAGTGAATCAATACACGCTCAAGTGGGAGAAGCAGGATTGCTTCCTTGGCTCCTTGACAAGGACTTTCAGGCCTGTGTGATGACAGGTCTAGGGTCAGGTAGTTCAGGGTACGTTAGAGAGTAAAGGACAGCACTGTGACTGCTAAAAGCTAACGTGAATGCCCTTCAAGCTGAGGTGTCACTCAAATACAAGGTTTGAGTGTGGGTCAGTCACTGTTCTTACAGTTTTATTGTTATACAGCCAGACACATTTATTTACATATTGTCTGTGGCCACTTACTTCTTGCCATACAGTGTTGAATTATTGCAACAAACACTATATGCCTTAAAAAGCCAAAACCATTTGCTATTTGTCCTTTATGAACAGGCTGCTGATGTCTTCTCTCACAGAATAAAAGCACAACTGAAGAATGATATTCTTTGATGAATTTTTCTAATTTATCTTGTCCAGGGAATGATATTGTTCATCTTTGGGGTTATCATTTTCTCACCTCAAAATGAGACACTCACATCAAAACTATCTGAGTGGATGTTGTTTTCTTATTAACTTTTTCGATTTTACAGATGGGATAGCTTTAACCTAAGATTAATAATACTTCTTTATAATTGGTTGATGTTCATTGCACAAAAAGAAATGTTCTGGGATGTGCATTTTCTCTCATTAAGACAATTTAACAATGAGTTTCATGGGCTTTTGTGTGCTGCAAAATGGATAAAATAGTTTGAGGTGTATCTTTTCCATATGCCATGGCACATTAACACCTTTTAGTCCATTGTGAAGTGGATGTTAACTTTCCCAAGGATACACAGTTTGCAAGTGGAGAATGCAAATTTTAACCTGAGTCTCATAGATGATTCCAAAGTTTGTGAATTTAGCCACCGTAATTGCTTCCTATGACTGCTGTAACAAGTTACCATAAAGTAGATGCCTTAAACCAATATGGATTTATTATCTTATAGTTCTAGATATCAGAAGTCTGATGCACTTATTGCTGGGCTAAAATCAGGCCTCCATCCTCTTCCAAAGCCTTCAAGGTAGCATTCATTTCTTTGACTTTTCAACTTCTAGAGGCTGCCAATGCTCATTGGCTAATGGCCACCTCCTTCTTACTCTTCTCCCTCATTTTTCTACTTTTTAGGAACTCTTGTAAATATATTAGGCCCATCCAGATAGTCCACAGCAATACTTTCATCTTAATATGCTTTACCTACTCACATCTACAGTGGTTGTTTTGTCATTCAAGGTAACATTACAAGTTCCAGGGGTTAGGCAGCGGACATCTTTGGAGGGTGGGGTGGGGTTCACAGCCACCATGCAAAACTTACCATTGTCAAGTCTGGTTTTGGTTTTATATTGTTGCAGTTATACCACAAAAGAAGATTGGAGAAACAATCTTAGTACACAGAATACTGGCATGAGAGCTCTGGTATCAAACCTTGGATTTCACATGTACTGTGTAACCTTTTGTTATCTTTCCTAGTCTCATATTTCTCATATCTAAAGTTAGAATAATTATTTAAATATCTCATCTGTTTATGGAGAAGATGAATTTTGTTGTTGTTATTGTTGCAATACTGGGGATAGAAATGAGGGGCACCTATCTCTGTGCAGGTCACAATTCACTCATTTTCCTTTCGCAGAATCATGACATTTGCAGGAAAAGTGTATTTCCAGAATGGAAACACAGAGGACAGCCTTTAAATTACATAGTAATTTAGGTGTAGCTAAATATTTTCTTTTACTCATGAAATGTCATTGGTATACTCTCTAATTTTCTCTTTATATTAAAATTGTTGAGGAGTTTTGACATTAATTTTTTATGATTATAAATAAAACTTCTCCTAACTTCACAATGGAAAGAACTCTGTTGCCACTGCTGAAACTCTGTGCTTTGTACCTCTAATTAGGTCAGCTTGTCATCTCATTAAACAAAAAGAAATCCTAACAGAACTTGAATCCATATTTTTTTTTTTTTTTTTTTTTTTGCTTTTTGCCTGGAATTGAGGAAAGCAGTTGTGATTATATGTTTAAGTACATGAAAAAAAGCAATAATAACTATTATTGTGCAAAATTTGTGGAATATATGAAAAGCTTTTTAAGGTATTTGTAAAGCACAATGAAGATATCTGTGAAATAATATTAATACTTGTCACTCATAATAAATATGAAGAAAGTGGAGAATATTTAAAGATGCACTGAAAATAGTGGGTTCATAGGAATTAACTGACCCATTATACTCATGTTCATTTTAACAATGGATGATACTTTATAACCATTTTTAAGTAGAAGAGAACTCTCTTCTTCCTCCTCCTCCTCCTTGTCCTCCTCTTTCTTTTTGACATGGCTTCTACGTCAATGAAATTATTAGCTTCTTTGCTATTTTTAATTACCCAAAGTGATATTTGCAAATGGGATTAAAATATATAAACATAATGCACAATATATTATATTCAAACTTTGTTTTTCCTGCCTGTTCTATTATTGGAATAAGGGACATAAAAGCAGCTTTAAAAAGAGAATGATGTGCTTTTGAAAGCATTTGACTAATAGCCTCCTTCCAGTGACAGTTTGACACCGAGAGAATTTCTTGGCAAGTAATCAATTTCGTAGAGTAAGCCTCCCTTTTTTTTTGCCCCTAAAAATACTTACCAGCTATTGAATAAAAACTAAAAATATAAAGAATTATTTTAAACAGAAACAAGCTCAAAAGGAAGGGCAGTTCTTACATGCCAGAAAGGATAAGGAGACTAAAAGTCAAGTAGGAATCAGGAGGAAGTGCTCTCTTGGCTCAGGAGTTAGTATACTGTACCTCAGGCACACTCTTGGTCTTAGGGATGGAGAGGTGTGTTTTAATACCCACGTAAGGTAAGGAGACATGGCCTCCAGCCTTCTGTAGGCACCATTCCCTGAAAAATGCCTACCTCACTTCTGTAAGGGAGAAAGGGAACTAGAAAACCTGTTTGCTTCAGGAAAGAGGAAGAGACTCTTGACTAAACATTAGGAACTAAGGTTAGGATGAAAGAGGAAACTTTCTGGGAGTTTCCTTTAAAAATGGAACATTTTTTTCTTCTTTCTAGAGATGTGACATGTTTTCTGGTCAATAACACCAAACACTGTATGGAACTTAAAGTGGCAGATAATGAGTAAATTTGTCCACCACCTCCTTCTCATGTTGAGCTAAACCAGTGCAATACCATCTTGTCAGGAGAGATTCTCAAAAGAAGAAACTGTAGAGCCCCTAAGTTCTCCAACAGAAAACCCAACAAATGGCTTATATAGATTTTAAGCAAATGTGTACAAACACACTTAACATACGGTTACAGCAGGATAGCTTTAGTCTGTTTCTAACAACCAAGCACACATTCATTGGTGCTCAGAGAAACAGGTACAACCAATATATAAAGAATTTTTGTCTTCTCAGCACTAACAACTAAAAAGTACACACATGTGATGCTTTGATCTTTTTTCTTAATTTATTGTGGTATATTCATAGGATATATTCATAGGTATATTCATAGGATAGTTTAGCTATTGTGAATTGAGGTGCTGTAAGCGTTGTGCAGTTGCATCACTGTAGTATGCTGATTTTCCCCTTGTCCTGTCTCTCCTCGTTTTCTCTTCAATCCCTTTTCTCTAGTCCAATGACATCTTTTCTATTTTCATGAGATTCTTCACCTTCACTTTTCCCCCCTTCCACATATGAGAGAAAACATTTAACCATTGACTTTCTGGGTCTGGCTTTATTTCACTAAATGTAATCTTCTGCAGTTCTATCCATTTGCGAGCAAATGCCATGATTTCATTCTTCTTCATGGCTGAGTAAAGCTCCATTGTATATAATTACATGACTTTTTTTTTTTAACTTTGTTGACAAGCATCTGGATTGGTCTCATAACTTGGCTATTATGAATGGCACTGCTATAATCATTGATGAGATTGTATCTCTATGGTACACTGACTTTAGGAAGTGGGATAGCTGGGTCATATGGTGGTTCTATTCTTTTTTCCTTTTGTTTTATTTATTTGTTTTTTCTAGATATATATGACAATAGAGAATATATTTTGACATATTATACATTCATAGAATAAGTATAACTGTTCTAATTAGGATCCCATTATTGTGGTTATACATGATGTGGAGTTACATTGGTTGTATATTCATCTATAAGGATAGGAAAGATATGTCTGGTTCATTTTATTGTTTTTCTATTCCCATCTCCTTACCCTTCCCTTCATTCCCTTTTGTATAGTCCACTGAACTTCTAATCTTCCCTTCCCTTGTTGTGGATGAGAATCTACCTACCAGAGAGGACATTCTGCATTTGGTCTTTGGGGACTGGCTTATTCCACATGGCATGATCATCTCCAGTTCCATCCACTTACCAGCAAATGTCATAATTTCATTCTTCTTTATGGCTGAGTAATATTGCATTGTGAGTGTGTGTTTGTGTGTTTGTGTGTGTGTGTGTGTGTGTACATTTTCTTTAAAGCAAATAACCCAATCAATAAATGGGCTAAAGGATTGAACAGGCACTTCACAGAAGAAGAAACATGAATGGTCAAAAATGTATGAAAGAATGTTCAACATCTATAGAATTAAGAGAAATGCAAATTAAAATACACTGAGCTTACATCTTACCCCAGTCAGAATGGCAATTATCAAGAATACAAATAATAATAAATATTGGTGAGGATGTGGGGAAAAAGGTACATACATTGCTGGTGGGACTACAAATTGGTGTGACCACTCTGGAAAGCAATATGGAGATTCCTCGGATAATTTGGAATGGAACCACCATTTGACCCAGCTATCCCACTCCTCAGTTTATATCCAAAGGACTTAAAATCAGCATACTACAGTGATGCAACTGCACAACGCTTACAAGCACCTCAATTCACAATAGCTAAAATATGGAACCAACCTAGGTGCTTTTCAACAGATGAATGGATAAAGAAAATGGAACCCACCAAGGTGTCCATTCCTATTTTTTTGAGATATCCCTATACTGCTTTTCAGAGTGGTTGTAATAATTTGCAGTTCTACCAATGATGTATGAGCATACCTTCCATTCAACATCCTCATCAGCATTTATTATTATTTGTATTCTTGATATTTGCCTTTCTGACTAGAGTGAGATAAAGCCTCAATGTAGTTTTGATTTTCATTTTTCTGATTGCTAGATATGTTGAACATTTTTTTTCATATATTTCTTGACCATTTATATTTCTTCTTTTAAGAAGTGTCTGTTTAGTTCTTTTGTCCATTTATTATTTGGGTTATTTCAGTTTTTGATGTTAAATTTTTAAGTCCTTTATATGTTATGGATATTAATTCCCTGTTTGAGGAGCAGGTGGCAAAGATCTCCCATTCTGTAGGCTTTGTGGCAGTTTTAATCCAAGCCTACACTACATGAGAGGAATTTGAATTTTCTCAACACCATGGTGCCGAGAAAGACAAGATGATAAATTATCATGAAAAACTAAATCCCCTGAAACTCTAGAAAACAGCAAATGAGTAATCACCATCCAGACAACTTCCACAAGCCAGTGTGGACAGACAGGCCCAGCAGGACAAAGAAAACACCCTCATCCTCACACACACAATTTAGAATTCACTTTAGGAAATAAAGTGCCACCAGATAGTGATGAGAATAAATGAAAAGCATTAAACTAAACTAAAATAAAACAGAATCGAGGGATGCTGAAATAATTCAAGAAACTATAAAATAAGTAGACTTAGCATAATTGTATAGGTGAAAGAATGAACGAACGAAACCTCTTTAAAGAAGGAAAGATAAAAATTACAGATAATTTGAAAAAAATAAATTTTAAGACATGATCTATAGAGTTCAAATTAAAATCTATAGATATTGTAAAGTTCAAATTAAAATGTCTGTAAATATTTTATCCAGTTATATAAGTATAACTGGATAAAGGATGATGTTTTGTGGGAACTAGAAGATAAATTTGAGTAAACTGGGCTGGGGCTAGAGCTCAGTGGTGGTGCACTTGCCTGGCATGTGTGAGGCACTGGATTCGATTCTCAGCACTGCATATAAATAAATAAATAAATAAAGGCCTGTTAACATCTAAGAAAATTTTTTTTTTAAATTGAGTGAACTGGAAGATAAATTTGTAGAAATAATTCAGCTTATAGTATAGACAGATGGAAAGAATGCCTAAGGGAGGTTAAGAGGCATAAAGACTGAAAACCAAGTTTTTACAGAAGTTCCAAGAGGAGCAACACAGGAGTGGAAGGTATTTAGACAGAGCACCAAACCAAAGTTATTTTGCAGTTTTGAAAATATGAATAAAATTTATAAGTCAAGTATTAACAGTTAAGATTAAAGTGGCCAATAAAAATAAAATGTTTATAACTTAGCTGGCCTGTAGAAAAAACATCTATATAGCTATCCAACTAGCAGTTACCCCCTGACCTAACTTTCTGTTGTGGTTGGGATCCGGAATGATCCTCAAAGGCTTGTGTGTTGAAGGCTTGGCCTTAGTGTAGAAATGTACCTAGGTTGGGGCTTTGGGTAAGTGATTGGATCATGAGGGCTCTAAAGCCACCAGTGGATTAATCCATTGATAGATTCATAATTTGATGGCATGATTGTGAGGTAGTGGAAAGTCGAAGAGATGGGGCATAGTTGGAGAAGGTGGATCACTAGGGGTGTGGATTGGAAGGACATATCTTTACCCAAGCTCCTCTCTCTCTCTCTGTTTCCTAGTTGTCATGAAGTAAGCATGACATACTTTCCTCTGTCATATGTTAAGTAATTTTACATGATTTGTAAATATGGTGTCTAATAACATTGTCCCACATAGTATTCCTTTTTTCTTTCATTTATTTTTCTGTCTTTTTGATTATGGTATGAGGGGAAATTCTCCATTTTAGGGACTGCATGTTTTTAACACCTAATATTTGTCAATCAACCTTTTAATCAAAATGAGAACACAGACTCTGAAATGTCAAAGGGTTGCAGTATGTAGGCAGAATTTGATAAAACTGTTTTTGTAAAAAAATATTTTATCCTGATCATGAAAAATATACAAACAAACAAACAAACAAATAAAAAAAAAACCCAAAACAAATTTATGATTTAGATCTACTATTGAGGTTAAGAAAAGAAAGGATTTAATTGTTAATTGTTGCCATGCTGTCAATGTTTATAATGGTCAGCTTTCCATTACTATAACAAATACCTGAGGCAAATCAACTTAAAGATAGAAAGGTTTATTTCTGATCACAGTTTTGAAAGTTTCATTCCATGGTTGCTTGGTCCTGTTGCTTTGTGTCCTGTGGTGAGGCAGCACATCACTGTGAAAGCATGTAGTCGAGACATGTACTGTTTACCTCATACCCGTCAAAAAGCAAAGAGAGAGAAAGGTGGGGCTGGGGTCCCAATATCTCCCTTAAGGGTATACCTTTAGTGATCTGTCTTCTTTAAGTCTTTAAGTGATCATGCCCCATCACTTAAAGACTCCACCATCACCAAATAGCCTCATGTTCTGGGGACCACACCTTTAACACATGGCTTTTGGAGGATATTCAAGATTAAAACTATGGAAATATCCAGACGTTATTTTTATTACATGTTTCATGTTTAGATGCTTGTTCAGATTTGCCCATGGATTTCTGATGGCTATGAGTTTGTTTCTTTCCCTATGTGAATGTCTGCCCCAGTCTCTATGATTGCTTGTAGGTATCTCTGTCTTGCTATTGATGCCTCTGCCTTTGTTGATACTGTTTTTATTTTTCAGTTTCTTCCTTTTGTTTTTCCTGGTTATCTGTCCTCTCTTTCCCTTTTTCTCTGTAACTGATCATAAGATAGAGCTTAAGTGATTAATTTTATTTTTAGACATAATTGTAGAGTTCTATATTTTGTACTCTGCTTTTGGAAATTTGATGACTATTACATTTTTAGTTCTGCGTAAAATATGTAAAATAGCTTAGCTTATTTTCCTCCTGTAAAAACGGCAGCAGAAAGAGAAGTTCTTCCTCCTACAAAAGCAAAAATTGGGTAGTCTTTTATATCCATTAAAGAATTTAAAAAGTCACTTGATTCCCTTTCTCCATTTATTTACTTTTCGGTGCCATTTCTGTTACAGAGCTAATGTTTCTTAACATTTATATGTCTCTCTCTAAAAATGCCTAAAATTTTAATTGTAGAAATTTGAAAGAAGAAAAAAATAGTCTCCTTGAAAATCTTTGAGGAAAAATTGAGTTCTGAGACAAGCTCTCAGTGAAAGGTATTCTGAAGAACTCTCCTTCTCAAAAAAAAAAAAAAACCCAAAAACCAAAAACCAAAACAACAAGAAAACAATTTTCTTTCTGATGTTTTCAGAGACCATAAATTAATCATAAAGTTATTTCGTACTGTGTTTCTGAACTGACTAATCATGCTGGATGTTCTCATTGTTTTAATTTCATTGGTGTGAAATGCCATTTACTTTTCTCCTAAGAAAGCAGCCATCCTGAGGCAAAAGAAATTTTATTTTGTGTGAGAATACACAAGGACATTTTGCTTTTTTGAAGGACATGTTTCAAATGTATTTTTCTCTCTAAAAAAAAAGCCACTAAATGATCATATTCATTCTGAAAACTCAGGAGTGTCTCAGAAAGCTTTTCTGCAAGGACACTTTATCACAAAGCACCATTCCTCCATGTTTATGGGAATGGCTTTTATTTGTTTCATTAAAATCATGCATTGCTGCATTATCTGCCTTTCATTCTCTGAATCAGGAAAGCATGCATATCTCCCCAAAATGCCATACGGATATCTGTCCTCCTGTCTCTGTGAATGATCCAGCTGAATGACAGTTATTATTATCCATCCTTCTAAAGCCGTCTTTAAGTCAAACTGTGGTTATGAAATTAGATATAGATTGACATTGTAGTCTTTGTGGCAAGGAATAGCTCATTTCAAGGTCTGCAAATATTTTCTTTCAACTCTCTGTACATAAATATAGCAACAAAAACATTTCTTTTCTCTCCCTCTCTTTTTAAACATAACTTGTCTCCTTTTGTTCTTATTGTTCCACCTGTAATCTAAAAGGTGGGAATCTAAATTAAACACAGCTCAATGTTTTATTATCAGAACCAGGAGATTCTTTATGTCAATGGTTTTCATTCTTGCTTTGAAACAGGGCTGTCTATACTATATGCATTCAGAGCAGTTAAGGTTAAAGTTACCAGGCCTCCGTGATGGTTTTTGTTTTCAAAAGAAAGGGGGTTTTACTATCAGAAATGCCATCTCGGGTTATATAACTCTACCTTCATAACCATGCTGCCTCACACCAGATTACTAGTTTTAAATATGGAACAAATGTTTAATATTAGGTTTGGGGAGGATAGTTTTCAAGTGCAATGACATGGTATTAATGCAGAAGCTATTTCTTTATTCTTACTAATGACTAATTTTAAGCAAGAAAGAAGTGATACAAAGTTTATAATGGAAAAAGTTTTTTTTTTTTTTTAAATTGACATTCTTCTGACTAATGCAGATGAATTGATAAGAAATGCTCTGAGAGTTTATTGATCTCAAACTTTCCTCTAAGGAGACTGGAGTTGATTTGAAAAGCCAAACATAGGGCATACACAATTAATAAGTTACTAAATATAAGGCTTGTAATAAAGCTCATTGAAAGGCTCCCTACATTTCTTTAGAGATGATATGGTGAGCCATGGTAAAAGCAATATGCAGTAACAGGAAAAAGAATGGTTAATGTTTAACTGAATTATTTAAGAGATGGGAAACATCAATACCAAGTGACTGAAGTTAACAAAACCATGATTATGCTATCTGAGAAAATTCAGTGTTCTAGTATCTAAAACCTCCATTTACCATTTCTTTTCTTAACACTTACAATTCACAGACATGAACTTAATTTAGTTTTCTGGTTTCCTTTATCTATTATTTCTCGTATTCTGTATAATTTGATTTTAACCAGAGTTAAACTACATCTGTTTTTCTTTTCTTCTTCTTTTTTTATATCAGGGATTGAATTCAGGGGTACTCAACCATGGAGCCACATCCCCAGCCCTATTTTGTATTTTATTTAGAGACAGGGTCTCACTGAGTTGTTTAGCGCCTTGCAGTTGCTGAGGCTGGCTTTGAACGTGATCTTCCTGCCTCAGCCTCCCAAGCCACTGGGATTACCAGCATGCACCACCATCCTGGGCTAACATTTGATTTCAACTCTCTGTAAATTGAAAATAGCAACAAAAGCCTCTCTTTTTAGCATAGTTCAACCATGTTTACTCTTATTAATTCACCGGTAGTAGACTAGGTGAGAAACTAAGTCTAAACACAGCTTAATGTTTCATTATCAGAGCCAGAAGACTTGTTATGTTAATGGTTTTCATACTTGCTTTGGACAGGGACCTCCATCCAATGTTATATGCATCAGGGGCAGTTATTTTGAGGATCAAAGTATATTCTAAAAAATTAATTCAGAAGGTATGTGGGAAATCCCTCTAGTTCCTGCTCAATTTAGCAGTGAGTCTTAAATTCCTTTAAAAAATTAAATATGTTACAAATTAATTTAAGGATAACTTCAAAGATAAATTGTATTAACTATAAGCAAGTGAGAGGAATGGGATAATGGTAGTATGTTGGCAGGAAAATTGTTTTAAAATTAGGAGTGAATTTAGCTTGAAATTATGGGAATTAATAATTATGTCAGTTTCCTAGTGCTGTCATAGCAAAGTACTGCAAACTGGGTGTCTTATACCAACAGAAATTTGTTATTCCATAGTTCTGAAGCCCAAAATCAGGGTATTGGCAGGGCTGTGTTTCCTCTGGAACCGAAAGGGGAGAATCCTTTGCTCCTTCTAGTTTCTGGTAGAGGGCAACAGCCCTTGGCTTGCAGCTGGGGTACTTCAGTCTCTGCCTATGTCATCACATGACCCCTTCACTGTGTGTCTGTGTCTACGTAGTCCTCTTCTTTATAGGGACACCAGTCATATTGGATTTGAGTCCACCCCAGTGACAGCATCTTAACTTGATCACATCTGTATAAAGTGTCTTTCCAAATGATAAGATCTCAATGATAGGTACTAAGGATTACTGATTTGACATATTTGGGGGGACATAATTCAGCTCATAACAATAATTAAACTAAATGTTTCATGAAACCAAACAGACTTTTACTTATTTCATTGGAAATGACAGATTAAATCAGAGCTGTAAAAGAAACAAATTGACTTGGCAAAATACTCTAGGTAGCTTAAGTTTAATTGGAAACAAAACTTTTCAAAATATGCTTTTGAAACATGTTATTCACCTCATACCTGGTGCTCCATTTATAAATATAATCTGAACAGTTCCAAAGGCCCTGGAGTCTCTCAAAGAATATGAAAAGAGGAACACTATTTAACAGGCTTCTCGAGGTCAGTAACATTTTGACTTGAAGATAAACAATGTCAATATGAAGAAGGAAACTTTATAAGAAAAAAAGGTCATATAAATTTAGATAAAAAATTTAAAAAAAATTGGAAATCCAAGTTAAGCAATATGTATCTATATTACCCACATTTATATATAACAAATGATATGTTTAACTTTTAGCAACACTTATTATCATTGTTGAGCTCTTAGTAATAAGTGTGATATCAGACAAGAGTATACAAAAAGACTGGTGGAATAGACCAGAAGTGAGTGAGAAAAGGTGCTCATATTTGGAAATATCATATTTGAAAGAGCTGCTAGACATAGTGAGAAATCCGAACATGTCGATAAGTGATACAACAATAATTGGCTCTCTTTCCAGGGACAAAAAAAAAAAAAGAGTGGTTTATTTATTTGTTTGTTTGTTTTCTGGTGCTGCAGATTGAACCCAGGGCCTTATGCAAACAAGTGCATGCAAGGCAAGCACTCTACCAACTGAGCTATAACCCTAGCCCATAAAAAAGAGTATGAATTCTTATATCATATGAAAATCAGTTCTGGGTAAGGAAAGAAATTTTAAGTAAGATATAAAACATAATAACCATAAAAATTTATAACTTGACTGTAGAATTAAAGAATTTTTTTTTTATCAAAACCCAACATAAATGAGAGTGACCCAAAACAGCACGAATATGGAGTAAATACATTTGGACATAAAAAAGTATTAGCATCCAGAATATATATTTATAGAGTTCCTGATAGTAAGAAAGAAAACTATGCCCCCATTAAAAATGGATAGGAAGTGTAAATAGGCACTTTTACATAAGAAAATAGTTGAAAATTAGATTCCCAATCAATATGTAGAAGGTGCTCAATCACATAATTAACTTGAAAAATGCAAAATCTAAATAAAACATAATTTCATAGCCATCGATTAACAAATATTTAAAAAGTCATATTTTCAGGTTATACATAGGAAAATGATTTTCTCTTGATTTTAAATCTTTCAACACAGCCTCCTCCTCCAAAACTATAAGATCGGCAAAGAGGGTGCACAAAAAATAACACACAACCTGTGCCTTCAGAATTAGCAGAGACAGAAGGGTGTGAATTCCAAAATAACTGTGTTTAAAAATACTCAGCAATATGCAACAGAACTGCCCATGAACTCTACATCCCCTGCAACTCTAGAGCTTTCAGGGAGTGGGTACTTTAAAAATCTTCACGGACAACGAAAAGGGGAAGAGAACTTAGATGAAAAAAATTCCTCTAGAAGGAAAAGTTCAACACCAAGTACCATTTTGTCAAAAGTAACTGTGGAAACCAGAAGTTCACAGCGCCCGCTACAAATCTCAAAAGTGTCCAGCGATAGCATTTACTTATGAAAGAAGAAGTGAGTAGAGAAAAGATAGTGACCTCTTCTGATCTGAAAGCAGAATGAAGTGAAATTACAGATGCTATGGGGGAAAAAAAAAGAAAGAAAACATTTCAATTCCTACTTCACTGCACCACTAACATTGCCATTAAAAATGTTGTACATCACCATAGTGATTGAAGAACAAGCTATCGAATGAGAAATTCATTTTACAAATATTTCAGAATGAAAAGAGGTCAGACAAATGTTAAATAAAGGCATGCAACAATAAAACATAAATGCAAATTGCCAGGATTCAGGGGACTCTTAAGTCCTTAGAGGAGTGGCATTGGTGAAAGAAGAGGCAGGTTGCAAGTGAGGAGCAGCCTCTAGAAAAAAATCTGCTGCCCCTAGAGGGGCTTTTATTTTTATATCTTTTTTACAGGCTTTTTTTTTTTTTCAGGTGGTTAATGGATAGCCTCAAAGTCTGAAACTTCTTTGATTTACATGATTTTCAAGAGTTACAATCTTAGTTCTGACATATATTGATTACCTAAGATATTAAGTACATTGTTTAAAATATTTTTCTATAACCTTAGCCAATCATGATTAAGCTTTTATATTTTCACCTCAATCACTAGGTGCTAGGTTACATGTCTCTGGACCTATTATTAACTTCTAACTTTAAGCATACCTATAATTATTTCATTAATCTTTAACTTTAAAGCATACCTCTGATTATTGGTAAGCTTTCTTACTTCTAAACTAAAGTTCCAGTAAAACACATGTGAAATAGTGAAAGCCTATTACTTAAAAAGCCTACTATTCTGAAGTGCCTCTAAAATATATCTATATTAATTTTACATTATTCTATTTTTAATTTCCAAGGTAATATCCTTTTTTCATATGAACTATTTTAACTGCTTTCTTAAAGAGTTTCCATGATCCTCAGTCAAAGCACACCAATTCTTATATCTTTGTAATCTTTAACTAAAGGGCAGGCTCTGCACCTCAACCCATTTGCCATTAATATTAATTGTGTGTTTTCCATTCTCATCATAAATTCCTGTGTAAGGCAAAGGAGGGTCTGTTGGTGGGGGGAATGTATGTTGTATACAGGTTGTGGCTTTAGAATGGGGAGGTGGGGTGGGGAGCTTAGTGTAAGTTGTTAAGCTTTTCTCAGGAACCTAGATTTGCAATCTTTTTTTTCCTGTGAATTTCTTGAGGAATAACACTATTGTTTGTATCTTGAGAGATATTGAAACACACCTCGTGGCATTTCTCAATTGTATTTTTAGTAGGATACAATTCTAGGAATTTTCCTGCAATCTCAGGCAATATATACTTTTATCATTGATTGACATATGTCCTATTATCCATATCATGAATATCATAAACAAAACACTTAACACATTCCTCATAGTTCTGGTTTCCAGATGGGTCTGCCCCACCACAGCATCCCCAATGCTGTGACCCTGTCAGACATTGGGTGCAGGAACGCCTTCACCAGCAAATGTAAATATTTTCAGAGGAAAAATCTTCCAGAAAAAACTGAAACATTGGGAAAGAACAATTTCACATTAAAACTTGAATTAAATAATAACTTCAGCATTCAAACGAGTGCTTGGAAATATAAAAAAGCACCTGTTGTCAGAAATTAAGAAACCAAATGTAAGATAAAGGGAGAGAAAGAGAAGCTGAAGAAGAGAAAGATGGAAAGATGAAACTAAGAAGGAGAAGGAGGGTGAGGAAGGGAAAGGGGAGGAGAAAAGGGGGAGGATATTAGAGTCTTAATAAAAAAAAAAAAAGATAAAGACTAAATTAAGTTGTGCCAAAGGATAAGAGAGTCACTTTGCCAGGAAATAGATTACAGAGAATTTCTATATGACTATTGTGGAAATGTGAATTTTTCATCCACTTTGGATAGCATTTTGGCATTATTTATGAAAATTAAAAGAATGCACAAGGATGTGTATTACAGAAAAATTCTATATGCTCATTATAAAAGTATGAATTGCACATCCATTTTGGACAGCATTTCGACCTTATGTCTTACAATTGAAGGTGTACTCTGCAGCCATCTTCTCTGGCTCTAACATCAATATCTCCAAAGCAGATATCTACAGACCACTGCCCGTTCACCAAATCTAACTGACTGATTTTGTGAAGCTGTATTGGAACACAGTTGTGTCCCTTTGTTTCTGTGTTGTTTATGGCTGCTTTTCTGCAAAATGGAGGAGTAGTTGTAACTAGACTAATTGTCCCACAAAGCTGAAAACATTTACTCTCTGGACCTCCATGGTAAAAGAAAATACCAGTGCTTAGCCTAGAGATACTCTTATACATTTGAAGAAACATGTGAGAATGTTCATAGCACTTAAACTGAAAACCTCACAGTATTCATTACCAGTAGAGTAGAAAACTAAATTGGAATAGTTTCCGGTAAGGAACTATTTAATATACAGGTGCGAAAATGAAGGAGGTACAGAGGTGTGCAACAACACAATTGTACCTCTGACTAATTTACTGAGTTAAAAAAGAAAAAAAGGAAGCAAGGGCACCATATTTTTATTTGTGCCAAGTTTAAAACATGCAAAGTTAAACTATACACAGAATAGTGAGTCATATGCTTGCAGTAAAAAAAGATAAAGTAAAGCAAAAAGCAGATTAACTTTTTATCACGTTTATTGTTTGGAGACAGGGAATACAATTTAATCAATGTGGCTCCTAATTGGAATGTAGGACATTGCTCATATTTTACCCAATCAGTTAATGGGTAAAAGAACTGAACAGGCACTTCACAGAAGGAGAAATAAAATAGTAAAAAAAAAAATATGAGAAAATGTTCAACATCTCTAGGAATTAAAGAAATGCAAATTAAAACTTAAATATGAGAAAATGTTCAACATCTCTAGCAATTAAAGAAATGCAAATTAAAACTATCTCACTCCTGTCAGAATGGCAATTATCAAGAATACAAGTAACAACAAATGTTGGGGAGGATGTGGGGAAAGACGTACACTCATACATTGCTAGTGGGACTGCAAACTGGTGCAGCCACTGTGGAAAACAGTGTGGAGATTCCTTAGAAAGCTTGGAATGGAAACACCATTTGACCCAGTTAGCCCACTCATTGGTTTATACCCAAAGGATTTAAAATCATCCTACTACAGTGATGCAGCCACATCAATTTTTTGGTTATGTGCCCAAGCCCATTTGGCTTATTATTACTATTTGCATTAAGTAATTCTTGTTTGTCTATTTGTTATTTAGTTTTAAAAATGGCTCTAAATTCTAGATCAAGTGATCATTGACTTTTTAACAGGACAATTTATTTAATGCTTATGATTTCATCATATAAGTATAATAATAATGAAAAAATATATTATTATAATAACCTTATAATAATACCTAATAATGATCACACTAATATGTTATTATATAGAATGTATAATATATATTATTTATAATTATATTTATAAATATTATATACTATTATACATTCTATATAATGTATTATAATAACTATAGTAAGAATAACATTTTAATGTATTTATTATTATAGTAAATATAATAATTATGATCCACAAAATATCTTTCACTCTGAGTTTTTGACATATCTATTATATACACTAAGATGGAAACTTTTCGTAGTTCAGTGTTTTTATTTTCTACTGCCTCTGAAAGAATTAGTTGTATATATTGACATATATGGATATACATACAACTATGTAAAATATATTTACATTTCATTGTTTGACGAGATAATTTTGAAGAATGTCACAACTAGTGATTTTTGGTGTTAAATTCTGTTGGTTAAATCACAGCTCTGCTTCCTGTCAATTGGGTGATTCCTGCATGCCTTTTTTCACCTTAGTGTTTTTATCTGTAAAATGGTAATAATAATGATATTTTCCTTTCCATTTTGTGTGACTGAACTAAAAATAAGGTTTAGTAGTCAGAATGGTAAGGACTACTTCCAACGTGTGCTATCTGCCTATTGTTGTTCCAGGTTGTACAGCACCCCAGGTGACATTGATTTATGGCCCGCCCTGATGGTTGAAGACCTGATTCCTGGTACCAGAGTGGGACCGACACTTATGTGCCTCTTTGTTACCCAGTTTCAGCGGCTAAGAGATGGAGATAGGTGAAGAATTATCTGTTATGCTTATCAAAATTGTTTTCTTGCTCCCAAATATATGTGTAAAATAATATTATTGTGTGATTCCATATTTTCTATGATTTCAAATTTATTAAATATAATAAATAAAAGGTAGGTACGGTCTCAAAACTTTTCTGACTACTGATAATATCAGATGGCATTTCTTTTGTAAATCTTTGTAAGAAGAAAAGAAATAGAATGTCTTGGAAAGTCACAGAAGTCAGTGGTTGAGAGGATGCATGTCAGAATTACTATTGAACAATACTCCTTATAACTGTTTAACTTTGGGCAACACCTGACTCTGTTCCAGGCTCCTCATCTGGAAAGTGTGTGTGACTATAGTGCCTGATCTGCAGTACCCCTGCATCCTTAAATGATATTGAGAGGGCAGAGGTTGATAGCAGTTCTGAGCCTCCTCCTTCCAGTCTCATGGAAGGAGAATTATTGGCCAGCTTCTTTGTAAAATCATACAACGAGGACATTGAGTGGAGAGATAACTGGAGACTCTTCTCTAAAATTTCCTGATTTCTCTAAAGTATTTATAGAAAATAAATTGAATTTATGAGATTATGGAAGAAAGCTGACTGGAGAATGTAAGTTAGTCAGGCAATTTTTGTTATCATTGTAAGACTCAATATAAAAGCTAAGAAATCCAAACCTACTAAGCAGCTCCCCTGAATGCTCATGTATCACTCTTCTGACACTTGGAACCAAATATGTTTCAAGACATGGTATCTTCTGATTCATTAAGACAGTTTAATAGTAAGATTTAGGATTTTTGTGAATTGGTTTAATAATTCAACTTTTTGTATTACAGAAATGATGTATATAAAGCTTGAAACATAGCCTAGACTTTAATTAAATTTACCCTAAAAATTATTCTTAACATTTTTCTTCCAAATTTTTTCCACTTAAGGGTGATATCACAAAAAAAGTAGCAAAAGATTTAATTCCCTTAATTATTATGCATTGGCAAATATTAATAGTATATTTTATTGAATTAGTTTTTGTAAATTATTTTTAATGCTCTGTATTTCTTGCCTTATGTAGTTGGCATAAGATGTTCAGTTGGCATTAATTTAAAAACATACATTGGCATTCATTTAAAAATATATATAATCAAACATTGGAAAAGTCTGGGAAACTGCCAATATTTGGGTAAGTTGTCTTCCCTAAGTGTATTAGTTTGCTGGATTTTCTGTAACAAAGTGTACCACACAGTAGGTACCTTAAATAATATAATTTGATTTTTCCCACAAGTCTGAAATTTAAAACTCAGATCAAGGATTGGCAGCGTTGGTTCTTACTCTAGGACCTTTCATCCCAGGTTGCATTTCCTGTCTCTCTGTATTTTCACATCTCTCCTGTGTGTGTGACTCTGTTAACATATCCTCTTCTTATAAGGACACCAGCCACACTGGGTTAAGACCCACCTATATAACCTAGTCTTACTTCAGTTCCCTCTTTAAAGAGGTCTTGTCTCCAAATATTGTCATCTTTCAAAATACCTGGGCTTAGTACTTTAACATGAATTTTGACGGATACTCATGTAAGTGGCAATGTCTTTTCACCTACTATCTTAATTTACTGTTGTATACCAGCATGAAAAAAGCACACGTGGCATTAGTATTTAAATATTTATTGAATGAACAAATACAAGACTCACTGTATCAGTCCACTTTTAAATTACATCCTTTCATCTAAAATTGGATCCATTTATTCTAATTAGTTGGTAAATAGAACCAAAGGCTATATGTGGAATTTAAAAACTTATATTTACTTTTTAGGCCAACACATTCATCTTCAGTTTCTTGGAAAATTTCTAAGGCCAGTTCATAAAGTTTAAATTAAAAAAAAAATGTTTTTTTTTTCCTTAAATAAGAATTCTATAAGACTTTGAATCACCTTATAAAACTTGAGTTTGAGATTGATAATTCAGAAGAGTATAGGGTTGATCAGCTTTATAAATATTTGAAAGAATTAAAAGTATACTTAGTTGGAGCACAAACACGATCTTAGATCTGCTTTGTATTTTTTTCTTTTCTTTTTTTTTTTTGTGGAGCAAAGGCTCACTGTGGATGTTGGACATGCACCTGAGTGACCCGTGAAATTGTGTCTTTTCTGTTAACTACCAGGTTCTGGTATGAAAACCCTGGAGTTTTTACCCCTGCACAACTCACTCAGCTGAAACAGGTGTCACTGGGCCGTGTGCTTTGCGATAATGGTGACAACATTCAGCAGGTTCAGCCGGATGTCTTTGTGAAGGCGGAATACCCACAGGGCTACCTGAGTTGTGGTGAGATCCCAAAGATGGATTTGCGAATGTGGCAAGACTGCTGGGAAGGTCAGTAATGACATGTGCACATATAATGCTTTCAGAGCCAAAGAAACTCCCTGTGTTCTCTCACGTCTCTTCTATTGATCTTCCTCTCACTCCTTTATTTATTTATTTTTGATTGGTACATTTATATATGTGCACAACAAGCTATTGCTTATTTCATTCTATATTTCTACCCCTTTACCTTCTTTCCTCCCTCCTTCTTCGTCTTTTCCATCTACTTTACTGATTTATCTCCTTTCCAATCTCATTTCCTGCCACCTTCTTTCCCTTATTTTGCTATAGCTTCTAATATGAGAGAAAACATTTGGCTCTTGATTTTCTGAGTCTAGCTTATTTTACTTAGCATAATTTTTCTCCATTTACCAGCAAATGCCTTTATTTTATTTTTCTTTATGGCTGAGTAAAACTCCATTGTGCATATATACCACAATTTCTTGATCTATTCATTTGCCGGTGGACATCTGGGTTGGTTCCATAATAAGACAATTATGAATTGTTAGCCTGCTAATTGTGGTGGCTATATTGCTATAGTATGCTCATTTTTGTTCTTTTAGACAAATACTGAGTAGAATCCTGGGTCCATATGGTCATTCCATTTCTAGTTTTTTGAGGAATCTACATATTACTTTCTATAGTGGTTGTAATTAATTTGCAGTCCCACCAATAATGTCTGAATATATCCTTTTCCCCACATCCTATCCAGCATTTATTATTGTTTGTATTCTTGATAATTACCATTCTTATTGGGTAGAGATGAAATCTCAGGGTAGTTTTGATTTGCATACCCCTGATTGCTAGAGATATCGAACACTTAAAAAATATATTTGTTAGCCATTTGTATTTCCTCTTTTGAGAAGTTTGTATTTGACCTAGTTGAAGTTTCATTGACCTATTTGTTAATTGGATTATTTGTTTTGGGGCATAGAGTTTTTGAATTTTTTATATATTCTGGATTTTAATTCTCTGCCAGAGGAGTGGCTGGCAAGACATTTCCACCCCCATTCTGTAGGATCTCTCTTCACTCTTTTGATTATTTCCTTTCATGTGCAGAAGCTTTTTAGTTTGATGATATTTCACTTATTGGTTCTTGGTTTCATTTTTTGAGCTTCAGGGGTTTTGCTGAGGATGTCATTGCTTGAAACCATATGATGGAGTGCTGACCCTATATTTTCCTCTAACAGTTGCAAGCTTTCTGGTCTAATTCCTGAGTCTTTGATCCATTTGATTTGATTTTTGTGCAGGGTGAGAGATAAGGATTTAATTTCATATCTAATTTCTTTCTTCTAAATATGGATATCCTTGATAATTGTCATTCTGACTAGAGTGAGATGGGATCTTTGCATTTCTCTAACTGCTAGAGATGTTGAAAATTTGTTCATATATTTGTTGACCAATTGTTTCTCTTTTTTTTGTGAAGTGCTTGTTCAATTCCTTTGCCCATTTATTAACTGGGTATTTTTTGTTTTTGTTTTTGTTATTTGGTGTTAAGTTTTTTGAGTTCTTTATATATCCTGCAGATTAATGCTCTGAGGTGCAGATGCCAAAGATTTTCTCTTCCAGTCAGAAATGCAATAATCAAGAATACAAGTAACAATAAACGATGGTGAGGATGTGGGGGAAATGTACACTCATACATTGCCGGTGGGCCTGCAAATAGTGCAACCAGTCTGGAAAGTAGTATGGAGACTCCATAGAAAACTTGGAATGGAATCTCCATTTGATCCAGTCATCCCACTCCTCGGTTTAGACCTAAAGGACTTAAAATCATCATACTACAGTGACGCAGCCATATCAATGTTTATAGAAGCTCAATTCAAAATAGCTAAACTATGGAACCCAGTCTAGGTGACCTTCAACAGATAAATGGATAAAAATTGTGGTATATATACATAATGAAAATATTACTCAGCCATAAAGAGAAATGAAATTATGGCATTTGCTGGTTAATTGATGGAACTGGAGAATATCATGCTATGTAAATAAGCCAATCCCCACCCCCAAATGCCAAATGTTCTCTCTGATATGCTGATGCTAATACATCACAATAAGTGGTGGTGGGAGCATAAGAAGTACTTTGGATTAGATAAAGGGGAAATGAAGGGAAAAGGGGGAATGAGAACAAGAAAGATAGCAGAATGAATCAGACATTATGTTCCTATGTACATGTATCAATACATAGCCAATGTAATTCCACGTCATGTACAACCAAAAGAATGGGAAGTTATATTCCATATATGTATAATATCTCAAAATACATTCTACTATCATGTGTAACTAATAACAACAAATTTTAAAAATTTCTGAATGATTAAAAAAATACAATAAATGTGGATATCCAGTTTTCTGCATTTTTGGCACCTTTACTAAGAATCATATGCTGTAAGTATTTGAGCTTGTCTTGAAGTCTTCTATTTTATTGGTCTTCATGTATATTTTGATGTCATAGCATGCTGTTTTTGTTACTATAGCTATCTAGAATAATTTGAGATTGGGTTTATGATGCTTCCTGCATCACTTTTTAAAATTGTCTTGGCTATTCTAGTTTTCTTATTTTTTTCAGATGAATTTAAGGTCTGATTTTTCTAGTTCCATGAAGAATGTCATTGTTATTTTGATGGGGATTGCATTGAATTTGTATATTGCTTTTGGTAGTATGGTCATTTTGATTATATTAATTCTGCTTATCCAAGAACATGGGAGATCTTTCTATTTTCTGAGATCTTCTTCAATTTCTTTCTTGAGTGTTCTATAGCTTTCATTGGTTCTTTAAATTTCCTGATTAAATTAATTACCAGATATTTTATTTTATTTTTTAAATATTTTATTTTATTTTTATTGTGAAGGGGATGGTTTTTTTCTGATTCCTTTCTCAGGCAAATTGTTGTTGAAGTATAGAAAAGCTACTTTGTACTTATGTATGTGGGGCATGTATAATAAATATTTTCACTCTAAATTATGTTGTATTACTTTTTTTTTGCTAGACAATATATATTGTATACATTCTACCTGTTTTCCTTTTTCTAAGGCCTTGAAATGGAGCATAAGTTTATTTATTTGGGGTCTGTCTATATTTTTAATGTATGCATTCAATGCAATAAATTTTCATCTTAGTATTACTTGTATATTGTCCCAGAGATATTTGTATGTTATATCTTTGCTTTCATTTGTTTATAAGAATTTCTTGTTTTTTTCTCTCATTTCTACTTTGGTCCATTTTTAGTTTTAAGAGATTATTGTTTAACCTCCATGTGTTTGTGTGGTTTCTATTATTTTTCTTGCTGTTGATTTCTAGTTTCATTTCACTATGATCTGTCACAAGGCATGGATCATATCATTTTTTTTTGGTATTTTCTTAGACTTACATTGTGACCTGGATTGTGGTCTATTTTGGAGAAGGTTAAATGACGTGCTGAGAAGTTGGTACATTCAGCTGTTTTGGGGTAAAATATTCTGTAGATGTCTATTAATTCCATTTGACTTATAGTAATATTTAGGTTGGATATATCTTTATTTATTTTATACTTTGTTGACCTGTCTTGATGATAAGGGTGTGTTGAAGTCTCCCAGTATTATTGTATTGGGGTTTATCTGGAATTTAATGTCAAGGAGTATTTTTTTTAATGTATTTGGATACCTTGACATCTGGGGCATATATATTAGCTATCATTATTTCTTCTTGTTGAATTGTTTCCTAAACCAGGATGTAATGGCTCTCTTTGTCCCTTTGGACTAATTTTTGCTTGAAATCAGCTTTGTCAAATATGAGAATGGCTACCTTAGCCTGTTTTTGTAGTTCATTTGCATGGAGTACTTTTTCCAGCCTTTTACATTCAGTCCATGAATGCACTTACCTGAGATGAATCTTTTGCAAACAGCATATAGATATAGTTGAATCTTGTTTTTTGATAAATTTTTCTAATCTATGTCTTAATTGAAGAATTGAGACCACTTATATTCAGTGTTATTATGGATATATGTTTGTGGTTTGCTGCTATTTGATTTTTGTTGTTGTATTTAATCCTGCCTTGGTTCTCATTTAGATGATTGGTCATTGCTTGATTTTCATTTACTTGGGGGTTTTGGATTCTCTTATTGAGATATCCTGTGTGCAATTTATCTTTGAGTATTCCTTGTAGTGCCAGCTTATTTGTTTTATATCTTTTAGTTTATCATTGTCATGGAAGGTTTTTAATTCCCCATCAAATATGAAAGAGAGCTGTTCTGGGTACAGCAATCTCGGTTGGCAATTGTTTTCTTTTAGAGTTTGAAAAATGTTATTCCGTGCCTTCCTTGGTTTTATGGTCTGAGTACAGAAATCTGAAGTGAGTCTATTTGGTTTGCCTCCAAATGTGACTTGTTGTTTCTCTCTTGCAGCTTTTAATGTTCTTCCTTATTTTTTATGTTGGGCATTTTGATTATGTTGTGCCTTGGAGAACTTCTCATCTGGTTAGATCTATATGAGGTCTTGTTCACCTGTAAGTGGGCGTATAATTTTTTTGTCCAATTCATAAAATTTTTTTTTGTGCTTATTTCAGTTTTTTTTTAGTTTGAGGCTTTCTGGGAATTATTCATTTGTTTGTTTGTAAATTTTTGCTGGCTGCAGGGAGGGGGGATCCCTTTCTCCCACCTAGTCTGTTGGTGGTTGCCTCAGTCACAGGCAGTAGCTGCTTTTCACTCAGGGAGTGCAGAGGGGTGAGCTGCTCCAATGCTCAGATTACTGTCCCCTAAGGAGCTCTAAGGCCAGGGTGCCCTGATCAGAAAGTAGGTCCAGGTCTTCTTACCCTAGAGGACCTCTGAGAGGGGACTATTCTTTCCTATGAGGAGCTCTGGAGGGCAGTTCTCCAGTGAGAAGCTTAGGGGCAGGTGCAGTGCCAGGCCTTCAGGGGACATGGAAACATTTAGGGGACATTTAGGCTGCCTTCAGGGGACATTTAGGCAGGAGCTGTGGTACTCTTTTCCTGGGGAGCCCAATGGCTGGTTTCACTGTCTAAGAGTGCTTTCCAGAGGCGAGGGAAGCCAGTCCTGGATTTGTTTTCAACAAGCCACCTCCCCCACCAAGTCCTCTGAGTCCACTGAAGTCAGCCTCTGTAATCCACAGGTTTATTCAAGTCAATTTTTTTTCTCCTTCTCCTTCCCCGCCATCCTCCTTCCCGCTTCTCCCTTCTTCTTCTTTTAAAGTAAGCTGTTTATCCGTGGATGGCACCTTCTCCTTTGCATGTCTGTGCTTCCCCTCCTTAGGCCATTATTTTTATGAAACTTAATAATCTACAGATTTTAATATTGACAATAGTTGTGGGATCAGTCCCTCAAGGATTCAGAAGAGTACTTTGTAGGTAGAAGAAGGTATAAGTCTAGAAAACTATGTTTTTTTTTTTTCTCATTTAACTATAGTTCTATGGGTTTGTGTGGGTAATGAAATTGAGGAGAAACTTGGGGTGATAAAAGTTGTACTTATTATTTCCTGTAGTATTCATCCCATTCTTGGATAAAACCTTTATTTTTCTACTCTTTTACCTATAATTAAAAATTTTCTCTTCACTGAAACTGGAAATAATTCTAAAATGGGATACCATTTTTTTAATGCCCTAAAATGTTGCATGATGCCTTCTATTTAGGCTTGTTTCATACCTTGTACACATTTTCCCAAGTCATTCTGTTCAAAAATAATTAATTCCTTTATTTGTTGTTCAGTGTTTAATGAATGTCTTAACAATGGAACTGTAAATACTGAGGTATATATGTAAAGTATAAATTTTGTCAAAATTTATGCAGCCATACTTTACATATATACCTCAGTATTTACAGTTCCATTGTCTAATTTTTATAGAATTCCAAAAGCAAATTTGCTGAGTTAAGGGATATATGTTTTTAAATTAAGAAATGTCAGATTTATTTCTGAAAAGGCAAACTTTACAGTTCCATGAACAATTATGTGAGTACCCATCTATTCCTTCACTTCTCCACCGGTAATTGGTATTACAGCTTTGTTTTTGATATTCTATTGAGTGAAATATCCTCAAGTAATGTTATCAAATTCACCACTGTGTAAAATACTACAATAGATATTTTTTTTATGCTCAAAAATATTTTTCTTTCTGAAAAGTTAGGGCCATCTTACTTGTACAGGATTTCTGGACAGTGGTCGTCTTTCTCACTGTTTGCACATGTTCCTTTTCTCGTATCTAGATTTTTACACTGAAGTTGGAAGGCTAGGTGTCAACCTGGGGCCAATCTGGATCATCCTCCTTTTATACTTTTCAATTTAATTTCTTAGTTCCGACAATGTTTTGGTTTGGGATATTGAGTATTCCCTGGAAAGCTCATGTGTTTGGCAATCAGCAATTTTTAGAGATGGAATTGTTAGATTATGAGAGATGTGACCTCATCAGTGGACAAATTCATTTGATGGGTTAACAGTCTGAATGCATTACTGGGGGCTAACTGTAGGCAGATGGGGCATGGCTGGAGGATGTAGGTTACTT
Source organism: Marmota flaviventris (assembly GCF_047511675.1). Classification (NCBI taxonomy): domain Eukaryota; kingdom Metazoa; phylum Chordata; class Mammalia; order Rodentia; family Sciuridae; genus Marmota; species Marmota flaviventris. The sequence continues at coordinate 79,098,445 of NC_092512.1, forward strand.
AGGGGATGGGTTCTGGTCCCAGGCTCCTCTCTCTCTGCTCCTCAGCTGCCATGAGCTGAGCAACGTTCCTCTACCATGTCCTTCCACCATGATGTTCTGCCTCACCTTAGACCCAGATCAAAGGTCTCAGCCGACCATGGACTGAGATCTCTGAAACCACAGCCCAAAATAAACTTTCCTTCTCTGTGTTGTTCTTTTCAGATATTTTGGTCGCAGCCATGGAAAGCTGAATAACACAAACATCATCTGTTCGTTCAAGCTTTGGGAAGTCTTTCTCTGCACATCTGCAATGCCTTACTTTATTATTTCAGCGAAACGTTTTTCTGTCTCCTCTGTCCCATGGGGCATACCTCATTGTCCTCTCTCTGGCTGTTCTGGATCCTTTAATGAGTAGCTGCTCTTCCTCTCTTGGATCACAGGAATTTGCCTCAGGCTGTGGAGTGGGTTACCTTCATGGCAGAAATGTAGTAGGTTGAGAGGCTCACCTGGTTAAGTGAGGGTAGGAAGGCATCCCACCTGTTCAGTCCTTTCTTGGTAGACACCAAGAAAGGGTAGACTCTTTCAGAACAACTTCAGAAATATGAAAATCAAGTCCTTGCAGAGGCTAGGCATCCTGAGTCCTCAGCTCCTGTTGACATGGCTCCTCAGGGGCTATGGCCTTATCAGGAGGATTTTCTGCTTGTTTTTCCTCAAGGCCTCAGTGATTCTATCTTTCCCCACAGACTGTGGCTGCCATGTTTCTGTGCAGCTTTCCAGGCTAGAAGGCTAGCCACTGGAGCTGAGATCAGAGAGGGAGGCCCATCTTCAAGTGCTCATCTTTGGGGTGCTGTATTCCCCCAATACTGGTGAGCTCCAGATCTGATTGCTCCTGTGTTGAGGATCTCTTTGCGGAGACCAGGCTGAAACCTTTCTTCTTGCCTTTTACTGAGCTGCAATATGATCAAGGGTCTACACTCTTTGGGAGAAATAGAGTACTCGAGCTCTCTTGTATGGCAGCAGTAACCAGCTTGTCTGGTTGTTGAAGGTCATGGAAGTTCCTGTTTAATCATTTCATGCACATGGTTCTGTAGGCTAAAAATGTACTGAGGCAAGCTGTGAGAAAACCAGTTTTGATCTGAAGCTAAGGGAGGAACTGGAATTCAGTAATGAAACACTGGTTTCTTTGAAGATGGAAAGAGGTTTTATATAAATCCACAGGAGTTTCATAAGGGAAAAGCAAAACTGGTATTAACTGTGTACTGTCATCTGTCCCTGCTCTATATTCTAGTCTAGGAAGAAAGAAGATGTAAATCCCATGAACTTTCAGCCATGTTTTCTAGGAGTCTGTTTCATACCTTGTTCAAAGACAAGTTATCAGGATTTTTAATCTTTCACTAAAATCAAACTTATGACAAGTTTCCATGTGGTCATTTTTCTCCTTGTGAAGAAACATGAAATGATTCTCAGTTCTCCTTTGATATGACATTGTATTTACCCCCTAAAGAGGGTTCTTTTCCCAGTGACTCTTCATTTGCACTAAATAGACATTATTCTGACTCTTCATACTTTTAATGGTACATGATTTAAACTTTCTCTACTAGTATAATTTTTCATATTCATTGTTTTCTTGGAATCAATATCTTTATTAAAGTGTGATATTCAGAAGGTAGCTTAGCTAGCAAGGGGCATTATAGAAGTAGAACTAAGTTGTACAGTCTGATATATTCCCTTCCTATACAAAGATAAACCCACAGGCCCTCTGTTAAAAAAGAAACATTCAGTTAGTCTCCAAAAATTCTTTAAAATCTCCCAACCCCAGGTATTCTATTTGTTCCATTCCGCTAATGAAAACATCTTTTTTTTTTGTGACTTGTGGGTTTATTTCTTTGCCCATAGAATTTTGACACACAGATTTAAACTATTTAATGTCATCTGTCTCTGATTCTATGAATATGAACAAATTGTATCTAAATGTAAGTGAACAAGTGCAAATGCATCTAATAACAAATCAGATCTTTTCTACTAGGATGCCTTCAAAGACCATTTCTAGGTATTATAATTCTGTATAATTTCATTGTATTCAGACCACACAGAAGCACACTGGAAGCCATCCTTGAAATCTGGTAATTTGTAACAGGCACTACTATCAGTGGTGCAAGAAAATGTGGAAAAATGGCAGAGGCAGGGCTGGAGCTCTGTTATGCTAATTCCATACACAAACTTGCACGATAAATGGATGCCCATGGTACAAGTTATGTGGGAGAAAACTGGAGAACTTATATAGTAGTCCTTTCATATAGCATTCTGGAAGGATGAATGCAAGTAGGGTAAAGAAACAACATTCTGATTCAAATCATGAGAGATTTTGGTCAAAGATGATTTAACCTGTTGTCCATGAGGAAGTTTTTATTTTTCTGAGTTCATGAGGAAATGTTTTTCAATTGACAGTGTATCTACATGGTTATGTCAAAGCAATTGACAAATTGTTATAAAGGGGCTGGGGTTGTGGCTCAGAGGTAGAGTGCTGGCCTAACATGCGTGAGGCATTGGGTTCGATCTTCAGCACCACATAAATATAAATATAAAATAAAGATATTTTGTGTCCACCTATAACTAAAAAATAATAAAAAAATGTTATAAAGTATACCTAAGCTGTCAGGCAGTTGGTGGATAAATACCAGATGAAGAAGTTGCATGATTTTAAGTTATTATTCTCTTAGCCAGCAAAAAAAAGTAATAATTCACTGTAATAGATATGTACTAGGAAAGAGCAAATGCCCAGTGAAAATATGAAAACAAAACAAAACCAAACTGAGGAATGAAGGGAAAATCTGAACATCTCTTTTTCAAACTATTGATTGATTTGATTTGAGTTTAAGGGAAACCTTGTGGGGCAAATGCTAACTATGTAATTATCAAAAGACATCAGAAGTCACGACTGGAAGGACATATGATAAGAAATACTGTAAGGAAGCCAAGAATCATACTTTACCAACATGTAAAACAAAAAAAAATCACATTTTCGTTTTGAGATTTAATATTTTATATCACTTAACACAGTTTACAAAATATAAAGCATTCACATTAAATTCCTAGGTTCTTTTCCTTTCTTAGTTTATTTACAGTTTTTTTTGAACTGGAGATGAGACTTGAGATCATTTGATCAAAAGACAAAACAGAATAAAACAAATCCAATTTTCCTTTTAAGATTTAGAAGAAAAAGTTGAAAAGATTTATGTGACTTTCCTTCCCTTAATTATTAGCAGAGGGAGGCAGAAGGTGTAGCTCCGTGGTACAGGACTTCCCTATCATGACGAGTCCCTGTGATTGATCTCCACACACACACACACACACACTTAGCAGAGCTAGAGGTAGTACTCAGTTTCTCCAATTTCAAGTCTGCTCTTTTTTTAATCCCATCATGTAATCTCACAACTAGCTTTCCTTTCCTTCTATTTTCTATAACTTCTTTGAAGTCTCTTTTACCTGTAGCAAATTTAGTAACTCTTCTTTTGCTGGATGACCTTCCTTTTAGAATCTTTGGATAACACATTACAAATGTAAGTATCTTGACATTTTGACATTAATTATATCTCATTTTCAGTATCAGCTAATCAATAAATTAATTGTCTGCATGATATGGCAGAGCCTTGTGGATGCAATTACACCATATTCACCAGTCCTTTTTATTAATCGAATTACTTTAGCAAACTCTGTAAATGGCATACTTGCTTGTGTCATAAATCAAATAGATAAAACTTTTAGAGATAAAATTAACTCTGAGTACAGCATAAAACATTTCCTTGTATATCAAGCAGAAAATGATTTGCTCTTCATTTACTTTAGGAATGAAGACTTACATCTAATGCAGGTGGTGTGTTGCCTAAGACAAGGCAAGGGATGTGCTAACACACTCTGCCACTCAATTAAATAAAACTTCCTTCAAATAAAACAATTTCCCAAAGAGTCAACAGATGTATATTTTCTATTAGGATTTATGAGACCATCTGGTCTTGTAACTTCCAGCTGCATACTTTGCATTAAGTTTTGTCTTTAAAGCATCAAGTAATTTTAAATACAGTATATTTTATGTACAAATGTAAATATATTTAGGTTTACTCATGACTTTCTTTCAAATAAATTGTGCTTATGTTTGTAAACTAATGAAATTTTAATTTCTTCCATAAGAGACTAATTTTATTACCGCAATATTTCATGATACTATGGCTGTTTCATGCTTAACTAATAAAATGCCTTCAAAGTATTGCTAAAGAAGTAAGATTTCAGGAACTCCTGTAAAGCTCTAATGAACCAATTAACTTGCACCATGTTCTCAGGTTTGTCTTTGAAAGTTGTTGCTATTTTTAATAGGACACCATAAGGACATCTGTATTCTCCTTGGTTCTTCTAGCACATAACATGAAAAGCTTGTTGAAATCAAGGTGAGAACAAACATCACAGCAGGAGAAAGGGCACTAACTAGTTCTGAAAAATATGGAACAGACTGCATTCAAAAGTGAGATAGTTAATGAATCAAACTCTATTGATAATATCACCTTTACATAGAGTAGAAAGCATTCCTTTGAAAATATGATTCTCATAAGTTATGAGGATAAGTTATCATCCAAACACAACATTTTGCATTTACTTACAATCAATCCCAGGAGAAAACTTTTCAGTACCAGAAGGAGGTAATTCATAAACCAGGTTTTCTTAAGGTGTTTGAGATAGGAAATAGCTTCAAATATTAGAAATTTATTTTTCTGTCAGATATGTGCCTCTTTAATTTAATAAATGTAAAATTATCATTGTACTTAGAATTATTTATATTGTGTAAGCATCAACATGGACAATAATATTTAGCTTCAAAAATGTTCGTATGAGATGTAAAATATCCAGTAAAAAAAGGATGAATGCTCTGAATATCATTATAGGAAACCAAAAATGCAGAAACATGTTTGTTATTCGGCTTTTCATAGCTGTGACCAAAATACCTGACAAGAACAATTCAGAGGGAAAAAAAAATTTAGTCCATGGTTTTTCAGAGTTCTCAGTGCATAGTTGGCCAACTTTATTGCTCTGGACCTGACAGGAAGCAGAACATTATGTCAGAAGGGCAAGGTGGATAAAAGCTACTGAGTGTATAGCAGCCAGGAAGCAGAGAGAGAATGGGAGAGAGAGAGAGAGAGAGAGAGAGCGAGCGCGTGCAAGGGAAGGACCAGGTACAGATATAGTCCAGGCCATCCTCTAAGTGACCCAGTTCCCCCAGCCACCCCACCTTCCTATAATTACCACCCAGTAATCCAGTCAAACTGTTAATCTACCATATGGATTAATCCACCAATGAGGTTACAGATCTCATAATCCAATCTTCTCACCTCTGAATATTGCTGCATTTTTTAACACATGAGCTACAAAGGGACATATTTAGATCTAAACCATAGCATAAAGGAAACGTTAAAAAGATAAATAAATAAAGGAAGCTATGAATGCCCAGATGTTGCTGAGATTTGAATACATTTAGACAAGTCATTCAGAGTTGAAGATGAATAGATGTGTGTAAAAGCAACTTTTAACTTTTTACTATTGACAAGAAATATATATAAGCAAAATATTAGAAATGATCAAATAGAAAAAAAACATGTCAAAGTATGTCAGGCACAAGAATAGAAACAGGAGTGGTGCTCACAATATTAAGGAAAGTTGAATTTAAGATGAAAAGTATTAACTGAGACAAGCAGATTTTTTTTCATGACATTTTTGAAGTAGGTTTACATGCATTCAGGATACTTTAGCAACATTTTTTTGAATATCATTAGTAGGGTCAATTTATGAGAGAGGTATCTAATGTTGGGCTCTATAAACAAATAATGATGATATGCTAATTTATAGGAACACTGAAATTCTTAAGAGGAAACCCCATATTAACCATAATCTTTTACTGCAGTTCAACAGATCTAAAATTTAATAGCCAAATATAAAACAAAAATTTTATTTAGAAATTTCAAAATGATTTGACCCAATAAATATTTGGCAAAGAATTCAATGAAAATTAAGTGGAATGTCTAAACAAATATTAGTGACATTCTGTGTCAATATTTATGGAATATAAACACAGAAAATTATAGACTTCGTTATTGAACGCTTTTATTATTTAAAAAAAATGATAGAGGGCATCCCTGTCTTGTTCCAGATTTTAGAGGGAATGCCTTCAGTTTTTCTCCATTCAGAATGATGCTAGCCTGAGGCTTAGCATAGATTGCTTTTACAATATTGAGGTATGTTCCTGTTATCCCTAGTTTTTCTAGAGTTTTGAACATAAAGGGATGCTGTACTTTGTCGAATGCTTTTTCCGCATCTATCGAGATGATCATATGGCCAAATGTCTTCTTTGATATAAGGAGAGTAACTAAGATCAGAGTAGGGATGAAGAGCAGGAGAAGAAGATTAACATTTAACAGGGATGAGAGGTGGGAGGGAAAGGGAGAGAGAAGGGAAATTGCATGGAAATGGAAGGAGACCCTCAGGGTTATACAGTGGAGGGGGTAGAGAGAGAGGAGGGGAGGGGAGGGGAGAGGTGGGGAGGGAGGAGGGGGGAGGATGGGAAAGGCAGCGGAGCACAACAGACACTAGTATGGCAATATGTAAATCATTGGATGTGTAACTGATGTGATTCTGCAATCTGTGTATGGGGTGAAGGTGGGAGTTCATAACCCACTTGAATCAAAGTGTGGAATATGATATGTCAAGAAATTTGTAATGTTTTGAACAACCAACAATAAAAAATTAAAAAAAAATTAACTTCACTTCCTTTTAAAATTCAGTATATTTATTTATCTTTTCAAAATTACTTTGATTTATACCTGTTATTTCACATTAACAGTTTGATGTTGATTTTTATGCTTTTTTTCTTTCAAATTCTATTGCAAATTAATGATTTTATGTACCATTATTAAAGTAATATGGAATTATTTTATGGGACTTTTTGAAGAAAACATTAAAATTTTATATGTTAAAAAAAATGATAAACATAAATTAACAAAACAGGCAACTTAAGATGTTAGAGAAAAGAGAGCTAAATAAATAGAAAAGTCATGGGAAAGTCCTTACAGAAATACAAGCTAATTGGGACATGGTGACATATACCTGTAATCCCAATTATTCATGAGGATGAGGCAGGGAAGTTGGAGGGAAGCCTGAGCAACTTAGCTTGATTTTGTCTAAAAAAAATAAAGAAAATAGATACAAATTCATGAATTGATGAATAAATCTAGTAGTTCACAAAATAAAGGAAGAAGTAATAAACATATATGTTATTATGTTGGTATATTATATAATACCTATTTAATTTATACAACATAGTAAAATATATAATGATAGAGCCTCTTTACTTTTTAAATATTGCCCAGAATTAGTTACTAGTGATTTTTTAATGTGTCTTTCATCATGTTTATAATATTAGTTCACATATTTCTAAAAATTTAGCCATCATCTCTCACTGCCTATATGAGCTGGTTTCAATCACATGACCACAATCCTGAGGAGCCAGGAATAATTTATACAGAGACTAATAAGAGACATTAAAATGAACCCAAAGATATATAGGTAGATACAAGCCTTAATGGAAAGCAGCTGGAATTCTAGTGGCTGAATTTTTAAAAAATTTATATGTTCATTTTTTAGTGTTTTTTAGTGCATTATAATTATATATAATACTGGGTTCATTCTGACATTCATAAATGCATATAGCAGTTTTCTCCATTTCAATTCCCAGAACTTCTTTTCCTCTCCTCCACCTTCCCCTGATCCCCATCCTCTACTCTATTGGTCTTTTTTCTATTTATTTATTTAATTTTAATTCGTGCATTATAGTTATATATAAAATTGGAATTGTGATATATACATATGTATACACACACACACACACACACACACACACACACACATATATATATATATATATATATATATATATATATATATATATATATATATCCATCCTCTTTTTTGGGGTGGTTCAGTGGAGTATAATTGTTTCTTTTATACTAAGTCCTTTGTTGTTGGTATCTCCTAGCTTCAGCACATAGGCTCAGTGTAATACAAGTGTTAATTTCAATCACTAATGCCTGGTCTTTTGCTGTAGGACTGATGCAATTATTCACTTTTGTAGAGCTGATGTCACATTGTGGGCTTTTCTGAGCCATCATTTTGCAATGGTTATCTGACTTTATTGTAGAAGTATATGTCCAAAAATGGGATCTGATATCCCCTCTAGTCATTCTTACTTGCAACATAATCATTTGTATCAGTTTTTTTCTCTCCTTTATTCTATGTGTTAAATTATTGTTGATATTTGAGCAGGGTATGTTGTGTGTGGAGGAAGTTGTGTTGTCTTTGTGCTGAGTTGGGAGTGTAGTTCAAGCATGGAGTCTCTATCTTGTGAAAATAAGCAGAAAACAAGAAACAATAACAACAATTGTGATCAATATCCAGCATTAGAATCAATGTCTGGTGCCTACTATGGCATTGAAACCATTAATTACTGCAGAAAGAGGAATGGTGGAGTCAGCATTTAACAACAGAAAAAGCAGTGAACTGTGGTGAGCTAGCTCTAGCACTGAAGTATGCAGCAGGTAACTACAACCCCCAGTAAGAAGTAGCCACAATAAAGTGAATGGTAGGGGCAGTGATTATATAAATTAATTTAGTCTTAAAGATAGTAAAATTTCAGTTCACTAAGAGGAAGGAAACTGGGGTGGGAAAGTGAAAGAAGGTTTAAAATATTAAAAAGTGAGCACATATGTACTTCTGTGTAGCAGGAGAGAGGTAACAAGTGGTGTCTATAAAGAAGGAGGAGTAAAAAAACAAATAAAATAATTAAAATGAATAACGAGAGAGAGAATAAGCAAATTTGGTTATTGAAGGGGGAAGAGAGAAAAGGAGTAATAAGAGAAAGAAAAACAAGAGCCAAAACAAACAAAATGTTAAACAAGAACACATGAACGATAAATGTTGCTCCTCTAAAATCAAAAGCAAGTAAAATAATACACGATTGAGTAAATTTTTAAAAAGTGAAAAAGCAAAAAAAAAAATGTGATAAAATAATAAAAACGAATAGGTACAATGCACATATGTATATTTCATTAGCCAATCAACGCAGCTACACAACAACACACACACACAGACTGTATTGTCACAGTGACACACATAAATGCAATCCTTTACACTTAAATTCAAAGGAAAAAGGAGAAAAGTAGAAAAACAAATCTTAATAAAAAATCAAAGAGTCTCTCCATTGACGTGATCAAAATGATTCACAAGAATGGATTTTTGTTCAAAGCCAATACTATACTGTCCATTTTTTTGGTAGGCTATTTAACCCTTGCGAGGGCTGGAGGTTATTAGAATTTAAATATAAAAATTTTGAAGAGATACAGTTCAAACATTGAAAGTGCATTTGTGTTGTTTAAACCCACTTCATTTGTAGCACATAGTTATCCTGCAGAGTAAAAAAAAAAAAAAAATGAGATGGCAATGAGAGTATGAATACACATCAGTGATTTTTCTGGGGGACATCTTTTCCTATCAAGACAATTGCGGGAAGTTTAGTGTTGATTCCAATTCAAGTGAATCATCGTCTAAAAATATAAAGTCGTAGTAGTCTTGGTTCCTTTTTCAGAACTAGGAATACTTTGCTGTAATGTACATATGCAATATAAAATCACAGGTTTGAATAAACCTATTGTCAAACTCCTGCCGTAACGAATTGTCATTTTATGTGTTTCTTTTAAATTATTCATTCTTTTTCTCTTCTTGCAAGCAAATAAGAAGTGTTTTTATAGTTTAGATCTTAAGTGTCGCCTAAAGATTCATGTATTAAAGGATTGCTTCCCAGTGTGGTACTATTGGAAGGTCATGGACACTTTAAGAGGTGCCCTAGTGGGAGTTCTTCCAATCACTGAGGGATTGCCTTTGAAGGGGATTGTAGGATTCCAGCCTCTTCTGCTTTTTCTCTTCCACTTTCTGACTGTGAGGTGAGTGGGTGTGCACTTCTGCCATGCTGTGTTGCCTTGCTACTAATCCAGAGCTATGGGGTCAACCAATCAAGGACTGAAGCATCCAAAATTGTAAGCCAAAATTAATCTTTTCCCTTTATAAGTTGATTATTTCAGATGTTGTCACAGTGACAGAATGCTGCTTAATCCCCCAGATGGGTACCTCATAGTGGGATCTTTGCTGTGACTATACCTCATGATGTGGAAAAGTCTTTGGAATTGGTGCCTTTGGAAATGGTGTTCAAGAGGAGTTTGGAAAAGTTTGGAGATGCAAGCTGAAAAAAGACAAGTATTCTCTAAGCTTAACAAGGGATTCCTTGTAAGGGACAGAAGACCCAAATGTGATAGGAATGTTGATAGGCAGTAAAGGTGATGCTGAAGAGGTTTCTGATGGAAATGAGGATTCTATTGGGAACTAGACTAGAAGTCACCTTTGTTACACTGTGGCAAAAAATTTAGATGTGTTTTGCCCATGCCTTAAGATTATGTGAAGCTGAGCTTAAAGGTGATGCTCTAGTTTATGTTGCAGGGGAAATTTCAAGGCAGTATAGCAAGCAGACAGGGGGATGTGTAGTACTGGCCTCTTTTATTTCAATTTATAGGGAGAATTGGGAGCCAAAAAAAGAGCATAGCAGAAATATTGGCAAAAATATTCATTGAGTGTGTACTTTATGCAAGAGCTATGCTAGATACAAAGGATAATTTGATAGGTAGGACTGAGCCTTCTTCTCAACATCTTCTTAGATGAAGGAGAGTAGTATGACAAAGTGTCACAAATTTCCATTAAATGTGCTCTCGGTAGTTCAGGAAAGACTTCGTGGAGGAGCTGGGCATGGTACCTGTTCTCAGATATGACCAAGTAAAGCTGGAGCTGGTCTAGTTGCTATGAATTGTGCCTTAGAGAGAAGGCAAGATTCTGCTGCATAAGTAAACCAGGGAAGCAACTTGCTTGATTTAATAAGACCTAGCATAGCTCTAGGTCACCATTCACAGAGCAAAATCACATTCAGGGGCTGTGGAAGTCAAATAAGACTAAATGAGTAGCTAGATACAGGCACACATATATACACATGTACACACACACCATATTATGCTTCTTGAAAATGATCCATGTGGCTGTGTCTTCATCCACATCTCTTCTAGGTATATTGAAACACTCCATGAGTTATATATATGTTGATTAGAAATTTGACAATACTTTTGAGCCAACCTAAACTTACCTTATGTTTTTTTACCTTCAAGCCTAGGCCCAGCTATCCATTCATTCAATAACAAATAATGCCACCATTATTTCCCTAGTTGCACAAGCCAGGAATCTAAGAGTTCATCTTGTTAGCTCTGCTTTTCTTTCTGTGCTGTAAGGTAGTACCAGCAGATTGGATGTCTAATTCAATAGTCTGTATTAAAATCCTGTCCCTTATGTAAAAAAGTTGTAGGACTTTGGACAAGTGAATGCAATCTCTCTGTGCTTTGGTTTCCTCAAGTTAACAGTAGAGATAATGACATAGGTTATTGTACAGTGTCAAATAGAACATTCACACAAAGCCTAAAAACAGATCTAGAGCATACATATGTATATATGCGCTCACAGAGAGTATAGCACACACATATTTAAGACCTATAGGCATAAGTATAAAACCAAAACATTTACCAAATTAATATGCTATTTAAATTCAAATGTTGTTCACCTAAGAACTAAACACTATCAACCAAGGATTCTCTGCAATTTTTGTAGCAACTAGAGATAAATACCAAGGTAAATTAAAAAAAAAGATGTTCGAAATATAACATCTTAGCTGTCACCTTAAAGTAGAGCTGCACTGTTACTGCAGTCACGTGGATTGGTTCTGATCATGTGTTTCTCTCTATACCTACAATGTTATATACACTAACTCTTTGCTCTTGGGTTTTATGCATATGACCTTGTACATATTCTGTTGGTGCTTTGAAATGAATATATTCTAAAATTGCATCTTTAAAAAATAAATGAGAGATAATAAATGATGACAGTTTATCTACAGTGCACTTTATCTACATTTTTTCCCATTTGAGGACTTGAAGGGGCAACATTTAGCTTATCTGGAAATGTTTTCCTGTACTGGGAGTATGCTTGTACATTGTTCAAAACCAGGAACCATACTTTATTTTCCCAAGAATACCTCATCTAATACCTTAATGTATATATTCTCTGTAAATATTTATTGCTCAAACCCATTACTCTTCAGAAATAAAAGCAAAGTTTCATTACATGATTGTAATGTACTTTCTTTAGTTGTATCATATAAAATATTTTACTTACTTTTTTTATCACACAAATCAGCAAATATTTGCACATTTTTGACTATTAATAAAGTATTGGTTGAAGTAACAGAGTAAAAATCATGGGAAACATAAATATATGGGTCCCTTGGTATAATTTTATATCCCTGGGTATAATTTTATCTAGAATATTTTGATTTTGTTGTTAGGAAAAAATAGCAAGATAAACATTTTCAATGGCACACTTTTGCCACAAGTTTTTTACCAGAGCTGCCCAGTCAGTGTTCATTTTCATTGCCACCATTCTGCCCCCTTATTGAATAATTGTTTTATAGATTTATGAAACTCTTTGCTTGTTCTCTTGCTCCATTAAAGTGACTCAGTCTTTGAAATAACCCTATCTTTCTGTTAAAGTTGCATTTACAGGGCTGGGATTGTGGTTTAGTGGTAGAGCGCTTGCCTAGCACGGGCGGGACCCGGGTTCAATTCTCAGCACCACATAAAAATAAAGGCATTGTGTTGTGTCCATCTACAAAACAAACAAACAAACAAAAAATTCTCTCTCTCTCTCACTTTTAAAAAAATTTTTTTAAAAAGTTGCATTTACAGAAATCTTTCATTCAATGATGGCAAAACAGATAATGATGTGACAATTCACTGTTGCACCTTAGTTTTTCACCTTGCCTTGGTTTTCCTCGGATGAATTGATTTTGGATTTTGCAAAGACAAAGGCTTATTCTACTGAAAACAGAGATACAACAAAACGTAGAAGTGAAAATAAAAAAGAAAATAACAACAGATGACCAATATGATAGTTACATCATTGCTACCATTTTTGAGTATTTTAATTCTGGTCTATTTTCAATGTCTTCATGACAATGAGCCCATATTTTATTTCATATTTGTATGAAATTTTATTTTATTTTGCCTAATTTTATAGTGTTTACAGTTTATTGTGTTAACTCAAAATACTATCCTAAATTTGCTATCTATATTTACTTAATAATCTATCATAAGGCATATTCTTCTTGAATTTAATTTATATATGGTAAGTGAAGATTTGTGTTATCCTTACTATTTAATTAGAAATAATTTGCTAATTACCCAGTGCAAAAGACAGTAATCTCTTCTTACCCTCCAATTTATACTGCCTAATGTAACATTTTAAATTTGATTACATATTTGGGGGTCTGTTTTTCCCACCAGTTTAAGGCTTTTAAAAAAGTTTTATATAAAATCATTTTACTCTCTGTGAAAATAGATTCCTACAACATTCTTCTTTTTCAAAATATCTTAGTTTCCATTCCATCTGTTTTCAGATGAAACTCTAGTGAGCATTTTTTTTTTAAATTCACATTTATTTGCAAAATGTTTTTCATATCATGCTTATGTTTTTTATTGTGGTAAAAGCATAGGACAAAATTTACCATCTTACCATTTTGAAGTGTCTGTACAGCAATCTTTACTATATGTTCATTAGTGCAATAGAGAGCATTTACAATGCATATCTCAGTTGGTCATAGATGTGCATGAAACAATTTGAGGAACCTCAAAACTTAATCATCCCACCTACAATGCTTCTGCTCTTTTCCTCATTATGACAAGTCCTTAAAACGTACTGTGTAATCAATGCCCTTGCTACCATTCTGCATCACTTACTCTGTGGCTCCTCTATAGTGTTTGCAGATGGCCTTGTATCCTGTTCTACCTGTTGCTGTGAAAACAGATTCAGACACTTGCAAATGCAGCTGTTGTGACTGTGGGCCCTTAGCAAAGTTGCATTGACCAGAGGAAAATCTTTCTCGCTGTTGCTCTTGCTCTTGTTCCTTGCTCTCATTTGTGCATGCACACTTTGGCCATTAAAGAAGTAATCTAGATGAGCATCGGACTCCCCATCTCACAAATGCTATTGTGGATACTTATTTCCCCACAGACTGCAGGAGTAGAGGGCAACCTAGAGCATTCGCACCAGAATCTCGAAAGAAACGCTCTGCTCAACGCAGCTACTCTGGCAAGAAAAAGGTGGACCTAAGTGATCCGCTTAATAGGTATGTATAGAAATATCTCATTTTTATAGACTACTTATTATAGGCTTCCATTCTGCAACTTAATTTTTTTTATAGATACTACAGTTGGCTCATTTACATGTAAGACAAACTATATGAAAAGGCACAAACACAGATGAATTCCATATGTTTGAATTCCATTTCTTCTGGAGCAGTATATCCAGGAAATTTATCTCAGTAAAGTGAAGAAAACTTCATGGCATTGATATTATTTTTGACTCTTTATATCACATCATCAGTGTTGATAATTTTCAAATTTATTTTGAAAATATGAAACAGCAAATCATAAGAAAGTGGATACTATTTATTGTTCAGTTGATTTTTTGTTCATGAACAGAGTATTGCAAGGAAGGCTTAATTCATGGCCAAGGTAAAATATTTTTTTTAATTCTTAAAAAATTGGGAAATAATCTTATTCTTTTAAAATCTCTTAGGACTTCTTTCCTTAAATTTATATACTGAGTTAATATGTAGTTATTCCTTTACAGAGTTTCTCTTCCTTATGTACTTGAATACTTGGAAAATAGCAAGTACATTGTACAATGATATGCCTAGTGGTTCTTTTTCGCCAAGTAAACTTTCAATAGGTGCTGGCTGGTGTAATTAAATAAAAAGAAACATTGCAATTCACAACTCCATGGACAAGGCAGTTTCTTTTTCTTGCAAGCAACTCTGGGTAGTGTCTGTTTTTCGTGGCTGGCTGCTAGGTGGGATTTTATTCACCTGTTAAATTTAAAATACACTGTTGGGTTCCATTTTCTCTACTGTATGAATTTGTGAAGTGTGTAGAAATGAGAAAGACACAGAGTCTGTCTTTTTGGGTTTAATGTCTAGGAAGACAGGTAGTGTGTGATATGGAGGATGAAGATTTTAGAATCAAGCACACTTAAGTTCGAATACTTTTCCACTGCTTGGTAACTATACAAATGACGTCAAATTTCCAGGTCTGTTTCCTCTGCTGTTAAGTGGGCATGTAATACTTACTGTACATGGTTATTGTGTTAACGTGGAATATATATCTAAAGTAACCTAGTACTAATATAGTAATTAGCATAGTATAGTTATTCCATAAAACACAGAATAATAGTAAATGCTGTTATAACATTATATACTAAATATTCTTTTAAAGACAACAATATTATCTCATTGAAGGCATTCATATACAGGTATGAACCTGATCAAAATAATGAGTAACTCAGAACAATGAATGTTAGTTCTAACTGGGGACCTTGGATGGACTATATAGAGGAGATATCTCAAAGAATAAGCTAAGATTCTCATAGAATTTAAGGGAGTTCCTATCATTCCTGGAAAGAACAACGTAAGGAAAGTTAAAGGAAAGGAAAGTGAGAGGTGTGTTTGGAGAATGGTAAGGATGGTGATTAGTGAGTTTGGTATGTTTATGGATGGACAATTTTCTTGGAAGAACACTCTAAAAGAAGATCAAGGCAAAGAGTGGAGAGCCTTAAATCCCAGGATAAGGAAACAAAATTTCCTCCAAGTGTTCCTGGAGCGAATTCTTGCAAGGTATTAGAATATTGACCAGGAGATGCAGCCCCTGTTAGAACCATCATTAAATAATTAAAGGGTTGGAAAACAATCACTTTGCCCTTTAATTTGGCATTTTATTGTTTTTTTTTTTTTAATTGACTCCAGCAGGTGGTGTGTCTCACTAGTGCACTCCAGCAGGTGGTATGTTTCATTAGAAATGAGTGTTGGACTCCCATTTTAGAAGGACAATCCCGTGTCTTATAAGATGTTAATGAGGGTCTGGCTCTTGTGTGATATGGATAATGACACGCATTACCTGCCTTCTGTCCTGGTTCACAGCCATGCCCAGGTTCTACCACAAAGACTTGTTCACTTGTTTTAGGATCAATGTTCTTTGCTAATTTCATCTGAACTCTTACGTCTCTGGGTGGCCTTACTAAAATTCTGTTTCTGTGTTTCCTCAATACTCAGCTAAATATTTGTTGGTTTCATTTTTTAGCTTTCTGCCAATCTTATGGGACTTTTACTTTCAGTTCAATTTATCATTTTTCAGTTTAGGATAACAAGGTAACAAGAGCTTTCTTTTGTCTTCTAGTGAAAGGGTACCATTGTTAAGGGTACCATTGTTGTTCAGACCAGAGGGGCTCAGATCCCCTTGATCAATATATACAGATCACTTAGGATGCAATTTCACTTTGCTTTCTCTGTGTTCATCTTTCTTGTATTTTCTCTGTCCTTTTATCCTCATTTTAAAAAATTTCATCTTGATTACAATTCAAAATTTCCTTTCAACCCATTATTTAGGAATTAAAAATCAATTCACCTTGATAAATCTTACTATCTTCCCTTAGGATGGAACTCAAGCAATATGCTGAGTTTCATGTTTTCAATACAAAAGTGAAGTATAACAACATCCATAATGTCTGTTTTCTTTCTTTCTTCTCCTCCTTCTCCTCCTCCTCCTCCTCTCCCTCCCCACCCTGCTTCTCCTCCTTGCAATAAACTTCCAAAGTAGTCTTTTTTTTTTTTTTTGCTTCTGTGCTCTGCCTCCACATTGTCTAAAGCACAAATCTGACCATGTTCAAGACAACCTACTGTTGCCCATGAATGAAAAACAGTCTTCATAGTACTTAGGAGCCTGAGCATTTTTCTTTTTTTAAATCCTGATTTGCATCCCAGCTGAGCAATTTACCGGTGACACGCTGTGGGCATGTTAACAACCTTCTCGGCTACAGTGTTCTCATCTGAGATGGAGGGCTAAAGTGTCTCCAAGCACTGTTGGGCATGTTGAGTGACAGGACAGGTTCTTCAGCATCGATAATCTTGCCTGGAATAGGGAAGGTGCTTATAGTGACTTGAAACAAGAGGTGGATAAAGGCTTGGTATTCTCTTCACACAGCTCTCCTGACTCGTTCTCAACTCCACCCTCAGGCAGAAGTCATCATCTTATTTATTTATCCATGAAAAAATTTTTGACAATAACAGTGATTTTAATTTTCATTCTATGTGAGATTTTTTTAGTATTTTCTATATTTTTTTCTGATCAAGAATCAACCAATGGAAACTACTTTTTAAAATAAAAGAATCAATTTTTCTTATGAATTTTGATGATTTTTTATTCTATGCTTTTGTATTGGACATTTTTCTAAAATGAAATATGCAATTTTTATTAAGAGGAACCTATTAAAAAGAATATATTGAAAATATAAATGATTATTATAATTAAAAATTCATTCTTATGAGTAAAGGTAATCTTTTCTCCCCATTTTTTGTTCAGAGTACAAGTGACTTTTTTCTCATAAGTAACCACATTCTAAAGTAGTATATAATCCTTTCTAGGGACAAAACATTTTAAATTTTATTTTAGTGTTGTAAAAATGCTTAAGATGAGAAAATGAGATCTTCCTGCCTGCCTACCTTTTTCCCCCCTAGTACTGGGGACTCTCTATTACTGAGCTATATCCCCAACACTTTTTATTTTGATACAGGGTCTCACCAAGAGACTGGCCTTGAATTTTCAATCCTTCTGCCTCAACCTCCCTAGTAGCTAGGATTACAGGTGTTTGCCCCCACTTCATGCTTAGTCCTCATAAATTTTAAGTATTGCTTGTCTATTTATTTGTTAGTAGAAATTTAAGGTGTTTTAATATCTTTGTTAATGTGAATAAAGGTGCAATGAACCTGGGGGTACAGTTTCTCTTCAAGATCCTAATTTCACTATTTTTGGAAAAATACCCAGAAGTGAGATTTCTAGAACATATAATAGTGCTATTTTTGAAAACTTTTTAGGAACTTCTGTACTGTTTTCCACACTGGCTACACTATTCTACATTGCCACCAACAGTGTATAATACTCACCAATGATAGTAATTATTATTTTTTTAATATTAGTATCCTAACAGGTATTAGGTGATAGATATGTCATTGTGGTTCTAGAGGACATTATGTTAAGTGAAATAAACCAGTTGCAGAAAGATACTACATGATCCCATTTTCATGAGGTGTTTAAAACAGTCCAATTCACAGAAATAGAGAGTAGAATGGTGATTTCTAGGGTTTCAGGGGAAGAGGAAATGGGGATAATTGCTCAATAGGCTTAGAAGTTCAATTATGCAAGACAATAATTTCTAGAGATTTACTGCATAGCATAGAACTTACAGAAAAAAATATGGCATCATGCTCTTAGAAATACATTAAAAGAGACTGGGATTGTAGCTCAGTGGTACAGCGCTTGCCTAGCACGTGTGAGGCACTGGGTTTGATCCTCTGCACCACATATAAGTAAATAAAAGAAAAGCATCATGTCCATTCACAACTAAAAATTAAAAAAAAGATAAGCAGGAATACATTAAGAGGCTAGATCTCATGTTAAATTCTTTTTTTTGTTGTTGGTTCTTTTTAGTTATATATGACAACAGAATCCATTTTGACATAATATAAAGGCATGGAATATACGTTGTTCTACTTCTTCTTGTCCTTCCCTCTCCCCACCCCATGATTCCTTTCTGTTATTGTTCTTTTGGCCACTTACCCATAGTTTTTTTTTTAATTAATTTCCTTTGGATGTATACAATGATGAGATTCACTATGGTATATTCATATGTATACATAAGGTATTAATCACAAAAGTGAAGGATAAAAGTTAAAATGAGCATGTACAAAAGAACATACAGAGATTTCTGGAGATGATGGATATATTTAGTGCCTTGATTCTAGTATTACAGTGTATACATCATTAAAATGAATTAAATATATAGAGTTTTAAATATTAATTATGCCTCAATAAATGTAAAAATGTAGTGCTATTGACTATAAGTACACTGTTGTTCTTATTAATCCTCTTGATACACATATTTCTTGCTTGCTTACTGGTGTATTCTTTTCCCTGAGAATGTGAGAAACCTAATGGAAGGAAGCCCCTTATATTCTGTACCTACCTATCTTAGCATAACATGCACCCCACACTTAATCATATAATTTCAAATGCCATACAACATCTGGTCTTGCCCACACCAGCCACTCCATGTTCCCACATTTCATAGTTTGAGTCTTGGCTAGGTCTTCATACATTCACCCAGGTTTCTCTGTGATTAAGTTCCTTTTGATTAGACACTGAGGATTTACAGGAGAGAGCACTATACAGCTAAGTGAAGCTAGCCAATCCCTAAAAAACAAATGCCAAATGTCTTCTTTGATATAAGGAGAGTAACTAAGAACAGAGTAGGGACGAAGAGCAGGAGAAGAAGATTAACATTAAACAGGGATGAGAGGTGGGAGGGAAAGGGAGAGAGAAGGGAAATTGCATGGAAATGGAAGGAGACCCTCAGGGTTATACAAAAGTACATACAAGAGGAAGTGAGGGGAAAGGGAAAAATAATACAAGGGGGAGAAATGAATGACAGTAGATGGGGTAGAGAGAGAAGAGGGGAGGGGAGGGGAGGGGAGGGGAGGGGAGGGGGATAGTAGAGGATAGGAAAGGCAGCAGAACACAACAGACACTAGTATGGCAATATGTAAATCAATGGATGTGTAACTGATGTAATTCTGCAATCTGTATATGGGGTAAAAATGGGAGTTCATAACCCACTTGAATCAAAGTGTGAAATATGATATATCAAGAAATTTGTAATGTTTTGAACAACCAACAATAAAAAATTAAAAAAAAATAAAATGTGTCCAGTAATTTTTATTAATATTATACATCTTATTAATATTATAGTTATTAGCACTTTACACTTGGGCGCCTGCATTGATTTAAACAGCACTATAGTAGGAGCTGGGTTTTGTGGCCACTATTGATTCATGGTGCCTGTAGTTCACAGTAGGGAACACAAGAGTTGTCTAATGACCATCATGCTGCTGTTTGTAACTTCTCTTCTTTTTCAATGTTTCCCTATTGTAACTTCCCTAACCAATGTTAAGATCTGTAAAATATCTCTGATTTAGAAATTGTTTTTATAAGCTTATAGGATGTATTCTCTTTGGCAAGACATTTTCTCATTTAACAACAGAAGACGTATTTCAAATAGAACAAAGTGAAATGATTTTGAAAGTCACAATGGCTTCTCAGGCATTAAGTTTTAAAAACTAGAAAATAGTTGAAAACTTGAGACACAGATATCACATCAACTAAATCAAAG
Organism: Marmota flaviventris; assembly: GCF_047511675.1. NCBI lineage: Eukaryota > Metazoa > Chordata > Mammalia > Rodentia > Sciuridae > Marmota > Marmota flaviventris. Next base: position 79,118,935 of record NC_092512.1, read on the forward strand.
CCATAAAAACTGTTTTTTAACAATATGTCATATGCATAGATGTCGGGAACTTTCATTTCTATTTATCAATAAGTTATTTGCTGTGATTTTTGAGGATGTCAGTTAAGCTCTAAGAAACATTGTCAATTCACACAAAAACTTTTTGATTTTTTAAAAATTATCAACAGTACTAAGCTATTTTGTGTCTGGTTTGATATCCGATTTTTGTCATAGTATCCTTATTCTTAATTTAGTTCTTGCCATGAATTTATAATAGAGCAAGGATCTTTCCCACCTGGGTACTGTATAATATGTAATATCTAATTTGTCACAGTTTTTTCAATGTGTAAATTGAAATGAACAATTCATTAGCAAAAGACACACTTTGAGGTTTAAATAATATGTCAAATGTATACAAAATGCAACATGACATTCCCTTGATTTCATAAAAATCCCTATCATTTTAGATAAACTACATAAAGCAGATGTGATACTGGATTATCATTTTATATGCCATTTAATTTTAATTTCAAATTCCAGTCATACCTTTTTCTTTTAGGATTATACAGAACACCAATCACACTGCTTTGTATATTCAAAATGTCAAAAGAATATTTGTTGATGTTTAAAAAACTTCCTGCGACTTTTATTTTCCAACATTTCATTTGTTTCTTAAAACAGGCAACAAGACAGCTTGAACGTGGATGACGATGCTACAATTGTGTTGCTTCTGGCCAAAACAAAGTTTTTCCAGGATTTCAGCAATTTTGCAGCAGAAATTCAGAAAACCATTACAGCTCTCAAAGAGCAGGTTTGTTTTCTCCGCCAAGTAACAAGTCCTTGTTGTGTGGATTGGAACAAGTAAACTTAAAAAAAAAAAAAAATCTGTCTAACATTTTCAAAGTCTTAATGCAATATCAAGATAATAACTACATAGATAAGGAGTCTTGTCATAGTCAGAGCTGCATCAGGGGGAGAAGAGGTAGGGGAAGCCCTCACCACCAAGATGCAGAATGCCTATTCCACCTAATACCAATGTCTTCAGTGCACATGAATTTGGGTGGTCAGGAGCCCTGTGTTGTGTTTCTGAATTCTTCACCAGCACATTTCTGAATAATTGAGTTTGGGTGCTCTCTTTATCTCTAGAAAATACAGATAATTTTCAGTGGCACAACATGTTCTTTTCTTATCCATTTTTTTTTTTTTTTTTTTTGATGGAGTCAAGGAAGCTTCTAACGATTACTGGTTTTTCTGGCTTTCCTTTTCTTAAAAGTTATTTTTAAATTTCCCATACTCCTCTGCAATTTTGCTTCTTTTCTCAGTTGTTCTGGCTCCTGCTTTGATTTTTCCCTACAGTTTGGAATGAATCAGTAGAGGGATTTGGCTAGTATTAGGAATGGCAATCAAGATGTTTGCATTTAGAAATGCAAGCCTGGTTTCTTTCAAGGCATGGTTCCAAGCTCTCTGTTCCTTAGACATCAACATCAATGTGAGGCATACACTTTTCCTCACACTATCAAAAACCTTGGACGAGTATGTGGTGAGCCCAGGATTTGCTTTTTGGAAGTTCTGTTCTCACTCGTTGTCTTGGCAATACATTTAATCATTCAGACCTACTGTCCTTATCTGAACTTTGAGGGCTATTGTGAGGATCAAATGAAATTACACAGCAGAAGTATCGTAACTGTTCTTTTCTGGAGATGTGTCATTGCTCACTGGGTATGCTCCACCAATAGGCTGGCACTACAGTGCCAGGTGGGCTGTACCACATTCCACAATGGTGTGTGCACATCAGTGTCCTTCCTCTGATTGCGATGCCCCATTATTGACACATACCCAATGTGAACCTAAGCATAAATCTGAAGGAGGAGAGGCTTTGTTTATAAGAGGGCTAATATAAAATATTGTGGAATGGATGGAGTGGCCTAGGGCTCTGCATTTAGAAATCCTATTTGCAGAGAGTGATTATGTCAGAGAAGAGAGAAGGTAAAATAGAAGGAAGAGTTCTTGGTGTTAGGCTAGAGAAGGTGAGCCTAGTCATTTCAAAATTAGTCTGTCCATCTTTAGTAAACTCTTTTTCTGTAAATTTATTTTATGATTTGCAAACATAGGTAGACTCCATAAGCAACATTTCGGTCCAGTTTGGTCTATATATTGGTGGTGATAATTTTATTTTTCATACATGTAGGGTAGTGACTGAAAGCATTGATACCCAAAGACTGCATTAGATGACCTTTCTCAGTTCCAATAACTTTCTGAATTCATACATATCTCTAAATAGATCAAAATTGAATGCTTTTACCCTTTAATACTCTGTCTCTTCCTTCCCATTGAAAATTTCTTAATAGTTGAGACTATTTCACTGAGGAATTTTCATTGATGCAAAGTAGTTCATGTCCAAAAATAACCAATTTCTTTGTGTCGGAGCAAAGTTAGCTCTGGATCTGTCAGGAGTCCAAGGTGTGTGACAGGTTAGTCAAGGTTAGAAAAGGGAGTAAGAAGATGCTATGATCTCTAATATGAGTCAGAGGATTACTTGAGTCCTGGCCAGGCAAAACAGATGGGAAGAGGTTACAGTGCTTCACGGTGCCTTGTGCACATTGAATGTCAGAGAGAAACTGTCCATCAGATTGGATATAAATGCGTAAGTAAACATGACATAACACCAGCAGTGAGGAACATTGACTGAAGCCATAAATCAGCCCAGATCATCCAAAAGGAATTGGGAAAAATAAAGAGCTAAGAGTGGAAAGCAGAGATAAGCTGAGCTAATTTCCTGGGAGGCCCTCAGGTGTAACTACACTGGAGCCAGGCGAGTGCCCAGAGGTGGATGGGAACAATGAAGAGAGACTTTCTGGGGACAAAGGATCTTTTCAGATATAGCAAACTCTTAGGATTTTCAAATTTTGCATATGCTTCTCATTTCTCATTTGCTGTATAAAGACATGAGTTGTAACAGCCCATGTTGAAAAACTGGTTGTGAAAGTGAGCGTGTCAGATGGAAAAGGGCATTTCTGAATGTGCAGATGTGCAACTCTGTGGTTTTTCTATTACTCATTGGAGTGGATGCAATAAGTCCTGTGAAGAATTGTCTTTAAACAAATCTTTGTTTTATAAAAAAATAAGCACAGAAATAGGTTTTGATGCAAGAAGTCAGGGAATTCACAACAGCCAGAGGAATAGCTGCTGGATTTGCAGGGCTCACTAGGAAGCCACAGCACATCTCTGAAATCTTTGCTGGATCCTCAAGTTCAGTCCTTGTGTAGGCATCTGCTGACAAATGTGCTTCAGAATCATAATGGCTTTTCCTTCTGAACCTTATATGAATGTCTCTCATTGGTAGATTCTAACCCAGAACCCCAGAACCATGGAGGGAAGGATTAGCAATGATCCACTGAAATCTGTGGGTACGGTGGGTGCTTATGAAGAAAGCTGACAATAGAAAAACCTCTTTGTAGGGAAGATTATGTGTTTCACTGTGACTTGGTGTTTGATTGGGTATTGTGAAAGACAAAATGCTTGTTCTGATTGTCAGGTTCTTAAAATTTATTTTTGATTGACACCTAAAAGCATACATATTGATGGGCTATAGTGATCATTTAATACATGTATACAATATATAATGATCAAGTAAGTGTAATTAACATTTTTATCTCCTCATTTATCATTTCATTTTCCTCTCTTCTTATTCTTTTAAAGATAAATAATAATTTTAACCTAAATTGATCACAATTATGTATAGAACATATAGATGTTCCTTGATTTATCATGGGGTTATAACCCAATAAATTCATCAGAAGTTCAAAATATCATAAATTGCAAATGTCCAACCTATCAAACATCATAATTAACTGCAGAATATTGTTTCTTTCCTCTTAGAATGCTTGGGCTCACTGGGGAACTGCAGCTCCCTGCCCCTGCTCAGCATCATGAAGGAGGAAGATATCATGTATAGCTAGGCCAGGAAACATCAGAATTTAAAACATGAAGTACAACTTTTGAATGAATATTGTTTGTACTCTATAGTAAAGTAAAAAAAAATGTAAGTTGAACCTGCATAAGTCAGGGGCCATTGATACACAAATAGATAATGGAGAGAGCTATGGAAATCATTAGGTTGACTACTAAAACTTATTGATCTAATTTAGATCCTTTTTTTTTAATTATGAAAGGCCAATATTAATAATAAGTCCAAGAAAGAAAAGAATGAGACCTATCTCAGAAAATCCAGCCCCATCACATTATTGAACATGTACATGAAGATGAATGAGAAGAAATGAACCTAAGTTATTTCAGAGGCTTTAAAAAAGAGAGTCAGGTAATGTTGTTACTAAAGTGACAATTATAGTAGGTGAAAGTTAAGTTTTAAACAGTTATGAAATCTGTAAGAAACTGAAAAATGTCCAGTGTGGCTGCAGATCATCTGACCAAGAAAGGGAAAAAAGGCATGAGATGGTTGGGTGGAAGAATTCTAGATGAGACCTCCTAGGACCATGTGGATGATGTTCTCCTGCGCTCCAAGTGAATGAGGGAGCTGTTAGGAGAATTTAGCACTGCTCTGAGTTTGCATTTAAGGAATGCAATCTGATGTTCCTATGAGAGTTGAACCAAGGAATATAAAAATAGCCTTAATAACCTGCTGTTGTCACCCAGGGGTGTGATGATATATGGATTACACTATGGTGATGCTCTTAGAAAAAAGAAAAATGGACACTTTTTGGAGATGTAATTGTTTAGTGGTATAAGCAGGACCTGTTTACTTATGTGTCATTGCAATTCCACCTTAAAGCAAGGCTTCCACTCTAGCTGGGTTTTTTAGGATGAACCTCCTGAGAGTTCTCCTGTGCTATGGACAGAGGACAGTGAACTTCTTATACAAGGAGAGTCCTGAGGTTGGGGGGGCACCTTCCTGAAAGAAGGCCTGGGACAATGAGAATAGTGAATGCACAGTTATTTTAGAAAGAGGAGCCCACCAAGATTTGAAAGAGGCAGTTACCTGAGAATATTTTAAAAGGCAGCAAGAGGGTATTTATGCTTGTGAGGTCATCCTGGGATTATCAGGACACTGTAGGAGGCAAAGATACAGGCAGGGAACGATGTTTAGAAGCAGCCGTGCTAAATCAAACCCTAATGGTGGGCTGCTCCATGTTTCTTTCTTGCGCCTTCATTGGGCTGCATGTTGACTGTCAGAGAAGACAGTGTTAGAGGGCAATCAAAGAAGACAATTAAGTTCTCCAAGTGCAGTATACTTAAATTAGATATAAATACCCCAAAGAAACTTTGTGAATTAACAAATACATGGAAATTCAATGAAATGTTACTCATAATAAATCACAAGAGAAATGAGAATATTTTCTGAAGTGAGTGAAAATGAACCCCAAACACAGAAAACAGACGGATGGATGTAGTTAATTCAGTGCTTATAGGGAAAAAACATTAAAGGAAAAATATCTCTAATCAATAATCTACTATTTTCCATTAAGAAACATAGAAAGAGTGACCGAAACTGAAAACAAACAGAAAGAATTAAATATTACAGGGTGGATATTAATGAAATAGAAAACCGAAAGTATAAGAAAGTCAACAGAAACTAAATCTTATTCTTTGAAAAGATTAACAACAAAGTTGAGATACTTCAGTTAGATTGATAAAGAGAAAATTCAAATTACTTAAATCAGGAACAAAGAAAGAAACATCACTACTGACATAATAAAAAATGATTTTAACACTGTGAACCATTGTCTATGAACAAATGGAGATAACTTAGATAAAATGCATAAACTCCTATGAAGATGTGAACTACTAACATGAATTTAAGAAGAAATACAAAATAAAAATAGACTTAAACAGCAGCTGATTGAATCAGTAAAACAAGAGACAACCAAACAAAACTTCACAAAGAGAAACCTAGACTGAATGAACCCAAATAGCTTCCTTGATGAATTCTTTCAGAAATTTGAACAAGTCTTAGCACCAGTACTTCACAAAGTCTCCTCAACAATGAGAGAGAGAGATAAAGATACTTTGAACTTTTTCTATGAGGCTGACATTATGCAAATACCCAGACCAAAGATATCAGAAAAAATCTACACACTTATACCTCTTATGAAAAAATCCTTGGCAAAATACTAGTCAACTGAATTCAGTGATTTATATGAAGGGTTTTGAACCTTGACTAAGAGGGATTCATCCCAGGAATTCAATACACCTGAACAATCAATTAATTGAGCATACCATATTAAGAGAACAAAAGACAAAACACCTAGTAAATTTGGAAAAATCATTTAATAGAATTAAATATCCTTTTGATATAAAAATAAAGGTAGAATAGAAGGGAATTTTTTCAACTTGATAGAAGCTATCTGAAAAAACCTCATGGAACATCATATTTAATGATAAAATATTGAATGTTTTCCTTCTAAAATCAGGAATAAGACAAAGATGTCAATTCTTGCCACTTCTACTCAAGAATGTATTATAGGTTTTAGCCATAGCAATTGGGCAAGAAAATTAAATGAAAGGCATCAAAATTAGAAAGGAAGAAGTAAAATCATCTTGAGTTATAGGTGATATGATCTTGTATGTAGAAAATTCTAAAATGTACCATTTTTATTTACCAATTTGAGTGTTATTATAATAGTTTATTAGACCTAAAAAACAAGTCTTTTATTATTGCGTGATACAAAGTTAATATACAGAAGCTAATTATATTTTTTTGCACTTGGAATAAGCAACCTGGAAAAAAAAATTGAGACATTCCATTTATAATAGCATCAAAGCTAGGAAAATATTCAAGAATAAAACCAACAAAGAACTATAAAACTTTAATTATGTAACTCATAGAATGTAGTGGAAAGAAATTTAAAAAGACCTAAATAAATGAAAAAAAACAGCCCATGTTCACTGATTGGAAGACTTACTATTGTTAAGATGTTAATAATCCCCAAGTACTCCCTAAGTGTGGAACACCACAATTACAGGTTAAAGTCCTAACTCCCGGTACTACAGAATGTGGATGCATTTGAAGATTGGGCCATTAGAAAAGGTAACTAAGTGAAAAATGAGGCTGTTAGGGTGGGCCCTATTCCAAGTTGGGTGGCAGAGGGGATTAAAGACATAGGACAGATGCTCAAGATGTGCCTACACAGAGGAAAATGTGATAAAATGCACTGTGTGAAGACATGCATGATGAGAGGTGTGCTTTCGCAAGCTGAGGAGAGGCTTCAGAGGAAAGTCACCTGCCTGAACCTTGATCTTGGACTTCTAGACTCTGGAACTTTGAGAAAACAAATTACTGTCGTTTGAACAACCAGCTCTGTAATATCAGTTTACGTCAGTCCTAGAAAATTAACACACCATTTTTTTGCAGAAATGGAAAAATGAATCCAAAGTTCTTATGCGATTACAAGGGACCCCAAAGAGCAAAATTGTTTATGTCCTAAAGTTCTTAGATTTTCTGCCAGTTTCTTCTTCTTCTTTTTTTTTTTTTTTGCATTTCAGTTTGGGAAGTTATTGTTGATGTATCTTCATGTTAAATGATTCTTTCCTTGACCATCCTGGATATGATGGTTAATTTTACATGTCAACCTGACTGAGACATGGGATGGTCAGATATCTGATTAAAAATTGTTTTTGAGTGTGTTTATGGGGGTGTTGCTGGAAGAGATTAGCATTTTAACAACCAAGTAAAGCAGATGGGCCTCCCAATATGGGTGAGCACTAACAAATCTGTTGAGTGTGCAAATAACATGCAGAAAAGAAGGATTCAGGAGATTTCTGCAGACTGTTTAAACTGGTGCGTGGATCATCTCTTGGTTCTGGTTCTCAGGCTTCAGACATGGTCTGGAATCTGCACAATTGTTTGTGTGGCTCTCAGGACTTCAAGTCAGATCACTGGCTTTTCTGGATCTCCAACTAATGGGACGTTTCAGTTTTCATAATCGTGGCAGCCAATACATTAAGGTAAATCCTTTATAATAGAGTGATAGGATATGAAACATATACTATTGGTTTTCTTTCTCTAGAGCATCTTGACTTCACATCAAGTCTACCACTGGAGTCGTATTGGTCGTGGTGTTTTATTATTTCTGGAATTGTCTTCTTATTATTTCTTAGCCATTCCATCTATGTGCTTATCTTACCAATCTTTTCCTGCATGTTCTCTATTTTTCCCATTTTGGTCCTGAGCATATTAGTCATAGTAAATCCCTGCATGATAATTCCAACATCTGAGTTTGCTTCTGATATTCACTTTAAGTCATACAATGTCTTTTACTTTCTTTTGATCATGCCTTGTGAGTTTGGTTTAAAGCCAAACATGATGTCTTGAGTGACGGAACTGCAGTAAATAGACCTTAGCTTTAGATTTGTATATTGAATAGACGACATGCTGCTCTGTTTAGTGCTTCATGTAGCTTTAGGTGTCATCATTTCTCTAGCATCCTTGTTTTTCTTTCCTCTGTTGACTTTGGCCTCCTTAGGCATCCTCTTGCTCGTAGCTAGTCTGTGGCTTTCAACTGTCTCTGCTGTAACACATGGTTATCATAGCTGGGTGTCCTGGCTAGGTGTGGGGGCAGGGGAGTACTATTTTGTCTTCTGGCTAAATCTTGGTTTCTTAATGGACCTGTTTTGGGGGCTGTCACCTTCACAAGTGTTTCTCCAATGCTGTGACTTTCCCCCCTGACAGCATGGTCCCTGTCTGGGCCATTCCTAATCAATTTCATGGAAAAATTGACTTTTAGTTTCTATATTCACCATATGAGCCAGGAAGCCCGGGGATGAATGAAGTGAGTAAGAATTCCCTTCTCTTAATTTGGACAAGGTGTTAGATCTCTGCCCTGGCAAATCCTTCCTCTTGGCATATAGGTATTTCTTTCTTTTTTTTTTTTATTGGCTGCTCAAAACATTACAATTATCTTGACATATCATATATCATACATTTGATTCAAATGGGGTATGAATTCTTATTTTTACCACATGTACAAATTGCAGGATCACGTTGGTTATACTTCCACATTTATACAAACTGCCATACTAGTGTCTGTTGTATTCTGCTGCCTTTCCTATCCCCTTCTTATCCCCCTCCCCTCCCCTCCCATCATCTCTCTCTACCCCATCTACTGTAACTCATTTTTCTCTCTTTTTTCCCCCTTTCCCCTCACATCCTCTTATATGTAATTTTGTATAACAATGAGTTTCTTACAGAAAAGGCTCTGTGTGTGTTTCACAAAGGATGTTCCTTACCCTCCCCAAGCCAGGGCAATGGAAGAACGTTTGTTAGATCCTTTCAATACAACCTCATGAAGTTCCTTTTAATAAAGCCTGTGAATGTGTGGGGCCCCATAAGACAGTAACTTCCAGCATTTTGTCTGGTTCACATGGGTTCTCACTCAGTCTTGAGCCATTTGGCAAAATTACCATTAAGTTGGTTTTACATTCTCCACAGATAGAGAACAAATAGATTAATTTATTGTTTACTTGCTTGTTATATATATAACACCAGCTCACTAGGGTGAATATAGAGACTAGCAACTACAGAGACTGTCAAGTCCATTCTGCAGTGTGGTCCCACAGGCTCAAATCCCAGAAGAATCAGTGCTGCAGATTGGAAGGTTGTCTTCTGGAGAATTCCCTCCTGCTTAGGAAGGCCAAACATTGGCTCCACTCAGGCCTCCAACTCATTGGGTAAGGCCCACTGACATTGCAAAGGGCAGTCTGCTTTACCCAAAGTTCACCAATTTAAATGCTAATCTCATCCACAAACATTCTCTCCACGTTGACACATACATAAAGCTGTCAGTGTTCCTATCAGATTGTGGCTTCAATACTCATCAGTCTGCTCAGTAAGCAGAATGTGGTTGCCATGTCTCTCTTTTTTTAAACATTTTTTTTTTAATATTTATTTTTTAGTTTTAGGTGGACACATATCTTTATGTGATGCTGAGGATTGAACCCAGTGCCTCGGGCATGCTAGGCGATCACTCTACCATTGAGCCACAATCCCAGCCCTGCCATATCTCTTTTAATTTACTTGTCTTCTAAATTTCAGACGGTCGTTTACCCTCTGATCCTAGTTCTCCAAGAAAAGTCACTGATTTTCAGTTTGTGCAATTTTTCTTGTAAGGATGAGAATAATGCCTCAATCTCCTTGGTTTATTCTTAACTCATTGTTACAGTTTAGATATTAGGATTTCCCCAAAAGCTCATGTGTGAGACAATGTAAAAAAGATTAAAGGTGAAATAATGGTTATGAGAGCCTTAAGCTAATCAGTGCATTAATCCACTGACTGGGATTAACCGGGTAGTAACTGTAAGCAGGTAGAGTATGGCAGGAGGCGATGGGTCATTGGGGGTGTGCCTTTGGGGTATATATTTTGTCTTTATTGAGTAGAACTCTCTCTCTGCTTCTTGGTGGCCATGTCCTGGGCCACTGTCCTCCTCCCACACTCTTCCTCCCTGATATTCTGCCTTACCTCAGGCACAGAGCTATCGATGGACTGAGACCTCTGAAACTGTGAGACCCAAATAAACTTTTCGTCCACTAATTGTTCTTGTCAGTCTCTTGGTTATAGCAGTGAAAAAGCCGAATAAAACACTCATGATATTTCTGAAAACAGACAGATTTCTTCACTGTTTTATAACAAAGAGATGAGGAACAATGTCCAACCACGGCCTTGCATCTTGTGGGTGTGGGCCTGCAAATTTACAGGCTGTGTTCTCTTGTGAAACATCTGGAGACAGATCTTTTGTGCTCTGAATAAGCATATTGGGCTTTCAAATCTTGAGCCTTAGAGAGAGTGCTTTTGACTTTACAATTCAAGTTTATACACTAAGGATGCTTCTGTCCTTTCCATCTATCCCTTTTGAATTTTCTGTACAAAAGGTTTTCAGCAACATGAGTGGATCAATGAGAAAATCACAACTTTTTCATATCCACGTTCATGCAGCTATAGACAGATGCTTAAATGATTTCATCTAGAATATCAATGAAGAAAATAGCCTAGTAATTCTTGTTGTTTTGATTCGATTTCTGCTTTTATTATTGTTTCATCTGGCAGCATGGCCTAGATTAAACCATGAATTAGATAGGCCTGGGAAGCTATGCTGCAGTAATAATTCTCAATCTTAGTGATTCATATCAAGAAGGATTTATTTCTCAATCAAGTTTTATGCTTTTGGGAGTTTGTGTCTGTCCCCCACAGATTTTTCAGTGTAAAAATAATAATAAAAAAAAATCCTCATCTGTTGTATGTTTTGCTTGCAGCAGAAGGAAATCAGCAATGCTGGGCCAGGTGGTCAGAACCTCTCCAGTTACGACTTACGCTAGTTCTGATCATGTGCTAGTGGCCAGGGGAGTTAAAAAAAAAAGCCAAGTCTGATGACATCAAGAGAGAAGTACACTTTTCCAGGGAGGGTGACCAGGAGGGGCCCACAGGGATGGGCCCACTAGAGAAGGCCACTGAATGTTATGGGAAAAACACTGCAGTCTAGCGCAATTTACTTCCAGGGTGGGAAACTTAAGTGGACCTCAGGAACAAATGACCATTTAATAGAACTGACCAAAATTCTGTCAAATACATTAGTATTTCTGTACATGTGATTTGGACAAACTGTAATTCAGGATTTTTTTTTCATATCTTCATACATGTTGACGCCAATTCGTGTCTTCATACCTGTACTTTGGATAATGATGTCCATCACATTCCACCATCATTTCTAACCCCATGCGCCCTCCCTTACCTTCCCACCCCTCTGCCCTATCTAGAGTTCATCTATTCCTCCCATGCTCCCCCTCCCTACACCACTATGAATCAGGCTCCTTATTGTCAGAGAAAACATTCGGCATTTGGTTTTTAGGGATTGGCTAACTTCACTTAGCATTATCTCCTCCAGCTCCATCCATTTACCTGCAAATGCCATGGTTTTATTCTCTCTTATTGCTGAGTAATATTCCATTGGGTATGTATGCCACTTTTTTTTAATCCATTCATCTATTGAAGGGCACCTATGTTGGCTCCCACAGTTAGCTATTGTGGATTGTGCTGCTGTAAACATTGATGTGGCTGTGTCCCTGTACTATGCTGATTTTAAGTCCTTTGGCTATAGACTGAGGAGTGGGATAGCTGGGTCAAAGGGTGGTTCCATTTCTAATTTTCCAAGGAATCTCCATACTGCTTTCCATATTGGCTGCACCAATTTGCAGTGTAATTTGGGAGTTTTAGATGTCCATCAATGGACAAATAGATATAGAAAATGTTCTTTTATACACAATGGAGTTTTATTCAGCCATAAAGAAAAATGAAATTATGTTATTTGTGGAAAAAAATGGATGGAACTGGAGAACATTACGTTAAGTAAAATAAACCAGACCCAGAAACTCAAAAGTCGTATGTTTTTCCTCCAAATATAGTCATGCCCTGATATACTGAGGGTTATGACTCCATTACATACATTTTGTGGGGAACTCAATTCAACCCATGGCAATGCAGCCACAGTGCTTTGACAAGTCACTCAATATTCTTAGACTGGGTCTCTTTTAGTTTTGAAAATCATATCATTCCATTGTTCCTAAAAACCTTGTTTAACTAAACATCTTTAACTTTTTCATTCGTTATTACTCTTTTGCAATTTATTCTCTAGAATAATATCCTGTTGAATGTCACCATTTATGCACCTGATGAAAACTGGATCATTGGAGCTACTGTGGATTCTTCGTTTTTCCTCTACCCCTGATCCAGCCAAGCACCTCTAACCTGCTGAATGTCTCTTGTGACTTTTGCCTTCTCCTTCTTCTCTGGAGCATATTGGTCTCCTTGCCCTTTCCTCTGTTTTCAGTCACAAATCCCACCAGTTGATCCTCTGTATAGCCATAGTAGTGAATATGGTGGTGTTATTTCCTTCTCAGTTGGTAGTCAGTTAACTTACGTCAGTTTTAGGATCTGCGTACTCCTCAAGTCTCAGTTCTCACCAAAATTTGCTTGTATTACCCCCCGGCCTCCATCAGTTTTCATTCCTGAAAATACTGACCTGCTTGTGGTCTTGGTGGTTGGACACATAATTTTTCCATTTGTCTGAAGTGGCTTTTCTCTGAAATATTTGTTCTGTAATATTTGTCAGTTTTTTGCAGCTGACATAGTTTTTCTCATGGAAGGCATATTGTAATGTCTGCTCAGGCACTGTAACAAAATACCATGGGCTAAGTGGTGTAAAAAACAGAAATCGATTTCCTTGCATTTCTGGAGTCTAGAAATTCAAGGTCATGGTGCTGACTGTGGCTCTATCCTCTGAGGCCTCGTTTTCCAGCTCACTGATGTTCACCTTCTTACTGCATCTCCACATGGTCTTTCTTCTATGCAGACTCCTAGTGTCTTTTTCTTGTTTTATAAGAACTCTGGTAAAACTGAATTAAAGCCCCACCCTTACAACTAATTTAACCTTAATTATATCATGATAGGCCCCATCTCTGAATATTCATTGCAGGATTAGGACTTCACCCATGAATTTGGAGGGAACTCTTCAGTTCATATATAGGGTCTCCTCTACCTTCCTGGGGTGGGCTTCCCCAAATCCATATAAACCCTCATTATCTAACTGGCTTTTAGCTATTGTGTTGCTATTTCTACCAAATCATAAGCACCTTAAGAGCCTGAGTTTCTTGCTTTCATCCTTAAAACTTAGTGCATGTTTGTTAAATGAATGTAATACAGAACAGCTTAGTAACAAGGAAGAAATAAAATATTGATTTGTTGAATTGTTGTTTCTACTGAGATTTTTCTAAATATGTAACTTCACTTATTTGTGAAAATCCCTTTCTTTTAAAAAATGTACTTCTTCAAATCCTAGATCCGTGTTCAACATTCTTCCATGCATAGGAAACTGTTTATCAGTTTAGCTGCTGGATGATTCAAATGTATTAAGTTCTGGGGGAAAATGTGAAAGAGAAATAATGTGGGCTTTGAAGTTTCCTCTGCCTTCTAGGAGTGTGCTTTACAGAGTGGAGCATTTCATCCAGCCATGTTATTTATCAGCTTTGTTGCTCCTACTTGAATTCCCACTTTCCTCTCCTCTTCTTTTCAGATAAACAAGCTGGAGGCACGCCTAAAGCAGGGGGGATGCAGGGATGATAAAGGGACGCACAGGAGAGACCGGGAGCACTGGATGAAAGAAGACTGCATTAACTGTACCTGTGAGGTATGTGCTGCCAGAGGTCTTTCTATCATTTTCCTGCTTTACTTCTTCTTGCCAGCCAATTGAAATGCACCTGAAAAATTCAAAAACGGGGAAAAAATTCTTTTTTTGTAATTCAGGAATTTAAAAGAAAAAAAAATTGTACAGTACAGGGGATTGAGGCCAGGGCCGTGAAAATGCTACATAAGCACTCTACCACTGAGTTATGTTCTCAGACTGTTTAAGGCATATTTTTAGGATCAAGAGACTGGTGTAGGATTTTTGAGATTTATGGTTATTTATATAAATGTGGCTATGATCTAATGAAGTGATTGCCAGACAGCATGTAGACCTTTCACATCTTCACTGACAGATGAGGGAGCAGGATCTAGGCAAGTGTAAGTCACTCATCCAAGGTCATGCAAGTCAACTGAAGCAGAAGGGGATTTCGAGTCATCTCGTTATTCTCGACTCAGATCACCAAAAACACTGCCCGAAAGAGCTGGTTAGATAATGAGTTCCTATAACAATATAAAAATGATTTGTCATAGTATCCACCATTTTTTTCATGCCCTAAATTTGTTGTTTAGTTTGCTTTCTGAATAGAGCTAATTCCCACCAGCCCTCTGGAAATGCATGAACTTCCTTATGCATATCATGCTGTATAATACCAGAAGTCATGCATTATAGGGTTGTATTTCAGGCCTTGCTTTTCATGCTGCAAATGTGCAGAAAGAATGAATGAATATTAGCTCACACCCTGGGCACTTTTTACCATATTTAGATATTCAGTATTTCATTTCATACTTTTTTTTTTAACTTTTCAGAGTGGCCAAGTCACGTGCATGGTGAAGAATTGTCCCTTGGCTCCATGTCTCAGTCCTGAATTGATGAAAGGAAGCTGTTGTCCAGTGTGCAGAGACCAAAGAATGCCACCTGATGCCTCCAAGAAACACTAGCCAATATCTTCTCTTGAACCCTGAACAGAGAATTTCTCAGGGAGAGACACTTAGGAGTTCAACTTTTAACCTGTAGTCACATCCTTGATACGGAAACCACTGATTTAAGAACAAGCTAGTTCATTTAAACCTTAAACAAATTGAATGTCTTTTATCTTTTCATTTTCTAATGAGCTTTGGAACAATGCAAACCTAAAAAGGGTATAAAGGGCATAGGAATGATTTCGTCTTAAGGAAATTTTCTGATTGTAAGCCATAGGTTTTTAAATATAAGGTAGAAAATAAAAGAATATCCTGTAATAATTTTTTAAAAAATATGAGTACTCTGGAAAGTACCCATCAAAATTCAGAGATTTCATCATCTGAAGGAATTTTGGGAGAATGAGTTTTGCATGTGGAGAAAAGAACTATGAAAAATCTGTGACAATGTTGTGATGCTCTTCTCCCCACCCAACTCTTTTCTTAGATCTACATCCTTGGCAGTTGGCAGATTTTGCTGGGGAGGTGCTTGTCTTAACTTTCATTAGTTTCTAACTTCTAAGACATTAGGGAAAAGTCAGTGAAAGAATATCATTATTTTAGGGAGCTTTTCAGTTTTGCATGTGGCTGGAAAATGCAAACTGTATGCGAGAGTGACTTCAAAGCAAAATTTCTCAGTATCTGCCTTTCTCTTACTTGTCATTATTACAAGTCATGAGGTGTCAACATTGAAATATAGCCAAGATTGAAATTCAGGCGCAATATGAATTTACTATCAGAAAAATTGAAAAGTGTTCTTGACTTTTACAAAAGGTGTTCCTATGGAATTCTCCTGATTTTGGTGCTATTACAGCATTTCATACAAAACCCCATAATATTCAGTAAATTATGTGATTTTCATTTACTATTAGAATTGAAAATATGACATAAAATGTGATGTGCACCCATATGTGGGGGTTGGATGCAGTTGTGGGTAGATAGCTTTAAATGAAACTTTGTGCCAAAACTTCACATGGTGTCCTGCCAAGACAGGATCTCAGGGAGATTAGCTTTACTGATTTCCAATCACAAAAGAAACTTTTTAAAACAGACATAATTTCCCCAAATTTAGAGTTATTATGCAACCTTCTTCTTGTGGTTTTAGTATCATGAGTGTAGGAAGATGTTTTGGAGTTTGATAAAATGAGTATTATAACTTAAACACATGTACTATCTTTTGCTTTCACATATATATTTGTATGTATATGTATTGGTGCTTGGGATTAAATCCAGGGCTTCACACATGCTAAGCACATGTTCTACCACTGAACTACACCCACAGCTTTATATTTAATGTATCATTTTTAAAAGTCATATTGCACATGATAAAATTTTCAAATGTTTCCCAAGTTTATATCTATCTCTGCCCTCCATTTCTACAGTTCAAATATGATTACTCTTTTCAGTTTCAGGGTATGTGTATCTGTCTGTGTTGTGCATGTGCATGTTTCCATGTATATATTCTATGAAATACAAGCATTGACAGTGTTTTTTCCTTAGTAATTTCGTTTGTTATAAGTAAATTTAAAACATTGGAAACCCAAGTGAATTTGTTAACATTTTAATATATGACATTATGCTACAACATCTACTTGAGATAACATTTATTTTTTCTTATGTGCGATGATACTCTTCTGATCTGGGACAAAAGAATTTAGTAGATTTGACATCCTCTACTTTCACAGGAAGGTATATATAAAGAATGAAAAACATTCCTGGGTTCACTCTTTTTCAGATTTCTTCTAATTTAGAAAAACAAAAGTTTTTAGCCAGGCTGTGTGATTGCATGAGAGGGTTCAAAACTGTCTCCTCTTCAGGAGGACTTTAATTACTTTCCTAGGCCCCCTGCACATAAATGACCATACTGCACATAGAACAGCAGGACATGAAGTTGAAGGGGTACACACTACTTTTATTTGGGATTGGCAGTTGAAAATAGAGCACTTATCTCACAAATAATCTTTAACACTCAGGACAAATAACAGTATACAAGAAAAATGAGTGTTTCTATTGATTTATTTGTTTTCTAGAACTGCATTTATGGGTGAGGGCAAAGGTAGGGAAAATGGATTTTCTGGTAAAGACTTTTAAACCATTTTTAAAAGTTAGGTTTAACTGTGAAGTTAATGTCTACTCACTGAACTGTACTTACTACAACTATCCCAGGACCAATGCCATGTGTATACATTCTAAGCTTCTGTTTCAAATAAAATATAGTTCATTAGTAGGTCAAATCAAGTTCAAGGACAGCTCATATAGAAATCCTTTCTACCATGTTCAGAGAAATATGCAATATTAAAAGCCACATTTAGTTGAATGTCCTCAAAAGTTATTGGCATGGTAGAGTTTATGAAAAATTACATAAGATCTGTTTTATGAATATACAAAGTGAGAGATGATATAGAGACAAATGATTCTAAAAGCTGTATCTTAAATGTAACGTTGTAACTCTATTTTTAGTCCTTGTGTGAGATAATTCTATGACTTTTGATATAAGCACCAGAAATGAGTCAATATTTAAATCTTCATTTCAAGTATAAAATAGGAAAAAAGGGTATGTAATGTTTCTCAACATTATGAGGGCACATATCCTTTTCTATTAATAAACTTTGTAAAAGAATGAGACAGGGTTTTGCTAAGTTGCCCAGGTTGGCTTTGAACTTGTAATATTCCTGCCTCAGTCTCCCAAGTTACTGAGATTACAGGTGTATACCTCCATGCCCAGCTAACTTAAAAAAAATTAATTACACTTTTATTCGTGAGTGGGAAATGTACTATAAACTACTCATTCATTTTTTTTACCTGGCTACCCATCAGTCATATTTTGGTTAAAGGAGTCTTGAAAAAGCTTAATTCTACGTGCGTGAATATATCTGATATGTTGAGAATAAATGAAGTTTTCTCAAGGAAGAATCTACCAGGATCTTTGTCTACCAAGAACGCATTTAGTGACCTCCGGAGGAGGGGACATGTGGTGTAGTGCAGAGCCCAGACCTCAGTCTCGAGATCTTAGGATGTTGTTTCTAGAACTAAGAGGAGCTAGAATGAAAATATTTTTCTTATTGAGAATTACTAGTGAATTTTTAATTTGTAGAAATTCTAGTTGTGTTCCAATTTTAGATAAATAACATCAGGATCAACAATTCAAGTCAAGGCCACATAAGCTGAGACAGCTTACTGGAATGAAGCAGTTAACACCATTTAGGGGGAAAAGAGACTAAATTGAATTAGAAGAAAACTTGGGTTTTTAGAGACTTAGAATCTTCCAAAAGTTAAAAGAATCAGGTGTCCCTTTTAAATGAAAGCATATATAAGAGAAATAGCATGATTTTCTGTCAGAGCAGAGGAATACATGATCGACTTGGGAATCTCAGACTTGAGCAAGTGAGTAGGTTTCAGTTTGCTCACAAAATAAAGAAAAACAGTTTATAAAGAGAAAGCATCCAAGCTGGATGAACAGGTATCTATGAGGAGAAGATTTTAGAGTCAGAATTGATGGGACAGGCCTGGGACCCACACAGCTATAGAATGATGAACCTGGAGATCCCAGGAATGAACCCAGCAAGAGGAAGAGACAGGGTCCCTCTGGCTCCTGTTAAAACAAAGCCCAGACTGCGGAAGTGCCAGGAGCCTTCAGGAGATGTTCCATGTCCTAACTGCCTCAAATTGCTAACAGCATGGAGAACTGACAGAACCACAATTCTGCTCTTCATATTTCTAGAAATGCTCAATAAGGATGACAAAAGCATGCAATGTGTAGTTGAACACAAGAGGAATGTGTGCCAATAGAATAAAAGATGAGCCAGGGACAAAATTAAATCAGATGCAGGGTTTAGCAGGTAGGGGATAGTGAATTTATAAAGGGTCATTAAACAAACAAAAAAACCCATAAACGAAGTCACTTCCATAGGATGTCCTTCCCCATGAAAGAGGCCTGGAAACTGTGATCTGAGCCCAGAGATGCTGTAAGAAAGTTCTTTATTTAGAACTATTCATGGGAGCGAATCTCTCATAACATGAGGAGGTGTGTAGTCCAAACTGATACTAGCAATGAGGTGAGTGAATCTGCAGCCAAAAAACTAATAAAAATAGTTTCTTATACCAATAAAGAAATCAAAAGCCACATGAAGATACAGGTAATCCTATGGGTTAGTCAAGGATCACAACAAATAAGATTATCAGTATTCCATTTCTAAGAATTTGAGATAATAGAATATTATAAAAGAAACTACAATATTCAAACTTTAAAGTTGCAAAGAGATGAGAGGAGGGAGGGAGCCAGAGTAAAGCAGTCTACAACAAATTTTAAAGAGATGTGAAAAAAAGGAACATCTAAAAAAGAAAATTAAAACCAATAATATATAAGTTGATTCAGGCAGAAGGTTTAAATAATATTAAAGAGAATTTTAAAAATGTAACATAGATGTATGAAATATGCAGAATATAAAGTGGTATCACAAAGAAAGAAAATGCTATTACAGTAAAATAATAAATTTCATACTGTTTTTAAATAAGGAAAAACTATAGAGATGAAAATATAACAACAATGTGAGATATTCAGAGTTTAACAATTCTAAAGTCATATTTTTGGTAAGGAAAAGGATCTTACACCATGTCCCAGCATTGTGTGCTCTTTGTGTGCGGTAGCCAAGAACCATCTTGAGAAGGGAGCTATTGTCCAAATTTAGACAACTTTAGGAATCAGAAATAGCTGCATATTTCTGTGACCCCGCTGACATCCTACAACAGGGGCTTGGGGGTAACTAAATCAGAAACTTAATTTGGCCCAGTAGAGTGACATAGATGAAAGTCCAATGGATGCTCTGTACTATTGGAAACAGGTGTGACATGGAAGTGAATGGGGAGTACCACCCTCAAGATCCAAGGGTTCAGTAATAGACTCCAATACAATAGTAGTGGGGATTTAGTACCCCACTTTTATCAGTATACACACCATCCTAATAAAAAGTCAATAAAGAAACCAGATATGTCAGAAAAATATCAAATGGATTTAACATTTACAGAACATTCAATCCAAAAGTTTCAGAATATACTTTCTTTTAATTATTACATGAAATTCTCTTTAGAAGAAAGCATATATTAGACCACAAAAAAGTCTTAAAAATTAAAAAACATTAATGATATATCCCATATCTTTTTTATTGCAGTAAAATAAAACTATAAGAAAACAAGGAAATTTTAGAAATTGTACCAATGCATGGAAACTGAACAACACAGTTTTGAATAAATAGTGACTCATTAAGGAAGTCATAAGGGGAATTTAAAAATTCTCAAAACAAGTAAAATGGAAGCACCATATATCAAAACTTGTGGAATGCAGCAAAAGAAGTCCTAAGGGGAAATTTATGACAGTGAATGCTCTATTAACAAAACAGAAGGAGTTCAAATAAACAACCTAATAATGAATGTCATGGACTTAGAAAACCAAGGACAAACCTAAGTAAAGGAAAAGAATAACAAAGATGAGAGCAGAAATAAAATAGAGGCCAAAACCACAAAAGATCAATGAAACAAAGTTCTTTGAAAAAGAAACAAAATCAGCAATTCTTTGGCTAGACCAAGTAGAAGAAAACAGAGAAAGCCAAGATAAAATTAGATGTGGAGAAGATATTACAACCAATTTCACTAAAATAAAAAGGATCATTAGAAGCTATTATGAAAAACTAATGGCAATATCTAGAAGAAATGGACACATTTCTAGACACATATAACCTACAAAAATTGAACTACTAGGGCATACAAAACCTGAATAAATTTATTAACAAGCAATGAAATTCAGTTGATATTAAAAGGTCTCCCCACATGCACCAAAAATATTCCTGATACAAATTGCTTCATTTCTGAATTTTACCAAACTTTTAAAAAGAAGTCTAATTT
The DNA here is from genome assembly GCF_047511675.1 of Marmota flaviventris. Classification (NCBI taxonomy): domain Eukaryota; kingdom Metazoa; phylum Chordata; class Mammalia; order Rodentia; family Sciuridae; genus Marmota; species Marmota flaviventris. Next base: position 79,139,955 of record NC_092512.1, read on the forward strand.
TTCTCAAGCTATTAAAAAACTAAAAGGGAAGGAACTTTTCCAAACTCATTTTATAATGTTATCATTATCCTGTTACCAAAACCATACAAGGACACAAAACAACAAGAGAACTATACACCAATCTCCCTGATAAACATAAGTACAAAAATACTAGAAAATCAAATTGATAATATATTAAGAAAATTATTTACATGAACAGGTTGGTTTTATCCCAGGGTGGTTCCACATACACAAATGAATAAATATAACACATCACATCAACAGAATGAAAGATAAAAAACATAATAATAATAGATGCAGAAAATTTGATAAAATGCAACACCCCTTCCTGAAAAAAGCCTTGAACAAATTAGATATAGAAAGATTATAATTTCATGTAATAAAGACTATATATGACAAATCCACAGCTGGCATCATATAGGATAGGAAAAAGCTGAAAGCATTTCTTCTAAGATCAAGAACAAGAAAAGGGTGCATACTCTCACTGAATATAGCACTAGAATTTTAAGCCAAAGCAATTAGGCAGGAGGAAGAAATAAAAGGCACACAAATAGGAATGGTGGAAGTCAAAATATCTCTGTTTGTAGATGATTTGATTCTATGTATAGAAAAACCTAAAGATTCCAACAAAACCCCATTGAAACTCATCAATGAATTAAGTAAGGTTGCAGGGCACAATATCATCATATCCAAGTTAATAGCTTTTCTGTACATCAATAATAAATTTGCTGAGAAATAAATCATGAGACAAATCAGGTCTACAGTGTTAATCTCATTAATAATACCTATGAAAAATATCTAAGAATTAGTTTAATCAACAAAGTAAAATACTTTCTATAATGAGAGTTCAAATCACTGATTTAAGAAGAATCAAAGAAGGCACCAAAAGATGGTAAGACCTCCATGTTTATGGATTGAAAGAGTTATATGATTAAAATGTCCATACTACCAAAGTGAAATATAGATTCAACATAATCCCCATCAATTCTTCACAGAATTAGAAAACAAAATACAAAATTCTCATGGACACACAAAAGATGCTAAAGATGCAAAGTAATCTTGTTCAAAAATAACTAATCTGGAGGCAGCACAATGTCTGATTAGAAGACATACTATAGAGACATAGTAACCAAAATAAGGTGATATTGTCATAAAAATAGGCACATATACCAATGGAATGGAGAATATATCCCAGAAATAAACTGATGCATCTCCAGTCAACTTTTCTCAGTAAAGATGCCAAAAACATATATTGGAGAGAGGAAAGCCTCTTTAACAAATGGTGCTGGGAAAATAATATAAAAAAGGTCAAAGACTACAACTTGACCCCTAACTATCACCTTGTGCAAAAGTCAACTCAAAATGTATCAAAGACCTAAAGTCAAGACTTTAGACTCTGAAAGTATTAGAAGAAAACTTAGGGGAAACAATTCAAGATAGAGGCACCGAAAATTTTCTGTGAAGACTCCCCAAAGCATAGAAAACAAAAGCAAAAAATGACAAATGAGATTGCAATCAACAGAATAACAAGACAACCTGCAAAATGGGAGAACACATTTGCCAATGATTCATCTGATAGAGTAGATTAATATTCAGAGTATATGAAGAACTCAAAAAATAATTAACAACCCCAAACCAATTAATCCAATTTAAATATGTACAAATGACCAGAATGATCAAAATAGACATTTCTTAGAAGAGGAAATAAAAGTTGCCAACAAGTGCATGAAAAAAAAAAAAAAGGTCTAAGATTATCCTTTAAGGGTCTTCCCTCATATGTAGAAACTATAGAGAAAAAAGAAGAAAAAAAGGCGGTACGGCGTGGGGTGGGGAAATCTGATGAATATAGGAAATCAAGGGAAGGGGGTGGCACAGAAGAGGGAAAAGAAAGGGAAGTGTTAGGGAATGAGATTAAGCAAATTTTACTGTTAAATACTATGTAATGTATACTATGTAATGTACAAATATGTAACAATAAATCCCACTGTGATGTATAATGCATAATAAAATGTAAAAAAATTTAGAAAAAAATCATTTCCATATATCAAAACACATAGAAAATATATACATGTGTATATATATATGTATGTATATGCACATAAACATATACAAACACCCAAATTCACAAATAAGACATAAATAATGCATAATGACACAGGAAAGGAAGCAATAGAAGGACAAAGATATGCCATATATTTACTGAATTTTAAAAGAAACTCACTATGATTTGAATTGTGTGCCTCTCCAAATTCATGTGCTGATGCCTTAACTTTCAAGTCCCTCAGAATGTAACTATATTAGGAGATAGCAACTTTTTTTTTAAGTTTCTAAAATGCTTATTCTTTTTTTTAATAATTTTTATTGTTGGTTGTTCAAAACATTACATAGTTCTTGATATATCATATTTCACACTTTGATTCAAGTGGGTTATGAACTCCCATTTTTACCCCATATACAGATTGCAGAATCACATGGGTTACACATCCACTGATTTACATATTGCCATACTAGTGTCTGTTGTATTCTGCTGCCTTTCCTATCCTCTACTATCCCCCCTCCCCTCCCCTCCCCTCCCCTCACCTCCCCTCCCCTCCCCTCTTCTCTCTCTACCCCATCTACTGTCATTCATTTCTCCCCCTTGTTTTTTTTTCCCTTTCCCCTCTTGTATGTAATTTTGTATAACCCTGAGGGTCTCCTTCCATTTCCATGCAATTTCCCTTCTCTCTCCCTTTCCCTCCCACCTCTCATCCCTGTTTAATGTTAATCTTCTTCTCATGCTCTTCCTCCCTACTTTGTTCTTAGTTACTCTCCTTATATCAAAGAAGACATTTGGCATTTGTTTTTTAGGGATTGGCTAGCTTCACTTAGCATAATCTGCTCTAATGCCATCCATTTCCCTGCAAATTCTATGATTTTGTCATTTTTTAATGCAGAGTAATACTGGAGATAGCATCTTTAGAGGTGACTTAAGTTGAAATTGGGTTATCGGGGTGAGTCCTGATCCAAAATTATTAAGGAATTAAATTCTTCGGTGTAGTTTTCTTAGTTTACAGACTGTGATGATGATACATTGAGAAACCTAAAGGAGTCAGTGAGGATTGGATTGTTAGAATCACATTTCATCACAATAGCTTTGAGCATATAGCTTTTTGTTTCTGTAATCCCATCATCACATTTGTGCTTTGTGTTAAAGTCCTTCATGTGCTGTCTATAAAACTGTGACATTTAGGAATCCTTGAAATTTCCTCTCTTATGGGTTCTTCCCCAAAGCAGTTTATATTTGCATATGTTAAATAAACTTACTTCCAATAAATACATGTCAATAGAAGTAAGCCATGGAAAAGATGCTAATTAGTTTTCATTAAAATAATTTGCATACTATCAAATGTTTTCTGCAATTATAAGAGGAAATTTTTATTGACGGTGTATTCATTAATTTAATCACTTTCTATTTCCAAATGGCAATAGATAACTTAACATTCCACCCCTGTATTGTGGGAAGGGCTACAATGTAGTATTTTGAAGTTCTAAACAAACATTATCTTGAACTAACTCAATGCAAATTCATTAATTAGACCAAAAAAAATTTGCCTGTTGGAGGTGTTTTATTGTAAAGTAACTTTCTTATAGATGAAAGATTCTAGTGTTCTAGTCACTGCTGGAGATTCCTGTCTGAGCAAAGGGAAGAACGTGAAATGAAATATGAGCTAGTTTTGTTTGGAATCACAATGGGGACACATTTTTTTTTTCTCACACAATTAGCTTCAAGCAATGAGATAGATATTTTTGTTGTTGTTATTTAAAACTGAAATATGTGGGCACTCTGATTTCCAGGAATGGTAAAGGATCTTACAAAGAAGCAATTTACTGAAGCACAGTTTGAAGCCATGTGTCATTACGCTAACAGCTAGGAAATTACAGGAGCCAACATACCATGCTGGCATTGGGATTGCCAAAGGCAGTCAGAGATGGAGTGGCTCTGCTTCCCAAAACCTGCACTGACCTTTAAATAAGAAGTCATGCTGATTCTGAGCCCAAGACAGTGTTCTCAGCACCAAAATGCTCTATAGGCAGTAGCCACAGTGTTAGTTTCAAAACCACCATAATTTGGGGACACCACCCACTAACACTTTCACCATCTTCAGACTTTACTTAGGAAGAGAGTAACACAGCACAGGAGACCAACCAACCAGAAAAAGTTTTTTCATGGTCATTTAAATAAGGTAACCATGAAGTATCTCAATTGGAAATGCAGAAAAGTGTTGACTTGTGTTGACATAGAACTTACTGAGTTACAGATTTAAGCAAGCTGATTTCTATTATAGTATGAAGGAACCCTTAGATCCAACAACAACAACAACAAATCAGGTGAGCAACAAACATACTGGTAATAAAATCCCACATTACCTGGGGAGTAGAAAGATCAAGACAAATGTAGGTGCGTGTAGGAGTCCAGGGGGCTCTGTACCTGCCCAAATTAGAGAACTCAGTCTAGATGTTGGAGTGTGTTTGACTATATACTGAAATTTAAACAGAAAATCAAGTCTGTTTTTGAGGTCACTCACTAGCAAATATTAAAAACAGAAGCAAACAAAGGGTATTGATAACCAATCATGAAGAGCCTAGATTTCAAAGTAAAAAAATTGTGGGAAAAGGCAAGGATATATACGTACAATATATGTGTTTGTGGGTGTTTTGATAAATCCCAGCATTGTCTTTAGGTCTATGGAACCTATTTTCATTCTTATATCACATTTATATATTCTTTTATGTAAAAAGAGTTGAGACAGATGTGACAATATCTAAGGCAGGGGGCAAAACCTTAGCATCTACTTTATAATGATATATTTTAAAGTTCTTATCCCTTTAATATATGATTTCAAATAGGAAATAGATTCAAGACTTCTGTAGTAGCAAAACAAAACAAAAATAGCATATGATAGATTTTTAATTGTAATAAGCAGTAAAAATTCACCAAGTTTTTCAAAATGCACTCCTTGCTGTTTAAGGAGCTGACTTAATAATAAATATATTATAACGTTAGTCTAAAACCTAATCAAAAGGCTGACTGTCAGTTTGAATTTAAAGCCCACACTAACACACAAGATCTAACTATACCCTGATAATAGGATACTCATTTTATATACAAAGCCAGGAAAAGTTGAAATAAAAATATGGAGAAGATATATCAAGATAAATTTTGGATCTTTATGAAGAGAGAAACTAGTGTCTGGACTAATGAAGATAAAATATATATTAAAACAAGAAGTTACTAGATATAAGAGAAATGTTTAATTATATTAAAAGGATGAATTCATAAGGAAGATATCACAATTATAAAGATATATACACCTGAAAGCAGCAGCCCTCCAAATATGAAGTAAAACAGATATAATTAAGGAAGAAATAGATAAATTTAACATTAATAGTCAGAGATTAAAGTACCTCATTTTTTAATAATGGATAGAATGTCTAAGCAAAATATGAACAAGTTTATGGGAAACTTTGAAAATACTATAAACCAATCAGACCTAATTAATAAAGCATTCCACCCTCAAACAGAATCATATACATTCTTCTCACAGGTCCATGGAACATTCTTCAGGATAAATACCATGTGCTCAGCCATGAAACACACCTCCACAACTTTAAAATGATCGAAATCATACAAATAATTTGTTTTTTATTTTTTTGTGAACTTTGATGCACATGTTCCCAGCCCCATACCTCAAAGCCTGGGAGCCATCATTCTGCTCTGTATTTCTAGAAGTTCTACTTTAAATTCCACCCATAATGGAGATGATGCAGTACTTGTCTTTCTGCTCCTTTCACTTAATACAGTGTCCTACAGGTTCATCCATGTTGTCACAAATGACAGAATTTTTTTTAATATATAGATAGTATTCTGTTGTATATCTACACTACATTTTCTTTATCCATTAAACTACTGATCAACAATTAGGTTGACTCCCATATCTTGGGTACAGTGAAAAAGCTGCAATGAATATGAAAGTGTATGCATCTCTTCAACACATTGATTTTTATCTCCTTTGCATAAATTTCTAGTACTGAAATGGCTGGATCAATATGCAGTAGTTCTATTTTAATTTTTTTAAAAAATATTTTGTTGTGGGGCTGGGGATGTGGCTCAAGCGGTAGCGCACTCCCCTGGCATATGCAGGGTGCTGGGTTCTATCCTCAGCACCACATAAAAATAAAATAATGTTGTGTCCACCAAAAACTAAAAATAAATATTAAAATATTCTCTCTCTCTCTCTCTCTAAAAAATTGTTGTTGTTGTTGTTAGACCATTATTTTATTTATTTATTTATATGTGGTATTGAGAATTGAACTCAGTGCCTTACACATGCCAGGCAAGCACTCTACCACTGAGACACCACCTCAGCCCCTATTTTAAATTTTTTGAGGGGAGTTTTATGGAATTATGTTTTCCATAATGACCATTAATTCATATTCTCACCAACACTGGGCAAACATTCCATTTTCCCTAAAACTTGTTATTTTTTCATGATAATAGCTATTCCAAAATCTGTGGGTATTGTCTTATGATTTTAATTTTATTTTTTCTACCTATTTGTACGGGTGAGCATCTTTTCATATACTCATTGGAGATTTATTTGTATGTCTTCTTTTGAGAATAATCTTTTTATGTCTCTTCTCCATTCTTACACAGATTATTTGTTTTCTTACGTATTAAGTTGAGTTCTTAATTATATCCAATTACACAATGGATATGAACCCCTAATAAAATGTATGGTTTGAAAATACTTTCTCCAATTATATAGGTTGCCTTTGTACATTATCAATTGCTTCCTTTGATGTGCAGAAGTATTTAATTCAATGAAATCACGTTTTTCTGTTTTTTGCTCTTGCCACCTGTGCTTTTGAGGTCCTATTCAAAAAATCATTGCCCAGAATAATGTTATGGAACTACATAGTTCTGTTTTCTTTTTGTAGCTTAACAGTTTCCATTTATATTTATATAATTAATAAATATTTAATTCGTTATGAGTTGATTTTTGCATCTAATTTAAGATAAGAAGTATCTAATTTCATTCTTCTGCATACAGACATTTAGTTTTTCCATCACTGTTGCAAAGACTGCTCTTTTCTCTTTGTGTTTGATAAGTGCAAGGGTATCTTGGAACAGGAATGGTTAGCTTTCATAGTTTCTGTGGTGAGATATCCTGAGAAATTGCAAATGCCTCTTGGTCAGATCTTTGGGATCAGTCACAATTAACATTGGTTCCTAAGTATCAAAATTATTCTAATAATTGGTGAAGAAATTAATGAAGATATTGGATTCTGTTACATATTCTATGAGGTACAAGTTAAACCAGTTATTCTGGGTTTGGGGTATCATTTCATCATATTGAGAAGATTTCTTTGAAAGACATATGTGTATTTCAGATTTTATTATGAAAGAAAGATGCATGTCAGCTGTCTTATTTTGTTTTTCCTCAAAAATGTCAAATGAGCAGATATTATTGTCAACAGGCAGAAAGATTGAATTGAATGCCAAAAAGTAGCAATTGATTTTTATATATAAAAGTGGATTAGTGCTATTGAGCTCTACTTTGTTTGATGTATTATTCATGCCTGGAAGTTATTTATGCTTGTATATCATGAAAAAGTGACTGGAAAAACCGTTTAAAATAACTATTTGACACAATCACATAATTTATGGTGTAATTGAAGCTACTTTTGATGGTGCATCACAACATTTTTTTAATTGTTGATTGAGATGCAATTAAGTATTAAGATTGAAAATTGATTAATCCAAAGTAAAGGTAAAAGCATAGCTATAAAACACTAGCAAATTAGATATAATCTCATCTTAGTACAGGAATACTTTGGAGATATTGTCGACTTAATTCTATACTTCCCAAGAGTGAATATCACAATAAAGCAAGTCACATATGTTTTTAGCTTCTTTATGCATATAAAAGGAATTGTGGGGTGGGGGAGACCAGGGGTTGAACCCAGGGGCACTCAACCACTGAGCCATATCCCCAGCACTATTTTGTATTTTATTTGGAGACAGTATCTCACTGAGTTGCTTGGCATCTTACTGGTTGCTGAGGCTGGCTTTGATCTTGCAATCCTCCTACCTCAGCCTCCCAAGCCCCTGGGATTTTAGGCATGAGCCACCACACCGGGCTAAAAGCTATCTTTATGTGTGTATTAATAAAATTATATCTAAAAAATCTGCATACTTAATTTAAAAATACTTCAATGCTAAATAATATAGCAATCATCTGAGCTGTTGAAAAAATGGTGTCATTCAACTTTCTGGAAGTAGGATAGCAGAAATTCAATTTTTAAAAAATATTCAGTATCAGAAAAATGCAATACAATAAATCAAAATAAAATGAAATATCCCTGTAACTACCATATTAGACCCTGGAGATAAATAAATAACACTCTCATCCCGAGGAACACACTGTGGCTTTTCAATGCTCATACCTTTCTGAGAGTACCATACAAGTAATTGCCAAAAATGTGAAGATGATGGAAGGATATAGGTAGAAATAAATGAGATATATTCCCCCCTAGCAAGAGTCCCCTTTCTGAAAGGGAAAATAAATGCCTAGAATAATTATCCAGTTGTGGAGAAGTTACTAGTGACACAATTACAATTCCATAGGTCATAGATGCTTGCGTTCTATTGAGTTTCTAGATGAGATTTACAGATTCCAAAGTATTTCTCAGATGAATTCTTTACGTGCGTGTGCACACACACACACACAATCTCATAGTTTGTTTTCAACAAATACATTTTTACTATGAAACTTTTAAAGTATTAGAATAGTAGAGAATACAATTAAGGTATACCTGTGTGTAATGCAATTTCTGATTTTAGTATATGAATATCTTTACAAAATATCATCAAATTACTCTGCAATGTGGTTGTGCAAATTTAAGGCTCCACTAGAAGAATATGAGATTTTATTTCCCTATGTTAGTCTTTAGGTGTGTGAACATTATTAGGCTTTAAAAATCTTATTGATATCTGATATTCTGCAATTGTAATATTAATTTCTTGAAAAGAGTTAAGTTGAGGGGCTGTAGGGTATAGCTCAGAGGCAGAGCACGTGCTTAGCATGAGCAAGGCCCTGAACTTAACAGTTTTTTATATCTTTATTTTTCATTCATATTTTCTATTTGTTGGTGTGTTACTCTTTTGTGTTTTTTTGCCTGTTTTTCAATTAATATGCTTTTAATGGTCATTTTGAAGAAGTCTTTATATATCTTGCATCCTAATTTTTTGTCACATCTGTACATCAGAAACATTTTCACCAGTCTTGACATGGTGATGTATTTGTCATAGTACTTTTTGTAGTACAGAAATTTCAGATTTTAAAATCGTTGATTTTAGTTTTTCCTTCATGATTGCAATTTCTGATGTTTCAAGAAATCCTACCTAGTCTTGAAGTAACAACATATTCTCAGATTATATTTTTGCAAAACCATGTTCAAGTATTTTTTATTTATGTTAATGTCAAGTTTACTTGTAATTTTCTTTTATATATAAGTCTAAATACATTTTTCAGGAAGAGTAAACAACATTATGCCTTGAAATATTGTTCAACTGTTTTTAGAAGGTGATTAGTTTTTATTTATTTCTTTTTGTGTGTGGTGTCGAGGATTGAACCCAGGGCCTTGTGCATGCAAGGCAAGCACTCTACCAACTGAGCCTCTTGTTCAACGTTTTTAAAGGCATCCTCCACTGCATATGAAGTTTCCTTGTGTTATGGGTTTGTTTCTGGGTTCTCTGCTCTGATTTATTGACCTTTATGTCTGTACTTGTGAGAATTCTATATAGTCTCAGCACTATAGCTTGATAGCAGGTTTCCAAGTTCCAGAGAATTCACTGTTCTCTTCAGGGTTCTTAACTAGTTTTGGTCCTTAGAATTTCCATATGAGTCTGAAATCCACTTCAAAATTTAGAGAAATTTAAAGACATTGGGCCAACATACACACACACACACACACACACACACACACACATTGTCGGGGAGAAATTGCATTGAATTAATGGGTAAATAATTTAAGAAAATGACATTTTATGATATTGATTTTCTATGGTTTGAGTGTAAGATATTCCTCAGAAGCTCAGGAGTCAATGCAGGTATGTTCAGAAGTGAAATGATTTGATTATGAGATTTATAACATAATCAGTGGATGAATCCATCTGATGGATTAATAATTTGAAGAGACTGCTGTACTTGGTGATAACCATAGGTAGGTATTGTATGGCTGGAGAAAGTAGGTCACTTGGGGCATGTCTTTGGGCTTTATACTTTGTCCTTGGCATGCAGACCTCTCTTTTTTCTGTATCTGCTTCTTGGCTGTTGCAAGTTGGACAGTTTTTCTCCACCAGTCCTTCTGCATGAGCAAGGTCCTGAGCTTAATCCCCAGCACAAACAAAAAACGTAAAACAGAGTTTATATATATATTGACTTACATATTTACTTCAGGCCCAGAGGAATGAAGCTAACTGACCATGGACTGTCACCTCTGAAACTAGGAAAAAAAAAACAAAAAAACAAACCTTTGTTTCTCTAAGTTTTTCTTGTCAAGTATTTTGTTTACAACAAGAGAAATCTGACAAACACATTATTATTTTCACATATGAATAAAATGTCTTTCTATTTACTAAAGTCAGTTCTATTGTTTTTCAGTAGTACTACATGTTCCCCCCACAAATATGCTATCTTTTATTATATTAATTCTTAGAAATATAAAGCTACTGTGGCTTTTATAAAATGGATACTTTAAAAAATATGTTTTATGTATGTTTGTTGTTGACATGTAGAAGTGCAACTGGTTTTATATTAATTATAGAGCCAAAAAAAACCTCTTTTGAATTCATTAATTAGTCCTGTTAATTTTTATAAATTCTCTTGAATTTGCTAGGCAAACTATCATCGTACATGAGTATTGAAAATTTTGATTCTTTCTATTTACATAAAAGTCTGTATTTTTTCATTACTATCTCTGCTAGTATTTTGTTCATCCACTTTCCATTATCATAACTAATATTTAAGATAAATAGACTCGCAAGAAGAAAAGTTTTATTTTGGCTTATGGTTTCAGTCTTAGTCCATAGTTGGTTGTCACTGTGGCTTCTGGGCCTGGGGTGAGGCAGTACATCAAGGTGGGACATGTGGTGGCACAAAACTGCTTATCTCACGGTGGCTGGGAAACAAAGATAGGAACAATGAAGTTTGATATTTGTTATTAAACTCATTTGACTGTCATAGCAATACCGTGAGGTAGAAAAAGGTAGATATGTCCATTCTGCAGTAGAGAAAACTGAGGTTTAGAAGTATTTAGTGGTGTGTGTATAATGACTCATGATGGCAAAAATAGGAGAACTCAGGACTAGTGACGCCCAGGCCTGAGCTCTTAACCAAACCTCATGCTACTTCCCTAGAGGGTCGCAGGGTGACAACCAACCTGGGCAACGTGTTGTCCGCACACTGAATGCAGCAGGGCAAGCAGAACCAAGGTGAGAACTTCCTTCTCAGCTGCACAAGACAAGCTCTGCTTGACACTAAACATCACCCATCAGAAGGGACATTTTAAAGTGTCACTAGCTTCAAGGTTAGCCATTTCCCCTTGTTGGGAAGTGTGGCGGAGGTCTCAGGCTGTCCAACATGATACCACTATGCATTGGGGAAGGGTTCCTTCTGGATTATTTTTAATAGATGGAAAGATTTGTCACCTTTTCAGTCTCACATTCATATCTGTTGAAGAACTTTTTTTTTTTTTTAACTAAAGTTACAACAGGCTTTTTATTTATTTATTTTTTTAGGTGTAGATGAACACAACACAATGCCTTTATTTTTATGTGGTGCTGAGAATCGAATCCCAGGTCCCGCCCATGCTAGGGAAGAGCTCTACAGCTGAGCCACAATCCTAGCCCTCTGTTGAAGAACTTTTAATAAAATTATCAACTTTGTGTGTAGCCACTCCACACGTCTTATGTAGCTCTATCTTTCAGAAGCTCTAATTAGGAATTTTTTAAAAGTTTGAAAGCAGGGGTGGGTGTCTCCTTAATTCTTTTTTTAAATTTTTATTGTTGGTTGTTCAAAACATTACATAGTTCTTGACATATCATATTTCACACTTTGATTCCAGTGGGTTATGAACTCCCATTTTTACCCCGTATACAGATTGCAGCATCACATCGGTTACACATCCACTGTTTTACATATTGCTATACTAGTGTCTGTTGTATTCTGCTGCCTTTCCTATCCTCTACTATCCCCCATCCCCTCCCCTCCCATCTTCTCTCTCTACCCCATCTACTGTAATTCATTTCTCCCCCTTGTTTTTTTTTCCTTTCCCCTCACTTCCTCTTGTATGTAATTTTGTATAACCCTGAGGGTCTCCTTCCATTTCCATGCAATTTCCCTTCTCTTTCCTTTTCCCTCCCACCTCTCACCCCTGTTTAATGTTAATCTTCTTCTCATGCTCTTCCTCCCTACTCTGTTCTCCTTAATTCTTTATGTAAACTTTATTGTTTGTGATGTTCAGTTTTTAACTAAAAGATGTAAATGCTGCTTTTGTTATTTCATTATATGATTTTTAAATTCAGATATTGAATGCTATATGTATATGTGTGTGTTTACGTGTTTATATCTCTGTGTGTATAGATCCATTAATCTATCTACAGCCACCTCCTCTCTATAACCCTCAGTTTCTAATCGGCTACCCCTCTCTCCCTCTCTGGAGTGGCTGTGAGTTGTCCTATATGCTGATAGCATGGAAATCACTTTTCTTGCTCTTTTCTATGTTCTTTTTTGGAATCACTGTCTGCAATGTGACACACATCCCAGTTTTCTATGACTTGACATTTCCAAGGTGTGTATTTCTATTTCTAGCCCAAACAGAAAACAGAAAAACAAAGCAGAAGATTGAACAGTGTCAGTGCAGAGACGCATCACCTAGATTTATTTTTAGAACACAAAATAACATATACTTTATCCTGAAGAAGACTATTAGAATGTAATTCCTTAACAAATGAAAAATAAACTATGTAAATGAACATAGACAGGTCAAATGATGCACATGGGTTTCTGAAATATTATTAGGAATACAAAATTAAGTATTTATATCAAACATTCAAGTTAATATTTTCTATGAAAATGCTGTTTGCATTTCTATCACAAAAACTCTGGTTCATTAAATGAAGGTTAGAGTAGATAATGACAAAATTGTATCTATATAAAACTAATTGCATATGAACGCATAAGCATAATTTCAATATCCGTAAAAGGCAAATAATTAATAAAATTAAAATAAAATATCTTTTGCAGCCCTGATATGGAATGAGTGCAACACTGGGGTCCTCTATAAAGTGGGAATGCTGGGTGGGCTTCAGAAATCCCACAAGAGATTTAACTTGGTGAATGTGCTACCTCCTGGGTTTTTAGACTAATAAAGTAATATTGAAATTGTAGAGTAAGAAGTGTTAATTATTGTAAAAAACCCTGCTTTTTAAATGTCAATTTGTTTTTGTTTTATTTTGCAGCATTGGGGTCAAACCCAGGGCCTTTTGCATTCCAGGCAAGTGCTTTACCACTGAGCTACATCCTCAGCCTCAATGCAAACATTTATTAAAGAATGCAATTATGAACATGTGCCAAATAAAGAAAAATACCCTATCTTATCCGAGAGAACCTGTTTTCAGTGGTGGCTTTAAAGACGGTGAAAGTCAATATCCCTAAGCTACCCTCAAAACATGTATATTACAATGAACTCATGTCTTTCTTTATTGGTACATATCAAAGCTACAGAATGGGTTTCATTGTGATATATTGATACATGCACAAAATATTATTTGATCAATTTCATTCCCCAATAAGTCCCCTTTCCTTCCCCTTTTCCCTCCCCTGTACCCTGTCTTCTCTCTCAATGCTCTCCTTTCTACTTTCTTTATGTCCTTTCTCATTTGTGTGTTTGCTTCCCTTAGATTCCACAGATGAGAGCAAGCACACAATACCTGTCTTCCCGAGTCTCACACATTTCACAAGAGCATGTTTTTGATACACACTTGCTTTTACTGCCCCTTTTTGAACTTTTCCTCCTCATCAATTGGCATGATTAAGCCTTGTCCACTGCGAGATTCTAGAAGCACTCAGCCACAGGATAGAGAGGCAAGAGAAGGCAATTCTGAGAAGCCCTTGCCCTCTGCTTCTGCTCATCGACTATGCGGCTGGGGCATTGGGTGTGTTTCTTAACTTTTTATGTCTCAGTTTTCTCATGTTAAAAAGGGGTGAAAATATTTTGCCTCCTAGAACTGTTGTGAGAAATCATACATTTAAATTGTAAGCACCAACTTGCATATGGCAAAATTGTTACCAAACCCTAGTTTGGAAGCTCATCACACAGAAAAACCAACGTCCAAGATGAGCATTGGAGAGAAATGAAGGCCTTATTCAGTGGCCAAAGAATGAAGAAGAGAGAGTTGGTCAAAAAACAATTTTGCAACTCCAAGGTATTATGGATTTACAGACACAGGACAGGAATGAGGAGGGAGAAGGATGGCTAGTTAAAAGGAAGGATCCGTGTGGCTTTTCTAGGATAGGTGAGATCAGGAAGGTACTCTCTTCACTTATTTCACAGTCTGGTGTTTCCAGTCATAGTAGCTGGTAGATATCTTTAACCTTAGAGGGTGAGAGAGAGAGAAGAAGGGAGGAAGGGAGGGAGGGAGGGAGAGAGAAAGAGAGAGAAATACTGTTGAGTCGAAATGAAGCTTAACCCATGTTAGAATTTTGGACAAAACATTTCTCGAATGATCACCATGTCCAGATGCAGTGCTGAGTACAATCTGAGCCACAGGTTAAGGCAACAAAGGAGACAGATAGGTTGTGATGACAGAGGTGCCAGACCTTTTCATCCCATTCCAGTGGAGAGTCAGTGTTTCAGCAAAAGCAGCCTTCAGGTCCCTGAAGAGTAACCTAGGCAACCATTATCATCAAAACCCACATGTCAGAGGCATTATCTATAGCAAAGCTAGTGTGAGATTACTAACGTATTGCCCAGCGGCGTGACCTCAAAAATTAGTGATTTTTTTTAAAGTTAACTAAGAGCAAGTGAAACTGGAGGGTTTATTTAGGTTTCCCCTTCATAGTAAAATGAACTCTATTAAATATTACTGGATTGAATACTAAAATATTACTTACTAAGATAATAAACTTAATTTCTACTGTGGTCTCAGAAGAGTCGTAGTTGAATTCTCAAGGCTGAGGAGAATGGCTGATTCAGGTGAGAAGGACTCACATCAAAAGAATGGTGACTCCATGCACCAGGTTCTCCAGATTAACAGAACCAATGGGAATCAGTCATGTAATTTTGGAAACTAAAATCTTGTGGATGGTTTACAAGCTAAAGAACCAACAGAGACAATGGTACAGTTCCAGTTGAAGTCCAAAGACTTGTTTGTTTTTAGTCTGAGGGTCAACAGGTTCAAGACCCAGGAAAAAGTAATGTTTCCATTAAAGGCATGAAAAAGCTGATGTTCCTCTTTGAAGACACTCAGGCAGGAGAAATTTCTTTCTACTTGTGGAAGTTCAATCTTTTTGCTCTCTGCATGCCTTCAACAGACTGGATGAAGCCCACCTACCATATGCAATCTGCTTTATTTAGTCTATTGATTTAAATGTTAATCTTATCCCAAAACATCCTCACTCAGAAAAATAACTAAATAGGCATTCCATGACTAAGTTGAACTGACACATAAAATGAACTATCATGGTTCTGAGTAAAGAGGAGATCTAGGGACCGTCAATGTCTAGCTTAAGAGCCTGGAAAGAATCCTCCAAGCTAAATACTGTTCAACTACAATGGATGTGTTGTAATTCTCCTTTAGGTGGTTTGCCTCTACATGAAAAACACTAGAGATATCTGGTGAGAGCCCAGGGTACTGAGGAAAGATATACCAGTATCTTTAATATTTTCTCCATTTTACCATCATTATAGCCTCAGGTACAACTGCTATATTGATAACAAGTTTTTGATGTAGAACACAGACTAGGTCAGGGACTTTTATCCTCTCCAGAATTTTTAATAATAAATAGGAATGAGCACTTATAAAAATTGCTATAATTTTCTGTTATATCAGAAATGATGTAATTATTATTTTTGTAAATATATTCATTATATTTATAGAAAATAATGCATTCAAATTAGAAGTGATGACACTAATTTCTCAAGACAGAAATTTTACTGATACTCAATCTCCTGAAACTATGATGTTCATAAATCTGTATCTCAATTGTATACATTAAAATCAAATAAAAAATAAAGCCAAAGTTTTGTTATTTAATCTCTGTATTATTTTACACTTATAGTTAATGTTTGAATTTTAATTTATATATGATGGAACATTCCAAGCAGTTTCAGTTTCTAACCTTTAGAGCTGTCTCCACATGCTTCAGATGTCCCTGTGTTCTCCATACCCTGTGAAGGAGGATTCTTTGAGCCCGTTCACTGGGTGATTATGTAGGGTGTATGAGAACCACACTCAGCATCCTTTTTTTCCAAAGAAGTCTCCCTTTTAGTCTTCAATCTTTCTCTGAAGTCTAGACTTCTTTCCCATTGTGAGGAATGATGGGCTCATGAGAACTTAGCTGGCCTTAGGCTGCCTGTCAGTGTCTGTACCCATTCAGTCTGGAACATCTGGGTCACTGTCAGCATCAAATCACTGAGAAAGTTCTTCTCCTTTAATTCCTATTGAATAAGAGGTGATGTGCTAAAGTATTTGCTTGGGAGACCCAGGTTCCCATTAGCAATACAAATACAAATACAAAAGTAGCAAATGTTCTGCTTGACATTGGCCGAACCTCAAAGTGGGTCTTGCAGATTGACCAGAAGGTTCATGCATCCTTGAGAAGACAATTCTCAATAAACCAAAGAGAAATTTGTTCTATGCTGTGGTATTGAGATATTGTGACCACATACCATACTCAGAGAGGTACACAGAAATGTCATCTTTTCTTCCAATTCTTTAATACTTTCTTCAAGTTCAGAAAGAAGAAAACCATTTTTTATTTTTTATTTTATTTTTTGCATCCCAACCAAAAGCAGCTTTGCTCACTTTTTTAGGAGGAGATATTTTAATAAAAGTCAAGTCATATTTGACCACTTAAAATTCTTGAAGGTCTTAAAAGTGCTAGGAATTCATATACCTTTTTCAAAAGTACTGTAACATGAAAAAATGTAAAAAAGGCAAGTTAATAAAGAGTTCTAAAAACTTGGAAAAAGTAAACTGATAGTAAGTTTAGTTTCATTACAGAATATAAAATAGATAAATTTCAAACATTTAGGTTTATTTGAAAAATAATGATATAGTATGGGGAGAATCAGCAATTTTAGTTGCAAAAGTGATATTAGCCAAATGTTGGCTACATTTCAAACACAGTTTTTAAAAATACTTTTATAAGAAAGTTTACTTAACGTGCTTGACTGTTTCTGAGTATCCATCCAGACTCTCTGAAGAACAATAATAGAGAAAAAAAATCTCTCAATGAGAATAATGCTCTACCTACTGGTCTTTGCAAATTCGAAAAGCCTCATTAAAAGCTTATATGCCATATGTAAGCTTCATTCTTAATTATTTTGCACATTATTTTAATCTTTATTGTGTAGTCATTAATTAGAAACTTTGAACTTGGCAGCTGCAACACATGCACCATTAGGACTTTTAACAGCACATTCAATTTTGCTTCTCAGGCAAATTAATTGCAAAGTCAGGTACTATTATGCATTTCCTGAAAGATATAAGAAACACATTGCTTATTCTTGCTTACAGCCAATAAGGAACTTTTAGCACTTTGAAAATTCAACATACTCCAACATATCTTTAGAAATTTGCCATTGAGTGGAACCAAATTTGGCATTTGTTTCTATAGGACCATGTAGAAACCATGACTCACTAAGGTGGTGTTCACTGTACCAAGTTTGTTAATTCATTGTGCTTATAACAAAACACATAGTTGCATGTGCATTTTATTATTTCTTAATTCATTGAATAATTTATTGAATGATTCATAATATTTAAAATACTATAATATTAAATATCACAATCAATATTTAATAATTAAATAAATGTTGCTTAATTTCAAATAAATATTAAATATTAATATAACATTTCAATATTAAAATATTAATGATATTAAAAAATACTGAAAATAATTTTAATACAAAATGACTAATTGTGACTTACTGTATATGAATTGAATGCAACCATTTGAGTTCAATTATTTGTAACTTCAAGTGGTAGATGGTAAGGAAAGTTATTCTACTTTTAAAGAGTTGTTTTCTGTGGAGAGCAGTCTGTGCCCTGCTCTGAGTCACTACATGCTGCATAGAACAGTAGTTCTTAGATTAGGCCTAAACCCACATTACTCAATTTTGTAAAAGAGTAGTTTGCTATAAACTACTCCATGTCAGTTTAAGTGCTGAAGTGGAAAGACTGTACACTTTGTTTGTACAGGTAAACAACCACCATCTGCTTAGAATGACCATAAGGCACAAACTGATAAATTAATCATGCTGATCAAAAATGAGTACTAGAGAACTTACTAAATCAATCAGAAGCATGTGGATGCATGGATTTATCAAACTCATACTGGAAAATCCAGGCCATGAACTTATCAAACAAACCAGACTGGTAAGTGAAGCAACCTCCTCACTTGAGTCCCATAAAAGGAAGAGCTCCCCAAGATTGGACACCACAGTACCCTAACCTTATCACCTGGTCACTCTTCATCATGACCTTGCCCAGGAAAATCACCACAGTGACAAACTTCCTCATCTCTCTCATTTGGCTTAAGCAAAGTATGGTTCACCCTGCATATGATGACCATGCATGGTTCCCTGCAAGCTGACATCTCAGGCTGACACTCCAAGCTGATACTCTGAAACTGCCATCCATGCAGACACCGGTCTGAATTAAGTTCATACACATTGACAACTTGGTGCCTTAAACCAGCCCAGTTCTTTGTCTAGTTCCTAATCTCATCTGACTACTTATAGTGAATCTTTTCATTCATATTTAAATCATGACACCCTAAAGTGTGTGTGTGTGTAAAGTTAGACAGCAGGAAATATTAATAATGCTAGAATATTCAATGAAAAGTGTTGTCTTATTTGGAAGAAAAGAACTGAAATTCTTTGGGACAAAAGACATGAGGAAAAAATGCCATACATACACATTGGAAAATGTATAAAATTGGATGATACAAGCCTTCAAATAAACTTCTATCAGCAAAATTACATACAGATAAAATAATGAATATATGGAAATAATCTAATGAATTTGCCCAAAACAAGAATGTAGGTCCTATAATTTTTTTTTTCCAATGATAGTGAGACACTATTTCTGATCCTTCTGAGTCTGCCTTGTGACAAACAGGACATCATCGAGAGAATGAAGGCCAAACATGTGTATTCATCTTTGAAGGAAACTGCACGTACAATCTTGGTCTCATTACCAATGTTAGTTATCTGACAGTCTGAGCAGGAAGGCCACAGATGTGGAATCCACAGGGCTGTTAATGAGATCTACACATTATTGGTATCTATCTAAAGAGACAGAGGTAAAGTTGCACAGCTGTGCCGATATGCATTTTCTTGAATATCCCCTTCAAAATAAAGAGCAGCAAATTCCCTGGGCCATCAAATTGAACAATCTTCTTTAATATTCTTTGCATTAGCTATCTCTATTGAGGAAGAACTCAGCCCACACATCATGCTGATCTGACTCCAACGCCATTCTGAAGTGTCCTGTTGCTAAGTGAAAAATCTACTACTGTTGTTCTCTATCAGATCAAAGGACACATCATGTCCCCAACACGACTCTTTGATAGTTCCCAGACCAGCATGTTTTTTTTACTTCTTTCCTTCAATTCTTGTTACTTCTTTTGGTCACTTGAAAACCTGAAAGCCCCCCCCCGCCCCCGCCACTTCTCTTTCTTATTTTATTTTCAGTTCTAACATATAATGAGTTGCCAAGTTCTATAAATTCTATCTTTGAGGTGCTTCTCGAAGTCCTTTTGCTTTTTCTTCTCTGCAGCTAATACTTTAATTACTTCTCACTAGACGGTGCAAATAGCCTCCTATCTGGATCACTCTGCATCTAGTTTCTCTGAATTTTAACCTGGCCCAAACACTTATGATAACTTTCATTTGTAGTTTCACTGCTCAGCTACAGGTAATATGAAGCCTGTGTTCAATTGAATGACATCCCTTTGGTGTGGCAGTCTGGGGAGTCTGTCTTCTTTTACTTTGTATATGAAATGACACAGTGAAATCAAACTGTTCCTTGTTCTCTGAATAGTCTCTGGATATATGCGGTTTCACAGTTTTTGCTAGCTATTCTTTTTACCAACATTGACCTAAAATCTGCTTATCTAAACTCCGTACAATTTCCGGGATGTTCAGAGATGTCACATGACAGTGACAATGAACACAACAGCAATCTCAACACCAGCATGTTGACCATGGTCCAGGTGCTCAAATAAACATTTTGCAGTCTTTGGCTCACTTTGCATTGAAAAAAATCACATTGTGGGTGTCATTATCTTTACTCCTTTTACAAAAGAAAGCATTTGCTACTTGAAAGTGTTAAAAATTTTTTGGAGCTCTTTTAAACGTCTCCTAATACTTATTAAATTCTGCCCGGAGTGCTGTTAATTCTGTAGGTGCTTCATCTTCTTGGCTAACTGGTAAGTTCATTGAGAGAAGAACCAGTCTTATTTTTATGGGCTTTTTGTGCAGCTAATGTTTGGCACATACAGTGCTTATCATGTTTGATATACACACCATGAGTCTTCTCATCATAGTGTATAAAACTACAGATAGTTTGACTTATCATTTTTCAAACTTTATAATAGTCCAAAAGTGATATACTTTGAGTAGAAGCCACATTTTGGATTCTGGATTTTGGTCACCTAGGCTAGTGATATGTGATCTGAATCTCAGTTCCCAATCAGCTATAAGATCACTAGGGAAAACAATTCTTGATGTCTAATAGGTTGGACTATTGGTATTAGACAATAAGTATTAAATGCCTTTCAAACTTACAATGCTTCCAATTTATGATGTATTTCTGAGGATTTACCTCCATCATAAGTCAAGAAGCATCTGTATTAAACCTCCTTTTATCCTGATTTATACCTGACAATATCTTATCCATGTCAAATCTTCATTCCAAGCATCACATTTTCTGTGACACCTTTGATTTCCCTATATACATTTGGCCTTTCTCTCAAACATTATAATTTGATAACTTATGTTTTAGTTATTCATATGCTAGTTTTAATCTATTTTCCCTCCAAAAACATCCACTAACCTAAAAGCTTCTTAAATTACTAATCCTGTCTACTTACCTTTTTACCTTCCCCATAATAAACAGTACTATATTTGCATAATATTTGCTAAAATTTATTTTAATTGAAATGAACTATCCAACTTTCTTGTCATGGATATTAATCATAGTAAAAGGCTTAGCTAATGTCATAAAAGACCTCAACACATTAAGACTTAAAGGACAAAGTTCTTTATTTCTCCCCTATGTAAGAATTTGTGATGAATCTTATACATCATTGAGCAGCTCAGAAATCTTTGTTTCACAAAGACATTCACAGACATAGGCTGTCAATGACTTTTCTCTTTGGAATGTGGATTTCTCAAGGTCCTTCTGGTTTCTCCAGCCAGAAAGAAAGGAGAAAATAGCAGGGCAGGGTACACTCAAACGACTTTGCACTCAAACGGTAGCATTTGCTACCTCCACTCACCCTGCATTGACTGTGAAGTCACATGGCCACATCTTGCTGTAAAAAGGACTGAGAAATAGAGTCTCCATATAGCCTACATCCCAATTCCAAGCTACGATTCTGCAAATATGAAGGAAAGAACATATTTATGGACAATTAGTGGTATTTGCCCGTTAACCAGACTCACACTTCTTCATATAATAAATCACATGCATTCCTTACTAAAGTAAGGCAATTTGAATACAATCATTAAATTTAAAATTTGTGTGTGATGAGAAGACATAGTTATTATGCTATGATAACTTTCAAATGAAAGGCAAATGACCTGTTTCCCTTACATCCTTTCTTCCACACACATAGATATCTATGGTGAAAGGTCAGACCATAATGTAACAACAATAAAGAGCAGGAAAGCATGGAAAAACACTAATGATTTAATTTCATAATACCTATTAAATCTTGCTGGTCAGGAATTACACATCTGTTTGGCCCCAACTGTAAGCTCTTTTCAGAGTTAACCTCTCTATTCCTTCCTTGTGTTGAATTCTAGATAAACCCCTCTTCTGTTCTTCTGGGCTCTTGACTTGGTTGCTAGGGGATTTTTCATTGACCTTGATATTTCATTTTATATCTGTGTTGGATGTTGGAAATTATGCATCTTTTAACAACCTATTCCTGGGTGTTGTGGGTTGAATAGTGACCACCCACACCCACACCCACACCAAAATATATATATATATATATATATATATATTATGTGTGTGTGTGTGTGTGTGTGTGTGTGTGTGTGTGTTCATGTCCTAATTCTTGGAAACTTTGAATGTAACCTTATTTAGAGAAAGCATTTTACCTATCCAATTAAGGATCTGAGGATGAAATCATCCTGGATCATCAAAGTCCTTAGAAAATGACAACTGTAGTTTTCAGAGACAGAAAAAGAGAAGACATGGATACAGATAAAAAGAAGGTCGAATCAGAAACTAGAGTTATAGACACAGGGTAAGGAGTGACTGGAGCTACCAGAATTCAGAAGAAGCCAGAAGATTCTCCTCTAGAAACTTCACAGGGAGGATGGCCCTGCCTATAGTTGATTTTGGACTTCTGACTTTCAGAACTAAAAGAAAGAATAAATTTCTATTGCTTAAGAACTCGATTTGTAGTTATTACAACATGCATAGAAATTTAATTAACTATGCAAACTTAAAAGCATTAAGATCAGTTTTAGAGTTGAAAAATCCCAGACATTTTCAGTCCTGGTTTATAAGTTTCAAATGTAGCAAAAATTTATAAGGTGTTTCATACTCTGCTATTGCTTCCTCCTGGTGGCACCAGCTAAAACTCGGGTAATGCTGTCATTACCCTTGCTAAGCTTCTTGAGTCCTAGTTAAGGCCAAGCCCTTCATGGCTCATGTGCCCACATGGACCCTGAGCTACCCTTCCATTTCTTGGCTTGAATAAGAAGCCACATCAGATAAACCACAAAAGTGCTTCCTTTGTGGCACTATGGGACTGAAAGATGCAACCTACAATTAATGTGCCAAGAGAAAGTCTAGAATAATGGGAAATGGAATGGGAGGTAGCCAGACTGATGGATTCCCTCTCTCTGTCCCTTTTGTGGAGTGTTGTGAAGCATGGTTACAGTCCCTTCCGTCAATGAGCTTTCTTTGAAGCTCATCCGGAAGCAATAGGCATCTTTCATTTTTGCTTGCTTTGTTTCTTTTTTCATCACGTTCACCACCCTGGGCTTGCACCTTCCAAAGTAGTATCAACACTTTATTCCTGGCATCAAGCTCTAGGTTCTAGAGGAACTGGTCTCTGTGGTAGGTTTTTGGTCTATTGCCTTCCACTAATCCTATGTGTCAGTAGCCAGTTGAAGTTTTCTTCTGGAATTAGTGACTATGATTGCTTAATTTTATTTCTTCCCTACTCATCTCAAGTCATTCAAATTACTTAATAGTCATTTGAATATATTTGGTTTAAGGGAGATAAGTCAAAATTTCACGTCTTGTTACATAGGTTTCAAAAGTATTTGGTTTTTCCAACTATGTAAGTACCTAATATTTGATATTTGTTGTTTTCCTTCTATTGATGCTTATAATTTGGCTAATCTTAGATTTCTATATTTTCTCTGAAGAATTATTATTTTCAGAGTACATGTTTTCTTCATGGAAATAAAATAGATTATAAATATAGCATATATTTGATATATCTGTATTTCAGTTCTAACTTCTTATATTACTTTGACAAATTAATAAACTTGTTAAAGTTTCATTTTCATTTTTAAACAATGGTCAAAAACTATACATCCTGTATTATTGAATAAACAATTTTTACAAATATCCACTAAATAAAAGACATTTGGCAAATTTAGAATAAGTAATGGTTTTGTTTTAAAGTCTCATGAGCTATAATAGATCAACTAGTTTTCAACTAGTAATTAACAACCCAATAAAATTAAGATTAGAAGTAATTTGTATGTGTTCTCAATAAATTTAATTACTAATACTCATCTTAAATCTCTATTAGTTATTCAATTCCAATATGCTGCAGTCTGGCTGGGCACAATCAGGAGCCACTTGTCAAAAGAAACTAACTTTATTTTTAGAACAAAACAGCCTCTCAGGAAAAACCCTCAGAGCCCCAACTGCCACCACCGGCTTTCCACAAGCCTCTCTCTCCAACAACCCAAGCCTCTCTCCCCAACAAGCCTCTCTTCACCTCCCACAATCCTCCTGCTCTTGAGGCCGATTGGCTGGGTCACGTGGGCGGAGCCAAAAAAGTCCCCCAATGAGCAGCTCCGTGGTCTGAAAGGGCAGGGAAACAGCCCAATGAGCAT
Source organism: Marmota flaviventris (assembly GCF_047511675.1). NCBI lineage: Eukaryota > Metazoa > Chordata > Mammalia > Rodentia > Sciuridae > Marmota > Marmota flaviventris. Next base: position 79,164,603 of record NC_092512.1, read on the forward strand.
CACCGCAGAGGAGCCAATCAGCTAGATGTTGCTGGGGCCGCTGTGAGCCAATCATCAGCTGGCATCTGGAAGTTTGCTGGGGCCCCTTCGGCTGTGGCTCTCAACACCAACACAAATAAAGTATTTCCCCAGCCCCCACTAGAAAATGCCATGGTTTGGATATGGCTTGAACATGTCCTCCAAGGGTTTTTGTGTGGAAATTTATTCTCCATTGCAAGTCATTAAGGAGTAGAATATAATAGGACTATGGTGTTTAGATGTGGGCCTTTGGACAGTGATTAGGATTAGATGATGTCATCAGGTTGGAATCCCCATGATTGAATTCTGGTGGTATTTTGAAAAGAGGGAGAGAGACCAAAGGCACCACCCTCAAGCTCCCTATCTCTGCATATGGTATCCTCTGCACCTTGGAACTTTGCCAGTAAGAAGACCATTGCCAGATATAAGCTCACAAACTTCTAGAAATGTGAGCAAAATAAGCATCCTTTTGTTATAAAGTTACCCAGTCTCCTATTTTTCATTCTAATAATGCAAAATGGACTAATAGGAGGAATAAGTACTTATATGAAGTAAAACTAAAGTATGTATGCAAGGAATAATCAGGTTATTGGAAAAAACAAGGCATGTAAGATAGCAAGTTATCTCAGATGGAAGAAAGGAAGGCAATCCAACAGGCATTTTGGTAAGAAGGTGATAGAAGAACAGCATGTGAGAGAATGCTCAGTGTGTTGTTTAAAATTCAATAATATAAAACTTTTATGTGGCATAAATGCTGATAAAATCTAGCCAGTTCTTCCAATAGACTTTTTTTAAAAAAAAGTTTGTATTATTTATTCAAAGACTTGAACCCTAAAATTTTCTACAAAGATAGCACTGGAATAGTTAAATTATGTAGAAATTAAAATCTGAAAATCCTATTAATCCTTATTCCAGGAGACCGTTGGTTAGTTTTCAGCTTTTATCAGCTTCTGGGGTTTCTTCATGCCATTTCTCTCTGGCAGGTGCTGATATTTTTCCTCTCTCTTCTCCTGGTAGATATTGTCACTGCTTTTTTCCTCTTCACCTTCAATTTCATTACAGAAGCTTAGCACTCTGGCATGCTTTATGTTTATATGGGTGCAAATATAAAATGTGTCTCATGAATGCCAGAAATGATATAATTTTCTTTTATTAGTTACAATAAAGTTTCATCTATTGCCATTATAACCACTTTAATAAAAGGTGGAAAGAATAGGAAAAGAGACACTTTGGGCACTTCAGCAAATATTCTTTCAATTCTACCTACTATGTAAAAGTTGCATAATCATTAGTTAGTTATTTTAATATCTAGAAATTGAGAAACCAGCCTCTACCTCAGAGCAAAGCCTGTCCAAGGAAGGGGCATGACCCTTGTCCTTGGAAAGACCCACAGAGCACTCATAGGCACATACCTACCCTGCTGAGTTGTTTATCTACAAATAACAGGAGAGATCTGCAGAGCCAGGTGTCCCTGACTCAGTCAGGCTAGGTGGGGACCCATAGCAACCCCCTAGCAACCACCAATCAGCATGAGACAGGGAAAATACCTGGGATGACCCTCCCAGTAATTTATGGTGGTTGATAATATGTTGGGAAACCAAGTAATTCAGCACTACTCCCCTCATGGCTTAAACCAATCAGTTCAAACAAATCCCCCTCTTGTACTAACCAATCACCCTTACTCAACTTGTTCCCACCAGTGAATGTGCTAATCAATGTTAATAGTTGTTTTATGATTTTCCCGCGGTGTGTGATGATTTGCTAAGAGATGCTATGATGTATATGAAGTCCCTGCCTTCCCCAAAGAGTGTATAAAACTGCTGCAAACCCTGGGCTCAGGGCCTCTCAGCGAAACCAGTTGCTGTTTCTGCGCAGAGGACTGAGCTAGCTCACAATAAACACCTCTTTGCTGCTTACATCGATCTTGGTCTCTGGTGGTCTTTTGGGGGTCCTGAATTCGAGCATAACAAAATCAGTTGATGTCTATACTGAATAGCCATGTATTTTTCAAATCACTGTTCTCTTCAGATACAGAGATGAAATAGACAGATGAGGTGTTAGCCCATTTAACTTTATAGAGATATTCAATGTGGCAAATTTATTATCATTTAATTATTTTTCTCCACACTGCACTTATACAAAAGATTGGAGTCTTTATGAAAGTTAAATTAAAATGCTTCAAACACATTTTTTAATATTTTTAAGTTGTTGATGGACCTTTATTTTATTTATTTGTATATGGTGCTGAGAATCAAACCCAGTGCCTCATGCATGCCAGGCAAGCACGCTACCACTGAGCCATAACCCCAGCCCCTAAAACACATGGTTTTTAAAGTAAAAAAAAAAAAAAAAAAAAAAAACTTAGTCTACAATTTACCAAATAAGGTGATTAAAGGTGGGTTTTATCTATGAGTAATGTAAGTTCTCTGAATTTTGTATTTTCTTGTAATGCTAATTAAATGCTTACTTTGCCAAATTTTTAAAGAAATGTTTTCATCATTGTTTTTTTCTTGATGATAATCATGAAAAATTATTTATTCATTTCTTTTTGACTTCCTAGAAAAGAGGACCTTAATGCGTATCTGAAGTCAGGTTTCATAATTAATGAATTTTTAGGTATGACACAAAAAAGTATGATCTATGAATGAAAGATTTGATAGGCTGGGTTTCCTTAATTTAAGAATTTCTGCTCTGCAGAGCATTGCTAAGATAATGAAAAGACAAGTCACAGATGGAGGCAAAATGTATGCAAAAACATCTGATATAAGAATGTATAAAGAGCTCTTAAAACTCAACAATAAAAAGATAAACAACTCAACTGAAATTAGACCCAAACCTTACAATATTTGTCAAAGATACACAGATAACAAATATAGAAAAATATGTTCTACATCATATGTCATCAGGGATATGAAAACTAAAACAAAATTGAGATACCTCTGTATGCCTATTAAAAAGGGCAAAATAGAGAATACTGGAAAACTCAAGTGTTGATGAGAATGTGAAGCAAAAGGAACTCTCATTAGTGGAGTGGGAATGTAAAATAGTATAGCTACTTTGGAAAGCTATTTGGTTATTAATTTTAAAAACCTAGCATATTTTCACCATCAGGAGGTTGGATATAATAAAATAAGGAAGGAATCCCCAGCACCACAGTCAGAGTGGTCCCTTTGTGAGCAAAGTGGAGGGATAAGGGAATTAAAGAAATTCATACTTTTAGGAGGCCTGAGGTGTGTCTTGGTATAGAATGTTTAGAGATCAAGAACATTGCCCAACTAAGTTGAAAGGCACACTGCACAATACCCTTGTGTGGGAAAAAAGCTGTCCTTTCCCCAGCAGCATGTGGAGGACAGAGGAAGGAACAATTTTGCAGCTATGGCATGGGAGCTGGCAGCTGGAGTAGCTGATTCCTAGCAAACCCAACCTTGGCCTTGAAATATAGGCTTGGCAAACACAAACTGCATGATATAGAGTGAGCCTAAAGGACAAAGAGAAAAATAAAAAAATGATTTACATGGAACAACTGGTGATGGAAACCCACCCACCTCTCCCCCTTCTACTCCAATCCAGCTACTTACAGGACTGGCTGGGAGAGATGGGACTAGCTAGGAATGCTAGAGGGTGTGGGGCAGGAGAAATTGAGTCTGTGGACTGAACCCAAGACTAGGAAATGTAAAGTAGGTGATGTAGTGGACTAAGGATCTTCCACCATACAAGTGGAACCCAGGGTAGATTCCTGGGGTACAGTCTTCAAGTGTGGACTGGCAATTGCTGGGCCCTGGAGGTGTGCTGATTTAAAATCTTCTGACCAATTGGCACTCAGCAAAGAGCCTGGAGTCCACCTAAGCATAAACCCTGCCTCCAGGAATTCCACCTATGGGATTACCTTTCTCACTTCTGAAATCTGAAGAATGGAGCATCATGCTCCAAATGGCTCCACCTAACACTGCTGAGAAGCTGAGAATCTTTTGAATTCCAATGGAAGCAACTCTTAACTTTTTAGTGATTTTTTTCTCTCTCTCTTTGTATTTTTTTCCTTTTATTTATTTTTTCTCTGTTTAATTGTGACCTTAATGATTCATGGACATTTATACATATTCACACTTGCTTCTTTTCTCACTTCTAGCATTTTTTTATTGGTTGTTCAAAACATTACAAAGCTCTTGACATATCATATTTCATACATTAGATTCAAGTGGGTTATGAACTCCCATTTTTACCCCAATTGCAGATTGCAGAATCACATCGGTTACACATCCACATTTTTACATAATGCCATATTAGTGACTGCTGTATTCTGCTACCTTTCCTATCCTCTACTATCCCCCTCCCCTCCCCTCCCATCTTCTCTCTCTACCCCATCTACTACAATTCATTTCTCTCCTTGTTTTTTTCCCTTTCCCCTCACAACCTCTTATATGTAATTTGTGTAACAATGAGGGTCTCCTTCCATTTCCATGCAATTTCCCTTTTCTCTCCCTTTCCCTCCCACCTCATGTCTCTGTTTAATGTTAGTCTTTTCCTCCTGCTCTTCCTCCCTGTTCTGTTCTTAGTTGCTCTCTTTATATCAAAGAAGACATTTGGCATTTGTTTTTTAGGGATTGGCTAGCTTCACTTAGCATAATCTGCTCTAATGCCATCCATTTCCCTGCAAATTCCATGATTTTGACATTTTTTAATGCAGAGTAATACTCCATTGTGTATAAATGCCACATTTTTTTTTTTTTTTTATCCATTCATCTATTGAAGGGCATCTGGGTTGGTTCCAATTGTGAATTGTGCTGCTATGAACATTGATGTGGCAGTATCCCTGTAGTACGCTCTTTTAAGGTCTTCAGGGAATAGTCCGAGAAGGGCAATAGCTGGGTCAAATGGTGGTTCCATTCCCAGCTTTCCGAGGAATCTCCATACAGCTTTCTAAATTGGCCGCACCAATTTGCAGTCCCACCAGCAATGTATAAGAGTGCCCTTTTCCCCACATCCTCGCCAGCACTTGTTGTTTGACTTCAAAATGGCTTCCAATTTTACTGGAGTGAGATGGTATCTTAGGGTGGTTTTGATTTGCATTTCTCTGACTGCTAGAGATGGTGAGCATTTTTTCATGTACTTGTTGATTGATTGTATGTCCTCCTCTGAGAGGTGTCTGTTCAGGTCTTTGGCCCATTTGTTGATTGGGTTATTTGTTATCTTATTGTCTAATTTTTTGAGTTCTTTGTATACTCTGGATATTAGGGCTCTATCTGAAGTGTGAGGAGTAAAAATTTGTTCCCAGGATGTAGGCTCCCTATTTATCTCTCTTATTGTTTCTCTTGCTGAGAAAAAACTTTTTAGTTTGAGTAAGTCCCATTTGTTGATTCTAGTTATTAACTCTTGTGCTATGGGTGTCCTATTAAGGAATTTGGAGCCCGACCCAACAATATGTAGATCGGAGCCAACTTTTTCTTCTATCAGGCGCAGAGTCTCTGATTTGATATCAAGCTTTTTGATCCATTTTGAGTTAACTTTTGTGCATGGCGAGAGAAAGGGACTCAGTTTCATTTTGTTGCATATGGATTTCCAGTTTTCCCAGCACCATTTGTTGAAGATGCTATCCTTCCTCCATTGCATGCTTTTAGCCCCTTTATCAAATATAAGATAGTTGTAATTTTGTGGATTGGTCTCTGTGTCCTCTATTCTATACCATTGGTCCACCCGCCTGTTTTGGTACCAGTACCATGCTGTTTTTGTTACTATTGCTCTGTAGTATAGTTCGAAATCTGGTATCGCTATACCGCCTGACTCACACTTCCTGCTTAGAATTGGTTTTGCTATTCTGGGTCTTTTGTTTTTCCATATGAATTTCATAATTGCTTTTTCTATTTCTACAAGAAATGCCCTTGGGATTTTGATCAGCATTGCATTAAACCTATAGAGAACTTTGGTTAATATTGCCATTTTGATGATGTTAGTTCTGCCTATCCATGAACAGGGTATATTTTTCCATCTTCTAAGGTCTTCTTCTATTTCTCTCTTTAGGGTTCTGTAGTTTTCATTGTATAAATCTTTCACCTCTTTTGTTAGGTTTATTCCCAAGTATTTTATTTATTTTTTTGAGGATATTGTGAATGGGGTGGTTGTCCTCATTTCCATTTCAGAAGATTTGTCGCTGATATACAGGAATGCCTTTGATTTATGTGTGTTGATTTTATATCCTGCCACTTTGCTGAATTAATAACTCTAGTAGTTTCTTTGTAGACCCTTTTGGGTCTGTTAGATATAATATCATATCATCTGCAAACAGTGATAATTTAAGTTCTTCTTTTTCTATTTTTATGCCTTTAATTTCTTTCGTCTGTCTAATTGCACTGGCCAGTGTTTCGAGAACTATATTGAATAGAAGCGGTGATAGAGGGCATCCTTGTCTTGTTCCAGATTTTAGAGGGAATGCCTTCAGTTTTTCTCCATTCAGAATAATGCTAGCCTGAGGCTTAGTATATATAGCTTTTACAATGTTGAGGTAAGATCCTGTTGTCCCTAGTTTTTCTAGTATTTTGAACATAAAGGGATGTTGTACTTTGTCGAATGCTTTTTCTGCATCTATCGAGATGATCATGTGGTTCTTATCTTTAAGTCTATTGATGTGGTGAATAACATTTATTGATTTCCATATATTGAACCAGCCTTGCATCTCAGGGATGAATCCTACTTGATCATGGTGCACTATTTTTTTGATATGCTTTTGTATTCGATTCGCCAGGATTTTATTGAGGATTTTTGCATCTATGTTCATTAGAGATATTGGTCTGTAGTTTTCTTTCTTTGAAGTGTCTTTGGTTTCAGGATCAGGGTGATGTTGGCCTCATAGAATGAATTTGGAAGATCTCCTTCTTTTTCTATTTCTTGAAATAACTTGAAAAGTATTGGTATTAATTCTTCTTTGAAGGTTTTGTAAACCTCTGCTCTATATCCATCCGGCCCAGGGCTTTTCTTGGTTGGTAGTCTTTTGATGGCTTCTTCTATTTCCTCCTTTGTTATTGGTCTGTTTAAATAGTGTGTATCTTCCTGACTCAATCTGGGTAAATCATATGACTTAAGAAATTTATCAATATTTTCACTATCTTCTATTTTATTGGAATATAGCGTTTCAAAATAATTTCTAATTATCTTCTGTATTTCTGTAGTGTCCGTTGTGATATTGCCTTTTTCATCCGGTATGTTGGTAATTTGAGTTCTCTCTCTTCTTCTCTTCGTTAGCATGGCTAAGGGTCTGTCTATTTTATTTATTTTTTCAAAGAATCAACTTTTAGTTTTATCAATTTTTTCAATGTTTTTTTTTTTTTGTTTCAATTTCATTGTTTTCCGCTCTGATTTTAATTATTTCTTGCCTTCTACTACCTTTGCTGTTGTTTTTCTCTTCCTTTTCTAGGGTTTTGAGATGAAGTGTGAGTTCATTTATTTATTTATTTATTTATTTTTTATTGAGGAATGAACTCCAGGCAATGAATTTCCCTCTTAAAACTGCTTTCATTGTGTCCCATAGATTCCGATATGTTGTATGTGTATTTTCATTTATCTCTATGAATTTTTTGATTTCTTCCTTTATGTCTTCTGTAACCCATTGATCATTCAGTAACATATTGTTCATTTTCCAGGTGATACAGGATTTTTGCTTCCTTCTTTTATCATTGATTTCCAGTTTCATTCCATTATGATCAGATAAGATGCATGGTATTATCTCCACACCTTTATATTTACTAAGAGTTGCCCTATGGCATAATATATGGTCTATCTTTGAGAAGGATCCATGTGTTGCTGAGAAGAACGTGTATCCACTTGATGATGGTTGATATATTCTATATATGTCGGTTAAGTCCAGGTTATTAATTGTGTTATTGAGTTCTATAGTTTCTTTATTCAGCTTTTGTCTGGTGGATCTGTCCAATGGAGAGAGCGGTGTGTTGAAGTCACCGATAATTATTATGTTGTGGTCTATTTGACTCTTGAACTTGAGGAGAGTTTTTTTTATGAACATTGCAGCACCATTGTTTGGTGCATACATATTGATAATTGTTATGTCTTGTTGGTGGATGGTTCCTTTTAACAGTATATAGTGTCCTTCTTTATCCCTTTTGATTAACTTAGGTTTGAAGTTGATTTTATTCGATATGAGTATGGCCACTCCTGCTTGCTTCCGAGGACCATGTGACTGATATGATTTTTCCCAGCCTTTCACCTTCAGCCTGTGTATGTCTTTTCCTATCATATGAGTCTCCTGAAGGCAGCATATTGTTGGATCTGTTTTTTTAATCCAGGTTACTAGCCTATGTCTCTTGATTGGTGAATTTAAGCCATTAACATTTAAGGTTACTATTGAAATATGGTTTGTACTTCCAGTCATGTTTATTTGTTTATTTATTTTAGTTTGGCTCGTTTTTCCTTTTTGGTTATATTTTTTGTTCTTCCCTTTACTGAGTTACCTCCCAATGTTAGTTTTGGGTGCTGTTTTTCAATTCCTCTTCTTGTAGTGTTTTGGTCAGAATGCCTTGCAGTGCTGGTTTTCTGGCTGCGAATTCTTTTAACTTTTGTTTATCGTGAAATATTTTAATTTCATTGTCAAATCTGAAGCTTAATTTTGCTGGATACAATATTCTTGGTTGGAATTCATTATTTTTCAGCGTTTGAAATATGTTGTTCCAGGATCTTCTTGCTTTCAACGTCTGTGATGAAAAATCAGCCAATAACCTAATTGGTTTACCCTGAATGTAATCTGCCTTCTTTCTCTCGTAGCTTTTAACATTCTCTCCTTGTTCTGTATGTTGGATATCTTCATAATTATGTGTCTTGGAGTTGGTCTATTACGATTTTGTATGTTTGGGGTCCTGTAGGCTTCCAGGATTTGGCAATCCATTCCATCTGTCATATCTGGGAAGTTTTCTTGGATTATTTCATTCAATAGGTTTTTCATTCCTTTGGTTTGAACCTCTATACCTTCTTCTATCCCGATGACTCTCAGGTTTGGTTTTTTATAACATCCCATATCTCTTGGATAGATTGCTGGTAATTTTTTAGCATCCTTTCTGTGTTGACTATATTCTTTCCAAGTTGATACACTTTGTCTTCATTATCTGATGTTCTGACTTCTATTTGATCTAGTCTATTTGTAATATTCTTGTTTGAGTTTTTAATTTGGTTTATGGTTTCCTGCATTTCTAGGATTACTGTTTGATTTTTTTTTAATCTCTATCTCCTGGTATAACTAGTTCTTTGCCATTTGAATTTGCCTATTTAACTCGTTTTCAAAGTATACTTTCATTGTTTGGACTTGCTGTCTAAAGTCTTCTCTAAGATTCCGTTCCATCTGAGTTAGGTATGCCTTGAGTTCTTTCTATGACCATTTTTCTGAAGCCTCTAGGTTCTCCTGTGAAATTAAGTTGTCCTGCATTGTTTGTAATCCTTTTTTCCCCTTGTTTTTTCATGGTGCTCACGTTGCTTTCCAACTCTGTTTGACTGTTGTGTTTCTGTTTTCTTCTTTAAATTTGTTTTGGTTTTTATAGTTCCAATATCTGTCCTTTGTGTTGGGAGACAATGTTTAGAGATGTTGGATTTAATTGTGATTTAAGGTAAATTCATTAGATTAATTAGAGGCCTACAGAATTTGATGGCATATATAGAATTGAGGTTTGAACTTAGGATTTTATGTTGAGGTCAGGCGCTTTGATGGTATGGAGGTTAGTATATGTTAGCTTCTTTGGGGGGTTGCTCAAATGCAGGCAGATATTAACAAGAGAATAGACAGGAGTACTTGGGGGTAGTTAAAGGCTTAGGCAGACTATGGACCGATTTGTAGTATTCCTCTATTTGCATTTAGTAAGTTGTATGTAATCTGGGTGGTCATGCTTAAGATGAAAGATGGGGACAAGGTAAAGAAGCAAACCAAGAAAGAGAGAGGGAGAGAGGAAAGAAAGAGAATAGAAAAGAAAAGGAAATGATAATAAAAAAATAATAAAATGCAGTAAAATAGAAATTACATTTAAAAAATAATAGTATAACTATAGAAAAGAAAAAAAATTAAAATTAAAAAAAAATTAAAAGAAAAAAGGGACACTGTTTGGCTTCTATTTTCTTTGCTTCCAGGAGGTGGTGCTGTGCCTTCCGGGCCAAGATTTTGCCCTCCGGCTGTAGGAAACAGTCCATGTGAGGCCACTCCCTCCTCCCCCCACTGGTGTCTCTCAAAACCTGTTAGCTTAGGTTAATTCCTGGTTTCTAGTCCCCTGGCTTCTCCTGTCAGCCAGGTCTATCCCCATGTGATACCTCTTGGCAGTTCAAACTACACTCTGTGCCTGCAGTTTCCAGGACGTGGAGTCACGGCTTTTGGGAACCGGCACCTTATTGTTTTGATTCCCTTCACTAGCCACTCCTCCTAGAGCTGGCGAAACAGGTTTCGTTTTCGCTGCTGGTGGGAGGGAGGAGTTGGGGGTCAGGTGCCTTTGCCTTTCCCCCACGCCTCTACTCACTCTCACTCTGTTAATCATGCCCCCGGAAAGCCGGGGAGATATTTTATGTGATTTTCCCGCTGTATGGAAGATGGTCTTAATGTCACAGACCTGTTCTATCACTGAATGAGCTGCGATCAGTCGATAACTGGCGATGGTGACGTCAGCTCTCCAAGATGGTGGCCGCTGGCTTCCTCGGTGGTCTGACCGGTGTGGAGGACCGAACTGGACCACTTCCTTCCCCCATCTCAAACCCAGAATTCAGCACTGAGCACAGTGAGGGCACAGCCGGCAGGAGCCCGCAGAATCAGCAGCGCCGTATCTCTGCATTGCTAGCTCACCATTTCCCGGCGAGCGCCGCAGTCTCTAGCAGCGGGGCGAGTCGCTGAATAAACAGCTTGACTCTGTGCGGACAAATCGCTCGTGGTTGAGCCCCGGTAACCTATTCTTGGGCGATGGATATCCTTCCTCTAGGTTTTGGTGCACCCCAATTTTGCTGGAAATTCCTAACAAGATAGCTTTTGGCCGTTCTAACTCGTCATTCACCCGCACAGTGACGTGGTACACGGGAGTGATGCACTCCATTCGCCTCCATCTTCAGGATTCCTTCTGTCCACTTCTAGCATTTTTAAAGTGAGTTATTTTTAATGGATCTGTATTTTGAGGAGTAGGATGTTTAATTAGTATACTTCAGTTTTGTGTGTGTGTGTATATATATATATATATATATATATATATATATATATATATATATTTATTTATTTATTTATTTTTTTCTCTTTCCAGTTTCCCTTGATTCTCTTTCTCTCCTCTCTTTTGCTAACATCAAAATTCTATAATTTTTGACTTCTATCTTCTCTCCTCCTCCCTCATAATTATCACAACGTATATCACTTCTGTCTTCTCTCAGTTCAACATTCAAAACTGTAAACCCTTTACTGTTTTTATTATAGGCAATTATAGATTGTATTATTTGTTTATTGTGAAAATAACATTACAGACATCATTGCAGGAACTATTTGGTTTAATGCTGTATATAGTTTGCATTGTTTATTGCCATTATTTGTCTCTCCTTAAACAGTGAGGCACTGGAAACATTAAGAAACAACATATGTCCACAGGGTAGAAATTCTACTGCCTCAAGAGTCATACTGTTATATGGGTAGACACAAACATCATTAAAAATAAATTGAACAAATCACCCCAAACAAACAAAGATACTCGAATAACAGAATTCATCAACACCACAGTGGAAGAAATGTCACAGAAAGAGTTTAGAATGTACATAGTTAAACTGATCTGTGAGATAAAGGACCATATAAGGTGTGAAATTAGAGGGAAAACACAAGAAATGGTAGATCACTTCAATAAAAAGAGATTCTGAAAAAAAACCCACCATAAAACAGAAATCTTCAAAATGAAGAAACCAATAAGCCAAATTAAAAATCAATGAAAAGCATCACCAACAGACTAGACTACTTGGAAGACAGAATTTTAGGCAATAAAAACCATATATGTATATTTGACTATGGAAAGAAGATGCCAAGAGACTAATGAATAGGATGTCTAAGAAATATAGGATAGCCCGAAAAGACCAAATTAAAGCTTTATTGTGATAGATGAAGACTTGGAGATACAAACCAATGGAATGCATAACCTTTTAAATGAAATAATATCAGAAACTATCCCAAACCTTAAAAATGTAATGGAAAATCAAATATAAGATCCTTACCAGGACCCCCAAAAGTTAAATAATTCACAACTGGAACATCTGCACTATAAAATATACTCAATAATATATTTCATGAAGAAGAAATGAAAAATAAAAGTGAAAACCAGAAAAGGGAGAAACTACACTAGAAGAAGAGTCAATAAAATTAAAAACTAATTCAAATTAAAAACCAGAAACATATTGAAATGATGGAGAATAACTCTATAACAACATTGAATATAAATGGCCTAAATTCATCAATCAAAAGGCAAAGACTGGCAGATTGGATTTAAAAACATGACCCAACAATATGCTGTCTCCAAAAGACTTACCTCTTAGGCAAAGACATCCATAGACTGAAGAAAAAAGGATGGGAAATTATATATCACTCACATGGATCTTATAACCAAGCAGGGGTTTCTATCCTTCTATCAGATAAAGTAAACTTTAAACTAAAGTTAATCAGAAGGTACAAAAAAGGACATTTTATACTACTCAAGGGAATTATAAATCAATAATACATAATAATCATAAATATTTATGCTTCAAACAATGGAACATCTATGTACATAAAACAAACCCTTCTCAGTTGCAAGAAGCAAGAAGACCACAACACAATAACACTGGTTGACTTTAACATACCCATCTCACCACTGGAAAGATCCTAAATAAAGAAGCTAAACACTAAATAAAGAAGATCTAGAACTAAAAAAATACAATTAATAATTTAAATGTAACAGACATATACATAATAATTCATCCATAAATGACTGAATACACTTTTGACTCAGCAGCTCATGGATCCTTACCTAAAATTGATTGTATCTTAGGCCACACAGTAACTCTAAGCAAATACAAAAAAATAGTGAGAGTATCTTGCATTCTATCAGTCTATAATGGAATGAAATTAGAAATCAACAATGAAATAAGAAAAAGAAGCTACTCTAATACCTGGAGACTAAATAATATGCTACTGAATGACCAATGCATAGTAGAAAAAAAATCAAGGATGAAATTTAAAAAGGTACTTAGAGGTAAATGAGAATAGTGTTATAATATATCAAAATCTCTGGGAAACTGTGAAGATAGTGCTAAGAGGAAAGCTCATTGCATTGAGCTCATTCATCAAAAGAGTAGAAAGTCACCAAATAAATAACCTATTATTTCAACTTAAAGCCCTAGAAAAAGAAGAATAAATCAAAACTAAAAGCCATAGAAGACAGAAAATAATTAAAATCAGAGCTGAAATCAATGAAATTGAAACAATCCAAAAAGCTGGCAAAACAAAAATTGGTTCTTTGAAAATGTAAGCAAAATTGATAAACCTTTAGCCAAACTAAAGAGAAAGAGAAAGAAAATTCATATTACTAAAATTCATGATGAAAAAGCAAATATCACAACAGACAATACTGCAATACAAATAATCAGAAACTATTTTGAAAATTTATACTCTAATAAAATAGAAAATATTGAAGTCAATGAGGAAAGGAAATTTCAGACCAATAACTGATATATACATATATATATATATATATATATATATATATATATATATATATATGTAAAAATTCTTAATAAAATCCTGGAAAATCACATACAAAAACCATATTAAGCTTAAATAAAACATAAAAAATTAAAAGAGGTGTACCATGATCAAGTGGTGTTCATCTCAGGGATGTAAGGTTGGTTCAACATATGGAAATAAATAAATGTAATTCATCACATCACTAGACTCAAAGACAAGAATCACACGATTATCTCAACAGATGCAGATAAAGCATTTGACAAAATACAGAATCATTCATGCTCATAAAGTCTAGGCATAGTAAGAAAATTCCAATATTGTAAAGCTCTCTCTATTTTTTTTATTGGTTGTTCAAAACATTACAAAGCTCATGACATATCATCTTTCATACATTTGATTCAAGTGGGTTATGAACTCACATTTTTACCCCAAATACAAGTTGCAGAATCACATCGTTTACACATCCACATTTTTACATAATGCCATATTAGTGACTGTTGTATTCTGCTAGCTTTCCTATCCCCTACTATCCCCCTCCCCTTCCCTCCCATCTTCCCTCTCTACCCCATCTGCTGTTATTCAATTCTCTCCCTTGTTTTTTTTTCCCCTTTTCCCTCACAAACTCTTATATGTAATTTTGTGTAACAATGAGGGTCTCCTTCCATTTCCATACAGTTTCCCTTCTCTCTCCCTTTCTCTCCCCCCATTCGTCTCTGTTTAATGTTAATCTTTTCCTCATGCTATTCCTCCCTGTTCTGTTCTTAGTTGCTCTCTTTATATCAAAGAAGACATTTGGCATTTGTTTTTTAAGGATTGGCTAGCTTCACTTAGCATAATCTGCTCTAATGCCATCCATTTCCCTGCAAATTCCATGATTTTGTTGGTTTTTAGTGCTGCGTAATACTCCATTGTGTATAAATGCCACATTTTTTTTATCCATTCATCTATTGAAGGGCATCTAGGTTGATTCCAGAGTCTAGCTATTGTGACTTGTGCTGCTATGATCATTGATGTGGCAGTATCCCTATAGTATGCTCTTTTAAGGTCCTCAGGGAATAGACCGAGAAGGGCGATAGCTGGGTCAAATGGTGGTTCCATTCCCAGCTTTCCCAGGAATCTCCATACTGCTTTCCATATTGGCCGCACCAATTTGCAGTCCCACCAGCAATGTACAAGTGTACCCTTTTCCCCACATCCTAGCCAGCACTTATTGTTGTTTGACTTCATAATGGCTGCCAATCTTACTGGAGTGAGATGGTATCTTAGGGTGGTTTTGATTTGCATTTCTCTGACTGCTAGAGATGGTGAGCATTTTTTCATGTGCTTATTGATTGATTGTATGTCCTCCTCTGAGAAGTGTCTGTTCAGGTCCTTGGCCCATTTGTTGATAGGGTTATTTATTATCTTATTGTTTAATTTTTTGAGTTCTTTGTATATTCTGGATATTAGGGCTCTATCTGAAGTGTGAGGAGTAAAAATTTGTTCCCAGGATGTAGGTTCCCTATTTACCTCTCTTATTGTTTCTCTTGCTGAGAAAAAACTTTTTAGTTTAAGTAAGTCCCATTTGTTTATTCTTGTATTTAACTCTTGGGCTATCGGCGTCCTATTAAGGAATTTGGAGCCCGACCCCACAATATGTAGATCGGAGCCAACTTTTTCTTCTATCAGACGCAGAGTCTCTGATTTGATATCAAGCTCTTTGATCCATTTTGAATTAACTTTTGTGCATGGCGAGAGAAAGGGGTTCAGCTTCATTTTGTTGCATATGTATTTCCAGTTTTCCCAGCACCATTTGATTTTATTCGATATGAGTAAGGCCACTCCTGCTTGCTTCCGACCGCCATGTGAGTGGTATAATTTTTCCCAATCATTCACCTTCAGCCTGTGTATGTCTTTTCCTATCATATGAGTCTCCTGAAGGCAGCATATTGTTGGATTTGTTTTTTTGATCCAGGTTACTAGCTTATGTCTCTTGATTGGTGAGTTTAGGCCATTAACATTTAAGGTTACAATTGAAATATGATTTGTACTTCCAGTCATGTTTATTTATTTATTTATTTTAGTTTGGCTAGTTTTTACTTTTTGGTTATTTTCCTCCCCCTTTACTGAGATACCTCCCGCTGTTGGTTTTGGGTACTATTTTTCCATTCCTCTTCTTGTAGTATGTTGCCCAAAATGCTTTGCAGTACTGGTTTTCTGGCTGCGAATTCTTTTAGCTTTTGTTTATCGTGAATTTCATTGTCAAATCTGAAGCTTAATTTTGCTGGATACAGTATTCTTGGTTGGAATCCATTATTTTTCAGCGTTTGAAATACATTGTTCCAGGATCTTCTCGCTTTCAAAGTCTGTGATGAAAAATCAGTCGTTAACCTAATTGGTTTACCCCTGAATGTAATCTGCCTCCTTTCTCTCGTAGCTTTTAATATTCTCTGCTTGTTCTGTATGTTGGCTATCTTTATAATTATATGTCTTGGAGTTGGTCTATTACGGTTTTGGATGTTTGGGGTCCTGCAGGCTTCCAGGATTTGGCAATCCATTCCATCTTTCATCTCTGGGAAGTTTTCTAGGATTATTTCATTTAATAAGTTGTCCATTCCTTTGGTTTGAACCTCTGTGCCTTCTTCTATCCCAATGACTCTCAAATTTGTTTTTTTTATGAGATCCCATATCTCTTGGATAGATTGCTCATGAGATTTAAGCATCTTTTCTGTGTTGACTATATTCTTTTCATGTTGATAAACTTTGTCTTCATTATCTGATGTTCTGACTTCTACTTGATCTAGTCTATTTGTAATATTCTTGTTAGAGTTTTTAATCTGGTTTATGGTTTCTTGCATTTCTAGGATTAATGTTTGTTTTTTTTTTAAGATCTCTATCTCCTGGTAAAGCTCGTTCTTTGCAGTTTGAATTTGTTTGTTTAGTTCGTTTTCAAAATATACTTTCAATGCTTGGACTTGCTGTCTCATGTCTTCTCTAATATTCCGTTCCATCTGAGTTAGGTATGCCTTGATTTCTTTCCCTGTCCATGTTTCTGATGCTTCTAGGTCCTCCTGTAGATTTAAGTCATCCTGCATTGTCTGTATTCCTTTTTTCCCTTGTTTTTTCATGTTGTTCACGTTACTTTCCAGCTCTGTTTGACTGCTTTGTAACTGCTTTCTCCTATACATTTGTTTTGGCTTTGTATATCTCTGTTGTCTCTCCTTTGTGGTGGGAGATTATGCCTAGAGATGTTGGGCTTTATTGTACTTTAAAGCTGATTCATTCAATTTATAAAGGGCTTCCGGATTCTGTATGCATATAGTGATTTGTTGTTTGTTCTTAGGACTTTAGTTTAGGTGCTATGAAGGTATAAGGGTTAGTATGTCTTGGCTACTTTAGAAGGTTGCTCTACTGAAGGGGGATACTAACCGTCGATTGGATCAGGGTGTTGGTAGTAGCTAGGTATTTAGGAGCCCTATAGACGGCCTTGAAACATTCACCTATTTGCATTTAGACAATTACACGTAATGGAGGACGTACTGCTTGGGATGAAAGTTGGGGGGAAGGGGAAGGAAGGTGCTCTTGAAAAGAAAGAAGGAGAGGGAGATAGATAGAATAGAGGAGAATGGAAAGAACAATAAAACTTGCAAGGGTAAAGAAAGAAGGAAAAGGGGAGAGATAAAATAAAATAAAATAAAATAAGAAATAAAATTAGGTCTTAGAGATCCATTTTCTTCTCTTCCCATAGGCAGAGCTGTGCCCTCCGAGCTGAGTTTTGCCCTGTATGTGTCAACAGCAATCCCTGTAAGGCGGCTCCTGGGAGTCTCCCAATCCTGTTGGTCCAGAGCCATTTCACTTCTACGGCCCCTCCTCCCCTTCCTCCTGCCAGCCAGCCAGGTCCTGCTCACCGGAGGCGGTTCCCCAAGGATCTGGTTACACTTTCAGCCCCACCGTGTGCCCTATTTCCTGAACGACTGAGCACTCTCTCTGTCATTCATCTAAGCCCTAGTGCTATGGAGCTGTGGTCTGGGGGTCAATAGTTTAATTTTTCCGGACCCCTTTGGTGGGCACGCCCTCGGAAGCTGGCGGCTAAGACCTTGGGTGTTGCCACTGGTGGTAATGGGATTTGGGGGTAGAGGATCCCCTCTGCTTCCCTCAGCCCCTGCAATCACGACCACTCCGCTGACGGTAGGAGGACTTGGGGGTCAGGAGTGTCCTCCGTTTCCCTCCGCCCCTACTGTCACGCCCTCTCAGTTGGCGGTTGGGGGAGTTGGGGGTGGGGAGTCTTCTCTGCTTCCCTCTGCCCCTACAGTCAGGCCCACGTCACTGGCGGTAGGGGGAGTTGGGGGTCGGGAGTCCCTTGGCCCTTACGGTCATGCCCACGGAGAGATTATTAAAGTTTCCCGGTTGTTTGTATCTGATGTGGGTGGGAGTCACACACCTGCTAAAGTAGATTCCGCTGGGAAGGAATCTCATTGGCCGAACTCTGGTGACCTCCCCTCTCTGCTATGGCGGGCCCCTGGCTCCTTGCTGGAGTGTCCGAAGGGGGGGGTGGGACTGGCTTGTCTCTGGTCTGACTCAGTCTCTGGTTTTAGTTCCCAGTTCACTATTTCATAAAGGCTTGGTTAGAGTCCCTTCACGTCGCCTCCTGAGCCCGGCGGGCGGGGGCGTTTGCCGGGCGGGCGGGGGGGTCGTTCACCGTGCGGGCAGGGCTGTTCGTGGAGCCGGGCGGGCGGGGGGCCGTTCGCCGTGCGGGGGGTGGGGCGTTCCCCTGGCCGGGCAGGGCCCCTTCACTGCGCCGGGCCACTGGGGGCCGTTTGCAGAGCCGGGCAGGCGGCGGCCGTTCGAACATTCGACGCAACGGGCAGGCGGCGGCCGTTCGGTGGCGGCTGGCGGGACTGGACCTCTGCGCTGCATGGCCGAGATTCACTCGTCTGGGACAAACTGTCACCTCTAATAAATTTACTAATTCCCGGCAGGTCTCCTTTCAGCAGAATTTTGCTAGAAGTTTCTCAGCAGGTAGAATCTAGGCGTATTAATGGGTCTCTATGATCCCGTTAATGTGTAGATACTGAAAGTGCTGCCTCCTCGCCGGCCGCCATGTTGGGTCTCTCGATCGGGAAATTTTCTTTCAGTCACTTGGCTCTGGTCCAAGGTCAACACAATCTGCTGGGATTCTAAATAAATCTTCACCATGGCTGATTTTAGGACTGTCAGCAAAAGAGGCTCTGACTTTTTCCAGAAATCTTCTTCATGGCTGATTTTAGAACTGTCAGCAAAGAATCATTTTCTGGCTTTCAGGATGCTTAGTGTTCCCCATATACATATTTTTTTCAGCTCCAGTGTAGCACAGAAACCTTTCACGCTGCCTCCTCCATGCCCGCCACGGCCTGCCCCATTCTTATGCCGTTAGACTGGAGTCCCAAGCCTTCTCCAAGGAAGAGCACTGTTGTCGTAAAGCTCTATATATTAAACCTGAGGTCAGCTTTATTGTAAAGGGAGAAAAATATGAGGTAGTCCCTGAAAACTGAAAAAACAAAGGGATGCCCTCTTTCGTTGTTTTTATTCAACATAGTCCTGGATACTCTAACCAGAGCAATTAGAGAGAAGAAAGAAATTAAAGGGATACAAATAGGAAAAAACGAACTCAAACTGTCCCTATTTGCTGACAACACAATTCTATATTTATAAAATTCAAAAAACTTCTCCAGAAAATGTCTAGAGCTCATACATGAATTCAGTAAAGTAGCAGGATATAAAATTAACACCCATAAATCAAGTGCATTCCTGTATGTTAGTGATAAATCAACTGAAAGAGAAATTAGAAAAACTATCCCATTCACAATAGCCTAAAAAAAATTGGGAATCAATCTAACAAAAGAAATGAAACCCTTGCAATAAAAAGTACAGAACTCTAAGGAAAGAAACTGAAGACCTTAAAAGGTGGAAAAAGATTTCTCGTATTCTTAGATAGGCAGAATTAATATTTTCAAAATGGCTATACTACCAAAAGTGCTATACAGATTAGTTCAATTCCTATTAAGGTTCCAATGATGTTCTCCATAGAAATAGAAAATCAGTCATAAAATTCAAAAAATCAGTCATGAAATTCATTTGGAAAAATAAGAGACCCAAAATAGCCAAAGCAATCCTCAGCAAGAAAAGTGATGCAGGAGGCATCACAAGTACCAGATCTTATATTATACTACAAAGATACAGTCACAAACACTGCATGGTATTGGCACCAAAACAGACATGAAGACCAATGGAACAGTATAGAAGACACAGAGACAAACCCACTTAAATAGAGTTATCTTATACTAGACAAAGGCACCATGAACATATGTTAGAATAAAGATAGCCTCTTCAACAAATGGTGCTGGGAAAACTGGAAATCCATATGTAACTAAATGAAATCAAACCCCTATCTCTTACCCTGCACAAAACTCAATTCAAGGTGGATCAAGGACCTCGGAATCGGAGCAAACCCTGTACATAATAGAAGAAAAGGTAGACCCAGATTTTTACCATGTTGGCTTAGGACCTGACTTTCTTAACAAGACTCCTAAAGTGCAAGCAGTAAAATCAAGAATCAATAAATGGGATGGAATCAAACTAAAAAAAACTTTTTTTTTCACAGCAAAGGAAACAATAAAGATCATGAAGAGAGTGCCTACAGAAAGGGAGAAAATCTTTGCCCCCTGTACCTCAGGTAGAACGCTAATCAGCAAGATATATAAAGGACTCAAAAAACTTAACACCAAAAAAAAAAAAAAAGACAAAAAAAATAACCCAACTTATAAATAAGCAAAGGAACTGGACACTTCACTTCACAGAAGAAAAACTATGATCAATCAAGAAATATATGAAAAAATGTTCCACATCTCTAGCAATTAGAGGTATGCAAATCAAAACTACACTAAGATTTCATTTCACTCAAGTCAGAATGGCAATTATCAAGAATACAAGTAACAATAAATGTTGGCAAGGAATTGGGGAGAGAGGTACACTCAGACATTGCTGGTGGGACTGCAAATTGGTGCAACCACTCTGGAAAGTAGTATGGTGATTCCTCAGAAACCTTTTGACCCATTTATCCCACTCCTCAGCATACATCCAGAGGACTTAAAATCAGCATACTACACTGATGTACCCACATCAATGTTGGTAGCAGCTTAGTTCACAATAGGTAAGCTATGGAACCAACCTAGGTGCCCTTCAACAGATGAATGGATAAAGAAAATGTAATATATATACATAATGGGATATTACACAACCTTAAAGAAGAATAAAATTATGGCATTTGCTGATAAATGGATGGAACTGACAACTAAAATGCTAAGTGAAATAAGCCAATTCCCAAAACCAAAGACTGAATGTTCTCTGTGGTATTCAGGGTTCAGATGGAGGGAGGAGAGAAGGTTCACTGGATTGGATAGGGGGGAGTGAGAAAAATGAAGGGGATATAAAAATGCGAAAGTCAGTAGAATGGATCACACATAACTTTCCTATGTTCATATATGAATATACAGTGTAATTCAACATTATGTACAACCCCCAAATTTCAAGTTATACTCCACAAATGTATATCAAAATACATTCTACTTTCATGAAAAACTAAAAAGAATAAATAAAAAAATTGAAAATTTGGCATTCTTCAAAAAGTAACAGTAACATCCTAAGTGTTTACTTTTGTTTATTAGCTATTTAGCTGATTCTTCTGTATATAGAATAATGCAACATAAAGTATTCTTACAGTTGCATATTTAATATTGTACATATTTCTCAATATAATGAAAATGAGTTATTTTGATATAGATGTATCATAGTGCAGATGGAGTTTATTCCTTTGGAAATTGCAAAAGATATTTTTGGCCTCTTAAAGTTGCTAAATTATTCTTAAGCCAAATATGTAAAACATTCTGTTAAAATCACAGTTCTTACATAAAATAAAAATTTCAAAATGAATTGAGACACATCACAGACTAGCTTGGAGTCTTCTTAAACTCTGACATAAGAAAATATACCAAAAAAGATAGCAAAAAACAAACAAAACAAAATAAAACAAAAAACCAGAAAGAAAATAGGTGATAGTTTGGCAGAAGCCCAGGTAATATTTCCAGGTAACAAAACTTAACATTTATTAACATGAAGAAAGCATAATTTATTTATGTAGATATACATATATATTTTGGTATATATGTTGATATTATACATATGTATACACACATACACAAATATATTCTGTTGAATGCAGAATATATTTTTGTATATATTCTACATATACTTTATAAGTAGATAAAGTAATAGGTATTAGTAGTTTCATTTTTAACACATGGGAACAGATGGCATATATCCAATAACATGTTTTTAACAAATGAAAGTAAGAGAAAAGGGATTCTATAAAACCTTAAGGTTCCAATCTAGAGACTAGAACCACATTTGAGTGGGGTATGGTGTGCCTGCATTTGTCCTCTCTGCTTGGATCTTCTTTTCATTACCTCTTCCTGTTCCAAGAACAATGTCCTCTCTTCCTCTAGATTATTCATGTAGCCAACTTGGGCACATTCTTTAACCATTTGTGTAAAACTTTAAGTATTTATAAACATTATAGGTTATTGTTTTTTTATATATTTTAATAATACCAAACTAAAAATACTTTCTCTCATTTTGCTTGTCTTCATTCCTAGAGTAAGATACTTTGTGGAAACCCTGACAAATCATTGATCCAAATTCACTTTTTTGAATAGCGGATACTATGTCTTACTGTTAGAAGTATCAAGGTATCTTTATCAAATCCCCAAATTATGCAAATTCAGTTTGTCTGAAGCTGTGCTAGAGTAAGCATTCTTTTTTATAGGTTCTTAATTTTTTTATATCTAAAGTTGATTCTAGGAGGCAACTGAAGTTTTACTTTTATTTTTGTGAGTATCAAATTTATTCCCCCAATGGCTCTACCTTTCGTGGTAGGGGAACCAGGCAACAGGGTAGATTTTCTCCCTTAACTTGTCACATTGGATGATGCTTCTGACATTTCTGAAGTGGTTTCCAGAGTTGTTCTGGGAAGTTGTTTTCATTCCACCTGCCCCCACTGTAAAATCAGAACAGGAAAAACCTTCATGAGAAGTTTCCATGGGTCAATTCTGGAAGTGGAACATGGTTTTTCCTTTCAGAATTTTTTAGTTAAAATTATTAGCCAAAATTATTAATTGTAGATATATCTACCTGCAAGAAAAGCCTGGAAATGTAGATTAGTTGTACAATCAGGAAGAATACTATGGTGTTTTTTTGTTTCTCTGCCATAGAGGTTGGAACTCTAAATCCATTTGATTTTTTAATTTTTTTAATCAAGTAAACATAATTATTTTCCATCATTTATTTAAAAATTGCTTCTGTTTCTTTTATCCTGGTGTGTGTGTGTGTGTGTGTGTGTGTGTGTGTGTGTGTGTGTTTGTGGTGGGGGATGTTCCTGGGCTACCATGATTTAGTCTCTTAGATCTATTACTCACTTCCCTCACTTATTCCCTCATGATTTATATCTTTTTAAAATTTTGCTCTCTGACTTCAAATATTTCTTCCTCATAATAAGTCTCAATTATGACCCAATTTTTCTAATTTATTTACCTTTTCATAGTTTAGTTTGCGTGAAAAACATACCCTAGGGTGATCTTCAATAATTCCTCCCATCTGGTGTTTGTGTCCAGAGCGATCCCTCCCCGTTGAATGTGGGCAGGCCTTAGGTCTTATTTCTAAGCAAGAGAAAAATGAATGGTGATGGATTTCATGCCTTCTGCTCCTGCTGAAGCAAAATGACATGCTGGAGAGGGCTCATGGCAAGATCCTGGAAGCAGCCAACAGTCAGCAAACAGCTGAGGCCCTCATCTCTACACCTGTGAGGGAATGAAGTTCATGGACAACCTGAATGGTTTGGGAAAGCATCAAATCTCCAGATGAGAAAGGAACCCAGCCAACATATTCGCTGAAGCCTTGTGGACTCAGAGCAAACATAGTATCCAGTTACACCGTATCTGTCCTCTTACCCCATGGAAACTGCGAGAAAATAACTTAGTGCTATTTAAGCTGCAGTGTTTCTAGTTGCACAATTATTGGTGCAATTTGTGGGGGGGGGCACTTAGCCCATAGGTTCTTAGACAAGGTGGTGGCAATATTGTAATAGGAATACAGTAGGTATATAAGACAAAGGGCTTCTCATTTCTCATTTATGTCCCTGCTAAAGTCAAGCTATACTTGTGTATTGAGATTCTTAAAGAAAGACTCTTTGTTCTATCCCGTTTCTATGTCTTGAGGATACTCAAAGTAACCATCTTGCCTTGTGGGAGTCCAGGATAGCAGAATGGTCAATATTTATCTTCTAGTTTGTAGTCCCAGATATCAGAAAACAAAGATCTCCTTCGGACAAATTTCTTTGCAGTTATCATTATTAAGGTCCCACACAGGTGAATGAACCCACATACAAGTCCTTTCTATTGGAACCCTGATAGAACTGAAAACATCAAACACTGTTATCTCCAGTTCCTAGCAGACATTTAAAGATGCAAGTCCATGCATTTCACAGTATGGGATAGATTAAGTGGACTTCTTTTCAAAATTTTTTGTAATTGTAATTGTTAATATTTTAGAGTTACACGTTTTTAAAACATAAATTTCAAGTAATAGGTATTATTATAGAATAAATTTAATTAAACAAATAAGCTCAAATAAAATAAAAGCTAACTTTTCTATTATTGTTAATATATTAGTGTATTTCATTGTTATATGTTTGTTATTTAAAATTTTAATAAATTCAGGATCATACCATATAGACCTTAGTTGTTTTTTTTTTCTTCACTTAATAATGTATAGGATAGGGGCTGGGGCTATAGATCAGTGGCAGAGAGCTCACCTAGCAAGTGTGAGGCACTGGGTTTGATCCTCAGCACCACATAAAAAATAAATAAAGATATTGTGTCCATTTACAACTAAAAAAATCATATATAGGATACATTATGACATCTCAGTAAATTTTCTTCTGAATTTATCATTTCATTCACTCCTAGAGTGATGCTTTATTAAATGCATTTCACATTATTTATGTCATTCCAGAGATTTATATTATTATTAACAGTATCACAGCAAATATCTTTGTAATCCAACATCATCACTTGTTGCTTTTTTACTTCAAAAAATTGTTACAGGTGGAATTCCTAACTTACCTGTGAAATTTAAAGAGGAACAAAAAATCTCTGTTGGGTTTAAGTTGGAGGAGTGAGGAGAAGGGGAGAGAATGGGACTGGAGAGGCAGGCAGAGGCCAGAGCATGATGCAGGGTCACGCAGGGTCAGAGATTGGACTTTATACTAAGTATCACTAAATCTAAGGAAGCGTTTGAACAAAAGTGTCTGTTATGCATTTGCAAGAGCATTCTGGATGCTTCATGGAGAGCTGCATGTGAAGGCGCAAGAGAGTCATCAGGGCAACCTTGCCCCCAAGAAGCCATGGAGAATGGTGGTCAAATTCCAGGTATATTTAGCAAGTCCACTTGCTAAATTGGTTGAATATAGGTATAAGGGGAAGTAACAAATAAAGATGTTGTCTACATTTTTGGCCTCATCTTTCAAGTGCTAGTAGAAGCATTTCTTTAGGAAGGGATGGTCATGACTTGAACCTTTCATTTTGCTTATGTAAATTGGGACATGATTGGTTAGGTCAATGAAAAATTGAGCAGGTACCACACTGCCCGAAGAAAGGACAGAACTATAGGAATAATTTTTGTGATCATGATATTTAGAGCTATAGCACAGCATGAAATCACACACAAAAACAGAGGGAGCGTGGATTAAAAAGGAAGGAAGGCCAAGGATGGAAGTCTATGGCAATCCAGTTCAACAATTAGATATGGAAAAGGTGAGATAAGGAATGAGATCAAGAAAAGATGTCTAGAGGAGTCGGAGGAAAAGCAAGTGAGTGCATTCTCTCATACGTAGTGGAATTAGTGTTTCTAGCTGAACAGCAAATAGTTCTCAGAGAGGAAATTTGTGGATTTGAGGCTTATTTGCTCTAATCAGTGTGATACTTGAATTAGTGTGAGACAGAGAAGTTATTCATTATGGAAGACAGAAAATAAATGTTCACCAAAACATTAGGGAAGTGAAATGGTCAGTTAATTCCAAAAGTTTGCCTTCATAAAATTCTCATATTATCCCTAATTTACTTTTTCTCAGTATCTCTTTCACAATGAACTAGCTAATGAACTATAAATAAGTATGAGATCAGTATATTATTAATCATCTCAATACATACATAGACAAGGAATCTTAATGAGCTGATTTAAGAGACTCTAAGAAGTGTGTGATTATGTCTTACCTCCTAGAATTTATTGAATTTAAACTGATTTTAGTATAAAGCAGGATTAGAGAAATATTTGACTTAAGGAGTTCCTTTTTAAATCATGAAGGAGCTTAGTGTGAACAAATACATGAGGTTGAAAGTTAGCAGAACATGTAGAGACACTAGAATGAGATGTATGAGATAAATGGTCTGCAACAGTGCAAACAGGATTAGTACTCAAGGTGCACTCAGAACTGTTCTTCTATGCCTTACAAAATAGAAGAATGAAGCTGAAGAAGTTGTTTAAATTCCCTTACATATGTTATGGGGTTTTTCCATATCCCTAGGTGAAGGATGGGGGAAAGTCCATCTTAAATTGTTTGATTAATTTCAGGTGGTTTATTTTTTAAAGCAGTGTTTAGAAAAATCAATAGAAGAATGGATAAAGAAAATGTGGTATCTATACACAATGAAGTATTACTCAGCCATAAAGAAAAATGAAATTATGATAATGAATGGAATGGAGATTATCATGCTAAGTGAAATAAATCAGTCTCAAAAATTCAAAGATTGAATGTTTTCTCTGATATGAGGAAACTAATCCAAAATAAGAGGCATTGGGGGCAGGGAAAGAGAGGGAGAAAGAGAGGGATGGAGGGAGAAGGAAGAGAGGGACATAGGGAGGGAGAGAAATGGGGAGTAGGAATCTCATTAAAATAGAGGATAAATCAGTAAACTAAATGAATTGAGAGCAGGAAGAGGGTATGGGAAAAGGGAAGAATAGTGAAATGAATCTGATTGAACTTTTGTCAGACATACATACACAAATACAGCATATATACATTTCATACATCTATGACTATAACACATTGAATACCAATATCAATTATACCCAAAGATACTAATAGAAAACTAAATAAATTGCAGAAAGATCAGTAAAGGAGAGGGAGGGGATCTGGGGTAAGTGAATTAGATTGAATCAGAGCAAATTATATTCCACACTTTTATGATTATATAAAAATGTATCCTAATGTTTTACATAACCCAAAAGAATTAATAAAGAAGTAAAAAAATCAATGCTCATGTATCTTTCAAATTTGAATAATCCGAAATTTATGTAATCCATGGTATTGATAAGCAGAATTTTATGTATCTCTAATTTTCACCTTGTTTTTTCCTTTAGTTTGAAACTCTGAACCCTCTTATATCACAATAAATCTTAAATTTGGTCTTTTGATGGTGTCCCATAATTCTTGAATATTCTGTTCATGGGTTTTTTTTTTTTTTTTTTTTTTTTTTACCATATTGACTAAGGTCAACTTTATTTTCAAGATTGTATATTCTGTCTTTATTGTCTGAGGTCCTGTCTTCCAAGTGGTCTAGTCTTTTGGTGATGCTATCTATTGAGTTTTTTAATTGGCTCCTTGTTTCTTTCATTTCAAGGATTTCTGTTTTTTTTTTTTCAGTATATCCATCTCTTTCTTGAAGTAATCTCTTGCAACCTGTATTTGTTCTCTTATCTCTTTGTTGGAGTGATTGGTTTTTGCCTGTATCTGGTCACATAGGCCATTCTTTAATTCCCATATAATTTTAGTTAT
Organism: Marmota flaviventris; assembly: GCF_047511675.1. Taxonomy (NCBI): domain Eukaryota; kingdom Metazoa; phylum Chordata; class Mammalia; order Rodentia; family Sciuridae; genus Marmota; species Marmota flaviventris. Next base: position 79,192,232 of record NC_092512.1, read on the forward strand.
GTATGTTCTGAACTCCTTCTCTGACATTTTACCTACTGTGCTATCTATGGATTCTGTTGTTGTAGTATCTTGGTTTGTTTGGGGCACTTTCCTCCCTGTTTTTTTCATGATGTCTGTGTGTCTCCCTCTCTTGCAATGTAGATCTGAGGTATTACAGCTTCTGCCCTATTGTCTTATAGTGTCTCTGTAGGTTATCAATACCTCACTTTTAAGGGAGACATCAATATTACAGCACTCAATGTACCCAACGTGCAGCCATATATCAATTAGCTTTTATTTTTACATTTACAGTTTTGTCACTATAATCAGAAATGATGAGTTTGGTTATCTTCTACCATATAGTCAATAGGTTTGCATAATGGTTTACAGTTTCTGATGATGGAAGGGGGAACTGGGTTGGCTGAGATGTTTTTGAGGTAGGATGTGAGAATATGGAGGTATTAGATTATATGACAAGTGAGAGGGTGATCATGAGAAGTTGGATGTTAGTAGGAGAAACAAGAGAGAGGAAACCCCATGCAAGACTCTCTGTCACCTCAGCAATAGGATAAACTGTTAGCACCCCTTGTAGAGAAACCTCTGGGACAGCCAGGCCACAGGGACCTTGGTGATGTCTTACCAGGTCCTTGTTGTTGTCCCTTGATAGAAGTGGTGATATCCCAGATTTGTGACCATGGCAGCCTCAAACCTATATGTACCCAGATGTTGGGCTGTGGACCCACGCTTTGGTGAATATAGAACCCCAGGGCAGGGGTGGCTCTTCATGAGGGTATGGGACAGGTGGCTCTTGGGATCTGGGTGGGCAGGCCTCTCCCCACCTTGTTTTTAAATATTGCATTATTCAGCTATTTGTGGCTATGACAAAATACCTGACAGGGACAACTTAGAAGAGTAAAGTTTATTTTGAGCTCATGGTTTCAGAAGTTCAGTCCACAGTTGCCTGGTTCCATTGCTCTGAGCCCAAAGTGTGGCAGAACATCATGGCGGAAGGGCATGGTAGAGGAAAGCTGCTCAGCATGTGGCAGTGAGGAAGCAAAGGGAGAGAATGAGGTGCCAGTGACAAGACATAAACCCCAAAGGTACACTCTGAGCTAACCTACTTCCTTAAGCCTCACCCTACTTGCTTAAAGTTACCACCCAGCTCAGTAGTCCCATTAAAACATTATTTCATCAAAAGGATTAATTCACTGATTAGGTTACAGCTCTTAAATTTTGATCATTTAACCTCTCAACATTCCTGCATTGTCTTACAGCTCATGTGAGCTTTTGGGGAGACATCCAAACCATAACATACATATAGATTAGACACATTTGCTTTTGCATATTATTACATTGCAATGATTTTATTGGTATATGAAATTCTCTATTTTATTTTCTCCTGGTAACTTGGTCAAATTTAAGGACCACGTACCTTAAGGCAAACCAGCCCTCAGTTTGGGGGAAAATATAACTGCTTTCATAAAATGAAAAGCTGCTAAAACATAAGCAGACATGAATGACTCTCAGTCATAATTCTATATTATGAAAAGCCATGCTCTTTGACACACACATAATAAAATGCTACATCGATCGTGGTGATTGTGAATCTGTTAGATAAAGAAAATGCGTGTCCGATCTTATTTTCTGCCTTTGATAAACAGCATACGTTCTCGTTCTCTAGTATTATTTGCAGTAGTTTAGAAGTTGATATTTTGTATTAGTGAATGATCAGAAGTATCGATAAATAGGCTCTCTGAATTGATAAAACCTAGAGTTTTGACCATGCTGTTTGATTTAAAAATAATATCCCAAAATTCATCATTTAAATATTACAATCATCTCTTGGTATACATGTGAATCTTGTTGCAGTATTATACTCCAAGAATGCCAAAAGACATGGATAGTTCTTTACAAAAAAATGGCATAGTTTTTGCACATAACCAATGTACATCCTCCTGTATAATCTAAGTCACCTCTAGATTACCATAGTTCCAACTCCAATGTAAAGTCTACATAAATAGTTATTATATTGTATTGTTTAGGGAATAATGATAAGAGAAAAGGTACATTGGTATTATGTACAGATGTCATTTGTTTTAGCATTTTGTATTCACTTTGTTTGAATCCTCAGATATGGAATCTATGGGTATAGAAGGCTGACTTTACTTGTTATTTAATAGTTGACTTATCTAATAATTAATATTGAGCACTTTTTAAAATTTATTGAGTAATGTAATACTATATTTAGCCATGAATAGATAACTGGTTACCAATTTATTAAACATACAAGTTGCTTTTATGTTGAGTTTTCTCATTGTATACCCATTTGAACTAAATATGGGCTAGGACTACCTTCTTAGGCAAGCTCTGATATATATATATATATATATATATATATATATATATATATATATATATATATCATATATATATATATGATATATATATCATATATATATATCATATATATATATATATGATATATATATCATATATATATATATATATATATATCATATATATATATATATATATATATATATATGATTATGATATAAGGATTTCATGATACCACATTAGTAATGGATTCATGAAAGGTAGAAATAGAAATGACCCACTTGCAGACTTAAAAAATTAGAAATTTTTCTTTTTTCTTGAATTCTGTGTTTGGGAAGTATAGTAAATATTGTGTTAATTTCTATAAAATCCTTCTATCAGTCCTCCTCTCTCAAGCAGCTATGCATTTTGAGGGAAACTTGAGCCTTTTTCCTGGTTTAGGATGGACATTGATTATTTTGCCTGAACCAAATTACTCTTATCTCCCTCTACACAATGATTTTTTTGAGGCACTGTAAATTGCTTTAATTTCCTTAGTGGAAAGGATTAATTAGTTCAGGAATGAGCCTTTGGCCAGATGGAAGACATAATGATGGTTGTGAGGACCATCTGGGGAGTCATGCTTCTAACTCTTAAGAGTAAGTTGCAGGAAGTCAATTCTCTCTTCCTCTGGGCCTTGAACAGATGTGAAACCTGAGGAATAAAAGCAACACACAGAAGAAGAAAGTATAAGAGAACCATGGAGAACTGTAGTAAACTAGAGGTCTATTTGAACTACATCTATTTACATATTTTTTTCTGAATCTTAAGGTTTTAAATAAAGTTATTCTAGTAGCTGGAGGGTTTAAAATGATCCTTCTTATGAGTTTCTTAAAAGCTGTTTTCTTTTTAAAGTAAAATTATTGTATTGAATGTATATAGAAGGGATATTTAATAAAAATATGTTTGTGTATATTTAAAGAATGGGCAGCATGAAGAAACTTAAATGCAGCTAGAATTTCTATACTTTATTTGACGTGCTAAAATATCAATACCAGTAGACTGTGATAAGGTATATAATGTAGATTTTAATATCCAGTGCAACAACTAAGGAAATTACAAAAACAATATATTCAAGAAAAACATACATAAATAAAAAATGCAATTCTAAAACAATCAAATAACTCAAAAAGGAAGATTAAAAAGGAGAAACAACTAAAATAAAAACCAGGAGAAATATAAGCAAAAAACAACCACTGTAGTGCTACCATGTCAATAATTACCATCGATGTACATGTCTAAATATATCAATTAAAGATAAATATTGCCAGAACAAATTAAACAAAAAAACCAACAAAACATATACAACCATATGCTGGGTTCAACAAATTACTTCAAATATTGTATAGTGAGATGGAGAATAAATGGATAGAAAAACATAACATGAAAACATTAATTTACATGTGTAAATTTAAAATGCATAAAATCAGATAAAGCCGACTTCACATCAAAGAAAATTACTGGAGACAAAGTGTAGATATATACTGACAAAAGTGGCAATCAACAAAGAAAACATAGTAAAGTTAAGGATGCATATACCACCAACAAAAAAATGCAAAAAATATGAAGCAAAAATTTACACTATTATTTGATAAACAAACATATGCAAAAATGCTCAACATCTCTAGCGATTGAGAAATGCAAATTAAAACTACACTGAGATTTCATCTCATTTCAGTCAGAATGGCGATCATCCAGAATATAAGCAATAATAAGTGTTGGTGAGGATGGGGGGAAAAAGGTTCACTCATATGTTGCTCATGGGACTGCAAATTGGTACAACTACTTTGTGAAGCAGTATGGTGATTCCTCAGAAAACTTGGAATGGAACCACAATTTGACATAATTATTCTACTCCTAGGTTTATACCCAACTGGCTTAAAATAAGCATACTTCAGTAACAACCACATCAATGTTCATAGCTGCATTCTTCCAATTAACCTACAGGTCAAAAAGAAGACTCAAAGGAAACAAAATGGTACATAGAACTGAATGAAAATTAATATATTAAAAGATATAATATATTTATCTAATGATGTGTGATTCAGCTGAAGCAGTGTTGAGGGGGAAATTCATAGCATTAAATGTTCATGTTAGAGAAAAATTTTGAATGGGTAATCTAATTTCTCACTTCAATAAACTAGAAAAAAAAAAACCCAAAAGAAATTAAATTCAAAGTGAACAGAATGAAGGAAATATCAATGGTAAAAGCAGAAATGAATAAAACTGAAATCTGAATACAATAGAGAAAAATTAATGAAACAAAGGACTACTTTTTTAGGAAAAATAGATGAAATTGAATAAATTCTAACAAGATGGACAAAGAGAAACACAGAGAAGATGAAAATCAATAATATTAGGTCAAAAAATACCCTGGAGGTGTAACTAGGGCTCCTGGAGTCAATAAAAAAAAAATACAACAAAAACTTCACTCTTAAAAATTTGCCAACTTAGAAGAACTAGGTGATTTCCTAAAAACCCACAAATTACCAATACTCAACCAAGATGAACGAACAAGTTGAATATTTCTTATACTACAAAAGAAAATAGATTGGCAAATTCAACAGTTCTCAGGAAAAAAATATGCCAGGCACAGATGGATTTAATGGGGAATTACAACCCCAAATTAAAGAATTAACCTTAATTTTACAAAATATCTTCCATGAAATAGAATATGATGAAATACTTTCCAATTTATTTTATAAGGCTAGTATTATGCTGTTGTTTTAGCTAGACAGAGTACAAGAGAAACATCTCTCAAGAATTTAGACACAAATATCCTCAACAAATACAAACAAATTAAATTTGCAATGTATTTCTACATAATACAATGATATTGGAAGGTACTTTTACTCTTTTTAATAGCTGGAAAATGATGCCAGAGAGCATAAATAACTTGGCCATATGTTTAACTTTGAAACTAATAGAGTTGGGTTTCAATATGAGTTGTCTAAACTCCAAATCTGTGTCCTTAATTAACATCATCATAAAATTTTCAAATTTTCCTTTCTATGTCTGAGACTGGTAGTCTCCAAAAAACGATTTCTTCATTTTTCTTTAGATATAAAAGCCTAATATTAGTATATATCACTATCCTGCTAAAAAAATTACATTCTTCCTTCAGTGGATGGTCTTGTTACTAAATGATAGCAAATGGTATTTCAGTAAAATATTCTTTGTGATATCAGGGGAGATTTCTTTTTCTGTGCTGGTGGTTGAATCCAGGGTTGATTTACCACTGAGTTACATCCTGAGACTTTTAAAAAAGATTTTATTCTGAGACAGTGTCTCACAAAGTTGCTTAAGGCCTTGCTAAATTGCTGAGGCTAAATTGTGACCTTTCTGACTCAGCCACCTGATTCACTGGAATTACAGGCATGGACCACCATGCTTGGCAAGGGGGGAACATTTCTTGAAGTGATTTAATTTTAATTTGTTCTTTACTTTTTTTTTTTTTTTTGATAGTGCTGAGAATTGAATCCAGTGACTTTGTAGGCAAGCACTCTACTATTGAGCCACATTCCCAGTCCCATTCTTTATTTTCTCTAAGTAATTTAATTTGTTCTTTATCTTCATTCCTCTTTTCTATTTCCTGGAATGTTGATATGGTGACTGGATCCATAGTAACCCTATTGGACTACGAAGTAAATTGAGAATGGCTATTGCATTCCAAGGATGATAGAAGTCAAATTTGGAGCCTGCTTCAAGGATTATAGTGGAGTTTCCATATATATTATTATGTGGCCTATTTTCAAAAATTATTTTAGAAGATAAAGAAATAACTATCTTTTTAAGCTCCAGTTACTTTGGGTTTTCAGATATATGGAGTCGATCATAATCCTAACTCAAACTTCTTCCACATTCTTCTAGTCAATTCTTATACATAATGAAAGCCATCAATATCTAATTTATATTCAGTTATGTGACTGTTAGAAATGTAGACACAATCATTTTGTCATTTACCTACATCCAATTTGACATTCTTACTTGCTGTGAAAAGAATGATGTCTTTTTGAGGTTGTTATTTCACCAATCTATTATCTTTTCACAATTATTTTTAAAGTCTGACATTAATAGATGTTTTTAATTAAAATTCCTTGGAATTGATGCTTGACAGAATTCAGACAAAAATACTTCCTTAGGGCTTCTCACAAAATTTTGGCTTCACCCATAAAGTGGCTTAGCCTGCCGCCGGCCTCTGCAGACTGACTTATGCCTGCCAGCACTCAACAAGCTGAGAGAACAGAGGCTGAACATGTCAGGGAGAACACTGTAGAAACCCATCTTGGGCTAGCGAGAGGTGTCAGAAGACATTAGCATTCTGCACGATTCCTTTGCAACCTCATTATTTTTCTCTCTTTGCAATCATGTTGACTTTTCATTGGTATTTCTTCTTTTTTTCTTTTACTTAATTTTAATTCAATTAGAGGAAAACACTTCAAATAGTTCTTTATATTAATTGCCTGGGGATATTTTCATCAGACTCCATATTTAGGGGAGGGGTACCAAAATAATTTAATGGGGTTACCTTATTAAAATTTGAACCAAACTTTTTAAGATGAACTACATAATACAATGATATGTTTTAGGTCCATAAAAAATGACATGCTATTTAAAAAACAAACAAACAAGCAACCAAAAATGAGCAAACAAGTAAAGAAGTCAACAGAGAAAGACTCGATGTTAAGTCACAGGGTATAATTTAAATTGTGTCATCATTGATATGCAACGACTAAATTCTTTTTTTTTCCTGTAACTAGATTGAATATTATAAATATTTTCAAATTAAAAAAAAATTCTGGCTCATGAGTCATTAAAGATGCTTATTTATAGTGATATAGATATATAGTAGGACTTCTAAATATCTTAGCATTGCACATCAGTTTTGATAAGGTCTAGACATCAAACATACAGTGCTCAGAAACACAAGGGGCTGAATTGAGGGCTTTGGATGATTGAATCTCATATATAAACTTTAGGACAATTTAATTGAATTATGATATTGTTCACCTTCACATCCACAAATAGTAAGAAAAAAAACAAAAACAAAAAACAAAGCCCAATCATTGGTTCAGACATATATTGGTATGCTAAGGCATGCTTTCGTCTGTTTCCTGGAGTCAGCCAGCTGAGTTCATGAAATACACAGCAGAAGTTGCTTAGGCAACTCATCCATGGGCAGAAAAGTAACACTTTTCGCTCACATCAGAGAAAACCACCAATGTGATAAGAAATGGCGCCTATCATCAGTAGGAAATGAGTGTCGAAAATAGCTGTGGATAAAGCTCCTCAGGAAAAGTTTCAACAAGAGAGCATGGCTGGCTGTTGGGACCTCCTTGCCGGGGTGACAAATGGATGTTGACTGAAATAAGCACTTATTCTAAGCTATTTCTTTCTTATCTTGTAACATAAGTACTCTCAGAGAATAATATCGAAAAATCTAAAACAGTAAATTTTGTATTGAACCTAAAAGTCTTTCTTCTGTAAAACACTAATGAACAAACCAACAAACAAATAACAGCCAACAAAAAATACTCTGACCTGAGCAGGCCACCCACCTGTCACTCCAGGCGTCTCACTGGAAAGTGGATTGTGCAACAGAAGCACTTGTCCCTTAAGCAGATAGGCCAGACAAGTCCAAAGATTTGTCTTAATCATGTAGATGACCCTGTCCTTATAAGGACCATGAGGGAAGTAAGGCATGTTTATTGGGTGGAGAAGGTAAGAGTGAAGGGGAAGGAAAGAATGTAGTTATGTACATTTATATTTTTCCTCTCCCAAAATATTCCTTTCACTTTGCCCAATTCAATGGTCCTTGGCTCACTTGTAAACTTAGGCATACCACAGAAGGCACTATAATGGCACAGATGGCAACAGTCACACCATTACATTTGACATTAAATTGCTGCCTTTAAATTTTCTAAAGGCCCAATATAGTAGGCACTAACTTGATCCTATATGCTAATATTCTCAGGGGTAGGGCCAAGGAGATACGTTCCCAATGCTACTGTTATCAAAAGCACAGTGTCAGAGATACACTACCTTGACCATAGATGAGGATATAAATGTAAATGGGTACTGAATAGAAATGGGGAGATCACAGGAGATGGAAGATCTCTCTCACATGAACCACACTGCCAAGCACAATATGATGATGTATTTCCAGAAGACTGCTTCAGAACAAGAGAATAATACACTTAGCTATTTTTGTCGGATCTAGTGCTGACTAAAGTTCAATACTGGGTGAAACTTTGGTTTTTATTTTCATTGAAGAGGACTGGGTTACTACTCACCTCTTCTTAGCTCTGCCTGCACTCTCCACCTGGATAGCTGGGCAAGAAGAAATAAAGCAATGTTCCTGTTGATGCATCCGACAGGCAGCTCTCAGTTCATTGCTTATAGGGCACATTTATTGTTATGGTTTGGATCTGGAATGGTCTCTGGAAAACTCACATTTGGTAAGAACTATCCTCAATGGTAAGGTTCTTAGGTGGGGGTTTTAGACAATGCTTAGAGCTCTGATCTCATCAGTGGAGAAATCCATTTGTGGGATCAATCCATTGATAGCTGAATAAACTTTTGGGGAATAACTATAGGCAGCTGTTGTATAGCTAGAGGAAACAGGTCACTGTGGGGGTATATTTGTCCCTGGTCCTTTCCTCTCTCTGCTTTCTACAGGCCACAAGCTAAGCAAGTTTCTTCCACAAAACCCTTCCACCATGATGTTCTGTCTCAACTCAGGCCCCAAGTTATAGAGTAAACTTACTATGACTAAACCTCTGAAATCATGAACTTTCCTCTTCTACGTTGCTGTTTTCAGGTGTTTTGTCACAGTGACGAAAACCTGATACATTTACAATTCTGTAAATAAACATTGTAATCAGGCCCAAAGGGAATATTTATGGGAACAATATGGAAAGCACAAATTATGGCAGCATATCATTGAAGCATGACCTAAATCATTTGTTTTTATATATTTTTATATGGACAACATGTAGTAGGATTTTTTTTTTTTTAAATTCACTCTGGCAGTTTGTCTTTTGATGACTGTGTTTAGTTCTTAGATAGTGAACATGTGATTGCATTAGTCAGCTTTCCATCCCTACTACAAATACCGAAATAATCAATTTATCAAAAGAACATGTTTATTTTGGATCATAGTTTTAAAGATCCCAGTCTATGTTAAGGTGGACCCATTGCTTTTAGGCCTCTGTGGCAGGGGACGAAGGTAAGGATGTCAGATGGCAATGGTGGGGTACCTTCATGGCAGCCTCCAGTGACCTGAAGACCTCCCACTGGCCTGTGTTGTTATCCTTTTGTCACTGTAAACAGACACTTGATAAGAAAACCTTAGAGGAGTAAGGATTTATTTTGGCTCATGGTTTCAGAGAATTCCACTCATGGTTGATAGGCCCTAAGGCAGAAGAAACATCATAGCAGGAGGGACTGTGGAAGATAACTTCTCTGCTCCTGGTAGCTAAGAAGGCTGGGCAAGGGGAGAAGAAGAAGAAGAAGAAAAAGAACGAGGAGGAGGAGGAGGCAAGGAGGAGGAGGAAGAGAAGGGGAGGAGAAGGAGTAGAAGGAGGGAAGAAGAGAGAGAAAGAGAAAGATGAAAGAAAAAAAGAAAGGAAGGAAGGAAGAATGAGAGAAAGAAAGAGAGAGAGGAAGGGAGGGAGGGAGGGAGGGAGAGAGAGAGAGAGAGAGAGAGAGAGAGAGAGAGAGAGAAAGAGAGGGAGGGAGGGAGGAAGGGCCCAGGTACATACATAGTCCCCAAGGCCATGCCCCTGGGGACCTACTTCTTCTAGTCATATCCCACCTGCCTATTGTTTTCACCACTTTCCAATAAATCTGTTCCAATAATTGGTCATCAATTGTATTAATCCACAGATGAAGTCAGGTCTCTCAGGAGCCCATTATTTCACTTCTAAAAATTACTGCATTTCCTACCACATGAGCTTTTGGGGGCCATTACAGATAGAAAGCCCACCTCATAAAGGTTCCATCACTTCCTAATAATGCCATCCTTGGGACCACATCTTTAACAGATAGCCCTCTAGGGTATATTCAAGCCCAGTAATAGCAGCAATCAACTCATGCAGTTGGATGAATATCTACCATAGTCGTCACTTTTTTGTTTCACTTATTTTCAGTTCCTTCCTTTGTCCTTCATATTTTTTTCTGCCCGCTCTGGTTTTAACAAATCACTGTGCATGAACCTATTTTTTATTTTATTTTATTTTTTTCCTTTTATTTAGTGGTTGCCTTCATGTTTTCAATATGCATTTACTAATCACTCAAATTCTCTTTCAAATGACTGTATACCAATTTGTGGATAGTACAGGTGCCTTATTACAAAGTCTGCAATTATTCTCTTCCATCCCTGTAACACTGCTTTGTTTACTTCATGTATCCTTAAACTATAATAATCTTTATTTCTATTATTTTAAGTACTATAGTTTAAATGCCACACCTTATTGCTCTTTTTAAAATAACTTGTTATCAGATCAATTAATAATATAAAAACAATTTATTTTACCTCTTTTTATTTCTTCTTTAATATTTTTATTTTCTTTTTGAATGCAATGGCTTGAATGTATATATCCCTCTAAAATTCTTATGTTTGCATTTTACCCCCAAGGTGATAACCTCTGATTAATGGGTGGAGCCTTTGGGGAAGTGATTAAGTCATGAGCTATCTGACCTTACAAATGGGTTTAATACCCTTATTTATTTGGATATTTATTTAAATTTTTTCCACAATACCTTTTTATTTTTTAATACCCTTATTTTAAAAAAAAAACAACTTCAGAAAATAATCTCACCCCCTTTCCTGTTCCATCATGTGAAAACACCATTTGTTCCCCTTTTGGAGAACATAACATCAAGGGATCATATTATCATCAGAGCATGAGCCCTCACTAGATGCTTAATCTGATGATACATCGATCTTGGACTTCCCAGTCTTCAGAACTATGAGAAATATCTTCCTACTTATAAATGACCCAACCTCAGTTATTTTGTCATAAACACAGATGAATACAATGGAGATTTGAGTTCCTGGCATATTACTTTTCTTCTTTTTGAAGAATTAAAAAAAAATTATTGCAAGGCAGATCTACTGGCAACCAATTCCCTGAATTTTTGTTTATCTGATAATATCTTCCTATCTCTTTGACATTTGAAAAATGATGTTTAAGAATACAGGAATCCAGTTCGATAGTTTTCTTTTTTCAATACTAAGCATTTTATTCTACTCTTTTCTCACTTGCATAGTTTTGAAAAGAAGTTACATGGAACTTTATCCTTGCTCCTTTAGAAGTAGGATGATTTCCCCTCTGGCTTCTTTCAAGATTTGCTCTGATTTTCTGTGGTTTGGATTTGATATGACCAGGTGTAAATTTTAACTTGCCTGCACTGAACCTCCAGCAATTTCTCAGTTATAGTTAGGGCTTTCTACCTCAGCTTCATCCTCAGCGGCAGGTTTTGCTCCTGGATCTGTGCTCTGATCAGTTGTGATTCTCTGTGCATGCTTGTCTGTCTTTCCAATTTGGGGGCAGGGGAGGGGCATTTGATTGACCTGTTTTCTAATAGATCTAAGAAGAGTTGTTATTTTTCAGTTTGTTGTTTTCCCTTTTTATTGGGCAAGATGTGACAATTTCAGATGCTGTACCGGAAACTATAAGTCATTATACCTTAATTTTTTTTTTGCTTTTATTCTTTGTAAATCACACATGGCTAATGTACAACTCTAAGGAACTTATTTAAATGGACTCCTTTCAGAGCAAGTGGGAAGTTAAAATTCTCTCCAAACATCTTTTATCTTATTTTACCTTTTGAAGAGACACATATGGATGATATTTTTTTAAAAAAAATCTATTTATTTCTTTATTCTAATTAGGTTTATATGACAGCAGAGTGCATTTTGATTCATTGTACACAAGTGCAGGACAATCTTTCATTTCTCTGGTTGCACATGATGTAGTGTTGCACTGTATGTGCAGTCATACATTTACCTAGGGTAATGATGTTCATCTCATTCCACTATCTTTCCTGCCCCCATGTCCCCTCTCTTCCTCTCCCTCCCCTTTGCCCAATCACAATATTCAAGTGGGATATTCAAGTGGGTTATGAACTCCCATTTTTACCCTGTATACAGATTGCAGAATCACATCGGTTACACATCCACGTTTTTACATACTGCCATACTAGTGTCTGTTGTATTCTGTTGCCTTTCCTATCCTCTACTATCCCCCCTCCCCTCCTCTCCCTTCCCATCTTCTCTCTCTACCCCATCTACTGTTAATTCATTTCTCTCCCATGTTTTTTTCCCTTTCCCCTCACTTTGTCTTATATGTAATTTTGTATAACAATGAGGATCTCCTTCCATTTCCATGCAATTTCCCTTCTCTCTCCCTTTCCCTTCCACCTCTCGTCCCTGTTTAATGTTAATCTTTTTCATGCTCTTCCTCCCTGCTCTGTTCTTAGTTGCTCTCCTTATATCAAAGAAGACATTTGCCATTTGTTTTTTAGGGATTGGCTAGCTTCACATAGCATAATCTGCTCTAATGCCATCCATTTCCCTGCAAATGCCATGATTTTCTCATGGTCTGCCTACCATGCAGGTGGGTGGACAATATTTTTGATAAGTATGTTAGTACTGAATATGTACACACACACACACACACACATACGCTAAACTATGATTAATTCAGTCTTCTTTAATTAAAAATGTTTGAATATTTGTAAGGTAAAACATTTATAGATATAAAGCCCAATTTAAAATACTATTTACTTAAATATATATTTAAAACTATAGCTTCATAGGCATTTCTATTACTGATTTTTAAAACCCATAGATTTTAGGACTAAGATTCTTATTAAGTTGGTTGTTGAACTCTAAGGAAGATACTATCAAAGTAAGACCAGAAGGTTAAATTTATCCCATAACATGTTTCATACATAAAGATTTATTGGATCAAATCCCCCCACTCATAAGTTTACATAGGATTAATGCCTGTGTTCCCATTACAGCAGCAAAGCTGAGCAGTGGCCACAGAGCTTGCATGTCTCACAAAGATGACTATGACCTTTACTGTCTCTCTTTACCAAAATAAATAAATAAATAAATAAATAAATAAATAAATAAATAAATAAAACACCCCCGCCAAAACCAAAAATTGAACAAAATAAAAAGATTAGCAACTCTTAATCCAAGATGGAAGGACAATTTTGAATTTTTTCATCATACATATATTTTACAAGTTAAATAAACTATAGAAGTGAATTTGCTTTGTTTTAAGTGTCTGTATTTGGTGTAGGTCATCCATATTTATATGTCTCTAGGGTAGTAATTTTAAAAGGAGAAAATTTTTTATTTATAGAGTTCATTGGAACACTTAAGAATACAGAATCTAGAAGTAAAATGAAATATTCTTATGAGTTTCTATTCCACAGTATTCGACTTTTTATGGTGAATTTTATATCTTTATGTCACTTTTGCTACATCTTCTTGTCAGTTATTTGCTTATCCCCACTCACTCCTCTTGACTCTTTGGTGATTTTATCTTCTGGCTTAACACTTCCCTTCCGTTTCCCTCTCTATCATTACTCTGTGACTTCAAAGATTGATTGTAGATAATACATTCATTCCATCTCCTTACCCATGAGTTTGGGCAGACAGCACCACTGCCCATTCTCACTTCATACCATTAACCTCATCGCCAACAAAAACTGTGTCACTGCCTCATTTTCTCATTGTTGCTCATATGTCACTATCCTGCTGGGATTTCATGGTGCTTTGGAATGATTTCTCTTTTGCAGACATTCTTAACTCCCTCACCTCTTTCTCCTGTCAAGTTTCTATGACAGCAATTCAGACTTCCTCTTGCTCCTTTACTGCCCAAGAACATTGCGGTATAGTGCTGAAGAGTCTTACCCGAGTTCATAATCACAGGTCTCAAATGGATACCACCAGTGCCCCGAATCCAACCACACGTTCTTGCTGTACTTTTTTCTTTTTATAAAATGACTATTAACTTCTGTCCCCTCATTCACACATTTAAATCTAGTCTCCTTTCACTTTCAGCTGATATCTCTCTTTGTTCATAGATGGAGAAATACAGAAATTATCTGAGACACTTTTCCTTTCTTTTTCATGATCATATCAACAAACTACTGACAACCAGTAGTTTGTTCTCTTTTTCTTCTTGTTAAAATGAATAAAACTTCCCTAGCTTCAATCAAAGGTCTGCCTTTGCTTGAATATTGGATCTCATCTGGTCTGTTTCTTAAATACTTAGCTCTTGCCCATATCTCTTCTTTCCCCTGCATGATTAGTCTTTCTACTTTTATTGTTTTAATTCTTGCAGCATAAAAATCACATTTTTCTTAACAAAACAAAACAAAACAAAACCTGTCACTAAACTCCTTGATTTAACATACTCTTCTAGCTTATGTCTCATCTCTTGACTCCACTTAATAGGAGAACAGGCAATGTGCACTGACTAGAAGGATTTCTTTAGACACTATGTTCTCACATCATAATCTCTCCTCACCTCTCCTTATTCAGGTTGTGACCTTACCTTGGTATTGTCAATCCTGGTGTTCCCGTCTCTGTGTTTTCCCCAGCTGATCTGCAACGTTTGGCATGGGTGATCAAGCATTTCCTCTTGAACTCTTTCTTCCTTGGGCTTCTCTGAAAATAAACATTCACCTTTTTCTCCTATGAAATACTTTGTCATCTACTTTTTTTTTTTTTTGGTGCCAGTGTGTGGTGCTGGGAATCAAACCCAGGGCCTTGTGCACACGAGGCAAGCACTTTACCAACTGAGCTATGCCCCCAACCCTACTTTCTTTTTCCTTTCTTTTACTTCTTCTTTTCAAAATACGGCTGGGATTTTTCTATTTTTTTTTCTACCTACCTTCCCTATTTTCTCAACTCTTCACTGGTTTTAAATATACCTCTGTGTCAGTGACTCTTAAATATATTCTTTAGCCCTGACTTTTCTCCAACCCCAGACATGAATCAAGCTGTACCTTTGACATCACCATTTGGCTGTTAAATAAGCATTTCATACTGATGCCCCAAATAAAACTCTCACAATCATGTTCCTTAAACTCCAAAATTTTGAGTAATATATCAATAGTAATTGATTTCCCCTTCTACCCTCAGAGTCCAGATTCAATCCATCAGCAAGTCTTATTTATTCTAAGCCTAAAATACACCCTGAGTCCCTGAGTCTGACCATTCTTTACCACCTCCACATTTATTTCCTTAATGGGGTCACCACCACCTGTCACTTGATTAATTTCATCCTTATTTCACTGCCTTTAATTCTAGCTCCTTTAAATCAGGTTTCCACAGAGCAATCAGTGGAGAGATTTCTAAAAATATGACCATGACACACCCGTGCTTAACACTCTCCAATGATTTTTAATCCCAAACATTTATCCTTGCCTAAAAGTGTCCTCACGATCTGGCTGGTAGATATATCTCTGACCTCTCTCTCCTTAATTTACTGTGTTCTGGCCTGCCTGACTCATGTGCAGGCACTTACGTACGTCTTACTTAATCCTCACTCACTAGCTTTTCCTTCCATTTGGACAGATCTCTTCCCACATCTTCACAGAGGTTGCTCATATTTTTTTTTCCCCTTTGAAAAGGGATATCCTGACCAACTATTGAAAGATACCGCTCACTTTGTGGCCCATAACCTTACTTAATTCTCTATCTAAGCTCTGATCAGACACTACCGCCCTTAGAATGTGAGCCCCCTGGGATAATGAGTGCTAGGGATTGTGTTCAACAACATGTAAGTTAGTGAGGGACAAAAAGAATCCAATGAGACATCATGGAAATACCTACAAAAACTATGGTTCTACCAGGTGGGAAAAAAGGAAAATCATTGCAGGGCAGAATTTGATGGAAAATAAATTTGTTGGATTCAATCAACAGATGAGGGAATTTTGTCAGTTAGGTTTCAGCTTTACCTGAAAGTAATGTGTAGGCCCTCTAGCCCATGGTGAGACACAGACTTTTGCTTTTGTGACCATAGACCTTCATTTTCTCCATTTGTTCCTTAGGAACTCAGACCAGCATCTTGAACAAATATCTATAGTTGATATAAAAATACTGAAAATAGAATCTTGATTTGTTTAGCATGATATAATTATGAGTAGACATGCACATGAATATGAATATGCACAAGAACTTGAATTAAAAACTAGAAATTATGAAGAAATCAAACTGATCATTTGAATATTTTTGTTCCTATATGAAGAGATATAGAGATATATACATTTTCAACAACTGTGTGTCTTTAGTATTGGAATATTGAAGATGCTTGAAAGAATTTGGTAGATTAGAGGCCTAACAAGTAAATCTTACTTTTTCATTTGATCTGTGTATAGAACTAATTATATTTACACCGATGATTTAAAAATATCAAGGTATTTTCACCAAGATTTGAAGTAACTCTGGAATATATCTACTTTATGAGCTTAAGTCATTAGATGCTTAGAATCATTTCAAAATTGGGAACATTTAGTTTGTTAAACACTTAGATATTTAGAAAATTGGATACGTTAAATTTGTGATGTTTATAAGTATCTTAACTAAGTTATAAAAACCTTGTAAATGACTTGATAAGATGTACTGGTTTTGTAAATAAAATACTAATACTTCTAAACTGAAATATCTTAAAATTGTTTTTTATTTGTATTTCAGTATGTTGAATAATAAATGATAATTTCAAAAGAATCTTTTCTATGGATAGTAAAATAAAACATCCAAATTCTAGTTTACAGTGGACATTTGAACAAAGTGAAGGATAGGGAGAGGCAGTCCAAAATCTGTACATAAATTTTCACTCCCCTCAACTTTACTGTTATCAAGAAACCTTGTTGATAAGCAAGAAGGTTATCACTTATCTTGTATGTTATATGTATCATACATGCTGAAAAGTACATGAGTACTGTGAGAGATGACTTTTTACTGTGATATGCAATTTACTGGAGAGACATCACTAAGCAAAAGCTGTCAACACTTAGGTTCCCCAAAACAGCAACAGGAGGTGGCTATAGAATAATTATGGTAGTACCATATACTACAGTTAATTTATGCAGTTAGAAATTATTCAACAGTGAGAGAAAACTTTGCATTTCTCTCAACTGTGAATGTCACCATGTGTGATCTGTGTCTGGTTTTGAGTAATGTTTACTTTTTGTAATAGATTTCTATATATTTCATGGTAGCAAAAGATAAAGGACTATTGTCTCTCTATATTTTATGCACTCATAACATTCCTATTTTTTTCTTATTTTTGTGATATTTCTAGGCTAGGCAGTAAATCTCCCTCCCACAAAATAAATTTGTAGATAAGTGGTTTACAGAGTTGAAATGTGTGCTGTTCAAGGGTCATCTGCATTACCCAACACTTCCATTTGATCTTTCTGGATAAATTCATGTGAGGGGCTATGTAAGAAATAGAAGTTGAGTGGTCTATTTTCAAAATACCGCTTTTAGCTTCAAATGTAAAATGGCCTGGGATGTAAGCTGCAGGGGAGAGCAGAATGAAGAGTTACAAGCAGTTAATGTCAGAGTGTAAAAAAAATTCACAGCCCCTTGACCAACTGGAGGTGAGAAAAAAGTCCCCTGCCCACCTGACCAACAGAGAAAAACTGTGTACTTGCCAAAAGGCACTCTGTCCAAGGAGAATTTACCACAAGAGAAAACAGGCAGGCAGGGCAACTAAAGGCATATTTCTTTAAATAAACCACTAAGAGATAGCAAAACTTAGGTGAAGTTTGGGAAGATGGTACACCCCATAATACTCAGCCAATGAAGAACTAGGGGAGGGACCTTGTGCGTTCAGGAATAAAATACAGGTTGTATTCACTCTGAGGGTGCCTGCTTGCCCTCAAACTTCCAATCTTGCAAGACAGTCATTAAAGGCTCACTTTTGCTGTTCCTTGTGTCTCTTAGTCCTTCCTTTGGGCTGGGACAGGGGAACATGTTTTCACAGCAGGAGCAAATACTACACTTCCTCTTTTATGGTAGAATACAGAAATTCACACTGGCTTCATGGGGAAACTATACTCCAGGTTACCTTGGGACCTTGTTTCCCATGAATCCTTCCTTGGAACATTGTTTAACCTTCATCTCTCTCCTTTTAGCTGATTCTCCTTGTGTTTCTCCCCAAACTCCTCCCTTCAGCCCTAAAAACAGAAGACATTAGCTTCCCATGCACCCCTGAGCTTTGTGTGCACATCTCACAGCATATTTACTGCCTGATTTTTTATTTAGCTATTTCTTTTCTTTTTATAAATAATTTTTATTGATTTTATTTTTTTTAAATACATGACAGTGGAATGCATTACAATTCTTATTAGACGTATAAAGCACAATTTTTCATACATTTGTATATAAAGTATGTTCACGCCAATTCATGCCTTTATACATGTACTTTTTTTGCATTACAATTCTTAATACACATATATACCACAATTTTTCCTATCTCTGTTTGTATATAAAGTATGTTAACCCCCAATTCAACTCTTCATATATGTACTTTGGATAAGGATGTCCATCACATTCCTCCATCCTTGCTAATCCCCTGCTCCCCCTAGAACCTAAGCACATTATTGATAAAGGTACCATTTTTCACAATTACAAGCTTTACGACTTGCATATCTTTTAAGTAAATAATAGGTGTTAAGTAAACATTGTTGTGAAATAGCTATACTAAGAAAATAGTCCCTAATGATTGAAACTGAAAAGTTGGATAACATAGTCTATTGTGATTAAATAAGTAAGAATATTCTCCTGTGGAGTTCAAATTGATTTTCAGTGGGAAATGGCCAAACAGGTTTATATTTTCAGAAAATACAGCTGAAAGAGCCTACATGAGTTGGAAACCAAATATATATATAACATATTATGTATAATATATATAATAAACCATATTTTCAAATTGTAGGACCCCTATGCATTGCCTAGCATCCTCAGTATCCCCAACCCCTTTATAGTCAGACATTGATCAGTGCTATTTACAGGATAAAATCCCCCATCCTTCTTCAGTTGCTGATACTCTCCAGGTGAAGCAGATGGGAATGTCATGGAATGTACAACACCAGGCAATGCAGGCTAAGGGATAGTGAGGTGGGATAAGAGTTGAGAACTTTAGGAAACACAGAGATCCCTCTAAGCTGGAGTACATATATAACTCTCCTGGCATATGTATCTACAGTTAATATACCAATGAGTGGCTGGTCCATAGAAGGAAATAGATATTTTCACAGTGAATGCATCAATGACTGCAATTAAGTTCCAAACTTTATGAGTAAAAGTTATTTATAAAATTCTATGAGCTTTTAAAAGTATTTAGGAAAATACTGAATTAATGTAATCTTCCCTTTGCTTCTCTACCCACCTATGCCACAGCCAACAAAGCCATATGCATCTTAAAAGTGACGTTTTAAAGCCTTGACCTAAAAAAATGATTATTTTGAAATGTTAGAATGGGAAAGGGTCCTGTAAAGAAAAGATTTTGGAAATAGTCACAGTTGGTCACATGAACAGGTGCCTGCTTGGGTCTAGGTAAAGCATTTAAACAGAGGCATTTATATTGTGTTCATGAATGAATGTGTAACAAAAAACCCCAACATTATGTATAATTATAATGCATCAGTAGAATGTGTGTGTGTGAGTGTGTGTGTTTGTATTTTTAGGAGGCATTATAGTCTTCATAGAGGAAGCCCTTGGTTTCTCACTTTAGCACTTCCATATGGAGAAGGGGCCAAGGCACAAAGCAAATGAGAAAATAAGGTTAAGGCACTTTCCATTTATTTTCAATGTATTTCCTTGCAGTTGAATTCCTTTTGGCTACTTTTGCCTTTCGACATATTTGTGCTCGATGAATACTTTTGCAATTTATGAGACTATTTGCAAATGGGAATTTGAAAAAAAAACTTTTCAAGATATGAACACATTTTTGGTAAAATCATCATAAGATCAAATGAAGCTCTAGAACAATCAAAATTATCAAAATGGAATGCAAAACAAAGATGAACTTTATTATATTAAATAATGAATTAATTTAAGTCCTCAAATATATGACAGTTCAAAGGAAAAATAGAATTCTGAAGTTGGATTGCATTTGAGTAGGTCACAGATTTAATCATTTTTAATTTGTAAATGCTTTTAATAATATTATGCAGCAATAATGGAAAACAGGACTGAATAGCCACATTGACATGAGGCTCAACGTGATATTGCTCTCATATCTTGAGCAATTCATTTGCTATGTTGAATCTATGGATACTCAAGTTTTTCATTAAGATTACAAGTGTTTTCTGATTGATCCAGATCAATATATTCCCACAAGTAGCATTAATTTATAAGAGAAAAAAATTAAGAGATACTTTCCAGATTGATTGAATCAGGCTAATACATTATTCATGAAATTTCCAGCTAGTTTTTGTAAATAAAGTAATTTCTAATTAGTAAGTTTGTCAAGAACTTTTCATCCCCAAGACCATGATATTGGAAAATGTGTCATTTAGAAGTGTAGAGAATATTCCAAATTGTTTAAAATATATGTGAAATTTTAAAATAATTGAAATTCAACTTTATTCAAGAATATAAGGTTAAATTTTAACTAACTTATCTATGAACACCAATGCCAAGGGCAAAAAAATTCAAACTTTATATATTACTGGTTCATTGATGCATTGCCATACTTTTCAGTGTTACATAAAACAAGTTATTTGCAAATTTAGTTTTTTAAAAAATTAATTTGGTAGAATAACCCTTTAAAACTTCAATATAAAATGTATATTTTAGCACCATGAAGCATACATATTTTACCATGATTCATGTTTCTCTTGGGTTTACTAACTTCCTTTCAAAATTTATATCAAAATGAGAGGTTCACACATGTACCTGGTAATTATGATTTTCCCAGACATACTAAAGAAAACCAATAATAACAAAAAGAAAATAAATAAATCCAGAACACATTTATAGCAGATATTTGTTCCATTTCTAATTGTTCAATTCAGTAGTTTGCCTCTATTTATCTTATTTTTCTTGTTTCTAATGTCAGTATAGTAAATGTGGATAGATTGCATTCACCTGTGAATGTACCTTTCTATCCTGGAGACTCTGCTGGCCATGCTTACTAGTAAGGACAAGTTGGGATTCACAAGACTCTCATCTGAAATTGAAGGTCAAAATAGTTAATATAAATATTTACATATTTAAATGATCTTGATTCATCCTAGAAAAATGATTTTCATCCTCATGCAGCCAGATGAGATTTATGAATGCCTGGATTTATGTTTTTATTTGCATATTTCTGTGTGGTTGGTGGAGTTAATCTACACCTTGATTCAGGGAGCCAGACTCCTTCCTTGTCAACCTTACTCAAGGTCAGGCATAAGTATGAGAGGATGGAGACAGTGTCCTATCCATTGTCACAATGGATAAGCAATGGCACTCTCTGAACTTGTTTCTTTGTTTGTAAAATGGAGAAGATAGATTAATTGATTTTCTGACATTAATAATTTATGAGTCTGCAGTCACAGAAAATGTATTATAGAGGGCATCACCTACGGAAAACTTAAGGAAGATGGTTGGCATACATTTTTATATTCTAGAAATTTGGGCTAAGCTTTCTGCTTTCTTTTTAAAATCCTGTTTAACTCTTATGCAGAGACAATGCAAGAAAAGTAAATTGTACATCTAGTAACTTAGATACAAATTAAAATATTCTAAAGTATACCATCAAAGTAAGCATAAATGAATAAAATATTTAGTGATAAAACATGATTAAAATTAGGAAGCGTAACAATAAAATAATAAAATATTTTACATTAGAAAAACTACAAAGGAAGATATTATTTGCATTGAAAAGACCCTACATAACATTCATGGAAAACCAGTAATATAAACAAATTCTTTAACATTTTAAAATATGTTTATACTATACTATTAACTAACATAATGTACCAGTAAAGTAGTAGTACCTAAATAGGAAACCAAAAGTGTCTAAATTAATTATCATCACCAAAGTTGCATACAGGATAAATAAATGAGAAATGTAAGTATTCAAAAGGCAAATACATGACTATTATTTGCAAAGGAAGTCATATATATTTAAAAAATTAATATTATATTTAAAAAATTAAAAGAAGAAATAGAAATTTTAGAGAATCTGCAACACAACATTGATCTTAATATTTTGAATAAGTTTTGCAGCTATTATCATCAACAGGTCATTTTGGTGAAATGTTACAGTTTAAAATCTGGAAAAATCAAGTTGTCCAAAGTATTCGAAATGACTGATGGATAATGCACAATGAAGAAAGGGATTACATTCACACAACAATTAATTCAATCGATGCATTTCTTAGAGGTAATGAGAATTATTTGGATTAGTTATAAGGCAATGGGGAGCTAGTCTTTAAAAAGAAAATAAGCCGCAACTGTTGTGGCTTGGATATGAAGTGTAGCCCAAAAGCTCCTGTGCTGATTGATGTAAGAATGTTTAGGTGTGAAATGATTGGTCTTGTAAAAGCTGTAACCTAATCCATCTATCCTAGTTCAAATAGTCAGTAGTGGGTGGAAAGTATAGGAAGGTGGGCTGTGATTGGAGGAGGTGGATCACTAGGGGAATGCCTTGGTTCATCTTTCCTGTAGCCCCTCTCCCTTCCCCCTTATCCCTCTACCTGCTTCCTGTCTGCCATGGATGGAGCAATTTTCTTCCATTATGTGCTTTCTTCATGATGTTCTGTCTCACCCTTGGATCTGACCAATGGACCCCACTGACTATGGACTAAATGTCTGTAACTATTGGCCAAAATAAAATTTTCCTTCTCTAAGTTGTTCTTGTTGGCTGTTTTGATCACAGCAATGCAAAACTGATTAATGCAGAAATAGAAAAGTAGTCAATGTTGGTAATAATAAAGCGGGGGAAAGCTCAGGAGTCGATATACTATCATAGACAGATATTCATCATTTTTAACATGATTTAGGTGTGATGATATGGGCACATTCTTACAGGATAACAGGGTCAAATTATGTATTCTTTCTAAAAAGAATTTATCTACATCTACAGTTTTAGACATGTCTTTACCCTATTGCTAACTTTCTGTAGAAATATAGTCTAATGAAATAATCAGAGATGGTGACAAAATAAAAAAGACAGTTCTCACTGTTTTTTTATACAGAAAAAAATAATTTTTATTTTTATTAGTAATGAATTTAGTAGCAAAATAAAGATTGAGTGCAATTTCATTGGAGTAAAACAGGTATCTATCTAGGGTTCCGCTTCTGGCACATTCAATCTGTGTGATCTTGGACAACTTCCTTAATATCTCTGGGATTCAATTTTCCCCATTGCAAGAGAGTTCTATAAAAGCATTTTTATTATTAAGTGATGCTAGTGCTTACAAAGAAACTCATGAGATTATGTTAAGTAAAAAAGCAAAATACATATCACCCAAGTTCTAACTCTACAATCATTTTTTATGCATATCAATTTGTATATAGAGAGGCATACATTATAAATAAGGCCACAGTGCACATAGTGCTGTGTATCAGTAAGAGAGGGAATTAAGTTCTTAAATTCTTAGATTTTTAAAGTCCCTTTCTCTTTATATCTCTTTACTGGGCTTGGGATAAAGTAGATGCCTAATTCCACTAATTGCATCAGAAGTGTCTGTCTTACAATCGTGGAATTAAATCTACCAGGACAAAGGTAGTAATTGGCAACAACAATTTTAATAGGTAAGTGTCCCAAGCTGCTGGGCATTTTTCCTCATCACTGACAAATTCCAGGACAGCATTCTAGTTCACCGTGTCATGCCACACTCCTGAGAACTGTATATGAAAAATTCATATACAGTTGTTTTTTCATTATTCAAGTCTCCTATTTAATGCTTCAATCTCCAAGGCTCCAACTCCTTTCCAGGGTCTAGATGCTCTTTCTCTCCTCAGGCTAGTTCATTAATAGATTTGTTTCGTGATGAAGAGAAAGATATTTAGAAGTGGAAGAAAGTAAAATTATAAAAGGCATTAATAAGAAACTGAAATTTGAAAGAAATCTGGAAAAGTTATAAATCACACTAATGATTCTTAAAGAAAGGCAGTGGACAGAAAAAGTCAAATTCCTGTCTTGTAATTCTGTGTAAAATCTAAGCTATAAGTATCTTGAAGAAAACTTACAACTAAGGTCAGACAGTAGAAAAAGAACGAACATAATGTTGTCTTTCTAAAAGGATATTCATGTAAAAAGGTACAGAATTAGCACCCTGACAATGAGATAAATACACTCAAAGGACATCAAGAGGAAGGTCAGTGTACTCACACGTTATTTTCATACTAATGGATTTGAAGAGATTGAAGAGCTTCTTTCCAGGAAATTACAATTTGGTAACATCTGTGGTCATATTGATTAAAAGAAAACATTCATAATTCACTCATTTTATTATTTCAAGCACACCTTTAAAATTCGATTTTTTGTGAGTGACCTGCAAACACAAACATAAGATAAACCAAATAAATAAATAAATAAATAAGATAAACCAAATAAACAATTTATTTCTATCTGACCATTTATCTATTTTCTAGCTATCATCTAGCTATACATATTTATTTTACAGAAATCATTGAAATTCTGTAACATTATTAGAGTTGAAACATACTGAGATCAAAATCCCAAATCTGGATTTGTAAGAAGCAATTCCATTGGATCAAATACCATGATTTGGCTCTTTCATTCAGTTTTTTTTTTTTTTTTTTTAAGCACACATTAAGTGGCTTATCCAAAACCCTGGCTGGGTAATGATAAATGAATGATCAAAAGACAGATACAGCTTAGTTTATGTTCTAAATAAAAAATTTTAACTAAGTTAAAAATAAAAAGAACTGGACCCAACAACAAAATATTTGGGTAGGAAGAAGCTGCATACTGTATCACTCGATATCCAACCAGGGAACTGGAAACTTCATCAAGTGTATTTATATTCTGCAGGAATCAGGAAGTTGATCAAAATAGTTCAATTGTCACAGGATTCAAAGTAACAGGTGGGCAAATAATGCCAGCGCAAAATTGGAGATAGCGGAAGCAGAAGACTAGGCAATTTAAATAAGCTTATTGAAATCAAATGCCTCATTTCTGTCACAATGACATGATATAAAGAAAGATGCTTCATTCTAGAAACATGTTTCCTCGTTGGCATTCATGTTGTTAACCAGCTGAAAACTGTGCTATTATCACAAATATTGGATGGCTGGGATCTATAATTATAGAAAAAGATACAATTTAGATTAGCAAGTTTCATTCTCATACACTAAATACATTTTCAAAATGTCAAAAGCATACAAAATATATTGCTACTGGCAAAAGCCCAAGCATTCAAGACAATGACAGTAGCGAAACACAAGCTTGAATGAAAACTAGAACTTTTGCTTTTTATTCACAGAGTTGATGACTTTTTTCTTTAAGCCTTGTCCTGCTTACTTGTATATATGAACCAGTTCATTTGAAATGGATTCTATTCATTATTTTGCAATAATTTTATCATAGTTTTGAGATTTTAAAGTCTGAAGGCAAATTTATGCTCATACAGATGAGGTAGTAGTAATTGTCCCCTTGAATTTAAGGACCTGAAACTGAAAGTAATTGTTGAGATTAAGCACTGTAGAGAACCTTGCTATCAGCCTTTTTATACTACACAGTGGAGAGTGGAGACTGCTGCAGTTTTGACTAAGTTGAACCCTGACCCTTTTTTTTTGTTTGTTTGTTTTAATTAGTTACACATGACAGTACGATGACCTTGACATATCATACATTTGAATCAGATGGGATATAATTTCTCATTTTTCTGAGTGAGGTTGCTGAATCATATTGGTCATGCAGTCACATATATACACACAGTAATAATAATGTCTGTTTCATTCTACTATTTATTTGGGTTCCATCCCCTTCTTCTTCATTAGGATATTCTGTTTCCAAATTGTCCCTTCTTCAGTAGCTCTTTCATCTCTGGCTTCTGTTTCTTAAGTCAACAACTATTCTTAAGATGCTACCATTTAGTTAGAAAGATACTAACCACCCAAGAAGCTAAGCAATTAAACTAATGATAATACATGCAAATTTGACATTATTTCTCCATCTAGACTCTTTATAATGTTTCCATGACTTTGGTCTGCAAAAATCTTAAAAAAAAAAAAAAGATAAACTTTGCTCCTTTCCTTCCAATTTCTACTCAATTAACATACAAATTACTAATTCCTTCCTTCAAATCTCCTCTATCTCCTCTAGGGGACTTTACCACTCAGGAAGCTACCTACGATGAGATGAGACACGTAATCTTTACTCATAGAATTGGTAATAACAGTTTTCACCTGTTGAGTCTGCAATTAATCAGTGTCTTCCTTGGAAGGTTTACTTAATTCTCTCCACTACTCAGGTCCCTGCTGGGATGATGAAATCACATTCATAGGGGCTATTCATATTAGACATAGGCTTTTGGAAACAACTGTAAAACAACTCAAAAATCAGAAGGTCCAAATGTGAATTTGAGGATATAATGTTTTTGAGAACAGGGATTGTTTCTTATTTATGCCCAATACTTGCTTATCGAATATATATGGTCACAGGTCACAGAGGATGGAAACAAAAGACCAATTTCCTAAAGAAGAGAACAGGGGCACATTAGGGTGTGGAGTGTGGAGTGTGTTTCTGACTCAAAACTGCAATCTCTGTGAGAGGCAGAGGCCTTGTGACAACCTTTGAATGTGCTGGCTGGTGGGGTCATTGACAGTGTTTTGATTTGTTCATGGATTGGGAACCTTGTGTGGCTGCTTGCATTTGGCAGCCCCTTCTTGGGAAATGAAGGCAGAGTGCTCGGCTGTCCACTGTAAGAGGCAGGTGTCGCGACCCCTCGCCCGCAAGGGAAAAACACGACACAGGATTCTTCTTTCAGCAGTTTATTCAGGCCTTGATTCAAGTATCATCTTCTAGCGACCCCCCGCCGAGCGCCCAAACACAGCCTAATAAAGCCTCCCACATACCAATCTTAAGCTGCCACGTGGATCTTTCTCATAGGGTGGTCAGGGATTGCGTGCCAACTCTCCATAAAAGGAGTTGTTTATCACAGGCCACAGTGGAAGCCGGCGCCATCTTCTAATGGCGGCCACGGTCTATAGGAACGGCTCACCACAGTTCCCCCTTCTGTTTTATAAAACAATGCAGGCGAAAGTAGAGGTCCTATCCCACTGTGCAGAAGTGGCTGCAATGTATGGTTCAGTCCTAAGGAGGGCCCTTCCCTAGACCTGGTCCCATATCAGCCGACGCCTTTTTTCGTAGGGCGGGGCGTGGACGTCAAACCCGCATGCAATAGGACATGCTTTCCTTGAGGTCCGTTGAGGGATCACTCAAGTGCAGTGCCTTGCTTCGCATCCTGCATCGTGACGACGGTGAGAAGTAGGATAACACAGGTAGCCTGGTAATGATGACAAAATTTAAGTTGGCAACACAATCCCTAAGCCCCAGAGGAAGGTAAAGAGTCTGTAGCCGAGAAGAAAGACCAGTCCTGAAACCCATCTGCGTGCAATGGTAACAAGACCTGCAGAGTGCAAGGGCTATTCAGTACCGGGGGAGCATAAAGAAGAGGACATGCCAATCCCAGTGCAATGTGAAACTAACTTGGGGTGCAATGGCCATGCCCTGAAATCACTGTTTAAGATGTGCAAGCCAGATTTGTGGAGAAATGCCATTCTCTAAGGCCGCAAGAGCCTGTACAATCATAGCTTTCTCTTGCACATGGCGAGCTTTAAGGCGACAGAGAAGCCACAAACAAAGTACAACACCGAAGCAACACATTGCCCCCAAAATGCCCACTCCCACCCATTCCTTAAAAAAGGAAAAGGCAGAGGACAACCAACTGGTGAATTGACCCAAAGTCACTGGTTCGACACGGGTACTATTCAAAACAGCAATCTGAGTTAGTTGAGACTGGATCAAGTTTTCTGCTTCCATGGACCAGGTTCCGGATAGATATTCCCCGATGATGCGGGAGGCATTTCTGGAATCATTAAATCTGACAGAGGTTATACATAAATGTGCACGTTGATCAATACAACCCAAATGTACTAGGTCAGACAATTCCTCAACTTGAGCTTGAAGCAGATCTATCCTTTGATTAGCAGCCAAAATCCCAGATAAAATGTGTTGATTAATTTTACTTTGGGATTCAAGTACGGTGGATGTTTGTTGAATAACCTGATTAATGGTGGCAGCAGTTTGTACTTGACTGGCCATGGCTACTCCAGCTGTAACTGCTGCAGCAGCAGATACTGCCACAGCTGTCACTATAGCTGCCGTAATTCCAAAATCTCTACGGGCTCTAATCAATTCAACAATAGGAAAGGATTCTGGATCTGCAGTAACTGGGATCGGGACAAAGGTTGGAATTTTCATAACCACTGCCGTAGTCCAGGAGCCATTCCAACACTCAGACAAGTAGCAAGTAACATTAGAACAATTAAGCATCCCCTGTGATGTATCATTAGCCAAAAGAAACAGAAACGGAGATTGGAGACAGACTGCTGCGGAGGGCAACGTAGCATTAAGCAATTGTGAATTGTGTGAAGTAATTTTAAGTCTCCTACCTCGCTCCGAGTCTTGGGTACTGCCAGAAACATTAAACAGCCAACTTTGGACTCCTAATATTTCCCTGGGGAAACACAAGCGCGGACTAGACTAGCCCAATCTGAGGGAGTCATGCAAAATCTAGTAAGTCCCTCCACCTGAGTGAGAGTGAAAGCGGCATTTATGCCATAAGTGCGGATGGATTCTGCCAAGGTTTTAATTATCTTAAAGTCTAAAGGCTCATGATATCTTCCTCTATTATTGTCCTGAAACACCGGGTACGCAAGTCCCATATCTGTATTAACTGTCCTCCAAACTTGTGCATGAAAAGATCTCCCGGAACCTTGGCTCCCCCCCACATACGGGGGTGGGGCAACAGGCATCATATCTTCTTCTAAATTTTCAACCTCCTCCTCCTCAGAATTCTGTTGACCAATATTAGATCCCTCCCCCTTCTTACAGTAGGCATGCGCGCCTTGTGTCTTTTTTTTCTTCTTTTTCATTTTTATCTTATGTAGTTGTTGTAACAATATATCAAGGTCCTCAGAACTCTCTGAGTCGCTTATGTTCTCAGGCGTTCTGAATTCGGTCAAGTCTGGATAGAGCCTTCTCCTATTTTTATCTTCAGGCTCTTTTGCCTTCTCACTACTGTTACTTTTGATACTCTCTGCCACTTCACTATGTGACCCTTCAGATTTTTCCTCATGTAGTTGTTCAAGAACGGCCTGACCCTCACTCACAGCTTCTTGGCATTTACCATCTGTTATACATCCTCTAACTAACTTCCAAAGTGGTAAAACACCACCCTCTAAGGTGCCTTGCTCACGAGCGAAATCTAGATCTTTCCCTAATTTGTCCCAGCTAGGAATCGTAAGACTTCCTGAAAAGGCAAACCAAGGAGCTGCTATATCAACTTCTCTCAAAAACATCTGCAAAGTGCTCTGCTTTACCTTAAGTCCTTTTGAACGTAGCAACCCATCTAGGGCCAACAAAATTGGGCTTGAAGAAGTAGCGCCCATAATGTTTTTAGAGCTATAAAGAAAGTGAAAGTACAAAAATCCCCACTCTCTTCCTTTTACAGGGGAGCGTTCCGTTTTATGAATTCCCCGCTCTCTTCCTTTTATAGGGGAGAGTCCCTTTTTCCCGCTATCTCTCTATTTACAGAGAGAGCGCCCCGCTATTTGCTTGCGGATTCCCACTTTACCTGGGAACTTACCGGTGCACCACCCTGACTGCTGAAAGTTCTGGATCCTGGGTTCGAGGAATATAATTCCCCGTCCGGGCCACCAATTGTCGCGACCCCTCGCCGGCAAGGGAAAAACACGACACAGGATTCTTCTTTCAGCAGTTTATTCAGGCCTTGATTCAAGTATCATCTTCTAGCGACCCCCCGCCGAGCGCCCAAGCACAGCCTAATAAAGCCTCCCACATACCAATCTTAAGCTGCCACGTGGATCTTTCTCATAGGGTGGTCAGGGATTGCGTGCCAACTCTCCATAAAAGGAGTTGTTTATCACAGGCCACAGTGGAAGCCGGCGCCATCTTCTAATGGCGGCCACGGTCTATAGGAACGGCTCACCACAGGCAGGCACACTGGAAACAGCTTCCTCTTCAGAGCCCAGCATCTCCTTTCATTCCCTAGCATCCCCAAACATACTGTTGGGGGGAAGTAAATGAGAAAACCAAATTAGAATCTTAAGTTGAAGCCTCAGATGATTTCATGGTTATTCTTTAATATTTACCCATGTTGTCAAGTTTGTGATACATCAACACTAAAATCCTTCTTACTGACTATATAGTACCCACCAAAGAACAATCCACAACTGAGGCAAATTTCTTAACTTCCACCGCAAAGGCCAAGGATTCAATAAAACAGAAGCACAAAGTTATTTTAGGTACAGGGGAATGGGCTCCACTGGGGGAAAAGAAGTAGCAACATGTTTTAATTTGAATATGGCTTAAATAAATGCATTTGATATATAAAAAAATTATAATGAACAATAGAGTAGCAGAATATCTGGTTCCCAGACTTACCATAGTCAAAAATATCTTTTTTTTATTTTTAGATTTATGTTTTTTTTTTATTGTTGGCTGTTCAAAACATTACATAGTTCTTGATAT
The DNA here is from genome assembly GCF_047511675.1 of Marmota flaviventris. NCBI lineage: Eukaryota > Metazoa > Chordata > Mammalia > Rodentia > Sciuridae > Marmota > Marmota flaviventris. Next base: position 79,223,365 of record NC_092512.1, read on the forward strand.
ATCATATTTCACACTTTGATTCAAGTGGGTTATGAGCTCCCATTTTTACCCCATATACAGATTGCAGAATCACATCAGTTACACATCCATTGATTTACATATTGCCATACTCGTGTCTGTTGTGTTCTGCTGCCTTTCCTATCCTCTACTATCCCCCCTCCCCTCCCCTCTTCTCTCTCTGCCCCCTCTACTGACATTCATTTGTCCCCCGTGTATTATTTTTCCCCTTCCCCTCACTTCCTCTTGTATGTACTTTTGTATAACTCTGAGGGTCTCCTTCCATTTCCATGCAATTTCCCTTCTCTCTCCCTTTCCCTCCCACCTCTCATCCCTGTTTAATGTTAATCTTCTTCTCATGCTCTTCGACCCTACTCTGTTCTTAGTTACTCTCCTTATATCAAAGAAGACATTTGGCATTTGTTTTTTAGGGATTGGCTAGCTTCACTTAGCATAATCTGCTCTAATGCCATCCATTTCCCTGTAAATTCTATGATTTTGTCATTTTTTAATGCAGAGTAATACTCCATTGTGTATAAATGCCACATTTTTTTTATCCATTCATCTATTGAAGGGCATCTAGGTTGGTTCCACAGTCTTGCTATTGTGAATTGTGCTGCTATGAACATCGATGTAGCAGTGTCCCTGTAGCATGCTCTTTTTAGGTCTTTAGGGAATAGTCCGAGAAGGGGAATAGCTGGGTCAAATGGTGGCTCCATTCCCAGCTTTCCAAGAAATCTCCATACTGCTTTCCAAATTGGCTGCACCAATTTGCAGTCCCACCAGCAATGTACAAGTGTACCCTTTGCCCCACATCCTCACCAGCACTTGTTGTTGTTTGACTTCATAATGGCTGCCAATCTAACTGGAGTGAGATGGTATCTTAGGGTGGTTTTGATTTGCATTTCTCTGACTGCTAGAGATGGTGAGCATTTTTTCATGTACTTGTTGATTGATTGTATGTCCTCCTCTGAGAAGTGTCTGTTCAGGTCCTTGGCCCTTTTGTTGATTGGGTTGTTTGTTCTCTTATTGTCTAATTTTTTGAGTTCTTTGTATACTCTGGATATTAGGGCTCTATCTGAAGTGTGAGGAGTAAAGATTTGTTCCCAGGATGTAGGCTCTCTATTTACCTCTCTTATTGTTTCTTTTGCTGAGAAAAAACTTTTTAGTTTGAGTAAGTCCCATTTATTGATTCTAGTTATTAACTTTTGTGCTATGGGTGTCCTATTGAGGAATTTGGAGCCCGACCCCACAGTATGTAGATCGTAGCCAACTTTTTCTTCTATCAGACGGCGTGTCTCTGATATGATATCAAGCTCCTTGATCCATTTTGAATTAACTTTTGTGCATGGCGAGAGAAAGGGATTCAGTTTCATTTTGTTGCATATGGATTTCCAGTTTTCCCAGCACCATTTGTTGAAGATGCTATCCTTCCTCCATTGCATGCTTTTAGCCCCTTTATCAAATATAAGGTAGTTGTAGTTTTGTGGATTGGTTTCTGTGTCCTCTATTCTGTACCATTGGTCCACCCGCCTGTTTTGGTACCAGTACCATGCTGTTTTTGTTACTATTGCTCTGTAGTATAGTTTGAAGTCTGGTATCGCTATACCGCCTGATTCACACTTCCTGCTTAGCATTGTTTTTGCTATTCTGGGTCTTTTATTTTTCCATATGAATTTCATGATTGCTTTCTCTATTTCTACAAGAAATGCCGTTGGGATTTTGATTGGCATTGCATTAAACCTATAGAGAACTTTTGGTAATATCGCCATTTTGATGATGTTAGTCCTGCCTATCCATGAACAGGGTATATTTTTCCATCTTCTAAGATCTTCTTCTATTTCTCTCTTTAGGGTTCTGTAGTTTTCATTGTATAAGTCTTTCACCTCTTTTGTTAGGTTGATTCCCAAGTATTTTATTTTTTTTGAAGATATTGTGAATGGAGTGGTTGTCCTCATTTCCATTTCAGAGGATTTGTCGCTGATATACAGGAATGCCTTTGATTTATGCGTGTTGATTTTATATCCTGCCACTTTGCTGAATTAGCTCTAATAGTTTCTTTGTAAACCCTTTTGGGTCTGCTAGGTATAGAATCATGTCATCTGCAAATAGTGATAACTTAAGTTCTTCTTTTCCTATTTTAATGCCTTTAATTTCTTTCATCTGTCTAATTGCTCTGGCCAGTGTTTCAAGAACTATGTTGAACAGAAGTGGTGAGAGAGGGCATCCCTGTCTTTTTCCAGATTTTAGAGGGAATGCCTTCAATTTTTCTCCATTCAGAATGATGCTAGCCTGAGGCTTAGCATAGATTGCTTTTACAATATTGAGGTATGTTCCTGTTATCCCTAGTTTTTCTAGAGTTTTGAACATAAAGGGATGCTGTACTTTGTCGAATGCTTTTTCCGCATCTATCGAGATGATCATATGGTTCTTATTTTTAAGTCTATTGATGTGGTGAATAACATTTATTGATTTCCGTATATTGAACCAGCCTTGCATCCCAGGGATGAATCCTACTTGATCATGCTGCACAATTTTTTTTGATATGTTTTTGTATCCGATTCGCCAGAATTTTATTGAGGATTTTTGCATCTAGGTTCATTAGAGATATTGGTCTGTAGTTTTCTTTCTTTGAAGTGTCTTTGTCTGGTTTAGGTTTCAGGTTGATGTTGGCCTCGTAGAATGAATTTGGAAGTTCTCCCTCTTTTTCTATTTCCTGAAGTAGCTTGAAAAGTATTGGTATTAGTTCCTCTTTAAAGGTTTTGTAAAACTCTGCTGTATACCCATCCGGTCCTGGGCTTTTCTTAGTTGGTAGTCTTTTGATGGTTTCTTCTATTTCCTCAATTGATATTGGTCTGTTTAGGTTGTCTATATCCTCCTGACTCAATCTGGGCAGATCATATGACTTAAGAAATTTATCTATGCCTTCACTATCTTCTAATTTATTGGAGTATAAGGATTCAAAATAATTTTTGATTATCTTCTGTATTTCTGAAGTGTCTGTTGTGATATTGCCTTTTTCATCCCATATGCTAGTAATTTGAGTTCTCTCTCTTCTTCTCTTCGCTAGCATGGCTAAGGGTCTGTCGATTTTGTTTATTTTTTCAAAGAACCAACTTTTAGTTTTGTCAATTTTTTCAATTTTTTCTTTTGTTTCGATTTCATTAATTTCAGCTCTGATTTTAATTATTTCTTGCCTTCTACTTCTTTTGCTGTTGTTTTGCTCTTCTTTTTCTAGGATTTTGAGATGAAGTATGAGATCATTTATTTGTTGGTTTTTCTTTTGTTAAGGAATGAACTCCAAGCAATGAATTTTCCTCTTAGAACTGCTTTCAATGTGTCCCATAGATTCCGATATGTTGTGTCTGTGTTTTCATTAATCTCTAAGAATTTTTTAATTTCCTCCTTGATGTCTTGTATAAACCATTGATCATTCAGTAACCTATTGTTCATTCTCCAAGTGATGTATTCTTTTTCCTTCCTTCTTTTATCATTGATTTTCAGTTCCATTCCATTATGATCAGATAGGATGCATGGTATTATCTCTACTCCTTTATATTGTCTAAGAGTTTCCCTGTGACATAATATATGATCTATTTTTGAGATGATCCATGTGCTGCTGAGAAAAAAGTGTAACTGCTTGATGTTGGGTGGTATATTCTATATATGTCAATTAAGTCTATGTTATTAACTGTGTTATTGAGTTCTATAGTTTCCTTATTCAACTTTTGTTTGGAAGATCTGTCCAGTGGCAAGAGAGGTGTGTTGAAGTCTCCCATGATTATTGTATGGTGGTCTATTAGACTCTTGAACTTGAGAAGAGTTTGTTTGATGAACATAGCTGCACCATTGTTTGGGGCATATATATTTATGATTGTTATGTCTTGTTGGTGTATGGTTCCCTTGAGCAGTATGTAGTGTCCCTCTTTATCTCTTTTGATTAACTTTGGCTTGAAATCTATTTTATTTGATATGAGTATGGACACTCCTGCTTGTTTCCGAAGTCCATATGAGTGATATGATTTTTCCCAACCTTTCACCTTCAGCCTATGTATGTCTTTTCCTATCAAATGCGTCTCCTGTAGGCAGCATATTGTTGGGTCTTGTTTTGTGATCCATTCTACTAGCCTGTGTCTCTTGATTGGTGAGTTTAAGCCATTAACATTTAGGGTTTTTATTGAGATATGGGTTGTTCTTCCAGCCATATTTGTTTATTTCTGTTACTAAACATGGTTTGTTTTCCTCTTTGATTATTTTCCCCCCTTTACTGTCCTACCTCTCACTGTTGGTTTTCATTGTTATTTTCCATTTCCTTTTCCTGTAGTGTTTTGCCAAGGATGTTTTGAAGAGATGGTTTTCTAGCTGCAAATTCTTTTAACTTTTGTTTATCGTGGAAGGTTTTAATTTCATCTTCCATCCTGAAGCTTAATTTCGCTGGAAACACAATTCTTGGTTGGAACCCATTTTCTTTCAGTGTTTGAAATATGTTATTCCAGGATCTTCTAGCTTTCAGAGTCTGTGTTGAAAGATCAGCTGTTATTCTGATTGGCTTACCCCTAAATGTGATCTGCTTCCTTTCTCTTGTAGCTTTTAAAATTCTCTCCTTATTCTGTATGTTGGGCATCTTCATTATAATGTGTCTAGGTGTGGATCTCTTATGATTTTGCACATTCGGCGTCCTGTAGGCTTCTAGGATTTGGGATTCTGTCTCATTCTTCAAGTCTGGGAAGTTTTCTCGTATTATTTCATTGAAGAGATTGCTCATTCCTTTGGTTTGAAACTCTGTCCCTTCCTGTATCCCAATGACTCTTAAATTTGGTCTCTTGATGTTATGCCATATTTCTTGGATGTTCTCCTCATGGTTTCTTAACAGTCTTGCTGAGCTGTCTATGTTCTTTTCAAGTTGAAATACTTTATCTTCATTGTCTGATGTTCTATCTTCTAAGTGTTCTACTCTGCTGGTAGTATTCTCAATTGAGTTTTTAAGTTGGTTTATTGCTTCCTGCATTTCTAGGATTTCTGTTTGTTTGTTTTTTATAACCTCTATCTCCCTGTATAGTTGATCTTTTGCTTCTTGGATTTGTTTATGTAATTCATTGTTGAAGTGATCTTTCATTGTCTGATTTTGCTGTCTGATGTCTTCCTTGAGACTCCAGATCAACTGAAGCATGTATATCCTGAATTCTTTATCTGACATTCCATCTGCTGCAGCTATTACCTCTTCTAACGTTGAGTTGACCTGCATTGCTTGTGGTCCTTTCTTTCCTTGTCTCTTCATACTGTTCGCGTTCCTTTCTACTTGGTGAAACTGTTGTGCTATTGAATTTTCCCCCTATATATTTATATTGGTCTTGTATAGTTGCAAAGTCTGCCCCTCCTCCAATTGGGGCAATGTGCCTACCACGCCGGCAGGCCGCTGGGCCTGCTCTGCTGGTCAGTAGCAGGTCCACCTACCTTGCAGGTGCGCGCGGCGGCTCTGTCCCTCTGCGGGCTGCTAGGCTTGTTCTGTCGGTGGTCGCAGTTCTGCCTACTTTGCAGGCGCAGGCAGCGGCACTGCCCCTCTGCAGGCCTCTGGGGCTGTTCTGCCAGTGGGTCGCAGGTCCGCCTACCTTGCAGGCGCGGGGGGGGGGGGCTGCTCTACCCTTCCTCAGGCCACTGGGCCTGTTCTGTCTGTCGGTTGCAGCTCTTTCCTGTTCTGATGGTGGTCACAGTTCCGTCTACCTTGTAGGCGCGGGGGGAGGGGGCGGCTCTGCCTCTCAGCAGGCCGCTGCTCCTCTTCTGCCGGTGGGTCGCAGGCCTGCCTACCTTGCAGGAGTGATTGGAAGCTCTGTCCCGCCGCGGGCCACTGGGCGTTTTCTGTCGGTGGTCACAGTTCCGCCTACCTGGCAGGCACGGGTGGTGGGGGGCGGCTCTGCCCCTCAGCAGGCCGCTGGGCCTGCTCTGTGGGTGGTCACAGTTCTGTCTACCTTGCCGGCGCAGGGGGAGGGGGCGGCTCTAGTCAACAATATCTTTATTCTGTATGCTATAAAGTATGTATTTGAGCCTCAATTACAGAGACTTAGAGTGATTAGGTTTTGATTCCATTTGTGCATTTGATAATTTTTCTTACCAAAGAAGAATTAACTGATAAATGCATTCATTTAAAAAATAAAATCATTTCTAGACTTCAATGACCATTTTCTAGGGTCTATAGATGTGGCCCTCTTAGAGTTGTGATCAACTGAACAAGAGGAGACAGAAGCAGTAGGTTGTGGCACTGGGACTCTTAGTAATCTTTTGGACTCCACAATCCTTCTTACTGACTTTACCATGAAATAGGAAAATGATAGAAAGCGAAACGATGTTAGCAATGATGTCTTATTTGTCTATTTTAGTATATATGAATATTTTAATAATATCAATAACATATAGGTGAAGACAACAATCCAATAAAATGTTCATAAAACCACTTACCTTCTAACTCACTTAAAATTTGTAAGAACTTTAAAGTCAACCAAAAGCTATAATCTACCATATCACCCTGCCCTGTTTTGTGGAATTCTAATTGAAACTGCTCATATGACTTTGGCACCACATTTTCAGCATCCCTAGAGTCTTTACCTATCCAACCTCATACCTGCTCCCAATTTTATTGTTTTCTATTGATGTGATTTGTGCTCATATTTTATAAGAAAATTAAAATATTTCTAAAATATGTCACATTTTATAAGAAAAATAAAATGTCTCTAAAATATGTGACAATATTGTCCCTGAAGAAAGGGGAGCAGTAAGATACCATGTCCCTCAATGTCCCCTTTTTGCTCTGAAAAAACAAAACAAAACTAGCCAAATTAAGAGAACAATGAGAGCAAGCTTGGTCCGTAAAGTACAGATACATATTATCTTGAAAGACACTGTTTTTTGGCTTATGCACACTGGGAATCAAGGCAAGTTAGCATTATCTGGAGAAAGCTACTTGCTTGCACATGCTCCACTCCTTGGGATGCTGCTCATATAAGCAAACTAAGCAATCTGATGCACTCCTTCTGCAGCCTAAAATAAAACATCTTTTCTGAGTGATGGTGGGCATGGAACCAAGGCCACTGTGTCACTAGTCCAATCAGCTGTCACTGGACAAAATATCATGAGGGAGAGGAGGCATTGTTTGACAAAGCACTATGAGGGTCAGAAATGCTACCAGCTCAGCTTGCAGTCACTGAACTTTTCTGGGAGCAGTCACTGATTTCTTGTAAGGTTTTCCCAATAAATCATATGTATCCCATGCTGTCTCTGGGGACTTTCTTTGGCCTGTTTGCAACTTCTCTGTTTTAGTTGTCTTTTTTTCTGCTATGACCAGAAGAACTCATGAACAATTTTGGAGGAGGAAAAGTTTATTTTGGGCTTCATGGTTTCAATCCATAAATGCCCAACTCCATTACTCTGGGTCAGAGTTGAGCAAGAAAAAACGAACATCATGGCAGAAGGGTGTGGTAGCAGAAAGCGGCTTGGCACATCAGACCAGGAAACAGAGAGAGAGTGACTGAAGACTAAGGACAAAATACATACACCAAACGCATGCGCCTAATGACCCACCTCCTTCAGCCACACCCTACCTGCCTGCAGTTACCACCCAGTTAATCCCTATCAGGGAATTAATGCAGTGATCAGGTCAAACTCTCATAAGCCAATCATTTCACCTCTAAGCTTTTCTGCATTCTCACTCATGAGCTTTTGGAATGTTTCCTATCTAAGCCATAACACTACCTCATAGTCCTGACACAATTGTCCTGTCTATGTGACAGTGAGTTTTGAAATAGGTTATGTAAAAAAATAGTGATGGCACAATGTTTTATGAAAGATAACCACTTTAAATTTTGTAATAAATTTTACTGAAAAAGCAAATAAAAATATTTCTTTGGAGGCACTTCTTCAGAAAGAGGCCAACTTCTTCATTTTTAAAGAAATTTTGTAATGTTCTCAGAGATTTACAAATTGAGAGAGTTTATCAATATATCTTCATGCATGAGAAAATCAAAGAATGAAATGTTAGGAATTTTATGCATAGTCTAACAGTGGTGATATCATGGTTTAAAAAATTGTAATTACATTTCATAGTGAAATTTTAAGCTGACGCAAAGTTTAGGAAAGCAATTGTCTAATGCCAAAATAAGTTCAGAGCCATGGTTGCCCTTGAAAGTGAAGACAGAGTATAGTATATTACAATTCTGTAAATTTATAATTTTGTGGATGTGATATAAGAAACATTTTTTTTGGATTTTCTGTAAGAAACATGCAACATAGAATACTACCTTGCTTCGACTGAGTTGCGGGCTGCTAACCATGGTACTTATTCTAAAGTCAATTAAATATCTTCAATTAGCCACCCGCAGTAGCTTATAATTACCATCTGAGATATTTTGTATTATTCTGATTATAAGTGCTGGCATCTTTGTTATTTAGTAAGTTTTTATACTAAATATGAACTGAACATGGGGAGACATGGGATGCTTTAATCGTATCAATGTGACGGACTACTGGTGCTGGGATACATATTCAGGGAAAGGATGGATGGATATCAAGATATCAGTTCAAAGGCATAAAGGAAGAAGATCATCTGCCTCAGCTGGACACTGAGTTGGAAAATCTTCAGTTGGCCGAGACCCAGGGTCACCATTCACAGGAGTTTGAATGTAAATCAAATACATGGTCCTGAAAACTGAGGCCTTATATATAACACCCAGATGTGATTCGATCAAGATAATGCCTTTAGGTTTCTGATCAAATAAATCTCAAAACATCTCTGAAATCAGCATTTGAGACAAAAGCATGGAAGTTTCCCATAAACAAACTACCAAATGACTCAAAATCCCAAATTGTATAACACTTGCAGAAACAGTCAGGGATTCAGAGAAAGAAAGATTCAATTCCAATGAGAATGTGATATAAACTACTAAGTTTGTTTGAGTGATTAAAGATATTATATGAAGCCTATCTTCCACAATTTTATATATATATAAAATTATATCTATATATAAAAATTATATATATATATATATATATATATATATATATATATATATATTGTGGAAGATAGGCTTTATATAAGAAAAATATTGCTTGGATTTTAAGAAAGAACCAAATACATTTTCTAGAAATGAAAACATACCCATTGAAATGAAAAATGCAAAATATAGGTCAAATATATTGCCAAAGTTGAGGAGAAAATAGATGAACTGAAAAATATATCTGAAGAATGATATAGAGTGCAAAACAGGAAACGAAAAGAGGGAAAACTAATTTAAAAGATTAGGAAATGGAGGGTGGAATGGGTCTCCTAAATTAAATCTCATTGGATTTGCAGAAAAGGAGTATAGAGAAAATGTGCAGAAACAATTTGGAAGAAATCGTACTTAAGATATTTCTAGAATAAAAGAAAAATATAGATCTTTCTACTGGAAGTACAGAGTTCCAATTACAGAAGAATAATGAGAAAATTTTAAAAGCAGTGCCCAAGAAAAAGATCATTTATCTTTAGGAAAAACAAAACGAAATGCAATCTTTTTGTTAGTAAGAGTGGAAGACAAAAGACAGTGCAATATTATATTCAAGAAGTTTGGAAAAATTCATGAGTTGAGGATTGAAACTCAAGCTAAACTCTCCTTTCACAAAGATTTTATATATATTTTCAAATCAATACAAATGAGTATGATGGCCATTATCAGTTTCTTACAGATGAAAATCCTGAAAGAAAATATAAATATAAATATATATATATATAAAAGCATATTTATTTATACTTTAAAAGGAAACTGAATTTGACATAAAGGTCTGAAGTGCAAAAAGAAGCAGTGAACAAAGTTTTAAAAATGCTATAAAATTTTAGAAATCATGGTGGCAATGAAAAATGGTACAACTTCTCCAAAAAAGAGTTTTGTAGTTTTTAAAAAAATGTTAAAACATTTACCTCTTCAATGACTCTGCAATCCCACTTCTAATTATTTAACTTAGAGAAATAAAAATTTATGTAAAACCTAAAAATGCTCACTAAAGTGTATAGGAGTATTTGGTATTCTTAAATACCAGAAGTTTGAAATAATACAATTGCCCTTTCTCCCCTGACAGAATATGTAAACTGTGGTACAACCATACATTGTGATACTATTTAACAAAAGAAAAAAAAACAATAAAAACTATTGCTATAGACACAACAACAGATAATCTAAAATATATTATGCCAAGTGAAAGATGCCAATCTCACAAAATTACATATTATATAAATTTGCATTAGAACATTCTGGAAGAGGCAAAATAAGAGAACAGGTCAGTGGTTGTCATCATTCTGAGGTGAAGGGATGTTTGATTACAAAGTGTGGTACAAGCAAGATTTTAGGTGTTAGAATTGCTGCCTCCTGCTTTTGTTGGTTACATAAGTATTTTTTGTATTAAAAATCTATAGGATTTTATTAAAGAATTTATACTGAATGTAAATTTAAATACATGTATTTTAATATAAAATCTAGCAAGCCCTATTTTCTCTAACACAGTAGAAGAATTAATTATTTAGATTTCTCTCTTAATTAGGAAATTTTGCCTCACAATCAACTGGTACTTGTTAACTTAATTTTAGGATTATACATTTTCAATTTGAAAAAAGATTGAGTAGCAAAAAGAAAGTAGAAAAAAAAAAACAATAAAAACTGTTTTTATGTGGAAGAAATACAAATATGAGGAAATATTTAATTTCTTGAATCAAATGATACATAATACTTTAAATAAACAATTTTTTTTCTGTGTATAAGCACAACATGACCAATATAAAGAATTGAGAGTATTAAAATCATCTACAATTTCATTCTCCATGAGAAAATAATCATTGGTTTTATGAAACAAGAACAGCATTAACAATATTAATCATAATCACAATTTGTTTAGAGATCTAAAAAGCAAACTAAAATAGTTGAAAATAATTGCTTATAAAAAGCAAAGGCTATAATGATCTTAATGCGTTCTAAGCTTTGTAATATTGCTCAGAAGGTGGATAGAGATGCTGATTACATTTAACTTTGTTAAGTATTAAATTAGGAAAGAAAAACTGCTATAAAGAGCAAAACTCAGTGGATTAACTCAACAGAAGTTTTCTTCTAATTGCTGATAGATTCTGAAATTCTGCTATGCAGTCTCCTGGAAGCCCTCATTGTTAACTGGGAACCTTCATGCCCAAGTAGAAACTACATTTGCCCACGCCTCCTTTACTTTCATTTGTGGTCCTTTAGTTTGTGGTCTGGTCAATGATCTATAAGTGACACATTGTGGGATACTTTTAAGAAGTCTCCTGGAAAGATAGAACGTTATTCTTTCTTACTCCTTCTTTCTTTTTATTATCAGAAACAGACAAAATTGAAAAAAAGGTATTATAAAACAAAAATAGACATGCTATATAATGGGAAAATCAATTTGCAATAAAGATTCCCTCCAATTTACATTAAAAAATCTGCAATTAATAGAAATCTGGGAAAAATCATATGATGATTATGTTAACCACTTTTCTGCAACAATCATGAAATATCTGAGATAAATAACTTATAAGTAGGAAAGCTTTATTCTGGCTTATAATTTTGAAGTTTCAAAGGTCAGACAAACCCATTGATTTGGGTGTCTAATAGCTAAGCTAGTTGAGAATGGTGGGACAAACTGTTCACCCCATGACCAGGGATAAAGAGGGTAGAGGAAGACACTGAGGTCCTTAATCCCTTCTGAGTGTACACCTCAGATGACCTAAGAACCTCCCACTAGGCTCTACCACATAAGATTTTCACCAACTTCCAATAATGCCACTTAGGCAGAAAGCCTTTAACATGTGGACCTTTGCAGGTTATTTAACACCAAAATTATAATAATAATTATTTTCTGTGAGTGGTAAATGTAAGCTAAATAAATATATAAAAATCTGCTCATTTTTTCTAGAAATTACAGAAATGCAAAATAATACCACAATGACAAAAATATAAAAGCAATTGATGTTTAAAAAGTAATGTCTGGCAATAATGATAGAACATAATATAATATTATGTTCTATAATATAGAATATAAGACTCATAAGACTAACTGTGCCAGAGGAGAGTAATTGGTACAATAACTTTGGAGAAAAACCTGCTAGAGGCTAAAAAGTTAAAGATATGCTTATATTGTATTGTGATGGATTTTATTCTAAGTATTTCTCTTTAAAAAAAGAAGGAAAGAAAAGAAAAAGAAGGAAAAATGCACTAATTACACATCTATGAAAATAAGAATAAATATTCTCTGTGTATTTATGCAATGAAACACCAGACGATAATTAAAATTAATCAAGGAGAGCATTAGGTATCAATCCAAAGTATAATGTTTAAAAAACAAAGGAAAATGCAGAACAGGGTGATATTACCTACGTTCATTATCCTTGTGATTCTAGTTTCTCAATGAAGGTCAGGGTCTCTCAGAAAGCCTCTGGGACTTTCCTATATTCTTCATTTCCTTTTTGCAAGTCTTTAAAAATTAATTCCTTTTTAGTTACACATAACAGCAGGATTTATTTAAAAATGCATTTAGCTATACTTACAAAGTTCATCTACATTAAGGTACACAATTCAGTGAATTTTACTGTAGAGAGTTGTGCAAATATGATCATGATCTAATTTTAGAATATTTTTATTACTCCAAAAATATGCCTGTATCTGTAACAGTTTCTCCACCCTCCTGCCCCACCATATCCTCAAGTCTTTGGCAAACATTAATTAAGTTCCCATCTCTGTAGATATACCTATTTTGGATGCTTCTTGTAAATATTATCATAAGATATGGGAAATTTTTAACTGGTTTGTTTGTCTTAGCATGATTTTTTTAAAGCTATTTCTGTGTTGCAAACTTTTTTCTTTTCTTTTTTTTTTTAAACTTGGAATAATTATACATTCATAGGAGATCACACAGATGGTCCAGAGAGGACCTGTATTCTTTGCCTGCTTCCCCTTGATTAATGTATCTTGCAAAATTAGAGTATAACATCCAAAGAGGAAAACAGATACTGGCTCAATGCTTAAATAAAATGCTAAGTCGTTTTATCTCACATGTATATCATGTATCCACCATGAAATCTATATCCCAAAGTCCTCACAAATAATTCACTCTTGCTACCCATTTGTAGTCACACACTGCAACCATTATCACCATGGTTAACCCCTGGATCTCAAGGCAACCTCTGATCTTTTCTCCATTTCTATGACTGTGTCATGTTGAGAATGTCATGGAAACGGATTCATGTATTATGCAACAATTTGAGACACACATTTTTCACTCAGTATAGTGCCTTTTAGATCCATCCAAGTTGTTGTATTAACAGTTAATTCTTCTAAATTGCTGAGTGATAGCCCATAGGAGTACAGTTCTATTTATTCATTCACCTATTGAGTGATTATACAGTGGGGCTAAAAACAAAATAATGACTGTAAACCTGTGATGTACATGTTTCTGGGTACATAAAAGTTTTTATTTCTCTGAGAATATCCAGGAATATAGGTATAGTAAGGAGAGTAAGTGTATACTTATTTCTGTTTCATTTTCAAGCAATTGTAAAATTATTTAACCGAGTGGCTGTACAATTATAAACTCCCACTTGTGAAGTTTGAAAGGCTGATTTTTAATAAATTCTGTCCATAATTTGTTGATTATGAATTTTAATCTTGCTGTTTTGATATGCAAGCACAGACATCACAGCATAGTCTTAATTTTCACTTCCAAAATAGCTGGTAATGTTTAGTTTCTTTTGTTGTGAATATTTGGCATTTATGTTGTCTGCTGAAGTGAATCACAAAGACCTGTCCATTTTGGATTAAATTATCATTATTATCATTATTATTATCATTTGCTACTGTGAGTTTTTTATGTTTTACATACTAGAGTTCTGACAGATAAGTAAGTGATCTGTGCATATTACCTCCCAGCTGGTAGCTTGTCTTTGCATATTAACAGGATCTTTCCCATAGTAAAAGTTTATGTGGCATGCTTTTGTTGTCATGGCTAAGAACGCTTCACCAAAGACAACTGACCACAAATTAACTTATGAACTCTTTTATCCCTGTTTTATTGGTCATGTAACATCTAATAATTCCTCATTAAATTCAAATTTATCCATAAGACTTAATAGCAAATTTTTTGTTTTTTCACTACTGTGACAAAATATCTGACAAGAACAATTTTAGAGGAGGAAAATTTATTTGGGGTTCATGGGTTAAGTGGTCTCCATCTATAGATGGCTGGCTCCATTGCTCTCTGTGAGAGGTGTGGCAGAACACCATGGTGGGAGAGTGAGGTACAGGAGAGTGGATCAGGGCATGATCACTAGGAATCATAGAGAACCTTTTACTCTCACTAAGGACAAAATATATGCCCCCAAAGCATGCCCCTAATAATACTGCTTCTCTTGCCACATCCTACCTGCCTACAGTTACCATCCAGTTAGTCCTCATAAGGGGGATTAGTGTGCTGATTAAGTCAAAACTTTCGTGACTCAGTCATTTCACCTCTAAACTATTTTGCAGTGATTTTTGGAGGGACACCTAATATCGAAATCATAACAATTATACTTAAAAATTATAAAACTTCATTTGATTCTACTTTATGATTTCTACTAATTTATTGACATTCTATAGTTGGTGAAACTTTTTCATCATATTTCACATTAATTCTTTAGACAGGGTTTCTTGTAGTTTTTTGAACTTTTGAAATTTTTGTCTGTTAAATCCAATTTATGTGCTTTTCCAAGGCAGTTTCTAGCATCTACCTATGTTTTTCCTCTTTATGACAACAATTTCTAGTTTTTTTTGTATGTCCTATTTATTTATTTATTATTTATTTATTTTTAATAAATGACAGTAGAATCCATTTTGATATATTTATTTATACAACCACAGAATTATATTATTCTAATTAGAATCCTATTCTTGTGGATGTACATGATAATGGGATTTACTGTAGTATATTCATATAGTATGCAGATTCATTCTACTATTTTTCCTTTTCCTCTTCCTTTCATTCCTATTTTTTTTGTGTGTGTATACGTGTATGTGTGTGTGTGACACTGGGGATTGCAACCAGGGCCTTATGTATGCAAGATGAGCACTTTACCAACGGAGCTATATCTGCAGCCTCATTCCTCTGTTTTTAATATACCAAATTTCTACCCTCAATCCCATTGTGTTTTATTTTTTACATATCTGTGAAAACATTCAACCTTTGGCTTTTTGGATCTGGCTTATATCACTTACCATGATGGTCTTCAGATCCATCCATTTACTAGCAAATGTCATAAAGTTATTCTTCTTAATGGCTTAGTAATATTCCATTGTGTAATAAGGGGGTGGAGGCTAGGGAAGACTAGAGGTACTTTGGGCTAGACAGAGGGGAGTGAAGGGAAGGGAGGGGATATGTGGGTAGGAAGGATAGTAGAATGAATCAGACATTATAACTTTATGTGCATATATGGTTACATGACTGGTATGATTCTACATTGTACACAATTAGAAGAGTGAGAAGTTGTACTCCACTATATACAGTGTGTCAAGAAGCATTCTACTGTCTTGTATAACTAATTTGAATATAAAAGTGTTACTCATCAAGAAAAAAATACTCCATTGTGTATATATACATATTTTCTTTATCCATTCACCTGTTGAAAGGCACATAGTTTGTTTCCAAAGCTATAGTGAATTGAGCTGCTATGAACATCAATGTGGCTGCATCACTATGAATGCTGATTTTAAGTCCTTTGGGTATAGACAAAATAGTGGGATGACTGGGTCAAATGGTGATTCTATTCCAAGTTTTCTGAGAAATCTCCATACTGCTTTACAGAGTGGTTGCATCTATTTGCAGTTCCACCAGCAATGTATGAGTGTGCCTTTTCCCCATATACTCACCAACATTTATTGTTACTTGTATTCTGGATGATTGCCTTTCTGATTGGAGTGAGATAAAATCTCAGTGTAGTTTTCATTTGCATTTATCTGATTGCTAGAGATGCTGAACATTTTTTTTCATATATTTGTTGACCAAAGCAATCCTTAGGGAGAAAAGCAAAATAGGAGGCATCACAATACCAGGCCTTCAACTATACTACAGAGTTGTAGTAACAAAAACAGTATGGTATTGGCACCAAAAACAGGCAAGACGACCAAAGGAATGAAATAAAAGACATGGAGACTAATTTGTATAAATATAGTTATCTCACATTAGACAAAAGCGCCAAAAACATACATTGAAGAAAAGTCAGTCTCTTCAAACAAAAGGTGCTGTGAAAACTGTGGTTTGGGCTGGGGATTTGGCTCAAGCGGCAGCATGCTCACCTGGCATGTGCGGGGCTCTGGGTTCGGTCCTCAGCACCACATAAAAATAAATAAATAAATAAAGATGTTGTGTCCACCAAAAACTAAAAAAATAAACATTAAAAACTCTCTCTCTCTCTCTCTCTCTCTCTCTCTCAAAACAAACAAACAAACAAAAAACATATGTGGTAGAATGAAAATTAACTCCCATCTCTCATCCTGCTCAAAATTCAACTTAATGTAGGTCAGAGACCTAGGAAATAGACCAGAAGACCTGTACCTGATTGAAGAAAATGTAGTCCCAGCATTCCAACATAATGGCTCAGGAACTGACTTCCTTAACATGACTCTGAAAGTGCAAGATGTAAAATAAAAAAATTCAATAAATGGGATGGTATCAAACTAAAAAGCTGTTTTACAGCAAAGGAAACATTCAAGAGCATGAAGAGAACACCTATAGAATAGGCTTGCCACCAGCACCTCAGAAAGGGTGTTAATTTCCAGATTACATAAAGAATTGCATACCCTATATTTTTATTTCCAAGAGTGATATCACTGTTTTATTAGTGGGCATGCGGGAGAAGATTGATAACTCTTGAGCATCTCATATTCTTTGTCCAGTTATAGAAAATTTTCCTTATCAGTGAGCTGTGGCAATGGTGATTAGAGCCCCAGTATTTTCAGCCATTCGTGTCTGGGTTGAACTTCTGCCCTGTGAGTGTCAACTGGGTAAGGGAAGGGAACCCTACACCTCTTGGCTGTTTCCCATAATAAAGAATCCTGCAACAGGGAGTGGAGGGTCGGGGATAATAATTACTGCAGTCATGCCCAGATGGGTACTAGCAAGGAGAGGGAAAGGGAGCTCTAATTCTTGATTTCATTGTCTAGGATAAAGAGTCCATAAAACACACATGGGTGAAGCATGCTGTGGTTTGAATGCTGCAGACTTGATACTCCTAGAGTTAGTAGATGGTCTTTGATAAACGTTCTCTATTTGTTATATGACATAACATCAATTTTCAGAGATTTTAAAATGTCTGTTTCTTTTAACTTTTCCTAGTTGTGTGGTCATTTCATTGTGTAGAGGATTGCAAGTTTCTTAAACAGCCTTCTAGAATCCTGTATGCTTGTGGCTCATTGGTGTAAGCTGTTTGGGACAGTCCCCAATACCACAGTCACATCAAAGGCAGGGATGTTAAGCAGGGGAAGGAAGAAGCAGCAACAGTTGTGGGTGTTCAGCTACTTATTTATTTATTTAAATTAGGTATATATGACAGCAGAATGCATTTTGATTCATTGTACACAATTGCAGCACAACTTTACATTTCTATGGTTGTACACAATGTAGCATCACACTATATGTGCAGTCATACGTGTACCAAGGGTAATGATGTCCACCTAGTTTCACCATCTTTCCTGCCCGCCCACACCCTCCCCTCCCTACCTGGGTGTTCCTTATTTTTTTTTTTTTTCTGAAAAAAACTACCACTTTCCCAGACTTCCGCATCAAAATTCTGTAAATGTTTTTTTGACCAAAATCGTATTATAGTGTGGTTCATAGCTGCAAAACAATAGTCACATATGGATATTTATTTTTCAATGCTTCAACTTTGTTGCAATTAGCAGTCCAAAGGAAATTACAAATGCTCATTGACTATTTTCATAAAACAAATTTTTTTTAATGAAAAACTGGATGGTACATTAGTAGATAGAAGTAAAAAAGTTGGGGCTAACTTTTGACATAAAATAAGACAATATATTTTGAATTAGATTACTAATTCAGCAACAATTTCAGGCTTACATATTAACAATAAAGGATGGATGTAATTGTAAAGCTTCACTAATTAATAACATGATTGAAAAAAAATAATGCTCCTAGTCCTTGTAGCATCTACAGGAAGACCTGATGTTTCTGTGATCCAGATGTTTAGAATGAATTTGTGATTTTTTTTTCCTGTGGCACCATCTGGAGCCTATCACATCAGTTGTTTCCTTGGCAATATATGAAGTTATATCAATAGCTGGATATTCTCTAGTGATTATTTAGCTATTTATGATGGTTTTGGGAACAGACTCATATGCTTTCATTTATTCCTGTATGTCATTTTAATTTATTATAATCTTAGTTAAAAATGTTCTTTTTCGTACATAAGCAATCTTTTTGGAGTTTAGACTGGAATCATCCAAATAATACGTTAAGTCATAATCTTGATCAGTGCAAATCATCATATTTATGTTGCATATTTGTATAGTACACATAAGATCCTAGCAGATACTGAAGGAGATTAAGCTATATGACAAAACTTTGAAAGATAACTTGTAAAAGTTTTGCAAAAAGGTAAAGAAAAGAAAATATCTAATCCTGTATGAAAAACGATAATGAAAACTTTCCCATTCTGTTATTTGTAGGCTCAAACTGAATCCAACATAGTTGTGTTCTGAGGATAAGATGATGCTCTAAAGATCCTGTGCATCATTTATTCATGGCTTACCTCTGTACTTGACTGCTATGAATTTCTAAAAAGATTTATCTCTTTGCTTCTGACAAGTGTCTGTTTATCAATCATTTGTATCAAAGTAGTTAAGCCAGGAATTTGTGTATAGCTAGATCCAAATCCTGGGATTATATCTCATAGGTAGTATTGAAGTCATAAACCATCCAGGATATCCAGTAGGTTGTCAAGGCTCTGAGATTGAATTTGCTCCTCAGGGTACAAAGAAATAATATGAAGATATATATATATTTGATCAGTGCAAATCTAAACTCTCTCTCTCTCTCTCTCTCTCTCTCTCTCTCTCTCTCTATATATATATATATATATATATATATATATATATATATATATATATATATTAGTTTTCCCAGAATTAGGTTTCATAAGGTTATAAAACACTTACAAAATATTTTAATAATCAGTCTAATCTTTGCTTTGCAGTTAAGGTTGATATTTATGGAAAATCATCAGCTTTACCTGCAGAAAAATTTAGATCCATTTGGATGTATCTGTGAACATATGCAGAAGCAAATAGTTAATTGATATTTACAAATGTACATTTGTCTCCAAAAATTATTATAATTTTATCTGTTCTATTATCTTAGAGATAAGAAAGCAAAAAATTACATTGGGGGTTTCAAATACTACAAAAATTTTGACAGTTAAACATTATATGAAAAAAATATGCATTTTAAAAATTGAAAGTATAATGATGGACTTTCCTTCAATAGAAAATTGAAAATAATTAGTTGACCCTCTGTATCACCATGTTCTGCATCTACATGTTCAAACAATTATAGATAAAAAATGATTTTAAAAATTGTATTTAATGAACAAGTACTCTTTTTTGGTCATTATTCCTTATATGATATAGTATAACAAATATTTACATCATATTGTATTAAAATTAATCTAGAGGTGATTTAAAAATATAGTGGAGGATGCCTGTATATTATGTAAAAATATTACATCATTTTAAATAAGGGATTTGGGTATCTGTAGACTTGGGCACTCACAGGGTTCCTGGGTCCAATACCCCCATCCATACCAAGAGACAACTCTGTTTGTTCAATGTGTTCAAGGCTTTCTCATAAAAAAATGATTACTGTGTTTGGCAATTAGCAGTAGGAAATTGTGAAAGATTTATAAAAAAGGACGTGAAATATACTCAGTGGTAGAGCACTTGCCTGACATGTGTGAGGCCCTGGATTTAATCCCAAACACTGAACAAACAAACAAACAAACAAAAATATGAATAGAAAATTCTGGACTCTATGAAATTTTTTAATTTAACTGTTTTATAAGAAATCATATTGACTTTAGAATCTAAAGTTTATAGCATCTGAACTAAAAATATGAATCCATGGTTTTCTATGTATAAATTGAAATTAAAGCTAGGTACAGTTTTTCTGGACATCAGGTGGGCTTGACTCTTGTTGCAACATATTTTATTTATACATCATATTTTAAACAGAGTGATAATCATGGACATCTAATTACTGAATGAAGACACTGACTTACAATGATCCTATTAATATTTAGATAGTATGTCTTTAATTTCAGGAAAAACAGATGATAATCTGTTCTGACCAAATGAGTGAACACATCCAAATTTATATGCAAATACCATTGTTTCCTCTGCAAAAAATGTATGTTTATTAAATTCAGAAGAAATGGAGCTGGATTCATTTCCAAGTCTCTTATGGGATTCTATATCATTTTTGGCAAAAGGAAGGCATACCTTTTTAGACTATGACTTGAGGATTTGACTGTAGTCCTGTTATATTGGGTAAATCAATGAGATCCTCTTGGTTCCAGTAAGTTTATTTCTAAAATCATATAATACTTTATTACTCATAGTTTTGGCTTGTTTTTAACAATAGCAATTTTACTCTTATTTTTTGTTCTACAGTTCCGAAAGTGGGATTGTTAGTAGATTCTGAAAACTATGTACCTTAAAAATCCTTAAATATGTTTTCATTCTAATTCACTAAATTTATTTTTGATATTAAAACCTAGTTTTGGGGTATTATGAAAAAGCTGTCATGAACATCTGTGATAGATTTTTTTTTTTTTTTTTTGCATGAACATTAGTGCATTTCTCTGGGACACATTTCCAGGATGCACATGCTGAGTCGTATGGTAAACATATGCGAAGCAAGCTACCAAACTGTTTTACAGATTCACAGTATCCTTCTGCATTCCCACCAACAATATAGGAATGCTTCGGAGTTTAGGCAGTCTCTCCAGCATTTGGCATTGTGACTTGTTTTTTATTTTAGTCATGCTAACAGGTGTTTCATGATACCACTTTGGCTGATAATGTTTAACATCAAGTCCGGTGCTAATGTGCCATTTGTGTAGCCTCTTCAGTGAAATGTTTTATATCCTTGCTCATTTTATAAACAAGGTATTATTTTTCACTCTTCAGTTTTGAGAGTTCTTTATATATTCATAAATGTGATTTGCAAATATTATTTCATAGTCTTTATTGTTTTTTATTCTCTTAACAGAGATTTTCAGAGTGACTGATTTTTTTTTAAAACTGGATGAAATTCTACATATCATTATTTTTCATTATATGAATGATGTTTTTGGTGTCAATTCTAAGAATACTTTACTTAACCCTGGATCATTTACCATTCTTTTAAGGTATGTCTATTAGCAACAAATTATGTTTTCCACCATCATGACTTCCCCTTCATTCTGGAAGTAGATTTTGCATGGAATCAGATTCTAGGTTGACAATACTTCTGTTTAATCACTTGAAAGATATTGTGACACTTCCTGTTGGCTGTGAAGTCTTCTAAAGAAAAATCTACTAAAATTCTCATTAAAAAGAAATCTACAACTAAGGTGGCTTCTCTCTCATTTCCTTCAAATTACTTGTCTTCATTTTAGATGTTTAAATGTCATGTAGCTTGTTGTAGGTACATTTGATTTTATCCTATTTGATGTTTACTCAGGTTTATATCTTTTGCCAAATACGGGGAATTTTTAGTTATCATTTCTTAAAAGTATTTTCTTAGTCCTCTTTCTTCTCTCCTTGAAACACTTTAATAACATAAATGTTGTATATTTTGTTACAATCCCATGTGTCTCTAAGGTTCAACTTTACTTATTTTGATATATTTTCTCCATTATTCAGGCTGGGTAATTACAATTTTCTGTCCTCCAGTTCACTTTTTCTTTTTCTGGTCCCTCCATCCTAGGCTATGCACATATAGTGAAGCTGTTATTTCAATTATTTAAATTTTTAGGTTATGAAATCTGTTAATTTTTTTGTTTCTTTCCTGAAACTTTTCATTCTTTCACTTGTTTGCAGTGTATAATTATAATTGCTCCAAGAAGCATTTTTATCATGGTTGAATTACAGTCTTTTTCATAATTCTACCTCCTCTGTCACCTGGGTATTGTCATCTGTGGATTCTCTTTTTTCGTTCATGTCGAGATCCACCTGGTTCTTGGTATGAGGAGTGTGTTTCTATTGAAATTTGGGCATTTGGGGCATTAGTTTATCAGGCTATAGTATTCATGTAAACCTTCAATTTTAACTGTTTTTCTCTGATGTTGCTCCAGCATGGGAATAGGGAAGACCTTTTTTTATGGCTACAGACAGAAATCCCAATTCCTCACCTGGTCTTCATGGACACATAAGCAGGGCCATTCTTGTTATTGCTGGACAAGGTCAGGAGTTCCAGGTGCCTACTAATCCTTCACTGAAATCTTCTTGACTCTGTTCACACCTGCTTCCCATGAGGCCTCCATTGGCATGCGTGCAAGAGCATGTACACACACACACACACACACATACACACACCCCGACACACACAAAGGTGGGAAGGGATGGTGGCTTCATTACTGCTAGGTGATGGTGATAGCTCTGTGTCTCCTGTGATATCACCCAGCACAGAGGGGAATGGAAGCCTCTTCACTACCAGGAGATGGTGAGGGCTCAATGTACTCATGGGGCCTCCAGGACAACATGGTGGACTGGGTCTAATTAAGGTCTGATGGAGACATTCTCAATTTTTGCATCTCATTTTCTTTGTATTTACTTGCTATTGTTCATTATAAATTATCACAGAATTAGAAGCCTGAGATAACCTACATTCTATTCTCTTATAATTCAGGTGGTCAGCAGTCTGAGATCAATAAATTAGCAGGGCTGTATTCCTTCCAGAAATCAATGGGAAATTATTTCCTTTCCACTCGAACTTTGGAGGCTGCCTGGATCCCTCAACTCATGACCCCTTCCTCTGATCACTTTATATCTTGTTTCCATCAGCATTTCTTTTACTTTTGCCTTTGACCTTCTTCTTCCCTCTTTATAATGACCCTGGGATGACATTGGACTCACCTGGACAATCTAGGATGATCTATCTATCTTAAAATCTTTAATTTAATCACATCTGTAAATTCCTTTCAGCATGTAAATATCATTCACATGCGGATGGGACATTTTGAGGGGGTTCAGCTTACCAAATCCAGAGTTAATTCTTAATATCTCCCTCTTTTTTCATTTTTCACTCAACTTTAATCACCTTGGTGCAGTTCACCTTTTCTCACCTTGACTACTGCCATAGGAGTTTATGTAGAAGCAAGAATTATAAGTTACAAACTGGAAAGTCTTTTACAAAGATGACACTATGACTGAATTTTAAAAGGAGCCCTCACTTTGTGCACAGTGTTCAAAGAGCATTTTAGTCATGGATGATTACATATACACTGGCTCTTACTTATTTCCTTCCATGTGCAAGGCCTCACTGAGTTTATACACACAGGCAAAACATCTGAAGTGAGCAGACATGTTAAAATATCGGAGACAAGACTTGCATGAATATTTTGTTGGAATATTAAAATGATGTGAAAGTTGAGAGAGAAAGTGACAGTGAAATGCAATTGCTGACAGAAACTAAGAAGGGTCTTCTATGAGAAATAAATTCAATTAAATTCAACCATGGGTCAGACCATCAACTAGGAATTAACTATAGAGAGAATGCACAGAGCACCTGCCTAAATTAGTTCTAAGTTAATAGATTTAATAAGACATTTAATTAAAGCACAATATCCTAAATGAGCCTGAATTGCTGTTTTAAAGGTTCTTAAAGAATTTGCCTAAAAATCATTGTAACTAACATTTTTTGTTACCGTGGTGGGTATGGTAGAGAATGTACAAGATACAATCAGGAAAAAGAATTGATTTATTATTACAGAATTATAGTGAAAATCATATATTGACCAAATTCATACAAGCAGATGGGGTAAACACAGTGAATAACCATCACTAAAACAACTTAGAAGATGAAGAAGCAGAAATGAAAATGAGAAGAGTTGAAGATAATTTAGGTATTTTAGCCCTCTCATTTTCAGTAGCATTCTTTCATAATTTCAGAAAGGTATTTTTTTGTTGTTGTTGTTTCAAAGGAAATAATTTTATGTTCAGACACTTCTGCAGAAATCAGGAATGGGTCTGATTATATTAATATTATATTGATATGAATTGCCACTTTTTCTGAATTTTACAACAAGATATAGCTATGACATGTTTTAGTGTCAAAATATCAACTCCAGTATCATAGCAGATTTGAAAGGTCAAAGTTCAACTCAGTTTTCTAGATACAACACAAATTGTTGAATCATGGTCTATACTGAGCTAACTAACGTTTTAGAGACCCGAGGTGTTTTTCAAACAAAGAGAAATTTGTTTGCATATGTGGATATTAATGACCTGCTAAGTCTTTGACATAATTAATCAATAAGTACATATAATATGGAGATTTGAATGGTCCATTTGGCATAATAGTTTATGAAGAAAATTTTACCAAATATCTTAGATATTTGAAAACATCGTATAAAACCAGATTTTAGAGTTTTAAACATGTCTGGCTATTGACTAGGTTTAGAAGTGAGTCATTTTTACCTGCTGAGAACTGGCAGGGTAGATTGTTACTGGAACTGAACACTCTTAGGAAACAGTAGCAATTTATGTTCCCTCAGCAGGGCATGTACCCTCCAGCCACACACACAAAAAAAGTGGTTTGACTTAGCAGAAGAAATATATTAACATTTTAAT
Source organism: Marmota flaviventris (assembly GCF_047511675.1). Taxonomy (NCBI): domain Eukaryota; kingdom Metazoa; phylum Chordata; class Mammalia; order Rodentia; family Sciuridae; genus Marmota; species Marmota flaviventris. The sequence goes on from NC_092512.1 coordinate 79,248,264, forward strand.
TCAAGAGAACAAACTTGTAATTTCAGTGTTATAATAGAGAAAGTGATAAAAAATAATTAATTAAAATCAGATAATCATGTAGGTTTAATATAAACTGTAACCTGATTTGCATATTTCACATATTACAAATTTGATTGATAATTACGTAATTAGTATTATCTTTTTAAAATAATTTTTTTCATAAACCATCCAAATTGGCCCACTAAAAATATTTTAATCACATCATTAAGCAAATTCATGTTTTTTTTTTTTAAACGTTGTCAATTTTGCTCTTTTAGAGGGTCAATCATAATTAATAAAACAAACTTACTTAGGGGTACATCAGTAGGTCTTGAACATTCATTTTTACATTCATTGGTTAATTTTCTCAGTCCTTTCATTTTCTGAAGTGATCATTTTTCTGATTTTGATTTGTTTAGAGTTTCTGGTGCTGGGAATTGACTCCAGGGTCACTTACATGCTAAGCAGTGCTGTGTCCCTGAGCTACACTCTCAGACCTCCTTGTGGGTCTTTAATCATCTGAAATTCTCACTAATGTTTATGCATACTTGCCCTCATATTAATAACTGTGTGTGCACTTACTAACGTAAGATAGATATATGCTTTTATCCATGTCTATTGATAAATATAGAGTTTTAAAGCAGTACACTAATTTATTTGGCAAAACATTAATAGGGCATCCTCTGGATATAAATGGATCTCTTGATCTCTCCATCAGTTCACTGACATCAGTTACTTGTCTTCTAATATCATTTCTAGGCCAAAGCCTCTGTTCTCCTTTCCTGAAAACTGTTCCAGATGCTCTGAATCCCCCCACACCCCGCCCCAATCCTTATGCACATATCATACTGTTAAGTCCTTTTTCTATCTACAATTTGGAAAGACCATGCCAATTCTGTTCTTATTCTAAGTTTCAGTTAAAGAATCATGCAAAATTTTTCCAGTTCAATAAATTTTGACAACATGCATCTCACTTCAAACAGAATACTTATTCTGTTTTAAGTTAATAAAAATTATTAATTTTATTATGTATGATCCATTAAATCTCCAGGAGGTTTATGATATTTGATACAAATATATTAATATTAGTTTAAAAAATCATTTCAATTCTTAATGAATGTATGGATATATAACTAAAAGTATTTAGCTAAGAACTTATTATTAAAATGGGAAAACACATGAAAGAATGCTGTCAACATCAGCAGTCCTTAGAAAGCTGCATGTCAAGAGCAGAATAAAGTGCCACTTCACATGCACTAAGATCATGACCAAAAAATATAACCAGTAAAAAATAACAAGTTTTGGCAAGAATGTGAAGAAACTAGGACTTGCATATTTTTTAAGTGGAAATTCATCAACACAACCAAGGAAAACAAACATGATCATTTCAATAAATGCAGAAAAAAATGATAAAATTAAACATTCCCAAGGATAAAAAATGTGAGCAAATTAAAAACTGTGAACAAATTAATTATAGAAGAAAAGTACCTAAATACAAGGAAAGACCTATACGACAAAGTTACTATTAGCATGCTACATGGGGGAAAAGTTGAAAACTTTGCTTCTAATGTCGGGAATAAGAAGGATACTCATTTTACCACTTTTATTTAACATAGTAGTGGGAGCCTTAGAGCAATTAGGTAGGAGAAAAAAAATAAAAGCTATCTAAATTGGAAAAGAGAAAGTCTAATTGTTCTTATATGATGATGATATGACAATGTACAAGAAAAACAATAAAGACTCAGCCAAGAAACTATTGGAATTAATAAACAAATTCAGTAAAGTTAAAGGATACAAAAATCAACTTGTAAAAATCTCTGGAGCTTCTATGCACCAAGAATGACCTATCTTGAAAATAAAAACTCTTCTATTTTTAATCACTACAAACAAAATAAAATACTTAGAATCACATTTAATCAAAGAGGTGAAAAATATCTACATGAAAGCTATGAAACCTTGAGGAAGGAAATTATAATTTGTTCACCAACACATGGAAAGACATTCCACGTTCATAGATTAGAAGAATTGATGTCGCTAAAACATTTTCCCTTCCCAAAGAAAACTATAGATTTAATGTAGTCCCTATTAAAATTAAATGTTATGTTTCACTGAAATAGAAAGACAGCAATCTTAAAATTAATATAAAGCTACAAAAGTCCTCAAAGAGCCCTAAGCAACTGAGAAAAAAAGACAAGGTTATCATAATGCACAAATACAAAATGTACAACAGACTGTAATAGCCAAAATTATACTGGGATAAAAATAGACAAATAGACCCATGTAACAAAAAAGAACACATAAATGAACTCATGAATAATTTTCAACAAAGGGTCCAAGAATACACATATGGGAAAGGAAACTCTCTTCAATAAACAGTGCTGGAAAACTAAATGTATGCGCATAGAGAAGTGAGAGTATATTTATATACAAAAATTAACTTCTTCAAGTAGGAAACACTGAAGAAATTTTGTCTGGCATTGGTTTTGGCAAGGGCTTTTTGAATGATATAAACACACAGAGGAAAAAAAAAAAGAAAAAAGAGACAAACAGAACTATGTCCAACTCAAAACTGCTTCACAGAAAGAAAATAATGATAGTGAAGAGACAACCTACAGAATGGGAGAAAATATTTGCAAATGTTCCTGCGGCAAGAGATTAATACCCAAAATATGTAAGAAACTCATACAACTTTATAGCAAAGACAACAAATAATCTAACTAAAAATTAGACAAATGGTAAACAGACATTTGTCACAACAAGATACACAAATGGCCTGTGACATAACTAATCACTCAAAACAGTAAAACCAAAATCACAGTGAGATATTATTTTACCCCAATTAGAAAGGCTAGAATAAAAAAAGACAAAAGATAACAAGTGCTAGTGAGGACATGGATAAAAGGGAAGACTTGCACTCTTTTGCTGAGAATGTGAATTAGTGCAGGCAATCTGCAAAACAGTATGGGGTTTCCCCAAGACATGAAAAAGAAAACTACCATATGATACAGACAAGATTGGGCACATGCAGAGGGGTGTGATCGACGAAGCCTGCCATAATGATCCAGAAATCTCAATACTAGATATTTATCCAAAGGCAATGAAATCAACATATTAAAGAAACATCAGCACTCTCATGTTTATTACAGCACTAGTCACAGCAACAAAGATATTATTCCAAGGTATGGAATCAAGGTATTCAGGAACAGATGAGTAGGTCAAGAAATGTCCTGTCACCTGCAGCAACATGGGTAGATATTATAATGTTAAGTGAAATGTACCAAGTAGAGAAAGACAAATACCACATGGTTTCATTTATACATGGGTTCTAAGAAGAGTGGAGCTCCTAGAACAACTAGGCAAAATAGTTGTTATCAGATGCCAGGAATGGAAAGTAGAGAGGGGGATGTGCAGAGTTTGATTAATGAGTGCAGAGGCATAGCTGTAAGAGAAAAAGTCATTGTTGTTCTATTGTACAAGGGCTGATTATAGCTAATGACATTGTCATACAATTTAAAAAAGCTAGGGGGACAATATTGTAGGTTCTCATTATAAGGAAATGGTAAAAGTTGGAGATGATGGATAAGCCAAGCATCCCCAGTTGATTAACACACTGTACAAACATATTGAAGCATCCACTGTCCCTTATAAAGATGTGCAGTAATTGTGTTAGTACAGAAATTTAAGAGTTTTTAAATGTGACAACAAGTATGGAAAATGTAAGGAGTATCCTCAAAATATTAATCATGGAATTGGGAGTATGGCAACAACTTGATCTAAAAAAGATTAATAGAAAGTGGTATGATTTAGATATATATGATGCAATGCAAGAAAGTTCAGAGGTGAAATGATTTATGTTATGGGAACCTTAACCTAATCAGTGCATTAATACAGTGATACGGATTGATTGTAGGTCCGCAGCATATGACTGGAGGAGGTGAGTAGCTGAGGAAGTGCCCTTGAAGTTGATATTTTATCTTGGGTGATGGAAGATCTCTCTCTCTCTCTCTCTCTCTCTCTCTCTCTCTCTCTCTCTCTCTCTCTCTCTCTCTCTCCCCCTTCTTGGTGGCCATGTTTTGATATGTTTCCTCTACCACACTCTTCTAACATGACATCCTGCCTCTCCTTGGGCCCAGAGCAATGAAGTTGGCCGTTAATGGACTGAACCCTCTGAAACTGTGAGCTCCAAATAAACCTTTCCTCCTTTAAAACTGTTCTTGTCAGATATTTTTGTTGTAGCAGTGAAAAAGCTGACTAAGATAGAAAGGATCATAGAAACCCTCAAATATTTGAAAATTAAAGAACAATTCTATATAACATTAAATCAAAGAAGAAATCAAAACTGGGATTAATAAATGTTTTGAATGAAAAGAAAATAAAAATATATGTTTTGAAGGCTGCCTAAACAATGCTTAGAGAAAAATATATAACTTTGAAAACTTATTTAGAGAATAAGAGATCTTGAATCAAATCTTTGCTCTCACCTTAGAAAGTAGAGAAAGAGGAACAGTTTAAACCTAAAAAAAGAAATAAAGAGTAAATAATGAAAATTGGAGCCCAAATCAATGCAGTTTAAAGCAGGAAAATGAAATAACCATTAAACAAAATACTGTTTTTTCTTAAAGATCAGCAGAAATAATAAAGTTCTCACCATAAAATAGAGAATAAACAACCAATATTAGAAATAAGAAAGTTATTGATATTATTGTTTTAAGACAGATTAAATTAATTAGAAAGATATGAATAATTATCACCCCCCCCCCAGCCAAAATAGATAACTAGGTGAAATAGACTAATTCATTTAAAGACACAAACTACCATAACTCACAAAGGGAAAACAGATAACCTGAATAGTCAGGTTTTTATTTAATAGTATATTCAAGTAATGAATAAATATTTAATACCTCTCCAACAGTGTAGTCACCAGGTCAAGTGAATTCACTGGTATATCATACACAACATTAAGGAAGAAATGATACCAATTCTTTACTACTTTTTCTCCCCAGATTGAAGCAAAGTAAATTTTTCTCTTTCTGTAAGTACAAAATTATGTTACTATCAAAACCAGATAAACACATTAAAAGAAAGGACAATGAGAGACCAAGATCTCTCATGAACATAGCTGCAAAACATCATCAACAAAACATTAGTAAATTGATTCCAATAATGAATAAGAAAGAATTATACATCATGACTATGTTGGAGTACAGGTATGTTAGTTTAGAAAACAAATCTGGATAATCCATGAAATAAACAAACTCAAGAATAAACATAATGTCATATCAATTGACACATATCAATTGGGTGGTAATTGTAGGCCCGTAGATAACTTTTGTGTGCTTTAACAAACAAAAGATGTTCTGTCTTACCAGTTCTATTCAAAATAGTGCTGGAATTGCTAAATAGTTGTCTTCATTTACTTTCTTTTTTTAAAATTTTTTATTGTTGGTTGTTCAAAACATTACGTAGTTCTTGATATATCATATTTCACACTTTGATTCAAGTGGGTTATGAACTCCCATTTTTACACCATATACAGATTGCAGAATCACATCAGTTACACATCAATTGATTTACATGTTGCCATACTAGTGTCTGTTGTATTCTGCTGCCTTTCCTATCCTCTACTATCCCCCCTCCCCTCCCCTCCCCTCCCCTCCCCTCTTCTCTCTCTACCCCCTCTACTGCCATTCATTTCTCCCCCTTGTATTATTTTTCCCTTTCCCCTCACTTCCTCTTGTATGTAATTTTGTATAACCCTGAGGGTCTCCTTCCATTTCCATGCAATTTCCCTTCTCTCTCCCTTTCCCTCCCACCTCTCATCCCTGTTTAATGTTAATCTTCTTCTCATGCTCTTCATCCCTTTCATTTACTTTCCATTGCTGTAACAAAATACCTGAAATAATCAGCTTCAAAATATGAAAGGCTTGTTTTGTTTAACAGTTTTGGATGTTTCAGTCCGTGGTTGGTTGGCTCATTGTGTTTGGATTTGTGATGAGGCAATACATCATGGTTGCAGCATGTGAGAAGAAGCTGTGCACCTAATTAGAACTGAGACATTACAGATAGGGAAAGAGGAAGGGCTAGGGACCCAGGGTCCCCCCAGGGGCATGCCCCGAGGGACCTAGCTTTCTTCCACCAGGCATTGCCTGGTTTCTCTACCTCCTGTGGACTGGGGATGAACCTTTCAGCCCATGGACCTTGGGGGACACTAATTCATTGTAGTAACTGTACTCCTAGGTACTCATGACGGGGAATAAAAACTAATAAACTCAATGGACTGACATAGTCAAGACAGCTGACGGTAATCCTCAAAACTGTTGTGATATTTTAAATCACAGAAAGCAATATAAAGGAGGAAAGATAATTTGGGCTCACTCTGTCAGAGGCATCAGTCCATGTTCACTTGGCCCCATTTCTTTGGGCCTAAAGTGAGGCCAAATAGCATAGCATTTTGTGCATGATGGAGCCAAACAGTTCAACTCATGGCAGCCAGAAAGGAGAGATAGAGAGACAGATACAGAAACAGACTGAGAGAGCTGGAGTTAGGATATACACTGCAAGGGCATGACCCAGTGACCTATTTGATTGAATAAATACTATACTCCTACAGTTTCTACCACCTCTCAATAATCCATTCAAATATGAACCAGTCAATGGATCAGAGCCTTCATGATCCAATCACTTCCCAAATGACTCTCCTCTGATCATTATGGCATTGGGAACCAAGTGTTCAATACGTGAACCTTTCAGGGACATTGCAGATCTAAATTATGACACAGTTGCAAGGTGTTGCAAAGCAGCCTAGATGGATTCTGAATCAGAAAAAGGACAAGAGGAAAACCTGAAGAAATTTGAGTGACAGACTTGAGTTAGTAGGGTAGCAGTGTTAATTGTAACAAATATGTTATACCGATGTAAGGTATTCATTGTGAAGTATTCATGTGAAATGCAGGGATCAAGCTATGTGGGAATTCTCCATATTTCTCAGAATTCTAGAAATCTAAAACTCTTCTAAAAAAGATTTTTAAAAGAAAGAATCAAAGTGTTGTTTCTCTGATAAAAATAGAAGCATACTTATTTCCAATGTTTGGAAGAGAAATTGACTTAACTTGTGCATTTTTTCACAAATGTATACAATTTTAAATTAATTGTGTGGATAGTAGCATGAGCTTGTCATGCAATGTAATTTTGTGTTGCTATTGTTCTAAATATCTATGTAATGGTAGGAGGAGTTAGTAACCTTCCCTCCGGCAAAGAGATACAGGATATCATATTTGCCTCTTCTTCCCTATTGCCCCAAAGCATCTTAATCTTTTTCTTCTCCAATTGCATTTCCAGTTTTGTTGATTTCTTTTTTTCAATTTTTTGAAACTAGCATCAATCTATTTGGATGAAAAGGTGCATGAATAAATTAAAATGTACAATGGTTATTCTAGTAATTTTTGTCTTCTTTGAAAATCTCCTATTTTTGGACTGTCTTGCCCCCCCCCCCCCCGAACACACAAACACACAAGTTTTTTTTTGGCTATTTTAAGATTTGATATCTTGGATCATTTATCATAACATTTTACAAAGGCAAGAAAAATAAAAAGCAAATCATCTTAAAAAAACTCACTTTCAAAACATTTTCATTCTAATAAGAGAAACAAAGGACATTTAAGTGTTTCGATAATTTTTACCTATACACATAAAGAGAAATCCCCTAATACAAATATATGAGGTCAAGAATAAAAAAATCTTATTTTGGCAAACTATCAACAAGTTCCATGAGTCTAGCATTAAAATTTTTCCTCACATATTTTGATAAGGTTTATGTGTATTGTTTGTTTAAAATAATCCATAGTAATACAATAAAGCCAACAAAACATTTCTTTACATTGAGAAATGGGTCTCTCTGCAAAGTCAGCTTTTCAGCCCCTCTAAAATCCAAAGAACACTTTTTTTGTGCTCCTTCCTAAATGTATTCCATATTTTTTCATCTTAAATGGCAGAGTGACTAGAGTATTCACATGAACTGTGAATCTCATAGGTGCCCTGGTTGTTGCTATAGCTATTAGGATCCCAGAACCAGATGGCCACCACTTACAATATTCCTGGAAAGATATCAGACTTCAGATGTGTCCCTGTTTAGTTCTAACAACAACCGCAGATCACCCCTGTGATCTGGGTAAGACACCAGGGCTTAAGAAGTTAAATAACACGAATGAGTTGCATCATCAGGAAGTGGGATTTGCCTGACTCCAGCACTCATGCTGTTTTTAATTGAGCATATCACTTTTCAAGAACTTTATTCAGAAAAATATTCATTAACAGGTATATACCTACATTCATGCATGAACATGTGTGTGTTCATACACACATAATCAGGGCACAAAATTTGAAAGACATGTTTCTTTCTGATCTTTTTCACAGCTGGTTTTCAGTTCCCCACTTTTTAGAGTTACCTCTGGTGCCATTTATTTAAATCTCAAAATCTTTCTACCCATGTTATATTCAGCTTCATTTAAAAAATGTATAGCGTTTATCTAATTTCCATCCACACTTTATCTTTGTCAACTAACCCAATGTTGTTTTCATAGCATGATTTTTCAGTACAGAGTCTGATCTCAGATGAGGTGTCTATTAGTTACCATGTTCCTTGCACCCCATGACTCTCCCAGCTTTGCCTCTGCAGGCTAACACCAGAGATGGTGTGGGACTGAACCTCTGTTGAATTACTGTATCCGTTTGATCTTTACTTAAGCATTTTAAAGATTGTGGTGTTCTCTATTTCCTGATATTGCAGGCACGTGTGGATTTATTTTTTGTCTTTAGTAATTTTAAGACTCACTTGTTTTATTTTGTTGGGAAGAATGATTCCAAGCAATGGCTATTGTTTCTCACCCTGCATGTGCAATTTTTAAAATTTGCATATCTCATTTTTTAGCTTTTATTTTTAATTGGTGCATATAATTATACATATTGAGGCAGTTTTTGAGGCAAATATGTTCTTCTCCACAATGTGAATTAGCTCTTGATATTTCTATTTTATGCTGTTTTCATTCAAATTTTCTGATGTCCTTGTGGTTTGGACTGAATCCTACTGACTATTAAAGAAATCTCAATGATCTATAATCAGTTTCCATTTTATATTATATTTACCATATTCATTAATCATGATTAGAAACATATTCCAGTTACTCAAATTTCCATCTGTTCCTAGTATGTATGTTCTAAGACTTTGCTGCTTGGATTGACCAATCTCTTTGATTAGTTCCTTTTTTCAGGACCCTCTCATTTCTAACATATTTTGAGATTAGATCATTTGTTTCATATTTTTACCTGAGATGAAAACTGTATACGCTTAATTTATTGTAACATAACTTTCTTTTGTCTATTAACGGATATTTCCTGTGTTCCAGGACTTGTATCAAAGCTTTACTACATACATTATCTCATACATTTAATGAAGGCTAACACTCAGCCACCAGAAATTTTAATGTGGTAAATGTTAGTACTGTAAGTTTAGTACAAAACACTGGGGCACTGATCAGACCCACATATTTTTACAAAATACACATTCTTAACCATTTTGCATGAAGTCTCTTCTTCACTATATACTTTCAGATTTATTTGGTGGCATTCTCTTGACTCAAATAATCTTAACATGTTGTACCAAAAGAGAAACAAGAACATGAAATAAAAAGTCATACCCTTCTCTAAAGATGACATATACTGGCTCTAGAATATTAACTTGATTACTTATATTTGTTGCTGTGTAAGAATGCTCTTTTATGGTCATGTCTTGGTATATTTATTCATTCTAGTGTTTATAGACATGTACGCTTTCATTTTTTTGTAATTATGAATTATACGAGTATGAACATTTTTTGCCTATTGCTAGGAATGGAAGTGGTGGGTCATAGCTTTACAAATATGGATGACCAATTTATACTCCCACCAAGCAACATAAGAGAGTTTTAATTATGCCACTTCCTTATTACACTTGGTGCCATCTCTCATTTTTGTTTTAGTCATTCTGGTATGGTTTTAATAATACTTCATTCTAATTTCAATTTTTAATTTCCTGGTATTTGTTTTTCTTTATTGTTCTGGCTGATTTTTAGAGTCATTTATACATTCTGAAGATAAGCCTCTATTAAATATGAATTGAAATTATTCCCTCCAAGTCTGCCTAAATTATTCACCTTCTTAATGACTCGTATCCACTTGTTGAGATACTTATTTTAATAAAGGCATATCACTAACCTTTACTTTTGGATTATTGTTATTTGTGCCCTGTTTAGGAAGTCTTTGATTATTCCAGCATAAATAAGTTTCATGATATATTTTTCTTTTGTCACACAATTGTTGAGGTGGTACACTATCAAAAAGAATTTTATTGGGGTCATAGTTCTGGAGGTTCAAGAATGCTGGCATCAGCTCACCTCTGGTGTGTTCTTCTTGATGTATGACATCAGAAAGGTGGGACTGTGTGCAGAAGAAGAAAACAGACACCTTATCAAAGTGGCAAGCATATGGGGTAGTGCTTCTGTGAAACAACTTAAGCTCATAAAATTCATCTAGTCATGAAAGACTTGACCCACTATGACAATGAAGCATTAAACCCTTCAAGAGGATGAAACCCCTGTGACCCAATCACCTTTGTGTTAGTCACCTTTCATCACTGTGACCAAAATACCTGATTAGAACAATTTAGAGGAGGAAAAGTTAATTTTGGTTTCGGAGATTAATTTCATGGTTGGCTGATTTTGTTGTTCTGAGACGGAGACGAGACAGAACATTATGGTAGAAGGGGATGGTGGGGAAATATGGTAAGCTCATGACATCTAGGGAAAAGAGAGAGCATCCGGGGTCAAAATGTAATCCCCCAAAGCATGCCCTCAGTTACCTACTTCCTTTAACCATAGTCTACCTGCCTATAGTTACCACCCAGTTTGTCCATTCAGATTATTAATTCATCAAATGCATCAGTCCACTGATGAGGTTTTGGCTCTCATAAGCTAATCATTTCACCTCTGAACATTTTTGCATTAACCCATAAACTTATGGCGGGGACACCTCATGTCCAAACCATAACAATGTGTCCCCTGGCCCCACAATTTCATGTCTGTCTCAGAGTGTAAAACTCATTTAGTCCATCTTCAAGAATCCCAAAATCTTAACAGTTCCAGAACTGACCAACACCCCAAGTCCAAATTCTCCTCTGTGACTCAAAGCAAATTCTTTACTGTGAGTCCCGATAAAAACAAAAAAGCAAGTTGCATAAAAGTAGTAAAAGTGAGTATTTCTATTCCAAAAAAATGAGGAATAGATACATAGGAAGAAAGGATGGGACCAAAACCCAGCTGGATCAATGTGAGTTCCACGTCCAACATCAGTAACATGGTGGTGAGATGTGGTTTCAAGTGCCTTAGATATCCCCAGCCCTACGGCCTTGCTGTCTCCAGCCCTCATGTCCTCTTCCTTAGCCTGTCTCTGTTCACAGCTAGCAGCCTTTCTTGGCAGATATTCTGCATTTACAAGAATCCCATAATCTCAGCTCCATTTCACCTTGGTTTCACCTTCACACATCACCCTTGCAGGAGCTCACTACAGAGGTTTCACCTTGATCTCACCTTCACACATCACCCTTGCAGGAGCTCACTGCAGAGAGGCCATACTTCCCTTGGCCCTCAAGGCTTTTCATTAGGTTCTCATTAGAAGCTTCCTGACTCCTTAACTCTAGCATCATGCATTTTTGCAGAACCAACAACACAAGGATAATGCCACAGTCTCCTGGCAGCTCAAGAAGTAGCTTGGAACACAGCGGCCTCTGCGTGTCTGGGCATCTGAACGGTACAATCAGTCTATGATGGTTTGAATGGAATAACTGGGTGGTAACTGTAGGCAGGTGGGATGTAGTTGGAAGAAGTGGGTAAGTGGGAGGATGCCCTGAAGGATGCATCTTTCCTGTGGCCCCTGCCCCTACTCCCTGCTTCCTGACCATGTTAGGAGCTAAGCACTTTTCTTCCTCTGGGTTCCTCCCTTGTGATGAGTTGCCTCACCATGGACTCAGAGCAATGAGGTTGGTCATCTATGGATGGTCTCATTTAGAGGTCTCAACCTCTAAAATGATGAGACCCAAATAAACTTTTCCTCCTCTAAGTTGTTCTTGTTAGGTATTTTTATCATAGTTGCTCATAAATTAGGTAAAATGTGGTGTTAATCTCTTTAACAACCACACCTTCCCTGACATCTGCTTCGCTGGGAAAAACTGCAAAATTTTCTAATCTTCTTCTCTCCTTTCTGCTCCAATTCTCATATTAAAGCTGGCTAAATGACTGAAGGAATACCCATGCCACTGCCTGAATGATGTGCTGCCTTGATATTTTTTCCAACAGATTAATTAGTTCATCATATTTATATTTGGCCTTACATAAAGTCTTAGGATGTGGGCAAAATGTAGACAAATTCTTTGCCAGGATGTCACATAAATGTTGTCTAATTCATTTCCAAAGAGAGTCCTCATTCCCTTCTAAAACCTCATGCACAGTCTTTATTGTCATAATTTTTATTGGCATTCTGGTCTCCTGAGCTCCCCCAAGTATCAACAATTAAGTTTTGCTTCCAACATTTAAATTGTTCTCCAGGATGCATCTCCAAAACTTTATCAAACTTCTTCCACAAACTACTTCCAAAGGCTTCTGAAACAAGGTCAAGCTAGCCACTGCAATGACCCCACTTCTTGATATTAATTTTGGTAACTAGTCAGATTTTTGTCCTTGTGACCAAAATGCCTGCAAGAACAATTTAGAGAAGGAGAAGTGTATTTGGGGCTCATGGTTTTAGAAATTCAGTACATAGTCAACTGGCTTTACTGCTCTGGGCAGGACATGATGGCAGAAGAGTGTGGCAAAGGAAAGCTATCAGCTCCTGACAGCTAGAGAGCAAAGAGAAAGGGAGAGTGAGGAGTCAAGGACAAGACACAAACCCCAGCTGGGTGCAGTGGCACAGCCTGTAATCCTGGCAGCCTGGGAGGTTGAGACAGGAGAATTGCGAGCTCAAAAGTGAGGCGCTAAGCAACTCAGTGAGACCCTGTCTCTTAAAAAATACAAAATAAGGCTGGGGTTGTGGCTCAGTGGTCAAGGACCCCTGAGTTCAATTCCTGGTACCAAATAATAATAATAATAATAATAATAATAATAATAATAATAATACAATCCCCAAAGCCATGCCTCCAGTACATCATCCAGCCATGGCCCAACTACCTATAGTTACTACCCAGTTATTCTATTCAAATTATCAATGCATTGATGAGGTAAAAGCTCTTATAATCTAATCATTTCACCTCTGAACATTCCTGCATTAGCACATAAACTTTTCAAGGGACACCTGGTATCCAAACCATTAACAACCTACCACTAGGACCCGCTTCTTAAAGCTTCCACCACCTCAACACTGCCACATTTCTAGCACATGTGATTTGGGGAAGAAACCATATCCAAAACCCTAATTTGTTTGTTTTAGAAATGTGATCATTTTATGTTTAACAAAAGGTGTATGATCCATTTCTGTGTTACCCTCAGTACATGGAAGGGGATCCCCACAACCCATGTTGATGTGGGACTATATCTTCCTATCAAAAATAAACAGGCATGGAATAAATTCACTTATTATCCTAACCCTGAGATATCATCCCCCACTATGGAGCTGAAAGGAGAGAATTCATCTAAATAAATGAAGAGAAATTGTGTAATATTGTTAACTCCAATTGTCTTTTGCAGTAGAAATTAGTAATGGAAAAGTCTGTGATAGATAAGTCTCATGCGTCCATTAAGATGATTTCCTCCAGGGGTGCTAGTCAAATAAGTGTTAGAGGAGAAGTGTGCAAAATTCGTAATCACAGAGAGGATAGGTTTTGATTGTCTTCTCTAATTTATTTATACTATATTTGTATTGGACTCTGGAAAGAAGATATCTTCAAATACATAGAGTTTATATTGATTATTAATTTATTTTATTTCCTCCTTATTTGCAATTTACATGTTAATAAAGATTGCAAAGCCAAGTTGGATGATACTGTAAATTCTCTAAAGAGTTGACTACATTCAATACAACTGTTAGATATTCCCAAAAGAATAAAAAGAGGCATTTCCAGGACAATAGCAATACAAACATTTTTTGAAGCATTTATGTTTAGATATTTATCATGAGGTCATTTTCATGTGTTAAACACCAAAAATAGAAACTAAGTTAGCAATGAATGTGATCTACAAGTTTTTAAAAAATTCTTTGCAGGATCCATCTGTATCAATGTGAAACTATGCTTTTTTTTCCTTTCAAATTTTTGCTCACTAGAACATCAGTGAAGTTAAAGTAAGGGAGTCTATAAAATAGAAGCAAGTAAATAAGTGTTACACATAGGATGTCCCCACATTCTTAAAAAAAACGGCCATGTAACTTGCATGTTTTCTCTTCTTTCAGATTTATCAAAAATTTTAAGTTCAAAACACATCAACAATATTTACTCTAGCTCTATTGCCCACAATTAAAAAGAGCTCACATAGTTTACCTTAATTAATGCATCAGTTGCATTAATTAATTTTGCTTAACTGATGAGAAATGTGTTTGGTGGAAATCACCTTTATCTATAATTGAGTAAAACAGAGATTAGCAGCTTGTGTGGAGAAAGTCACAATTAAAGGATGAGACTGAAGGATGGGTAGTAATCGAGAACCCAAATGTCCTCAATGATAAGCTCCATGAGGTCCTTGAAAATTCCTGGTCCTGGTTTCTGTCATTATAGTTGACACTTGATCCATATAAACTGAACTAATAAAAGTCAAAAGAGCCCCTGAACTGTCACTTCCTCTCCTCTTTAATAGAGGCTGGGCAACAAGGGGTAAATGCCTAATGAAACAAATGTCATTTTTCTTTGAAGTCACTATTACTGGACAGTACTTATTAACTGTCCCCACTCCAATCCCAGAAAGCGCAGAAAAAAGCACAGGATTACTGTCTTCATCCTTCACAGTTGAATGTCCAGCATTTAGAAAATGTTTTCATGGAGTAATAGGAAAACTCACAACATGCAAAAATATGAAACAACTAAAGATTCTAGTGACTACCACCTTAAGACATTCTATAGGGTAGGGATTATAAATTATTAGATAATCATTGAATTAAATTATTACACTTCGAATTTAGTTATTTAGGTCAAATCAAGTTATTATTTTTAAAATTAAAATGACAACAAGTTGTATGTTGTGGATAGAATCACTAGGAAAGACATTAGTCTCAAAATTCACATAACCTACTGTGTAATTCTAATTGCCAATGGGGATTAAGATTTTCCACAAAATACCAGTTGGAAGCTCCCAGTTTGAAACAATTAACAGGTGAGATTCCTACCTGAGTACCTGACAAGCAATGAGAGTTTCCTGAATACTGTTTTAATTCATTCTTAACTTCTAAACTGTGTTTAGTTTAAACTTGAAACAGAGTAGCTCATTTTTTTTTAGTTGAAGACTTGATTGGAAAGATAAAGAGTAATTGTATCTCTATTTATAATTATAAAATGTATAACGTATCAACTCTATAAGTGCATATCCAATAGAAAGTGTGCAGGCTAAAGAATATGGCTGAACTGTCTATACTTGATTATGCATCACATATTAATTAATTGATTAACCTTGAATAATTGATTTTTTGTTTTGCTCAGTTGCAGTTTCTCCATATGAAAATACTGATAGCATTATCACTATCTTAGAAAAAACAGTGGAGTAATGATCTCCCAGAGTTCCAATTTGACTCATTTTTGTTATTTTATCTGGGATCTGTGTGTGTGGGGGGGGTTAATAGCCATTCAACACAACTGTACTAAAACAAGACGGAGTAGACAAACTTCAAGTAGATAAAAACAAAGTACACAAAATGTACATGCTAAAGAAATCAAATTCAGGTAAGGAAGTGTAGCTTTTGACTACTGAGCTTAGAGAGTGACTTAAAGTGGAAATATTTCTCTTTTGTAGAAAAGAATACTCATGTTCAGTATTCGGATCATCCAATTCAAATGATACATTCTAGTCAACCACAATGGCAGTACCCTCCTTTGTGGAGATGTGTCTGTGCTGCAAACCTTCCCACAGATGACTGTTGCTGAAAGGGCTGTAGCCTTCAAGGTAAAAAGAGAAATCATTCTTTAGGATTGCAGTGTCTTAAGTGAAGTGATATATAACAGCAGTGCTCTGTGTAGAAAGGTCATTGGTATTCCAGATAGCAACATTGCCAGTGCAGGTCATCTTTCATATAGAAAAGATGACATATGCCCTGCATTTCCACAATCTAGAGAAAATGTGGCTTCAAAATCCTTCAAAACAACCGTTCCTCTGGAGTGTAGCCATTCTTCTAAACTGTATGGGAAAGGTTATCATAACATATACCAGTAAAATAAGATTTATGATTTGATTTCAATTTTTAAACCGCTCTTTAAAACATAGTATATGCATTTATGAAAGTTTCTCTACCCAAATAAGTTTAAACATATTAGATATTGATATTAGAATGAACATGTGAAGCACAGATTGAGCATCATTAATCAGATTTAATTTTAATTTTAGGGAGGCCAGGCTATGCTGTGCACTTTGGTGTTTGGGACGTAGGATATTTTCAACTTATAGTGGGTATATTTGGAAATAACCCCATCGTGTGTCCAAGAGCATTGGTAGAAAGAAACTTTAACCCTTCACTTTTGTGGTCTCTAAAAGTAATGAACAAGGACATGGAACAACAAATTGGTGCTTGCTTCCTTTAGAAATTTATTTGGGGCAGTGCTGAAGGATCTGAAATGGGGATTGACAACAACAGGAAAATGTCCTAGGAGACACTGACTCAAAGAGATGAAGCACTCAGACCCCCTCCAACACCCGTGGAAGACTGGCCAGCTGTGAGGAGGGTGGTTTGCTGACAGCACCCAGCTATTGGATCTTTCAGGACAGACCTCAGCTCTCTCTCTCAGCTCCCATTCAGTTGCTAATGCCTAGAAGCTAGATGCCATGACCATTCCTTTTCCTAAACCACCCATTCCTTTAAATCTGTCATTAAGTTATGGCAGTTTGTTCTCCAATGTGTAGCCTAAATACTTCCACTGTCCATTTCTTTATCCTAGTAGTCCTATTTTGCTTAGATTAGCACAATTAAATATGAACCAAGTTAAATTGATGCCTCTACAGTCATGTGTGGCTTAATGATGGATGCATTCTGAGAAATACATTGTTAGGTTATTTAATATTATGTAAAAATATATGTAATGTGGTCACACAAAACTAGATGATCTAGGTCAACCATTCAATTCAGTCATTCGTTTTCATTATTAAGTATTATGTATTATTCATATTTTGTATATGTTATATTCTTATATGACTAATAACACAGTAGGTTTATTTATACCAGTATCACTGTAAACAAATGAACAATGCATTGTGTTAGGACCTTAGAATGGCAATGCTGTCACCAGACAATAGGAAAATTGCAGCTTCATGATAATCTTATGTGACAATGGTCATATATCCAGGTTTTTCTTGAACAGAAGGTCATTATGTGGCACATGATTGTATTATCCAGGTTATTTCAGATTAGATTAAACTGTATGCTGCAGAAAACTCATGGCTGTAATATGGCTGATTTTTGTCTTATAAGAAAAAGGAGCCAAAGAGAAAATAAAAGGTTAGTATGATGGTTGCATAGTTATCAGGAACCCAGGCTCACATATTCTTTCCTCTGCCATCCTCAATGTATGGTCCTCAAGTCAATATTTATTCCAGGTGACTGTGAGAGCTTCTTCCAGCACACTGATATTTCAGACCAAGAGCAATTATGCAAGATAAATAAATAAAAGGGATACATAGAAAATGAAGAAGTCTATTATTCTTATTTGCTGGTAATACGATCCTCTATTTAGAAGGTCCTAAAAGTTCTACCAGTCAATTTATAAAACTAATAAACAAATTCAGAATACAAAGTAGCAGAATACAAAACCAGAATACAAACCAACAATAAATCAGCTGAGAAAGAAATTAGAAAAATAATGACATTCATAATAGCTTTAAAAAATAGAATACCTAGAAATAATTCTAAATAATAAGGTCGAAGATCTGTATAGGAGAAATTAAAGAACACTGAAAAAAGAAATTGAAGAAACACTAAAAGATGGAAAGATTTCCCATGTTCATGGATAGGAGGAAGTGATATTATTAAGATGTCCATATCACCAAAAGTTATCTACA
Source organism: Marmota flaviventris (assembly GCF_047511675.1). Lineage (NCBI taxonomy): Eukaryota > Metazoa > Chordata > Mammalia > Rodentia > Sciuridae > Marmota > Marmota flaviventris. The sequence continues at coordinate 79,266,530 of NC_092512.1, forward strand.
GATTTCATGTGGTTCCCATCAATATACCAATGGTATTCTTCACAGACTAAAAAAAAAATCCTAAAATGTATTTAGAAGAATAAAATACCCAGAATAGCCAAAGAAATACTGAGCAAAAAATTATCTAGGCAGAAGCGTCACAACACCTGTCTTCAAGTTATACTTCATAGTCTAGTAATAAAAACATCAGCTACTGGCATAAAAACAGACAGATTGATGGAACAGGATAGAAGATATAAAGACAAATCCATGAAGCTATAGCCATCTTATTCTTGTCAAATGTGCCAACAGTATGTCTTGGAGAAAAGACACTCTCTTTAGCAAATGGTGCTGGGAAAACTGGATATATGTAGAAGAATAAAATTAGATCTCTATCTCTCACAGTCTGAATGTTCAAAAGCCAACTCAAGATGGATCAAAGTTTTATGTATAGGACTAGAAACTTTGCCACTGTTAGAAGAAAGCAGAGGGAAACCCTTCAACATTTGTTGTGAAGAGTCATTACAAAAGTAAAACAACACCTATATGCTTCAAAAATATTTCAGGCTTTGAAAAGAAATGGTGTGCAAGGCCATGCAGCCCAGCTAAAAGAAATATTCTACAGACTTTCCAGAGGTTCCTCACCATCTTCTTTACATATTATTGGCAAATAAATAGAGACATGGTCACTGAAAGAAATCTGAGGAACGTAGGATTTTAGTGAAGCACACATAGTTAATTTAGAAGGAGACCATCTTTCATAGTCAAATACATGTCCTCATTATCATTCTTCATATATATATTTGTATATACAATATATACATTTACATATATTGTAGAGTAGTCAGAGTGATCTCTTTGTTCTCTTAAACTCTATATTTTAATTTGACTGTATTCATTTTTAACCTATTGTGCTTTGCTGCTCTGGGAGGTCCTACAGAATATTATCTTTCACTTAATCACTCTGAGGCTTTTTGCCCTTGTCAATTGGCTTTGCCAATTCTCAGGCTTTCTTTGATTTTGATTACCTTGTCAGTTTTTAGGCATATTGGTGTGATATTCAGCAAAATGTCCTTCAATATCAGTTTGTCTAGTGATTTTCTCAAGGTTAGGCTGGGCCTCTTGGTTTTGAGCAGGACAGTAATAAATGTTAAGGGCAATTCTCAACATATCACATCAAAGAGCTTGCTCCCAAAATGATTTTGAAGTTGATAATGATGTGGCTCTTGATTGACTCAGATGTTTTTGGCCAGGTTTCTTCACAGTAAAATTACCTCCTCTACATTACACTGAAGTATTTAGAAGTAAGCACTAAGTACACCCTGTAAGTACAGGATGCTGCAGCTTCTTGTAGAGGGACCATGTATATAAATTATACAAAATTCTTTTGGGGAGATTGTCTCTACATTTCCATGTATTTATTTAGCCACTTACTTATATTGATAGGGACTTATAGATTTTTTTTCATACTTTGGGTGATGATCCAATATTAGTATGTTTATTTCATCACTCAACTGTTTCCAACTTTGGCCACTGGAAGCTCTTTTGCTGAGCTCCAGAACCCCTTTTATCCATTCCTACTATATTGATTTTAGTACTTCCTTACTCTCTAGAATTATCAGATATTCCTGTTCCATCTTGTATAATCCCTGACCTGGTTCTGGAATTGACATTTCTCTAGAGAGTTCAAAATTTTACTTGGAGAATGATAACAGAAATCAAAATATCCCTAGATTTGCTTGCTCTACTGGGATATCATTGTTTCTAGGCTCATTTAGTGCACAAAACTAAGAAATATATGTATGCACACCGACTGTATATATACACACCATATAAATGTACACCATGTATAAACATTATATGTATGTACACCATGTACACTACATGAATATATACATACCATATATACACAGAACATATATTATATATGTATGTATATATTTCCACACCAGGTATACATAGTCACTATACATATATATGTCCATTAGTATCTATATTATGTTAAATGGTTAATACTGATGTCATTGACTTTAATTTAGTACTTTATGATTTATTTTAGGTTCTCCCCTTAGTTATTTTAATGGTGATTGGAGAGGAGCATGGGGGGATTGGAGGAACTTTAGATAGGGCAAAGGGGAAGGAGGGGAAAGAAGGGGATAAGGGGGTAGGAATGATGGTGGATTGAGTTAGACATCATTAACCTAAGTACATGTATAAGACACAAATGGTGTGAAAATACTTTGTGTACAATCAGTGACTTGAAAATTGTGCTCTATATGTGTAATATGAAATGAATTGCATTCTGCCATCATGGATAACAAATTAGAATAAATAAATAATTTAATAAAAAAAGAAAAATAATAGTTTAGGAAGTTTTTGTTCTCTACTTATAACCTTCAAAAACTTTTACCTTAGGATAAAATCCAAACTTATAAATTTTAGGTTCAACTTCTTATACTTTGAATGAGTTATATTTGTTATTTATTTATTTATTTATTTTAGCAATTAGGGATGATTTCTGGAAGAATAAAGACATTATATGTAGCTACTTCTCTCTTTATGTGTGTAATAAAACAACCACAAGATAAAATAAATGCTGTATTCATTTATTGGAACTATCAATTCCAAAGTCAAATACATCTGATTAATATTTAATCAATTAATAACAATGAGTATTTAGTCAACTAGTTTGAATCATATTGCATTAGAATAAAAATAAAGGTATACTAAATTTGGAGTAATACTTCTCGAATACTTGGCCACCACAAAGCATTTAATCATGCTTTCTACAGATAGAAAAGAACAAATTTAAGTAAAATCAAGATAAGTTGTTATACATTGCATGAGATTGTGTTTGTGTGTGTGTTTGTGTCTGCATGTGTGAACACTCATATCAGTAAGTTGTACTCTGTGATTTTTGACACACAAATCTATCAAAAAAAAAAAAAACAACAGCAAAAGGGAGCTTGAGTAATGAGTAAGGTTTAACATGCTACCTGTTTCTCTACTTAATCTTTATTTAATTTCTAATTCATAATCATCCTCTTAAGAAAAAGGAAAGAGTTTTGAGGGGCTTTGTTAAACAGGATGGGAAGTTCAGACTGGGCTTTGACAACTTCAGAAATTTTGAAGGCATTTTTTATGGGAGATGAATAAACAAATATTCAGAAGTTGAAAGTTTAAAATTTCAGCTGGAAGGGAAGCAAGGATGGGTGTCCTCAGCATCTCTTTATTTCCATTCATGTCTGGAGTATATTTCTTTAAGTTTTGGTTTTAAAAGGACTCAGTTATTTGATGGTCAAGTTTCTCCAGTTTGTTTTCTTAAAATCAATGAAATATTTGTCTCAACATTGAAAAAAATATATGACATCTTAGTATTGACATGAGTGATAATATGGATCAGGTACATGAACATATGCCTTTCTGAAGAAAGTTTTAAAAATATTAATAAGTTAAGCATTAGCTTTGCTATGGTCAGAGAACAAATCCATAGAGTGCCAACTTGAACAACTGCCTATCCATTTTCCTGCAAAGAGGGACAGTTGGACAATCATGGTGAGGATTGATCCAAGTTATGTCTTAGATCCTATTTCCTGACCATCAAGCATATAATCAATCCATAGGTGAAACAGTCTGCTGATTGGCATTAAGGCACTTTCTTGTTGTATCTAGAAATGCAGACTAATTCTAAAAATATAATTTCAGTTTCTCTCATGGCCCCTAAAAATATAGCTCAATAAATAAGAAAACCTTTCTCAGTGAAAAGCACTGAATAAGCACTTTTCCTTAAATGATTACCACATGTATGCCAAGAGCTTATTTGTGTTCTCCTATGATTTTATCCAGTCGTATGAGAGTAATCATTTTTCTCCTTTTGTGCAATATCCACAGTGATAGATTGGTTGGCCAATGGTCATTCTGTCTTTCACTAAATCATAAGATATTTTATTAATTTTGGTACAGGTTATTAAGCTTTTCAGTAATAACATTGTTTCGTTATGATTTGTATTCCTTAAAATAATATTTTCCTAATTTAGGTCTATTGTAAAAGCAAAATTATTGCATTGCTTATTATAAAACACATTTAAAATTTTTTTAAACATTTATTTTATTTGTAGGTGAACACAACACCTTTATTTTATGTTTATGTAATGCTGAGGATCCAACCTAGTGCCTCATGCATGCTAGGCAAGCGCTCTACCTCTGAGCCAGAACCTCAGGCCTATAAAACACACTTTTGATCAAGATCTAGAAAAATCAAAAATTTCAGAAGATGACAATGATGACCAAGTTTGCTCTGGCTTTATGCCATTTTCTGACAAAATTTATTTAAGACAATATAAAGGGAACTAGGGATTTTTTTGTACCATAATTTTTTTTTTAGTTAATTATCATTGTGCTTGCTATTCAAAATTCCCTTTTTTGGAATCCACATACAGTCATAACATTTCAATATTCTCATATGCCAAATTTCATTCCATGAGTCATCTTCTTCATTTACATTTATATTGCTATTATCTGCTTTTGCTTATTTTTGTACTTGGGATGTTAGTGTTTCCTTTTCTACTAATTATCATTCTTTGCTTTAATGAGCCCTTTTTAACCACTGATGTGTGCTAGGGAATTGGTGGTACAGTGAATAATATTTTAATATTGTTCAGTGATGTGTAAATGTGAAAATAGGTTACCCAAGAGAAATGACACTAAGGTAAATTAAGTTTTGCATGAACCAATTCACTTACTGATTGTGTCTATTACAACTCAGGTACAAAATTAAGTGTGCACCAAAAAAAAAATACAATAATAAGGAAAAATAACAATGCCATAATTTAAAAACCTTAATTAGTACAAAAATCCATGAATATCAAAATACTAAACTTTCAAGTTGAGATCTACATTACTGATTCATTTTTGCAGTGACTCTAATATGGTTTACAAGTCAATGAAAACCAATCTCTGGGTAAAACTATTCAAAAGACATACCTGCAAGTTGAGAAATGTTTATAAACCAAATTCCTCCACATTTTCTTATGAAACTGTATGAGAAATTGTGAACCACTTAATAGACATTTGGGGATTATGTAGATATTTTATTCTAAGAAAATTTGTTGAGATAAACTGACCCATTTCATACTTTTATTCTCTGAGTAGACAAACATATACTTTGCGTGTGTAAATTTTTTAATGATAATATTTGCTCTTAAAATTCCTTCATTGACGAGAGAGATACATATTCACACAAAAGCTATTCCCTGAAGTTCAGTAAAAGATTCTTGAAACTATTTTTTTTCCCATTCATAAATATAATAGTTTCCAAAACTATATTATTCAAATGCCATGATGATATAAGCAGACTACGTCACTTGCATTATCATACATAATCATATGAGATAGAGAATTAAACACCTTAGTTTTATTTCAATTCTGTTTTCCTGGAACTTGTCATGGAAAAACAGTACTGTTTTAATGGTATAATGACCTAATCCCTTAACTGTGAAGAAGTGAGTATTATATATTAACTAATTTTGGTCAAAATATGCTTAGCATGTTAAAGAATGTGCAGTAATGAATCATACATTTTAAGTTTCAGCTCTAGGCTTCTGACATCAAAGTCAAAATTTCTTTTAATGGCATATAAAGTGTTTGTGATGTCTGAGCAGATGAAATCAGTCAAGAGATTATGTATGCGACATAACTAGTGTGCCAGGAAAAGAAGAAAAAAAATACAATATGGCCCCCCAAATCCCACTCTATAAAAACACTATAAAAAGCCTGAGACTGTCCAGTCACTCCTTCCATTCTGCACTATGTGACAGGAACACTTGGGCAAATGTCATTGTGATCACACCACAGCACCTTCCCACCTTCAGTTTCCCTTTAAAGGAGCTCTGGGAGCCTTTTAAATATGAGATGTTTGCTTGGTGGTACAAGTTTTGAAATATGAAATGATTTTGAGGAAAAAATAATTCCCTAAAGTGAGGTTTCACAGAAAAAAAAAAAAAAAAGATAGAAAGAAAAGAGCAGGTCTGAGACTATGAACCCAAGGTGGTCTGCTTACCAGCAATTCACTTTTCTGAACAAAGGATTGTCTTTTGTGTTTGAAATAATTTGTAATTTGGTGCGTTCTTCTCCCTTTTAATTGGTTTTAATGTCTCCAAGACACCTCAATCCAAGATTTAACTCAAAAAGCAATTTGCATCATTGATGAACTTGAAAAAAGATCTCAAGGCAAGAAGCATATAATAATGCTAATCGAAGAAAAAATACACTTATGGTCATGTTCCATATATTAACATGTTGAAAGAAAACTGATTTTAAAACTGTTTTAGCAATCAGCCTTGATGATAAGTTGAGCTATTTCATGAGAGATACTTGCCACTGCAAAATAAATACGTAAACAAATAAAGATAAACAGCTTCTCTGTATACAATGAGAAAGACTGAGCTGAAAAGTTCTGGGCTCTTATTTTACTGATTTAATTTTAAAATATTACTACTTATGTGAATACTGTCTGAGAAACATAAATTTGGACTTATTCACATCAGACTTATAGTAACAAAGCTAGAAGGGTGGTTTTTAGCTTTGTGCAAACTACCTGGAAGGAGTAGTTCACTCATAAGTGAATGCAACTCTTTTTTTATTAATAGTTTTAAGAATAATTTATTTCATATATTCAAAAAAAAAACTAGAAAATTTCAATTCTGTGTAATTTTCTTAGGAGCACAGGAAAAGATAGAAGACTATTCAATTTATTTTCTGTAATTGGAAAAACCTCAAATCCAAAATATGACAATCAGTACACAGATATACAGAGACAAAACTCATTTAAGAATATTAAAGCGAAATTTGTAAAGAAAATATCAGAAAATAGATTTAAGCAGCGTATTAAACACCAGTATACCACAACCAAACAGAGTTCATCTCAGGAAGAGAGAATGCAAATCTTAAAGGGGGCTTTTTAGACATCACATCTGGGAGATTTGGTAGAGGACATATAAGATATGTGTCCCTAATTAGTAAAACAAGGTTATGAAGTGAAGGAATCACTTTAAAATGGATGGGAATATAACTTATCAATGTGTCTCTTGGGGAAGATACAGTACTTGGTGCATTATAAATGACTCTTATTTAGATGCCTGCAAAGCCTGTCTCTCAGTGAAACCAAGCTTTAAATAAAGATGAAAGTAATTGATAATAAGTTTAGGATGGCTTGATAAAATGCACATGGCTGTTAGAAGAAAACCAAACTTCTGTTCATCATTTTGCTGTAGTTCAATGACAAGAAAAGGATGAAGAACTCAAACTTCAGAGTGTAAATGATTAATAAATGATAATGACAATTACTAATTTTGTATAAAGATTCTAAGTTTTTGTTTATGCCTAAACCCCAGGTTTGGTCTTAATGATGCATTTATATTGTTTACATAACTGTGTGTTAACAAGCTCATCCAGCTTTTCACCCAGCGTCATGCAGTGGTGGTATCTTAATTAAATAATATGATATTAAAATAGGAAATTGATATTAATACAGTCCATTGACTTTATTCAAATAATATCAGTTTTAAGTGCAGTCGTGTGTGTGTATGTGTATGTGTGTGTAGGTGAGAATTTTGTTCTTTGAGATTTTATCACACATGTAGACTGGTGAAAGTACCCATATAGTCAAGCCAGAGAAAATTCTATCACGAGGATTTTTGTGGGACCCTATATAAGCCTACACCTCCATGTTCATACACCACCAATCCCTAAAAACCACCAATGCCTTCCTTGGGTCTGTAATCTTGTCATTTTAGTGATGTTTATTAAGTAGAATCCTAAAGTATCTAATCCTTTGAAATTGGTTTTATTCACTTAAAAAAGTTCCTCTTATATCAGTTCAAATGTTTGTGTGTATCAATAATTTCTACACCACCAATAATTTTAATCAATTGCACATTTAAAATTTGAAAAAAATTTGCATCTCTAGTGAACATGTAAAGATTTCATTCATTACCATTACTTCCTAAATGATACAGTATAACAACTATTTGTATAACATTTACATTGTATTGTAGGTAATCTTGATATGATTTAAAGTATATTGGAGGATTTGCATGGGGTATATGTACATATTATGCTATTTTATGTAAAATATTTCATGATATATACACTGTGGTTTCTTTAATTATTCAACTGTTGAAGAGATATGTGTTGTTTGTATGGTTCAGCTGTTAGAAAAAAAGGTCTTGGAAACATTCATGCACAGGACTCTGTGTGGTACATTTTTATTTCTCTGGGATCAATGCCCAGGAGTACAATTGCTAGGTCATATGTTAACCACATGTTTAGCTTTTAAGAAACTTCCAAACTGTTTTCAGAGTAGTTTTACTGTCTTACATTCCTGGCATTGATATATGATCCAGTTTTTCCACATCCAAGTCTGCATCAGATTTTGTCTTTTCTCCCCCAAATTTTAGCCATTGTAATAGGTATGCAGTAATATATTATTATTAATTTTTCTAACGGTTGATATGCTTAGGTGTTAAGGAGGTGTCTCCTAATGCCTTCATCCCTTTTCTAGTTGGTTATCTTTTCTATTACTGAGTTTGAACATCCTTTGTATATTCTACATCTGAGTTCTTTGTTGGAAATGTGATTTGCAAGTGTTTTCTGCCAATCTGTGGCTTGTTTTCTCATTCTCTTAACAAGAGCTTGTATAAAGTAAAATAATAATAATAATAATAATAATAACAACAACAACAACAATAACAACACCAATAATAATTTTGGTAATATAAAATTTAACACATTTTTTTTTTAAGAATTGTGCTTTCAGTGTTAAGTCTAAAATATCTTCACCAACTCTTAGGTAATTTTCTCATAATTTTTACTTTGAAATTTAATAGGTTTGTTTCTTAAGTTTATGTCTGTGATCCATTTTGAGTTAAGTTTTAATTAAAGTATTAAGTTAATCTGAGGTGGTTTTGTTTTTCTCCTATAGATGCTCAAGTAACATTTGTTAAGAGGCTACCCTCTCCCTATTCAATTGCTTGATTAGTTGCAGATTTGTCAAAACTCTATTAAGCATATTTGTGCGGGTTTATTTCTGCATTCTCTATTTTGTTTCATTGATCAATATGCCCATTTTTTGGCCAATACTGGAGTATGGTTACTATAGCTGTATATTAAGCCTTAACAGTGATTATGATCAAGTAATTACTGTACAGTGGTTATTTCCATATTATTTTCTGTCAAATTGTTTTAACTATGTAAGGTCAAGAATAATGTCTGTTCGTATATTTTAAAATAAGTTTGTCTATGTATGCAATAATACCTTACTGGGATTTTTTTTTTTATATACTGGGGGTTGAACCCAGAGGCGTTCAAGCCATGAGCCACATCACCAACACTTTTTATTTTATATTTTGAGACAGGGTTTTGCTAAGTTGCTTAGGGCCTGTATAGATTGCTGAGGCTGGCTTTGAACTCAGGATCCTCCTTCCTCAGCCTCCCAAGCCGCTGGGATTGTGCTCACATGCCACAGTGCCTGGCCTTTGCTGGGATTTTGATACACATTTTATTAAATCTATAGATAAATTTGGGAAGAATAAAGAATTGATTTGTTTTTGTTTGTTTGTTTGGGGTTCTGCAGATTTACCCCAGAGGTGTTTACCCCTGAGCTACACTCCCATCCTTTTTTTTTTTTTTTTGAGACAGGGTCTCACTAAGTTGAGTAGGGCCTTGATAAATTACTGAGGCTGGCCTTGGATTTGTGATCCTCCTGTCTCAGCCTCCTGGGGAGCTGGGATTACAGGCCTGAGCCACATTGCCTGGCAAGAATTGACATTTTTATTGAAATCAATATTCATATCAATGAACATAGTTTTTCTCCACGTATTTAGTACTTCTTTCATTTGAATTTTGTAATGGATTCTGTACATTTGTTAAATGTATATCTATTTCAATTTTGTGAATATCTGTGTTAGCATCTTGTTTTTAATTTCTATTTCTATATGTTTTCTGTTATACGGAAATGTGATTGGATTTTTTGTTTGTTTTGGTACCAAGGATTGATTCCAGGGGTGCTGAACCACTGAACCACATCCCCAGCCTTCTTTGTATTTCATTTAGAGACAAAGTTTCACTAAGTTACTTAGGGCTTTGCTAAGTTGCTGAGGCTGACTTTGAGCTCTCATTCCACCTGCCTCAGCCTCCTAAGCCATTGGATTACAGGCATGTGCCACTGAGCCCAGTTGCTATTGAAATTTTAATAAGGCTTTTATTTCAAATAATTTTAAATTCCCAGAAAATGTTGAAGACTGTCCAGAGTTCTCACAAATCTCATATCCAATTGCATTCATCTTAGATATTTCATACCACTATGGTACATTGGTCATAATCCAAGAACAAAAGTTGTTACATTATTACCATCAAGAGTCCATGCTTAATTCAGAATTCCTGAATTTCAACACAATCTCTTTATATATGTTCCAGGATCTCATCCAGGACACTATACTTCATGTAGTTATCATGCCTCCCCAGGCTGTCCAAAACATAACATTCCTTTAGACACTTCCTGCCTCACCTTGACAGGTCTGAGGTCCATTGATTCATGGTGATATAAATAAATAATTTAATAATAAATAATAAAAATAGTGAGAAGACGAGATGATCCTCTATGCAGAGGAATTACAAATAATTTATATGAATAATTGCATCAGTCATAATATTTACTTTCTGTATTTTTTTGATGCTTTGACATTCATATCCTTGCTCATTCTGAACACACAAATTCCTCCCAGGGTTATCTAATTGCCACAGAAAATAAATAACTTGCCTGAAAGCACACATATGCAAACCAACCACGACACAGCCGACAGCTCCCAATCACTTCCTTAATTTAACTGTGGCACATCAAGCCAATGTTTTCCCAAGTCACTAGTTTCCCTATTTAAATCCTACAGAGACCCAGCACAGTCAAGAGTCTATCATAATCATGTAAAGTAGGCAATACTAACTTTGCTTACCCTTCACCTTTTGAATGAAAACCACAATGAGGACTTCTGTCTGTTTCCCTCATGCTCTTTCTGCTTCCTGAATGGTCCTGCCGCTTGTCCATGTGGCACTCTATGGCATGGCATGTCCCCTTTGGAAACTGAGTAATGGCTCTTCCTGAAAAATGACTGCTTCCATATCTGTTATCTTAGCATATCTGATTAAACAAACCATGGGAACATTTTTAAAAAGCACTGTGTTCTCACGGTGTTTGGATATCAAAACTCAAAATCATACACCTGAGATATATACTTTTATATTTGGTAGCTACACTTCAAAAATATTGGAAATGAATAAACATTAAAAAATTAAATTTAGAAATGTACTCTATTTTAAAAAATATTTTCAAGAAACTATTTGAATATTAACTATTTTCTAAGTCCTGAATCCATTTCTACCAGTGTCAAAGAACATTCTCCAATAACAAAAATATTGAATAAGTAATAGTTGAAAGTGAATTAAACTACAATCTATCTAAATTAGAACTTAAAATGCCATTGCCAAATAACATCAAAACATTAAAATATCCAAAGGAAACCCAATATTCTACTTAGAATTTTTTAGTCATGAAAATACTTCATATTAGATCTTATGAGATACAGTAAGAGATATTCAAAAGAAGGTAAATCCTTCAATGCTTGTATTTGTTAGAAAGATGAAAATTAATAATGTTTGAATTAATAATTTAGATTAAACATATCAGTGGAAATCCACAATCGAAAAAGAGAAGAGCAAAAATTACTGCAATGGAATTATACTCAATGAAATTATACTCAGAAATTTGTTGAAAAGAAAAATTCAGTAGCAATAGAAATGGAAAGACAACATGGGTAATTTCCCAAAGTATCAACGTTATACACTAAATAGTATTTAAAATACAGGAGATTATTAGAAAAAAAATGTTATGCAATCACCTTCGAATTTAGAAAAAGTAATTGGGAAATGTGTCTTCAACAATTAACTTATTACTATAGAAACGAAAGGAAAGACTAATTTTTATTTATTTATATTTTTTGGTACTGGGAATTGAACTCGGGGGTACTTGACCACCAAGCTACACCCCCAGCTCTGTTTTGTATTTTGTTTAGAGACAGGGTCTAACTGAGTTGCTTAGTGCCTCATGGTTGCTGAAGCTGGCTTTGAAATTGTGATCCTCCTGTCTCAGTCTCCCTAGCTGCTGGGATTATAGGCGTTCACCATTCAAAAACACAAGACACACAATTTTACAAAGTAATTTCTAACAAAAATAAAGGACAAATTATTTCAGATTAGGATTAGGATGTAAATATAGTGTTCCCTAATTCACTTATTTGAAGGTAATACATATTTGAGAACAATAAAAACAAATAAGAATTCATAATCAATAAGAGCCAAATTCACTTATACATATTGATACCATAATTTTAAAGAAAATCATTTAAAAATAAACACAATATTTACATATTAAAACAGAAATCATGAGCAATTGGAATCACATCAATTGGAAACGGATGATACAATATGTTTTTAAAAATCTGTGAGTAATCCATTGCATCACTTATTTCATAAGGAAAACCGATTGATGATATCAGTGCATAAAACAATAACATTACTCATTTTAGAAAGCCCGCAGGAAGCTGTGCTTATTTAAGAAAGATACCATAACATTTTCTGTAAAATTACAAAAGTATGTATCATCTTTTGTAGTTGATATTGTATGGCAGTTCATACTAGCAGGAAAAATTAAAAACAGAAAAAAGATATAAGATTCAAAATGACGAGAAAAAATGATAATTATTAACAGGCAATTGAAAGGTACATGTAAAATTCCACAACATTAACAGACATATTATTTTCATAGATGCCATAACTTATTAAGGTAGCTAAATATAAATTTATAAAACTCAGTCACATTTCTGAATATGACCCTCAATAAGCAAGCAAATAATAAATATGAAAATGTTAAAATGTATATCTTTAAAAATATAAATTAATATAAAAAGTGCAACAAAATATTTACAATTGCTTTATGTAGATAATTTGTCTTTTTGTGTTTGTTGAAATAGTACACAAAAGAAACCTTTAACTGAGATATATGCCATATTCATACATAGAAAACTCAATATCACACACATCCATATCCCCCCCAAAATTTACTAGTTTTAATCTTTCTAAAAATAATGTTAGCAAATATTTTTAAATAAATTTACATAGCAATTGTGAAGTATTTTTTTTGAAAAAGTAAATAGTCAAAAATATCCCAAATGATTCTGAAGAAATAGATACAATTATGAATATTGATTGCTCTAGCATGGATAATTTATTGTGGTGATCCAGAATCAGAACTAGATTTATGATGATTTTATTTATTATATGACACATGTAAATTCGGAACAGTGGAGGAAGAATCAACAATTGTGCTGTGACAACTGTCTATTCTTATGAAAAAAGCAAAATATGGATACATTACATCATAACTAAAATAAATTACATTTGTTAAAATTTTAAATGCACAAAGAAACAATTATATAAATCTTTGAATTTCAGAAGAAAATACCTGACAAGAGCTTTATTAGTCTAAGGTATGAGTGTTATCTACTATGTGAGATAAGCAAGAATAATAATACACATGCTTAAAAAAATTATACTGCAGTAAAACTAAAGTTTAATAGTTCTTAAATGATAATACTAAAAAAATCAAAAGAAATGCACCACCACTTTTCTAATAGATGACATGTTCCACATTAATTAATATCAAGATTTTATGACTAATTTCTACTGATAAATAAAGACAAGCAATAGCAAAACAGGCAAATGATAGGAGAAGGCAATGCCTAAGAGAAGATGTCTACTTTACAAAATGTATGAAAATTTCTGAAGGAAATGAAATAAAAATTTACAGTTGGTGTAGAAGACAATTTTAATACACAAAGTTACATGTAGGGAGATTGTTACAGAAATGGAAACTCATATACTGCTAATGAAATGTTGCATAGATTTGTTATGAAGTGTTTTTATTTTGTGGTTATTAGATATTCTGAATGAGGTCTAGTCTGAAGGCCAGGAGGATTAAGATCCAAAATAAGTTAATGTTTTGGTTCAAAGTCTCTTACACTGAAAGAATGCTCTTACTGTGGAAAGTCAGGTTCTTATAGTAGTCAGACCTTCAACGGAGTGGGTGAATTTGTTCATGTTAGGGAGAACAATCTGCTTCACTCTATCTATTGATATAACATTAGACTTAACCCCAAACACCCTCACATACACACCCAGAATAATGTTTGTTATAATTTGGATCTGAAGTGTCCCTGTAGGTAGTTGGATGGTGGAAATGTGTTGAAAGCCACAGCCAAAGGGGCCCCAACAAACTTCCAGCTGATTGGCTCACCGTGGCCCCAGCAAACTTCCAGCTGCCAGCTGATTGGCTCCTCTGCGGTGATGCTCATTGGGCTGTTTCTCCGCCCTTTCAGACCACGGAGCTGCTCACTGGGGGACTCTTTTGGCTCGGCCCACAAGACCCAGCCAATCGGCCTCAAGAGTGGGTGTTGAAAGGCTCCCTGGAAGCCAGTCGTGGCAGTTGGGCTTTGAGGGAATTCCTGAAGAGCTAGTGTGGTGTGCGTGTGTTCTAAAAATAAAGTTCGTTTGTGCTTGAAAAGTGGCTCATGAATTGTGCCCAGCCAGACTACCGCAGAAATGTACAGGGAAGCATTCCTCTGGTGGGCAAACTCCCAGGGGGTAACAGACACTCTGTTTCCCAGGCTTGGAATGCCCAGCAGTTTCTCCTTGAAGCTAGTAAGATAACTATACAGGGGCACTATCTAGTTACTATGGTAATGTCCTTAGAGAAAAAGGCTAGGGTCTTATCAGCCTGGACTTTGAACTCAGTTATCTAGCACCTGGGATGACTGAGGAATTAAAGGAATACTAAATAATAATGTGGTCACAGCATTAATAAGCTAATATAACTTTTGATACAAATAAACCCAGCTGCGTGGAGGAGCTGCCACTTCTTTTCCTGCCTCTGCATCTTGTCTCTGTATCTTCTTTTATTTTCCTTACACTGTTCCCCCAAAACACATGTGGTAAAGAATTGGTCACCAGCCTGAGGCACTATTGGGAGATGATAGAACCTCTGGGATATGAGACCTCCTGAAAAGAAGATAGAATACCAGGGATGTGCTCTGGAAGAGAATATTGGGACCATGGCCTTTTCTCTCTCTGCTTCCTGGCTGCCACGAAGGTGAGCAACTTCTCTACCATGCACTCCCTGGCATGATGTACTGTGCTGGGACAGGCCCAAAGTCACGATGTGATGACCATGGACTGCAACCTTTGAAACCATAAGTCAAACTATTCTTTTCTGCTGATAAGGTGATTATTTCAGGTATTTTGTCATAGGGATGAAAAGTTAACAATGTTTAACCAAATATCTGGGCACCCTATAGCCCAGTCACCTTGACACATAAAATTAACCACTATAATGAGTGAAAACAAAGTGGACATACACTTTTTCTTTTTCTTTTTTTAATACTCTATAATGAATTAGTTGGAATAATATATTTCCATTGCTTTTGGATTTGAGTGAATTTTATGAGGAGATGAATGGGATGTAGTATAATAAGGAATGGTATAGAACTTGAAGATGCTTAGAACATATGTCCATCTCAAGGCATTCAAATTCAAGCATTTTTACCGCACTATAAAAGTTAAGGAATGTATTTTGTCAGATTACACAAAGTCTACTGATTATATTGTGGTACTTGGAGAAATAAAACCATTTATAATTATTTTCTTTGTTCTCCTTTTATATCTTATTTTTTTTGGTATGTTCTATTGCAATATTATATGACACACTAGAATTTATAATAATGATGTATTTGCTACACAGTCTATCCATTATTAATCTAAAGTCACAGTTCAGTTTTTGTTGTATAAACATAAAATTATTTTAATTTTGATATTTAATACTCTGCCATTTCTTTGTATTATCTAATGTAATTATTTGTTCATTCAATTTAAAATTTTTGAGTCAGTATATATTACACTTGGTTTTCTTGTATACATCATGTGTGTTTTTTTAAAACAAATTGAGAAATATTTTTTCCTAATCTAAAATCATGCATTGTGGGCTGGGGATGTGGCTCAAGCGGTAGCGCGCTCGCCCGGCATGCGTGCAGCCCGGGTTCGATCCTCAGCACCACATACAAAGATGCTGTGTCCGCCAAAAACTAAAAAATAAATACTAAAAATTCTCTCTCTCTCTCTTTCCCTCTCTAAAAAAAAAATAAAATAAAATCATGCATTGTAGATATAATAGATATTAATCCTAACTATGCTATATTTCTTTGTATTATAATTAAGTTTATAATACATATTAATTGTATTTTCCTTTTGAGTTTGTGATCCCTTCTCGTCTTTAGCTCCATTGATGAATGCTCTAATAATTGTTAGACATAGTGAAAATATTACTTTTTGTTCTTTAAATTAGACTAGCAATTCAATTGCTTATCTAAAATAAAAGGAATTTGCAGCTGGTTTATTCTTTATGCATGGCTATTATACATAAAGAAAACTATGTAAATATGAATTTCAATATTGATGAGTTATCACAAAGTGAATTTGAGCATTTAAATCTCAAATCTTCATCCTTCCTCTCCCCAAAGGCCAGGGTTATTCTAATTTCTAAATCTAAAGATTACATTTCTTATTTACCACAGTTAACATAAATGTATTTGTAGAACATTCACCATTTTGCCTCTGGCTTCCTTAGCTTAACATTTTGTTTGTGAGATTCATCCATGTTATTGCTTCTAACAGTAAATAATATATTTTTATGACTATAGCATATTTCATCACAAAAATATATTTTTTTCTAAATAGTATTTATTGAATAACAGAATTTATTAACTCTGATTTTAATGTGGCATTTTATCAATCATTTTGTTATGGTGGTAACATATTTAATTTGTTAGTAAATATTTCTCAAACCCACATTTATATGCATGCTACTGGGGATGGTCATTTTAAGGGTCAACTTGTTTTTGAATGAGACTGACATTTTAGTCAATAGACTAAACAATACCTCTGTAATGTGGGTGGGATGTAAGTAATCAGTTGACAGCCAGCAAGGAACAAAGGGTGATCTCCCAAGTCAGAGAGAATCCTCCTTCTGCTGGTCTTCAACTGGTAATGTCAGATCTTCCTAATTGCACTGCATTTTCTTTATTTGGAACTCAGTGAGGACATGAGCTCTGCAGATTTTGAACTTACCATCACCCACGATCACATAAACCATTTCCATATAATAAGTCTCTTTACATATTTCTTATTAGTTCTTTATCTTGAGGATTCTAACACATTACCATGCTCTTATTTGAGCAGCTTAATTGCTATGTCTTTGACATTTAGACCTATAGTCTACCTGTAGTTGATTTTTTTCCTCTCACATGAAGTAATGGGCTTCAGAAAGTTATTTAGATATTTTGCATAAATTTATGCAAATAGATAAATTAGCATAAATGATATCATATATAATCTTATAGTTCTAGAAAATTTCTGGAAGAAACACCAGGATCTATTAAAAGTGATTATTCAGGACAGTAAAATGTATACTTTATCAAATATAGGGGATATGAATTTTAACTTTATATGTATCAAGCAGAATATACAGACTTAAAATCTGTCTCTTGCCCAATAGATCTCAAATATCATGATTTTGTAGGGTACCAGAAAAGACTGAGATGAAAAATGCAACAGAAGGAGCCTTTCAGGAAGCCAATGCTATCTTTTCTCTTTCCCATTGTTGTGGCGAAGATAAAAATTATAAAACATTCTTCTTGCTGAGAGTCATTACATCTCTTCTAACATGCCACTTGGATGGCTCTGAAGAACAGCGTGATCCTAAATAGTTACACTGGCTGTTTTTTTTTTTCTCCAAATAACTTGATACAGAAAATACGTGCTGTGAATAGGCCAAGTAATAAAACCTAAAGGAATTAAAATCTTCTTTTATAAGCCTCCTGTGATTTCCAATAGACAAAACTAATTTAGTCAAGACCAGGTCAGGTTTGATTTGCTTATTTTATGGTATGACACAACATTGAGGGAGTTTTTGAAATAAACCTATAAACACTTACTGTGCCTGATGGACTTTCAAAGCCAATATCTTAATGATTCAAAGCATAAGAGTGAAGATTCTTGCAATATGATCTGAGAATACGAAACCACTTTAGTGCAATACATGTTAACACTTAGCTTGTTCTATCGTGGAAAAGAATGGAATTGTGTAGTAATCTAAAAATGATGGCTGTATCCTTTAGTCTAGCATAATCAAAGTTTAAGTCTTGTAAAGAAAATTTACAATTAATAAGAGAATGAAGAATAAATAAAAATATACATTTTTCACCATATGTGTATATATATATATATATATATATATATATATATATATATATATATATTCACTTATGTTGTTAAAATGATGCAATTGATCAAGTTGAGTATTAATCTAAAGATGAATTGTGTGAGACAAAAACTTATGGAATTATACTACTACTAGCATTTAGGCAAAATTTAGGGTTTGCTCTGACCCATTATTATAGTTCCACATTTTCCATTCTATATAAAATGATGGGACATAATGGGTTAAGTGGAAGTGAGGTTTATTATTCAGTGACTGAAATTTGGGGTCCTAACTGGGCATGGATCATGGCAATAATTATGAATTTTCTAAATAAGTTAAAATTTCTGATATCTCTAAGTGAGATCAGAGTGCTAAGTAGGATGATGGCACTCATTTTCTTTGAAGAAAGAGCACTGGGTGGGTGCCCTTTGTGAGGGTGTAGGTTAGTGTTAGGGATAAGTGACCTGGAGCTGTGGGATATTATTAACTGAGAAGCCTACATGAAGGAAAGCACCTCACTCCAACGTTATCTCTAGGCCCGTGTTCTAACTTGAAGAAGATTTTCTATCATAATTGATTTGTGTTTGCTAAGGAATTTGTGCTTTTCTCTGCTGATGTCTTCAGGAAGTTATTGCAGTCAAAAGGACCTGGCACCAGGGGATTGCATATTTGTGTGATATGGCAGTTCAGTACCAAGAAACGTTTTTATTTCCTCATTTTTTAAATTGGTGCATTATAGTTGTACATATCGACAGGTTTTGCCGTTATATACTCATACGTGCACACAATATAAAAATCTAATTTGGCCAATATCACTCCTCAGAATTTCCCCCCTCCTTCCGTAACCTCTCACCCAAGTTCCTTTTCTCTACTGATCTCCCTTTGATTTTTAGGTGATCTACCTCCACCTTGTCCTTTTTCTTCTCTAGCTTCTGCATGTAAGAGAAAACATAAGACTCTTAACCTTCCAAGTTTGACTTATTTCTCTTAACATGATGGTCCATTCATTTTTCTCCAAATGCCATAATTTCATTTTTCTATATGGCTGAATAAAATTCCATTGTGCATATGTACCACATTTTCTTTATCCATGCATTTATTGATGGACACCTAGGTTGAGTGCCAAGAAAATTTTATGCATCAAGATTAAGAAGTTGTCCTAGAAGTCTGGGGATGTAGCTCCCTAACAGGTGAGGCCCTGAGATTGAACTTCAGCCATGAAAGATGAATGTAGAGATAGATTAAAAATCACCAATCCTGGGCTGGGGTTGTGGCTCAGCAGTAGAGTGCTCGCCTAGCACGTGCAAGGCCCTGGGTTCCATCCTCAGCGTCACTTAAAAATAAATAAATGAAGGTATTGCATCCAATTACAACTAAAAAAAAATAAATATTAATAAAAATCGTAAATCCTGAGCTGGACCAGATTACATTGTTTCTTTCCCCTATAAACATCTTTTAAACTGAAGTCAAAGGAGCAACTCTCTAGAGAAATAAGTAATGTGAGATCTTTCATGTGTTTTAAGCTGGGTTAGCTAAGAAGATTCTTGGTAGCCTTGTGAAAAGAATCATTTTGCTTGAGAATGAAGCAGACTCCCAGATAAGAAATTGTCCTGAAGAAAGTACTATGTGTGTCAATTGAATCAATAGTATATCTCTAGGCACGTCATACTCTCATTTTGATTTGACAATAAAGGTAAAAATATTAATGAATATTTTCATGTCTCGAGATACAAGAAAATAAAAATGTGACTCTCAGACATATTGGGCATTAAACAGCAGAAGAGACATTATGACTGCTATTGAGAGAAAGGTAGATTTTCCAACTTCAGGCTGCATAACACAATTAGCAGGTCATAATCTAAGACCTTCATGTCACTATCTACAGAGGTCCAGGTAATGGTATTGGTGGTGGGATTTCCAGACTGAATGGGATCTCACCTTTGAGCCGTGGGCACTGGTACATCCTAGTGAGGAATCTGATGGATGCTTTAAGACTCTCATAGTAGGCATTACAGAAGGGATCTGAAATAGGAGATCTTACAACATATCTGACCCCCTAGGCATGACGGATGATACAGTGGATAAGAAGCCTGTAAGATTATGTACTAATGAAAGTCAGCCCTGGGTGATGGTAGGATTGGGAGTGGACAGGCACAGAGTTAATGCTGAAGATTCTGTCTATGTTCACTCTTCTAGTTGGTGGACTTCAGAAAAGTGGTTTTCATATATTAGTACATTATTCAAGTGCCATGAAATTTTATTTTCTTTCTAAAAAATCTGAAATAATCCTTAAACATATTTATTATCAGTATAAACATTTTAAATTATATAATAATCTTTCAAAATATGTCATGCCAACTATAATCTATTTTCTTTTGTTGGTGAAACTTCCACCTAATAACTACAATAGCCAACAGAATACTTTACTCTATTTACTATTATAGTGAAGATGTAGATCTCTCATCTATCCATCTATGTATCCATCTATTTATCACTTACCTACCTATATTATGAACCCATTGTTTTATGTGTAAATCTTGACACAAACAGTATTTCAAAATCCCATTACACTTTACCTGGGAAAGCAGCTGTTTGTATTATAAAATATATATATAGGGATATACCTCAAGGAAATGAGAAAAATTGGGGAAGAAATACTCCATAAAATACTGCTTTGTGATACCAAGAATGACATGAGTTGGATGACAAAGATTAATACTTTATTTTAGAATTCTGCCATGAATCATGTCTATAGCAGTGAAAACTATGGGAGTATTATTTGTTTTTTAAATATGAAATTGAGTTGACTTTCCTTGGATATTACAAATCAGTACTAAAACCAACACAAAATTACCTTTATGTCTCTTTCACCTTATAGTATTCCAGATTTGGACAAAAACTTTGAAAGTTCATTTGCCTGTCTCCTGACTAAAAAAAAGATACTTTTTCAAAGGAAGCTAGGCATATGCCTCAAAGCAAACATGACTTAATTTGTACGGTATGAAACAATATTACAACAAAAGAAATGAGAAGTGGGCTAAAATATGCTACACCTAGAAATCAATGCCTTCCTTTGTTTTAGAGTTATAGTCTTTCTTCCCTTTAACCACTTGTTCTTAAATAAAACATAATTTTAGAAGAAAATTTTCCACTTAATGTCAGAAAGAAAGAATGCTTGCTTGCAAACATGATAATGATACTTTCCTGGGAATTGGTTTTAGCTTACTTAGTCTCAACTAATTATGTCTGTGTGTATGTAGATACATAGATTCAGAGAGAGACAGAGGCAGGGTGAGAGACAAATAAGAAAGATTTATTAATGTGTCACAATATCCATCAAATTTCAGTTTTCCACATAAATGATGAAGGATGATAATACAAAAATCATTTTTATGGCTTTATGGCTTCCATTTGAGTACCATGTGAAAAATTCAGTTCAACAGTGCAGCTTGAGACCATCTTTTCTAAGACTCAAAAAACTGTACTTTATGCAGTTGCCCTCATATTTACCTTTTCCCTGACATTTCTTCCTGCTGAGATTCATTTAAGAAAATATTGGCAAAGACACCGAGATATGGCAGATACTGAATTAATGTTAATCCCCTTAAGTTTTGATATTTTCAATTATAATAGAAAGGGCTGTAAAACCCATTTCCCTTTTATTTCCTCAAGGTTGAAATTACAGGTGTTTGCCAAGACAAAGTTTGTCTGAGGTCCATTAAGGGATTTACATATCTACTCTTTCAAATTAAAGTAACAGAATTTTGAATGCAAATGTCAATCCCTTCTCATCTTTATTCATGTGTTAATAAAAAACATAAAGCATTTTATCTAGAAAATTGAACTCAGCCTATAAAAATAAACTCTAGTTATTTTATTAGAGACCAAAAATGAAATCTACCTAGTAAATTACAAGTGTATTACTCTTATCATCATAACATCTGATATTTACCATCAGTACCTGTTTGTCATAGTAAGATGGAGCCCTTGAAATTAAAACTATAACTTAATTTTGGTTCTTCTCAATTATTTCAGTTTTTAATTTTTAAATTTATTATTATATTATTGGTAAATGGCTAGGAATATCTGGAGTCAGGCTATCTGAATTCAATCCCCTTGTGAAACCATAGATAATTACTTATTCCATGTGTCAGAAATTTTGATGATAAGAGATATCACATAGGAAGGTTCTGAAAGAGACATGAGATGAGAGGCTAATAAATGTAAGTTATTTATTCTCCTTACACTTAGTGAGTAATGAACATAAATGTTTACATGATAAATTTCTACTCAAACACAGATTACACAAGTGCACTTCTATTACTTCTAATGTTATTGTTTTGGTCATAACTCATGTTGCCACATTTAGCCAATTCAATGATTGCAAGAGTTGAATATTGCCTATGGAAATTTTTATTGATTTATTTGTTTTATTTATTTTTAAAGACACAGACATATTTACTTAGGCAAGTAAATACACATTCAAGGGACAATGTATGCCATCTCCAGAGGGAGTATTAGCCCCTTGTGGAATTTTTTAATAAGAACATTAAAATAATACTTCAATTTTAAGTAAAACGAATTTAATACTCAAGGTAATTTATTCTTAATGGAAGCCTTTTGTTTATATGCTAGCATGGAGAATATTTGAAAATTTCCCTAGAAAACTGCTTCCACTATTCTGTTTCTTATTTTCTGCTTACCCCATAGTAAAGAAAATGCCTTATATTGTGGACAGAGCTAGGACTATAATGTTGAACCACATGATGTTATAAAAGAGAAAGTTCATGCACAAATTTGAATTTTAAAATGAAGGTGACAAAAAGATCATATAAGCCCTCAATGATACTATGTTGCCTCTAATAGCACTGCCAGGACAAATTGTTTAAAATTTAGCAGGAAACCAATTATTATACTGATCAGAAAAAGATACCATAAATATACACAACTGAATTTTATTATATTTTATTTTTACTTTCAATTGATACATAAAAATGACATATTTGTGGTATACCACATGATGTCTAATATGTTATGTTATGCATTTTATAATGTTCAAATTAGGGTAAACCAAGCCCATTGTGGTGGGTGAAACAGGCCTATAATCCTAGCAACCTGGGAAGGTGAGGCAGGAGGAGCACAAGTTGGAGGTCAGCATCTGCAACTTAGTGAGGCCCTAAGTAACTTAGCCAGACCCTGTCTCAAAATAAAAACTAAAAAGGACTTGGGATGTGTTTCAGTAGGAAAGCACCCCTGTGTTCAATCCCTGGCTAAAAAACCAAACCAACCAATCAAACAAACAAAAAAAATCTCAGTACACCTAGTATGGTAAACCTCTATTTTCAAACATTTATCATTTTTGTATGGTGAAAACATTATAAAATCCTTTCTTTTGTTTTTTTTTCTTCTAAACAAGCAGTAGTACAGTTACCATTATCTATCAATACCCTACTGTGCAATCGAAAATCATAACTTTTATTTATTGACTATCTATAAATTAGTTCCCATTAATTGACCTCCCCTAAGCCTCCCTTTCTCTTATCCTCCTCAGATTCTGGAGACTACCATTTTATTTTCAACTTCTAAGAAATCAATGTTTGAATATTCCACATTCGAGTGAGGACATGTGGTACTTGTCTTTCTGTGCCTGGATTATTTCACATAAATGTAATAACCTCAAGTTCCATCCATATTATTGCAAATGATAGGATGTCATATTTTTTATGGCTAAATAGTATTACCTTGTGTATATGTACCACATTTTCATCATTCAGCATTCAAAGTGTGAAAAAAACACATTGAAGAAGGAACAATCCTGTTAAAAAGTGATTATGAGAAAATTTAATATCCATATGCAAAAGAATAAAACTAGATCCTCATCTCTCACCAGCTATAAAAATCAATTTAAAAATGTAATAAATCCTAAAGGAATGACCTCAAACTATGAAAGTACTAGAAGAAAGCAGAGGGTGATAATTCAGGATACTGTAATGGCAAAGGTTTTTGGAGGAGACTCCAAAGCACAAGAAACAAAAGAAATATGGCCAGCTTCTACAGAGGAAAGGAAACAATTATCAGAGCAAGAGACTTTCTACAGAATGGGAGAATTATTTGCAAACTACACCTGACAATGGGTTCATTGTCACTCGGTCCAATAGCAAAATGCACACAGTTCAATAGCAAAATAACCAATAATCTGATTAAAATGGGCAATAAATATAAATAGATATTCTTTCAAGGTATACATACAAATGACTACAAGGCACATAAAAATGCTCAACACTATCAATAATCAGGGAAACGGAAAATCAGAATGACAATGAGATATCACCTCACCCATTAAAACTGGTTTTCAGTAGGCAGATTTCCTTCTAGGACCTTGATTTTGTTCCATTGGTCTGTCAGTTCAATTTTTTTTGCCTGTGGATCATACTGTTTTAATAAAACATACTTTGTACTATGTTTTGTTTTGTAGTCAAGCAGTGTAATGAACCACGCTTTGCTTTTTTTTCCCTCACAATTTCTTTGGATATTTACAATTTTTTTTTTGTTCAACCTGAACTTTTTTCTGTTTTGTTTGTTTGTTTGTTTGTGCTAATTAGTTATATATAACAGTAGAATGCACTTTGTTACTTCATACATAGATGGAGTATAATTTCTCATTCTTCTGGTTATACATGATGTAGAATCCCACCGGTCATATAGTTATATATGCAGGGTAATAATATCTGATTCATTCTGCTTTCCTTCCTACCCCTTCCCCCTTTCCTTCCCTTCATCCCATATCTACCTAATTTAAAATAACCCTATTCTTCCCTAGCCAACTCCCTTACTGTGAATTAGCATCCACAGATCAGAGAAAACATTCAGCCTTCTCCCCGCCACCTTGGGATTGGCTTGTTTCACTTAGCATGATAGTTTCATCCATTTACTTGCAAATATCACAATTTCTTCATTCATTCATCTGCTGAAGGGCATCTAGGTTGGTTCCACAGTTTAGCTATTGTGAGTTTATGTGGATGTGTCACTGCAATATGCTGATTTTAAATCCTTTGGTATAAACTGACTAGTGGGATAACAGTGTCAAGTGGTGGTTTCATCCCAAGTTTTCTAAGAATCTTCACAGAACTTTCCAAAGTGGTTGCACCAATTTGCATTCTCACCAGCAATGTATGACTGTACCTTTTTACAAACATCCTTGCCAGCATTTTTGTTGCTTATATTCTTGATAATTGCCATTCTTACTGGGATGAGATGAAATCTAAAAGTAGTTTTGATTTGCATTTATTTAATTGCTAGAGATGTGGAACATTTTCTCATATATTTGTTGATCTATTGTATTTCTTCTTCTGTGAAGTGTCTGTTTAATTCCTTAGCACATTTTTTATTGGGTTATTTGTGCTTTTTTTATGTTGTTTTGAGTACTTTATGTATCCTGGAGATTAATGCTCTATCTAGGGTGCCTTTGGTAAAGATTTTCTCCCATTCTCTAGGCTCTCTCTTCATGTTATTGATTGTTTCCTTTGATAAGAAGAAGTTTTTTAGTTTCAATCCATCGCGTTTATTGATTCTTGACTTGATATGACAAAGAGAAATAAACTAAGACATACAAATAGGAACAAAACAAGACAAAACAAACAAACAAAAACCCCTCAAACTATTACTATTTGCTGATGACATGATCCTATATTTAGAAGATCCAAAAAATTCCACCATAAAACTTCCAGAACTCATAAATGGATTCAGAAAGTAGCAGGACATAAAATCAGCACCCATAAAGTGAACACATTCCTAAACATCAGTGATGAATCTACTGAAAGAGAAATCACAAAAACTACCCCATTCAAAATAGCCTCAAAAAAGCCACAAAACTTGGGGATCAATCTAACAAAAGAGGTGAAAGACCTCTACATTGAAAACTACAGAACACTAAAAAAAGAAATTGAAGAAGACCTTAGAAGATGAAAAGACCTCTCATGCTCCTAAATAGGCAGAATTAATATTGTCAAAATGGCCACACTATCATAAGATTTATACATATGTAATGCAATTCCTATTAAAATCCCAATTTCACTCTTCACATAACTAGATAAAGTAACTATTAAATTCATTTGGAGGGGCTGGGGTTGTGGCTCAGTGGTAGAGTGCTCGCCTAGCACATGCAAGGCCCTGAGTTCAATCTTCAGTACCATATGAAAATAAATAAGTAAAATAAAGGTATTGTGTCAAACTACAACTAAAAAATAAATATTAAAAAATCATTTGTAAAAATAAGAGACCCAGAATAGCTAATGCAACCCTTAGCAAGCAGAGTGAAGCAAGTGGCATCACAATACCAGACCTTAAACTATACTATAGAGCCATAGTAACAAAAACTGCATGATATTGTCACCAAAGCAGACACATAGACTAATGGTAGAGAACAGAAGACACACATGAATACAGTTACTTCATACTAGACAAAGGCGCCAAAAACATTCAGTGGAGAAAAGATAGCCATTTCAACAAATGGCGCTGGGAAGATTGGAAATCCACATGTAACAAAATGAAATTAAATCTCTCTCTCTCACCTTGCATGAAACTCAAAGTGGATCAAAGACTTTGGCACTATAACTGAGACATTGTACCTAATAGAAGAAAAAGTATGCCCAAATCTTCACCATGTCAGCCTAGGATCTGACTTCCTTAACAAGACTCCACGTGAACTTTAAGGTGGCTTTTTCTAGTTCTGTAAGAAATGTCATTGATATTTTTGGTAGGGATGGTATTGGGTGTGTAGCTTGCTTTGGGTAGTGTGGACATTTTAACAATATTGATTCTTCTAATCCATGAACACAACATCTTTTTCCATTTTTTGTATCCCCTTCAATTTTTTTTTCATCAGTGTTCTGTGCCTTTTATGATAAAATTTTTCCAGTTTGATTAAAGTTATACCTAGGTATTTTTATTTTTTGTAAATACTGTTCAATTATTTTCTTATTTTTTACATAATTTGCTATCACTGAATGATAATGCTATTACTTTTACATTCTGCAACTTTTGCTGATTTTGTTATTTCTGATATTTTTTTTTTGGTAGAATCGTTGGTGAAAAATATTTTTAATTTCCTTTGTATTCAATTAATAGTATTTTGTTGTAGTTTTTTCATCTATGTTCCTTACAGATATTATAGTGTGGATTTCTTTTATGTGTGTGTTGTTTGTGTGTTTGTGTGTGTGTATTTGTGTATCCCTTTCTGGTTTAGTTTTAGGGTAATGCTGGCCTTATATAATCAGTTTCAAAGTATCCCCTTCTCTTTGTTGTCATTTTCCAAAAGTGACAATTTGACTCCCTCCTTTCCGATTAGTATGCTCTTTATTTCTTTCTATTACATGATTGCTGTGGCTATTGTTGGCATAATTATAGCCACCTTCCTTTCCCCACACCCATTTTATGAATACTGTTCTTATTCTGAGGAAACAGAAACTTGCCAGAGGTAAAAACTTACTGATCTAGAGACATGCTGGTCTCTCTGTTCTCTCTTTGAGAGATAAATGACCTGCCCATCTCCGTTCCCAAGAAACAGAAACTTGCCTTCTACAAAATTAGGTGATGATTGCTACACCAGTCTCAAGGGCGAAACCTGACCCTAATGCAGGGCCATGATTCTAGCCTGTAAAAAGTAACACTCAAGAGGGAGCTGTTTCTGCTACTGCTGCACGCTCTCTTGCTCTCTCTCTCTGTCCCTTCCTCCCTCCCTCCCTCCCTCCCTCTCTGCAGAGTACCCCTCAGTTCTCTGACAATAATCAGCTTAGTGTCCTAGTTGTGTTTGATCAGTCCAGCTAGGTCTTCAGAACTATGTTGAATAAAGGTGGAAGTGGGTACCCATGTCTTATTTCTGATCTTAGAAAGGAAGCCTTCTGCTTTTCCCCATTAAGTACGATGTTAATTGTGTGTTTGTTGTACCTGGTCTTTAGCAAATTGATATTTGTTCTTTCCATATGTAATTTGTTCCAAGTTTTTATCATGAAGTGATGTTTAATTTTAACAAGTGTATTTTCTGCTTCTATTTAGATGGTCATGTGTCTTTTTTCCTTCATTATTTTGATGCTTTATATCGTATCTATTGATTTGCATTGTTATGATTTACATATGAGGTATTCCCTCCAAAGCTTGTTTATAACACAATCCTAGAGGGTTTAGAGGTGAAATGATTGGGTTCTGAAAGGCTTAAACTAAGCAGTGCCTTAATCCCTTGATAGGGATTAACTGGGTGGTAACTGTAGACTGGTAGGGAGTGGCTGGAGGAGATGGGTCATTGGTGACATGACTTTGGAGTATAATATTTTGTCCCTAGAAAGTGGAGTGTTCTCTCTCTCTCTCTCTCTCTCTCTCTCTCTCTCTCTCTCTCTCTCTCTCTCCTTCCTGGTGCAATGTCCTGAGCTGCTTTTCTCTACCACACTTTTTCACCATGATATATTCCTCACCTAAGGACCTGAGGAATGAAGTTGGGAACTGAGATCTATGGACTGAGACCTCTGAAACTATGAGTGCCAAATAAATTTTTCCTCGTCTAAAATTGTTCTAGTCAGGTCTTTTGGTCACAGCAATGAAAAACTTACTAAAACTCATAGGTTGAACAATTCTTATGTCCCTGGGAGAAATCTCACTTGATCTTGGTGAAAAATATTTTTAATTTCCTTTGTATTCAATTAATAGTATTTTGTTGTAGTTTTTTCATCTATGTTCCTTACAGATATTATAATGTGGATTTCTTTTATGTGTGTGTTGTTTGTGTGTGTGTATTTGTGTATCCCTTTCTGGTTTAGTTTTAGGGTAATGCTGGCCTTATATAATCAGTTTCAAAGTATCCCCTTCTCTTTGTTGTTGTGAAATAATTTAGAAAGAATTGATATTAGGCGATATGGTGAATTTTACTTTAAATATACAATTTTAATTTGGAAGATTGGAGAGCCTTGGTTTTATAGAATAATCATTGGACTTAAGGTCGAAGACATGTGTTCCAAAAATAACCTTGCTGCTTGTTTCAAATTGTTAATTTAGATAAGTTTTATGTATGTTCCACGTTAGGACTGCAATGTTGCAGCTGATGAGAAATAAGGGAAAGTTGTTCATTAAGACAGTCTTCTAGGTCCTGAGCCTAATTTCTTAGGTAGCATCATGCTGAAGTGTCTGGTGTGCTGTAGTTCCTGGTTCTCAGCTTTAAACTTTAAGAAACTTGAAATTATCAATTGCTCCAAATTGGTTGATCTACATATAATTATCTCTTTATGATAAAATTCACAAAAAATCACATCTGATCTGGAAAATGATTTAAAGGAGGAGGAGAAAAAAAAGAAACAATAACAATCTTCAAATTACACTGAATTCCCAGTAAATAAATACTCTTGGGAAGACAAATATATTCAGAAGATGCTTGGTGAGCATGGAATCAGAGGAAAATAAAAGTCTAATAATAACTCAGCATAAAATAAGCCTGGTTTTTATTCTTTATATTCTAGTGTAAATTCACCCAAATTTTTATTAGAAAATTATTATTAAGTTTGATTATTCTTTAACAAATAATAACCTTAATATGAAACATTTTTGAGAACATTTTAAAGAAAATGGTGAATTGGTGATCAGTTCTGTAATTTGAAATGATTAACATGTGTTTACTACAAAGTAACAAATGATCTTATAGCTGATTTTTGCCTGTAGTGTTTGTGGTTTGATTTTAGCACACTAACGTCTGTTTTCACAATTAGTTGTGTTTTGGGAGGACAAAACACAGAAAAGGCTTCCACACTAATTGTACATAAAGTCATCACATAAATCTAGCAAATTGATATGTCCATGACCTTCAGTGAGGTCATAAACTCTATTCTAAAGTCAACCACTCACCAGGTTAAGTAGTTTGGAGCAAGTCACTTAAAAAATGCTCCATCAGAACACGCCTGTGTGCAGTTCAGATATAATGAGAATGTGTAGCAAGTTCACCAATTGTTTGGGACACACATGATAGTAGAAGAGTATCTGGAAAAGAGTTGCTGTAATTTTATATCAAGAATGACAGAAAGATCTTTTGAAAATGAACGAAAACTTGCGTTTCATACCAGAGTGGACTTGTCCATTCCTTGTAGTCATTCCTTCTCACAACTAGAAAGCTGGGGAGGTGCCTGGTGTCCTTGAAGACCTGGGTTCCCTGGGATTCCTTGTAGCCTCCAGCATATAGTAGACAGAGCACCACAGAACCTTCAGCTAAGAGCTGCTAATAGGCACAGACAAAATCTCATGGAAAAGCCAAAAGACCAGGAAATCATAGGCTAAAAATGGGAAAACCTCTCTGGTAATGCCAGTCCTCCTCCATCCAAACACACAAAGAAATCCATGCTGTGTCACATTCTAATCAAACTTCTGAAATCTAACACACACACACACACACACACACACACACACTCACACACACACACACACACAAATACCCTCAAAAGTAACTGAGAATAATAATTAATTATTGATGGGGGGAATATTGAGTGAAATCTGACTATTCATATGAATCCATGGAAACCAGAGGAAGAGCCCACCATCTTCATTTATAACAGTTTTATGGGAATATAAATCATGCATACCATTCATCTCACTAATTTTAAATATACAATTTAATGTTTCTTATGATATTTACAGAGCTCTTCCAACCAACACTTCAATCTAATTTTGGAACATTTTCATCACCGCAAGAAAAATCCAGTGTCTATCATCAGTTCCTCCTGTTCACATTCACACCACACCTCAACAATAGGCAGCTGCTACTCTGCTTTCTGTCTATAGATCTGTCTAGTCTGGACCTTTCATATGCACAAAATAAAATATTATTTGGTAGTTTTTGACTGGATTTCTTCACTTACCCTAATAGTGTCAAGGTTCAAACATGAAGTATTATTTCCATATTAAAAAATATCATTACTGCATTTTTATTATTAAATAATATTCCCTTGTATAGATACATGCATAGTTGGTTTATCCCTTCATGTTGGTCAACAAATTTTTTTCTACTTCTTATAAATGATAATTAATGTTGCTATGAATATTTATATACAAAATTTTATGCATATGGATTTTTTCTATTGTTGGAAATACCTAGAATATACCTAGAAATTGAATAGCTAGGTAACAGAATAACTACATCTTTAGCATTTTGAGGATTGCCAACAGGTTCCTCTGTTTTTTTTTTTTTTTTTTGGCAAAATACATTTTAGAATAAAAATGTGTTCAACTATTAATAGCAGATATTTTTATTATGAATGGCAGTGTTTTCCACACTTATATTTATTGAGAAGATTAATAATGTGTTTTTATTTTAATTATTCTGTCCCAAATTAGAAGTATCTTTCTTCTTCAATTTAGTACTATCAGAACTCATTTACACTTATTTTCCATGTTCTTTTCCTAATATCAATTAACAAAAAAATATGATCAGTTTAATGTATAGGGCCTTTTTTAACAAAAAACGGACATTGAAATTGGATCTTGGAGACACATTGTAATTTGATGTAGATTGAAGTCTGATAGCTTCAAGCATTTTACAGTAGCACTTAAAGAACACTAACGTGTCTGCTCCACATATCTATTAGGTGAGTTCAGTGGGATTTCTAACTAAGGCAACTGTGAGAGGAGAGAGGATTCTACACCTGTCATGGAAATCCACTGTGTTTGGAAGTGTGAGGGTCTATGAAACATTTGAATCTCCCAGATCATCAGGACTTTACTTGGAAGGGGCTCTTCTTTATGCATTAGATCTTGAACAGGAGGAATTGAAGATCGGGAAGAAATTTCACAAAATTGACAAGTATATTCACAGCAATATTCAGGATCTAACTCTGTTCCTGGTTTTCTTATCTCTTTTCCCTGATGCACATGACACCAATGGTTAGGAATTATTTTAAGGCAGATATAGAAACTTGTTCATTCCCTGACAATGATTCAAACAAAAAAATGGAAATTAGACCTTTCTACATGTAATTATTAACTATATAAGTCAAGGAAACTATTAGGATGGGCTCACTCTACAGTGGTGAGCCCATCCTAATACTCTAGGAAGACACACAATCCACACAATCTTTGGCATCTCATTTTGGGTAACTGTGTCCTACTCGTATTCAGATGTTTTAGTCAGCTTATTTTTTTATTGCTGTGACCAAAATAACTGACAAGAGCAATGTAGGGGAGAAAAAATTTATTTGAGGCTAAATATTCCAGAGGTCCCAGTTCATAGATGGTGGACTTCATTGCCCTGGGCCTGAGGTGAGGCAGGATCTCACTGCAGAAGTGTGGGGAGGAGAAAAGTAGCTCAGGACACAGCAATCAGGAAGTAGAGAGCTCTCCACTCACCAGGGACAAAATATAAACTCCGATGGCATGCCACTAGTGACCTCCTCCAGCCACTTTCTACCTACCCACTGCTATTGACCTGTTAATCCATATAAGTGGATACACTTTGATACATCATATATAATGGAGTATCAGTTCTCATTCTTCTGGTTATACATGATGTAGCATCACACTGGTTGTGTAGTTATATCTGTAGATAGGATAATAATGACTGATTCATTCTTCTGTCCTTCCTGTTCTCATACCCTCTCCCTTCCCTTCAATCCCTTCTATGGAGAGTAACTCTATTCTTCCTTAGCCACCCACCCCCAATTGTGAATTAGCATTCACATATCAGAGAAAACATTTGGCTTTTGTTTTTTGGGGCTTGGTTTATTCACTTAGCATGATATTCTTCACCTCCATCCATTTACCAGCATTTGCCATAATTTCATTCTTCTTAGAGGCCAAGTAATATTCCATCATACACACACACACACACACACACACACACACACACACACAAACACATCACATTTTTAACCTATTCATCTGAAAATATTTTTTGATAGTATGGCTGTTCCCCTGAAATTACTTAGGGGTGGCAGATGTAGGAGCACATTGGAGTTTCTAAAACTTGGTATTTATATGAAAGTCATTCTCCCTTTGGGTGGTACCAGTGAAATAGATGTTCTTTTTTGTTGTGTGTTTTTTAAAATTAAATTATTTATTTATTCTAATTTGTTATACAAGATGGTAGAATGCAATTCATTTTATATTACACATATAGAGTACAACTTTTCAAGTCACTGATTGTACACAAAGTATTTTCACACCATTCATGTCTTCATACATGTAGTTAGGGTAATGATGTCTATCTCATTCCACCCTCATTCCTACCCCTTTGCCCCCTCCCTTACCCTTTGCCCTATCTCAAGTTTCTCCATTCCTCCCATGCTCCACCCCCATCACCATTATGAGTCAGAATCTCATATTACAAAAAGCATTCAGCCTTTGGCTTTTGGGGATTGGCTTGCTTCACTTAGCATGATATTCTCCAACTCCATCCATTTACCTGAAAATGCCATGATTTTATTCTCTTTTGATGCTGAGTAATGTTCCATTGTGTATATATACCAAAGTTTTCCTATCCATTCATCTACTGAAGGGCATCTGGGTTGGTTCCACAGTTTAGCTATTGTGAATTGTACTGCTATAAACATTAATGTGGCTATGTCCCTGTGGTATGCTGTTTGTAAGTCCTTTGGTTATAAGCCAAGGAGTGGGATAGCTGGGTCAAATGGTGGTTTCATTCCCAGTTTTCCAAGGAATCTCCATACTGCTTTTCAGATTGGCTGCACCAATTTGCAGTCCCACCAGCAATGTATGAGTGTGCCTTTCCCCCCACATCCTCGACAACACTTTTTGTTGTTTGTATTCATAATAGCTGCCATTTTGACTGGAGTGAAATGAAATCTTAGAGTAGTTTTGACTTGTATTTCTTTAATTGTTAGAGATGTTTAATATTTTTTATGTTTGTTGATTGATTGTATATCCTCTTCTGAGACCAGACTACCAAAAGCACTATACAGATGCAAATCAATCCCAAATCAAAATCCCAATGACATTCCTCATAGAAATAGGAAAGCAATCATAAAATTCATCTGGAAAAATAAGAGACCCAGAATAGCTAAAGCAATCCTTAGCAAGAAGAGTGAAGCTGGTGACATCACTATACCAGACCTTAAACTACACTACACAGCTATAGTAACAAAAACAGGATGGTATTGGCACCAAAACAGAATAGAGGGCACAGAGACTAACCCATACAACTACAGTTATCTTATATTAGACAAAGGTGCCAAGAACATGCACTGGAGAAAAGATAGCCTCTTCAACAAATGGTGCTAGGAAAACTGGAAATCCATATGCAGCAAAATGAAATTAAACCCCTATCTCTCACCATGCACAAAACTCAACTCAAAGTGGATCACGGACCTAGGAATTAAACCAGAGACCTTGCGCCTAATGGAAGAAAAAAAGTAGGCCCAAATCTCCATCATGTGGAATTGGGCCCCAATTTCCTTAATAAGACTCCTATAGCACAAGTATTGAAATCAAGAATTAAATAAATGAAATGGATTCAAACTAAAAAGCTTCTCAGCAAAAGAAACAATCTGCGAGGTAAATAGGGAGCCTATATAATAGGAGCAAATCTTTACCACAAGCACATCAGATTGAGCAATATTCTCTAGGATATATAAAGGACTTAAACACCTTAACACCAAAAAAACAAATGACCCAATCAATAAATGGGCCAAGGAACTGAACAGACACTTCTAAATGATGTTTTTTGATGTTAAACAGACCTGACATTTTCACTATCAGTAGTAGGTTTTTTATTTGTTCTCTTTTCTACTAAATCAAATTTGTATGTCATCAATGGGTATTAAACATCTACTCAGACCATTTTCTTGTCATATACGTGGATTAAGCAATCTTATGTGTACAGGAAATTTCTTTAAAAAGTAATGAAAATGCTTTCCTCTTGGTGCTGATGATAGAATGTCACTATTCTTCCATGCATGTCAAAATACCTTGATAATCAATATCTATCAATTTTTAAATAAATATTTGCCTAAACATAATGATATCTTTGGGATAGGACCCAAATCCAAATGCAAAATTCATTTGTTTCATATACATCTTACAGCCCTAGCCTCAAAGCAATTATATATATTTTTAGGGCACCATCATTTTGATTGGTTCTTGTCACATGAGCTCTGATATAGAATTTTCCTTTATGGCATGTCAGCTCCCCCCAAATTTTAGATTTTGGAGAATTTAAGATGTTATATTTTCTACTTAGGGATACTCTTCCTGTGTCTGAGCTAGTTGATTGGCAGCTAGTGAGGAGTAGCATTAAATTATGACACTGACATGGCTCCCTGGCTGCTGAGCTGCTACAGCCTGCCCCTGGTCATGCTGAGAAGTCGCAGCAGAGCAGGGGAGCACTGATTGGCTGCCTGGATGGGTTGAAGGCCAAAGTGGCAAGCGTGGCCCATGGCTTCATATAGCCTGCCATTCAGGCAGAGCAGGCCTGAGGCATAGTGGTGCAGGGCAACTGATTCATCACCCCTGCATAGCGTGGCCCATACACCCTACACACTGTGGGGATGTCAGCTGCAGATGCACATCCCCTGCAGTGCTGCAGCCCCATCCTATGACCTTACACTCCTGCTTCCTGACCTGCCAGGACAAAATGAAAGTAGAGAAGACTTGAATGAAAGTTGGGACTCAAGAAAGGACCTGTAGTGTTAGTACTTTTTCAAGCCCTAATTAGCATAACTTTGGATGAGCATAAACCCCTGCCTAGCAAACTCAGGGGGAGAAAACCTGCTATCAGATCCCCTCTTGCACTGCAAGAGTTTTATTCTTGTTTCTAGTCTTCAATAAATCCTGCTTCTACACTGAACTCATCCTTATCTGTGGATTTTATTCTTGAATTCACCAGAGGAACCCTGAAAGAGGTGAGCTCCTGGGGTCTGCTGCAACACTGGCCTCTGCTGCAACCCTGGGGAGCATGGCCAGCTCTTAGGAGCTGCAACACTTCTCGCCTGAAGAGGCCACAATTGTGCAGACCCCATCTGCCAGCAGAAGCAATAAATCAATTTTCATTTCAAAATTCTGATTTCAATATTGTGTAGCTGTGGGTACCAGCAGGAAACTGTGTGTTAAGATGAGGGGCAGAAGACAAGAGTTTGATTTGTGTGGCTCCCCACACTATAGGGCTTGGCTCAGCCTAGTAAGTTGGGCTGGCCATTTTTAGCTGAACTTTATTCTTCATAATTATATGTAGCAATAATTGCATGGCTTATGTCCTGTCTATGCTAAGAGAAGGATTCATTATCTTGAAATCCTCTGTGCATTTTTAAGACTCAGATCCCATAAAGAGCAGAAGTTACATTTTAAAGAATTTGAAAGAAAATACAAAGGTGGCAGATGAAGTTCTGGTAAAAGCACTTAAACTACAAATGTCATCATCGAACAGCAGACAAAGGTGAAAACATATGGCCTTGTGAAAGGAGAATTGACAATTCTCTTAGATTTTCCTAACTGAGTAATTCAAGAAAACTTGATAAACTGAGTAGGTTGAAAAAAATGATGAACATCCGTTAAAGCTCAACATCGTGTTAATGCAGGTATGTGCAGTATCGCTTCAATATTGACGAAACTCTTTTTTTGTCTTTGATACTTAAAAATGGCCTCACAAAACACAATGGATATAGGAAATAGTATCATTATTATTTGCAACAAAATGATACTGACCCTAGCTTGCAGTGATGAGACCCAAAACAGAACTGCTATCATCATAGGATAGGATTTATGAGTATTGATCAAATAATCAGTTCCCTTGGATTAAAAATATTTTTACATAGGAAAATTCTGAATTTTAGATGAATATAAGTATATTGTAAGTTTCATATACACCTATGGAAAATATTCAGGAAAAGTTACTGTATTTATATTGAACATGTACAGGTATTTTTCTTGTCATGATTCCCTAAACAATGCAGTATAATATCTATTTATATAGCATGTACATTGTATTAGGTATAATAAGCAATTTAGAGATGATTTAAACTACATGACTGATGTCCATAGGTTATATGCAAATAATATACCATTTTATATAAAGAACTTGAGTATCCATGGATTTCTATATTCATAGGAGTCCTTGAACTGATCCTCTGAGAGTAGTAAAGTTGTGTATGTCCTATAGGCAACTGTGTGACCATAAAATTTGTATATCAAAATGTTTCTTATCTAGGTTTCATGACAAGTATGTATTGCCATTGTTTGCTCTAAAAAAGTAATGATACAAGGATGTCTGCAGTTGCACATACAGGTATTCTCAGTTACTTGGGAGACTAAGTCAGGATGATCTCAAGTTGAAGGTCACCATGGGAAATTTATCAAGATTGTGTTTCAAAATAAAATAATATTAGAAAAATGACTGGGGTGTGGCTCAATAGTAGAGTGTTTGCCTAGTATGTAGGAGTCCCTTGGGTCAATCACTAGTATTGCAAAACAAAAACAAACAAACAAACAAAAAAGCAAAAAATGATTTACATGTAAAGTAATATGATTTACATGTAAAGAATCCTATTATTACTGAGAGATATAATTTAGGTTCTGAAAAAAAATGCTAAATTAGTAATTAGCATCCACAAAGAAGTAACATAACTTACAGGCAGAAACTAGCATGTTACAGGACAGAAAAATATAGAAATTAAGTCCAAAATATCTTGAGTGCAGGTTATCCTCTGTCATTTACTTTTGTTTTTGTGTAATATTTCCCAATCATTATTGTATTCTTCAATTAAATCAAAATTAATAATAATAGCAGTAAATAAAAATAACTAATGATTTAAAAGATCAAAATGTATACAAGTTTTCTAGTTTTACCTTCTAACTAAATGCTGCTCAACATTAATGAGTATCTGCTTATTTTCAGTGAATGAGTATATTTTATTTCTGCTATAGAATATTATAGGCAAGCACTCAAAATGTTAAGATTTAACTCTAAGCCATGATAATAAGCTACACTGTTTCATATATTGCCTATCAAAATAAATATATCAGCAGGTACTGATAACCTACTCTTAAAGTCTTTTACTGTGGCCCACACTTTGCACATCAAGTATAAGGCTCCTTATTGACTTTTTCTATGCCTAATTGAAAAAGCACTATATGACACTGGAGTGGGAAGAGTTCATTGTACTGATACGAATTTTGATTTTTCTAGTGAAAGTGGGAAGTTAAAATGTTGCTTTAACAGAATTCTTGGAATGTTTATTGAATCACTAAATGTATTTTAAACAGTTTTGAATCATATAATTGCATAAATTGAGGAAATACTAAGAATTTGGAGTTGTTGAGTCATCTCTTTCCCCCCCCCCAGTTAAAAAGTTGGTGAGGATGTAGGGAAAAAGGCACACTCAAACACTGCTGGTGGGACTGGAAATTGGTGCAACCACTATGGAAAGTGGTATGGAAATTTCTCAGAGAACTTAGAATGGAGCCACCATTTGACCCAGCTATCCCACTCCTCAGTTTAAACCCAAAGGACTTAAAATCAGCATACTATAGTAATAGTAATGCAGCCATGTCAATGTTTATAGCAGCTCAATTCACAATAGCTAAGCTATGGAACCAACCTAGGTGTCCTTCAATAGATGAATACATAAACAAATGTGATTTATATACTAAATGGAATATTACTCAGTTTTAAAGAATAAAAAAATTACAGCATTTTCCAGTAAATGGATGCAGTTGAAGAATATCATGCTAAATGAAATAAGCCAATCCCCAAAAACCAAAGACGGAATGTTTTCTCGAATATATGGATTCTAATTCCCAATAAGGTGGGGAGCACTAGAGAAGAATAGCATTACCTTAGATTAGGTAGAGGGAAGTGAAGGAGGGGAGAGGAGGGGATGTGGGGGTAGGAAGGATAGTAGAGTGAAACAGACATTATTACTGTATGTATATACGTGACTGCATGTCCAATATGATTCTGCACCATGTACAACTCAGAAAAATGAGAAATTATATCCCATCTATGTATGATATATCAAAGTGCATGAATGCATTCTACTGTCATGTATAACTAATTAAAACAGATAAAAAAATTTTAAAAAAATGTTTGCTTCCTTGCTATTTGCTATTTTACATGGCCTTCAAATCAGAAATACTGATGACACATCACCAAATGTGATCACTGACAATAGTATATTGCCTGAGATATGAGGAATGGTGAGGGCATTACTCAGAAAGATCAAATTTCTTGAAGACGAAAAAGTCAAGGAAAGGTTCTATTAGTTAATACTATAGGGTAGTCAATAGCTGGGGAAAAGTTATTGATTTGAATGAAAGATTCAGAGAAATGTTTTATATTAGTAAATTGTGCTTTTACATATAGATGTCTCTTAAAATACAAAACCACATTTTTTTTTAAATTACTGTAAGATAAAAGTAAAACAAAAACTTCTTTTGTGGATTAAGGCCTCGGTTTTATCAAAGCACTTCTCCTATCCATTTGAATATGTATAATAAGCATTTGTTTCATTGACAGGAACTTGAAGTTGCTGGAGTATTCAGTTTCATGACAAATGGGAGATAGGTGGAGCACCTCATCCTGTGCCGAATATGAGCATGTGCTTCAGACCTGGACAATTTGCATCCTTTTCTGGAATATTTCACATTGAAGATGGACAGGTTTCCCTCTCATCTGCTTGGATGAGAGGTGTAAGTGCATGAATCTGTTGGTTGGAGCCATCCTTCCCTTTTTGGGAAAAACAACCTACAAATGGAAACAGAGTTGAGAAACAGAGAGAGAGAAAGAGGGAAAAGACTGGCTTTTGTCACCACTGAGTGCCCAGTCCCTAGGCCATGGCTCAGTTATCTCAATCAACAAGCGATCTTTTTGCTAAACAAAATGAAATAAAACAAAAACCTCACATATAATAATGCTGTGAAGAATGTACATACAAAAGCATGAAGATGTATGTGGCATTTGAAAGAAACTTTAGGAATCTATGAGGCATTAAATTTGAGAACAGAAATTGGTGAGAATACAAAAAATTGCACATCAACCTTCAAAAATCAAATTGAGATGAGGAAAAGAGTCAGTCAGTATTATCAAAACCTGAGGCCGTGATGGTACTGGATGTATAACTTTATCATCTTCGTCTCATCTGTTTTGCTAACATAATCATCATGGATATAAAAATATAATTTGGTAGGTTCATTGCATTCATAACTGAATAAAATGGAGTTCAAGTATTTGCAGTGATTTTTCATGGGTACTTTCTAGGAGCTCATGAAAACTCCCCTGTCTTTTCCCCCCGGTCATATGATGAGGGAAATGCTTCCCAGCCAATCGTCTGATCATGACCATCACTATCTACTACCATCTCCTCTTGCCTCTCTTTACAAAGGATGAGAAGCCTCATGATAGCACAATGTTGGAATGTTCCTCTGGACATATCTAAGAAAACCATTATTTTGAAAATAAACTTAAAGGGGAAGTTTGTCCCTGAAGCTTGCCAGACATAATATTTGAATTTACTTTAGATTCAGATTGGATGTTTTGGGTACTTTTTCAAAAAAGACAAAGAAGGGAAAGCCCATGAATACACTATCTGTATACATATAATCTTTAAAAGCAGAATTTTTCACTTGAATACTCTTCAAGTATATCGAAGAACTGATATGGTTTGCATCTGGAAAAGTCTCCTCCAAAGCTCATGCTTTGAAAGCATAATCCCAAATATAGTACGTTTCAGAGGGTACTTTTAGGCAATGATTAAGGCTATAATTTCCTCAGTGGATTAATCCATTTGATGTATTAATAATTTGAATATATTTCTGAGTGTTAACTGAGGTAGATGGAGTGTGGCTGGCAGAAGTAAATCACTGGGGATGTGTAGGACTTTTGGTTTTGGATCTTGTCCCTGACTCTTTGCTTCTTCTCTCCCTCCTAGATGTCACCATCCAAGCAGCTTTACCCCTTCATGCCTGTCCACCATGACATCCTGCCTCACCTTGGGCCCAGAGCAAGAGTTGGCCAACCATGAACTGAGACTGAAACCGTGAGTCAAAATGAACTTTTACTCCTCTGATTTGTTCTTGATAGGTATTTTCATCACAGTGACAAAAAGCTGACTGTCACAAATATTTTACAAAATAATCATCCTCTCTCCTTTATCAACCAAGAGATTTCAGTGTCCCACAAGGCTGTGAGCTCTCCAACCAAGTTTCCTAATGGAACAAGAGCTTACCCGTGTAGTATCACTGCTGTGTTCAGCCAGGTACAACTTCATGCTTTACAGCTTTTCGGTCCTACTATCGCTTCCAAAAGCCTTATAAGAAAAGATAAAAAAAAAAAAAAAAAAAAAAAAAAAAAACTATTACCATAATTTTATGGAAAGTAGTCGAATTTATTTTGATTTTATTTAGACAAGAATCACTTCACTTTAAGACTTCTTCACCTTGAGATGTCTCTCTGCAAAAATAATTAAAGGCTAATAGTAATGTGAATTCCTCTCTTTGTCAAGAGATAGTTTTTAATGTACTATCAAAGATAGGTTTATTTTTTCAGTAGTTAATTTTCATTCTTTTTAGTAATATGCAAAATATGACTTTAACAATACTATTTTATGTAGTTGTAGAATCATTTATTGCTAAAGTTGGCTCCGGAACACAAATACAGTCCTGGTGGAGCTTAACGGCATATTTTACCTTGGATCTCTGGTTCATTTTTTCTTGAATCTCCATTACTAGTGTAATTTGGTACATGTTCTGCTCATTCACATGGCTAATGGATGTTGTTATATTCTCGAGTACTGAACGTACAGTTAGTCTCATTTCAGTGGTTATGGATTTCCATTTGTGAGGTAGTTAAAATAATATCCTTGCTTTCCAGAATCACCAGTCAGGTCACAGTTAAGCACTAATGTGAAATCATTTAATGGGGATCCATTCCAGTACCTGATTTTTAAAAATATAGGTTTCAATGACATTTTTTTGGCACTCATACACTGTGATTTAAAAACAAAAGCAGTGTTCTAAGAGTAGAGTTGCACTGTCATTGCGCCAGTAATCCCAGTGAAAGACTTAATTTTACAAAAGCAGTCAATAAGTGAAAAAGGCCTGTGGATAATTTTGGATCTCCCTCTTAATTGAGGCTCTTTATATTCTGCTACCGAGGAACCTGGGACACAGACTATTCATCTCCTACAGAACTTCAGGAGACTCAGACTGATTGACTGATAAGCCAAATAAAAAGGAGGATTTTATGTTGGTTTATCTGCCCACACACTACTGGACTTGGGTTGCAGGTTAAAGTCCATTAAATGAAAACTAAGCAGATAATAGAGAAATGTCCATCAGCAGCTGCTTAGATTGGCACTATAACAGCTTTGAAAGAAACTTCTCTGATCTGTGTCCTGTAATCACCACAATAATACATTCAAAATGCAATTTAGTTTATTAAGCTCGTACCATAGGTGTGAGATAGGATGTTTATGGAGCACAGAAAGAAAACAGAAAAGCCTTCCAGATACTTTGCAATTTAAAATTTCCCAAGGAGGTAGCTTGCCTTTGGAAGCAATTTGACCCAAAATGGGGGCTTCTTTTCTTTCTGAAATGCTGAATAAGATTTTCATATAATTAGAACCAGATGCTTCAATGAACAAAGCTAGGGATTTATGCAACATGTATAATAAGTAGAGCTGGTTTTAAAAATAATTTGTACTGTTTTCTTCAATTTGTATGTTGTCTAATAACTTAAAAACTGGATAGAGATCAACTTTACAGTTATTACAGTAGTATTATTTAGTAGCCAATTAGCAGAAATAGCCAATAGAGAATTGTACTATTTTAAAACGAGTTTTAAATTCCCATTTCGGTATGAATATAGATCTTTCATGAATTGATTTCAAAGTGTTTAATTCTTAAGAGTTATCCACTTGTGAAAAGTAAT
Organism: Marmota flaviventris; assembly: GCF_047511675.1. Taxonomy (NCBI): domain Eukaryota; kingdom Metazoa; phylum Chordata; class Mammalia; order Rodentia; family Sciuridae; genus Marmota; species Marmota flaviventris. The sequence goes on from NC_092512.1 coordinate 79,309,822, forward strand.
GGAATACAGCCTATTTTCCTTTTCTTCTATTTAACAGATGAACCAATAAGTGTGTTTAAAAGTATACACACGGCTCCTTTCCTTTTGAGTAAATGAAGTGGATTTTTCAGGGAGCAAATCATTATGATCCAATAGGTAGACAAAGCACTTTTGTGCCTAGAGAAATAGCAGAAAAGGAACATTTATAATTTGTTAAGGCAGTGTTTTTAAAAAGGTAATTTGTTATCACGAGAAAGTAGTTTCTTATATTTTATTTCCTTTCATGTGAATGTAGTATTATTTTTATCTTACATTACTTATGGGCTTAACAGAATATTTTCTAAATCTATAGGTCTTAATTTGCCTCTTCCAGAGAGACAGTTCTGTGGCCTTTCTCTTTAGAGCCAACACTGAGAGGCCCTGGCTGCTCTTAGTTTTGATGTCTCTTCCTGTCTTTTAATTGGTAGGTTCTAGGAAGGTCCCTCTGATCCTGACCCCTGGTGTTTACATCCTACATAGTGCCCTTCTCTTATGCAAGGGTGAGATCAGTGATTTGACTCTAGCTAATAGGAAAATTCCAAGGTGAAAGGACTCTGAAGATGTAATTAAGGACTCCAACCAGCTGATATATTCAAGTGAGAAGCTGTCTTCCAAGGGCCTGACCTAATCAGGTAAAGGCTCTTAAAGGAGGGACCCGTACTCCTTGAGGTAAAAGCCTCTCCTTCCTGGCTGTAGGAAGTAATTGGCAGATTCAAGAAGCCTGTGCCACAAGTCATTTGTTGGTGGCCTCCAGCCCACAGCCAGCAAAGAGCCGGGGCTCTCAGTCCCACAGTCCCAGGACATGAATTCTATTTCATTGAACAGATTCTTTCCTACTCCATAGACCAGAAGAGGATGCATCCTGACATCAGCTTGATTTCAGCTTTATAAGATGCTAAGGAGAGGATCCAGGGGAGCGCTACCTGGATGCCTTGGAAGTGTGAGACAGATGGGTTGTGGAGAGCCATTCAGTCTGTGGTAATCTGTTACACATCCAGCTGGTGTATTGTTTCTGCCTTGTGGCCGGCCTTAGGCACAATCTGGTTTTTCTTTTTGAGTTTAAAGTCTGCCATCATAACAGGAGACCCAGGAAATATGCTGTTTCTTTCTACTAATTCCTGAGAAAAAGAGTCTCATAGGTGCTGAACTAATCTCTTCCCCTGTATATATTTTTTGTTCAATTTTGGCAGACAATAATTTTCTGCGTTTTGCTACCACCATCGTGATCAATGAAAATCAGCAGTGTCCAACCCTTGCTCTTATCACCAATGAACTCATTATTTACTGCATTCTAATTAATACATTACAACTTTTCCTTGACTCTCAGAGTAGTTCATTCTAGCTGCAAAATAGATTTTTTTTAACAATGCACACATTGTTTATTTCTTAATAACAAAGCCATTTTTGCTTTGGATTATGCAAAAAACTCTAGATAGTCTTTTTCTTCCAGTTTTAATAGATTTTCTTCTTTGTGAGGTCTTCTAAATATAAGTGTCTGCCTTTAAGATATTTTTCAATACCAATTTGTTGTAATGGCTTTTGTTTCGTTTCCTAAGGAAAATAAAGCCAATTCTTCATCATCCATTCTTCAAAACATGTTCACACCGAATGAGTGAGATCACCATGAATTTGCCGGATGTTTATAGAGGGTGTTACTGGCTAATGGGATAAAAAATCAATGTTAAAACAAGAAAGCGAAAAAAAAGGATGATGGAGACAATCTGATCCTGGATCAAGACAAGGAAAATTACGTTGATAATTTGTGTCTGAATAAGACCACCTCCCGTTCCCTCGGCCCAAGCAGGGATGTGGAGGAACTTGTTTAAGCAACTCCACTGAAGCCAGACTGTCCTCTGCTAGTTCCAGTCCAGTGATAATCTTCCTTTTCTGTTTGCATGGATGTTTCCTTGTGACTATAAATGATGCATGGTGCATTGTTATTTGTGTTTTGTAATTTCCACATATAACTTAATAATCTGTGTAAGAAAACACATTTTCTGGTTCATTTACTTTGACAGAATATAGGTAAAGAACAATAAAGTATGCTCTTTTGTCCTGGTTATCCTGTGACAGAAAAGTCACATGATATTAACCCAATAAGGCTAACATCAAAAGCTTCTAATGATTTCTTGTTTAAGTGCAATAAGTCTTAGAGAGAAGGAAAAAAAAGGAAGTAAAAATGACATCCACTGAAAAGAGATGTTTGCTGTACCTGTCAGGCTTTGTTTGCCCCTCTCCCATTGAACCCTAACAATCAGGCACTAAGTTAGGCATTGTCACTCAGAGCTAAGCAATGACCATTCTGCCCAATTTTAATGTCTTGTCCTTACCTGCAAGTCTCCTTGGTCACAGGAAGTAAATATCTGGTAACTGCTCTATTTTACTTTGCCCCAAATAGATACCGGTTATTGCCACAGGCTTTTTCTATTCTTGCTCAAAGAGCAAACCCAAATCAAGTTCTTGGATTTTATCTTTAAAATAAAATCGGTCTCTTTTTGCTCCCTAGCATGAATTCATGCTATTATTAACTGTTATTAATATTTTTCATTTGTTATTATTATTATCAATTTTCCACTGTGGCCTGGTGCACATTCATGTTGATTCTTTTCTAAAGAGAAAACATGGCTAAAGCAGATTAAATCCAAATGTGTATACAAATGTATGGATAGGTATGTATAATTCAATATTAAACATTATCCACTTCTCTTTATTAATTCAGATAGTCAAGAGTTTACATATGTGATTATTTAATCTAAAAATCACGTTCATACCTCATATAACAGCTAATATGGCATTTCATTGGGTGATTATTAATTTACTTTTAATCCTGATACTTTCTCTGACGGATGGTATCATTTCCATATAAATTTATTACAAAAGCTTCCTTTGAGGAGTGGGATTTGATTTTCTTCCCAAAGAAATAGACACCCTTAATCTTCCTGCTCTAGAAATATTTAGAAGTTAAGTACAACATCATTTCCAGTGAAGCCTACAAGGATAGCCATGTACCAGAACTATTCTTCAGTAAAGGGGTGAATGATTAGTAACAGCACAAGTAAAATCTCTCTTACAGTTTTTATTATCCTTTAATGTAAAGTGAATAAGGGAGAAAGAAGGACAGAATCTGAAATGAGGGAAATCAAGGTGGAATGATTTTCATCACATTCTGTGCAGTGATTTTCTGCCCCACCCCTTCCCACCCTTGCTCAGCCTCTCCCCCATGGATGGGGGAGTCAGGTCTATGACTGAGTCATGGATTCATAATAATATTTCACTTTTTGTATTAATATCTCCATTGGCTGTGCTTTACAGAGGCAAATAAAAGCCTTTCTATGAATCTCAACTGATTTCTCCTGAATCTCTTTAATCATCACTTCTTTATAGTGATTATCCTTTCCATCTCAGTATGTTTATACCAACTTTTCATTAGTAAAATAGGACAGGCGTCATTTTCAGAATTAAGTAAGTGTAATTAATTAATAAGGTATCTGTTTTCAATTTTCGTCTGTGGATTCAAAATTTGAATTCTTGTCACTCCAGTTGGAATTATATTGGAGTAACAGGACTCATTTTGGTTCACATCACATCCCACTGAACTCATCTTAACCATCTATTATTAATGATATTTGGGTGCAAATGGTTACTCTTCTGAGTATTTCACTTTAGTTCTTTTTTTAAAATTAATACTGTTAGCATGACTTTCTGCATTCATATGCATAATTCACATCAGAAAACTCCCAGTTGTCTAATGTTTATGAAACTAAACTTGCAGAACTTCACAGCAGAACATAGCAGATTAACATGTCAGCCTATTCCATAGATCCAAGTCTGACCACATTAGGTATCACCTTCAAGATCTGTAAAACTGTTAAATTCCCAAATCAATTTAATGAAAACTGTTACCAATATATTTAATTCAGTGATTCCCATGCTTTTTTAAAATTTATTTTTGTTTTTATTCACTCCTAAACGTCGTACTCCTCCCATATATTTCTTTTTGAAATATTTTGCTTTTCAAAGTATAATAAGTATTAATCTAAAATGTTTTATTAAGATGTATCATCAACTTTTTGAAAGATTATACAAAGTTTTAAAACTCCATTACTCAGTTCCATAATGATGGAAACAAGAGACTTAATTATTGTATTATCCCAATATGTTCTTTAGTTCTCCTGGAATTAGAGGTCATCATGCCCATTTGACCAAGACTCTTTTTTTGTGAATTCGTGCATACAATTGAGGAAGCCAACAGAGACAGTGATATTGTTTTACCTAAAAGTCCAGTGGAAATCTGCAGTGGAGATGGGTGTATAAATTAGTGTTCTTTAGAGCAATAGAGCCAGTAGGATTGTATACATATTATTATAAAAGGGATTTATCAGGCTGACTTACATCATCAGTAGCCAGATAATCTTATAATGACCATCTGCATCCTGGAGAGCCCAAAGGACCAGTAGCTGCTCAGTCAAAGGAGCTGGAGTCTCAGAATAAGAGGACCAATCGTGTACCCTCAGTCTAAGAATGAAGGCCTAAAAGATCCCTGGAGATGGCTGGGGTTGTGGCTTAGCGGTAGAGTGCTCACCTAGCGTGTGTGAGGCCCTAAGTTGGATCTTCAGCACTACATAAAAATGAATAAATAAAATATAGTTGTGTCCAACTACAACTAAAAAATAAATATTAAAAAAAAATCCCTAGAGAATTGCTGGTGAGCATCCACACTAGAGGGGTGCAGAAGGTGGAGTCTCATATCCAGAGACAATGGCAGCAGCAATAGAGACACCCACTGGAGAAGAATGGAACTTGCAGCCACTGCAGCTTCCTGCTTCTTCCACCTTTTATTCTATCTGGACCCCCGGACTATTAAACAGTGCTGCCCACATCGAGGATGGGGTCTCCCCTTGCATGTTGCTGTCCCACATACCAACCATCTAAGGAAATATCCTCATGTACACACCTAGAAATATCTAAATCCTAGTCATCTCTCAATCCAATCAAGTTGACAATTCAGATTAACCATCACAATGGATAACTATTGGGTCCCCCGTTTAGAATCCTGAATATCCTCTGCTCTCATGTGAGGAATGTAGCATTAATACTGTAGTTAGGTGGTCATTTGCACCAATCTGACCTTTACAGGAATAGGAGTGTATTCTCTACATAGCAGTGCCCAAAGGAGAATTGTGAAAATGATCTAGTGTGTGTGTGTGTGTGTGCGCACACGCACACACACACACACACACACACATGATAATTAACAGAAAAATAGCAAAAAAAAACCAACAAAGTTTTTTTATTTAAAACTTATACCACAAAAATATGATCAGAAACTCCATCTTTAAAAAACTGATGTTTAAGTGAATTGCAATTAGCTGTAAAATTTAAGACCTCATATGGTTCTGCCCACCTTCTCTGTTGGAGTCACAATTCCAACTTTTCTCATGAGAATTTTAACATAACAAAGCTTTGCTGCTGTTTATTGGAAAAACCTAATGTCTAATGGAAGGGAAGATTCAATATGCATTTTGTCTATAATTTTTCCTTCAATTTACATATTTTACTTTCTACTTGCCTTTTGTCTTTGGTTAATATGAAAGATTGTTTGTCCTTTTTATTATGTATAAATTCATTTCTTATATTAGTGACCAGGAGTATCTTTTGCCTAAGCAAGACACAGATTGACTTTATATATTTTTGTGTCAGTTAAATATTTAGTTAGCAACTGTACTTATTCGCTTGTACCCTTCATTTTTAAATTAAGCATTTAATTGTACAAGATACTGCATTAGTCTGAAAGGGCTGTCTTAACAGAATACTACAGACCAGGTGGCTTAAACCACAGGCATTTATTTTTCACTATTCAGCAGACTAAAAGTCTAAGATCAAGGTGCAAGGCATTTCCAAAGTTCTCTTTTCCTGACTTGCAGATGGCCATATTCTTAATGTCCTCACATGGGGAGGGAAGAAGAGTGAGAGAGACATCTTGTGTTTCTTCTAACTCTTCTTATAAAGATCCTGCCTGGGTTATGACCCTTTTTTATATCCTCATTTAATCTTCATCATCCCTTAAGTGTTCTTATATCCAAATATAGTCACATTTTGAGGAATCGGTAGATTAGGACTTCAACATATAAATCTTGGAGAGACACAGTTCAATCCATAAGAGATATATAATATATGTCATTTAAAATGTTATAATAATTGAGCATTTATATATATATATATATATATATATATATATATATATATATATATATGTATATATATATATATATATATATATATATATATATATATATATATATGTATATTGGCCATTTTTGTCTCTAATTTTTAGAAATATTTATTTAGATTTATAATGCTCTAATAAGAATATATCACAATAGTACATTTTTCTGATACAACTAATACTTTGATTTCTTATTCTCCTGCCTTTCTTCACCCTGGATATAATTAAATTAAATAAAACACAGATACCCAGCTTGATTTTATTTAATAAAAAGTAATTTTTATGTATATATATATGTTCCAAAGAATGGTATGATATATATTTATGATAGGAAATTCATATTGAAACTGGAAGTATTCTTTTATTCATTAAATATGGTAAATCTAATTCCTCCTCACCATCACCATGACTAAGACATTTATTCCCCCAAACACTAACAGTTGATTCTTTCCCCGGGACTTACCTATAGCTGAACAGAGCCCCATTGAACTACTACATGGCTTGCTAAGAGTTTCTGAAAAAATACATAGGTCTGGACTCCTCTCTCCAATTTAAGTCTGAACAGCTAGCTATACCAGATCCATAGCTTCTTGAGACATTTGCCATTAGCCTAGTTGAAGATAAATTCACAATTAAACTTCCCACTCTGTTTACCTCACTTTCTTCACTGCCCAAGAAGTGTTGATCTCAGGATTTCTCCCTGGTGAATGTCCTGATGGAGATCTTCATCTTAGAGCAGACTTCTCAGGGACAAGATCCTTTGGATGAATAACTCAGAAGCTCTTTATTTTGAATGAGACCTAAAGAAGAAAATAGCTCTTCCAAGACCCAGACTATGGTGCACCCAGAACTGTCACATGGAACAAATGACTCATTAACCTTCTCATATTAAAAATACCATGTGGAATCTGAGCAAACCCCAATAGGAAAAGTACACATTTCTCGCTAGAGTATTGAATAAGGTCAAACCATCTACAGAAGCCAATTAAAAAATTGCAGACATTTAAAAAAATTCCATCATGAGTTTTGTTATATCGTAACCACCAAGGTATAAAATCATTGGGCCCAGCAGTAATCCATATGAAGATGGAAGACATACCTCTTGCATGAGGAATTGACAGGGGCCCGAGGAAGGATAAGGTACATTAGCAAGTATCACAGACCCTATGTATCTCACTCTGTACTGAGACTCTGCCTTGTGATAGGAGCTGGATAGATGAATGGGAAACAACCAAACTTGGTTTGCCAGTCAATCACCTCAGTCACAAACACAGGCCAAAATAGAGAGAGATTATTCATCCCTACCCATGGTTTCCCTGAAAGACAATGGGAAATAAAAATCTACCAGAAGACAGTATGGTGTAGCATCCAGTATGAGTGGAAAGAGAAGTGGAATAATGTAGGGACTTATGTCTATGCATGGTTTGTCTTGACCAAGGATATAGAAGGAGAAAAAATTAGAAAATTGAGCATGGAGAGGCCTGGGAAAGACCAGGTGAATGAATTGCTCAGATAGGCAAAGAATGTGAGGATGTATGTGACCCATGGAACTATCTCAAAAGGGCATTTATTTTAAGTGAGATGCTCATTTATTAGCAGAAAAGACCAGTATGGAAAGAGTGCCTTGCTTATAGATGTCACTGTTTTCCCTCAGTGCTTATGTGGTTAATTTGCATAGCTTTGCAGGTGGGAACGGAAGCCATGTAGGGTTTCAACAATAGGGACTCTCTCACAAAACAGGTCTGGCTATCAATCCTGTTGACTGAAACCTACTGGACACATGAAAAAAAAAATCTCACACTGTGTGTGATGCTTAATTTTGGTTAGCAACTTGAATGATTAAGGTGAGAATCCCACATGAGTAGATTAGGTGGAATAGGTGACAACGACATTGGAGCATTTAGCAACTCATGATATCCAAGGAGTTCTTGTTATTCTTTTCATGGTATGATTTCCTGATGTTATTGGAAAGGGTCTCCAGCCAACCAGAAGTACTTCATATTTTATCTTTTATCCCATGGGGCACAGGGAATAGTAATTTTCTCTGGGAAAACGTATGATTTTCATTTACATTTGTTTTCTTTCTTTACTTATAACATTTCCACCAGCATTCTTCTCTGTGGACATTCAACATTTTTTTTTTTTTTTTGCCAGTATGGTATTCCACAATGAAAGTATTTCGCAGATACTATTTGTAACCAAGGAATTTGGTTATAGGGAAAGGAGTGTGAAATGATCCTCACCATTGGATTCTGTTTTTATATTCCTTTCTAAGCTCTGTCTTGATAGACACATGATGCGGATCTTGAAAGGCTCAGTCATGGCACAATCTGAGAGATAGTAGGTGACAGGTCTTATATCCTAGGAAGCAGACCAAGAGGGGGCTTAATGTCTGGTGTACTACTTGGTAAATTTCTTTAGTACTGTTATCTGGGTGGAAAAGAAGGAAGTAAACATAATTAGGTAGAGAAAGAAAGAAACCTGTGATTCAGACCTGACAGTCTCAGAAAACGTATGGGGCATCCTGGAGTTGAACTGGGTTGTATTGTTTAATATTAGGCCCACAAGTCTGGAAATATGCAGCCAATCTCAATCTCTAATTGGATATGGGACACATGGAGAAAAGAAATAATCTTGGGGAAAAGCATCTGTCCAAAGCTTGGGAAGAGTCTCTGGACCTGACTTGTGCAATTGTCTGCTGATAACATTCCCAACAATGGGACAATAGTCCTTATAGGAAAACTTAGTAGTGGATCTCTATGTCTACTGTCACCTATGCTTCAAATATGGAATATGAGTCTATTGGATATAGTGTTTGCTCTAAACAAACATCTAATATATGGTTCTATTTAAACCTAACTCGAGAATACAAGGGTCCAGAGCCAGTGGTACTGCTGGAGGGATTAATGTCTCACCTTCCAGTCATAAGGGAGATTTTGGTTCCCATCTCATTCTTGAACTTGATGGTTTGGAGGTCCTAGTTCCCCAGGGAAAACCATTTTTACCCAGAAAGGTAGAATAGCACTGGATATTCAGATATTTCTTTAGACCATTTAAGGAGACCGGCAGGAAGGTACCTGTTGGCTCAAATGAGTGGTCCCACTTGGCAGGAGGAAAGAAGGTTGCTTGAATAGATTTGGTTCAAAGGGTTACATGTAAGTAGTCAGATGGCCCTTTGTGAGCCATGGTACTCCTAAGACAAAAAGTAAATGCCAGTGTCTTAATAAAGATTACTGAGGGTTTAGAGTTGCCAGAATTGAACATTTTAATGCACCACTTATCGTAGGACCCAATTTAATCAAGGTATTGGAAGAAGGTAAGGAATAGCGTGCATGATGGAAGGAAGTCATGATCATAACCTTGGTCTAATGATCTTTTATAGAGGCCAAGTGTGGCAAGTACAGCTATTTTTATTTTTACTGTTTTTTTCCTATTTATTTTTAATATCCTATTAGCATATAAATGGAGTATTATATCATAATTTATGTTCCAAAAACAGGTGTCATGATATTTATATCACATCGTGATAGATGATGGATGTTGATACCTAATAACCATGATTATTAATAATGTTTCTCCAGAGAAACAGAACCAATAGAACATATACAATTAAAATAATGGACTTTATTAGATTTGTTCATAGAATTAGAAGCTGAAAAGTCCCATACTGGCTATGTATAGGCTGGAAAGCCAGAGAAACTGGCAGCTGTTCAGTCCAAGGAACTGGAAGGTTCAGAACCAAAGAGATAAAGGTTGATGATGCAGCCCCACTTCAAACGCTGAAGGGTGAAATTCTGAAAGCCCCCAGGAGAACCCTGGTGCAAGTCTAGATTCAAAGACTGAAGAATATGGATTCTGATGTCCACAGGGACAGTAGAAGCAAAAATTAAATAAATAAATAAATAAATATAAAAACCCAAACCAAAACAAAAAAACACCATACCTACTTTAAAAGGGTTGAGTATGTGGGTATGAACTTTCCCTTCTTCCACTCTTTCATCTGGGATTCTAGTCTACTGTATGATGATGCCCACATTCATTGGGCTTACTGCACTCATATCTGAACCCACAGGCCAATGTTCTCTCAAAGTTCCTTCACAAACACACCCAGAATTGTGCTTTATTAAATTTCTAGGCATCTGTCAATCTGCTGACATTAATAACAGAAATCAACCATTGTATCTATGTACCTTGTGATTTCCATATATTTAGGATGAGATTTTCTTCATGTGAACAATAGGGAAGAAAGAATACTGAGTGGAGAGAGAGTTGAGTTTTATTAGTTATTCTCCATTTGCCTCCTGCAAACACATTCTCTTTCTTGCTCTGGGAACCACAAAGCTCCACCTGATGTTCACCATAACCAGATTTTTTGCCATCTGGTTTACAATTGAGTGAGATACTAGAAGGTGGAATCAAATAAAGGCCTGGATATTTCTTCCCTGCTTTCTTCCTGCTGTAGTGTCTAATAGTTGCTCCTTCTGATACTTCAGCATAGATTGCTGTTTTCCTTAACCCTAACCACACTCAATACATAGTAGCAACACTTAAACCATCTAGGGTTGGATTCTATTTCCTCCTGGGACAATTATGCATTGTTTGAATTACCAGTGTCCATGTGGTTGAACACAAACCTCTAAACTATAATCTTTAAGATTGTCGATCTCTTCCCACCCAAGCATCCCCTGGTTTAATTTAAGCCTGGCCATGCTGTTGGTGATTCATCTGAAAATGTCATCATACAAAATAGCCATTACCAACTGTCTGGCTGATTGATTTTTCAAGGTCATCAATATAGGGTTTGGTCAATAGCAGATGAAAAGCACTTCTGAATGAATTTTCTACAACATAAGAAAAACTTGAAAAGGAAGGTCCCATATTGATCATGAAAGGAAGGACAGGAAGTTCTGATGACAAATGCAGGATGAACAACCCCAGGAAGAAATGCACATTTGTGTTTGTAGTTTAATAGATGAGGAAACAGCTTCCCAGGGCCAAAGTGATGTATGCTGTCCCGCACAGTCAGTGTGAGGTGTAGGATTAGAATCACTGCAGTGCCATTGTGTGGAGAGCCTCACACATCATTCCTGACATTACTCTTTTGTGATAGGTTTTGGGGTCTATTCTGTTATCTCTATTTTCTGATTAAAAATTCAAGGAGTAAAAACCTCCTTGGGTGGTCAGTCTTCCATGGATAAAATTGGACTCCTTGCTTAAATTATACTTTAGATTTCTTTTGAATTTTTGGAATCATATATATTTAGAATTGAAATTTTATATGCCTCTTGCCAACACAAGCCCATATGTGCTCAATAAAAAAATTCTCTCTTGAAAGTACGATGTGCATTTGACAGATTACAGCGATAGAGGGGAGAGAAAATGTAACACTCTTGCTCTCACCAAGTTATGGCAAGTATGTGGGATTCATACCCTTTTGTGCCATCATTCATTTTTATTAAATGTACTAGCTGCCACCTCAGGCATCTAGCTACTCCTTACAAAGTTATTATTTCTTTACTCTAGGTGACAGGAGATTGATCAAAGCTGCTTGTCGAAATCTAAATAACATCAGTAACATCGGTGAGTTGGTCATGTTATTTTGAACCTGTCCAGAGTATTTCTTCAGAATGAAAGTATATAAATGAAATTTTGAGAAGTAACCCTCAATTGATATTTTCAACCAATATATCATGTTAGTTTAAGATTGAGGATAAAGACTGATAAACCTGTAGTACATGTGGTTTTCTTTTGCAGTCATTTTAGTTAAATAATTATGTACAATATATAATAGCATAGTATGTATTAAACATATATTATTCATCAACCATATGAAAAGATACTTGAAACTTTTTATTCTGTTACAATGGAACATTATAGGACAGATATTTACCTGTGATAAGTTAAAACGTGTATATAACAGGTCTTGCTGCTGACACTATTAAGTGTTGTTGTTGTTGTTTTTTTTAAACATCATGGTAATATGAAAAAATGGGAAATATACCCAAAAAAGTTTGAAGTTTTTAATATTCTAAGTTAATGTCATTAATTAATGAAATAACTAATTGAAAGTATTAATTTCATAATTACTTGTTAAATTCCTTTATTCGTCCCATTAATGTTTTTAGACCACTACTTTGTCTGGGTACCTAAAAGTCAAATAATATCTAAGTTTCTAGAAGAAAACAGGCTCTGTGCCAACTGCTGTATTTAACCTTGAAAGTGTTATTGCAAAATGCTCACTTTACATTTGTTTACTTATAATCTCAATCTGTATTTTCTTGAACATTTGTACTGATGACCTTCTTCCTCATCTATATTTTTTCTTCCGACAAGGGCAAAAATGTGTATTTTGCTACCTAGTGTTAATCATGGCTATGTAGCAATCGTGGATAGTGTACATAGAAGAGGACTACTCCTGATCCCCTGATGCTATCATTTATGGTATGCTTCCATTCTGCCATGGAGGAAGCTCAGTGTCTTATATGATTTTCACTTAATACTCAAAACTCAACAGGGTAGATTATTGGGGATATCAGTATCTGAGCACAGACATTTCAATTGAAGGGAGTGCTTAAGCCTGATGTTCCACCAACACTGTTCACTGCTGTTCCCTCTGTGATTAGCAACAGAGGCAAAGGCTCCTGCCTGGCTGGAACTCCCTCTGCCCCAGCCTCATGACAATGTGGCAGTGTGACTGATTCCTGAACAAAGGAAAGGAAGAACTCCTATTGCACCCAATATAAAAAGCATATTATCATGGAAGAATCATCTCCCATGATACACAAGTGGCAAGTTATGCTAGCAATGAAATTTGTCTGGGGTCTAGTCTTTGACTTCAGTAGAGTGCTTTTTTGGGGAGAGGTGGGTACAGGGGATTGCACTTAGTGGCACTCAACCACTGAGCCACATTTCCAGCCCTATATTGTATTTTATTTAGAGACAAGGTCTCACTGAGTTGCTTAGTGCCTTGCCATTGCTGAGGCTGGCTTTGAACTCACGATCCTCCTGCCTCAGGCTCCCGAGCTGCTGGGATTACAGGCATGTGTCACCATGCCCAGTGAGTAGGGTGCTCTTTTACTGACAATGTATCTATAATCCCAAGGAAAGTTCAGCCTGACCACTCTCCCAATATTGATGTCTTATTTAAACAGTAATGATAGTTCAATCCCATTAATGATGTATCCAAAAATTATAAAACAAACATCCAAAAATTATAAAACAGTATATTTATTGATATTAATTTTTATTTTCTAAAAAGAAAGTTTTATTTATATAAAAGGCTACAATTTAAGTTAAGAAATGTTGGTCTTTTTCCACCAAATGAATTAACAGCATGACACAAATCACTACACAGCATGCAATTATTTGGTAATGAGTTGTAATCATAAGTAATTTCCCAAAGAGTAAATTAAGTATTCATTAGAAAGTGTAATCACTATTAATTCTATTAATTATTTCAATTAAAAGGTGGAAAATGAATCTTTATATGAATCTAGGGATTATTTAGTTTCCCTTTGAAAAGTCTCTTGTTCACTGAACTTTAAAAAATCAAAAATATGAAAATAAGATGAGCATAGGAATACTTATATACATCTGTGTCTACAGTGTGTGAGGACTTAGTGAAGTATTTATGTGTTCATTTTTTTGTCAGCACTCATGAAATTGTACAGTCTGCAAAGTTGGTTAATTCTTTCTAGGAACATTGTAAAATCTTTTTTCTGTACTGCATAATATGATATAGCTCTCATATTTTAACATTTCAAACCTGTATGATGGGTAACATCCTAATTTTCTCAGTACAGTGATATGACAAAGTCTCCTCCCACAACTACATTAGAGTTACTTTGTCAGGCTCACTTTCCTTTATTCCTCATTATTTATTTTGTATTCTAAGAACCAGGCTCTACCCAAGTTCACAAATATTTTTGGTAGTTTTCTACTTCTATGTCTTAGTTTGTATTTCCTCTTTCTTTCCTTCCTCTGTTTTTTTAATTTATTAATTCACTCAATTTACCAAATTTGTTGACATTACATTTTTTAATCACTGTTAAATTCGTAGTAAATTGACCATTTTAAAGGCATTTAGCATGAGGTTGTGCAACTTCTGCATCTATCTAGTTCCTAAATATTTATACCACCCCTTAGGAGATCCAGGGGCCACTAAACAGCTGTTCTCCATTTCTCCTTCTTTACATTCCACCAATATGAATTTTCACTGTATGAATTCACTACTCTGAATATTTCACATAAATGGTATGATTGTGTCCTGCTTTCTGTCTGCCTTGTTGCAGTAGCATAAGAGTTTTCTTTTTCACCTTTTTTATTGGTGCCTTATAGCTGTACATACTGATGGGATTTGTTGCTGTTTATCCATACATGCCTACAATACACAATATAGCAATGTATTCAGTCAAAATCACTCCCTCAGCACTTTCTCCCTCTCTCTCTCCACTTCCCATTCCTGGGTCCCTTTCCTCTCCCATTGTTTTTTCATGAGATCCATCTCCATCTGTTTTTCTTTTTTCTCTCTGGTTTCGGCATATGAGAGAAAATATATGACCCTTGACCTTCTAAGTTTGATTTATTTAGCTTAACAGAATGGTCTCCAAATCCCATCTATTTTCCTGCAAATTGAAGCTTATCACTTTGTAGCATATGTATTATATGCCTTTTTATAGCTGAAGGATATCTCATTGAATTTATATATGTAATCTCTTATCAAGTCATCCATTGATAGGTACTTTGAGTTGTTTTCACATTTGGCTATTGTGAATAAGTCCTTCTGTGAAAATAAATGCATGTGTGTGTGTGTGTTTGTTTTTATTTGTTTGGATATATATATATATATATATATATATATATATATATATATATATATATATATATATATATATATGTTGGATATATACTAAGGAACAGAATGGCTGGGTCATAATTCTATGTTTAACATTTTGAGGAACTAACAACTGATTTTCACAGTGGCTGCATCATTTTATATTCTCACCAGAATGTATGAGGGTTCCAATTTCTCCAAGTTCTTGCCAATCTTTGTTCTTTTCTTTTTTAAAAAAAATTAATTTATTTTGTTGGAGCATTATAATTATAACCTCGATGGGGTCCATTGTGGCATATTTGTACACACACACAACATAATTTGGTCCATCCTAGTACCTTTCCTTTTTCTTCCTTCTTCTCTCCCCCAATATGCTGTCTCAACTCATTTTCCTTTCCTTCCCCTTTCCTTTGTGCTCTCTTTATATCTGATTAGTGACCTAGTGGGAGTGATGTAATATTTCACTGTTTTGATTTGCCCAAGGAGGCATTGGTAGCCTGTATCCTAAGCTTTTGTGCAGATACCAGGAACACTACAAGTCATTCCAGCCCAAGAAGGGGAAGAGGAAATCAAAATAAAGGTCAGAGTCTTTGTCTATTAAGAAACCCTAGTGCTTTTTTTTTTTCCCCAAAAAGTACATTTCTTTAAGATTAAAAAGAAAGGATTAAAGATCTATGTAAAATTTTGATTTTACACAAAAAGTACATCATTGTTTTGTTTTAGAAAATAAAACTGTACAAATATAAAAAGAAAAGAAGGATGTATATCAGAGACCCCTGAATACTTCAATAATCTTTGTTTTAAGAACTATGGTCTCCTGAGAACAAACTGCACATTACCCCCCTGGCGTGATCAAGCCATACTAGGGACATGAGTTGCTAAGCCCAAACCAGGATCTCTGACATTGGCTGGAAAAAAAGAGATGGCTGGACTCACAAATGCACCTACTCTTTATTGTCATAAGTCCCCCATCCTTTTCTTCATTAAGTGGTCTTCTGATTGATCTACAATTTTGGATTATATTCCAAAATGCTGAAAAATTGATTCTAAGATTATTTTTGAAGTGAACTTCCCTTTTGTATTATGAAGATATTGTCCTTTGTTGACAAGATTAAAATTTAACCCAAGCTAAACTGATGTTTTGTTCAATTATCCTTCAAGTTAGCTCTTTCTTGGTTTTACCCATCTCAGTAACTGATAGTTCTATTCTTCCTGTTTAATTTATTTTTGGTTTGTCTTATACCTCTATAACTTAATCAAGATCAAGACTCCCACTTAATTCACTGCTATTACCTTATATGTGGAAAATATTGTAAGCTTTCAAAAATATTTGTGTCATAGATGTCAAATTAAGTTATCTTCTTCCCATAACATTCTACTTGGATTCCCCCAAATGAATAAAACTCTTTTCTTTAAATTATCATATTTGTCTCTTCTTGCAACTTGTGTCACAATTTGCCTCATTCCATAGTCATTTTATGCATTTCAGTAACTGCAAATTCCTAGAAAATGAGAACAGGTTTTGTTTACCTACCACAGTACTTGGCCAGACATAGATGCTCAAATACTGCTTATGGTTTTAAAATCCCCATATGGATCCTAAAAAGAGCAAATAAGAGTTTTATTTTTAGGAATGTCATGAGTTTGCTTCACTTCGGGAGCATGACGTGGCCTCTGAAGATTATGTCTTTCAGGGGACTCTTTCAAATAAATCTGTGCTACCCAGGACCTTAGTTATCAGTGACGCAGAACTTCCTCGTCTCCTGCCATATAAGGTTTAACTGTGCTACTATATGTATCAGTTTTTGTTGGAGATACCAGCTACATTGTTTGGGTCCAAAAAATTACTGAAAATTATCAGGACTCTGGGTGAAACGGAGTAAAAATTCATCCCAGGGGTCTTTGATATACATCCTCCTTTTCTTTTTCTATTTATACAATTTTATTTTCTAAAACACAATAATATACTTTTTTGTGGGATGCTAATCAAAATTTTATATTGATCTTTAATCCTTTCTTTTTAGTCTTAAAACAAGGCGCTTTTTGAGCAGTAGACTCTGAGAAAAGGTAAATAACAATGACTAGGACAAAAATGTATTTGAGAGATAATCAGAAACAGACATCAAAAACATATTTTTATTTATCATAGTATTAATAATGATAAAAATACGAGTGATCTACCTTTATAGTTGGGCAATTATCAATAATTTGCATATTGTTATATAGAATGAGACATTATAGATTTTTCAAACACCATTAAATAGTACCAAAAAAGTTTTCACTATGTAATGTTAATTAAAAGGAAAAAAAATTATTACATTGTAAGATACAAATTTTGTTTAAAAGCTGCCATTTTATAAAACTGGTAGAAAATACATCACTAATTTAAATTGCATTTCTGGGTCCTGAGAATATAGAAAACATTGATTTTATAAATTTTCATTGTTATCTAAATAACCCAACATGTGCATTTATTCCACTTTCCACATTTTTTAGAGAAAATATATTCAAAAAATAAAATATATCAGTTTAGGTTATCAATCTAATTCTAGATATTTCTACATTAAAAGCTTAAAAGCTTCTATAAGCTCATTTTAAGCCTAAAGTTTATTTTAGCAATCTACCAAATATTTTTTCATTATACAAAGTGTGTTGATTACTGTGCTAGATAATAGAGCTGAGTTTTTGCATGAGATAGACAGACTCTGCACTCAGAATAATGGATTTTTCTTATAACTGCTAAGACCTGGAGCCACATCTGGTCTATTTACCCACTGGACTCATATGATTTAAGGTCAAGGTTATGCCAGTGATAGTTACAGGCTAGGTCCTACAGTTATTAAAACCAAAATTTGAGACAGAAGTAGATTCTAAAGGTGTGTGAGGTCTGTGTAAGCTTCAGGTCTCTGTAGCCAAGAAAATCTGCTGTAGTGTTAGCAATAAAGACAAAGGATGCCTACCCATAGTATCTGCTGTAAGGGTCACAGCCAGCAAAGCCAAGTTCTTCTCTACTACCATTGTGTGGTGTGTTGCAGCTTATAATGTCAGGCTCTGTCCTCCAGTGTTGCAGTAGACCCCAGAAAATCACTGTCAGTTTCTTCTTTCTGGATTCTTGTCTCATGTATTCAAAAAATGAAATCCACAGATGAGGAAGAAGAGTGCAGAAGAATAGGATTTATTCATGAGAAAAGAGTGTTTTTGTAGGGTAAAAGGGGACCACATAGGAGTTGCCACTTGGGTCTGCTAGTCTACAGGTTTATATAGCTCTTGGGTAAACATTATTGCTCCAAATTTATGAGTCAGTCTTTGTAAAAGTGACTTTTGGTTCAAATTTATGCTAATCATGTTTTAGGAAAATACCAATGTTATTGTTTCAGATTTTTGCTGATCAGGTTTTATAATAGTATCTAAGCTATTGGTTAAAATTCATGCTTATTTGGTCTTTCAAAGTGCCAACACTATTGGATAGCCCAGCAATCTCAATTTGGGTCTGCACATAGAGAAGTGAGAGATTGGTTGAGGACAGCATAGTGGACGTTGAAGAATTAGTGTTGTTGTGTTGTATGAAGCAGGTGTCTGCACTGGGCCTGTGCTGGGTCATTGCTGGTTCAACAGGTTGAAATCCCCTGGCTTGCCTTGGCCTTGATTCACCATGCATCAGGCCCAGCACGGTGGGCTCTCTGTGGCCATAGCCCACCATTGCTCCACTGCACCCCCACTCCATCTCTGCTTCTCAGCAAGGATTTGTGGACTGGCAGCATAGGTCAGTGGTTAGGGAGCCATTTCATTATGTCTGACATGTAATGAAGACTCAGTTTTAGTTTTTTTGAATGACATATTTAGCAATATTTTCAAAAACTCTAAAACTCAGTGTAAGTTTACAAGATAGTACTTGCCAATGGCCTCTGGAAGATTAGCTGTTATTGTGAGATATGCATAGATAAAACATGTTGCACAAAAATTTCTGAAAGTCCTAATTTTCAGATGTTCTGGCTCTAAAAGAAAATTATAAGCCACAGTAAGAAAGTAAAAAGTTGGCATCTGAAATCTTTTGGCTTACAGTGCTACCAAGAGTCAGCAAAATAGTTTTTAAATATTTTTAAACATAGGTTTTCATAGGAAAATATAATAAAATATATCTTAATAAAATATCAGGAATTTGGGATAAAATCTTTTAAATTTGCCTCATTTCTTTAATGTAAGTGTTGGCAGTTACAACAAATTATAAATGGACCCTCAAAACATCAGATGTATATAAAAATAAGCCACAAAGATTTTATAATAAAGAAACAAATTGGAAAAATTTTTTGAAGTTAGAATGAAGAAAATAACTTTTTTCCTGGTAACTCAATAGGATATACATGTGGCCTTTGAATTTTCATTTTATTTTTTTCCTTATTTTTTAATTCATTAATAAATTTTGCAATTCTGGGGATTGAACCCAGGGGTGTTATACCATTTAGCTACATCACCAGTCCTTTTTATTTATTTTATTTTGAGTCTAGTTTTCACTAAAGGGCAAAGCATAGCCTGAAATTTGTAATCCTTTCCAAATTGCTGGGATTACAGGCATGCTCCACCATGCCCCACTGGATTTGGGGTCTTATTATTGTTCAGATATATCACAGGCCATTTGTTTTAAATATTAAGAAGCAAAGCTATATATATGGTATTTATTTTAATCTTGAACCCACCTACAATTCAAATCAACATACTGAATATGACTTCAATCTGTTATGAACACAAATCATATCATTTAAACATATCTCAATATTGTTTTTTTTAATTTTTAATTGATTTTAAAAAAATGACAGCAGAATGCATTACAATTCTTATTACACATATACACCACAATTTTTCATATCTCTGGTTGTATATAAAGTATATTGACACCAATTCATATTTTCATACATGTACTTTGGTAATGATGTCTATCACATTCTACCATCCTTGCTAATCCCCTGCCCCCTCCCTTTCCCTCCCAAATGTCTGCCCTATCTAGAATTTATCTATTCATTCCATGCTCCCCCTCCCTACCCCACTATGAGTCAGCCTCCTTGTATTAGAGAAAACATTTGGCATTTAATTTTTTGGGATTAGCTAACTTCACTTAGCATTATATTCTCTAACTCCATCCATTTACTTGCAAATGCCATGATTTCACTCACTTTTATTGCTGAGTAAAATTCCATTATGTATATATGGCACATTTTTTTATCCATTCATCCACTAAAGGGCATCTAGGTTGGATCCACAGTTTAGCTATTATGAATTGTGCTACTATAAATATTGATGTGGCTGTTTTCCGGTAGTATGCTGTTTTAAGTATTTTGGGTATAAACTGAGGAGAGGGATAGCTGGTCAAATAGTGGTTCCATTCCCAGATTTCCAAGGAATCTCCATACTGCTTTCCATATTGGCTGCACCAATTTGCAGTCCACCAGCAGTTTATGAGTGTGCCTTTTCCCCCACATCCTCTCCAACACTTATTGTTGTTTATCTTCATAATAGCTGCCATTCTGACTGAAGTGAGGTGAAATCTTAGAGTAGTTTTGATTTGCATTTCTCTAATTGCTAGAGATGATGAGCATTTTTTCATATATTTGTTGATTGATTATATATCATATTCTGAGAAGTGTCTGTTCAGGTCCTTGGCCCATTTAGCAAAGTACCAGGATATAAAATCAATACCCATAAATCAAAGGCATTTCTGTACATCAGTGACAAATTCTCTGAGAAGGAAATGAGGAAAATTATCCCATTTACAATAACCTAAAAAAATTGAGAATCAACTTAGAAAAAAGTGAAAGATCTATAAAATAAAAACTACAGAACCCTAAAGAAAGTAATCAAAGAAGACATTAGAAAATGGAAAACCTTACTCTTGAATAGGTAGAATTAATATTATCAAAATGACTATACTTCCAAAAGCACTATACAAATCAATGCTGATCAAAATCCCAATGGCATTCCTCATAGAAATAGAAAAAGCAATCATGAAATTCATCTGGAAAAATAAGAAACTCAGAATAGCTAAAGCAATCCTTAGAAGGGAGAGTGAAGCAGGTAGCATCGCTTTACCAGGCCTTAAACTATACTATAGAGCAATAGTAACAAAAATAGCATGGTATTGGCAAAACAAAACAAACAAACAAAAAACTGATAAACCAATGGTACAGAATAGAGGATACAGAGACTAACCCACAAAATTATAATTATCTTTTATTAGACAAAGGTGCCAAAAGCATGCATTGGAGAAAAGATAGCATCTTCAACAAATGGTGCTAGGAAAACTGAAAATCCATATGCAACAAAAAGAAATTAAACTCCTATCTCTCACCATGCACAAAACTTAACTCAAAATGGATCAAGGACCTAGGCATTAAACCAGAGACTCTGCATCTAATAGAAGAAAAAGTAGGCCCTAATCTCCATCATGTGGGATTAGGCCCCAACTTCCTTAATAAACATATTTCAATATTAATAATAAAATATTAGAATATGTTCTCTATCTTAACTCTTTAGTAGTAACGCCATGAAAGAAGACATGTTTCTCAAGAAGGGTCTGAAGAAGTCCCTGAGAGAAGGGGAATTCTGACTCAGGACCAGCACATTTGGGGCACATGTGATGGAAAAGAGATAGAAACTTGTTGGTTTGCAATGTTAATATTTATAGGAGGTTGGTATTAGGGCCTTAACTAGAGGTGAAGCCATGGTGGAATTTTACAACTTATCACCAGTTTTCCCTTCTCTCATGCATTTCCATCATTTTAGAAGGGTGCAAGCCAAAGGAATGTTATTCAAGGGTTATAATTAGTCCTCAGTACTTTCTGTATCTCAGTGGCTCATGTGTGTCTTCTTTAAGACCCATTATATCTCTATCTTTATCCTAAATCCCTGTCTCAGTAACGTCAAACCCTAGAAACAACCCACATGTCCTTTAACAGGTGATGGTTCAACTAACTATGCTACATTCATATCACAGACTACTAATCTATGATGAGCAGGCACAAAATATTGACACATGTAACAGCCTAGATAAATTTCCAGATAATTATACTGAGAAAACACATCAAATCCCCAAAGTTATAAACTCTCTGAGTTTATATTCATATGACATCATGAAATAACAAAACATAGAAATGTGAAATTGATTGGTTACTGCTTGTGGAGGACCATGTCATATGACTATAGCTAAAAATGCACACCAGAGGAAAACTAAAAGAAGCCTTCTGTAACTTGATTGTCAATGTCAAAGTTAATGGTGTAGTTCGGTCCTGTCTTACAGTTTTTGTTACAGTTTACATATGAGGTGTCCCCCAAAAGTTATGCTTGAAACAATACAAGACCACTCAGAAGTGAAATGATTAGGTTATGAGAGTTGTGACCTGATTAGTGAATTAATTCTCTGATTTGTATTAAGTAGGTCATAGCAGTGGTCAGGTAGGGTGTGGCTAGAAAAGGTGTGCCCTTGGGGTTTACATTTTGTCTCTGGTAAACAGAGTTCTCACTGCTTCCTGATTGCTATTTCCTGAGCTGCCTTCCTTCCATCATAATGTTCTGCCTCACCTTGGGCCCAGAGTGATGAAATTGGTCACTAACCGACTTTGACTTCTGAAACCATGAACACCAAATACACTTTTCCTCCTCTAAAATCGTCCTTGTCGGGTCTTTTGGTCACAATTGGAAAAAGCAGACTAAAACATAAATTGGTACTGAGAAAGGGTGTCACTGCCATAACTAACCTGGACTTGTGATTGTTCAGAAGCTGTTGGAGCTTGTTTGTAGGGGAATGATTTTGAAAAGTTTAGAGATGCAAGCTGGGAAAACTTTAAAATGTTATAAATGAAGCCTAATGGGCAATTTTAGTGGAAACTCAGAAGACCAAAATATCAACAGGAATGGGGATAGTAAGACTGTGGTCAAGAGGTTTCACAGAAGGAGGATGCTCTTGGAAACTGGAATAGAGGTCATTCATGTTATGCCTTGGAAAAAACATTGTCCACATTTTGCCAGTATCTTGGGACTTTCTCTGAGGCTGAAAAGAGAGGTAATGTAGTAATTAAACTGGTAGAGGAAATTTTGAGGCAGTAGAGCATTCAGGTAGTGGCATGGCTATGGCTGGTAGTTTTGGTCAAGTTTACTGTAATAATCAGGAGCAGAAAGCAGATAAGAAAAATCTGAAAAAAAAAACTTGTAGTTTGGCTAAAAAATGGCTTGCACAATTGGGGCTAAGGAAGGTGTGGTTTTTAAAGGGATTACAGCTACTAATAACTTCATGTAGAAATACCTGGAAAATGGCTTGTGGGCATCTCAGGAATTGGCAAGGCCACTCCCATCTCAGACTCAAGGGGGTAATATTTTTATATTTTTGTCCATGGTAAGCACAGCTCTTTCTATTTCCTGATTTTTGTGTCCTGAGGATTTTTTTTTTACTATGTAAAATTGTTTAATCCAGGTAAAATAGGTGGATACAAGGTAAAGTAAGGCATAATTTGAGTTTTTAGGTGTACTATCTCATTTAACCCTCCTACTAAACTATAAAAAATTGTAAACTATAACAATTGCAAACTATAAAAAACTCATAAATCATTACAGAGATTAAAACATAGACTCAGAAGGGATAAAAAACTTGTAACTCATATACTACTGAGTGTACAGGTATCATTCAAATCAAGAAACCTCAGATATCAATTTTCTCACTGCAAATTCCTAAGGCTAATTATACACAGCAATCCATTGACTATAATGCAGGATTCTTACTTTGGTTATGAACATAGCTGTGTTAGCTGGGTGAGGCACTTTTTGTTCCCTTGATTTAATTTGGCTAATGACCTCAGGGGAAGGTGTTGAAAAATGACTAGCAAATCAGCCTATTTTCAATGAATGGTTCTCTTATCATGGTTAGCTGTGATAACAACTCCTATAAACACTGGAAATTACTGAGTAACAATGAAAGCCATTGCAATGTTTGGATGGGTACATTGTGGCAGAGAGATCCCTGTGAGCAAAGACAAAGAGGTTATGATTTCCCATGGTCTATATTTCTGGAAAACTACAACTCTTACTACCCCTGTTTTAACATCATCACCCCTGGGAGAAATGACTCAGAACTTGTAGGCTATGTGACCACCTTTTCCAGAGTGTCCCACTGTAAACAAATGCCTTACCTTGGGGAAAGTTTACTATTTGTCAGATACTTCCCTTAATCCAACAGGGCATTCACTTATTACTATTATTATTATTTTTAATGAAGACTAGAAGATAAGTATTTTATTTTATTTTTTGAGGGGTTCTTTTTTTCATAGTTTTTATTGGTATATTATAGTTGTACAGATTAGTGGGATTCATTGTTATATACTTGTGCATGCACACAACATAACAATAAAATTGGGGCATTCATTCATTGATATGCTTCCTTTCCCTAGTCCACTGAAAGTCCCCTGAAAGTAAAAAAGTCTACCATTGTTTTCCATTTCTGTGTTCCAAGTTCCCAGTGCCTGGTATATAATGATTTCCCTTTGAAAGTTTATTATATTCTACTGAAATTTTAGAGAGTCTGATTATTTAATATTTTTATTTTGGCTATTCTACATCATTGCCTATGGGAGAAATAAAGATACTATCAAGGCAGGAGTTTACAAACGATACAGTCTATTACCACGATAATTTTTCTTAGGTTTGCAGGATATAAAGAAGGGGAGAATAATGTGAACAAACATACCAGGAAGTATACTCTGTAGATGAGATACATTAACAAAATATTTGAGTTCTAAAATGATTAAAGGGTAGTTGCTCAGTTAGGATGGAAGCAGACCTCCATAGAAAGGAATGTGTGGTTAAGGAAATAAGGAAGGTGTAATTGTAGTGGACCTTTATATGTACAGCTCCCAGAGAAGCTGGCTTGACCACTGTGGAGATCCTTCATGACACAGGTTTCAGCCATGCTTGAGGAGGGTGTTGGAGGATGTGCTCTTAGAGATCAGATCCAAGGCTGATGGCCTGAAGCACTTGTATTCAGAGAAATGCAGAGAGAGTACAGTCCTGCTATAGCCCAAGCTTTCAAAGTGTCAAATTTTTGAGTTAATTCACTGTCAAACTTCAAACTGTGTACTTGGCATCATTTCAAAGCTACACAAGAGTCTTGCAATTACAACTCCAACTTTTCCCACTTTATGTAACACATGACTTGTTCCTTGGACAACATCTTATTCTTCAGTTCATACATCTTTCAGTTATATCAGATCTAACTTGGAACCATCTGACATTATTCAATGAACTGATAAAGTACTATTAATTAAAAAGCCATTACTAACTCGTGTATCTGAAGAGAAGCACAATCTCCTGGAAAGGTTTGTCCATAGACGTTAAACAAATGAGACCTCATCAAATTGTTGCCTTTATCTTTGATGTAATGTGAGTACTTTTGCAATTGATCCAGTCTCCTATTATAGTAGTGCTTTAATTCTCCAGGGAATGGCATCACTATCTTGTTAGTCATCAATATCTTAGCAGGAAATTCTAGTTAACTATTTTAACTGGTTAAATTTTTCAAATAAGCATGAATAATTACATGGTCACCCTATAATCACTGTCACAGTAAAGTAATTGTTACATATGACTGTTATTGTGTTATATTTCTAATCTAAAGTGATATCTCCGGGAAAATTCACTGATAAATATTTCATATAAGAATATAAAAAAATAAGACATTTCAAGGACAAGACTTAATTCATTAACTGTCAGGAATAAATTTAAACACCTGAAAAATGGTCATGACATTTCCTGACTACTGTCTGAACGTTCATTTATTCATGAATTATTGAACTCACACTTTACAACACTGTTCTGAAACTAGAACAAAAGATATCTGCCCTAACAAAATCTGGGACTTTATAAATGAGAATTTAATACAGTACTAAGAAAGACATTTTAATGATGAGAATGAGTCATTGACTATTGAGAAAATAAATACAATTTCTCATAAAATATTACATTTATTTAATTTAAAATATAAAAAGATGATAAATCTGATACATGGAAAATGCATATTCTAGAATAAAAATACATTATATTACTAGCAATAATAAAATTTTATTATTAAGCAAATTTAGCAAATGTTCAGAGCCAAAATATAGTAAACAAGTAATGACAGTCTGTTACATTTCAGACAAGATACTTTTAGAAAAATCTTCTGTAAGTTTCATTTTATCAGCTTGATTCATTGTTGGAAATGTTTTAGTAATGAGATCAGTAAAAGGAAGCAGTCGCCTTATATCCATGAATTTGTGGTATATATTAAGGAATCTCATTTAAGAAAAAATTGGAGTCTACAGGCAATCACTTATTTAAGGGAAGAGAAACAATGGGCAGGAAGAAACAAAATGAGTAGAATGAAAGATCAAGGAAAAGTGCTACAAAATGAATAAATGAATTGATAAATGTTATGGGAAATGATGTGGATCAGAAATCTTTATTTCGAGGCCACAGAAATGAGTTTAGTACGTAAATAACTTGATCTTCAGCTGTTCTTGCAAGGAAGGGAGAGATTGGCATTTAATGATTGTCAAAAAACAATACTGGTGGAGGAAAAAGTATCCCAGCTGCTTGAAAAAGCTGAAAACATACCGTAAAGAGATGGCTGCTTGGGTTCTGATTAAAATCATCCTTGGATGTCTGGAACCAGGCACAGACAGTAAAGGTATAATGATCTCCCTACTTGCTTTGAGAGAGACCGAGTAAATAAGTCGACTGGCTTTATGTGATGTATCCAATTCCATTGACCATTAAATAGTAAAAATGCCTCTGAATTCTAGCAACAGAGGGAATGTGCATTCTGGTTTTGATTACTTACTTGGATTTGGAGGTAGACTGTTATACTGTAATCCTTTAGTGTAAGAGCCTCAAGATTTGTTTGTTCATTATGTTGCACTCTGTGAACAGAGAGGAACTGAAGAACAACAGCTTGAACATGGACTCACCACAAGCAAATGACAGAGGGGAACAGAAAATGAGCTTGCTGATAGCAGGAAATATCCAGGGAAGGGTGGTGAGTATGTTTCAGGTATAATATCTTTTGCCTGATCCTGACAGTCAAGCAGTGAGGGATCAAAACCATATTATATCAGTACAGACCAACCTGCCTTAAAAAAAATCCTTATTGAAGACTGAGCAAGCCTTCTTGTGGATATGCAACAGAACCAAAATTAAAATAGAGGGGTGGATCAGAGGAGATATTTTGAAAAACAAAGCTGAAGAAATAACACAACATAATATTAAAGAAAGAATTTATGCCTTGAAAATAGCGCATGTTCTGACCAAAGGAGCTCACTGATTCAGTGAAGTCAGTCTACATAGAATTTCTATACACTGGTGGCCAAATGGCCTCACAGAGCGTTGAATGATAAGAAGGGGTTCACTCTAGACTTTCTTCTTGGAAATTTGTGTGTAATGAGTGAAATCAATCAAGGAGTATTTGAGGGCATGAAGGGACCTGGAAAATGCATTTTTCTCTTCTAAAATAATTAATTGAAAACATCCTCCTGAGATGAATCCTAAAGAGTGATATAAGAATTTCCAGTGACATTAAAAATGGCAACATCCACAGTGAAACTGGACACTGGCATCATTTGCACGCCTTCTTAAGAGTGGGGACTCCTTGCTCCCTGTCTTGAGGTTCATATATGGTGGAGCAACACCTGTTCCTCAGCTTCATAGCATGGTTTCCACAGGTGGAGGAAACAACCTCATCATTTAACCACTGAAGTTAGTTTCAACTAGAGTCCCTTTGCTTCCTTGCCTAGAATCCTAGACTTCAAAATTGATAATTTCAGAAAATCAGTTATTCAGAATAGAGAGAGAAAAAGGAGAATCAACAAAACAGTCCAAGAGTAAAACTGTAGCACCTATGTTTGCTACCCTCGATGTTAGACCCCTTCACTTAAATACATGCAATTTATTATAAGTCAATTATCCTTCAATAAGCTCTTATTTTAAAAGATTATACATGAAAAAAATTTGATCACCAGAGTGAGTAGGAAGGTTTTCTTCTGTACTTTTTGAATCAAATGCATGTAACCATGCACACCAGCCCTCATAAGGGATAAGCAGATTCCACTGACACTATACCTCAAACCGCAATAAAGACTAAAATTATAGCTTATAATAAAAACAAAATCTGCAAACCTCTCTTCTGCCTGCAATGCTCCTAACTGGAAAAGAGAAAGAATCTTTGGAATGAATAGTTTTCTTTCACATGACTACATTGTTAGGTAGGATATTCTCTCCAGCTAGTCTCTGTGGATGGATGAGGAATATTCCTCCAACAACCTCCAGCCTCAGTTTCAGGATTCCTATTTTTTTTCTTTTTTGGTTCTTAGTTGTATATTCATACAAACTCAGCACCAATTAAAGTGATAAATGTTATGAGATAAGAAGAAGCTAACAGAATTCTGTAGAGAGTAGAATCATGTGCCACACAATGATATTTTGGTAAAAGACTGACCACATATACAATAGTGGTTCCATAAGATTATAGTGGACCTGAAAACTTATCACCTAGTTTTATTGTGGCTGTCATAATGTATAATGCATTACTTACAGTGTTTGCATACTAACATAATCAAACCAGTAACATTGACAATTGGAAAAAAGTACGGCACATATAGTTATGTCTAGTACATATTACTTGATCATAATAATGAATGACTGTTACTGGGTTATGTATTTACTATACTGCAATTTTTTTGGTACAGAGATTGAACCCAGTGGTGCTTAACCACTGAGCCACATCCCCAGCCTCTTAATTATTTTTTATTTTGAGACAGGGTCTACTAAGTTAGACCTGAAGTTGCTGAGGCTGGCTTTGAACTTGTGATCCTCCTTACTCAGCCTTCTGAGCCTCTGGGATTACATGCGTGTGCCACTGCGCCCTGGCTTATACTATACTTTTTATTGTTATTTTAAGAACAGAAAGTTTACTAAAAAACAACATGAGATGTTTCTCTGGCAGTGACCTCGTTCATGCTTACTATTTCTGTCTCTTATTTATGTTCATGTCATTTTCTCTTTTGCCTGAGTGAATCTCACATTGTTTTGTTCAACGTGGAAGGAAGAAGAGAAGTATGTGGGCACACACACAGACACACCTCACATATCCTAAGTATATAGTAGGCTACACCATCTAGTTCTGTGTAAATGTACTCTGTGATGCTGGTACAAGGATGAAATTGCCTAATGATGTTTTTCTCCCTGTTGTTAAGTGATATATGATCATAATCTTTTCTGTGAATAAAAAGGTAACCTAATTTTACTATATCAGGTACTACTAAAGCCCTGCACCCCTCTAATTCTTTTTAACATACCATGTATTTTACAAAGGCAAACCTATAGGCACAGAAAACAGATACACAGGAGCCTGCCACGGGGAGGTCTCCACTACGCAGGGCAATGGGGAGTATTTTCAGGCTTTTCAGTTGTTCTGTATCTTACATGGATGGTTACTATTGGGGGTAGTAACCAAGTAACCCTCAATTTCTAACTTTACCTACCCGTCTATTTCGAGGTTAATAACCTCTTTTTGGGCGGGTACTTATTGAATCCTATAATATATTTTAAATACATATCTTCCCAATAACTAATTTTAAATCATTTCTTCTTTTTATATACTTAGATGAATGTTAGAAATTATTGAACCTTTGCTTCTTAATGTTAGAAATTATTTTCTCTGGCAATTTTCTTCTGTTTCCAATGAAGTTAAACTTATAGGTAATTGTGTAGAGTCAATATGTTTTTAATAGTAGACAATACCCACAAACATGACATGTATCTTTATTTATCTTCTGCTGGTATATAGAAAAACTTTTGATTATATACCTTATCTAATTTATTAAGCATTTCTATACCTAATTTTCAAAGAAAAGGTGTCTATTTTGTATAATGTAGTTATTATCTATCTTTGTCAATTTAAATACTTTTGTTTAGACAATTCATTGATTTGGAAGACACAGGATTGTTTCTGGTTTCATTTTCCTCCTTTCCTTTCAGTTCCTCTGCAGTATGACATTAGTATTTCAGGGACTCACCACATGGATGATGGAGTGAGGGGTGGGAGTGACTGACTTTGTGTCCTTGGGCAGGTCTTCTGTGTGACCGTTGGATGCTACTCCCAGTCCTGTTGAGTCCAATGGTGACATTGGGTGTTCAACTTGCACTTGAAACTGAAGTGAGTCATAGTCTACCCCAGGAGAGCAGGAACATTCTATTGGTGATTGGTTACTATATTTTTCATCAGCACTTGGAATCCCTAGGTCTTGCTTCATTTGCAGTAGGTTTGGAAGTCTGCTCTCTAACACTTGTACCAGTTAATTCCCTCCCACTGTGGCATCTTAATACAGTCATGCTCCTTAACGATGTTTCCCACTCTCCTTTTGACACTTGTGTGAACTTTTGAATCTTTTCTTTACCCCCTAGGAGTTAAGGACTGGTCCCCTGAGCATGCGAGCACCCTCAGACTTTCTATTGTGCTAACAGGAAATGATAATGAGAAGGAAAAATTTTGAGAAACATTTTATACAATGGCACTTCCAGTCTACTTAAACACTAGTTCTCTTTCACCTCCCCCTGCCAAAGTAGTTTTACTAATAGGAGCTGGAAAACTGGGGTAAAGATGTGAAGCAATGGTTATATCACAATACAGACACTTAAAAAAGGTCAAATAAGTGAGAGAAGAAAACTTCTTTCTGGTAAAGTAAATGCACTTTGCATACTATAAATTTCATTGTTTCCCCTCCAAACTGTTAGTTCATGGATTCCAGTGCAATAGGGTTGGTTGTATTTCCTTGAAAAATGAATAACCTCCATTTTAGCACTGCAACTGTTGATAGCTGCTGCTGGAGAGAATACTTTCTGATGTTTTATATTTCAATTTCTATTCACTTCTAAAGAACTGACATTCTATTATAACTAAGTACTGGTTTGGGAAAGTTAATTTGTCTTCAAAATTTGCTCACTCTGTAGATACATCAACTCCAGGTTAATAATCAAGGAGATTCGCTGTGTTTCAGAGAAATAACAAACTTATTATTTTCTAAGAAAATCCCCTCCTACTTGTATAGCTTCCATTCAGACAAAATAACTATTTCTTAAAAAAGAAACATGATTAGTGTTTGCACAGGGGTCAGGAGTACTTGTATGCTTTCTTCTCAAGTAGCAAATAATGGTCCTAAATGCAATGAGGTTCTGACCTGGGATCAACCACAAATTTTGGCAGATAGCACTTTTCTTCCAGTAAGTTAACCAACTGTTACAGAGTACCTATATAGTGTGTGTAGGGCTGTGTGTTAAGTCCAATAGGGAATAAAGATATCCAAGTCATAGCTCTTTACCTCCTGGAGTAATACGGTTCATTTAAGAAAAAAATAAAAAGCATTTTGATAAAAAAATAAAAACAAAACTAAAAACTAAGTACTTTCATTAAAACAAAAGAAAGTGAAGTCATCACCTCCTTAAAATTCAAATGAAAAGTGGGCCCCGATATTCTTCTTACCTTTTCTCCTATTTCTTTCCATGATTGGCGGGAGGGTTGTAACACAAGATTTTAGCCTTACATTCTGTTTGATACCTTCTCCTTCTCAGAGCTCTCTTAGTTGACAAGGCACAACATTCCTTTTCTCTGTCTATAAGATAAGGACCTCCTAGGTGTCTTAATCCTTGGCCTCTTCACCGGAACCACAATAGTATAGGTGATGCAAACAAGAGACATGGCTTAGCCTTGAAAATGTTTCTGAAATATTATTCCCAGTAACATATTCTTATTGCAGGTGGGTGTAGAAAATTTGATTGGGTTTTTTTTTTCCAAGTGACTTTCTTGTTAGATAAAATAATTCCAATGATTACTATAATGCATAATACTGGTGGTAGTTTTAGGGCATTATTTTCTCTTAATTAAATTTCCTTTTTTTGAATACTATGAGATTTTAATTAAGAACAAATGTTGAATTATTTCAAATGTCACCTGAGGCACAATCAAGCAAATAATGCTTTTTTTTTGTTTGTTTGCTATATTTGTCATTGCAAATTATGCTAATTCCCTTAAAACAAATTTACTCCATTGTTGTATATAATTATCCTAACAAAGTATCATATTATTTACTAGAATTTTATTCACCAGTTTTGTTGCTATATTGATAAATGTTAGTTTGTTTTTCTTTTCTTTCTTCTTAGTCTATCATTAGAGTTGAGTTCTGTTATTGAAGATATCATAAAAGGCCAGCTTTCTTTACATTGGAATAGAGTTACTTGGGGCTCTTAGGGCAGTGAAGAGTTCACATTTAAAACAAATAATGTGGAAAAAATATATACTTACATCTGTAAATAATTTTTATTTGCAAAATAATGGGAAATTGAATAGGAACTTTCAGTAATCAGAGTTCTAAAAGCATGAGTAGACATTTTGTGGCTAGTTTGTATTGTTAAGAAACAGAATAATTTAAAAAATTAGAAATATTGTTTAATTTGGAGCCCGACCCTACAATATGTAGATCGGAGCCAACTTTTTCTTCTATCAGACGCAGAGTCTCTGATTTGATATCAAGCTCCTTGATCCACTTTGAGTTAACTTTTGTGCATGGCGAGAGGAGGGGATTCAGTTTCATTTTGTTGCATATGGATTTCCAGTTTTCCCAGCACCATTTGTTGAAGATGCTATCCTCCCTCCATTGCATGCTTTTAGCTCCTTTATCAAATATAAGATAGTTGTAGCTTTGTGGATTAGTCTCTGTGTCCTCTATTCTGTACCATTGGTCCACCCTCCTGTTTTGGTACCAGTACCATGCTGTTTTTGTTACTATTGCTCTGTAATATAGTTTTAAGTCTGGTATCGCTATACCGCCTGATTCGCACTTCCTGCTTAGAATTGCTTTTGCTATTCTGGGTCTTTTATTTTTCCATATGAATTTCATGATTGCTTTATCCATTTCTACAAGAAATGCCGTTGGGATTTTGATTGGCATTGCATTAAACCTATAGAGAACTTTTGGTAATATCGCCATTTTGATGATGTTAGTTCTGCCTATCCATGAACAGGGTTTATTTTTCCATCTTCTAAGATCTTCTTCTACTTCTCATTTTAGGGTTTTGTTGTTTTCATTGTATAAATCTTTCACCTCTTTTGTTAGGTTGATTCCCAAGTATTTTATTTTTTTTGAGGATATTGTGAATGGAGTGTTTTTCCTCATTTCCGTTTCAGAAGTTTTGTCGCTGATATACAGAAATGTCTTTGATTTATGCGTGTTGATTTTATATCCTGCCACTTTGCTGAATTCATTTATTAGTTCTAGTAGTTTTTTTGTAGACCCTTTTGGGTCTTCTAGGTATAGAATCATGTCATCTGCAAATAGTGATAATTTAAGTTCTTCCTTTCCTATTTTTATGCCTTTAATTTCTTTCGTCTGTCTAATTGCTCTGGCCAGTGTTTCAAGAACTATATTGAATAGAAGTGGTGATAGACGGCATCCCTGTCTTGCTCCAGATTTAAAGGGGAATGACACCCATAGCACAAAAGTTGATAACAAAAATCAACAAATGGGACTTACTTAAACTGAAAAGTTTTCTCTCAGCAAGAGAAACAATAAAAGAGGTAAATAGGGAGCCTACATCATGGGAACAAATTTTTACTCCTCACACTTCAGATAGAGCCCTAATATCCAGAGTATACAAAGAACTCAAAAAATTAAACAATAAGAAAACAAACAACCCAATCAACAAATGGGCCAAAGACCTGAACAGACACTTCTCAGAGGAGGACATACAATCAATCAACAAGTACATGAAAAAATGCTCACCATCTCTAGCAGTCAGAGAAATGCAAATCAAAACCACCCTAAGATACCATCTCACTCCAGTAAGATTGGCAGCCATTAGGAAGTCAAACAACAACAAGTGCTGGAGAGGATGTGGGGAAAAGGGTACTGTTGTACATTGCTGGTGGGAGTGCAAACTGGTGCGGCCAATCTGGAAAGCAGTATGGAGATTCCTGGGAAAGCTGGGAATGGAACCACCATTTGACCCAGCTATTGCCCTCCTTGGACTATTCCCTGAAGACCTTAAAAGAGCGTACTACAGGGATACTGCTACATCGATGTTCATAGCAGCACAATTCACAATTGCTAGACTGTGGAACCAACCCAGATGCCCTTCAATAGATGAATGGATAAAAAAAATGTGGCATTTATACACCATGGAGTATTACGCAGCACTAAAAAATGACAAAATCATAGAATTTGCAGGGAAATGGATGGCACTAGAGCAGATTATGCTAAGTGAAGCTATCCAATCCCTAAAAAACAAATACCAAATGTCCTATTTGATATAATGAGAGCAACTAAGAACAGAGCAGGGAGGAAGAGCAGGAAGAAAAGATTAACATTAAACAGATACATGAGGTGGGATGGAAAGGGAGAGAAAAGGGAAATTGCATGGTAATGGAGGGAGACCCTCATTGTTATACAAAATTACATATAAGAGGTTGTGAGGGGAATGGGAAAATAAACAAGGAGAGAAATGAATTACAGTGGATGGGGTAGAGAGAGAAGATGGGAGGGGAGGGAGGGGGGATAGTAGAGGATAGGAAAGGTAGCAGAATACAACAGTTACTAATAGGGCATTATGTAAAAATCTGGATGTGTAACCGATGTGATTCTGCAATCTGTATTTGGGGTAAAATTGGGAGTTCATAACCAACTTAAATCTAATGTATGAAATATGATATGTCAAGAGCTTTATAATGTTTTGAACAACCAATAAAAAATAAATAAATAAATAAATTTCTCTTCTAAGAACTTATCTTACAGATATATTTGCACATGTGTAAAATGGTATTATGCATTGACTTGTTCTTTGCTGCACTGGTTGTAATAGCAAAAGATTAAAATTAGAATAAATATTTATGGATGACTATGAAAAAAAAGAAATATTGTTTAATAAATCAAACTTTTGCTTGACTTTTAGATGTTGGAAATAAAAAAAATCATCAAATAATTTTTATGAAACGTCTCACTTTTTTTATTCATTTCATCATCATGTAAAATTGAAACTATATCCATACTGTCTTATATTGAAAGAAAAAGAAAGTTGTGAGAAAAAGACTAAAATCAAAGGTTAAGGAATAAAATTAGATAATCATTAAAAGAAGAAGTACAAATGGCCAATACTTATTTATTTTTTTTGCCATCATCTACAAATTTAGTGGTTCCCATAATAACCCTCTCAAATTTTGGTGAATTGCTAAAATGACTCAAAGTATTTAGGATAGCACTTACTCTATACTACAGAATTATTACAAAGAATGTAACTCAGGAAAAGCCTAATGGGAGAGATGCACAGGGTGAGACATGAAGGAAGCAGGGGTAGAGCTTCCATTTCTTGGGCATCCCACCTTCCCAAACCAGCAGGTGCTCACCAACTCGAAAGCTCCCCACACTCCATTGTCTAAACATCCACAGAGACTTTGAAACATAGGCATGACTGACCATTGGAGATTGAACTCTACCTCCAGTCCCCTTCCCAGTATTCAGGACAGGTATTGAGGAGGGTAGAACTGAAATCCAACTGAATAATTTTTCCTCCTTCTTTCTGGTGCCCAGTCCCATCCTGAAGCTCTCTGGGAAGGAGTCCCCAGCCAGGACTTATCTCATTTGTGCAATGGCACCACCTTGGAGATTCCAAAGGTATGAGAGTCTGTGCCTGGAACCTAAGACAAAGACTAAATATGTATTTGATGTTATACCACAATCTATCCCTTTCGTGTTTATTTCAATTTTGCTATTCACTTGTTCCCCTGGTCTCACCACCAATATTTAAAAGTCAACGTAGGATGTCTGGGTAGCATCTCAGATATTGTGACATGGGAGAAACCCTCTGAATAAAGTACTCCTAGTGGGTACAAATCTTGTTGAAGATGCTCCAGTGAACTCAATGGTCTGAGAAATAGGGATAATGTTTGTTTTTCCAACATTCTACTTTCGGTGTTT
Organism: Marmota flaviventris; assembly: GCF_047511675.1. Lineage (NCBI taxonomy): Eukaryota > Metazoa > Chordata > Mammalia > Rodentia > Sciuridae > Marmota > Marmota flaviventris. The sequence goes on from NC_092512.1 coordinate 79,345,928, forward strand.
CCCGATTCCAACAACAGATTTCTTGCACAGTATCTGTTAATTATTAATTGTCTTCTCTTTGAAGATCTTCCTTGTTTCTTCAGAGCTTATGATATTGTTGTTGTTGGACCATAAACACCCTTAGTTGTTGCTGTTCCTTTTCTTATAGCTGTGAGCCACCTATTGGGATGGGAAATGCTAGTTATTCAACTTCATAATCTGTTCCTAAGTAAAGCATGGTTACATTACCCAATCCTGGAAAAGTTTGTACTCTTCATCTCATCCGTAAATGAAATAGATGAACTGTGAAAGGAGAGAGCCCCTTTGGGCATTAAAATGTCAAAATAAGAAACTTGGTGTTGTTGCAATACCTGTACAGGCAGGACCTAAAAGTGTATAAAATCATGATGAGACAGATCCAAGTTCTGAAACTGAGTATCTAGCACTAGAATGACCTAACTTGGACTTCCCATTCTATGTAAGAAATAAACCCATAAAGTGCTGGCCTTTTTATTCAGATATTTGACCAAAAGCAATATAATACACTGCAAAACTGTGTGCAGAGAACTGCTCACATTTCATTAGAGTGATTTGCTGTTTGTTTCCTCCTGTGTGTTCTTAAGCACCTGATAGAAGAGCTTATGGATATTTATCTTTGCATGCCTGTAACTATATTTGCTGAGTGTATGAATCTACAATTATTTTTTTTTTCTTTGGGGGATTTTCTTGTTATAATTCTTCCTGTCAAATCAAGTTTCTCTCTTTCTGTAAAACTTATCTCAGCACTTATATCCTCCCTGAAGCATTGCCCTGCATAAGCACAAGCTCACTCATGTATTCCCACACTATCGTATTTGTAGCACTTCCTTATGGAATTTTTATAAAAACCCACATTTTTACTGTTATAAAGCTTGCATTCATTGAGGTATTCCTGTGTTTTCAGCTCAGCTCACCAAATTACAGAAGTAGACCACGATTATGGAGAAGCAATCAGAGCCAGTGGGGGGGAAAAATGTCATGAATTCATTCAACAAATATTTAACAATTATGAAGAAAACAGATATGGCTTGCTCCCAAAAGATTTACTTTTCAATTGATCATACAAATATTAAACAGCTAATCTCTACAGAAATAGATATCCAGTGTGAGTTCATGGAAGGTCTCCTCAGGGAAGTATTTGACCTAAAGTGCAGAAAGGAAGTTAAGGAGTTATGATGGCATGGATCCCAGGCTGCCAATCTCTACAGCCCACCTACTCTACTGGTTCCTGTCTAGCAGAGCCGTGGAGTGGCAGCCCAGGTGGATTGGAGCCTGGTGGAAAGCACCACCCAGTTGCTGGCAGCCAAAGCCAGCTGAACTGTTACTCTTGGTGGACATGCCTGGGGACAGTACAGAAGCCTGCTGCAGGAGCCCATTCCATGCAGCACTGCAGCATAGACCCTCCAAGGACCTTAACCTCCTGCTTCCTGACCTGCACAAGGAAAGGAAAGTGGGGCAGATCTGAATGGAATCTGTGACTCAAGAGTTGAACAGTTGTGTGAATACAGTTCCAAACCCTAATTAGAATCAATTTGGATGAATAATGTTAGTACTTTTCCAATCCCTCATTAGGATTATTCTGAACCAATAGCATTGGTACTTTTATCAAATGCAAATCAGCATAAGTTTGGACCAATCGCAATGAACCAAATGCTAAATGAACCCCTCAACTAGCACACTTGGCAGGAGAAAGCCTGTTTCTATCAGTTCTTCTCTTGCACTGCAAGAGTTCTGTTCCTGTCTATATTCTTCAATAAATCTGACTCAAATCTCGCTCATCTTGGTCTGAGGATTTCGTTCTTTGAATTTGTGAGACAAGAATCCAGAATAAAGAAGAAATTGATGATGGGTTCCTGGGGTCTGCTGCAGCAATAGCTTAGTATTAAGAGCTACAGCCTTCTCTGCTGCAGAGTCCTGTAAACTTATGCAGATGCCACCCACCAGCAAGAGCAGAGAAACTACAGTCTTACCTGCCAGCAGAAGCAGGGAATTGAATTTCCTCTGTAACCTTCAGTTTCAATAAATGGGAGAAACATCATTTAAGGAAAAAATGCATATATTATATAGTTTGAATCTGTAACATCCCCTAATTGCCTATGTGTTGAAGGGCTGGTTCCTAGATTGAGGTACTACTAGGAACTAATGAATTATTTAGGACTTAAGTCATTGGCCTATGTCCTTGGAGAGAGTAATGGGGCAACAACCCCTCACTTCTCTCTCTCTCTCTCTCTCTCTCTCTCAATATCTCTCTCTTGGCTTCCAGCTACCACTAGATGAACAGTCTTTCTCCACTACACACTCTTACCATGATATAGAGTGTCACCACAGATGCAAAAAGAAAATGGAGCCTAGTGCTCATGAACTGCAATCTCTGAAATCATAGGCCAAAATAAACCTTCCTCCTTATAAGTTTGTTTATCTCAGGTACTTTGTTACAGTGACAGAATGCTGACTAACAAAATAACCAAAGACTTAGGAAAAAAAGTATATAGTATCTTTGAGAGGCAAGGGGTTATATAACATAATGCCAGTCATATCATAGCAAGGCATCTTCCTTTATCCTGAAACAAAAGAGGTATTTCCATGTCATATCAGTGGAGTGGAAGATGAAAGAAGGGAGAGAAAAATAAGGACATCTCATTGATTTGCTTTTAAAATGATCATTAGGCTACATTTCAAGAAAGGGGTGGATAAGGATGATAAGACTAGATACTATGTGAAAACTATAATACTATTTTTACCATTCAGAGATTTCTGGATTTTTCTGTAGAGAGTCATGGTATTTTTCTTAAGCTAAAAGTCTCAAGAGAATGGAGTGAGAAGGCCATTAGTTCAGATTTGGGCTAGTGGGATTTTCAGTGTTTATGTAACAACTACAGGAAAAACTGTAGTCAACAGTATTTTGAAAATGAATTTGAGTAGGATGTGAGGTCTTTGTATATTAACTAATTGACAGTAAACTATAGGGTCATTTAATTTTACCATTCATTAGAAAGCCTGTGAGTTTCCCTAGTCATTAATATTCTCCTGCATCATCATTTCCTACCGTCAACTCCCTTGGCTCCCCTAAGCTGGAAATAGATTGCATACTTTAAGCACTTGTCCTAATTCCTCAAACTGATTTTTCTTTGCATATTAGTTATGAAAGTCTAAGTCCCACAAAAATTTGTTACAAACTTGTCAAATAAGATGCAATAATATTCAAACACATGGAATGATTTCTTGATTACAAATGGCAACTGCAGTGGTGGTCATTCTTTGTTTCAAGGATTCAGGATGACATGGTTCTGCTTTCTTCCATGGGCTTCTAAGTCTAAACCCCTCAGTGACTATCTCCACTCCAAGAACTAGGAACTAGGCATGGTACAGAGAAACATGAATGGAAAGTTTTCATGAGCCAAGAGTAGAAGGGATCCACATTGTATCTCCTTATTACTTTTGATTGAGCTCAGTTACAAGACCACACTGAAGTACATGGGTTCAGTCTGGGTGAACACAGAAAGATAGTGATGTTAAAAATGAAATCAGAATTTTATTTTGTTGCATATGGATTTCCAGTTTTCCCAGCACCATTTATTGAACAGGCTATCTTTTCTCCAATGCATGTTTTTGGCACCTTTGTCTAATATAAGATAATTATAATTTTGTGGCTTAGTCTCTGTGTCCTCTATTCTGTACCGTTGGTCTACCAGTCTGTTTTGGTGCCAATATGGAAAGCAATATGGAAATTCCTTGGAAAACTTGGAATGGAACCCCCATTTGACCCAGCTATCCCTTTCCTTGGTCTGTACCCAAAGGACTTAAAAACAGCATACTACAGGGACACAGCCACATCGATGTTTATAGCAGCACAATTCACAATAGCTAAACTGTGGAACCAACCTAGATGTCCTTCAGTAGATGAATGGATAAAAATTGTGGCATATATACTCAATGGAATATTACTCAGCAATAAAAGAGAATAAAATCATAGCATTTGCAGGTACATGGTTGGAGTTAGAGAAGATAATGCTAAGTGAAACTTCAAAAAAGTCTCAAAAAAACAAATACTGAATGTTTTCTCTGATATAAGGAGATTGATTCATAGTGGGATAGGGAGGGGTAGCATGGGAAGAATAGAAGAACTCTAGATAGAGCAGAGTGGTGGGAGGGGAATGGAGGGGTCAGGGGGTTAGAAATGATGGTGGAATGTGACAGACATCACTATCCAAAATATGTGTATGAAGACACAAATTCGTGTGAATATACTTTATTTACAACCAGAGATATGAAAAATTGTGCTGTATATATGTAACAAGAATTGTAATGCATTCTGCTGTCTTTTATTTTTTAAAAAATCAATTAAAATTTTAAAAAATAAAATTAAAAATGAAATCAAAAGTATCAAGGTAACAAAAAATAGAAATGTTGAAGAACTGTCCCAGTTCAGAGGAGACAAAAAGTCATGACCAGTAAAGGCAATGTGTGACCCTGAACTACAAAAAGGACATTAGCCAAACAAGTGGAGAATATGAATAAGGTCTGTAGATTAGATATTAGTAAATCAATATTAATTTCCTGATTTAAGTGATTAGACTATGGTTGTGTAAGTTAATATTTTGAGAGGCTCAGTGTATCTATAAATCTTAGCATACTCTGCAATATTTTGCATGTGAAATTGTTTCAAAATGACAAATTTTAAAGAGAAAAAAAGGGCCTCATAGACTCATAGGGACTTGAAGAAGATGAAAGAAAAAAATTTGCAGTTTGCAAGGAATTAAGGAGAAGTATATTAAGAGTAAGTGAAGGCCACTTCTATTAGGATAAGAAGTTTTCATAGCACATTTTTAGAATTTACCCTTTCAGAGTTGGAGTATATTTTCTTAAACTTTCTATTGCATAACAGTGTACTCATTACTCTTCACTTCTGTGTAACAGGCTTTAGATTATGAAATGTAACACAATCTTATTTTTAGCTGATGTTCTCCTAAAAAGCAGAATTGGAGACAAGGGCTTTTATGCAGATAGTTTAATTTAAAAACACATCCTAGTGAATAAAACTGTGGGGGATTTGGAAGGGTAAAATAAGAAAGGAAAGGAAATAACATAATTGAAAATTAAGTTGGCATGATTATAACAAAATCAAGCTTGGTCATTCTGGGGAGCCCATGAGATTCTGGTGAGAACAATCTGTTGTACACATAGGAGAGATTTGTCTACCACACCTGCTTCCACTAGCCAAGATTTCCCAAGGGTGTTAATAGTCTCACGTTTCCAGATTTGTACGTGTACTTAACTGGCTCAGTTAATGCTGTTAGGTGCCCTATGTGGCACAAATTTCCAGAACAGAAAAAATATATATATAGTAAGTTCAAGACATATTCCATTGTGTATATATACCATATTTTCTTTATCTATTCATCTTTTGAAGGGCATCTAGGTTGGTTCCATAGTTAAGCTATGTGATCTGTGGATGCTGACTCATAATGGAGGGGGAGGGTCTAAGGAAGAATGGAGGAACTTTGGATTAGGCAGAGAGGAGTGAGGGGAGCCATGGGAGTGTGGGAGTGAGAAGGATGGTGGAATAAGACATACATTATTACCCTCAGTACCTGTATGAATGCATGAACGGTGTAAGACTGCATGGTGTACAGCCAGAGAAATGAGAAGTTGTGCTCCATTTGTGTACAATGAGTTGAAATTCGTTCTGCTGCCATGTATAACTAATTATTACAAATTAAAAAAAAATTAAAAAGACATAAGTTTCCAGACTCTACGAATGCTCAACTGGTTCCTGTAACATTTGACCAAGTGGACAGGGTACAGTAAATGCTAAACACAGTCCACCCCTTGCACTTTGAATCTGCTTGTGATCTTCATTAGGTAAGTCAGGACTGTCAATAAATCTGTGAGGTGGTAGTTGATCACAATTGCCTCAGAAGCCAACATAGTTTACAGATCTTGCAAGTATAACTGGTTGAAGGTTGTAAATTGTGTTAATAATATCCATTTCTACTATCCATTTTGGGTTTTTCTAATCCTTGCCCAAGTAGTGAAGAACACAAGGGATAGGAGTCATTAGTTGCTTTTTCCATTATTGGGACAGAATTATGGGTCCATTGGACACACAAGCACAAAGAGAAATCTGTGAAGAGTCTAGGTTATAAATTTATTCCTTTTTGTCTCCATATGTAGTCACATGCCTTGATCCTCCCCATAATGAGTGTCAATTAACCCTGCCAATATAGTAATTTCATTCATTGTTCGTTGGATAATCAACATGGGAACTCCAAATTATCAGGGCAAGTCACAGCTTTGTACTTAGTAAAATCCTCACTGTTTATCTGTAGGAAAGTACTGATTCACATAGTACAAACCCTTTCCTAATCCAGAATAACTACAAACAAATGAAGTAAGAATCCTTCCTTTGTATTACTGGCATTAGTACTGATGGGAAGAAATGCTGATTCTTCTTATTAAGTCTTGGTGTCAAAATATATGTATTTTAGATCTTGTAGATACTGCATACTATTCAGTTTTGGGTTAATCAAACATTCTAAATCCTGTAGAACAGCACCCCATGCCTTAGCTGATACTTTAACTGATCATTTAATAAACTACTCCACCTTCTCTTTCTACTAGTCTGACTGTTCCAATCAATGACATACCTGAAAGGAACTGTGGGCCTTTTAATTAAATACCCATTGTCATTCTTTCATGATAAATAGTCCCTTGGTTTGAGGAGATCTTTCTGGGACTTATGTAAGTAAGTTGAGCATTATGTACACCCTCAGATGGTGGTGTTGGCAGACTTATTTTGAGAAGGGAAGGCAAGACTATTTCTAGAGTGTGTGTCAGTTTTAATAAAGACAAATTTCTACTCCCTTCAAGGTGGAAAAGATTAAATGTAATCAATTATAATCAATGTGCTACTAAGAAGCTCACTCATCTTTTTAAGGAATGTGCAGTTTCAAGGGCTTACTGTTGGTTTCTGTTGAGGGTTTCTCTTTTAAAAGTAGTAGCATTTAGACTGACCTCCGTTAGATGGAGTCCATACTTTAGAACTAGTAATGGGCTCCATTCTGTCCTCATGACCACTCTATTGGAAAGGCTATTGTGCAGGTATGGAAAAGCCACTCTAATCCTTCAGGTCGAGTCATCCTGACTGACTATTCGGTGCTTCCTCTGCACTTTGATTTGACACACTGGTGAATGGGGCCAATCTTTTTTGCTCCTGTATATTCTGGTAAATGACTTTGGCTTCCTTTGGCAAAAGATTGGAGCAGTATTTATTGTGTATACATGAGTGGCTTTTAAGATCTTTTCCCAAGTGAAATTGCCTGGCTTTTTTATTTTAGGTCTTTGGTCAGAATAATGGTTCAGATTTTAAAAACTGGGGAAAGAATTGCACTTTACCATTCTTATGGCTCAATTTATTCTTTTGCTTTTAAGCCATTGTTATTTTTCTCTGGTTAAGTCAAGTAATACCCTATTTGGATTTACATTTATTTTGTCCCTTGTTGTCACAGTAAAAACACATAAAAATTGGATAGACTCAAACAACAGAAATTTATTTCTCTCAGTTCTAGACTATAGGAAGTCCACGATCAAGGTGCTGACATATTTGGCGTCTGACCAAGGTCATACATGGTGCTTTCTTGTTGGGTCCACACATGATGAAAGAAACTAAGTAGCTTTGTGTTATCTTTTTAAAAAGCACTAATGCTAATCATGAGGACTTCTATAACTAAACATAACAGATCTTCCTTTTGGGGAAGGCAAAGCCAATAAGCATAACCAAGAAATAAAGGAGTAGTGAGCAGCAAGTAAGGAAAGGACTGGAATTATCTGCAAAGTGACATTCTCCACAAACAAACAAATAATATAATATAGAGAAGCACATGTAGGGGCAGGTAAATATTCCTAAGTTTGCTCAGATAAGGTCATAAACTATATCTTCTAAAAGAAAAGTGGACACATTTCTGAATATGTCTAGGTCAAGGTCATAAGACACATGTTGAAATGGAAGATGGCAGGCTGACATGGCTCTCGGCAGAGACTTTAGTATTATAACCAGCAAAGTTTATTCTAAGTGACCTAAAAGAATGAGTCAGAGTGAGTCTTTAACCTTGGATGGTTCCTCATTAATTTCTCTAAATTTCATTCCTGAAACAAAGAGAAGGAACAGCTTTGAAGGTGCATCGACAATAGAAAGAACCAGCAGCTTTCTCTCTGTAAGTATAGGAGTTTGCCTGTAAAGCTGCCTGCCTTGCTTAGTAGCTACCACGCCCTTATGATGATGTAATCATCTTCGAAAGTCCCAATTGCTAATACCATAACTGTAATATAAGGATTTTAGTGTGCAGATTTGGGTGTGGGGTTGACACAAAGGTAAGGGGACAAATACATGAGGATGGTGGGAACATGAGGAGAAGAGAATAATTCTGTAAAATGAACCGATTATACCAACTCCCCAAGTGCTTTCTTGGCCAAAAAGCAATCTGTCTGCAGCCCTGCCTGGCCTGAGAAGACAGGAAATCTCATATTCCTCAAGAAACTGAGGCAAGGGGTATAAGACCTGGCAGTCGGTGTAGGTAATGAATGATGTGGGTCAAGAGAGAGCATGATGTGGCTGGTTATCACTGAGTTGCTAACAGCTAACCTCAGGGATCATAGTTCCCAGTTCAATGGGTTGCTAACACCTCCAGGGATCATACTTCCCAACACAAGTGATTACCCTCTGTGCTCCTGCCTCTTCCTACATGGAGAAGAAAGAGAAGGTGGAGGTTCTGGAGTCTATAAAAGAGCAAGACACACTCAACTTGCACCCAGCTCTGGGCCCCCTTCTCTCTGGAGAAGTCTGCTATCTTTGTCTCTGTCTCTTTCTTAAATAAATCTTGCTTTATACACTTGCCTGTTGTTTCTTAGGTGTTTAGTCTTCAGTACTGGGGGAATGGAGACCTGTTCCTGATCTCCAAAACTGACATCACAAACATTCAGTCCATATCATCTGTATCATTTGAGTTTTAATTATATCCATCTTATCTCTGTGCTCTATGGAATATTATCATGTCCCTAATGTCCCCACATCATTTAAGCAGTCTCCAGTGCTTAGACCATTGCTTCATTTATAATTTGTATCTCATTATTATCAACCACTGATCAGACTTTAGTGACTGTAATGTTGTTACACATTGAGAAATTGACAACGTTTTGATTTCATATGCAATATGATTAAATTGTCTTCTGTGTGATCAATGGGGCCATTCCAGAATCCTACTTGTGGGGACTTCATCCAAAAGTATCAATATGATTGGCTGAGGTTTCTCCAAATGCACAGCTGGATAAAGGGGATTGTTAGGAAGTAATATATGTAGTAAAGGAAATTAAGTAAAGGAAATATAATTGAGATCAAAAAGATCAGAAACTCATAAAGTGAGAAATCCAATGCAAGAGTATACATGAAGTTAATAACAATTGTGGATAATTGGGGATTACCATAGTGGGGGATTCTGAAAAAAAACAACAACAACAAACAAACAAAACAAACAGTACATATTATACCTCATAACATTTTTTATGAAATGAAAGTACCAATAATTGGGTAAAGTGATAGGGGATATTGACTACCTTGCATTTATACATTTGCATAATTTTCAGAATACCTTAAAGTATAGTTATACCATGTGGCAGCTGCAGAGAATATCCAGGCAGAAGAACAGAAAAACAGAGTCAAAGTACTGTAGAAAATAGAGGACATGCAAAGGTCCACATTATGGCTGTGGCTAAAGCAAAACTTTGTGTAAGAAGATATGATTTGAAGCATAGAGGTCACCTTAAAATATCATTATTCCGGGGCTAGGGTTGTAACTCAGTGGTAGAGTGCTTGTCTAGCATGCATGAAGCACTGGGCTCCATTCTCAGCATCACATAAAAATAAATAAATAAAATAAAAATATTGTGTTCGTCTACACCTAAAAAAATAATTTTTAAAAACCATCATTATTACATAATTCCTTCCTGGGTTCCCATCTGTTCACTACTATTCCCAAAGATTAGCACTGTTTTTGTTTCTAACAAATTATTTTTGCCAGTTTTTGAACTTTTTTATAAATAGGTATACATATATTTTAGTAGGTTTTTCATGAAATTTTCAGTGTAGTTGTACCATTTTCCTCACTAGTAGTTGTATATGAGGATTCTATTACTTCGTTCTTTTTAATCAACTCTTATATAATCAGACATTTTAACTCTCACTGTTCTCATAGGTGTCTCACAAAATGCAACTAAGATGCTAGTTTGCATTTCCCAGATAGCTAATGCAATTCAGTACACTCTAATATGCTTGTTGACTTTTTGGAAATCTCTGTTATGAAGTAACTTCAATTTTTTGCCTATATTTCCACAGTACTATTTTTTCTCTTTATTGATTTATAAAATTTTATAAATGTAATTATTTGTTGCCACATACTCTGAAATTGGTCACCCGTAGATTTATTTTTATTGTCCATTTTTCTCCCATGTTTGTTTTATCTCTCTCGTCACTTGCCACAGTCCGGCTGCAGCAAAATAACCGGGGGATGACGAATAACTTGTGTAGATTGATACAGCAGGAGTGGAAGCCATTTATTGTAGGACAGGAGCAGTATTTATACATTCTACACAGCTTATCTAATTAACATAAACTAGATACATCAGTCAACCAATAAGGAATCTCCACACTTAATGGCTCGCTTTTGTTACTTCTCAAACCACTCCCTCTGGCAAAATGCCAGGCGCCATCCAGACTTGTTTACAGACTCTAACATTTCCCCCTTTTGTTTGATTTAAATAACGACCATAGTGGTTTTTACAGAAACACCATAAATAACCTGCTACAAACAGAAAGGGAGGATACAAAATGCCACAATACCAAGCCAATTGATGGCTCCATGCAAGAAGCCCTTGGAAAAATTATACCAGCAATGACACCGTTAGCAAAGATACCGAGTTACAATTTGTTGTAGATTACAGTTTGTTGTCTCAGTCCAGGTAAAGCAGTGTCTCAATAGATTAACTCACAGTCCAGGTAAATCATAGTCCAGGTAAGTTCTGCAGGCAGCTAGCTTGATCCCAAGTCTCGTCTGTTTCTCAGCCGAAGACTCGTCCGGTTTTCAGCAACACTGGAAATTCTTCCACCTTGGTCTTTACCGGCACTGGGACGAAGGCAGGAACTCCAGATGGCTAAAGAAAATCCTGTAGCATTCTACTAAGAAAACAACCTTCTGAACAATTTAGTACATTATCTCAAGGTTTTTTACATTTGAAATAAGCATTAATAGTGCTCATTACTCATCAGATTCCAGGTGTGGGAGAACCATTGTAGCTTAGTTATTGGCGTTGAAAATGACCAAACATCAGGGACGCCGGTAGTGTCTTCTGCTGGCTGTAGCGCCTGGGCAGCCCCAGATGGCCCTGGGGAGTGTCCTGGACTCAAACTGCTACTGGTCACAGGGAGCAAGAGCCTGCGAGACTGTGCCTCCAGGTCAGGTCTAGATTTGGGTGGGGCAGTGGAAGAGCCAGCTCCCCGGCCAGGAGGCGGGGAAGGGCCAGTCGCTGCCGCCTCTTGGAAAATCCTTGCTGCGCTGTGACCGGCTTGCACACTCGGCAGCCGCCTCTCCGCTTCACACACCCTCCGGTAACGAAAAGTATTCAGTAATAGCCTTTTGCTGCAACTTTTTTCCTGATAATTCTTCTTCTTCTGAACTTTCTTTTTCTTTCTGACTAGAGTTCCTGGGCTCTTATCAACACATGCCCTAATTATTCTTGGTTCCACTGGGGTGCCTTCTTCCCTTAGTAATTTACTTCTCACCCCTTCCATATTTTCATCACAAAGACAATACAACATTTCAAGACAAAACAAGACACAAACATACTGTATCAATCTTCTCCATTTTCTCGAAATGGTCATTTTTTTTTTTGTCACTTACCCCCGAGGGTCCTGGGGCTCCCCGTAATGGGCCACCATCTGCCGCAGTCCGGCTGCAGCAAAATAACCGGGGGATGACGAATAACTTGTGTAGATTGATACAGCAGGAGTGGAAGCCATTTATTGTAGGACAGGAGCAGTATTTATACATTCCACACAGCTTATCTAATTAACATAAACTAGATACATCAGTCAACCAATAAGGAATCTCCACACTTAATGGCTCGCTTTTGTTACTTCTCAAACCACTCCCTCTGGCAAAATGCCAGGCGCCATCCAGACTTGTTTACAGACTCTAACACTTTCTCTTAATGACTGCTAAGAATTTTATATGAATAACCAAAGAATCTAGGGATGATATTCTCTTTTTTTTTTCCATATAGGATATAATCTATACTCTAGCAGTTTGGGCAGAAAACAGAAAGCCAGATCACCTCAGATGTATTTGAGATTGAACTGAGTCAGTCTTGTTGATAGTCTTTATAAGTTACAGTCTATCTCTATTCATCCAGACTCTTCCTGTTTATTACAATAGAAGAGCTGATTGGGAACCTGAGATGATTGCTAGATACCTCCTTTTGGGGGATCCAATATTTCATTTTCTTTGCTAAACTTATAATATTGCCAACAATTTTACTCTGGTTTACAGTTCCTTTTCTGGTTTGCTTCTTATTCTCCTTCACTAAATAAATCATTGACATGTTTTTCACTATATAGATAATGGACAGGAGGCACTAAATATTGCTTTCATGTCTGTGCACATCTCCAATCTTCAGATCTTGACCCCTTACCTCCTGGTGGTTTCTACTCTGTGAGATTTCTCAAAGTTTGTTGGCTTGTCTTCCTCTGAGCATCTGCCCTCTGACTTCTTAATATTTTCCTTAACCAAAAATAAGTCAATACATATGGGAAAATAGGACTTACATAAATTTACACTCTCCTGAATAAGCTTTCCTTTATTTCAGGATCTAAACTTTTACTTTTTGAATATAATTGAAGTTCTGTCATTTCTTCAAATAATCTTTGGTATTTTACTTACCTTTTCTAATAGTTCTCAATGAGACCATTCATGCATGCCAAGCTTCTCAATCAAGGGCAGCCATTAGTGAAGTTTTCAAACACATAATCTTGGTTTCATTTTTTTTTGTTGTTGTTTGTTATGTATTCCAACAATTTCCTCTAGTAATGTTTCCTGTTTTTATCTCACCTCTATTTTAAATGTCTTTTTCTGGACCAAAACTTTTACCCTCTAGCTATAAACGTTCTTACTTTTCTGTTAACCCAATGGAGAAAAACAAATCAACAAAACAAAAGAACTTTTCACCTCGAATTACACTGGAAACCGGCTCTGTTTCTCCCCTAAGGAAAGGTTATATATATAAAAAGGCTTAATATCTCATATCTCCATTTTCTTATACCAAAATGCCTTATTAAACTTCTATCTCTAAAGTTTATCTTCCAGGCCACAAGTCCACTTACAAAATAAACAACAACAAAACAAAAACAAAACAAAAATCTACTCTAGATTCCATGAATGTTTCAATTCAATTCAAAAACTTTTTCTTCATGAAACAATTACTTTTGACAACACCTCATCTTTCTTTCTTAAGTTGGAAATGGCTAAATTTTTGGTTCTGAACTTTTCCTTCTCTTAACATCTGTGGTGGCTATTTATTGTACTTTTCACATTTTTTTAATATTCCTTGTTATGCTTATGTGTTTAATGCTGTATTTTCTAACACTAGTCCATTGCTCTGCTTATTTTTTTTTTTTTTTTTATGCTTTCTTTTGGAAACTTGATATTTTCCTTTGATTTAAGTTACTGTCAAAATGCTGGATGACATGAAGACATGGATTTTTATACCAAGCTTTGATTATTGCCTTGATAACTGTTTATGGCTTAGATATTTGATTTTCCCCAAAAGCTCATGTGAAGAGAGTTTAGAGGTAAAATCATTGGGTTATGAGAGTCTTAACCTTAAATACATCAGTCCCCAGATAGGGATTAACTAGGTGGTAATTGCGGACACGTTAGGGTGTGGCTACAGGATGTGAGCTCCTGGGGTCTGGCCTTTGGGGTTTATATTTGGTTTCAGGTGAGTGAAACTAACTTTCTCTACTTCCTGCTGTGAAGTACTTACTGAGACTCTTTCCTCCATCACATTCTTCTGCCATAATGTCATGCCTCACCTAGGGCCCTGAGGAATGGAGTCAGCCATCTATAAACAGAGACCTCTGAAACTGTGAGCCCCACAACAAACTTTTCCTCCTCTAAAATTGTTCTTGTCAGATCTTTTGGTCACAGTGAGAAACCAGCCTTTACCTCAGAGCAAAGCCTGTCCAAGGAAGGGGGCATGACCTTTGTCCTTGGAAAGACCCACAGAGCACTCCTAGGCACATACCCACCCTGCTGAGTTGTTTATCTACAAATAACAGGAGAGATCTGCAGCACCAGGTGTCCCTGACTCAGTCAGTCTAGGTGGGGACCCATAGCAACCCCCTAGCAACCACCAATCAGCATGAGACAGGGAAATACCTGAGATGCCAAATGACCTTCCCAGTAGTTTATGGTGGTTGATAACATGTTGGGAAACCATGTAGTTCAGCAAGAACACCCCTCTTGGCTTAAACCAATCAGTTCAAATGAATCCCCCTCTTGTAGTAACCAATCACCTCTACTCAATTTGTTCCCGCCAGTGAATGTGCTAATCATGTTTTAGAGTTGTTTTATGATTTTCCCGCTGTGTGTGATGATTTGCTAAGAGATGCTATGATGTATGTGAAGTCCCTGCCTTCTCCAAAGAGTGTATAAAACTGCTGCAAACCCTGGGCTCTGGGCCTCTCAGTGTCACCAGTTGCTGTGTGTGTGCGCAGAGGACCGAGCTAGCTCGCAATAAACACCTCTTTGCTGTTTACATTGATCTTGGTCTCTGATGGTCTTTTGGGGGTCCCGAATTCAGAGCATAACAATAGCAGTGAAAAAGTTGAGTACAACGATAATGGTCGTCAAGAATAAGGATTCCATAGTCATGCTCAAATATGGTCTCGTCCTTGTTATCTAATGTTTGATTAAACCCAGATAAATTAATCAATCTAAGTAAAATGAGCACAATAATAAAGAAATTCTTAGGATATTTGTGGACATTGCCTACATATTGAACTGATTTATGGCTTATTTAGAGTCCCTGACAAACACATTCTTCAGCTCATCCCAAATCAGCATAAGACCAATAAGAACAGACCTTTAACTCATCCATAAATTGAGGTCAATGTATTTTGTAAGATATTATAATATTTAAATGATTTCATTAATGTAAATTATCTTGAACAATGCCCAGTAGTTATGGAGGCTTTTGTTGTTAACATTGTAGTTATTTTCTATCATGACTATTACTACTAATATTACTATTATTTGGTAGGCACAATGAAGGTACAAGAAACAGTGAAGAATCTTTTGATATGTAAGTTAACTGTGTATCAATCTTACAGAGCATAACAGTTAATAATGTAAAAATTTCCACTTAAGCAAATAGTTGCTGAATATTATTCTAACATTATGTGGTTAGAATTAATGTTCCTAGCTAGAGTTATAACAGTTTCATTAACTTTAGGCATGAAGAGGGTTTTGAGAGGATTTTTGTTAGATGTTCTTCAAATAATTTGGAGTCCAAAGATGTAGTTCAAAGTCTAAGCAATGTTTGCCTTTAGTAATACCTTTTTTATTTACTTAGTATCTTTTTCTGAAGCTTTAAAAATTTTATATATATAAACTTACAGTGGTAGGATGAGAGAGAATGATTAGATATAAGCAATATACCCATAATCTCAACACATAAATTATTTCAAC
The DNA here is from genome assembly GCF_047511675.1 of Marmota flaviventris. Taxonomy (NCBI): domain Eukaryota; kingdom Metazoa; phylum Chordata; class Mammalia; order Rodentia; family Sciuridae; genus Marmota; species Marmota flaviventris. Next base: position 79,361,740 of record NC_092512.1, read on the forward strand.
ATATAAGTATATTTATCTCTGTATTTTCATAGACACTAAACTTGCAATTTGTCTCCATCTTGATATAATTTTATTTTTGTATGATTTTGAAATTTAATAAGAAGTAGCATTTGAGGAGAGACTTAAAAATATCTCAGCATGTTTATAGATTATTTGCATGTTAAATGGGAATACTTCATGAGAAATTGTTCTCTTACTTTATATGTCCTATTTTGAAAAGGGTTATCAATATTTACATTAATTTCAGAGGACACTTCATTTAAGTGATTGGCTGGGGTTCTGAATCCTAAAACAGAAGCTTAACAGAGTAAATCACACAGTTTATAACAAATTAGGGGTTTTGTTGATAACCATTTTTAGCTGCCAGTTCCTTCTTTTGTTGAGAAATGCACAATCCTTTGGCATTACTTTATTATTGAGTGTTATTAAAGGAATAACTTTCCTTGTTTTTCTATATCATTGATCCTCGATAGAAGCAGAAAAAGAAACGTAACAGTATCCTTTTAGTTTTGTTCTTTTGTTTTCTCAAGTTGAAACAAACTTGTCTTGGTTCAAAATAGTAGTTTTTATACTCATATCTGAGTTACTTTTTTTTTTAACAAAAGACTACAATTTTTCTTCTCAACATTTAATTTTTCTACACTTTTAATGGGTATAATACAAAGAACTGCATTATCTTTCTCACTATTATTTTCATTATTAAAATATATATTTAGTGTAATAAATTTATAATTATATTACAGAAAGTAACGAGGCAATTATAGAAGATTCAGAGGATCTATGTAAAGACAGAGGACTAATAGATTTTACAAAATATTCCATAAAGAAGCTATTAAAGAAAAACTTGTTTTGTATACTAAATACTTACAATAATAATTTTTCCATGTCTTTTTGCTGGATACTTTAGGCATTATAACACATTTTTGTGCTTACGTACCTATATACAATGTTACATTCTTTGCTTATAAAAACAATGTTATTGTAGAAAAAAATTAGTAAACATTGGCATATACTGGCTAACAAAATCCCATATGTAGATCATTAGACCTTGTGTTAGCTTTTTGTGGCTGTGACCAAAGTACCTGACAAGAACTATTTAAAAGGGAAAAGTTTATTTTGGCTTAAAGTTTCAAAAGTTCAGTCCATGGCTGACTGGCTGATTCCACTGCTCTGGACCCTAGGTATGGCAGAACACCCTGATGGAAGTGCTTTACTCATATAGACCAGAAAGTGGGGTTGAGGTGGAGGGTGACATTCAGGCTCAGGGAGGGTGCACCATTACAGGGCACACTACACTCCCAGTGACCTACTGCCTCCAGTTACCACTCAGTTACCTTCAAAGTAGGATGGACTAATCAAGTTACCGTCTTATGATCTAATCATTTCATCTCTGAATATTCCTGTGTTAACACAGAAGCTTTGGGGGAACACTTCATATCCAAACCATGACAGGCGTATGATAAGAAATTGGTTTTGAGATGTGCCAGTGTTTAACTTTGATGATGATGGGATTTTTTTTTTCCCCCAGTTTCAGAATTATTGAGTAGGGGCTCAGACTTGAAAGAAATTTGATATGGTACATAGGTTATTTTTAGCTCTTTATAACTTCACTTTTAATATCTGTATTATTCTTGGAAACCTAAGAGATGGCATAGACACAGACAGTTCACCAGATACTTGTGAGGCTATGTTAGTTTTCATATAGTTCGTGGAAACTGAACATATAAATTACCCACATTAAAAGAAATGTGATCCCAGCAGTTGGAGAGGCTAAGACAGAAGGATCCTGAGTTCAAAGCCAGTCTCAGCAAGAGTCGACCTACTGAGCAACTCGGTGAGACCCTGTCTCTAAATAAAATACAAAATAGAGCTGGGGAGGTAGTTCAGTGCCCCTGAGTTCAATCTCTGGTCCCCTCCAAAAATAAAATGAATAAAAAAATAACCCCTGTCAATATTTATATACTACTTTTGTGTAGAAATATGTTTTCATTTCATGGGGCATATATACATGTAGAGTAACTGGATCATATGATAATCTATTTCTAAGAGTTTGTGAAATTGTCAAAGTGTTTTCCATGTGACCAACATTGTCAGTTGCCACAAGCAATGCAAAAGTGTTCCAATTTTCCCTTATGATAGCTAATACAATCTGAGATTTTGGCTATTTCGGTTCCATGGGCATGGATTAAAATTTGGATTTGATCTGCATTTTCTCATGACTAATGAAGTGTACCATTTTTCATGTGTTTATTGGTTACTGGCTTATCTTCTTTAGGGAGCTCTCTATATGCTCATTTAAAAAATCATGTCATCTTTTATTGTTGATTTATAAGTTTTTTTTTTAAACATTTTCAGGATATAAATGCCATGTCAAATATTTGCTTGGTAAATATTTACTCTCATCTTATGGGTTTGTGTCATTTGATTATATTGGCACAAATATTAAAAAAAAAACCTTACAATAAATGTAAGGGTATATTTCTGTTCTCTTAAATATATTCCATCGATCTACATTTTTTTATGTTTCTACTACTTTTTTTATTTACTGATAGGAAATATTAATCTTCCTGAGTTGTTCTTTTATAAAAATTATTTTGGCTATTTTGAACAATTGGAACTTCTATGTGAATTTCAGTATCAGTTTTTCAATCTCTGCTAAAAATGGGCTGGGTTTTTGAGAAAGGTCTTACTGAATCTATAGACTACTTTGTGAAGTATTGTCATCTTAACAATATTATATTTTCTGTTTCATTAATGATGATAATACATTTCATTTTTTAGATTTCCTTTTTCCAACAATTTTTTTTACAGTTTTCAATATAAAACCCTTTCTGTTCTTATGTTCAGTTTATTTTTAAATCATGTTATTCTTTTTGATGCTACTGTAAAACCTTTTAATAAAGACTTAATGGTAATATGGATTTGATTTCTTTTTATAAATCCAATCTATGTCTGCTTTTTATTTTTTTTAGAGCATTTGGATTTAAAGTAATTAGTGGTATGATTAGATTATATTGACCTTTTTTGCGATTATTTTTCTGTCTTTAATTCATTTTCCCCTCTCTTTCTAATCTTTCTGATTTAACTGAATTGTATTATGTGATTGAATTTTATAGTCCCTTTATTTGTAATGTATGTTTTTTCTTATTTTTATTTTGTCATTTTTAATTAATCTAAGCATACTTTCAAATCATATATATATATATATATATATATATATATATATCAATGCAATGTCTTACAAATAAAGATCCACAGTCCTTTCCTTGTATAATTTTTAGGGGTTACCTCAATTATGCATGTTACAATGATATTGCCTTATAAGTATTACAGTTTTCTCTGGTTTGGTGAATAGTAAGAAAAATATAGTCTATTGTTTACTTGCTTTGATTCTTCATTGATATTCTTTCTTTATTTAGATCAAAGTAGAACATATTATTTTTATTTTCCTAAATATATCTTTTTTTATTTTTTATGGTCATATCTTCTGGGAATAAATTTCCATACTTTTTGTTTTTCCCTCTGGGTACCTTTCATGGTCTTTCTCTTTGTTTTGGTTTTCTTCAGTTTGAATATGACATGCCGAGGAGTAGACTTTTTTCTTTTTTCTTTTTTAGTACTGAGAATTGAACTCAAATCCTTTCTTCTGGTAGGCAATTGCTCTACCACCGAGCTGCTTTCCGAACTCTGGTTTTTGATATTTATCTTGTTTTGTGAACTTCCAAACTCTATGATCAGGTCTGTGTCATTAATTTTAGAAAATTATTATCCATCATTATTTCAAAGACGCTTCCTCTCTATTCTTTATTTCTTCTCCTTCTGGTATTCTAATTGTAAATAAACACTTTTGAGTTTTGAGTTCCATAATTTTTGTAGTTCTTGGATATCCACCCACACAACCCAATTCCTTCTTTTCTTTGTATTTCAGTTGGGGACATTTCTAACCATCTATCTTCAAGTTTACATGGATTCTTTCTTTGACTCTTGAGCTCATCAAATAAATTCTTCATTTCACTTATAGTTCTTTTCACGATCTCTACTATTCCTACTCTTTCTTAGAGTTTTCACTCTTCTGCTAGCATTTCCCCTCTATTCTTGAATATTGTCTACTTTTTAGATGAAAGCCTTTACAGTTATTTTACATTTCTTTGGTAAAAATTCAACACATATGTCTTGTCTGTTTCTGATGTGTGCTTTTTTTTTCCTTCAGATTCTATGTTTTCCAACATTATGGCATGACTTTCATTGTTTCAAAGAATACAACATGTTAAAGAATTATAATTATTAAATAATTTATAAATCATAATTATAAATAATGCCACCTGATAGGAGTTGAAGTGAAGGGTCCTTTAATGTAAATATTTATCCTAACATGGCTAGGATTTTAGTTTTTTTGTTCTATTTTTTAATGTTTGCTGTTGCTATTGTTGCTATCGGTGCTACTGTCTTCAAACTCCTCTGTTATTATTTTTTTGTGTCTCCCCTCTTAACTTTGGGTTTTCATAATATTCCTCCTTTTTGATGTAGTTCTTACCTTGCAGCTCTCTCAGTTTTAACCACTGTTATTGTGTAGGACCTCTTTGGCCTTTTCTGTAAATTCTTTCCTTCATATATTTCCTCCTTACATGAGACAATCAGGCTACCTACAGTGGTTAGAGAAATGCCTTCCCCACGTGGGAAAAGGCCTTCCCACGATATTTCTTCTATGGGACAGTCCTTTTATTGTGATCTGCTCTCTGGATAAATTCAGAAAGATTGCTCTTCCTCTCCCCTTCCATAGGCACACTGTGATCACAATGACACACTGGTGAGTTCCTGGAAGTCAGAATCCCATGAAAGTGTGTCAGGCTCCCTAAGACTGGGTCCCCAGAATTGTTTCCCTCCCATACCAGCTCACATTCAATATCTCATGGCTCATCGAAATTAGTTGCAAGTGTTTTTTATCAGTTTACAGTCAGGTTCAATGGATCTGGGTGTCCGTATCAATCTGGATGCTTCTTTGTCTTCAGATTTCAGGATGTTGTTGTTTTCCTCTCCTTCAGGTCTCTGGCTCAATAAATTGTCTGCATTGCACTTTGTTCTTTTGTTGTTGTTAAGGTCACAGCAGTGCCACCTTTTAAACTCTTTACATTAGAACTTAGTATCACATATTTCATTCCAATTTTCTGTTCCTTTGAATAAATGTTTTGTCTCAGTTTATTGTCTTAGTTATTGTCTTGGGGATTTTTATTAGCACTTTAATGTAAAACGATATATGTAGTTTTTAATTAAGGTGGTGCTTATTTATTTATACTGTCATTTAACCATAAAAAATGAAATCCTGTCATTGCAACATGGATAAGCGAGGAGATCATTATGTTAAATGATATAAATCAAGCATAGAAAGGCCAGTAACACATGTTCTCACTCATCTGTGGAATAGAGGGGAGTTGGTTTCATGGCAGATGAAGTTTGAGTGGTGGTTTCTGTAGGCTGGGAGTGGAGGAGAATGTGGAAAGGTTGACCAATGGGTGCTGGGTCATACTGGATGGGAGGTTGTGTTGTGCTACTGCAGAGTAGGGTGACTATAGGTAAAGGTAGTGTACTACAAGAAGGGGAGTTTGACTGTATTCACATAGGAAGATGATAAATATTTGAGAACACTACATTTCTCAAATATTTATGACACAGTGATACCTGTGTGAAGACATCACATTGTATTCCATTAAGATCTTTAATTTTCACGCTTTTGCATATTAGTTTACACATACATTAAAAACAAAAAATGAAAAATATTCATAAATACAGACTTTTCATAAATGAGGAAAACCAAATTGGTGCTTCAAAATTAATGAAGGGATTATGAAGATGTTAGTAAAGTCATGATCAAAATTTGAAATTTGTAATTTATTCCCTTTAATATCAAAAATTATTTGCAATCTATCATAAATGTGCCAAACTCAGCTAGAATCTGAGAATAATGGCAAATAAAGGTTCATGTCTTAAAGTTTTACTAGTTTTGATAAGAGTTACCCACCTCATTTATATTTAAATTATTTATTTTCTTATTTTCTCGACAGGTATGGAATTTATACTTAGCACTTGAAAATAATTACATGCAAATGTTTAATACATATTCAGATATATAATATTCTTTGAGTCTTATGTTAACCTGTAACTTTACTTTCTTTTACAATACGAAAGATAGCTTTTAATGTTAACTTCTTTTCAGTTCCCATGTTATGTTTTCCGTTAGTCTATTTTTAAAACTACACATACATACACAATTGCTGGCATTACTGAAATTATTTTCAGCAGTTTTTAATACTTCATACATGCTTTCCTGATATTTTACTCATCATTTTTTCTCTGGGCTGAATTTTCTTTTGCTTTATTATCTCTCTAGGTAATGGTTCATTTCATGAAGTTCTCTAACTTGCAAAGCTTTTTTGCTCTTTCATATAAAAAGCCTTCATTTTACTCTCACTTTTGAGTATAGCTTGGCATAGAATATAGACATACAATTTTAAATAGATAGTAATTTTTCCCTTCACATTTTGAAGTGTTACTATATGGTCTTAAGCCATTTTATCAAATCTGAAACAACTGTTATTATCCTGATTGTTTTCCTTTTGTAGTACTTAATGTTTATATTTTTCAAATTCTGCACTTTTGCTCTCTTATTTTTCAGGAGCCTGAGAGTCTGACTTGCAGAGATGGTGGATATTAGATTTCATTACTCATTCCACAGCCTTGAATTAAAGATTGGATTTATTTATATCCATGATAGCAAGTTGGAGAATGATATATGAAGGCCCACATTTCTGCCTGTACACCTGTTTGGGAATGTTTCTAGAGTTATATTTTATGTTGCACGTCTTCAAATATAATGAAGTCACATAAGCTATCCCTAAGATCTCTAGTCTAACTTCTCCACAGAAATCCCAAGTCATTTGTGTGTGATTGTGTGTGCATAAAATGGCTGTATGACAGCAGGCATCAGTGAAGTTTTGATGGCCTCGTGTGACAATCACACACTTAACAATAATTTTTACTTAAAATTCTATGCATACTTTATAAACATTTCAGAATCAGGAAATTTGTATTTCTAAATCTCTAGGATAATTTTACTGGACTTCCTGACATGAATCTTTGACTATGCTGACTTTCTTCTGTTTCTTGGAGATAAATAAATCTAGTAAGAATCATCACCTACAGTGCACATCATTTCTTCCAGTCACTCCGAACTGATTTGATGTTTTTGTCCCCCAGTGGGGCTGCCTTGTATTTGCCTAAGTATGCATTTTTGTTTCATTTATAATTTATCCTGATCATTATTTGGGACCGTTTTTCAATCTGAAGGATTCATGTCTTAGATTTTGGAAACAGTCCTGGAAATATGCATTAAATTTTGCTGCTTCACCATGTTTTCTATTTTTTGTTTCAAAGAAGCCATTAAATGCTTGCTAGAATTTTCAATCTGTTCAATTTTTAAAAATTTCTCTTCTATAGTTCCTAATTTGTATTCCATAATATTCAGCTGTATTTTCAAAACCCTATTATTAGGGAAACAGGGGCCTGCACACTAATATGTTTTAGGAACTTTCAAAGTCTAATGTGTAATTTTAATTTTATTCTTTACTTTTTAAATTTCTAAAATATCTAATTGGGACCGAGGAAGGAAGATGGCGGCGAGGGGAGTGCATTGCCCCCGTGTGCTGCTTCACTGTGTGGGAGTATGACAAGTCAGGACGGCTAAAGGATATCTTGTTAGGAATTTCCAGCAATAGTGGGGTGCTCCGGAACCTGGAGGAAGGATTTCCATCGCACGAGGATCAGCTACGGGGACTCAAACGCGAGAGGTTTGTCGCACGGAGGGTAACACTGCTTATTCAGCAAATCACCCCGTGGCTAGAATCTGCAGCGTGCGCTGGGATAGAGACGCAGGGTTACAGCGCTGCAGTTTCTGCCAGCCGCGCAAGCACCGTACTCAGGGCTGAATTCTGGGTTCGAGACGGGGGAAGGAAGCGGTCCATCTCGGTTCTCCACACCGGTCAGACCACAGAGGAGGCCAGCAGCCACCATGTTGGTAAACTGACGTCACCACCCCTGTTTTCGACTGACCGCAGCTCATTCAGCCATAGAACAGGTAATTTCAGGCTGCAATTCGCCTGCGGCTTGCAGACAGATTGCTAGGGCTCAGGGCCTGGGTGCTTCTTAGAACCTGATCTTATCGGAGTGAATACTGAGCGCGGGGCGGCCGAGTTCCGGCTCCCGGAACCGCCCTGGCCCAGGGCTGCTGAGCCTGCGGAGGCTGCTTCTTGGACCCTGCTCCTACCAGAGCATACAACAAGCACTAGGCAGCCGAATTACGGCTCCCGGAACTGAGCCCGCGGGGACTGCTTCTTGGAGCTTACATTTATAGGAGCTTACACCGAGCACGGAGCGGCCGAGAGTTCCGGCTCCCGGAACTTCCCTGGCCCGGGGCTAGGAGCCCGCGGAAACTGCTTCTCGGTCCGGGTCCTGCTGAGGGCTGGTCAGGACTCACCCGGTGCTTTGGTTGCCCGGCAAGGGGAACGAAATGCTGCCATTCGCATAGGATACCAACATGGCAGAGATCTGATGTCTGCAGAAAGCGGCGGAGGAGGGAACTTCATCAATACCAGTGGTGACATAAGCAGTTGGTCTCCTGGTAGGGGGGGTGAGGCACAGTCACCCGAGTCTCCTCAATTTGTCGTCGAGCCAGAGGGAAGGAGCCGGGCCGCCGCCAGCGCCCGGAGCAGGCCCAGCGGCTCGCCAGCGTGGTGACCGCGTGACCCCAATTGGAGAGGGGGCGGAGAGGAGCCGCCACCCGCAAACGCAAGGTGGGCAGACCTGCGACCCAGTGGTACATGGGCGTGGTAGGAGGGGCAGGGCAGAGCCGCGGTTCGCGCTGTGACGAATGAGCGTGCAAAGTAAACAGACCTGTGACAGCCTGGCGGGTCAGGCCCAGTGGCCTGCCAGTGTGGTACACACATCACCCCAACTGGAGTAGGGGCAGAGCAGATCCTTCTCCCACGCCCGGATCAGGCCCTGCCGGTGTGGTGGTCACGTGACCCCAATTGGAGTGGGGGCGGAGCGGAACCGCCACCCTTGCCCGCAGGGTGAGCAGACCAGTGATCAACCTGCAGATCAGGCCCAGGGGTCCGCAGGCGTGGTAGGAGGGGCAGGGCAGATCCGCCGCCCACGCCTCCAAGGTAGGCAGACCTACAACAGACCGGCGGATCAGGCCCAGGAGCCTGCCGGCGTGGTACAAACACCACCCTAATTGGAGTAGTGGCAGAGCAGAGTCGCCGCCCGTGCCAGGAACAGGCCCAGCGTCCTGCAGGCGGGGTAGTCATGACACCCCAATTGGAGTAGGGGCAGAGCAGAGCCTCCACCCGTGCCCGAAAGGTGGGCAGATCTGCGACCGACCAGCGGGACAGGCCCAGTGGCCTGCCTGTACGACAGACACGTCACCCCATTTGCAGTAGGGGCAGAGTAGAGCCGCCACCCGTGCCTGCAGGGTAGGCAAACCTGCAACCGACCGGCGGATCAGGCCCGGTGGCCTGCCGGCGTGGTACACTCGTCACCCCAATTGGAGTAGGGGCAGAACAGAGCCGCCGCCAGCTCCCAGAACAGGCCCAGTGACCTGCCGGCGTGGTAGCCACGACACCCCAATTGGAATAAGGAGAGAGCACAGCCGCCGCCCGCACCTGCAGGAAAGATACGCAAGCAGTATGAAAAGACAAGGAAAGAAAGGACCACAAGCAATGCAGGTCAACGCAACTTTAGAAGAGGTAACAGCTGCAGCAGATGGAATGTCAGATAAAGAATTCAGGATATACATGCTTCAGATGATCTGGAGTATCAAGGAAGACATTAAACAGCAAAATCAGACAATGAAAGATCACTTCGACAACGAATTACGCAAACAAGTCCAGGAAGCAAAGGATCAACTATACAGGGAGATAGAGGTTATAAAAAACAAACAAACAGAAATCCTAGAAATGCAGGAAGCAATAAACCAACTTAAAAACTCAATGGATAATACTACCAGCAGAGTAGAACACTTAGAAGATAGAACATCAGACAATGAAGACAAAGTATTTCAACTGGAAAAGAACATAGACAGCTCAGCAAGACTGTTAAGGAACCATGAGCAGAACATCCAAGAAATATGGGATAACATTAAGAGACCAAACTTAAGAGTCATTGGGATACAGGAAGGTACAGAGCTACAAACCAAAGGAATGAGAAGTCTATTCAATGAAATAATACAAGAAAACTTCCCAGACTTGAAGAATGAGACAGAATCCCAAATCCTAGAAGCCTACAGGACGCCGAATGTGCAAAATCATAAGAGATCCACACCTAGACACATTATAATGAAGATGCCCAACATACAGAATAAGGAGAGAATTTTAAAAGCTACAAGAGAAAGGAAGCAGATTACATTTAGGGGTAAGCCAATCAGGATAACAGCTGATCTTTCAACACAGACTCTGAAAGCTAGAAGATCCTGGAATAACATATTTCAAACACTGAAAGAAAATGGGTTCCAACCAAGAATTGTGTATCCAGCGAAATTAAGCTTCAGGATGGAAGATGAAATTAAAACCTTTCACGATAAACAAAAGTTTAAAGAATTCGCAGCTAGAAAACCATCTCTTCAAAACATCCTCGCCAAAGCATTACAGGAAGAGGAAATGGAAAATAACAATGAAAACCAACAGTGGGAGGTAGGACAGTAAAGGGGGGGGGGTAATCAAAGAGGAAAACAAACCATGTTTAGTACCAGAAATAAACAAATATGGCTGGAAGAACAACCCATATCTCAATAATAACCCTAAATGTTAATGGCTTAAACTCACCAATTAAGAGACACAGGCTAGTAGAATGGATCACAAAACAAGACCCAACAATATGCTGCCTACAGGAGACGCATTTGATAGGAAAAGACATACATAGGCTGAAGGTGAAAGGTTGGGAAAAATCATATCACTCATATGGACTTCGGAAACAAGCAGGAGTGTCCATACTCATATCAAACAAAATAGATTTCAAGCCAAAGTTAATCAAAAGAGATAAAGAGGGACACTACATACTGCTTAAGGGAACCATACACCAACAAGACATAACAATATAAATATTTATGCCCCAAACAATGGTGCAGCTATGTTCATCAAACAAACTCTTCTCAAGTTCAAGAGTCTAATAGACCACCATACCATAATCATGGGAGACTTCAACACACCTCTCTCGCCACTGGACAGATCTTCCAAACAAAAGTTGAATAAGGAAACTATAGAACTCAATATCACTATTAATAACCTAGACCTAATTGACATATATAGAATATACCACCCAACATCAAGCAGTTACACTTTTTTCTCAGCAGCACATGGATCCTTCTCAAAAATAGATCATATATTATGTCACAGGGCAACTCTTAGACAATATAAAGGAGTAGAGATAATACCATGCATCCTATCTGATCATAATGGAATGAAACTGAAAATCAACAATAAAAGAAGGAAGGAAAAAGCATACATCACTTGGAGAATGAACAATAGGTTACTGAATGATCAATGGGTTATAGAAGACATCAAGAAGGAAATTAAAAAATTCTTAGAGATAAATGAAAACACAGACACAACATATAGGAATCTATGGGACACATTGAAAGCAGTTCTAAGAGGAAAATTCATTGCTTGGAGTTCATTCCTTAAAAAAAGAAAAAACCAACAAATAAATGATCTCATACTTCATCTCAAAATCCTTGAAAAAGAAGAGCAAAACAACAGCAAAAGAAGTAGAAGGCAAGAAATAATTAAAATCAGAGCTGAAATTAATGAAATTGAAACAAAAGAAACAATTGAAAAAATTGACAAAACTAAAAGTTGGTTCTTTGAAAAAATAAACAAAATCGACAGACCCTTAGCGATGCTAGCGAAGAGAAGAAGAGAGAGAACTCAAATTACTAGCATACGGGATGAAAAAGGCAATATCACAACAGACACTTCAGAAATACAGAAGATAATCAAAAACTATTTTGAATCCTTATACTCCAACAAATTAGAAGATAGTGAAGGCATAGATAAATTTCTTAAGTCATATGATCTGCCCAGATTGAGTCAGGAGGATATACACAACCTAAACAGACCAATATCAATTGAGGAAATAGAAGAAACCATAAAAAGACTTCCAACTAAGAAAAGCCCAGGTCCAGATGGGTATACAGCAGAATTTTACAAAACCTTTAAAGAAGAACTAATACCAATACTTTTCAAGCTACTTCAGGAAATAGAAAAGGAGGGAGAACTTCCAAATTCATTCTATGAGGCCAACATCACCCTGATACCTAAACCAGACAAAGACACTTCAAAGAAAGAAAACTACAGACCAATATCTCTAATGAACCTAGATGCAAAAATCCTCAATAAAATTCTGGCGAATCGGATACAAAAACATATCAAAAAAATTGTACACCATGATCAAGTAGGATTCATCCCTGGGATGCAAGGCTGGTTCAATATACGGAAATCAATAAATGTTATTCACCACATCAATAGACTTAAAAATAAGAACCATATGATCATCTCGATAGATGCGGAAAAAGCATTTGACAAAGTACAGCATCCCTTTATGTTCAAAACTCTAGAAAAACTAGGGATAACAGGAACATACCTCAATATTGTAAAAGCAATCTATGCTAAGCCTCAGGCTAGCATCATTCTGAATGGAGAAAAACTGAAGGCATTCCCTCTAAAATCTGGAACAAGACAGGGATGCCCTCTCTCTCCACTTCTGTTCAACATAGTTCTCGAAACATTGGCCAGAGCAATTAGACAGACGAAAGAAATTAAAGGCATAAAAAGAGGAAAAGAAGAAATTAAATTATCACTATTTGCAGATGATATGATTCTATACCTAGCAGACCCAAAAGGCTCTACAAAGAAACTATTAGAGCTAATAAATGAATTCAGCAAAGTGGCAGGATATAAAATCAACACGCATAAATCAAAGGCATTCCTGTATATCAGCGACAAATCCTCTGAAATGGAAATGAGGACAACCACTCCATTCAAAATATCTTCAAAAAAAAAAAAAACTTGGGAATCAACCTAACAAAAGAGGTGAAAGACTTATACAATGAAAACTACAGAACCCTAAAGAGAGAAATAGAAGAAGATCTTAGAAGATGGAAAAATATACCCTGTTCATGGATAGGCAGAACTAACATCATCAAAATGGCGATATTACCAAAAGTTCTCTATAGGTTTAATGCAATGCCAATCAAAATCCCAACAGCATTTCTTGTAGAAATAGAGAAAGCAATCATGAAATTCATATGGAAAAATAAAAGACCCAGAATAGCAAAAACAATGCTAAGCAGGAAGTGTGAATCAGGCGGTATAGCGATACCAGACTTCAAACAATACTACAGAGCAATAGTAACAAAAACAGCATGGTACTGGTACCAAAACAGGCGGGTGGACCAATGGTACAGAATAGAGGACACAGAAACCAATCCACAAAACTACAACTATCTTATATTTGATAAAGGGGCTAAAAGCATGCAATGGAGAAAGATAGCATCTTCAACAAATGGTGCTGGGAAAACTGGAAATCCATATGCAACAAAATGAAACTGAATCCCTTTCTCTCGCCATGCACAAAAGTGAATTCAAAATGGATCAAGGAGCTTGATATCAAATCAGAGACGCGCCGTCTGATAGAAGAAAAAGTTGGCTACGATCTACATACTGTGGGGTCGGGCTCCAAATTCCTCAATAGGACACCCATAGCACAAAAGTTAATAACTAGAATCAACAAATGGGACTTAATCAAACTAAAAAGTTTTTTCTCAGCAAAAGAAACAATAAGAGAGGTAAATAGGGAGCCTACACCCTGGGAACAAATCTTTACTCCTCACACTTCAGATAGAGCCCTAATATCCAGAGTATACAAAGAACTCAAAAAATTAGACAATAAGAAAACAAACAACCCAATCAACAAATGGGCCAAGGACCTGAACAGACACTTCTCAGAGGAGGACATACAGTCAATCAACAAGTACATGAAAAAATGCTCAACATCTCTAGCTGTCAGAGAAATGCAAATCAAAACCACCCTAAGATACCATCTCACTCCAGTAAGATTGGCAGCCATTAGGAAGTCAAACAACAACAAGTGCTGGCGAGGATGTGGGGAAAAGGGTACACTTGTACATTGCTGGTGGGACTGCAGATTGGTGCAGCCAATTTGGAAAGCAGTATGGAGATTCCTGGGAAAGCTGGGAATGGAGCCACCATTTGACCCAGCTATTCCCCTTCTTGGTCTATTCCCTAAAGACCTAAAAAGAGCATGCTACAGGGATACTGCTACATCTATGTTCATAGCAGCACAGTTCACAATAGCAAGACTGTGGAACCAACCTAGATGCCCTTCAATAGACGAATGGATAAAAAAAATGTGGCATTTATACACAATGGAGTATTACTCTGCATTAAAAAATGACAAAATCATAGAATTTACAGGGAAATGGATGGCATTAGAGCAGATTATGCTAAGTGAAGCTAGCCAATCCCTAAAAAACAAATGCCAAATGTCTTCTTTGATATAAGGAGAGTAACTAAGAACAGTGTAGGGACGAAGAACAGGAGAAGAAGATTAACATTTAACAGGGATGAGAGGTGGGAGGGAAAGGGAGAGATAAGGGAAATTGCATGGTAATGGAAGGAGACCCTCAGGGTTATACAGTGGAGGAGGTAGAGAGAGAGGAGGGGAGGGGAGGGGAGGGGGGGGAGGGGGGAGGGTGGAGGATGGGAAAGGCAGTGGAGCACAACAGACACTAGTATGGCAATTTGTAAATTAATGGATGTGTAACTGATGTGATTCTGCAATCTGTGTATGGGGTGAAGGTGGGAGTTCATAACCCACTTGAATCAAAGTGTGGAATATGATATGTCAAGAAATTTGTAATGTTTTGAACAACCCACAATAAAAAATTAAAAAAATAAATAAATAAATAAAATATCTAATTGGTTGTTTTTGTATCTGATTTTCTTGTTTTATATTTGCTCTTTTTCATAAGTTTCTGATATTTTTGGTGGATTTTATTTTTTTTTTTCTTTTTCTTTGGGAGAATCTTGAACATATTAAGTGAAGCAGCCTTTTTTAGAGGCTTGACTTTATCTGCGTTTTGAAAGGTATTCTCTGCCTACTTGTGGGATGTGATGATTGTCTATTGCAGAAAGAGGTTTTCTTATATCTCTTCTTTTAAGAGAAATATTGAAATATAATTGGCATTTTAATAGCATTTCTACTGTGTTTTTTTCTGTATATTAAATGTCTTTCAATCATTGATACTACATGAGGTGAAAATGGTAGTACACATCTAGGTACAAGAATATTTTCTATGAATAAACTTATTCCTCATTAAAACAACGTGAGGCAGACATTATTATTAATCTTGTTTTATAAATAGGGTATTTCAGGAAGGGAAAGCTTGTTTTAAACATCAAGGACACTTCATACTAGGTGAGGAATAAAAACCTAGGCAACGCTCTTAATGACAAAGAAATTAGAAACAAGGACAAATCTTTGGGTGATAGGCTCAGATATGTATCTCCTTTGTATATGTGATATTTTGAGTATGATACTCAAAATTAAGTCGTTCAGCAGAGTGTTGCAGCTCTAGATTGACGAGCATGAATCATGGAATATTCACTATATCATAAAGTGTTAATGCATTTCATAGTTTCCATGAAACAATCTAGGTTTATGTTCTACACAGTTATGTTATTGTACCTAGAAAACTCCTTGTATAAAACAGTGCATTTGGAGGCTGGGGATGTGGCTCAAGCGGTAGCACACTTGCCTGACATGCGTGCAGCCCAGGTTCGATCCTCAGCACCATATACAAACAAAGATATTGTGTCTGCCAAAAACTAAAAAAATAAATATTAAAAAAAATTAAAAACAAAACAAACAAACAAAAAACAGTGCATTTGTAAAGTGATTTAAAATTTATCTTTGCCTTTAAGAAGTTTTCTGGTATTGACATTGTTTGACAGCCAACATTTATCTCTGGTGCCCACATCTCTGCTGTACCCTATGTGTTGGAGAACACTTTTGTCATCTGTTTATGGAGACAAGTCCTTTTTTGATGAGCAGAAGATTATATTTTGAATGAGGTTTGATTTATCATTCATTTAATTTTATAAGTATATTTTTGTGTGTACTCTTTAAGAGATAATACCTGGCCCCATGTTTACACAGTTTTTCTCATGTTTTCTTGTAAGGATTTCATAGCTTTAAACCAATGTTTGAAAGCAGGCAACCTTTAAAATCAGTGTGTAGAGTTCACATGCATACCTTACCAAGCCCAATATTGGAAAATTTACTTAGAAACACCACTGTCAAAGGGTTTTTAATTAAAAAAATAAATTGGTAAACTATTCAATATACAAATTCACAATAAAGTTTTAATGTTTTTTACCTATTTTTGAACTGAGGTTTTTTTTTTTGTTTTTGTTGTTTTGGGTATTAAACCCAGGGGCACTCAAACACTGAGCCACATCCTCAGCCCCTTTTTATATTTTATTTAGAAACAGGGTCTCACTAAGTTGCTTAGGGGATAGGTAAATTGCTGAGGCTGGCTTTGAACTTGTTATCCTCTTGTCTCAGCCTCCCTAGCCACTGGGATTACAGGTATGTACCACTGTGCCTGGCTGGTTTGATATTTTTGTATTAAGGTCTTAAAAAATGTTGAGTGTTTATTGCAGACTTTCTGTCTCAATGTCTCTTCAGCACGGAAGATATTTTAAGGTGTTTGATTCTTCTTCAAATCATTAATTATAGCACGAGAGGAAAGATCTTCAGAAAACTCATGTAGATCTCTCCAACATCTCATGCTTCCAGACAAATATTTTTAACATAACACTATTAAGTCTCAGAGATACTCTGCACTGACTGTAACATGATAGTAAGATCAATAGCAAAACAAGCTAGTAAGTTGATAGGAATTATACAATGCTGCATTTAAATTGAGACCATAAGATCATCTGATGACTTCTTTTGGGTTCAAGCACAAAATTTGAAGATTTTTGTCTTCTATTCTTTTTGATCTACTCCCATTTCAACCAAATTAAAAGCGCTGAAAATGGCTTCATGTCCCAGAACATTGTTGTTTTTTAAAAATCAAAGCTCCATGACATTTCCCTACATCCTGCCATACAAATTTCTGTTCCTACAACAAGCAACACAATTAAAAAATACTACCTTATATTCTCATTCTCTCCCTTCCACCACCACTCTATTTCTCTCTCCTTCCAGTTTTGCTCCTCTAGTGACATATTAGAAATACCATTTCAAGAGTAATGGTCAGGAAGCATATTTAAATCATAACTCCAGTTATATAATCAAAGTTCATTACTTCCCACAAAAGGGAGGAATGTGGCCAACAGTGCAAAGTTTCCTTTAAAATTACGAGCAATTTTTCACTCGTTTGCCTTCAACTCTAATAAGTACATGGCACTCCTATTTTTTTTTTAAATCACTAACTTAAAATATACCTTCCAAGGAATAGATTTGCATTGGAGAAATATAGAACACTCCTGCTGACTGAAATACACTTAATATGATTCCCTGCTGAATTTCTGTAAATTTCACAAATCTTTCATAGAGGCCTGAGGAAAATTATATTTTCAGCCACGTTCACTGTTTAGGTAGAGATAGTTAGAAAATTCAGGTCATCTTTATTCTTTTTTTCCCTATGAATTAAGAGAAAATTTCCATCTCTGTTTGCTCCCCAAATGACACAGGTGGAATCTCATAAGCTAGCAGATTAAAACCTATGTGCCAGACTATTATTATGTCACACTTTGATTTCAAGCACATTTATAGGGCGGCTGTCCTTTAATATATATTATTCACTTCCTGAAACTCATTTTTTTCACTTCTATCAAAACTAGAGAGTTTATGTTCTGTATAGAGCAATATGTAAAAAGCAGAGCACAACATAGTGACTGTGTTAACAGCTTATTACAAGGAGTATGGTGATAAAGATGTATGCACAAGTCTCACATGGTGCATTCAATGCCTTAGACTGTAGGTTTTGCTAAATAAACTTAGACCAAGTTTTTAATAAAGAAGTGTCCTGGTTGTACTCCAAACGCTGTTGGCTTTTTAATAATCTTGTCCTTCTATTTGTGTAGAAACGAGAATGTTTTCTTTTAGTAATTGGTAGTTGAAAAGCAAAGCCATTTGCTTCTGGACCTATAATACAGTGTTTATTAAATTATATGATCTTTCCTTTTTTTAAAAAATTTTGTGTTGACATGGACATAATATCGCTGTTTTGTTTACTTAGTTTTTTTTTGTTTGTTTGTTTGTTTTTTATGTGGTGCTGGGGATAGAACCCAGTACCTCATGCATGCTAGACAAGTGCTCTACCACTGAACCACAACCCCAGCCCTCATATGATTTTTCTAATCCTTGGTTTCTAATGCTCTGGACAAGTAGGTTCAGACATGGAAGCAATGGAGGTTGGCTCCACATTTATTTGTCTTTGAATTAATGCATTTCATCAACCATTTCTCCTCAAGAGAGTTGGGCTACAAATAACTCAAATCATGGTAACTCTTCAAGGAGGCTGTTGATGAACACTTTTTAGTTGCCTTGTTTCCTGTCTTATGAATGGATTTGATGTCTGGAACTGCAACTGTCTTTATGATCAAGACGTAGGGTGAAGCAGGAGCTTGGTCACACCAGTATTTGGATCAGTTTTATTTCCAGACTTCTTGTTTTGGAGTTAATAAATGATCTCATTGTTTAAGTCAAAATGAATTGAAAATATCTTTTCTTTACACTCAAGGACATCTGCCCCTGAGGTGTTAGTTAAACACCCTATTGAAATTAACATTGGAATTTCTACTCTTGAAAAAAATAATAAATTACTTTTTTATAAAAATGTTTTCAGATGTAATATTTATTTCCCAACATATAAAATATAGGAGCTACAAAAAAATCAGAATTGAACTTACAGATAGGGTCCTGCATTCACGTCTAATTTATGCATGGCACTTGTATTTTTATAAATTCATATAACTTAAAATGTCTTCCGAAGAATATATTTGCATAGGAGAAAGCCATAAAATACAGAGCACTCCTGCTGATTGAAACACACTTAATGTGGTTCCCCTGCTGCATTTATGTAAATTCTGCAGATCTTTCAGAGACACCTGAGGGAAGTTATATTTTCAGCTGTGTTCACTATTCAGGGAAAGGTAGGTAGGTGAAGTTCAAAGTTCAGGTTAGTCTTTTTTTCCCCTGCGAATTAAAAATAATAGTTTATTCAATGTTTGCTCCTCTATCAAGACAGCTAGAAATCTCTTTAGGCAGTTATAACATCTTACACCCCCATTTTTCCCAATGATTCAATAATTGTTTGAATATATGAATTATAATATATATACATCATTGAATAAAAATAAGGATGTGTCTGAACATATACCTTCAGATATATTGAAAGTGGCTCATTATGACTTGGTTGTGAAGCATTTTATTTGCACTACTGAAGGCAACCTTTCTTTCTATCTTCTCTAAGCACAGCCACATGGAAAGGCTAAGAAGATGGAAAGAAAGGTTGCCTTCATAATGCAAATAAAATGCAGCATGAGTGTTCACAGTGAAGAAAGTGTTCTGTAGCAGACAGCATCTGAATATGACATTCACAATTCCACCTCGCTTTGTTTCTTTCAACAGTAGTTTGAGAATTATTTTCTGAAGGGAAAACTATCCTTATCTTTTCTGTAAACATTTGATTTTTAAGGTTATTAACATTTCCCGATTATTAGAGCATCATTTCCATTAATATATAATTATTAATATTTAATTATAATATAATATAATAATTATAATTATATTATAATAATTATTAATATATAATTATATATTATTAATATATAATTATCCCCTTATCGAAAATGGCTATGTCTTAACCCCCATAGATGCCTGAAAACATGGGTAGTATTGGACTTTAAATATACATTTTATATTGATGTGATGCTTCTGGCTCTCAGTGTGCAGCATTTTTATTTCTTAGACTGAGTCCAACCACCCTATCTCAATTCTAGTAATGCAAGCCTAAAGTTATCATTCACTGGAGTGAAACTGTGAAGCCACCCCTATTGCCAGTCTTTGAAGTTAATCTTTAAATTAACCAAAGGATGTACCCATGGAACTTTTGATAAATAAATATAAATACAAACTTATGCTAAAGTTTATCTTATAAATTAAACGTGGTAAGATATTACCAATAGTTAACTAGTAATAAAACAGAGAAAGTAGAAAACTATACTGTAATAAAAGATTTTTAAACCCTATGACTTATTTATTTCTGCAATGTTCTATTTAATATTTTCTGACCACGGTTGGCTGTAACTAAAACTGTTAAAAAATAAAACTATGAGTAAGATAGAGTACGATATGTTTAAACACTCTCTCAGCTCCACCAATCAAGTTCTGAACCGTTAAGAAGGTGTTGTAACTTGTGATAGTCAAGCCAAAGTGACTCCATTTTGTTTTGTAACTCCATTTTGTAAAACAACCATGCCAAGGAGAAGGGTCATGACCAGGGCAAGATGTTCTTTTCCCTTTTGCTATAGAAACCTTTTAGAATATGGAACTACCTAAAGGGGCATTGTTTCTGTAACTAGGGTAGCAGGGCTCTGTTTTTGTAACTGGGGTAAATGGGCTGACTGTGATTGGCTAAGCATCCTCCCTCCCTACTGCACTCTCCCGCTTCTGTAACCTGGCTGGCTTGCATTAGCTGGACCCCCAAATGTCCCTTTCGTGGTTTTCAGGCTTATAAGGAGCGCCCTTGCAATTGTTCGGGGCTAATCAGGGGAAGAGCTTTATGTTCTGTTCAGTCGCCACCGGTGTGCTTCAATAAAGGCTTGATTTGATCGTATGTGAGTGGTCTGGAAGTCAGTTTATAAAACCCCAGGACAGTGCTTTAACTATAACAACTATTGTATTAAAATCCTTGCTTTAAAAATCAGTTTATTCACATAACTGATTAATTTTAAATGAAATAAAAACAAGTTGTGTGTCTTCTTTCTAAAACGCACTAACAAGAAATGTCTAATGAAGATTTGACTCCGTTTAAATTCCCTTTTCCATCTGGGTATGGTGTTTCCGCTTCTGTAATACCAGCCACTCAGGAGGCTGAGGCAGAACAACTGCAAAAGGCTGAGGATGTATCTCAATGTTAAAGTGCCCTTGGGTTCATTCAATTCCCAGCAAAAAAACAAACAAAGAAACAAATAAATATGAAAGACATTTTTTTCTCACCCCCAGAAAAAGTTATATGTATAGTTTCCCCCCATAGTTCATTTTTCTTCACATAAAATGGATATAACTGGTTGGAAATCATTTTGCACTTTAGGATGTGGAAGGATGAGCTGAAGATCAGAGTGATGCTTCTGGCTCTCAAGTGTTTAGCGTTTTTTTTTTTTTTTTTTTTTAATTTAAACTGAGTTTAAGCACCCTGTCTTAATTCTAATAATGCAAGCCTAAAGTTGTCATTCACTGGAGTGAAAATGTGAAGCCACACCTATTGCCAGTGTTTGGAGTTAATCTTTAAATTAACCAAAAGAACTCTTTTTTTTTTTTAAGAGAGAGAAGGAGAGAGAGAGAATTTTTTAATATTTATTTTTTAGTTTTTGGTGGACACAACATCTTTATTTTACTTTTTATGTGGTGCTGAGGATTGAACCCAGCGCCCCGCGCGTGCCAGGTGAGCGCTACTGCTTGAGCCACATCCCCAGCCACCTATGGAACTTTTGATTTAATGCACAGATAAAAAAAATTGAATACAATTTAGGGTATTTTAATGCTAATTTTGGCTTGTTATCTAGCAACTTAGAATTCCTTAAGAAATATCAAGCTGCTGCAACATTTTGAAGTGTAAAAAGATGGGGGCAGTGGTTTTCTTTTCTGTCATCTTACTAAGATTCACATAAGCACTCAACATTTGTGCCAATTCCTCAGACCTGTGGCTGAAATATAAAAAAAATTTCTTTTTCTCTCTACAATATATCTTGTTTTGATCAATAGTGATTTAAAAAAAAATTTTTTTGTAGTTGCACATGGACAGCAAACTTTTGTTTTATTTATTTTTGTATGTGGTGCTAAGGATCAAACCCAGTGCCCCACACATGCTAGGCAAGGGCTCTGCCACTAAGCCCCAGCCCCAGCCCTCAATAGTGACATCTTGAGACACCACAATAACTTGGCTCCATCACCCCATATCATTCTTTTTTTAAATTATTTGTAGTTGGACACAATACTTTTAGTTAATTTATTTCTTTGTAAGTGGTGCTGAGGGTTGAACCCAGGGCCTCACATGTGCCACTACCCCAGCCCCCCATGTCATTCTTAATGAATACAATTTTGAAAATCTATTCTTAAGCATGTGTTGCTCAATTAAAGTCTGATAATTTCAAACCACTTTTAGTTCTCACCACATTCCTAACAAAGAATGTGTGGTCAAATCAGATACTAATTTTTCTTTGGTAATTTTATCATTTTGGAGAAGAAATGTGATCCATAATCAGTTTGTAGAGGGATATAAAAAGTTTCCTCAGAATTTGTGGAAAGGAACTGGAAGTGTGATCTACTCAGTTGAAATTAATGAATAAGAACAGATACAAATGAAACATTTTTGATGTTAAAAAACAATCGTACTTTAGAAGATGATTATAAAATTCTTAGCCTGAGCCAAGGGCCCTGTGATAGTAAATAGCAATGCATGTTAGAAAATTAGATACTTTTAAGATCTCTAAAATCCTCCTGATTTTAGAGCAAAATGTTATTTGATGTTGTACTTACCAGTACATATGTACAATAATCATATGTTTAGCACAGAGTTTAAATATTGTTAATGATTTGAATTAAAAAAATTAAAGTGTTATTGAACTGAACCTTTAAAATTAGCATATCTCTTAAAACCCAGAATATGGTGACCATATTATAAAATGTTAGCATTAGGACTATATATGTGAAATAGAATCAGAAGTGTTAATTTGTATGCTCTTTCTTAGTAACCATTTCTTAATACATAAGTTCTAGTAGAATCCTGGAAGTCTGATTTTTTTTTCATATATGATATTATTTCTTTGTCTTTGCATATAATTAATGGTAAAGATCAGAAAAGTATAATCATTCTGGAGACATATTTAGGAACTAAAGGAGTTGGCTGTAATTTTAAATATTATTTCCATATAGATAGATGGAAGCTAATATATGCATACAGTCTCATAACTGGGAACATATATATGTGTAGGTTTCTGTTTTTTAATCTAATCTAATTTGGTTTCATTTTTAAACCATTTCCAATTGTCTCACATGCAGGAAATTATTCCATATTTATAATTTTGCTTGTCCTGCTATGATTGCCATTATGTAACAATCACTATTACCATTCTTATTCTGGAAGATATATTGTGTTCAAATTCTCTCTATATATTAGCTATTTATCTTCAATGAGGCATTGATTTGTTTCAATTTTGTCCAAAAATGATGAAAATAATGATACAAGTATGTCACCAGGTTCCATAAGGATGAAAGTTCATTAATACATGAAAAGCATTTAACATTCTCTCACAGAGCAACAGTTATTTCTATTAGTGATACAATCATTATGTATTTGTATTAATAATTATATCTTAATGTATAATATAGCATAATTATATATTAATAATGTTTGTATTACCAGCAGTCATAGTCCTGTCCTGTTGGGTAAAACTACTATATTTTATTTATCTTTGTGTCTCCTATACCTAATAGTGTATCTAATACATAGTAGGTTTTTTGTCAATGTGGAATTCAGATAGGAATCAAGGAGCTGATAAGATTTGACTTAAAATTTTTGGTTTTCATTACAAAATCTGATTCTAATCAGGGTAGCAGCCCTAGAATGCAAGCATCTTTATGGATGGAACTGAGCTTTATTCTAGCAAAATAACACCTATTGGGTGCTCAAAACTTATATTTATACAACTTTTGTTGAAGAAAATTATTCTCTCATCTCTTTTGAATTCATTAGTAGCAGCCAATATTAGCAATTATGAAAACTGAATTTAATAACTTGCATAAAGTGGGAAAGATGATTCCATAAAAAAGTCAAAAAAATACCACTTCAGCTCATATTTTAACTCGTGCCGTAAATGGAAAAAGTTTTATGCCATGGAAATGCAGACTGCTTGAAGTCCATCATCTTTTCCCCATGTTCTTTTAAACATCAGGAAAAAATGATAAAAGAATTAATAAAAGTGTTGATATTATACCTGTGGGAATCCTGATAATTTTCTGAAAGTGATCACTTACACACATGCACCCACACATAGGCACTTAAACAGCCAAATTAGATAAAACAAGTTAATTGAGCAAAGAATAATTTGCGAATTGCACAACCTTTAGAACCAAGAGAGGTTCAGAGAGTTCCGTTCTCCAAGTTGAACAGTTTTGTAGACACAAAACAGAAGTGAGGTACAGCTTGACTGGTTATGGCTCTACCTTGAACTTCTTTGGGCATAGTCTGATAAATTGACATCCTGGGATTGGCTGAAGTTCAGCTGCCACAACCGGCTGAGACTCAAATGGTTATTGCAAAAATACATAACTCCTCAGATAGGATGTAGTTTACTTGTGTACTAAGTAAGATTGCAGTTTGTTACATAAATACTCAAAGTAAAGAGGCAGATTCAGAACAAATGTGTGTGTGTGTATGTGTGTTCCTATTTCTGTGTTTTTACTCTTGCTTAATTGTGTGTTGCTTCTATAACTAATGAATTACTTCATGAGGTTACTGAAATTGCAATTTCCTTAATCAGTGCAATTTCCTTAATCCTCAAGGTGTGATGTGAAATTTTTCCTTAAAAATCTGAGCTTTAAATATTCCTTACTTTAAAAGGATAAATATGTTACTGTCACATCATTTAATATAAATGATAACTCAAGATTTATCATTATTTAAGGTACTAGGAAGAAAAAAAGCACTGCACAATAAATTTTATTATTATTTTGTGTTTGAATCTTTTGTCTTTGTGAATTTTCTCAATTATATATTTATCTAACATTAGGATTTTGAATAAATGAAAAAGACAATGTAGAAAATTTGATTGATGTATTTCTAAATACATCAATTTTAGTGTTTTAGAGTTCAATTCATTTCTATACTTTTTAATTCAAAGTAATTGGTGTCCATGTTTTTCTACAAATTCTTGTCCTCTGCACTATAAAAAAAAATGGAGATAATTGCTTTTCTTAATGAAAGCTCCTCCCTGGTACTTTTTCCATTTCATTGACATCTATCCCATGGTGATGCTGGTTTTGATTATACCAAGAGGTATTATTGGCATATGTTGAAACAACAACCTAAAATTATTATTGTCATTTCTTCAAATGATTCTTAATTTTTTTTCCCCACTGTTTGGATCAGGAATAACCCATAAGCCTTCATGTGTCAAAGGCTTGGTCTTCAGTTTGGTCTATGGGATGAGTGAGAACCCTAAACAGGTGGGGCACAGTTGGAGGAAGTTAGGTCATGGGAGGCATACCCTTGCCAGAGATATGAGGACTTTGACAGTTTCCCCTTGCTCTCTTTATTGTGGGCTGCTGA
Organism: Marmota flaviventris; assembly: GCF_047511675.1. NCBI lineage: Eukaryota > Metazoa > Chordata > Mammalia > Rodentia > Sciuridae > Marmota > Marmota flaviventris. The sequence goes on from NC_092512.1 coordinate 79,387,430, forward strand.
TTGCCTCAGTTCCTCTGAAACACTCTCCTATCATAATGTACTGTGCTGCCAAAGGACCAAAGGCAATGAGGCTAAGAACCCATGGACCAAAGCCATTGAACCATGAATCAAAATCATGAATCTTTCCTTCTTGTAAATAGATTATCTCAGGTATTCTGTCACAGTGATAGAACCCTGACTAACACAGTTATGCTAACTGACATGTTGAGTGGCTGTGGCGGACCACACACGTCACAAGGAAGAGAATCAATTCAATACATTTCTTATCTTTCTTATTTTTTTAACCTTTTCAGTCACATGTCCACAAGTGAAATTATGAACCAAATTACTAGGTAACTTAGCATAAAGTTTTGATGTTTTCGGTTCCATAATAGTTTTAGCCATTTTTTTCTGACAGCTTGCCTGACACTCATGCAAATTTTTGAGCATACACAACAAAGTTATTGAGGAAGATTTCATTGTTAAGAATTTCTTTTAGGGATTAAAATGAGGTAAAAAGGAAGAAAATTTAAGTTTCACAATGATGTGCTATTTTTCCTAATTAGCATTCATGACCTGGTCTTTGTAGCACTCACATTAAAATTTTAAAGTATGTCAAAATGGTGGCTAAATTAATAATTTCTGCATAGTTTTAAGGTTTTTTTTTCCAGTTTTAAATCATATTAGAAATTAAATAGCTTCTGGTCAAAGGAGACAGGACATTTCTAAACCATTAATGTTTGATGCTTTAAAAGTAGTTCTAGATAATGCATGACTCAGTCATGCCAACCTATTTTTGTTGTGAATTTCTCATATCTATTATAAAGTACTTGTCAATTTTGTTGCTTCTTTCGTATCAGATACCATTTAACGGGGTTTTTTTTTGCAATATCTTCATAACAAGCATAATAGACTTACTTAAAAGTATTTTCTTAGGTTCTTTACAGCATTTTTTTTTTAAATTCATGAACAAACACACATTTGTTCCTCCAAAAGCAAATATTTCTTATTTATTACATGCAAGGTTTGTTAGGATTCTGCTTTTTTAAATATTTCTTTTAGTTCAAATTGAATTGTGCTATAATTTTAATGCATTAAATGCCAACTAAACCAAACAAATGTAAAATTAGTCATGCATACTTCTCAAAATTAAAGACAATTTGAACATTTGTTTCCAAATTTGCATATGTACATATACTGAGAAGTACCTTGTGACAACTGCCAAGCTGACAGTGACTTTCAGACATATTTATGGAAATATACAGTTATTTATAGACATGATAAAATGTGGAAAATTACACCTTAAATAAATAAAACCTAGGCTTTTAATAAAACCGTGTTTTAAAATTAAAATAGCCCATTATCTCATTTTAATTTGTGGAAGACAGCACAGGCAACTTATTCCTGGCTCAAAAACAGAATGTGAATATGGTAAAACTCTATGTGACTCATCATATTTTTTATGACAGTTTAATGTATGATTTTTAAGGTTATAACCCTTTGGCATTATGATAAAATTGTGGACATATTGCTTTTAACTGAAAATTTTCATACCATACTTGAAATATCAATTTGAAAATTTATAGAGATAAGGTATTGAGGCTGACAAATACCAACTAAAGAAACATTAAAATCTGTGTAATTCTCTACCATTTTCATATTACAAAGTAAAAATTCTGTATTGTTTACACTAAGAAAAGAGAGAATTAGACTCATAGAAAAGATTCTTAAAGAAAGGTTCCTGTGTTACTATAACAAAAGAACACAGATTGGGAAATTCAAAAATAATAAAAACTTATTTCTCACATTTCTGGAAACTGAGAAGAGTAAGGTCAAGATTCTAGTGGGTTTGGTGTCTAGTGAGGAATGCTCTTGTATCCCACAATGGTGCCTTTTTGCTGGATTCTCTGGAGGGGACAAAACTGTGACTTCACATGGTGAAAGTGACAGAGGAAGGTACCCATTCTTCAAGCTCTTTTATAAGGCTTTAATCTTACCCAGGAGTGTCTGCCTTTATGTCTTCATCAAATTTTAAAAGCTCCACCCACTTCTTAATACTATCGAATTTGCAATAAAGTTTTAAACTATAAATTTTGGGGGAGACATTCATATCATAGCATGCATCAAGAATTCATAAAGAATAGTAAATCACTTCCTGGAGATGTTGATAAGAACCATCATAAATTAAACCACCTAATAATGCATATCCAGGACTTAGAAATGCAAGAACAAACCAGTCCCAAAATTAGTAGAAGAAAAGAAATAACAAAGATCAGAAAAGAAATAATCAAAGCAGAGACTAAATATACAATATAAAGGATTAAGGGGATAAGCAGGTGTGTCGGCTCAGGTCTGTAATCCCAGCTACTCTGGAGGCTGAGGAAGGAATCTCACAAGTCCAAGGCCATACTGAACAACTTAGAGAGGGACCTTGTCTCAAATAAAATTTTTAAAAAGGCTTGGGAAGTAGTTCTCTGGCAGTGCTTCCTAGCATTGTACAACCCCCACTACTGGAAAAAAAAGAAAGAAACAGCTGTTTTTTTAAAATAAATATAACAACATTTTAGCTAGACTAACCTAAAAATAAGAAAAAAGTAGCAATTATCCAAACTAATAAACTCAGAGATAAGATCCCAAAGATAAACCCATGTGTCTACAGCTGAAAAATCCTCAACAAACATGTCTAAAACATATGTTGGAGGAAGCATAGTCTCTTTGATAAGTGGTGCTGGGGAAACTGAATATCCATTTGCAGAAGACTGAAATGCCCCCCATGTCGCCCATCTACAAACCTCAATCTAAAATGGATCAAAATCCTAAATGTGAGGGCTGAAATTATTAAACTACTTGGAAAGATTTAGTGGAAACCAATTAACACTTCAATTTAGGCAATCTGACTCCCAAAACATAGGCTAAATAGTAACAATAAATACACAAGATCATATAAATCTAAGAAGCTTTTTCAGATCAAAGGAAACAGCAAAGTGAAGAGATAATGCACAAAATGGAAGAAAATATTTGCCAACTATTCATCTGACAAAAGATTAATATAAAAATATACAAAGAACTAAAAAATTAACAAAAAATCCAATTAAGAAGAGATAAAATCATCTGAATAGATATTTCTCTAAAGAAGAAATACAAATGGTCAAAAAATGCTCAATATCTTTACCCATCAGGGCAATAAAAGTGAAAACCACAATAAGATATTGCCTCACCTCAGTTAGAATGAGTACTATTAAAAAGACAATAACAACAATTTCTGGCAAGAATGTAGAATTAGGTTACTCCTATGCTGAGGGAGGGAATGTAAATTTGCAGAGTCCTTATGGAGAGAGCTATGAAAGGTCCTTCAAAAACTAAAAATATAGCTACTATATTATCCACTAAACCCAGTCCTGTATATACATCCAAAGGAAGTAGAATCAGTGTAACAAACAGATACCCATATGCCCATGTTTACTGCAGCACAATTCACAATTGCTAAGGTATGGAATAAACCTTGGTGCCCACTAACAAATGACGGAATAAAAAAAATGTGATGCACACAAAAATGGACTGTTATTCAGTAATAAAGAAGAATGAAATCATATTATTTGCAGCAAAATGGATAGAATTGAAGAACATTATATTAAGTGAAATAAACTGAACAGAAAGACAAGTATCACATGATCTCACTTACATAGGGAAGCTAAAATCAAGTTGACCTCATTGTACAATACTCATTATTAGAGGCTGGGAAGGGTGGGGAGTTGGGAGAGGAGTGAAGGAATGACGGAGGTTGAATAACAGGTATCAAAATGTAGTTACTGGCTGGGGTTGAGGCTCAGTGGTAGAGTGCTTGCCTAGCATGTGTGAGGCATTGGGCTCAATTCTCAGCACCACAAATAAATAAATGAATAAAATAAAAGTCTATCAACATCTAAAAACAATTTTTAAAAATGTAGTTAGATGGAAGTAATACATTTTAGATTTTATTGAAGAAAAGTAAAAGAACAGTTGTTACCATAATTATACAATTGCAGTCATATGTTGTTTAATGCCGAGATGCATTCTGACACAGTGATGCTATTTAATTTTATCCTCATATAGACATTATATTACACAAATATAGACGGTAGTGGTGAATCACTCCGCGTGTATTGATGCTACAGGAAATTATTGTGGCTAATACTGGCTTAACAAGGCATTGTTTCCTGGTAAACTTTTCAAATTAGAAAAAATACACTCTAAAATAACTATGGAAAGAATAGTTTAATAAATACATAATCATGGCTGTTTATCAGCAAGTATTATGTACTGAACCTAATTGCACATGCTATAATTTTATGTGAATGGCTTTATGGTTGGTTTTTTTTTTTTTATATCACCACCACCATGAACACATGAGTAATGCATTATGCTATGCTAATCACTGGGTGATAGAAACTCTTCATCTCTAGTGTAATCCTACAAGATCACTAAGATATATATAATCCATTATTTACCAAAACATGATGTCCATGGCTAAATTTAATTCTCCAATGTAATTAAGTTTTGAAGAATTAGTGAATTTCATTGTAATGACTGGTTCCCCAACTAAAGAAAAGCTAAAGGATACATACTATTCTGTAACCCTGGGACAAACACCTGCATACATGATTTCCTGAGTAGGTGTGCTTAATGGTTAGATTAAACCCCCTTACTAAGATTGTAAGGAGTTGATCAGTTAACTGTAAGAGAACTATCTACACCACTAATAAAACGGCTCTCTTTTATCTCTTAAATATCAAGTATTTAGGACAGACTATGCTACAGAGTCAACTTTTAACAACTTGATTAGGAGAATGAAATGGATACATTTGGTAGTCTTAATCAGCAAACTAAGTGACCGAAGTGATTCAGTGTTTTGTTCCATATGCTGAATATCACTGTGTATTATTTTTTTCAGAGCACATTTAAAATATTTCTTCCTTAAGGATACAAAAACTCATTTTCATATTTATGAGTTGGAAAGTATCATATTTCAAAGGGATTCTAGTTTTACTCACTAGTATTTCAGTAGTAATAAAGATGCATTAAAATAAAGAAATGCTAAAGTGAATGTGGTCTTTTATCACTATTTCATCAATTATCATATTAAAAAAGGGATTCAGATTTTCAAGTGAATAAAAACTATTGGATCATTTGGGATCATCAAGTCAGTTATTAATATCTAATACTTTGGCAGGTCAAATTATTAGATGATTTTAATTTAGCTTGTGTTATGTGTTGGTAATTGTATAGGTAAAGCAATCAAAAATTATTTTGTATGCATGTTAGGTTTAAGAAATGTAGTAAATATGCTAATTTTCTTGGGAGTAGACTTATCAATGAGAAGAAATTTGATAGAAATATGAATATAAGAAGGAAAAAATGATATGATTGATGTATGTGCATTCCATGTATGTATTATATGTCAAAATACATTCTGCTGTCATGTATGACTAAAAAAAAAAGAAGGCAAAAATGTCTATGATGATACCAAAATGCTTGACCTAGCATCACATCAAATCCAGCAATGATCAAAAGTAATTATATATTATTATCAAGCGGTGTCTATCCCAAGAACAAAGATTGATTTAACACTTGAAAGAATTGAATGAAATTCACTAATTAATGGAAGACATTGAAAGAAAAAAAATCATCTTCATCAATCAAAAAATAGGCCAAATTTAGTCACCACTTGCTTTTGTAAATCAGCTTTTACACACTCATTCACTATCTGCTTTTTTTTTTTAGATTGTGCTCTTTTTTTGCATTACAATTCTTATTACACATATACAGCACAATTTTTCATATCTCTAGTTGTATATAAAGTATGTTGACACCAATTCGTGTCTTCATACACGTACTTTGGATAATGATGTCTATCACATTCCACCATATTTGCTACCCCCGCCCCCTCCTTTTCCCTCCCACACCTCTGCCCTATCTAGAGTTTGTGTATTCCTCCCATGCTCCCGATCCCTATCCCACTATGAATCAGCCTCCTTATATCAAAGAACACATTCAGCATTTGTTTTTTGGGGATTGGCTAACTTCACTTAGCATTATCTTCTCCAACGCCATCCATTTACCTGCAAATGCCATGATTTTATTTGCTTTTATTGCTGAGTAATATTCCATAGTGTATATATGCCACATTTTTTAATCCATTCATCTGCTGAAGGACATCTAGGTTGGTTCCACAATTTAGCTGTTGTAAATTGTGCTGCTATAAAGATTGATGTGGCTGTGTTCCTGTGGTATGCTGTTTTTAAGTCCTTTGAGTATAGGCTGAGGAAAAAATGTAGGTCCTAATCTTTATCATGTGAGATTAGGCCCCAACTTCCTTAATAAGATTCCTATAGTGAAAGAATTAAAACCAAGAATTAATAAATTCAAACTAAAAAGTTTCTTTTCAGCAAAAGAAACAATCTGAGAGGTGAATAGAGAGCCTGCATGTTGAGAGCAAATCTTTACCCCTCACACATCAGATAGACCACTAATCTCTAGGGTATATAAAGAACTCAAAAAACTAAGAACGAAAAAAAAAAATAACCTAATCAATAAATGGGCCAATGACCTGAGCAGACACTTCTCAGAAGAGGATATACAATCAATCAACAAATATATGAAAAAATGCTCATCATCTCTAGCAATCGGAGAAATGCAAATAAAAACTACTCTAAGATATCATCTCACTCCGTCAGAATGGCAGCCATTCTGAAGACAAACAAAAATAAGTGTTGGTGAGGATGTAGGGAAAAGGTACAGTCATACACTGCTAGTAGGACTGCAAACTGGTGCAGCCAATATGGAAAAGAGTATGGAGATTCCTTGGAAAACTGGGAATGGAACTATCTCTTGCTTTCATGCTACAATAGTAAGTCGAGTCGTTACAGCAGATATTTTATGACTTTATGACCAGGAAATATTAGAATATTTTTCTATGTGAATCTTTACAAGAAAAAATTTGTGACTCCTCACCTAAATACATGTGTAAAAAAGTTTTGGTAAAATTTAAGGGCAATTTGTAATAACAACAATGACAACAGCAAAAATCAGCAAACCAAGTATCAAAAGGAGCTCTAATGGGCAGATAAATAACATTTGTGAAAAACTACAGCTAGCAATATACTTAACAGTGGAATGCTTTTTTTCTAAAATCTGGTAAATGAAAATGGTGTTGTCTCTTGCCACTTTCAATCAACAGTGTACTATTTTTCCTTCAGGTATTAGTCAATGTACTAATGCAAATAAAAGAAGTAAGAGATTTCAGATGAAAGCAAAAAATGCGTCCTTATTTGTAGATGGAATGTTGACAAATGTAGAATAAACTAGGAAAACTATGAAACCACTACTAAAGTATCAATGAATTTAGTGACAACACAGGAAACACTGTGAGTCTAAAAATCAATTTGTTCTCAAGTGTCAGTAAAAATGTCAAGATAAGGTATTGGGAAATTCTCTTCTCCACAAAAGCAAAATAACAAGTTGGCAAAAGTTGTCAGCATCAACATTTTCAGACTCTAAAAACTGAACTTCCATTGCTATTTAAGAAAATCAGATGAATCTTGGTGAGAACAGAGAGTTTTAACTTGGAGAATCCTTACTCACAATGACATTAATATAAGTATCCATGGAGAATTACTTCTGTTAGGTAACAGAGAGTAAAATAAAATAGGACTTTGATAAGGCAAAGACTCAAAAAACAAAGACAAAAAGTAGAAAACAAAAATTGAAGAAAGGTTTTCAGCAGGGTTTATAATATTGTTTAAAGTGAGTGTGTGTGTAAAAATAAATATGTGAAAATATCAACAATCGCTATCAGGGAACAGATGGATTGAGTGATACTTTTAGAAATTATTGTGCATCCAACATTACAATATTTTAAATTTTGAAGACCAAATAAAAACTAATAATATAAATGTAATGTAATAAATATGATAAGATAAGGTAAATATAAAGTCATGAGCTTAAAGCTTGTCAAAACCTTCTGGGACTATAGGCTACTTTGGGGAGGATATTTGTTAGTAGGTTGGTATAAGAAAAATAATTTGATGTGAGATGTGAATCATTTACATATCTAGAGAATTCAGTTGTCTAATTTTTACCAGAAGAATGGATTTTGAAAAATCTAAGCGCACTTTTAGAAAATCACCATGTATTATTTTTCTAATGATTATAATGAAATTCTCTAATAAGATTTCTGGGATCTGACATTTACTTAGCTACTTTATTTAGCTGTATTCAATAAGCTACCATATTAATTTAATAAAAAATTTGAGCATCTACTGAAGTTTACTGTAACTGAATTTAAATAAGAAATGTGGAACTTAAGAAACTACGTTGCACAGGATAAACACATGACATTACATAGGGATTGAAAACACAGTACCCAGTTTCGAACTTCTCTTAAAACACAATAAAGAGGAGAAAAAAGGAGAATATAAAGAAATTCAGACTAAACCTCTTACATAGGCATGTTTGTATATTAGAAAATTGATACATTTTAATTAATTTACAAATCAATTCCCTATTCCCCCCAAGGTCCCCAGTCTAGGCAACTGATAATCCATCTTCTGTCTATAGAGAAAAGATGTTCACTTTCTTGAGTTATAGGAATGATTGGTCACCTATGGTTTAGAAGTGATCCCCAAAGGCCCAAATGGTGAAGGATTGGCCACCAGTTTGTGGTGCTATTTTGAAACTGGTAGAACCTTTGGAGCCAGGGAAAGGAGTATGCCCTTGAAAGATACATTTGGACTTTGGCCCCTTCTTTGATTTCTCTCTCTTTGCTTTCTAGCCATTCTGAGGTGGTGACCTTCTCTACCACATTCTCTCTCCAGGACACACTGTGCTGCCCCAGGGTCAAGCAATAATAGGCAGAAACCTCCCAAACTATGAGGCATAATGAATTTTTTTCCATTTATGTGTTTATCTCAGGTGTTGTGTCATAGTGATAGGATGCTAACTAATATTCCTCTGTACCTGTAGTTCTTATGTGGGCTTTTTGGCAGTTTCTAGGAACCCAATCAATAAAAGTACTGATGAACACGATAAAAGTATAAAATTTTACAAATTTGCATGTACGTGGGGATTTTCAGAAGACAGCTAGATCTGAAGAAATGACTAAAGCATGATACTTACATGCTCCTTAGATATATGATAGTAAATTTGTGAAGGAATGATAGGAAAGATGGATCTCTGAATTAGGGTGATTAATCCTAGGGATGCTACTAAGAAATATATGGGGAGGGTATGTAAAATGAGTGGAAGAAAACAGTTACTCCAATGGTATTGTTCAAGTTTATTATGGTCCCAATTACCAGTCTGTTGATCATGGGTATTTTATTTTTGGCTGTCATATATGAAGGAAATCTCTAACAAAAGAGTACTTATGACTTGATACTTATTAAAAAGAGATCAAATGACCTTTTCTGAAATACAATTCTTCAATTTTAGCTTATGCAGCATCAATTTGCCAGTGCAGCGTATTTTTAGATGGGATGTTCTTAACTTCATTTTGTCTCTATAGATTTGTCCATTTTATGTAAAGAAAATGATACAATATTTGTTCTTTTTAGCTTTTTTCCTTAGCATAATGGCTTCAAAGTTCATCCACATTATAGTAAGCTTCGTAGATAATTTATTTGTTTATTTTTGCCAAATAATATTCTATTGTGTAGACATACCACATTTTCCTTACCATTAATTATTTTAGGAACATTTGGCTTCTTTACACTATTTAGCTATTAAGAAAAATTGTGTTATGAATATTTGTGTGTAAATTTTGTTCCATGACCCATGCTTTAATTTCTTTTTGTTGCATAAATAAGAGTTGAATTATTGAGTCTGAATAGTACGTTGGTTAAAGGTTGTATTTAAGCCCCTGGTACTAAAAGCAGTTTTTCCTAGTTAAAGAATCTGTGTAGCTTAGAAAATGCTTGCAAGTCTGAATATCTCCCAATCTGTTTGCTCCTGAGTTCATTCAACCTAGAATACACACCTACAGCTTTCCTAAATGTTGAGGTTCCTGGTGACCTCAACAGATTCTTATTAGTTATTTTCTCTGGTTGTCTTTGATAAAATGTTGGTCACTTTTCTATTTCTCATGCTACTAGTATCATGAAGCTCCATGTACAGTCTTGGTTGATCTAATCAAGATCCCCACTGCTTTTTACATTGTCCATTAGGTATGTGATTCTTCATGCTCTTTTCCAAATAAGGTCAATTCCTTCAGGCAGTTATGAATTTCTTCCTGAAGCATGCCTTTTCACCTGGGTAGAGCATCTTCACTCTCACATGAGACAAGAGAATTGGGTATTAACCAACACACCCCTATCCTTTGAATGGCTAAAAGGTATTTGGTGTCTCCTAATATGCTTTGTTTGCTCTTTTCTGCATTTAATTTGAACTTCACAAATGAACAAGGATTAGGGTGATTGGAGATACTGTGTTAGAGCTTTTTCAGCTAAGTCGCACTCTGGGTAGGTTTCATCCTAAAGTAGGCCCTGTGTGTGCATTAAAACCTCAGTCCCTGGGAATGCACCCAATCAGAAGAGAGGTTCTGAAACAGGAATAGGAGAATGTGAAGTGTCAGTGACACACCCATCTTGGGGTGAAAGAGAAATGCTAGAGTAGGAGCTGAGAAGTGAGTGAAACTTGGAAATTTTAGCCATGTGATCCAGAGTAGAATTTCTAACACCGAGATGTGAGGTGGGGTTAAAGGGGGTAGTGGCACAAATGCAGCACTCATTGCCCTTATGAATAGTTAATATTTCTTTTTTTTGAATGGATTCATTTGCTGTATGACCTTGGAATGATTTCCAAAAGCTTTTGATAGTTATTTTTCTTAATAAATTTCTCCAGCTAAGTGATTTTACTGCAATGACAATCTATCAGGCTTCTCATTTTACTATTTAGGAATCCCCCATTCTCTAGTGGCATGTAAATATGTTAACATTCATCCTACAATTCATACTTTTTTCTACCTATCATCTTATGTGCTTTTAAACAGTTTAATTGAGGAACCTTCACTCACCATTCCAAAAATGTTTAATTTTTCTTCACTCATGTCACCTCGTACCTATGTTTGAGGTTGTACCTTACACATCTGCAGTGGACACCCTTCAATAGTCATTGAATAGCCCTACTGAACCAACAATCCAGTCTTTACCAATGACCCTGAAAAGATGAATCATCTTTAATCATCATTTTTAAAATGCAGAGTGGACTTTTAGATTAATGTGAACAATGATTCAAATTCAAACTCAACTAAATTAATATGTTTCAATCTTTAGATGGCTATTATTATGTGGATCTTCATATAATTGACTATATGCAGGAAATCCTTTTTCTCAAAAAATACAGATTTTCATAGTTACTCATTTTTGTATATTTTATACATAATATTTGTGCTTTTCTATCTTCTTCAATTGACAAGAAGGTTTTAATATGTTAGGTATATTGGAATGTTTGGGAAGGGAGATTATAGAAGAAAATGCCTTTTTTATCATATTATATCTAGGGTAGTGCTGTTAATGTGAATTACCACTGCTGATGTTGAGCATGATCACTTGGCTGAATAAACATTCTCTAGGATTTTCATTATTGAACCATTATTTTATACCCTTTTATATACTGTGTTCTTTGGAAGGAAATCTCTATGTGCACCTGATACTTAAGAATTGCAAATGATCAAGGAGATATTCTGTGATCCTGAGTTTTTCTACACCAAACATTTGGAATTTATTTACACAAGGATTTATCTCTTTTCCCCCATTTATTTATTCTATTATTTGTTTAAGTCAGTAAGGAATAATTGCTATCTATTTTATACTTTGAGTTATAATTCAATACTTTTATTTATTTGTTTTCTTAACTAGTTCTAGGTTAGCCATTAGGAAATCTTTTAATTGAATCCTGAGTATATTTAACACATTTTTATAATTTTTAATCATTTATCTCATTCATTTTTTGGGGGGGAGTGCTACGGGGTATTGAACTCAGGGATACTCAACCACTGAGCCATATCCCCAGCCATATTTTCGTATTTTATTTAGAGACAGAGTCTCACTGAGTTGCTTGGCACCTCAGTTTTGCTGAGGCTGGCCTTGAACTCGTGATCCTCTAGCCTCAGCTTCTAGAGCTGCTGGGATTACAAGAGTGTGCCACTGTGCCTAGCTCTCATTCAGTTTGAACTATTAGAACACCTGAAACTGGTCAAGTTATAAATGAAACAAAACAAATAAACAAACAGAAAAGAAAACACAAAAATTATTTCTCCTAGTTATGGAGGCTAGGAAATCTAACTAGGTACCATCATTTGATCAATTGAAGTCCTTACTGTGTCCTTACATGGTAGAAGGCAGAAAGGCAAGCTAGAGAATGAAATGTCACATGAAACCTCTTTTATTTAGATCTCACTCCCACTAATGAGCAGCAGACTCATCATGATGTTTGTAAGAGATTTGAGTGCTATGGTTTGGAAGTATCCCCTTCCAAATTCAGTGTTGCCCTTGTGATATGGTAAAAGATGGAGTCTTTAAAGCTGATTAAGGTCATGAAGTCTTCTCCCAATTATTGGGACTAAGGTCCATTCTAAGAGGTTTCACACAGCATTCTACCTCTGTCAAGTAGGGATGCAACAAAAATGTCCTCACCATATCCAATGCCACTAAATACCTTGGTGTTGGACTTCTCAGACTCCAGAACTGTGAGAAATAGATCTTTGTTCTTAATAAATTATCCAGTCCCATGTGTTCTAGATAGGATGATTACAGACACTTATAACAGAAACCAAAACACACAAAAAAATAACTTTCTAATGTGATATGCTCATGTGCTGTTATTTCTTACTCCAACCCAAGAATCAAGCCTTTTTGCTAAAAAGACGTGGTTCTTTCTGTTAAAAAAAAAATGGTATTAAAAGGAAGATCTCCATGCTAGATTTCCCATTGGTACTGGGGCATTGTTGACCTCACATGTAAAATAGAAAGAAAGTCACTGAGGGATACTAACTGGTGCATTTATATACATCTGTAGGTATTTCTAAATGTACTCACCTGTATGTTTATTAAGCATAATGTGAATTCATAAAGATATTTTCTCTTCTAATCCGTTGCTACATGAACCCTTCTAGCCTCTTCCTTTTCCTATCTTTGTATTTTTTTATGGTTTAGCATCCATGTGTAATGACATCTGAATTGTTAACATCATCCCAGGGGGGAAAAACAACTTTATCAACTAGAGTTTTATGGATATTTTTGCCTTCATCTTATAGACACCATCCATTTTCAAAGTTACTTAGATTAGTAACTTTTTCTCTTGCCTCATTCAGAAAGGGTGTTTTATACACTTTTAATGGTTAATTGTTGTGTCACATTCTGGAGTCCATCTTCTAATAACTGATCCCCAACTGATATTTTTTTTTCACTTGCCTATGTCAACGTTTATACTTTTTTGCTATAATGTCTGTGAATTTCAGCAAGTTCATAACTTCATGTACCCATGTTACCTTTTTACTGCTGTGATGAAAAGGATCTGACCAGCACAATTACAGAGGAGGAAAAGTTTATTTCAGGGCTCACAATTTCAGAGGTCTTAGTCTACTAGAAGGCCAGATCCATCCCTCAGGTCAGGCTAAACATCCTGATGGAAGAATGTGGCTGGAAGTTCATGGTGGAGAAAGCAGAGAGGGAGAGGATCCACCCAAGATCCATAGCCATTCCCCCAGTGAACCACTTCCTTCAGCTACACCGCACCCGCGTCCAGTTACCACTCAGTTAATTTCACCAGGAATTAATCCATGATTAGGTTAAGGCTATAACCCAGTCATTTCTTCTGCAAACCTTCTTGCACTGTCTCACAGGTGGGCTTTTGGGGGACACCTCGCATCCAAACCATAAGATGGTCCTAAAATTTCTTATTTCACTTCATTACCATGTTCTCTCCCCATACCTTTGGTAACCAGTTAGTATAGACAGATATTTTTGCCTTTACATAATGCCCTGTAATGACCTTGCAGTATGTAGCTTCTGAAGACAGGCTTCTTGAAGTCAATGTTATGTAAATGAGCCAAAGGCAGACTTTGTGTCTTGACCCTTAGAGTGTTTATTTCTCCACTGCTGACAGAGACTCCTAAATTCAAGTCTATCAGTAGCTGGGTGCAGTAGTTGCATGTCTGTAATCTCAGTGGCTTGGGAGGTTTGAGGCAGGAAGATCATGAGTTCAAAGCCAACCTCTTAACTTCAAAAGTGAGGTACTAAGGAACTCAGTGAGACCTTGTCTCTAAATAAAGTACAAAATAGGGCTGGGGATGTGGCTCAGTGGTCGAGTGCCCCCGAGTTCCAATCCCTGGTACCCCCAAAACAGTCTATCAGCACCAAACTCAAAATTTTTGCATATATAACATTTTAAAATAGCTGAAATAGAATTTCAGAACTGCAGCTTGCTTTCTTTGCATACCCCCTGAGACTATATCCAACAGCTGTTTTCTATGATGTGATAGTGCTTGGGTTGTTATAAAGTTCCAATCTGCTTCTGTCCATTGGGATTTCTCACCCACAGACACTCTGCGATTTGCTTAGTAATTTGGATTAGTCCCCTCTTTGATTTCCCTTTGCTCCAGGAATTCTCTCACCCTTCTCTGCTTTTGAGTGTTGGCCCCTTCACTATGATTTTCTTTAAGGCCTCATGGTATGAGGGAGTTTACCTCTCATGAAAACCTGTCCAAGAACGACTACCAGAGTTTCTGGGGTGTTGCTGTCTCTTGTGAGCATGTCTTTTTTTTTCTTGATCATCTCCAAATCCCATAAATCCTACATATCTAGCAACATAAATTTAAGATTCTCCTGTGTCATTTTTTAATTACTTGATACCTCATTTCCTTTTATTGGTGAATAATATTACCTTGTCTGGATTCTTTTAAAAATCCATTTGACACTAAATACCATCTTGATGGCTTAGTTTGGGGCCATTATGAATAAAGCTGCTATAAAATTTTGCATGCAGGTTTTTGTGTAGGCTTAACCTTTTCAAATAATTTAGGCAAATTGGAGTATTGCTGGGAATCATAGTAAAATATGTTTTTAAAAATCTGTAGAAATATCTTTCAAAAAGTGATAACGTTGTGCGTTTCTACCAGGAAAAAAAATAAAAGAAAGAGAGACGGAGTTCTATTTAATTTGATTCTTTATCAGCAAGTGATATGTTGGGTTTTTGTTTTCTGATATATATGAAATATAATTTCATTGTTTTTGTAATAATATCTTCTTGTGTGGGTTCACTCTCTTGACTTA
Source organism: Marmota flaviventris (assembly GCF_047511675.1). NCBI lineage: Eukaryota > Metazoa > Chordata > Mammalia > Rodentia > Sciuridae > Marmota > Marmota flaviventris. The sequence goes on from NC_092512.1 coordinate 79,402,714, forward strand.
TAAATGGAATATTGGGAGGGGATGATCAACTATTTCTCTGCTTGCTATCCCCCAAGAATGCCATATTCTAAAAAAAAAATGATTTAATCTCAATATCTCTCCCCACACACCCTCTCTTTCTCTCTCTTGCAAAATTTACTACAAGGGAAAAGAGAAGGGGAGAATGAAGCTCTGAAGTAAGAGGAGAGTGATAATGTGCTGCCTGTCTTTAACCTTAGTAATTTTTTTTGCTCTGAAATCCACTTTCTATGAAAATCCTAAGATGACCCCAGTTTTACTTTGATTACTGTTAACATATCTTTATAGATAAAGTGGGTTATTTATGGACAACATAGAGTTGAGTCATATTTTTTATATACTCTGATTTTTTTATTGATAATTTAAATTGTTTTAGTTGTAAATGGACATAATATCTTCATTTATTTTTATTTTTGTGTGGTGCTGATGATTGAACCCAGCATCTCACACATGTGAGGCAAGACCTCTACCACTGAGCTACTACCCCAGTCCTACTTGATATTTTTAGACAGTTCTCATATAAATTTTGATTAATAGCCACCACTTTGAAACTATTTTCATTTTATTGTGTTTACTATTTTTTCTCCTATCTTGTTCCTATTTCTTTGACTGTAATTGAATATTTTATATTTCATTTTATTTTCTCTTTAGAATATCAATTGTATTTTTTAAAATATGTAATTTTTAATATGAATACCTTAATATGTAATCTAAACTTTTGAGTAATCTATGACTTCTGCCTTAAAATAAAAGTTTATTTATTTTTTATGCATAGTGCTGGTGCCTTACAACAGTATGCCCCATTTCCCTTCCTTTCACAAAATTCCCTTTATCAATTCACATTATCCACATCCTAAAATCACCTCATACTTTCATACTACTATTATTACTATTGTTATATTCAAATGTTTTGCTATCATCTACAAGTTCAGAGTAAGAAAAATAAAAGACTTTATTTTATTTCAGTGTATTCCTTATCCCATACTTCTCCAAATTTCTAATCTGTATCATTTTGTTCTTCCGTAAAGATATTATTTTAATATATATTGCAAAGCCAGTCTGATGGCAGTGAATGTCCTCAGTTTTTTTTTCCTTTGTTTTTTGCCTGATAATCCTTTTAGTTCTCTTTTACATTTGAAATGATCATTTTCCCTGCTCTAGAATTCTAGGTATTTTTCTTTTCTTTTAACACTTTAAGTATTTTACTCCATCATCTTTTGCTTTCTTAGTTTTTGACTAGAAGCTTGCTGCAATTCTTACCTTTATTCTTTACAGGTAATATGATTTTGTTTTCTTTTATTCTGCCAAGATTGTTTTTATCTTTGGTTTCCTGCAGTTTGAATATGAAGCAACCGAAGTATAGAGTTTTATTGTTATTATTTCTATAGCTTGGTATTCTCTGATCTTTCTGCATCTGTGATTTCATATCTGTCATCAATTTGAACCATTCATTTTTGTTATTACTTTGGTAATTTACAATGATGTGTCACATAATGACATTTTGGTCAAGGATGCGGTCAAGGATCTTTTAGTAACATACTTTTGTGTAAGTAAAATCTATGAGGTTCACAGAAAGGCAAAATCACCTAAAAATGCATTTCTCAGAATGATTCCCTGTACTTCTAATTGTGTTCTAATTTTCTTTATGTCTTTTTCTAGTATTCCAAAATATCAGATTACTAAATAGTTCCAATTTTTTTTTGAGTATCTGTTTTGGTTTTTCATTTTCCATTTTCCTCCTATCTTTGCACTTAAGTTTAGGAAGTGTGTTAGTCTGTTTTTTATCCCTGTGATCAAAATACTTGATAAGAGCACGTTCGAGAAGAAAAGTTTATTTTGGGCTCATGGTTTCAGAGGTGCAGTCTATGGTTGGCTGACTTCATCACCCTGGGCCCGAGATAAGTGAGAACATCTTAATAGAAGGGCATGGTGGAGAGAATATGCTCAGCTCATGGTAGTTGGGAAGGAGAGAGAGAGATAGAAAGAGAGAGGAGGAGGAGGAGGAGGAGGAGGAGGAGGAGGAGGAGGAGGAGGAGGAGGAGAAGGAGGAGGAGAAAGAGGGGCAGAGGTGGCCCAGGACAGATACAGCCCAAGGCCACACTCCTATGACCTACTCCCTCCAGCCATACCTCACCTGCCTACAACTACCACCCAGTAGTCCATTAAAGTTATCAATCCAACAAGTAGAATAATCTATGGATGAGATTATAACTGTCATAATCCAAACTTTTCACCTCTGAATATTACTGCATTGCTTAATATGTGAGCTTTTCTGGGGAACATTCCTAGATCCTCACCCCAAGAGGAAGTTTCTATTGAAATATTTTCAACTAATTGCTTTTCGTAGTCTTGTCCAGTCTATCCATAAGTGCCTCAAAAATTCTTTATTTCAATTAGAGTTCTTTTGATTTCTAACATTTCCTTTTTATTCTTTCTTATGCTGTTTTTTATCTATCTTTTAAAATGTTGTCTATTTTTTCCTTAAAGCTTTTAATATATTATTTATAGTTATTTTAAATCTGCTGCCGAATAATTTGAACATCTATGACATATCTGAGTCTGCTTCTGAATTTATCTCTCCAGACCAGTGTAATAGGAATTAAAGGAAATAAGCCTTGAGCATGAACAGTTCTGGCAATCTATCTAGGAATTTGCGCTGTGTTCAGCATTTGCCTTAGATCTAGGTACCAAAAGCTTTCTATTCATCTACTGCCTTTGCTTTTATTTTTCTTTCCCCTTTAGTTTAATGTTCCTTAAATCTTCTTTTCCGAGGCATTCTGCTCTTTCAGATGGAATCTGTTGTTGTTAAGTTGGCTCCCTGTTGGTGGTGGTAAGGTGTCAGGGAGGGAAGTGTTATGTAATTTTAGGATTAAACCTCAGCTTTATGGTGGCCCTGTCTCTGAACAATGACCTTCTCCAGTGATAAAAAAAAAAAAAAAAGCCCTTTTGTTTTGTTTTCCTTCTTAGGTGAGACAGAAGGGCTACAATGTCATGCAAAGTCATGCTTTTTGCCCAGTTGGGATCAGTTCCAGTACACCCCACCCCACTACATCTTTGTTATGTAGAATGCACTCTTTCTGATATTTTGGTGATTTCTCTCTCTTGTTTTGACACACCCACAGGAGATGTATCTTGACTCATCACCATGAGAATTTTGCTAGGGTTCCTGGAAGTAAAATTCATGACCCTGTGAGGTCTCATTGCACTACAGTGGTTTCCATTCTTGAGCCAGCCCACATCAACCTACAGATATTGGTCAAACTTGGCTTTGACCTGTTCCTCATGGTTTATGACTTCAGCAGTTCTGCCCTTTGTAAGCTCTTAATATGACTCTCTAGTACTGCCAAGATTCTTCAGATTCTGTGGCAGCAGATTTTGTGCAACCCCTGATGAATCAAAGGGAAGTTGTTAATTTTCATATTGCCCAGCTCTTTCTTACTGTATACATGCAGGCAATGACTTCCAGGCTTTTTACATGTCAGAAATGAAACTAGAAATATGAAATTACATTTTGCTTTCTTCTGTTCATTTGTTATTTGTATTAGTCAGGGTTCTCTAGAGGAAAAGAATCAACAGGAAGTATAATTATAAAAAGGGGATTTATTAGGTTGGCTAATGTGACCAGAAGGTGGATAGTCCACAATGGCCATCTGCAGGTTGGAGAGCTAGAATAACTAGTAGCTGCACAGTCCTAGAGGCTGAAGCCTCAGAACAAGAGGCATCAATGGTGCTACCCTAGTCTGAGACCAAAGGCTTCTGGAAACTCCCTGGAGAAGTACTGGCGGAGTCTGCTTTGGAAGAGGGAAGAAGCAAGGGTCTGTGATATACTCAGATAATGTCACAGGCAATCAAGAATCCATTCAATAAGAATGGATTGAATGAGCTTGAATCTGCGGCTGCTTCCTAGTTCTTCCAACTTTTATTCCATCCAAGCCACCATCCTATTGGAAGGTGCTGCCCATGCTTAGGGTCTCCATTTCAGTTGGCCATCCCACATGCCAGTCATTCCTCATTGACACACCCAGAAGCCTCTTCATCATCAGCATCTCTTAATCCAATCAAGTTGACAATTCAAATTAACCCATACACTGTATCATTTTTGCTCTCTCAGTCACTTCCTTATGAAGAATTTCTTCTAAAGGCCTTTTTATCTCACTGAGTTCCAGCTTAAGCTGCCAGTCAATTATTTCTGTAGAGTTTTTTAAACATGATAATGTGATAGAAGTATGGATAAATTCTATACAAGGGTGTAATGGAAAAAGGAAACTATTATATGAATACCATTCTGAGGGAAAAGCACATAAAGTAAGTTTTCAAAACTCAGTGTATCCTAGTGATTTGGGTTACTGTTTTGGAGGCAGATTTCTCAATTTCAAATTTCAACTCTTCTCCTTTTTAATTATTTGTGTTTTTTTGGCTGTTTGTTTTGTTTTTAGTTTATGGTTTATTTTTGCTTATTATATTGTAGAATGAAGTTTTAGGGGTAAAATAAAGGCTTTCCTTTGCCTACAAAGTCTCACTGAAATGAACTGAATGGGCAGTTTAATAGGATAAAAAGTATACAGATTTATTAAAAATGTAGAGGGAAAAATTAGCACTGCATGAAAGTAACACACAAAGCATGAGTCTTCCCAAAGGGCCAGAGGCATGAGGCTTAAATAATTTCCCACCCACAGAAAACAACTGAGGGGTGGATAGGGAGGGTCTTGAGGTACCCTGGAAGATGGGCATAATACAATCTGTGGAAGGGGTGAGGGGATGAAGGCAAGGAAGGACAAAGACTGTCTTATTTATAGATGACATTTCTTAGGTAATCTCTCACAGCTTCCCTCAGAAGAATACAATACATGAAAAGTCTGCCCATTTGAAGTGTCTAGGGCATAGGGACTTTCAATCCCTGCATATTAATTTTTCCTGGTTAATTTGTGAGATTCCCAGGGAAGGGGCTGCAGACTTTTGGAAGAAGGTTTCCTCAGTCAACTAAGGGAAGTCCAGAGAGTCTTCTTCTGAATTTGGAGACAGAAAAAAGATGATATCAGAGAAACCTTAATTCTGAGGAATCTTCTTTTTCTTTCCTAGATTGTAGGTCAGTGTTACCAACATTAACTGACCATATATCATTCTACATTTTTTTTTCCTGCCAGTACAAACACATACAGATATTTAGAGTTGTATTTATGGAAGTTTAACCAAACCATTTCATTGTCAATATTGAGTACTTTTTATCATTTACCTGGCACACTGATGTGCCAAATGACTTTGTGCCTCCTTATTCTGCCTTTGCAAACAAATACATATTATTCTCATTTAGTGTAGATGTTGATCTAGAAAAAAGGATATTTTTGTCAATTACCCAAGGAAAAGGGAAAGACAGGGTAAGTAAAATCTTATCTTCTTGTATTTGACATAATGTTTTATAGATTGTAGAATATTCACCTTATTCCCTTTTTATAAGATTATAAACTATCAAATAGTAGTAAATTATAGATGTGTTTGAGGGCTCCTATGTTCAAGTTACTCTTCAAGACTATAGAAAATCTCCAAGGATTTAGTTACTAGTCTATATGAAAAGAAACCAGAGAATCATGAAACAGAAACCTTCACTCATGATTCTACAGCAGAAAAATACTGTGAGGTATTCTACCTGGAAAATGAAAAGGTGTTAGATAAAGTCTTAGCAAAAGTAATCAGCTGAAATGCATATATTTTGGGAAATATTTTATTAAAAATGGATCTTTGAAGAGAAGATGGCAAGATTGTTTGGTGGTTTATTAGTCATGTAACAGGAAAAATGGGTTTATCAATAAGGGTTCAATGAAGGGCTGAGTTCCTTGTGAAGGAAGATTGGTGGTGGAAGATTTTTACTCCTTTATGTTTCTCAGAGTTCCCCAATTTGGTGATCAGGAAGGCTGAGTTTGATGTAGTTCTTTGATCTCATCTGTGTTTTCTTACAACTTTTGATTAGTGCAACTCATTTGGACTATAGTCTCTGATCATTGTTGATAAGGGCTTCTTGATACTTTCCATTTTATTATGCATCAATACTTTTATGGATAATTGGTTTCACTGAACCACTTAACACTTTGGAAATAACCCAGCAATTTATATTGGTCAGAAAAATTAACATGAAAAATATCAGGAAAATTTGGTTCTTCGTTTTAGCAAAGGTCCGTGTAAGTCTAGAAAGGGAACAGATCCTACCCTAAACATAAGCCTGTAAAAAACAGAAGTTGTATATCTTTGTTCCCTTTGATATTGTTGTTATTTTTTATCTCCTTGGTTATGTTTAAAATGAAAAAAATATGATAAAATTAATAATATTTTTATCTTTAAAACATTAAATTAATAAAGAAAATATTGTCATACAAAGGAAACAAAAAAAATGAAGAATTATGCAGAAGGAGGAGGTCCCCAAGTTTACAACTCCTGCTATAAAAGTTTTGATAGAAGTTCTTCATGTCCATCAATCTCTTGTTTGGTACAGTATTCTTAAAACCACCTGTTTCAGGAGACTATTAATAGATTCTTAGATTTGGATCTTTCACGAGTGAAAATCTAGGAAGAATTTGTATAATGGCATTATTTCTGAGAGACATGAATATCAGATGTGCTTTCTTAGAGTTTTATTGCATCATTTATAGTTGGCATAATACCTGGTCAATTTATTTTCAACAAAATTTAAGAGCAGTCTTTTGTTTGTATCATTTCCAAAAAAAAAAAAAAAACAAGTTTCTGGCATAAGATCATTCACAACTCCTAGTAAATTTTTATTCTGAAATACTGCCTGGACATGTTGATTATAAACTTGAGCGTACTGTTTTAACTCTCTAGAATATCTCAGCATGTTGACCTTTATATGAGTTAAGTAAAGAACAGAGACTTATACTCACAAATAAGTTACCATTCAGTTTTGATTTATCATCGAGGTAATTTATGTGCTGTTATTGAAGCATACCTAAAGAGCATTCAGCCAGAGAATGAAGCTTTGAGCCACTGCAACTGAAAAGCCCTAGATACTTTTGCAATTTTCAGTTTTAATAGTAAATTTATTTCTTCTTTTCCTGAGGACTGAGGATGTTATAGAGCGAAGCTTCCCATGAGAGGCAGATCCATACAGGGTACTAACATCACTATTATAGTGCAATGCAGCCCTCTTAACTACACAAATTTTCAATGGGAAATAAAAGTTCTAATGGTTCTTTGCTATTGTTATGACGGTTGCTTTCCAGCAAGGCAAGCTTTCTACATCACCAGAAGACAGAGAGAGGACAATAGGAATGTGTTCATAATCACACAATAAAAAAGATACACTAGTAAATGTCCAAAGGTTTTGGTTTATATACAGTTAATTTTATTGTGATCAAGGTCACAGGCTTAACAGGTTGATCTGTGCCAGGAACATCCAATAAGATCATAATAAAGATTCTACGAGATTCTTATTTAGGCTGACTTTAATATTTCTTTGTCATAGTAAGTAGATTGTAACATATAAATTTGTTGAGCAGTGTAGATGGGGTTAAATCATCATTTTTAGCCCCAAAATCTGCTAACACATTGAATTTGTCTTTGGTTGTTTTCATGTTGTTATTGTTTCTTGTGTGCACCTCAATATTAATTGTTGTTATTTTTTATCTCCTTGGTTATGTTTAAGAAGACATATAAAAATAACCTATATGCATTTATCTTTTTTAATTAGAGTGCCAGTTACATTTAACTGTGTAAATTCCACTGCATAACAAAATCATAACAAAGAAGTACCCCCCACCCAAAGCATATCTTCTATCTGAATAGACTTTGTTCTTTTATTTCTAATTAGGTAGGAGGTTCAGTTAGAGTCAACAAGTATACATTTGTTTTCTGAGGGAGGAGTAGATGGGGAAATCAGAGAGTCCTGTTTGCATATCTAAACTGATAGCCTCCTGGCTAAGTTCTCAAACAGGACTAATCGCTAAAGAGTTTTAAATCTAAGTTTTCAAAAGAATGTTCAAGGTCTCTATAAGGCAAAGAAGACACCAAAAAAAAAGTCGGTCCCAGTCCCAATATTGTCTTCTGATGGAAGAAGAAGGGTGGGGGAACTTAGGGTATAGGACCAACAGATGGAATATATGTAGTTGAAAGAAGAATTTAGGCGTCAGTCTAGAACCATAAACATTCTGAGGAATTTGGTTAAAAGTGAAAACTGAATGAATAAGTGAGAATTTTACAACTCTGTCATCAGAGGCTTAGTAAACTTTCTGGAGACTACCTCTGTGTGCAGACAAGAGTGGTAAACATTTGTAGTAGCGCCACCCGAGACAGAACAAGGGATGAGAGTCTGACATCCATTGTGGTGCTGGGCTGAGAACCCCTAAGTATGTATGGATAGTTCATGTAGAATTGGGAAGAAAGGTTTATGGGAATTAGGGGCATTTAATTATTAGGAGGCATTTGAAGCAAGTCTCTAAAATGACAGAAGCCAAGTCAGCAAGATGGTGGTCTAACAAGGCAATGCTAGACTATTTTCTCCATGCTAGACTAGTTTCTCCATGGAAATACTGAGTTAAGAACAATATATGAACCAGAATGATTTTGTGGGAACTTCAGAAACCAGTCACGGGGCTGCAAAACTGGTAAGCAGCTCCAGTGAACAGATAATAAAGAGAAGAGTCTGCACTGAGAAGGGAGAAGAGTTTCCTGCATTTGTCTCCCTACTGGCATAGTATAGTGAGAACGGGAGGAAAGTTCCCAATTCCTGGCTTTTCTCCTGGGACACAAGGAAAAGTGCACAACTGGTGTTCGACTTGCTGGCCTCTCTGTGACTCCCTGAAGAATGGTGTCTGTCTTGCCAGGCTCAGAACATTGATTAGAATGTGGCATGGCTTGGACATCAGAGGTGAGGACTACAGTGTCTTAGAGCAGCAGAGCACCTGAAGATCTGCAGGCAGGCACTAGAGACAGCAAGGAAAGAGAGCCCAAGAAATGCAAGAGTCAAAATTACAAGAAACAGTAGCAGATCCCTGAAGAGAATTAAGGCAGTTAAAAGCAACCACAGATACTAGAATAAAAGCACAAGTCTGAGTCCGAAGAAGTTACACCCTTAGAAAGAGTTTGGGAGGGTCTCTGTTAGCTGGATTGACTGTTAGGTGGCGAAGATCTGCTACATGAGGACCATGAAGACTGGAAGAGGTGGTTGTTTTCACAAATGCCCAGATCTTAATGAAGATTCGAGACCTACAGAGACCTGGAAAAAACAAAGCCCAAAGAATTGAAATAAATCTTCAGAGATCAACCCTGAAGAAATGCAGATTTCTGAATTTACTTTAAAAAAAAAAACACAACTTCACACAGCAGTCTTAAAGATGATCTATAATCTAAGAAGATAACAGACAATTAAACAAAATCTGGAAAAAATGCTTAAGCAGAATGAGAATATCTTTAAGAAATGGAATTTTTTTTTTTTTAAAAAAAAGAATCAAACAAGAATTTTGAAGTTGAAAATTACAGTGTCTGAATTCCAAAATTCACCAGAGGGGTTCAACTGCACACTTGATCATGCAGAGGAAAGAATCAACAAATTCAAAATAGGTAATTTGACCATCAAATCAGAGAAGAAAAAAGAAAACCCAGGAAAATGAAGAGAGCCAAAAGAACTTGTGAGATGCCATCAGGCAAGCAAATATGAGAGTTTGAGAAATAGAGAAAGATGAGTAGGCAGAGAGTGTATTTGAAAAAATAATGAAAAAAAACCTTCCAAAATTTGAAGTCAAACACAAAAATATTTGTCACGAGTCATTCGTGGATTGCATGTAGGTTACCGCTCATCAAAGCCTAGTGGATAGAAACATCTGGTGTCTGGGAATGACCAATGACATTGTGAATTCCTATCCTGCTCTGCCATGTCCCACACAGCACCTGAGATGGGTGTGACCTGCCAAGATGTCAGTCAATCTGACTGCAAGATATCACCAAAGCAAGACTCCACCCTTGAAACCCTGTCCCTGCCTTTGATGTACCCTCTTAAATAAGCTATCGGAGCCATCTTCCTTTGTCTAGTTCCAGCTTTTGTGTGGACTCCATGTATCAGAGGCTCTGCTTTTGTAAATATATTTCTGACTCTTTGTCTTTTGTTCTTCACTAATTATTTTAGACTTTAAGTGTTCAAGTGGCTTACACCCTCCTTGGCAGGAACAACACCCCATGAGATGGCAGTCATCCCCATTAAATAGTATCTTGAAAGAAGCCACAGGTGGACTTTTCAGCAGAATCTTTGCAGGTCACAAGGTAGTGGATGACAAATTCAAAGTGGTGAAAGAAAAATAAAAATGTCAATCAAGAATTAAAAATCCAGTAAACTGTTCTTCAAAAACCAAGAGGAAACTAAGATATTCTTAGATAAACAAAATCCAGAGAATTCCCTACCACTAAGCCTGCCCTAGAAGAAATGCTAAATAAGTCTTTCAAGTTGAAATAAAAAGATACCAGAGAGAGAGGGGAAAAAAAAAACTAAATGAAAATATAAATATTATCAGAGAAAGTGAACACAGAGACAAATACAGAATCTTGTATTACTGCAATCTGGGTGCATAAATGAACTTTTGTATAGAATTTAAAATAAATCTCATAAAAGTAACTATAATAAACTATGTTAGCTAGTACCCAGTAAAGAATTAATTTGTAACATCAATAATATGAAGAACGATGAGCTGTAAAGGTGTAGTTTTAATATGTTCTTGAAGTTAAGTAGTTATCAGTTTAAAATAGTAATGGCTTTAAATCTAAAAATAGACCAAGGCTAAAAGTGAAAGAATAGGGGCGGTGGAACTCTATCTAAATGGTAACCAAAACATAGCAGGGTGGCAATATTAATGTCAGACAAAATAGACTTTAAATCAAATACTGACAGAAGAGATAAAGAACATTGTGTAGTAACAAAAGCATCGGTTCAGCAGGAAGATATAACAGTAATATAATCATCACACATCAGAGCTTCTAAATATATGAAGCAAATATTCATAGGATTGGATGTAGAAATACAAAGCTACACCATAAATAAGCCACTTACAATAATGGATTCATTACCAGACAGGAAGTGAATAAGGAAATAGAGGACATTAACACCATGGGACAATTTAATCAAATGGATAATATACAGCGTAGTTCGTCAAATAAAAGCAAAATACACATTCTTCTCAATTGCTCATGAGGAATTCTCCAGGATAGAACATATGCTAAGTGACAAAACAAATTATAACGAATTTGAAAGGACGGAAATCATGCCATTCTGATCACGATGAAATAAGACTAGATATCAGCAGCAGAAGGGAAACTGGGAAATCCACAAATATATGAAAAGTTTTACTCTTAAGTTAACATTGAGGGAAGAAGAAATCACAAGGTGAAATAGAAAGTATCTTCAGACAAAGATAAAAATTTACCCAAATTCATGCCATGTAGCAAAAGTAGTGATGAGAAGGACATTTATAATTATAAACATATTGGAAAAAAGAGGATAAAAACGCCCTGGTGGTGCATGCCTGTAATCCAATTACTTAAGAGGGTAAGGCAGGAGGACTGCAACTTTGAGGACAGAGTCTGCAATTTAGTGAGATCTTCTCTCAAAATTAAAAATCAACAACAATGATAATAAAGGGCTGGGAATGTAGCTCAGTGGTGAAACATTCCTGGGTTCAATCCCTAGTACCTTTCACACACACACACACACACACACACACACACACACACACTAACAACAATAACAACAACAACAAATAGGTCTCCAATAAACAACTTAAGTTTGTACTTCAAGGAACTAGAAAAAGAAGAACAAACTAAACCTGAAGCTAGCATAAGGAAGGAACAATAAAGATAGACCAGAGATAAATGAAACAGAATAGAAAACAATAGGGGGAAAATTATTGAAGCCAAGAATTGTTTTTTGAAAAGATATACAAAATTCGCAAACTATTTTAGCTACATTAAGACAAGCAGAAGTTTTAAATTGTTAAACCTAGAAATGAAAATGGTTCTATTACAACCAATATCACAGATAAATGATACTATGAGAGAACTATTAACAGTGGTATGTCAAGAAATTGAATAGTCTGAAAGAAATGGATAAATTCCAAGAACTACACAACCTACTAAGGCTGAATGATGAAGACACAGAAAATATTATTAGAATTATGACTAGAAATGAGATTGAATCAGTAATCAAAAACCATCCAAGAAATAAAAATCCCCGATCAATTAGCTTCACTGGCAATTTTTACCAAACATTTAAGAGGAATAAACATCAATTTTAAATTCATCTAAATAAGTGGAGAAACACTCCCAAATCCACTCTGAGGCTAACTTTACCTTGATACCAAAATCAAATGAAGATGCTACAGGAAAAATAAGGTTGTCTAATCTGATAAATATTGTTGCAAAAATCCTCAACAAAGTACTAGCAAAAAAAAAAAAAAAAAAGTTAACCACACAGTGAGAGCATTACACACTGAAACCAAGTTAGATTTATTCCTGGAATGCAAGGATATTTCATCCTATGAAAATCAATAAATGCAATACATCACATTAACAGAATGAAGGACAAACTCAATGAGCCTTGAGAAAATTATGCTTCATGAACTAAGCCTCTTACATCACCCCCACACAATTCTATATAATTCCACTTATCTAAAGTAGTCAGAATCATAGAAGCAAAAAGTAGACTTGCAGTTATTAAAGAGGGAAGGATGGTAAAATTGAGTTGTGGTTTAGTGGGTATAGGTTCTCAGTTTTACAAGGTGGATAAATTTCAGGTATCTGATCTATTGTACAATAATGTGAATATACTTAGCACTATGAGCCTGTATACTTAAATCTGGAAAGGATGGCAATGCTTTTTATCATAGTTAAACATAAATAAAATGAAGGAAGGCAGTCTTCCATAATTTAGTCTAGGCTAAGAACTTAGATGAGCTTATTTTGTCAGAATACATAAAAGAACAGTTAGTAATCCAACATCAACTGGTTTTATGAAACCCAGTAGTCACCTGATGGTTTTGTTGCTGTTATTGGTGGTGGTGGTGGTACTGTTTTGTTTGGTTTGTAATTGTTTGGAGAAAATCAAGATTATTATCCTATTATTGATATTTTATTTCAAGTGTTGTCATAGCCAAGAAAATTCATTTGAGTCAGACAACAGTGGAATTTACCTAGAGACTGATTTTCTTTTATGCTAACAATGTGTACAAAATATTAGAGATCCTTTCATTTCTGGTTAAGATTGAAATATTTGTGAAAAGTAAGAGATTGCCTGTATTAGTCAGGGTTCTCTAGAGGGATAGAGTAAAATGGGATATGTATATGAATGGATTATAAAAGGAGATTTATCAGGTGACTTAAAACATCAGAAGCTGATTAGTCTCTCAATGGCTGTCTGCAGACTGAAGAACAGGAGGAATAAGTAGCTGATCATTTCAAGAAACTGGAGTCTCAGAGCAAAAGGAACCAATGATATAGCCCCCAATTGAGACTGAGAATCCAGAAACTCTCTGGAGAGTACCTGGTGAGAGTCCACTTAGGAAGAGTGAAGGAGTTGGAGGATGATGTCCTCAGGTGAGGGCAACAGCAATAGACACACCTGTTCAAGAAGAAGTAAGCTGGTATCTGCTATGGCTTCCTCAGTCTTCTGCCATTTGTTCTACCGGGGGGCCCCAGCCTATTGGACAATGCAGAACACACTTAAGTAGGTCTCCCCTATCAGCTTGCTATCCCACAGGCCAATCATCTATGGAAGCATCCTGATGGATAAACCCAGAAGTCTATCAATCCAATAAAGCTGATGATCCAGATTAACCATCACAGTGCTACTAGAAATACTTGGGTATATTAGTAATTTTTTTTAAGTGGTTAAAAATAAATATTGTTAACATGGGTAAAAAATATTTACCCATGTTATAAAATTTCCCAGCATAGTTTTTTATCACTGTAAAATAAGCAACTGTGTTAGACTGATGGGCTGCTACTGGGCTGAGGGAAAGAAGCAAGGACATAAGGTCTTATTAATAGTTCTTAGGTCTTATAATCTTATACAAAGTGGAATCCACATCCATTTATCTTTCAAATTGAAAAAATAAGTACATTACAAAGGCTTATACAAATGATTATTAGTCCCTTCAGGACTTACATGGGTACAATGAACCATAGTCCTTCAGTGACCTCCAGTGGGTATTGAGCCAGCTTCATTAAGGGTGTAGCTGGATTAATTGAGCCCTATAAAGGTTCACCCTCCTGTGCTCCACAAATCTGAATTATTATTGCTGTGGACAGTACTGGGGAGAGATTCAAGGTTCCACTACGCCAATAGAGGAAATATAAGATGATGTCTAATGAATCTGTGCCATCATCAAATATTAGCCTGATGTTAGAAAAAGAATCCATCTGGATTACACTTAAGAGTGGCGCCCTATATTTAAAGAGCTTTGATTTTAACAAACTCACTGAAATAGAAACAACAAACAAACAAACAAAGAATATTTTAACTGATGAGAAAGGCCAGGAAGATGAGAAGTACCTGACACAAACAGAGTCAGGAAAGTTCTGAGATTCCTACTACGGAAACATTTCTGTTGTTCTAAGGAAAGAATGTTGGGAAGCTGAAAAGATCACCCACCACAGAGACACTATAGTTCAGGGGTTAAAAAGACATGTGATACTCTGTTCTTTGCAATGCATGGATGTTTGTCCCTTTGGTACCAAGGGGGACATGGACAACTGGAGCAACGGCCTTCTTGGAGGCATGCTGTTTTGTCATATTGTCCTTTTCATTTTAGTGTCTATCTGGCCAACTAAGGCAGGAAAATTGTTTTTTAGTGTCCCTTTTTTCTTATGATATTATCAAATGCTTGCCTAGAATAGGCATTTGGTGTCCTCGTCCTTGGTCTTATTTATATTATGAATGTAAGCATCTATTAATTTTATTTATAATTTTTCTTAATAAACAAATATCTTCAAAAGGCTCATCTCTCTCTTAAGCAAAAAGCCACCAACAAAGAAAGGCAGTTGTAGTGACATCTCCGTAATTAAGACTAGACTATTATATTTTAGCATAGAAAAATGGTCTCTCAAGTTTACATGGATTTGTTTTTTTTCTCTGTATCGTAGGAATCAATTTTCAAATTTTGATTATGACAACTCAAATTTGGTATTCCAAACTTCAATTCTTATAACCATATACAGTTAATATCAATTACCCCATGCAACCATAAGCAAGAACCAATCTATATTCTGCTTTATATATTTGCCTTTTCTGAAAAATTTATACAAATTGCTTCATATAATACGTTATCTCTTGTGTCTGGCTTTTATTCATTTAGAATAATGCATTTGTAACTTATCTCTGAAAGAGTGTATGACTCTAGTTTATTACTCTTCATTGTTAAATAACTTTCTATTGAATGGGGGATATACCCTCTTTTGTTCATACCTGCAATGATTGATGGGCATTTAGGTTATTTACAGACTGAAGCTGTTATGAAGAATGTAGGCATAAACATTTCTGTGCAATTATTTATGTGAATATGTTTTAATTCTGTTAATTATAAACCTACTAGTAGAATTATCAGGTTCTATGTAGTTTCATATTCAACCTTTTAAACAACTTCCAAACTTCCCTAAGTGGCAATGCCATCTACAATGTTATCACCAATATTTGAGGGTTCCTATCTTTTTGCCTTTTTATTATCTGTGTTACTTATTAATAGTCATTCCAAAGAGTGTAGTCATTCCAAAGAAATAGTATTTCTTTATGGTTTAATTTGTAGTTTTCTAATGATTAGTAATGCTGAGCATCTTTTCAGGTGCTTATTAGCTATTTTACACATTTTAAATATTTTTTTATATTGTTTGATTTTTAAGTTGATTGTTTTATCTTCTCAATATTGGGGTGTGAACTCATTTGTGAGTTCTGGATTCAAGTATTTTATCACATGTATTTCAAATATTTTCTCAAATACTTGCTTTCAAATTTACTTAATAGTGTCTCTTGACATGCAGAAGTGTTGAATTTCGATGGTGTCTTGTCATGAAACAAAGGGAGACAGAAACAAGATGCAGAAGCAAAAATGGTTGCTCACCTAAGTTGCCATCTTTATTTACACCATTAGGTTACATTAGGTCACTGGCACCATTAGTACATTATTGTTCATTATATCATTAAGCAATGTACATTAGGTTACAGTGTAAGATATTTTTGCTTATTATTAGATATGTGTTCCGGTCAAGCATGTATTAGTGATATTAATAGTTCCTGTGAAAAACTGCAGAATGTTCCAGCTGTGGAAAACAAGATGCCTATGTTTCTCTGGGAGTTTGCTCACCAGAGACACTAGCTGTCTTATACTTTTCCACAGTCATAATCCTCACAGTATCTCATTTAACAGTGTTATTTCTTATATATTGTTCTGTTGATTATTACCTGAGAAAATTCTGTGTAATCGAAGACTTTGAAAAATTTTTTTTGCTAGCATGTTTACTTTATTACCTGCAAATTTATGATCTAAAATTTGAATTAATTTTACATATAATTTGAAATAATAATGAGTTCAACATTTTGCACATGGATATCAGTTGAAACTGCAATTTGTTGCATATACTTCCCTCCCACTTCCAGTTAACTGCCTCATCAAAAGTCAAGTGACCAGGAGGGGTACTTCAGGAATGATGAAATAAAGATGTCCCAAAAAATCTGCTTAACATCATTTGTCGTCAAGATAGCACAAGTTAAAACACTACACAACTGTTAGAATGGTTAAAGTTGAATAAGTGACCCTACAGATTGCTGTTGAATTAGGTGAAGCAATAGAAATTCACACTTACTAGAGTGGCAATACAAAATATACATCCATTTTAGAAGGTAATTTGGCAGATTCTTGAAAAGTTAAGCACAGAACTACCACATAATCCAGTAATCATGCTTCCTGGTATTTATGTAACTGATTTGAAATCTTACACATAAAAATATGCACATGAATAGTTATAGCAGCTTTTATCATAATCACTGTAAACTGTAAGCCACTTAGTTGTCCATCAATAGGTGGATAAATAAGCAAATAGTGGTGCGTTCAGATGATGGAGACTATTCAGTGACAAAAAGAAATAGGCCACAAACCCACACCAAACAAGGAAGAATTGTAAATGAATATTACAAAGTGACAATCTAAAAAACAACAACAACATTCTGAACAATTCTAATTATATGGAATTCAAGAAAAACAAAGACTTATTTAAAGAGTGAGTAGTCAGTGACAGCCAAAGGTTTGGGTACAGTGGAACAGAGATGGATAAGTTGAGCACAGAAGAAGTTAACTCATTCTGTGTAGTACTGAAATGTTGGCTATATGTCATTTACAGAAATATCACAAGTGTCAGATCTAGTGCAAAACTATAGAATTTAGTTTATATATATATATATATATATATATATATATATATATATATATATATATAAATGTTGGCTCATTAGTTGTAGTAAACATATCACTTTGCTGCAAGATGTTGATAGTAACTGATTCTTTGATCAGGGAGATGGAGTATAAGGATATTCTTTATCTTATTGTTAAATTTTCTATAAAAGTGTCCGAAAAATAAAGTACATTATTTTTAAAAATTGATAGAACTGAAAAGAAAAACAGGTCTCTCAATTATTACTATTCGAGAACTCCACATCTCTTTTTAATAATTGACAGAGGAACCACACAAAAACATCAGCAAGGATATGGAAGACCTCAACAATGGCAAAGACTAGCTAGAGAACTCTGTCAAAAGAAGCACAAGGCATATTACTTTTAAGAAACTGGAGAATGTATTCAAAGATAAACTATGTTGTGCCCCCACAAAGGAGACTCTCAACAGATTTAAAATATTTGAAACCACATAGTGCGTTCTTTACCCACAGTTGAACCAAATTAAAAATATGTAATATAAAGATAATATGATATGGGGAAAAGGTACACTCATACATTGGTGGGACTGCAAATAGGTGCAACCACTGTGCAAAGCAGTATGGAGATACTTCAGAAAACTTGGAATGGAACCACCCTTTGACCCAATTATCCCACTCCTCAGTTTATACCCAAAGGATTTAAAATTAGCATGCTATGGTGTTGCAGCCACATCAATGTTTATAGCAGTTAAATTCACAATAGCTAGAATATGGAACCAAACTAGATGCCCCTCAACAGATGAATGGATAAAGAAAATATGGTATATATATGTAATGGAATATTACTTAGCCTTAAAGAAGAATAAAACTAATTTTGCTTCTGTATATTAGCAATGAGCAGGTAGACACCAAAATTAAAAGTACAAGAGCATTTCAAAATTACTGAAAAATATGAGATCATTATATGTAAATGCAATTTGATTCCAATTCACCCCAATAGTATATGCAATGTAATTCAAATTCCAGTAAGATTTTTTTTTGTAGCTCTAGATAAGATTGTTGTAAAATTTACAGGGAAGGACAAAAGAACTAGAATACTGAAAACAACTTTGAAATATAAGCATAATGTGGTAGAAATCACATTAATTAAGATCCTATGATATGGGAAGAAAGATGAACAGATCAACAGGATGAAAGAACCCAGAGATAGAAGGATATGCTGACTTTCGACATAGTTAAAAGAGAGAAAAAGAAAGCTTTCCTAAAAAATGGTGATGAATCTATTGTGCACTCCTAAGGCAAAAAGAAAAAGAAAAAAGAAAAATCAACCTTTAAATACTACAGCTTGTGCAAGAACTAAGAATTGGAAGAAAAATCTAGTTTAATCAAAGAATTATTATTTTAACAGCTAAACAAAAATCTATAAAGTAGAAAAAAATGCTAACTTGAACTTTATTGAGAGTAAAACCTTTGGTTCTGTGAAATATCCTGTTAAGAAAAAGAAAATGCAAGCCATACACTGGGAGAAAAAATATGTACACACCAGGCATCCATCTAAAGACTAATAGTTATATATATAAAACATTTTAAAACTCAACAGTAAAACAAATAATACAATTAAAAAATAAGCAAAAGAGGTATTTTACTGAAGAATATTTATACATATATATGTGCTTATTTTCTGACTATATATAGTTATGTATTCATATATTCATATCAGCTATTATTATCATAAACAAAAAGTTAAATAAACTATGTCCTCAGCAAGTGAACTAAGAACTGTGGTATATGTACAACTGTAAATTACAGTTTGCCAATAAAAACAAATACAGAACTTGCATGAACCTCCAGTGATATTTGTCGAGTGAAAAAAGGCAATCTGAAAAGGTTATATACCATGTAATTCCATTTGTACTACATTTTTGTAAGGATAGTATTTTAGAAAGGAAGATAAGGTTAGTATTTTCCAGGAATTAGCAATTGAGAAGGCTTAGGAATGGGTGCAATTGTAAAAGGGATACTTGTAACAACTGTTCTGTATTTCACTGTTTTGATGGATAAATAAACCTATATATGCAATAAAGTTAGGAAGAGTTAAATACACACACAAATGAATACAAATATAACTGGAGAAATCTGAATATACTAAATGGATTGTATCAATATAAATTTCATAGGTTTTATATTGTAGTAGACTTTTGTGAAATAGTTCTTATGGGGGAAATTGAGTTAAAGCCATCTGCATTTCTCCAGGTTATTTTTTTTAGGACTCCATGTAAATCTACAGTTATTACAAAATTAAAAAAAAATTAAAGAGAAACCTGCCAGAATTTCGAATGTCTAGTGCTATTGACTCAGTAATGGTTGCACAAAGAGCCAACAACCATTTGATGACTCTTTGATTGACTTGCTGTTGCTCATACTCAAAGGTGGAGAATGAAAATGTAGTTAATCAGGCTCTTCAAAATTGCTGAACTTCAATTTCACCTCAGTAGTCAGATCCTTGAGTAGGGACACAGATCAAATTAAATATTTTCTTGCAAAGAAAGGAGGAAAACAGAATTACTTTGCACTCTATCAAGGGAGTAAAACTCTGAAGAGTCTGACTTGATTGTCCCTTCACCAGAACTCCATTCTTGTCAGTGGATGTTACCGCAGAACAAAAGGTCAAATCCTGTTCCAAGTCAGGTCAGTAAAACGTGTAAAAGAAAATCAAACAGATCACCAGTAGGCATGCTTCAGCAGGAGAACCACTCCAAAGAAGATGTGTGCGACATTAAGAAAGACAGGTGGAATCTTTACAGAGATTTATCGAGAGGAGTCAGAGGAAGATTAGCTGATCTCAGAAAGAGCTGTCCAGGTATAATTTCTTTTTTTTCAGAGAAAGAAGTACTGTCCTCATATTTTACCAATGGTCACTGGATAAAGTAGTTTAGGTTTAGCAAGAGGCATAGTGAAGAATCTCTGGGAGTTAAAATCATGTGTAGGTCCCAGCAAAAATGTTGCACTGCTCCAGAGCATTTTATAACCTATAGATTTGCGGTTATTTCCTGTTTTCCTAGTGGAAAAACAATCAAGGTATTTTCAGTGGGATTCTCGAATATTTTGGTGCTTTGAGACTTTTTTTTTCATGTTGTTATTAGTCAGGATGTGATGACAAATTTGCCCTGCAGTACCACTTTCTCCTTTCATAGTCAAAGTAATTCTGGGCTTTGTTCATTTCTGACATATTTGAACTCTAATTGAGAATAACTGATTTCCTACATGAGTGACCTTTCTCCCAGGAGACCAAGATAACCACTGTTATCTAACAGGATGGTTGTAATTGTGGAAAATTGACTTAGAAATGGAATTGGTTGATTTCAAATGTAGACTAATTTAAACGCAGTAAATTTTTTTCTATGGTGAAAGCACAAAATTATTGTTCTACAATTCAAAGGAAATAATATAAAAATATCAGAAGCTCTCCTAAATCCTAAACTATTCTGCAATGTATGGAAAATAGTGTCTGTGCTATTAAATATTACGTACATGGGATTATAATATAGTTACTTATTGATTGAAAGCAAAATTGAACCATTACAATGAAACTAGAGAATATATTTTCAGTTAAGTAAATCTAAACTGCAATTATATCCTATAAATAACTAATTCTTCCTCCAACAACATTGAGTTAGAGGCAATGTAATAGATAGCAATTTAATAAATACATAGGCACAGTACTCACCTTTAAAAAATCATATTTTAATGGGACAGATAGACACAAAGTCATATTGGAGCCAACAGTAGTGCCATTACAGCATTACTACATCTGTATTTCCTGGCCGTAACCCCAATCTCTATTCTTTTAATAGCAAACACATGCTGTAGCAAAAGGTCATGTGTATGTGCCACAGTCTGGCTGGGCACAAATCACGAGCCACTGAAGCAGGAACAAACTTTATTTTTGAACTCCACCAGCAACTCCTCCCCAACGCCACGCGGCTCATCCAGGAAACAGCCACAGGAAATATCTCCTCCGGAAATCCCTCCTCCTGCACTTCTCCAACCAATGGGAACTCCCGGGGAATCCCCACGAGAACTCCAAAGTAGCTCGAGAACTCAAAAGTAGCAGCTGAGGTGGATAGTAATGCCTTGCCTGTCAATCAATACTGTTGGCAAAATGCAAGGGGCCATACAGACTGGGCCATGGCTCTCAGCATGTATGAATGAGGCTGTGGTTCTAGAACAGTCCGCGGAGCCATGGGTCTCTAGACTTAGGATCAGCATCACACTAAACTACTCTGATGGTCTTCCTGATTTCTGGAAGTCTAGGTGAAGGTGAACAGGCAACTAAGTGTTAGAGGGAACCAAGGATAATGGGATCAACAATTTTTTGTGTGGGAAAGGATTCATTGGAAGCAATGAAAATTGACTTCTCAGCAGTTTTACTATGGAGACCACAATTGACCAATGGCTCCAACTCTTGTACTCTGAAATCTGTCACAGTGGTTTCTTGTGAAGGCCAACTCTTAAGGGCTGCTCCCATAGAAAGGCCAATAGCGGTAGAGTAACTGAGTAAGGCGGGTTGGTGCCTAAGAGGCAGGGTCTCATCTGATAGAATGTTTTGGTTTGAGGAATTGGTATCAGCCTCATCAAGCATTGTCACAGCTGTTCCATAGTCTAAGAATTGTCCATCCAGCCTCCCTTGCTTCCTAGAGTCCTTCACAGGGGCCAGATCTGTGTCCTGCTCATTACTGTCACCTTCCTATGGCTCCTTCACCATCTTCTATCACAAGCATTTCTCCTGACAAACCTCTTGCATATGGCATGGTTCATCTTGGCATCTACTTTTCAAGGCCCCAGGATTAACCAAAGCATTTTTACCTTTATCCACACATCAGATCATTGACATGGTCCATGCACCAATAATTCACCAGTGGGCATACAAAAAAAAGAAAGAAAAAGAAAAAAATCTACCACCACATATATGGGAACCCAGACACCAGGTAGAAGAATAATAAATAGAATACATGCTCCCCCAAAAGATGAAGAGATCTTGAGGAGATGTGATTTGAATGGATAATCTTAGATTTTTTAATAACAAAATGAAAATACTTGATATATAAGAATGACATTAAAAATTATATCCGAGTCTAAGCATAAAATATAAAATCAGTAGGAATTCTCTATCTAGTGGTTACTATGTAGATACAAATTAACGTCCTGAAATATGGAATGAAGATCTATCTTTAAGTTGAGTGGAAAATTACAAGAGCAAACTCATAATAAAAATGATAGATTCAGAAAATCTGATATGTAAATATTAAGAGACCCTGAAGCATGAAAGGGCCCGTAAAGGAGGAAAAAATTAGCAAATCATAATATTATTTTCCTGAACTGAAGATTAGAAAAGAAAATCACCATGGCATAGAATGAATGATTTCTATGTTTTCAAATACCTAAATTTCAAAGAAAAGGGTAAAATTCTGCAAGTATTCTTTAAAAGAACATACTATATTAAGGGAAAATTGAGTTGGTATCAATGTTCTCATCTGAAATGTTCAGAGCAAAACACCTGAAATATTATCTACAGAACATTGAGAATCATGGTCTGAAACTAGTAAATGATATGCACAGGCAAGATATTCTCCCTACTGGGATTAAAGAGAGATATTTACAGATAGGTAGGGATTCAGAGTGTACATCATCAAATAATACACAGGAAAAGCTTTTTACTGAATTCTTCTATGTAGGTAGGATCTTGCTAGCATTTTATGTACATCAATTTATTTAATCTTTACAACCCTGTGAGATAGATGGATTTATTCTATTTTCATACAAAGAGTCATGGCTTAAATAGGTTAACAATTATGGGCAAAGCACCTAACTGGTGTGCTATCGCTGCAGGAAAATTAGGTGATTTTGATCTTATTCACTTTTTAAAAGCATCATTTTTTTTCTTGAGGTAGCTGATTGTGATGGGGATGTAAGTACTAGTTTTATTTTTACTGTGCTATATTTTTGGAAAAAAATAAAACTTTAGCCTTTTTATTTTCAGAAAGAGGTTTTCCAATAACCTCCTAATGTCTAGAAAATTACATTTTCAAAAAAAAAAACCCCAACAAACAAACAAAAAACTCCAATTTTTAAATTTTCAAACTAGTTATGTGTATGCATCTATAATTTGTACTTAAGGTCAAAATTCAAGATACATACTTTAAAAACTCACAAGTTTTCTGTTTATGAGAAATTCTGTAGATTTTTGAAATGTTAAGCACACTTCTTAGAAAATCGAGAAATTAATGATATATTTTTTCTGCAGTTATTTTATAAATCTAGTTACTTTCATCCTATCATGAAATATCAGTCTTTTAAGAAGATATATGAACCATATAATACATCACAGTATTATTAAAATGACATAGATCCCAAGATGCTCAAAAGAATGAACAGATTTCTGACTTCTGATACCTATTGGTTTAAACTGGAAATACTCAGGGAGTATGTCAGACATTGGGAGGCCTAATTCAGAGTGTTATTTCCCTTGAGTGCACTCATAATGAAACAACAGAGCTTCGGCCTTTGAATTTCCTAAGCCATAAGTTATAGTTCTCCTTCTCTTCAATTCCTGACTTTATATGACTTCATTGTCTGTTCTGTTTCCAATGAGTTCTTCATTACAAAGGTTTAGTTCATCTGACAGACTTCAGGATGGCTGAGTATCAGAATCTTTCAAATAAATTTAAAAAGTTTTGAATCATCTTGAGATTTCTAAGAGTTTTGACTTGTGAATTTAGGGAATTTAGGGATTTGCCTTGTGAATTAGGAATTTATAGGTAGAGGAGCAGCATTGTTTTGATGAGCATTTCATGCAAAACTTCAATATCCCTAACTTATTATGGCAGTGGGGAAAAGAAGGAGCATATTTTTCAAAAAGTATAGCTTCATAATATCATTAGACACAAAAGACAAAGAAATCTATAATGATAAAAATTAGAATCACACATCAGAGCTTTAAAGCCAATTGAATATATTCAGAGTTAATATCTGAATTTATGAGGAAATGAGAATTATTTCTAATGAGAACATTGAAAGGCATATGTTAGGTGTTGAACATTTTTTCATGCTAATTGTTATATTAATGTGATAAAAATGTTCACATTATTGCTAGATTCTTGTTTGGCTGCCTTAAATGATTTTTTTTATTAGCTTTGATTATGAGCTGCTGTAAATTGGGACCAAAGGAGTGTTTCAGTCAGTTATATGCTGGACAATTTTATTATACTCTGGCTGTAGATACCAGCAGTGTACCTTTGTTAGAAAGAGATATAACTTTTAGTTGACTTTAATGCTTGGACCTTATGACCTTGCTAATAAACCAAAATAGTATATAAACAGCTTTATTAGACATTAAATATCATAATAATGACTATGACCTTTCATTTGTGTAATGGAAACTAAATGCACATTCAATTTCCACCCCGGGTGCACATTACCTGGTTCTTATAGAAGATTATATCACTGCCTATTTAAGAGGACATCTAATAAAAATATTGAATTAAAATAATGACAATGCTTTTATCAATCATTGTTGTAATATTATTGCCTGTGTCTCCTGGAAAGCAGCTGAGTGTCCCAAAGGCTAACTATCTAGATCAGGTATTCAGTAACTTCATTTTTTGCTATTGTACAGCTAAGATCCAAGAAGAAATTGAGGAAAGGAACAAAACAATACATTTATTTCAGATGAAATAACAATAGAATGGCTCAATCAGAAGTAGTACCTGATGGTGCCCAACATGTGCGTGTGCACACATACACACACGCACACACACATACACACACAATTCTACCACATATGCAGAGCCCAGCTCTAACTACCTCAAACCTTTGCTGTGATCTTTCCCTGATTCATCTACTGCGATTATCCATTTCTGCTCCCTTCAGTCTTTGATGGGTGTTGTTTTGAAGGGTAATCAGCAATAAATTCACCTCATACAAATCTATTTCAGCTTATTTCCTAGGGAATTTAACCTTAGATATCTAACAAAGTTTATGTAGTAATTTAAAAACCTGTTTTACCATAAAATGTTATTTTCAAGACTCTTTCTTAGACAAATCTATGTTGGATATGATATCTAATATATGGACTTCATTATACACTTTCAAGTCTTTTGAATGATGACCATCTTTTCCAATGGCAATATAAAATCAGTTTCATAAGGAAAATGGAGCATTGCAGACATCAAATATATAACCATGTAATTTTCTATTGAGCCTTTAAATGTTTCATGCCATGGTATATCTTTGAGGTATTTATATTTAGGGACCTCCTACATGAGTGAATATTATATGTCGAAATTCTCAGAAAGCTATGAAAAAACATGGCAATATCTTTATAAGGTGTAAAATTTGAAAAGAAAATTACACATTTTTTCATGAAACATGGTATATTAAAAAAACGAATTAGGTATTGTTTTCAGACATAACAATGTCTTAATTCTTGCTTTGCACAGATCACTATACTTTATTCAGCATGATAACTCTTAAATTCAAGCAGTTTATTTATTTTTTTTTTTGTTGGCTGTTCAAAACATTACATAGTTCTTGATATATCATATTTCACAATTTGATTCAAGTGGGTTATGAGCTCCCATTTTTACCCCATATACAGATTGCAGAATCACGTCAGTTACACATCCATTGATTTACATATTGCCATACTAGTGTCTGTTGTATTCTGCTGTCTTTCCTATCCTCTACTATCCCCCCTCCCCTCCCCTCCCCTCCCCTCCCCTCTTCTCTCTCTGCCCCCTTTACTGACATTCGTTTGTCCCCCTTGTATTATTTTTCCCCTTCCCCTCACTTCCTCTTGTATGTACTTTTGTATACCTCTGAGGGTCTCCTTCCATTTCCATGCATTTTCCCTTCTCTCTCCCTTTCCCTCCCACCTCTCATCCCTGTTTAATGTTAATCTTCTTCTCATGCTCTTCGACCCTACTCTGTTCTTAGCTACTCTCCTTATATCAAAGAAGACATTAGACATTTGTTTTTTAGGGATTGGCTAGCTTCACTTAGCATAATCTGCTCTAATGCCATCCATTTCCCTGTAAATTCTATGATTTTGTCATTTTTTAATGCAGAGTAATACTCCATTGTGTATAAATGCCACATTTTTTTTATCCATTCATCCATTGAAGGGCATCTAGCAGTTTAATTTTCCCATGAAAAGTCTGTGATGGAAAATATGAAATTTATGATCTACCTGGTTAAAAAGATTAAAAGGTAAGCAATTAAATTCAATTTTGGTTTTGAAAAATGTTCGGTCACTACACTTAATATACTGATACAATGTTTGAAGTTTTTGAAAATGTTGTCTGGCTTGAATTTAATCATTCAACTTCACCAAAAATACTTAATAAATGTGATTATACTATATACAATATAGTATATGATTATAGTAGTACATTTTGGTTAGCAATGTATCAACATAAATGATTTGCTTCCTTCAAAAAAGGTAGTACGTTTTTGAAGAAAATGTGCTAATAAATTAAAAATTTTATTATTCGGAAGTCAAATATTCAATAATTTAGTGTATGTTTATTGAAATTATATGAATCATGCTGTATGAGAGTATTAGCCAAAATATTAAGAAAATGGACCAAGGTATCTAACTGATTTTGACTTGCGAATTTAGGGAATTTAGGGGTTTTGCCTTGTGAATTAGGAATTTATAGGTAGAGACAGCAGTATTTAAACTAAGCCTTCTGTAGTAGGGCAATAGTAATTTGAAGGCTCATAAGGTTATCAATAAGTATGTTCATTGCATGAAGTGAATCCATTGTAAATGTGACTACAAGATAGGACTCTGTGAGCCTCAAATAGAAAGCCAAAAACTGGAGGAAGAAGGTTGGAGTCAGATTTGAGAAATGTAAGTGTAGTTCTTAACCTTACCTTCATTTTGAATCAGCAAAGAAGCCTTAAGAAAGAGTGTAGGAGCCTGAAAGTCACCCCTATCCTACAGGGGATGGATAATAAATTTGATACCACTGTCCCATATGTAGAATTGAACAATCACATCAATGTATTAAACAGGGTGGGAACCAGTTTTCTCATTGTTGGAATGTGAAATTACTCATAAGCAGGTGGAAGAAGTTTGAGAGATTCAGGTGGGAATGCATTAGAATTTGAGCTGGAAGAATGAATTCATATTTCAACTGCAGATATTTAGAGGTAGCCATAAACCTACAGTTTAGTAGACATGTATTCTCCTGCTCCATTAGTAGACAGAAGCTATGAAACAAAGACACCCAAATAGCAGTGAGCCCATCTATTGCCCAGATCTCAGCTTTTAATACCATTCTCCAATTAAAAGGACCTAGAGTCTTGGGAAAAAATAAAACTTATTCTGGGCCTGTGAGAGAAAATGTACCACATGAACTTGAAGCATGCTCTAGCATCAGAAAATAATGAAGTACCCAATAAGAGACAAGCACAAGCAAAATAGCAATGTACCAAAAAGACAGAGAAGCTAACAGAAGAGTTCCCAATGGCTCAAATGGGAGTGATTTGGGAATCAAATACATAAAGTATAAAGTAAATATCCGCAGGTCCCCACAGATAAGAATTAGTGATTAAAAAACCACTATTAGAGAACTGACAATTCTCCTCCAGAGAACAATTCTATTTAATTTATATAGATAATCTTCCCTCAAGGAAGTGGAGCATAACTCCTCACTCTTTTTGTGTACAGATGCATAGTAACTTCATTGCAAATTACAATATGAAAAGAGAAGAAAAAGGAGTAATTTCTAAGGGAAGCAATATTTAACAGCACCCTTGCCAGAAGATCATGTCTATAGTATTTACCTTAAGTTGTGATGACAATGACACTAAATCTTTAGTTTTCCTCCCCAAACACAGAAGCCAATCTCATTATGAGGAAACTCAGACAAAAATTTCAGTGGAGAGAGATTCAGCCTTTCCTTGTTTTAGTTTCTCTTAGCACAGATCAGGTCCACCGTCACAACCAAAAGGAGCCATTTTAGACCCCACCATGAAAAGCAGTGTGATACTCTGGATGGGAGCCTGGGGTGAAAAAGGACATTAGGTAACATCTAAAGAAAGACTTTAGTTAATAACATATTAGTACCAGTTCTTTAACTGTGAAAAAAAGGAGATTATTTTAAAAATCCAAACAATAAGGAAAACAAAGAGTATATGAAAATTTTATACTATTTTCATATTTTT
This sequence comes from Marmota flaviventris, assembly GCF_047511675.1. Classification (NCBI taxonomy): domain Eukaryota; kingdom Metazoa; phylum Chordata; class Mammalia; order Rodentia; family Sciuridae; genus Marmota; species Marmota flaviventris. Next base: position 79,431,368 of record NC_092512.1, read on the forward strand.
TCTGTAAGCATAAAATTATTGTAAATTTGTTTTTTTAAAGCACCCATCATAAAATTTTCATACTTTGCTATAGGTGGGTCACAAAATGAGCTCTATATTTTCCAGAGGCAAGCATAAAAACATAGCCTATGCCTTTCTCAGACTTCACAGTGCCAATGGGAAAAAGGAAATGAAAGACTGATATCATTTCTTCAGAGTGATGAAACAGAAATCCTCAGGAATAAGATTTCAGTACTTTTATAATATCTGTAGCTGCTTTGAATGAATGCACGGGACTAAATATTGGTTGTGTACATTCAATGGGTTTGAGCACATATATAATGGAAAGTATTTATTTACATTGCGATATCATGCAAAATACTTTCGGTACTCTACGACTCTTCTCTGAGCATCATGTTTTCATTAGTAAAATCTGTTGTAAGATATATGCCTTACAGAATTATAGTGAAAATCCAATCGTGACATGCACATAAAGCACTTAGCATTTACATAGTTCAATATAAATAAAGGAAAGCACAGTAATAAGATGAATATAATAATATTTAATTTTGGGAGGGGTACCAGGAATTGAACTCAGGGGCACTCGACCACTAAGCCACATCCAAAGCCCTATTTTATATTTTATTTAGAGATAGGGTCTCAGTGAGTTGCTTAGTGCCTTGCTTTTGCTGAGGCTGGCTTTGAACTTGTGATCCTCCTGCCTTAGCCTCCCAAACTGTTGGGATTACAGGCGTGCACCAGTTCGCACAGCACACTATTCAGATTTTAATAAAAGATAATGTAACAATATTTCCGTTGACCTTGATATTCATGAATCATATTAGCATTGATATTTTAGGAAATGAAGTGTTCAAATGTGGTGGGGACAAAAATAAAAATTGAATGGGACTGAGAGGTAAATGAGAGGTCACAGCATGCAGGCATGCGTAGCAACTGCTTCTGAGGAAAAGAGGTCAACTTTGAGAGGAGAAATGGAGTGGTAGAATAATTCAAGATCAAGGAATGAGTTTATTTATTTTACTTATTTACCTTGCCCAGTGGAACCATTATACATGAGCATTTCTGAAATTAGTTGATTATAGACTTTCAGGAAAATTGTAACATAGAAGAAGAGGTTGGTGATAAAGAACTCAAGACGATCAGGCTGGTCTGGTACTCAGAAAACAGTCCCTGGTCCATAGCAGCTCTGTGGTGTATGTTTTGGCACCAGTAGAGTTAATGAACTGGACTTAGGTGAACTAGGGTCAAAGTGAGGGTTGGTCTTGGGCTGGTCGCATATGTAAGCTCTCATTTTGTTGAATGTTTTCTTTTTTAATTACATTTCTTCTTTAAAATATGAAATGTATGTCTGCTTATAAATTTCACATGTTTAAATAGCTCAAAATAATGTTCCTGATAGCCTGAATATCTTTATAATAAATTCAAGAAATTTCATATAAAAGAGTAACTACTTGGGCTGAATCATAAAGTGGATAAATGTGATATTTTAACTTAAAATATGTATGTGGTAAATACTAGATATAAACTCATTAATTTTCTTTAAAATATTTTTGCTTATGGGTACTAAACTGCACATGAAGTATATATCTGTATAAATAATATTTTATTCTGTATACTTGCATAAATATTGTATACCTCCTCTGACTCTTTCTGTGCATTTGCTCCTCTCTTTTCCACACTGAATATTTTTATTATTTCTGCTTTGATTCCTATGCACTGTACCTTGGGCTCTTTCCTAATAATGGGTAAAGCTAAATGGTACAATTTTATAGCATAATCAAAACCGAAAGAGACAACAGAAGAAGCCAGCTTTCCCTTGTCCCCTGATGTCTTGCACCTTGCCCAGTTGGTACCATTATACATGAGCATTTCTGAAATTGAGACAGCAGTAGCTCTCATCTGAGATGCTTCTTATAGGAGTTTACCAGATTGCATCCCACCCTGCAGGAGACTTTTGTTATTTCAGCATCCTCAGATCCCAGTGGTAGTGGTTTATTTTATTTATTTTTTTATTTTCTACTTGCCTGAAAGATTTTAAATAAGGACCTGCTTTAGTATTTTCCTGGGGTTCTGTTAACTCTGTTGACTTTAAGATATTTCTAGGGGACAGCAGTGTCTTTCAATTTCATTCATAGGTTCCTGAGTGGGACTGCAAGTAGCTTTCAAGAACGTTAGCTGACCTGCTTGACCCTGACCACAGCGGTATCCATCTTATTCACAAACCCCACACACAGTAACAGGGGAGAGATGGAGATGAATGAGCTATATAGGTAGGCTAGTGGTTTAAAAAATAAATCTTACTTTCTTTTATTTCACATATTATCCCCTCTCTTACATTTATTCTAACAAAGTTGTTTGGGCTTATCTTGTAGGCATGCTATTTTATCACAATGAGTAGATTTGGATTTTTGTTGAGAAACTATGCTTTGTTTCTTTGATTTTGATAATTTTGGTCAAAAGCAATTGCGATATATCAAAGAAAGGAGAATCTACATTTACTATCAGAAAGATATTTCTCTGATTTCAATTACTTTGGGAGACAATTCATGAAATCAAGACATAAAGTGTTTTAATTTGGATCACCTAGTAGCATATGAAGTCATCTTCTATGTTTTCTACCACCACTAAGATGAAGTAGTGGTCTACTGTGAGTAAGGAGGATGCTGAAGAAGGTGGAGAGAAAGAAAGACATTACCATGGAGACTCACCATCTCAGAACAAGGGTGTCCTTGCACTGAGGAAGACTTGGTTATATCTCAGGCTGTACTAGTTTGTAAAGCATCATAAGGGGAGAAATTTTATTTTTTTTTAAAGCGGTGCTGGGGATTGAACCCATGGCCTTGTGCATGCAAGGCAAGCACTTTACCAAGTGAGCTATATCCCTAGCCCAGCTCCTTCCTTGATCACATCACTTATACCTCCTCAGAGAACCAGAAAATACATAGCCCACAAATTCCATTCCATTCCTGTATTTTGAAAGTTCTAGGGAAAATTATTCATAATTCATATGCTTTTAAGTATTTGTAATCTATGTGCTTTGTTTTTCCCAGTACAGGGAATTGAATCCAGGGGTGCTTTACCACTGAGCTACATCCCCAGCCTTTTATTTCTTTTATATTTTGAAGCAGGATCTTATTAAGTTTCTTACCAAATTGTTGAACTTATAATCTTGCCACCTCAGCCTCCCAAATTGATAGGATTATCGGCATGTGACATTGTGCCCTGTTTATAATTCATATACTTTTAAGTATTTGTAATCTATATGCTTTAACCACATTTTCCCTTTTGTTAGAATTTCTTTTCCAAACATAACTTAAAACAAAATGAATCTTGTTTTTTCCTTAAAATTAAATCAAACATTTCTTATTTCACAAATTCCTAGCAAATAATTCCTACCTCAATACAGTTAAATTTACTCAACCATTTTTAATGTTCAGACATGGAGAAAAATTTAATTTTTCACAATTTTAATATTATATTTATAATTTTCTAAGTATGTTATTTCCCTAAGCATAAGTTCCTCATATTGGAATTACTAGTTTTTGAATTATGCTAATTTTTCTATTATTTTAGTTATATTTCTATTATTATTTTATATCATGTTTTAATAGTAGATTTTTAATTTAGGTAGATAAAGAAAAATAATGTCAAATTTAACAATCTCATTTTACATTAATGTAAAGCCCCCAAATTCTGAATATCCATCAGAAGAATTATATAACTAATTATAATTCATAAAATAAATAATTTGACATTGACAAAATACTATTATCAATCTCACAGTCCATATTCAAGTTTAGGGACCTTCTCCAATATTCATTAGATATCAGACCATATCATAGATGACTCCATGCTTTTTACTTCTGTATATGATGTGATTGTGCCACAAATTATAAAAACAGTTTTATAGGAATGAGCACTTTTGAAAATATTGACATCTCAAAGGTCCATATGTTCAACATACTATACTTTGCTAGAAATTTTCTAACAAATTATTATTACCTGTATTACCCTGTTGGCCAGCATCTGTAAATGTACACACCAGTGTACTAAACTGATTTTAAAGGCTTTTATGATCCAGAGTGAACATACCTATATCAAACATACACACAAACTCAAACCTGACTCCCTCTCCCTCCCAGCCCCCTGTATATACACACACACACACACACACACACACACACACATATATATGATTTAAGCTGATGTATTTTATAAAAACATTATTCTGTTATCAGATTTAAAAAAAAATTAATAATTAACATTGGCTGAGGAGAACTTTTGTGAACATTTTGAATTTGTGCCCAGAATGAAGGTTACTCTAAGGTTAAGAGCTTGTTTTGTTCAGCTTTTAAACAAGGGCAGTCTTCCAAGCTGGCTTTTCTGTAAATTGAATATAAGGTAATATATTTATTCTGGGTACACATAGCTTCTTTCAGTGCAGGGACATAGGATTTTCTTGAATGTACCACATAAAAGAATAAATAATGTTCTTCCTCTTCGTGGCATGTTGTATAATGTGCCTGCAAGGTGAGCAGCCAGAATTTTGCAGCAGTTCCTCTATTTACTATATGTTAAAATGCAGATTGTGTTGTTACTTGCGACCATGGTGAGCTTAGGTAGCTGGTTTCAGAGCTCACCTGTTTCTGTAAATACACATATTTTCATCTTTGGCTATAACTTTTCAAAGTACACCTTATATTTTACAAGTAGATAAGTTAGAAATAAAAACTGAATTATAATTAGTTCCTTTTCCTTTGACTCTTCTCTCCCATTATCTCAATTTCTTTTGCCTCAGAAAAATAAGTCTATCTGGCTTCCTACAAATTTGGCCAACCAATTTTTTGCTTAATGCTCCAATCTTCTCAGTAAATATAAATGAATTTTACTTTCTGTGTTTTGCAAATATCCTCAATGGCCCTACCATGGAAAAGCCTTGGTCATTTTGTCCCCGTGGTGGATAGACTATATTCTTGGCTTTGACCTTGTCCCACCTGTGATCACGTCACTACAAATTAAATAACTTCATTTTATCTCTGAATATGAAAAGCAAACAGCTGTTCACCTGGCACAAACAGAGAGCTAGAATTTTAGTATTAAAAAATCAAATTAAAATGAAAACCCTCAATTGCCTTTATTTGTCCTCAGGTGGCAAAGCTCAGGGCGGAAATGAGTGATGCAAAACAGTTTTTGCAAAGACCAGCCAGGGAGCAGTTAGATAGGGCCCTGGTGGATCCGCAGAGGGAACCGGCATTTTCTTCACACCCTTGGTTATTATACTTACTAAAAAGAAATTCAGAGGCAGTCCTAAATTTGAAGGCACAGGGCCCGACACAGAGAGAAAAGAGGTTGAGAGCACTCCTGAGGAAAACAGAAAGCACAGGAATTCAGCAGTGGCTTTTCCATTTCCCTAAGTGCTGTCACAGGGCAGATGTGCATTTTAGAAGCCTCAGTCTGTGAATTTCCAGAATTCTTCCTTTTGGCCATGCTCTTTTGGCCTCCAAGGAATGTTTTCTGGAAACCTCCTGCTAGCTGGGATGTGATCCTGGCCACACACACCAGGGGCTCCGAGAGTTCCGTCTAATTCGTTTAGTTTCCAGACAGGCTGAAATAACTAGAAATAGACAGCTTTCTCCTGAAAGAAACAGTTGTTTTTAAGGCACAACTAAAATTTTCCATATATCTCCATTTCATTACCCCCTTTGTCTACACCATAAAGTAAGAATGGGAAGAGGGATGAGGTGAGCAGCCCTCCCCCACCACACCCTCCCACCATGATGCTCTGCCTCACCTGAAGCCCAGAGCAATGAACTCTGCAGCCCATGGACTGAAACCTCTGAAACCTTGAGCTCCAAATAGACTTGTTCTCCTCTAAGGAGAAAAACAAAGTGTTTTGGTCATAGTTATGCAAAGTCGACTAATGCAACACAATGGTTTTCCCTGTATGTAGAATTAAAAGGATATTGGGAAGGGGTAATTTGAGAAGATATAGAACCATTATGCCCACTGTAGCATGCAGAGATTTTACGTCTGCTAAGTACTGACCCTGGATCTCCAACCAGAGGGAAAAAAGGGGGCAAAATTAAATGTCTTCTAATAAAATTCACTCATATGTGTATTAGTTTTATGAACCAAATATATGTCAAAAGCATGCGGTTATTTAAAAAATGATTCAATTTCAATTTTTATGGAAACTTTTAATTTTTTGGTCTTATGAGTTTTTTTTTTTCATTCATCTGAAATATTTCTGTGAGAAGTCAAGAGGTTACTGAATACTTTTTTTAAAAATTTTTATTATAAGTTGTTCAAAACATTACATAGCTTTTGACATATAATATTGATTAATAACTAGAATTGTTGATTCTAGTTATTAACTTTTGTGCTATGGGTGTCCTATTGAGGAATTTGGAGCCCGACCCCACAGGATGTAGATCGTAGCCAACTTTTTCTTCTATCAGACGGCGTGTCTCTGATTTGATATCAAGCTCCTTGATCCATTTTGAATTAACTTTTGTGCATGGCGAGAGAAAGGGATTCAGTTTCATTTTGTTGCATATGGGTTTCCAGTTTTCCCAGCACCATTTGTTGAAGATGCTATCCTTCCTCCATTGCATGCTTTTAGCCCCTTTATCAAATATAAGATAGTTGTAGTTTTGTGGATTGGTTTCTGTGTCCTCTATTCTGTACCATTGGTCCACCCGCCTGTTTTGGTACCAGTACCATGCTGTTTTTGTTACTATTGCTCTGTAGTATAGTTTGAAGTCTGGTATCGCTATACCGCCTGATTCACACTTCCTGCTTAGAGTTGTTTTTGCTATTCTGGGCCTTTTATTTTTCCATATGAATTTCATGATTGCTTTCTCTATTTCTACAAGAAATGCCGTTGGGATTTTGATTGGAATTGCATTAAACCTATAGAGAACTTTTGGTAATATCGTCATTTTGATGATGTTAGTTCTGCCTATCCATGAACAGGGTATATTTTTCCATCTTCTAAGATCTTCTTCTATTTCTCTCTTTAGGGTTCTGTAGTTTTCATTGTATAAGTCTTTCACCTCTTTTGTTAGGTTGATTCCCAAGTATTTTATTTTTTTTGAGGATATTGTGAATGGAGTGGTTGTCCTCATTTCCATTTCAGAAGATTTGTCGCTGATATACAGGAATGCCTTTGATTTATGCGTGTTGATTTTATATCCTGCCACTTTGCTGAATTCATTTATTAGCTCTAATAGTTTTTTTGTAGACACTTTTGGGTCTGCTAGGTATAGAATCATGTCAACTGCAAATAGTGATAATTTAAGTTCTTCTTTTCCTGTTTTTATGCCTTCAATTTCTTTCATCTATCTAATTGCTCTGGCCAGTGTTTCCTTATACTCCAATAAAATAGAGGATAGTGAAGGCATCGATAAATTTCTTAAGTCATATGATCTGCCCAGATTGAGTCAGGAGGATATACACAACCTAAACAGACCAGTATCAATTGAGGAAATAGAAGAAGCCATTAAAAGACTACCAACTAAGAAAAGCCCAGGACCGGATGGGTATACAGCAGAGTTTTACAAAACCTTTAAAGAAGAACTAATACCAATACTTTTCAAGCTATTTCAGGAAATAGAAAAAGAGGGAGAACTTCCAAATTCATTCTACGAGGCCAACATCACCCTGATTCCTAAACCAGACAAAGACACTTCAAAGAAAGTGATAATTTAAGTTCTTCTTTTCCTATTTTTATGCCTTTAATTTCTTTCATCTGTCAATTGCTCTGGCCAGTGTTTCGAGAACTATGTTGAACAGAAGTGGTGACAGAGGGCATCCCTGTCTTTTTCAAGATTTTAGAGGGAATGCCTTCAATTTTTCTCCATTCAGAATGATGCTAGCCTGAGTCTTAGCATAGATAGCTTTTACAATATTGAGGTATGTTCCTGTTATCCCTAGTTTTTCTATAGTTTTGAACATAAAGGGATGCTGTACTTTGTCGAATGCTTTTTCCGCATCTATCGAGATGATCATATGGTTCTTATTTTTAAGTCTATTGATGTGGTGAATAACATTTATTGATTTCCTTATATTGAACCAGCCTTGCATCCCAGGGATGAATCCTACTTGATCATGATGCACGATCTTTTTGATATGTTTCTGTATCCGATTTGCCAGAATTTTATTGAGGATTTTATTTATTGAGGATTTTTGCATCTATGTTCATTATAGATATTGGTCTGTAGTTTTCTTTCTTTGAAGTGTCTTTTTCTGGTTTAGGAATCAGGGTGATGTTGGCCTCGTAGAATGAATTTGGAAGTTCTCCCTCTTTTTCTATTTCCTGAAATAGCTTGAAAAGTATTGGTATTAGTTCTTCTTTAAAGGTTTTGAAAAACTCTGCTGTATACCCATCCAGCCCTGGGCTTTTCTTAGTTGGTAGTCTTTTGATGGCTTCTTCTATTTCCTCAATTGATATTGGTCTGTTTAGGTTGTCTGTATCCTCCTGACTCAATCTGGGCAGATCATATGACTTAAGAAATTTATCGATGCCTTCACTATCTTCTATTTTATTGGAGTATAAGGATTCAAAATAATTTTTGATTATCTTCTGTATTTCTGAAGTGTCTGTTGTGATATTGCCTTTTTCATCCTGTATGCTAGTAATTTGAGTTCTCTCTCTTCTTCTCTTCGTTAGCATGGCTAAGGGTCTGTCGATCATATTTATTTTTGCAAAGAACCAACTTTTAGTTTTGTCAATTTTTTTTCAATTGTTTCTTTTGTTTCAATTTCTTTGATTTCAGCTCTGATTTTAATTATTTCTTGCCTTCTACTACTTTTACTGTTGTTTTGCTCTTCTTTTTCTAGGGTTTTGAGATGAAGTGTGAGATCTTTTATTTGTTGGTTTTTTCTTTTTTTTAACGAATGAACTCCAAGCAATGAATTTTCCTCTTAGAACTGCTTTCGTTGTGTCCCATAGATTCCAATATGTTGTGTCTGTGTTTTCATTTATCTCTAAGAATTTTTTAATTTCCTCCTTGATGTCTTCTGTAACCCATTGATCATTCAGTAACCTATTGTTCATTCTCCAAGTGATGCATGATTTTTCCTTCCTTCTCTTATCGTTGATTTCCAGTTTCATTCCATTATGATCAGATAAGATGCATGGTATTATCTCTACTCCTTTATAATTTCTAAGTGTTGCCCTGTGATATAATATATGATCTATTTTTGAGAAGGATCCATGTGCTGCTGAGAAAAAAGTGTAACTGCTTGATGTTGGGTGGTATATTCTATATATGTCAATTAAGTCTAGGTTATTAATTGTATTATTGAGTTCTATAGTTTCTTTATTCAACTTTTGTTTGGAAGATCTGTCCATTGGTGAGAGAGGTGTGTTGAAGTCTCCCATGATTATTGTATTGTGGTCTATTTGACTCTTGAACTTGAGAAGAGTTTGTTTGATGAACATAGCTGCACCATTGTTTGGGGCATATATATTTATGATTGTTATGTCTTGTTGGTGTATGGTTCCCTTGAGCAGTATGTAGTGTCCCTCTTTATCCCTTTTGATTAACTTTGGCTTGAAGTCTATTTTATTTGATATGAGTATGGACACTCCTGCTTGTTTCCGAGGTCCATATGAGTGATATGATTTTTCCCAACCTTTCACCTTCAGTCTATGTATGTCTTTTCCTATCAAATGCATCTCCTGTAGGCAGCATATTGTTGGATCTTTTTTTTTTTTTTTATCCATTCTACTAGCCTGTGTCTCTTGATTAGTGAGTTTAAGCCATTAACATTTAGGGTTACTATTGAGATATGGTTTGTATTTCCAGCCATATTTGTTTATTTATGTTACTTAACATGATTTGTTTTTCCTCTTTGATTATTTTTTCCCTTTACTGTACTACCTCCCGCTGTTGGTTTTCATTGTTATTTTCTATTTCCTCTTCCTATAATGTTTTGCCAAGGATGTTTTGAAGAGATGGTTTTCTAGGTGCAAATTCTTTTAACTTTTTTTTATTATGGAAGGTTTTAATTTCATCTTCCATCCTGAAGCTTAGATTTGCTGGATACACAATTCTTGGTTGGAACCCATTTTCTTTCAATGTTTGAAATATGTTGTTCCAGGATCTTCTAGTTTTCAGAGTCTGTGTTTAAAGATCAGCTGTTATCCTGATTAGTTTACCCCTAAATGTAATCTGATTCCTTTCTCTTGTAGCTTTTAAAATTCTCTCCTTATTCTGTATGTTGGGCATCTTCATTATAATGTGTCCAGGTGTGGATCTCTTATTATTTTGCACATTCAGCGTCCTGTAGGCTTCTAGGATTTGGGATTCTGTCTCATTCTTCAAGCCTGGGAAGTTTTCTCATATTATTTCGTTGAACAGATTGCTCATTCCTTTGGTTTGGACCTCTATACCTTCCTGTATCCCAATAACTCTTTAAGTTTGGTCTCTTGATGTTATCCCATATTTCTTGGATGTTCTGCTCATGGTTTCTTAATAGTCTCGCTGAGCTGTTTATGTTCTTTTAAAGTTGAAATACTTTGTCTTCATTGTCTGATGTTCTATCTTCTAAGTGTTCTACTCTGCTGATAGTACTCTCATTTGAGTTTTTAATTTGGTTTATTGCTTCCTGTATTTCTAAGATTTCTGTTTGTTTGTTTTTATAACCTCTATCTCCTTGTATAGTTGATCTTTTGCTGCTTGGATTTGTTTATGTAATTCATTGTCGAAGTGATCTTTCATTGTCTGATGATTTTGCTGTCTAATGTCTTCCTTGAGACTCCAGATCATCTGAAGCATGTATATCCTGAATTCTTTATCTGACATTCCATCTGCTGCAGATATTACCTCTTCTAAAGTTGAGTTGACCTGCATTGCTTGTGGTCCTTTCTTTCCTAGTGTTTTCATACTGTTCGCGTTTCTTTCTGCTTGGTGAAACTGTTGTGTTATTAATTTTCCCCGTATATATTTATATTGCTCTTGTATAGTTGCAAAGTCTCCCTTTTGTGGCGAAAGACAATGTTAACAGTTCTCAATATCAATAGTATATCATCTAAGCACACGTTTTCCTTATTACTACATTTATAGCTAGACTCTATGTCTACAAATGTTGGTTTCGATTATCATTTACAAATATAGTCAGTAGTTTAATGAAAGGCATACCGTTTATGGTAGCTTGAAGAAAACTGAATTTCAGGTGTAGGATATTATGTTTAGGGGAAAAGGAGTGAGGGTATGGGGTTAATCTAACTTAGTAACTTTGGAAATCTCTAACCAATAGATGGGTAATTTATGGAAGAATGTATAGATTCAAGTTCCTAATTGTATTTATAAGATTACCCTACTTGTAAATAGTAAAATTTAGGGTGTTGCAAGTGGGATAGAGGGAGTAAGAGGGAGAAAAAACAAATAACAAGGAAAGAAAAAAGAGAGTGGGAAAAAGAAAATAAGAGAAAAAAGAAAAGAAATAAAAAGGGGGGAGAGAGGTGGGGCATATGCAATTCCACTATATTATATTATTCTGGTGATTCAGTTGTTAAAGACCTTTTTTATGCACAATTTTTGGTTTCACATATGTTGAGGTTGTGAAGACCAGAGGGGGAAAAGTAGAGGAGACTGGATTAATGGATGAAAAGAGAGAGGGAAGAGAAAAAAAGAAAAAAAAATGTCTCTCAGAACTCTGTTTTCTTTTCTTCCAATTGGTGGCATTGTCTATTCCTAGCTTGAGTCTCTGGGTTCAGAATGGTGGTGGTAGTCAGTGTGAGAGGACTTGAGCTTCCACCTGTGGCCTCTCTACTCTTATTCTCTGAGATGTAAACCAGGTGCCTGATCGATGCAGAGCTGAGCTGGTAGCCACGCCCACCGGTTGTGGGTTTTAAGGGTCAGTGGGATTTTCCAAGATGAGTTCCATCCATTTTTCTCATAAGGTGATTGATGAGGTGGGGGTGTTGGGGAAACCTTATGTTTGTCAAGAGCTCGGTCAGGTGACTGCATGGGTGGGCGGCAGGGCCCCTCCTCCAGTTGGGGTGGTCTGTATACTCCGCAGGCGGGCCGCTGAGCCCCTTCTCAGGGCAGCGTGGTCTGCCTACCATGCAGGCAGGAGGCTGGGCTCCCCCTCCAGCTGGGGGGTGGTCTGTCTAACCCACAGGCGGGCCGCTGGGCCCCTTCTCCAGGTCATGTGGTCTACTGAATACTTTAAAAAGAAGCAAACTATTGTTTTAAAATAAAATTTAACCTAGTATGTTAGTGTTTGGTATCCCAAAGACTTTCAATTTCTTTAAAGAAAATGGACAATTTATGACTCTAAAAAATAGATGATCATTATGATTTAAAACATAGGACAATAAAATGTTCAAAAGGAAAAACACACACCATGGCTGGATTTTTTGCTAATTGACTGGTATTCCTGAGGCATTTCCAGGCAAATCTCTTGCACATTGACATGGGACATGCCCAGAGTGCAGAGGATCTGACTGAGAAGAAAGTAATACAGAGAGGAAAGAAAAGAAAAGGAGAAGTCAGAGTGGAATATAATAGGTGAGCGGGTTGGGAAAGGAAAGTATATCAATTAACAAAATTCCTCAAAATTATTTAAAAATTTGAGATCCAATTTATACATAAAAATCATGAGAATATTGAATTGTATAGTTATAGTCTGTTTATACTTGTAACCAAGTTAGATTATAACACACCATATATGGAGATAATTTTAGGCCAAACTTACAATATGTGTGAAAGTAGTTCGGGGCCAAATTCAATAAAATTAACCTTATATAAACTGAGATAGGTTGCATTACCAATTTCATTAGTCTGTGCTACCAATTTTGACTTAGGCTATACCATGTAAAGCAGAAATCAAGTTGTCCAGACCCCCAGTTTACAGTGTACATAAAATTTATAATGCATAGCGAATTAGTGATAGTAGTGCAACTAGAACATACATCATTTGATGGTTGCTGTAGCAGAGCAGGTTATTAATTTCTTTGACATCCTGAAGATATATCTGAAGTTACTGAGGTTTGTTGAAGTTAACCATGGTTGTCATAGATCATATAAGTAATATGTAATTAGCACAGACTTGGTGATATTTTTCTTCCTATCAGATCTACCTAACATGACAAAATCCTCATGATTTTTTCAGAATTTTCCAAACACCCCATTTCAGTGATTTTTCTAGGACTCAGTACCCAATCTTAAGAGCATGATTTATTATGTAAAAAGGAAATAAAGCAAAACCAGAAAAGTGAAAAGGCACATGGGAAAGGCACAAAGGAAAATAGGCGCACACTTCCAAAAGTCCTCTCCCAGGACAGTCACATAGGCTGTGCTTGATTCTTTCAGCAATAAGTCCTGATAACGGGAGAAAAATATTTTCTACCAGGGGATCTTATTAAACAACCACTGCCCAGAGAATTTAATGAGGACAGCCATATAGGTTCCCTTTGCTCGGCACATACCGAATTTAAGACTCTCAGAAGGAAAACAGGAATTTGGCGCAAATGACATTGTTTGTACAAACAGTGTCAGCATAGTAAGCCACTCTTATTAGTTCTGGGAATGGTAGGAGCTCCTAAAATCTAAGTTCCTGTTACCCCAGAGCCAATGTTGCAAACTGAACTTTATAAGGATAGCAGCAGACCTGCTATGTTAACTTGTGTCTGCACAAATAAATGTTAGGATAATAGAAAATAGAAACCTGTACAGGCATAGCCCCTCTAACATATAATTCAAAATGTAGTGCATTTTATTTTACTTTCGTTCTCATGTCTTTCATCTCTTATTATCCATTCGGTATATTGCTGCTGGACTCTCACAAGCTATTGAATTATGTATTTCACTGAGGTTTGGGGGAAAATATTAGATACCCTACTTTTATTTACTTTAATCTAGAGATAGAAAGTAATTAAATTTCTATCTTATTTAATGAAATAATACTTCCTTTTGCTAGACTCATTTGTGAATGGAGCTTCCTCCACTTGCAGAGGAGTATGTACTACTCTTCATTGAGACCATTGTGTTTTTTCATGTTTCTTTATGCTAACTTGCATTCATTTCTCTTTTATGATATGATCTGTGTGTTGCTTTTTGCATGTGTTATATAAAATTACCCAAAGGGTATTGTGTAAAGCAGAGGTACTCCTGGGTGGTAGAACTCTTCTTCCTTTATTTATTTTAGAATATATATTTTATGTGTGCTAGGTCCTTTATTTATTTTAGAATATATATTTTATGTGTGCTAGGTAAAGTCAACACATCAAAATTTCATATAAAATGGAGGTGAGTAATAACACATCTTGCCAAGAAATTCTGAAATGAGTATATGAATACAGCAAGTGTAAATGCACAACAAAAATTAGACACCTCTTCTGTTTGTTGTATGAGTTTTTGGTGTGACTAATTCATTGCAACAAAAATTCTGATCACCTAATTGTATCTGACATGAAAAAGGCAAGAAAAAAACGTAGAATTGTCAAAATGACAATCTGAAATTTTAAGATTTTTCTATATAGTTAATGTGCACTAGGGAACGGATAAGTGCATATTGTGCCAGGAGTTATTCCCTCCTGGTAGGTTAACGACAAACTTACATTGAGACCATGTTTAAAATTATTTCACTGTAGGGGTTTGCAATCAGGAAACTTGACAGTAGGGGAGTATTATTTTTAGACACTATAATGTTTTGTTCAAATTATTTGCCTATTTGGGAGGAACCACATTCAGGTCATATCTCTTTCTATACATCAGTAATAATTGATTTTGCTTCACCAACAACAGGGCATTTTCCTTGGCATTAATGGTTTTAAGACGTTCACATCAGTCTCTTGTAGAAATCAATGAAAAGTTTCCCTCAAGCAGTGTAAGCCTTAAAGCCTTAATAACACTATAACCACTGACTGGATTATGGCTCCCTGTTTTTAGTGAGCTGCTCCATTTTCATACTGTCAGAAAAATTAATTAAATTTACAGACTGCTTTGGTGCATTAGTCTGAGCTTTTATATGATGATTTTATATTATATCCTATTTCTCTGGGTACTAATTCAAAATAGCAAAGAAGACCTGGTGCCTGCCTAGTAATGGAGGGAGAGAGGGTATTAACAGACAATTTTAATAACGTGCAATAGATTCTATGACAAAAATAACTAGTGGGTTCTATAAAACCCCCCAAGTCAGTAAGTTTTAATATGTATACTTCATCATTTTAAAACTATACACAGATATTTTAAAAGAAACCTTGAGGATATCCTTAAGTAAAACTCCTCATTTAACTGCCAAATATCAGTAGTATTTTTATGGAAGGACCCTTTGTGTCTATGAAACTGTGTGCATATAGAAACTCAATGTTAAAATTATTTTGAGTACTAGGGAGGTGCCTTGGTGGTAACATGCAGAATTATTATGTGTGGGTTCAATCCCCAGCATCACAAAAATAAAAATTGATTATAAAAATTGACTTCTAATCCTTTCTATCCTGGAGTTCTCAAGAGATAATCTGAATCTTATTGCTCCCCTTTCTACCTCACAAAGTAGACCTACTTTAAGTATTTTTTGAGTATTTTTAAAATGAACTTCTCTGCTTTACTAATTTCAGTGTTTTACTTCATGTTTCTTTACCCCAACTTGCTACATTACATATTTTTTTTAGATTTTGTGAATGTTTTCATGAGGTTAATGATGCTCCATTCACAAAATTCTCATTTTTGATCCACCTTGACTGGACTAGGTTTATTGAAACAATAGCACTACTACTGCTATATTCTCATAAAATGAATTGTATTAGGCATAAGCACATTTGAATAACAACAACAAGAATAATTATATACAACATGTTTACAGTTATAGAAAAGATGGGGTCGTGGCCCTGTGTCTAATAGAAGAAAAAGTAGTCCCTGATCTTCAAATGGTGCTGGGAAAACTGCACATCCATATGCAACAAAATGAGATTAAACCCATATCTCTCACCATGAATCTAATGGAAGAAAAAGTAGGCTCTAATCTCCATCACGTGGGATTAGGCCCCAGCTTCCTTAATAAGATGCCTATAGTGCAAGAATTAAAATCAAGAATCAATAAATGGGATGAAATCAAACTAAAAAGTTTCTTCTCAGCAAAAGAAACAATCTGTGAGGTGAATAGAGAGCCTACATCTTGGGAGCAAAATTTTATCCCTCACACATCAGATAGAGCACTAATCAATCACTAGAGTATATAAAGAACTTAAGGGGCTGGGGCTGGAGCTCAGTGATAGAAGGCTCGCCTAGCATGTGCAAGGCACTGGGTTCAATCCTCAGCACCACATAAAAACAAATAAATAAAATAAAGGAATAAAAAAATCACATAAGTATTTTTTTAAAAAGAACACAATATGCTAAACACCAAAAAAAACAAATAACCCAATCAATATGTGGGCCAAGGACCTGAAGAGACACCTTCTAGAAGAGAATATAAAATTAATCAACAAACACATGAAAAAATGCTCATCATCTCTAGCAACTAGAGAAATGCAAATCAAAACTACCCCAAGATTTCATCTCACTCCAGTCAGAATGGCAGCTGTTATGAAGACAAACAACAATAAGTGTTGGCGAGGATTTGGGGAAAAGGTACACTCATACGCTGATGGTGGGACTGCAAATTGGTGCAGCCAATAGGGAAAGCAGTATGGAGATTTCTTGGAAAATTGGGAATGGAACCACCATTTGACCCAGCTATCCCACTCCTTGGTCTATACCCAAAGGACTTAAAAACAGCATACTACAGGGACATAGCCACATCAATATTTAGAGCAGCACAATTCAAAATAGCTAAACTCTGGAACCAGCCTAGATGCCCTTCAATAGATAAATGGAAAAAAATGTGGCATATATATACAATGGAACTTTACTCAGCAATAAAAGAGAACAGAATCATGGCATTTGTAGGTAAATGGATGGAGTTGAAAAAGATAATGTTAAGTGAAGTTAGCCCATCTCAAAAAAAAAAATGCCAAATGTTTTCTCTGCTACAAGGAGGCTGACTCATAGTGGGGTTGGAAGGGGGAGCATGGGAGGAATAGATAGGGCAGAGGGAAGGGAGGGAAAAGGAGGGAGCAGGGGGAATGTGATGGACATCAGTTTCCAAAGTACAAGTATGAAGACATGAATTGGTGTGAATATACTTTGTATACCTCCAGCGATATGAAAAATTGTGCTCCATATGTTTAATATGATTTAAAATGCATTCCACTGTCATATATATAAAAATCAATAATAAAAAAAGAAAAGATGGGGTCATGGGAGTTGATAAGGAGATTGGAATATGAAGAATGATCCAAACTATTGTTCACATTTTAAAAATAAAACAATGAGATTCTGGATTGAGGATAGCAGGAAAGATGGTATAGTTATTCTTTTTGTTTTACAAATTGTTTCAGTCTCTAATTTGAAAAGTCAATATGACTAGAAAGTAAAAGCAAAGCATATAGATCTTCATTTACAGAAAAAAAAGTTGTAAGTTATCTTCACAAACTCAAACTCCAAGTACAAGTGGAGGGAGAAAATCCATCAACAATCTTAACACCTGCATGCATATAAAAGGAAGGAACACTGTAGATGATAAACCCGAGTACTAAAAGTCCATAGCTAATGAGTGAGGCAGACATAGAAGATAAAACTGGCTTGAGTTTTGCATCTTCTTCATGTTGCTGTGTACAATGTTCCCAGTGTGGAAAACGTGGAAGGACCCAAACTTTCTAACTTGTCAGACCTCTCAACATTGACAGCCTGCTCATCTTCCTAGGTCCCACACTGAAGAGCCATATCTGCATGTTGATATAAAATTGAGTAGTCAAGAATATTAAAACAGAAGGAAACGAGCTCATATAAAACTCTTGGAAGCAAATAGGTTTGGGAAAACTCAAAAGAAAACAGCAAAAAGCAGGACTCTGAAAAGTGAAAAACTATCCTGAATATTGCCTCTTATGGACTTCAGGAAAACTAATTTTACATAAAGATGAACCACAGGTAGGGCATGTGGGTGAATAACTGTAATTCCAGCCACTTGGGAGGCTAAGACAGGAGGATCACAATTTCAAGGCCAGCCTCAGAAACTTAATGAGACACTATCCCAAAATTAAAAAAAAAAAAAAGGTCTGGAGTGTAGCTCAGTGGTTAAGTACCCCTGGGTTCAATTCCCAGTATCAAATAAATTAATTAATTAAAAACAAAAACACCCCCATCCCAATAACTAAAAAGTGTCACTATCTGATTTCTCACATAGTCATTAAGAACTGATTCAGGGCAGTATGACATCCCTCCTACACTGGAAGAACACTAGAGAGACTTCCCTAAAAAACTGTTAAAAATGGTCCCTGCCATTCAAAATATGATAAAGCACACTTAGAAAAAGATGGAAGAAATAAAAACATTAAAATTAGAAAAATGTAGGAATAAGTTGAAATATTTCATTAAAAAATAAAAATTAAAAAAAATCGAACATAAATTAAAAACTAAAAGGAACTCATGAACAAATAAGCATAATGGATAATGTCTTAGGAAAAAAATAAAACAGAACGAAGAACAATTTTAGAGGAATTTTCTTTCCTTTCTTTCAGGGCAGAAGCCTGAACTTGGGGCCTTGTGTATGCTAAGCAGCACTTTGCCACTAAGCTAAACCCCCAACTCCTGGGAAGAACAATTTTCAAAATGGAAAATTAAGATTGAGTAATAAATTATACTTAGTAAGAAGTTGTGGTACACTGTTCCACAATAGAGAGAGTACAGATAACAGTGGTGAACTGTATTTTCCAAAAGGTTAAAAGAAAACATTCGGCATTTGTTTTCTTGGGATTGGCCAACTTCACTTAGCATTATCTTCTCTAACTCCATCCATTCACTTGCAAATGCCATGATTCTATTCTCTTTTATTGCTGAGTAATATTCTATTGTGTATATATGCCACATTTTAAAAAATCTATTCATCTATTGAAGGGCATTTAGGTTGGTTCCACAGTTTAGCTATTGTGAATTGTGCTGCTATAAATGTTGATGTGGCTGTGTCCCTATAGTATGCTGTTTTTAAGTCCTTTGGGTATAGACCAAGGAGAGGGATAGCTGGGTAAAATGGTGGTTCCATTCCCAGTTTTCCAAGGAATCTCCATACTGCTTTCCATATGGGGTGCACCAATTGCAATCCCATCAGCAGTGTATGAGTGTACCCTTTCCCCCACATCCTCACCAACACTTATTGTTCTTTGTCTTCATGATAGCTGCCATCCTGACCAGAGTGAGATGAAATCTTAGAGTGGTTTTGATTTGCAGTTCTCTAATTGCTAGTGATGATGAACATTTTTTCATGTGTTTGTTGGTTGATTGTACATCATCTTCTGAGAAGTGTTCTGTTCAGGTCCTTGGCCCATTTATTTATTGGTTTATTTTTTTTTTCATGTCTAGCTTTTTGAGTTCTTTATGTACCCTAGTGATTATAGTAGGATAGGGAGAGGGAGCATGGTAGGAGTAGACGAACTCTAGATGGGGGGGGGGAAGGGCAGCGACATGGGGTAATTAATGATGGTTGAATGTGATGATCATTATTCTTCAAATTACCTGTATGAAGACACAAATTGGTGTGACTATACTACATATACAGAGATATAAAAATTGTGTTCTATATATGTAGTAAGAATTATAATGCATTCTGCTATTATATATAAATTAAAAAAGGGAAAAAAGTTAAAAGAAAGGATTTTAAATGCTATCACCATAAAATAATGATAAATGTTTGAGGAAACAGATATATTTAACTCTATTTAAATATCATACAATATTTACATATAATAAAATATCACATAGTAACTGATAAACATGTTCATTTTATGTATCAGTTAATAATAAATTTAAATAAAACAAAAAAAGGAGAGAGTTTTAATTTTCAACTATATGGAAGAAACCATTAGAAACTTGAAATACAGGTTTTCAGACATAAGGCAAAAGACAGTATAGTATTGTATTTCTCAGAAGGTGGAGAAACGAGATGTTCCCAACAGAAACTACAAGTTTATGGTGAGAATCAATTTTCAGTCTGAAATAGAGGGAAAAGAGGACCTAATAGAGCCTGACAGAGCATGGTTGCAGGAGGCCACACCAGTCTGAACAGAGGATGGCAGAAGAGAGAGCTCCAGGTATCTCCTGAGTGTTCCCATGATTCTGCAGCTGGGTATAGATTTGTAGAAATGTAAGGAGGGACTATTTGAGGCTAGGGAAAGAAACTTCACAGATGAAGAGACAATGCGCAGTGTTCTAACAGGGTTGGCAATAGTTTGCTCTCCCACAAGGCTGAGTAAATAAAACTTCCAAAGCTACGTGAACACATACAATACCAAATCTTGAAAGCAAACCACTGTGATCTGACTGATTCAAAATAACTTTGCTATTGCCAAAGTGAAGTTGAATTTTACTGAAAGAAATAGAATAAAATACAACAACCAACAACATAAAATTCTAACACATGGCATTTAATACATTTCTAGACTAAGTGAAGTAGCACACACCTATAATTCCCACAATTAAGGGGGCTAATGCAGAGGATTGCAAACTCAAGATCCTAAAAATCTCAGAGAGACCCTATTAAAAATCAAAATAAAATAAAAATGACTAAGGATCTGGCTTAGCAAGACCCTAAACAACTTAGAGAGATCCTGTTTCAAAAATCAAAATAAAATAAAAATGATTGGGGATGTGGCTCAGTGGTAAAGTACCCCTGGGTTCAATCCCCTATATGAAAAGAAAAAAAAAATCAGGACATTCAGAAATCATGAAAGCAGGACTCTCTGCAGCAGAAAAAGGAACCAAGAGAAACTTATAAGAGATGGTAAAGATGATTGAGCTACCAGACAAAGGTATCAATTTATAAATATGTTCTACATTATTAGGAAGGCTGAAGAAAACATAAATATCATAACGTGTTTGATGGAAGAGAAGATTCAAATGGAACTAGCAAATATGAAAAATCTAGTATCTAAAATTAGAAAAGAATCATCAGGGAGAATAACAGCAGATAAGTTGATACAGAAACAAGGCATCATACTTGAATTCAAAGCAACAGAAATTGTCCAAAAATTCTCCCCCAAAGAAAAGTAATCTTAAACTTAAAAAAAAAAAAAAGCATCAGAAAAGAGCATCACTGATCGGTGTGACAATATTAAGCAGTTTAATGTTCAGTTAATTTGAATTCCAGAAAGAGAGCACATAACCAAAAAATGCACTGGATAAAAGTAGAATGAACATATAATTACATGAAGGCATGATAACATTTCTGAAAAAAAATCAATGGATGAGAAACAATCGTAAAGGAAACCAGAGAAAAAATATTCATTACATGCAGAAGAAGATCATCGGATTTCTCCTTGGGAAAACTGTAGGTAGAAAATTAGAGATAGATATGTTTTTACAGAACTGAAACTGAAATTACATATAAAATAAAATTCTTTATCAGCAAGAAGTAAAGACAAAAAAGAAAAAAATCCAACCAACCAAACAAACAAACAAAAAACCCAAAAAACTTTCCAGATGCACAAAAGCCAAGAAGCTGAGATTTCATCATTGGAGCTGTATGGTAAAATAGGTATAAGGATGTCTTTCAGAAAGAAAAAAATTATATAAGAAAATCAAAAACTAAATTCATCACAAAGTTTCAAGGAATGAAATTGGTAAAAATGAGAAAATTTAGGAATTTTCTCGTTAATCCCTCTCCATGTTGATCATTTTTTAAAAAGGAAATGCATATTCAATGTATTGTAGAACTTACAAAATATGTACAATTAAAATGTTTATAGACAAGAGAATAAAAAATGATAGGGAAAAATGAAAGAACATTGTTATGGGTTTTCTCCCATTGTAACCGAGAATGATAGTAAAGATGATAGTAAAGATGGACTATATTAGGTGAAAATCTGAGAGCAATTAATCACAGCAAGCAAGAAAGAAACTTATAAAAATGAAAATCCAAAAAATTTTAAAAATCATAATCCAAAATATGATTGAGATACAGTAAAAGCAGAACAAAGTGCTTGTAAGTAGAAAAATATTAAGATAATAGATTTAAGTCCAACTTTATTAATACTCACATTTAAAGCAAACTTTTAATATCAAAATTAAGTCAGAAATCATTGGATTGAACCCGTCTAGCACCTTTCAAAGGAAATCAACATGAATAAAAGCCAAATACATGTTAAAAATAAAAGGGACTAAAATAGTGGAATGAATCTGATCAAACTTTCCAGTGTGGCTCCACAGTGAATCTCCCCATCCTGTCCATCTACAACACTGGGGTCCTAATCAGAATAAGACATGCT
Organism: Marmota flaviventris; assembly: GCF_047511675.1. NCBI lineage: Eukaryota > Metazoa > Chordata > Mammalia > Rodentia > Sciuridae > Marmota > Marmota flaviventris. Next base: position 79,453,680 of record NC_092512.1, read on the forward strand.
CCATGCTTGTATAAAGATACCAAAATGGGCTCTACAGTCACGTGTAATTAAACAGAAACCATAAAAGAAAAAAATGAAAGCGACTAATCAATGAAAAGATGTACATTGAAAAAAACAGAAGGTCAGATGGCTTTAGAGTCATAAAAAAGTAATCTTTACGAAGAGGAATATTACATGAATAAAGAGGATTATTTCAGAATGATAAAGGGATTAACTTATCAAGAGAACACAGACACTTAAAACTCAACTTAAAATCGTTTAAATGAATTCTGGATATGTAAAGAGAACTAGAAAAATTCTACTTGGAGGTTTCAATTCGCTATTTTTAGTAATTGTTAGAACAAGTACACAAGAAATTAGTAAAAGTATAAAATCTTTCATTACAACCAACTAGGTCTAACTGATAATAAAATATTTAACTAAAACCAAATGTACACATTCACCTCACTGTACATGTGACACTCACCAGAACAAAATGTATGCAGAGGCATTTTTTTTTTTAAAGTCTGATATGTAGGTGAAGGTTTACTAATTCAAAGTGTCTTATCTGACCTCAAAGCTATTGAACTATGGATCAATTAGGAACAGATAATAGGGAAATCCTAAATATATAAAAATTTAAAAATATAATTGTAAATATTTCCTGGATGATCTAAGAAATAAAAAATCAAATTAGAAAATACTTTGAACTAAAAGAAAATTTAATTCATACGCCACACACACACACACACACACACACACACACTTCTGAGATATAGCTAAGGCACTGCTTACATTTAAATTTATGAAAGTAAACATTCACATTGGAAGGAAAATGTAGAATTAAAAATTCAAAGATCTAGGAATTAACCTTCAGAAAAAAAAGGAAAAGGAGAGAAAATTTAAATAAGGTTATAAGAAAATAGTTATAAGAAAATAATACTGCTAAGCACACAGCTCATTAACAAAATAGATTCAGTAGAGAAAATTAATGCCACTCAAATTTGATTACTTGAAACAAAATTAATAAACCTCCAGTGATGCTAATGGGAAAAAAGAGAAAACACAAATTACTAACATCAAGAAAGGAAGAGAAACTAGCACCTCAGTAATCAGGGCACATCAGGAGCACTGTTTTGTCAATACATTCAATAACTCAGAAGAAATGGACAAATTCTTTGTAAGACAAAACCTATCACAGGCAGTTAAAGGACAAAAAGGAGATCTAATAATCTTACACTTACTAAACAAATTTAATTTATAGCTAAAAAATCTTTCACAAAGTAAATTCCAGAACTAGATGGCAGTTTCAGTGTTGAATTCTTTCAACTTCAACAATTCAAGTCTTCCAGCAAACAGAAATGGAGTAGCAACTCCTTTCTAAAGATCTTTCTAAATCCAACATTAGTTTGATATCAAACCAGAAAAAGTTATTACAGGATAAACTAAAGAACCAATATCACTTAAAAATTCTTAACAATTTCTTAGCAAATTTAACTTTAACAAATACACAAAAAATAATACCTTTGGTCAAAAGCATTCATTCCTGGAAGGCAAGTTTTAATATTTAGAAATCAGACACAATAATCATTATGTTAACTCACTAACCTTATATGCTTTCAGTAAATGCAGTGTGATACATTTGACAGAACTTAATGTCTACTCATGATAAGTATGTCAGAAGCTAAAAGTAAAAAAATAAAAAAGAAGCTAAGAGTAGCAGACACTGCCTTAGCTTGATAGAGAGCATTGTGGATAATGCCTACAGCTTACCATATAATGGTGGGACATTGAATCCTTCCTCCTAAAATCAGGAGTAAAACAATGATGTTCATAGTTAGGACTTTCACTTCTCATTGTATTAGTGAAATAGCCAATGCAATAGAGTGAGAAAATTCAAACTATTAGACTGGAAAAGAAGAAATAAGACAATTTTTTTTCTGGCAGATGACATGATCATCTCTACACAAAGTACTGCTGAATCTTCAAAAAAAAAAAAGGTTACTATTTTATAAAAGTAATATTAGCAGGATAGCAGAATATGAGTCAATATACATCAAATTGTTGTGGGTTTATTCATATTAGCAATTAAATATAATAACATGCTTATATTTTAATATTCTATTTATAAGGCACTTACCTCAAACTATAAAATAGTAAGTCCGAAAATTAACCAAATGTGTGTAAATCTCATAAAATAAAAATTAGTCAGCACTGGTTAAAAATATTTCTGAAATAATTTGGAATATTCCCTGCACATAAGTATAAAAATCAACATTTTTATGATGTCCATCTTCATACAGTAGATCAATCAATTCAAAAGGATTCCAGTCAAAATTCCAGCAGGGTTTTTTTTCTTTGATTTTTAGTAACAGGTGAGAGAATATTTAATATTTTATGAAAAAGCAAAGGCTCTAGAATAGCCAAAAGTTTAATAAACAACACAATAAAAAAATGAGAGGACTTTTCTTATTCCAAGTTTTACGGGCTTCATTAAACAAGGCAGTGTGATCTGGACAAGAAAATTACAGAGGTACAACTGCATATAAAGGGTTTTAAATGTGTTGTTTTAGTTTTCATTTTTAAATTTTTATGATAGTTTAATTATGGTTTAGAAAAAAACTGAGTGAATAACTTCTCGTGAAAAAAAGTACTGACTCTGCAGACTGCAAATGTTGGGAGGGAGCAGCTAGAAGATTAAATCACCCTATGTCCTTATTGTGAAAAATTGCAAAACATTCCAGTTCCATTTGGTTAGCATGTCTGTGCAGCTTTGAGAATTAGAGCATGTATTAATCAGGGTTCTCTAGAGGAACAGAATCAACAGGATATGTAATTATAAAAAGGGGGACTTATTAGGCTGGCTTACACAACTAAAAGCTGGGTAGTCCACAAGGGCAGTCTGCAGGCTGGAGAGCTGGAATAACCAGTAGCTGAATAACTTCAGATCAATGGTGCTACCATAGTCTAAGACTGAAGGCTTCCAGAAACTCATGGAGAATCACTGGCAGACTTGCTAGGAAGAGTGAAGAAGCGAGAGTCTGATATCCTCAGATGATCGCAGCAGCAATCAAGAATCTGTTCAAGAAGTTGGTGCGGCCAATTTGGAAAGCAGTATGGAGATTTCTTGGAAAGCTGGGAATGGAACCACCATTTGACCCAGCTATTCCCCTTCTCGGTCTATTCCCTAAAGATCTAAAAAGAACATACTACAGGGATACTGCTACATTGATGTTCATAGCAGCACAATTCACAATAGCTAAACTGTGGAAACAACCTAGATGCCCTTCAATAGACGAAAGGATAAAAAAATGTGGCATTTATACACAATGGAGTATTACTCTGCATTAAAAAATGACAAAATCATGGAATTTGCAGGGAAATGGATGGCATTAGAGCAGATTATGCTAAGTGAAGCTAGCCAATCCCTAAAAAACAAATGCCAAATGTCTTCTTTGATATAAGGAGAGCAACTAAGAACAGAGTAGGGAGGAAGAGCATGAGAAGAAGATTAACATTAAACAAGGATGAGAGGTGGGAGGGAAAGGGAGAGAGAAGGGAAATTGCATGGAAATGGAAGGAGACCCTCATGGTTATACAAAAGTACATACAAGAGGAAGTGAGGGGAAAGGGAAAAATAATACAAGGGGGAGAAATGAATTACAGTAGATGGGGTAGAGAGAGAAGATGGGAGGGGAGGGGAGGGGAGGGGAGGGGGGATAGTAGAGGATAGGAAAGGCAGCAGAATACAACAGACACTAGTACGGCAATATGTAAAACAGTGGATGTGTAACCGATGTGATTCTGCAATATGTATACGGGGTAAAAATGGGAGTTCATAACCCACTTGAATCAAAGTGTGAAATATGATATGTCAAGAACTATGTAATGTTTTGAACAACCAACAATAAAAATTAAAAAAAAAAAAGAAGAAGAATGGAACTTGCATCTGCTGCCACTTCCTGGGTCTTCCAACTTTTATTCCACCCACAATATCATCCTATTGGAAGGTGCTGCCCAGGCTTAGGGAGGGTCTCCATTTCAGTAGGCTATCCCACACGCCAATCATTCCCAGAAACACCTTCATTAAGACACTGAAAAGCCCCTTAATCCTCAGCATCTCTTAATCCAATCAAGTTGACAATTCAAATTAACCATAACAGAGCACCTCAGTAAACCCTGCTGCATGATCCCCCTGCTACTCAAAGAAGGGTAGTTTTTAAACAAATGTACCAAGAGCATTCAATTTGAAACAAAACAATATTTCAATAAATAATGGGAACCAAAAGGCAAAATAATGAATCTCAACCTTTATATCATAACATATGCAAGATTTAAGTGGGAATGAACCATTAACTTATGTTTAAGAAGTGAAAATCTAAAAATTTTACAAGAAAATATGGAAGAAATTTTTGACATGATGAATTAGTCAATGTTTCTTAGATAAGAAAGAAAAAAAAGAACATATATACATATGCCACAGTGAATTCCACCTTTATGTATATCTATAAAGCATCACTTGAAAATAAATAAAAAGAAAAAAGATTGGTAGAAAAGAGGAAGAAGAACAGGGGAGGGGGAAAGGAGAGAAAGAGAAGTACTGCAGACCAAAATGGGACAAATTATATCCCATGTGCTGTCATTATGTCAAAATGAACCCATCAATATTATAATTATAATGCACTAAGAAAACACAATAAAATATATAAAATAAAAAGACAAAAAGACTTTATTAGGTTTAAAGACTTTATAATAAAGAGAGTATAAGAATTTATGTTTTATTTGGATGTGTATTTGGGTCTCCTTTTTAATTATTTTGTGGAGGAATGTATTTTTCTATTTTCTCACTTCCACAAATCTTCTCTTCCCTATTAAATATATTCCATTTGCATTCATACTTCAAGTTTCCTGTTATTTCTCTAGATCAGAGCTCAGCAAACATTTTTACTAAGGATCCATAGAGGAACTAGAAGAGACCATACATACTGTCTTTTTGGAGACATAAAGTCTTTTTCAACACTTCTTAACTTTTCCACTATTGCACAAAAATGTCTTGACCAGAGGTAAAAGAAAATCTTACTTAGGAAAACAGCCAGCTGGTCAGAATTGATCAAGAATTATAGTTTGTCAATCCAATTTATTCAACTGTCTTTCCTATTCCTATTCCTTTGCCTTTCCCTTCATCCCTTTTTGTTTACTCCACTGAACTTCGAATCATCCCCCCACCACCTTATTGTGGGTTAGCTTCCACATATCAGAGAAAACATTCACCCTTCGGTTTTTTGGGATTGGCTTCTTTCATTTGGCATGATAGTTTCCAGATCCACCCATTTACAAGGAAATGCCATAAAGTCATTTTATGGCTGAGCCATACTCAGTTGTTTATGTGCATCACATTTTCTTTATCTATTCATCTATTGAGGGGCATTAAGGTTAGTTACATAGCTTAGCTATTGTGAATTTTGCTGCTATGAAAATTGATGTAGCTGCGTCACTGTGGTATGCTGATTTTAAATCTTTGGATATACACCGAGGAATGGGATAACTGTGTCAAATGGTGGTTTTATTTCTAGTTTTTTTGAGGAATTGCCATACTGCAGTTTTCAGAGTGGTTGTATCAGTTTGCAGTCACACCAGCAATGGAAAAACATACCCTTTTCCTTACATCTTTGCCAATATCTATTATTATTTGTATTCTTGATAGCAGTCATTCTGATTGGAGTGAGATAAAATCTCAGGGTAGTTTTAATTTGCATTTCTCTAATTTCTAGAGATGTTGAACATATTTTTAATATATTTATTTAACTTTTATGTTTCTTTTGAGAAGTGTCTGTTAGGTTCTTTTGTTCATATATGTTGATTGTTTTTGTTTGTTTGTTTGTTTTGTTCATTTTAGGGTTTTTTGGTGTTGTTTTTGGAGTTCTTCCTATATCCTAGATAATAACATCCTATTTGAAGAAACAATGAAGAGAGCAATCTTCTTGAAAGAGTATGTAAATGCAGGAGAGCCCAGGTCAATGGATGACCTTATCATTGACTCTTGCTTTTCTTTCCTAAGATTATTGCATTACAGAAAAAATAAAGGACAATAACACTAGTAGATTTTCTTTTCTTTTCTTTCTTTTTGTTTTTGGTTTATTGTGCTAACATTTCAGATTCAGTGTTAATCTCTTCTGCCACTGGTTTACAGCCTGAAATTTCTGCTAATAACTACTTTTTCCAGGATAAATTCTCCCCTTCTTTACCTTACAGATTGAAATAAGGGTTATACAGAAAACAAATTACAATTTGATATTTTGGAACAGTACATTGAGATAACAGTACTCAAATTGTAAATGAGACAATAATAGAGTGTTGATTTTTAAAATGTAAATAAGATGATATATTTCGGTAGAGTCGAGTTATATATAGCTTTATGTGGAGTAGCAACACAATAAAAATAATCGGAGGTCATGTTTTTTTCTAATTAAGATTTGTGACATCTTTATTACTTGCAATTTGGAACACTTCAATCTCAGATTTATAAGGATGATGAGAAGACATAACTAGCCTCTACAGGAAAAAAAAAAAAGTTAATGAAACAATATATATGGGATAGAAGAAACCAGAGGTAAATTAAATTGTATTCAGGTGCATTGTGGTGGGGAGGAAATTGCCCTCTATTTTCGCTAAGGAGAGAACTGAAGAAAATTAGCTTCAACTGTAATAGAAGCAATTTAGTCTAGGCATTGCAAAAAAAAAAACCCTTTTCTTCAGCATTAGGGTTGCAAAAGAAAGTGTTGCCATGGGAGTCTTTGGCATTTCATTTTCTCAAATATGTGTGTTTTCAAGGAACGGGTAAACAGATAATAATTTGAGTGTATTACTGGGATATAACTTTTCCCTAAAGTACAGAGAATGTAACAGAGAAACAGTAGTGATTCTTTCACTCCTTTAATTTTCTGTTCACTTAAAGATATAAGCATTTTTCTCAAATGAAAGGAACAAGGAGGTTTGCTAGAAGGGGAGAGACCCTGGCCACAACTAGTGGACCAATTTCTTGGTCAAGTGTGGATACATGGCAGTCTCCACACTTTTAGGAGCTCTGCATGTCAAGTATCATAAAGCAGGACAAAATCAAATTCAGAAAGTCAGATTAAATAGAGAACATGTTTCTGTATGATCTTTTAAAATATGTACATAATTAAAATGGGTTAAAAACAAGATTTTTCATTATTTTCAAAAGAAAACTGTGCCTACAATTTTGCATTTGATTTAAAAATGGCTATTATAACTTTCATCTCTTATATTTTCCTTTAATAATAAATAGTGAGGGTCACTAAAAAATACTCTAGTTTCTCCATGTTTTCTTCTTTTTTTACCTTGAAAGAATGCATAGTTTCTTTTTAACTCTCAGAAGGGCTTTAGTAGATAACATAGGATTCAGTTTCTAATTTTTATTCAAATATTTAGTGAGCACTTCCATTGATTAGTTATTTTATATTCCTTTATATGATCATTCATTTTATACAAATATTATTAATTACGTTATATTCCTTTATATGATCAATTACTTTTCTACAAATATTATGATGAGAATAACTGTTAGTTTTCTCTTGCTATATTAAAATATGTGAGACTGAGTAGTTTATTAAAACAAATGAGAGTGTTATTTTGCCTCATGATTCTGGAAGCCCAAGAGCAGGGTTCTGGCATGTGCTTGGCCTCTGATGATGTGCTCAGCCTTAGACTGTTCCATTCATGACCAAAAGGTGAAAGGGCAAGTGGCACATGGAAAGAGAGGAGATAACACGGGTGGATGCTTTATAACAACCCACTTTCCTGATAACTACCTCATGCCTGCAAGAGTGAGAGTTTACTCACTCCCACTAAATGATATTAACCTATGTGTGAGCCCTCCGTACGATGATGGAAACATCTTCTGCTGACCCGCCCTCCCAACACTGCCACTTTGAAGAATTAAGCTTCAACCTCAGTTCTGCAGGGGAAGAAACTTATTCAAAATACAGCAGGACTAACTTTATTAAGTTAACATGACTGGCTAAGTTAACACTATTAACAGTGAGTGCCACACGGGTGCCTTCTGTAGTGACTCTGAGTGGCTGTGAAGGTGGGTGGCATATCAGACTACAGGGTGTGTTGACAACCCTGTGTAACTCAGCTGGATGTATTCTGGTTCACCTGCTCTCCTCTCATCCTGCCCTATAAGGTTACTCTAGTGTCTTGGTTGAGATTGTACTTCACAACCTGTACCTAGTGAAAGTATAAAATCAGTGAAAGCCCATGCTCTATACCTTCTGACTTTCATTCACTCAGCAAATAACTGCAGTTAATTTGTCCCCATCACAAAAATTTCCATTGACAAAGGATTTCCTCTTACCATTCTGTGGCCTTGTTGCATTCCTTTATGATACCTCCCCCCCCCCCAATTTAAAATATGTAAAATTTTTATATGGATATTCACTACTTAACCCATTGTATTTTAGTTTCAATCCTCATCTAGATCATGTGCCAGTTCTTCACAGGATTGACCCCTTCCAAATGGCATGGTTTGCACCTAGACTACAGTCTTACTTTCAGCTCATACATTTTTACAGGATCCTCTACTGTCTGCATGCTCACCCAATAGTAATGCACCCTTTTACTTTGAATGCTCTTCCTCAACAACTTGAGATGTTCCTGTATCTCCAGTTGCCATATGTGGTTGATGATTTTCAAATCTGTATAATCCAATCATAAATATTTCTGACTTCCCAGGTCACAAAAACGATTGCCTATCTCACAACTTCATCTGTGTAGAATACGGGTTCCTATAAAACAAATAAATTCACCACATTTTCCTGTAAAGCTTCTTTACCTTCTGCCTTCCCTCTTTGGTTAAGAGATTTACCAGCAAATCTTGGAGTAAACCCAATATCTGAGAATTATTCTCTGAGCTCACACTCATTAGTCACATCCGGATGGTACCAGTCACCAAGCAGTATTTTAACTCCCGAATGTCTCTTGCCGAGTTAAAGAAAGCTGGTATTATTAGGGGAGAGGGAGAAGGGGCCTAATTAGGGAACAGATCTATTTCCACTTTAGACTAATCTTTTGAAACATAGTGGCTTGTATGTAATCCAAATGACATTTATGCTTCCCAGAAAGAAAAAGTCATAATCAAAATCTAAATAATTTTCTATAATTTATAGACTTTTTTTTTTTTAACTGTGGTGGAGTTCACAAAAAAAGCATCAAAAAAAAAAAAATAGCGTAGGTTTCCAAATTACTCTTTGCACTGTTCATGTCTTTGTAAATAAAATTCTAAATCTATTGTAAAGCCATTGATGTTGGAATTGGCTGATTCTGCACTTGGTGATAATTCTATAGAGGGTAATGCTAGATCTCTGTATGGAGGGACTTCTCCAGGGTATCTTGGGACATTCAGTACTGCAATGCTTTATATTTGGAGAAAGACTGGTGCTGGTATACTTGTCACATACAAGTCTGAAAACTAACTCCGTCTTAAAATGTTTCCTACTGTCAACAATAGATTTATTCATTCTCTCTGATGGAGACTCCTCCTCACTACCCAGGGACAGACATTTTTGTACATATAATTGACATTAAGTGTTAAGAGAGAACTGACAAAATTACCTCTGTCTAGTATTATCATTGTTGTTTTTGTTGCAACTATGATTATTTTTTTACAACATTATCTATGGTTTAATTAATTTTTTTTAATTGGTTGTTCAAAACATTACAAAACTCATGATATATCATCTTTCATACATTTGACTCAATTGGGTTATGAACTCCCATTTTTACCCCAGATACAAATTGCAGAATCACATCGGTTACACACTCATATTTTTACATAATGGCATATTGGAGACTGTTGTATTCTGCTACTTTTCCTATCCCCTACTATCCCCCCTCCCCTCCCCTCCCATCTTCGCTCTCTACCTCATCTGCTGTTGTTCAACTCTCTCCCTTGTTTCCCCCCCTTTCCCCTCACAACCTCTTATATGTAATTTTGTGTAACATTGAGGGTCTCCTACCATTTCCATATGCTTTCCCTTCTCTCTCACTTTCTCTCCCCCCTCTCATCTTTGTTTAATGTTAATCTATGATTATTTTTAAAAATATGTAATGTGTAGGGCTTTGGGGTTGCTTATTTTTTTACTGGGATCCTAATTAGAATAAGACATATTCCCCGTATGTTTAATATGTCAAAATACACTCTAGTGTCATGTATATCTAAAAAGAACAATAAATAAATAAATAAATAAATAAATAAATAAATAAATAAATAAATAAATAAGAATGTGTAATATGTAGTTTTAAAGAAATTTCACAAGAGTTAGAATCTTGTTTGCAACAAAAATATGAAAGTTTCTGATGTCTTTTGTTAAATAATTATTCTTTGCTCTTCCACTATCAGTACTGTCACCTTAACATGAAATCTAAAATACTTAAGGACAGAAAAAGCACCTTCACGTCACCATGTAGGAGTCATAACTGCTTATTTTCCATCAGAATCTCTAATGAAAGACACATATGATAAATAAAGTTTTTATAACCATTCTTCTTCTTCTATTCTGTTTTCCCTTCCCAAAGGTGAACTCCACTATGGATTCAATACATGTTCTTTTCTTTTCCCATGTGGTACTGTCAAGTGTCTAGGGCCTTCCTAGTTCCTGGAGTCACCAGGGTTAGAGGACCCAAAATTTACATCTGTGAAAGCATCTCATATCCTGGGCACATGGACCACAACTTCTCAGGACATAATTTGTTCTTTTGCTTTTAATTCCCTAATCTGCTGTCTACCTACACGTCCTTGGTTGGTGTAGAAGCAGAACAAATCTATTCTTGTTCACATTCATTCTGAAATGTATCCTTCTGGAGCCTCAGAATAGGGTATCAGAGTTTCCTGGATTACATTCCTCACTGAGCAGGCTCAGAGCCTTCTTTTGTCCCTGGGCCCTGGGATTTGCCTCAAACAAGCCTTTGGCAAATGTCCTCAAGGAAAATAAGCCTGAGTGCTCTGCTGCCCTGTGGTCTTTACCATCTGTAGGCTGACATCTGGAGACTGCCTCCATATTTTATTTTATTGTTTTCAGTGGCACGATTGGTACCAATTACCTGTACTGCTTTTGCCAGAAAAGATGTACAATTTTACCTCACTGCAACATGTCCTAAATGTTATTAGCAGTAAGTTATTAATGAAGTGTGGTTATGGAAAAATCCAAACCTTTTGAGTTGATTTATAATGCGTGCACATTGTACTGTTTTTGTGTTTGAGGAGGATTGTTTTTAATTCTGCTTCAAATGTTTGGTATAGTTCAACTGTAAAAGCTTCTGCAGTTGGAATTGTCTTTCTTGGGAGGTTTTTGATTTTGATTACTGATTCAATACTTTTATATCTTATAAGACTGTTCATATTTTCTATTTCTTTATCCTTTATTCCTGATATCTTGCCTATTTCTAGATATTTGTGCACTTTACTTGGCTTGCCTAATTTTTATTGAAATACAATTATTTGTAGTATTCTTTTATATTCAATTGCAATGCTTCTAATATCATTTCTGATTCTATAGTTTAATAGTTTTTCTTTTTTTCCTGCTCATCAGTTACAACTAAAGGTTTATCATTTTTGTTGATCTTTTGATTTTATTATTTTCCCTATTATTTTTTCCATTCTTCATTTTATTTACTTCCAATATAATGTTAATTATTATACCTATACTAGCTTTATTTTAATTTGTTCTTGTCTTTTCTAGTGCCTTGAAGTTTTGAGTTATTGATTTCAAATTGTCCTTTCTGAATTTTTGCAAAAAGCAATAAATTTTTCTCTTAAGCACTGCTTCCCAACATTCTATAATTATTTTCATAGTGTGTTTTCATTGTTATTCTGCTAAATATTTTCTAATTTCCCTTTCAATTTCTTCTTTGACTTTTTTTTTTTTAAAATGAGAGTTTGTTTAATTTCACATACTTGTGAATTTTCCTATTTTCTTTTTTGCTTTTGTTTCCCAGTTTTATTTTACGGAAGTCAGAGAAGATACACGTATGATTGACATTTTCATATTACAATACCTTGAGACATGATACATAGCAGAAAATATTCCATGTGCTATTGAGAATAATGTACATTCCACTACCAGTGAGTGAAATAGTCTGTGTATGTCTGTCAGGCAACTTGGTTTATGGTGTTGTACAAGTCCTCCATTTCCTTGTCAATATTCTGACTTTTCTAATCATTTTTCAAAGTGTGCTAATGAGTTCTCCCAATAATTATAGAAGAGCATTTCTCCATTCAATTTCTGTCAATTTTTGCTTGATGTATTTTAGGACCACATTTTAGTTGCATATACATTTATAGTTGTTATATTTTATTATGAATTAATAATTTGTCAGTACATAATATTGTGTGATGTAACAATTTCTGATGTAAATTTTAGTTTTTAAAATATTAGTGTTTTGATTTGGATATTAAGTGTCCTCCAAAGACCCATGTTTTTGTTGCCAGTGGCACTATTGGGATCTTGGTGAACCTTTGAGAGGTGTGTCCTTATGGAAGAAAATTAAGCCATTGGACACATTTTTGTTTCCTGGTCACTATGTGGTTTGAAACTTTGCTCTACCTTGTGTTCCTCACAATGATGTTCAACAGGCAGCCCCTAAGATGGTGACATGTGAAGTTGTGAAAGTGAAGTCAAAACTGCAATGGAGATCTGAGGAAGAAAGAGATGTAAGGGATATGGAATGCCTATCTAAGGGAAGCTGTAGACAGCGAGCCAGTCTGAGAAATATCCAAGATGGCTGCAGCCAGAAAGCCCAAAGGAGGAGAGCTATCGAATCCCTTTGTAGTTCACTTCACGCTACAGTGTTTACCAGTGCCAGACATGTATCCACAGGAATTAGTATTTCTCTTGCTGGGTTTTGGTCTTGCTTCGGTCTAATTCTTCTTTGCTATTTTCACATTTTTCCTTTTTGAAATGCAAATGTACTCATGCTCTTATATCTTAGAGGTGCATAACTACTATTTCTTCTCTTCTTCTTCTTCTTCTTCAAAATATATATATAGGTATCAGGGTGATGTTGGCCTCATAGAATGAATTTGGAAGTTCTCCCTCCTTTTCTATTTCCTGAAGTAGCTTGAAAAGTATTGGTATTAGTTCTTCTTTAAAGGTTTTGTAAAATTCTGCTGTATACCCATCTGGACCTGGGCTTTTCTTAGTTGGTAGTCTTTTTATGGTTTCTTCTATTTCCTCAATTGATATTGGTCTGTTTAGGTTTTCTATATCCTCCTGACTCAATCTGGGCAGATCATATGACTTAAGAAATTTATCTATGCCTTCACTATCTTCTAATTTGTTGGAGTATAAGGATTCAAAATAGTTTTTGATTATCTTCTGTATTTCTGAAGTGTCTGTTGTGATATTGCCTTTTTCATCCCGTATGCTAGTAATTTGAGTTCTCTCTCTTCTTCTCTTCGCTAGCATCGCTAAGGGTCTGTCGATTTTGTTTATTTTTTCAAAGAACCAACTTTTAGTTTTGTCAATTTTTTCAATTGTTTCTTTTGTTTCGATTTCATTAATTTCAGCTCTGATTTTAATTATTTCTTGCCTTCTACTTCTTTTGCTGTTGTTTTGCTCTTCTTTTTCAAGGATTTTGAGATGAAGTATGAGATCATTTATTTGTTGTTTTTTTCTTTTTTTAAGGAATGAACTCCAAGCAATGAATTTTCCTCTTAGAACTGCTTTCAATGTGTCCCATAGATTCCGATATGTTGTGTCTGTGTTTTCATTTATCTCTAAGAATTTTTTGATTTCCTTCTTGATGTCTTCTATAACCCATTGATCATTCAGTAACCTATTGTTCATTCTCCAAGTGATGTATGCTTTTTCCTTCCTTCTTTTATCGTTGATTTTCAGTTTCATTCCATTATGATCAGATAAGATGCATGGTATTATCTCTACTCCTTTATATTGTCTAAGAGTTGCCCTGTGACATAATATATGATCTATTTTTGAGAAGGATCCATGTGCTGCTGAGAAAAAAGTGTAACTGCTTGATGTTGGGTGGTATATTCTATATATGTCAATTAGGTCTAGGTTATTAATAGTGTTATTGAGTTCTATAGTTTCCTTATTCAACTTTTGTTTGGAAGATCTGTCCAGTGGCGAGAGAGGTGTGTTGAAGTCTCCCATGATTATGGTATGGTGGTCTATTAGACTCTTGAACTTGAGAAGAGTTTGTTTGACGAACATAGCTGCACCATTGTTTGGGGCATAAATATTTATGATTGTTATGTCTTGTTGGTGTATGGTTCCCTTAAGCAGTATGTAGTGTCCCTCTTTATCTCTTTTGATTAACTTTGGCTTGAAATCTATTTTATTTGATATGAGTATGGACACTCCTGCTTGTTTCCGAAGTCCATATGAGTGATATGATTTTTCCCAACCTTTCACCTTCAGCCTATGTATGTCCTTTCCTATCAAATGCGTCTCCTGTAGGCAGCATATTGTTGGGTCTTGTTTTGTGATCCATTCTACTAGCCTGTGTCTCTTAATTGGTGAGTTTAAGCCATTAACATTTAGGGTTATTATTGAGATATGGGTTGTTCTTCCAGCCATATTTGTTTATTTCTGTTACTAAACATGGTTTGTTTTCCTCTTTGATTATCCCCCCCCTTTACTGTCCTACCTCCCACTGTTGGTTTTCATTGTTATTTTCCATTTCCTCTTCCTGTAATGCTTTGGCGAGGATGTTTTGAAGAGATGGTTTTCTAGCTGCGAATTCTTTAAACTTTTGTTTATCGTGGAAGGTTTTAATTTCATCCTCCATCCTGAAGCTTAATTTCGCTGGATACACAATTCTTGGTTGGAACCCATTTTCTTTCAGTGTTTGAAATATGTTATTCCAGGATCTTCTAGCTTTCAGAGTCTGTGTTGACAGATCAGCTGTTATCCTGATTGGCTTACCCCTAAATGTAATCTGCTTCCTTTCTCTTGTAGCTTTTAAAATTCTCTCCTTATTCTGTATGTTGGGCATCTTCATTATAATGTGTCTAGGTGTGGATCTCTTATGATTTTGCACATTCGGCGTCCTGTAGGCTTCTAGGATTTGGGATTCTGTCTCATTCTTCAAGTCTGGGAAGTTTTCTTGTATTATTTCATTGAATAGACTTCTCATTCCTTTGGTTTGGAGCTCTGTACCTTCCTGTATCCCAATGACTCTTAAGTTTGGTCTCTTAATGTTATCCCATATTTCTTGGATGTTCTGCTCATGGTTTCTTAACAGTCTTGCTGAGCTGTCTATGTTCTTTTCCAGTTGAAATACTTTGTCTTCATTGTCTGATGTTCTATCTTCTAAGTGTTCTACTCTGAAGACACTTCAAAGAAAGAAAACTACAGACCAATATCTCTAATGAACCTAGATGCAAAAATCCTCAATAAAATTCTGGCGACTCGGATACAAAAACATATCAAAAAAATTGTACACCATGATCAAGTAGGATTCATCCCTGGGATGCAAGGCTGGTTCAATATACGGAAATCAATAAATGTTATTCACCACATCAATAGACTTAAAAATAAGAACCATATGATCATCTCGATAGATGCGGAAAAAGCATTTGACAAAGTACAGCATCCCTTTATGTTCAAAACTCTAGAAAAACTAGGGATAACAGGAACATACCTCAATATTGTAAAAGCAATCTATGCTAAGCCTCAGGCTAGCATCATTCTGAATGGAGAAAAACTGAAGGCATTCCCTCTAAAATCTGGAACTAGACAGGGATGCCCTCTCTCTCCACTTCTGTTCAACATAGTTCTCGAAACACTGGCCAGAGCAATTAGACAGACGAAAGAAATTAAAGGCATAAAAATAGGAAAAGAAGAACTTAAATTATCACTATTTGCAGATGATATGATTCTATACCTAGCAGACCCAAAAGGCTCTACAAAGAAACTATTAGAGCTAATAAATGAATTCAGCAAAGTGGCAGGATATAAAATCAACACGCATAAATCAAAGGCATTCCTGTATATCAGCGACAAATCCTCTGAAATGGAAATGAGGACAACCACTCCATTCACAATATCTTCAAAAAAAATAAAATACTTGGGAATCAACCTAACAAAAGAGGTGAAAGACTTATACAATGAAAACTACAGAACCCTAAAGAGAGAAATAGAAGAAGATCTTAGAAGATGGAAAAATATACCCTGTTCATGGATAGGCAGAACTAACATCATCAAAATGGCGATATTACCAAAAGTTCTCTATAGGTTTAATGCAATGCCAATCAAAATCCCAACGGCATTTCTTGTAGAAATAGAGAAAGCAATCATGAAATTCATATGGAAAAATAAAAGACCCAGAATAGCAAAAACAATGCTAAGCAGGAAGTGTGAATCAGGCGGTATAGCGATACCAGACTTCAAACTATACTACAGAGCAATAGTAACAAAAACAGCATGGTACTGGTACCAAAACAGGCGGGTGGACCAATGGTACAGAATAGAGGACACAGAAACCAATCCACAAAACTACAACTATCTTATATTTGATAAAGGGGCTAAAAGCATGCAATGGAGGAAGGATAGCATCTTCAACAAATGGTGCTGGGAAAACTGGAAATCTATATGCAACAAAATGAAACTGAATCCCTTTCTCTCGCCATGCACAAAAGTGAATTCAAAATGGATCAAGGAGCTTGATATCAAATCAGAGACGCGCCGTCTGATAGAAGAAAAAGTTGGCTACGATCTACAGTCGGTGGGGTCGGGCTCCAAATTCCTCAATAGGACACCCATAGCACAAAAGTTAATAACTGGAATCAACAAATGGGACTTACTCAAACTAAAAAGTTTTTTCTCAGCAAAAGAAACAATAAGTGAGGTAAATAGGGAGCCTACACCCTGGGAACAAATCTTTACTCCTCACACTTCAGATAGAGCCCTAATATCCAGAGTATACAAAGAACTCAAAAAATTAGACAATAAGAAAACAAACAACCCAATCAAGAAATGGGCCAAGGACCTGAACAGACACTTCTCAGAGGAGGACATACAGTCAATCAACAAGTACATGAAAAAATGCTCAACATCTCTAGCTGTCAGAGAAATGCAAATCAAAACCACCCTAAGATACCATCTCACTCCAGTAAGATTGGCAGCCATTAGGAAGTCAAACAACAACAAGTGCTGGCGAGGATGTGGGGAAAAGGGTACACTTGTACATTGCTGGTGGGACTGCAGATTGGTGCAGCCAATTTGGAAAGCAGTATGGAGATTTCTTGGAAAGCTGGGAATGGAGCCACCATTTGACCCAGCTATTCCCCTTCTTGGTCTATTCCCTAAAGACCTAAAAAGAGCATGCTACAGGGACACTGCTACATCGATGTTCATAGCAGCACAGTTCACAATAGCAAGACTGTGGAACCAACCTAGATGCCCTTCAATAGACGAATGGATTAAAAAAATGTGGCATTTATACACAATGGAGTATTACTCTGCATTAAAAAATGACAAAATCATAGAATTTACAGGGAAATGGATGGCATTAGAGCAGATTATGCTAAGTGAAGCTAGCCAATCCCTAAAAAACAAATGCCAAATATCTTCTTTGATATAAGGAGAGTAACTAAGAACAGTGTAGGGACGAAGAGCAGGAGAAGAAGATTAACATTAAACAGGGATGAGAGGTGGGAGGGAAAGGGAGAGAGAAGGAAAATTGCATGGTAATGAAAGGAGACCCTCAGGGTTATACAGTGGAGGAGGTAGAGAGAGAGGAGGGGAGGGGAGGGGAGAGGTGGGGAGGGGGGAGGGTGGAGGATGGGAAAGGCAGCGGAGCACAACAGACACTAGTATGGCAATTTGTAAATCAATGGATGTGTAACTGATGTGATTCTGCAATCTGTGTATGGGGTGAAGGTGGGAGTTCATAACCCATGTGAATCAAAGTGTGGAATATGATATGTCAAGAAATTTGTAATGTTTTGAACAACCCACAATAAAAAATTAAAAAAAAAAATATATATATATATATAATTTTATTTTTTTTACAAGGGGTCACAGCTAAGAGTTTGACTTGAGTCTCAGAGGAGATTTTGGAAACTCTTAGAAATTGATTGAATTTATTCTGCAATATGAGACTGACATCAGCCTTTGAGGGTCAGGGGTGGAGTCCCCCAAAGCCTAATTTGCTAAAGTCTCTGTCACTAACCTGTAGCACTATTGGGAGCTGGTAGAACCTTTAGGAGATGGGGACTTGTTGGATGAAATTAGGTTATTGGAGGTGTGTCCTTGAAGGGGATTGGGATCCTGATCTATCTTTCTCTCTCTCTCTCTCTCTCTCTCTCTCTCTCTCTCTCTCTCTCTCTCCTTCCTGGCTGCATGAGGTGAGAAACTTTGGTAGACCACTCTCCCCACTATGATGTTCTGCCTCACACTGTTCAAAGAACAATGGAGCCAAATAACCATCTACAGAAACTTCTGAAATCATGAGCCAAACAAATCATTCCTCTTTTTAAGTTAATTTTCTCACAGGTTTTATCATAGTGATGGCATTTTGACTGATATAATTAGTATAATCACGCCTGGTCTCTTAAATCATTGATGGTGGGAAACATTTTTCCATCCTTTCATTTCCAACTGTTTTGTGTCTTTGAATCTAAAGTGAGTATGTTGCAGATTGCATGTAGTCAGGTCTTTTTCTTTCTTTCTTTCTTTTTTAATTTTTTTTAGTTGTTGATAGACCTTTTTTTAATTTTATTTATTTGTATGTGGTGCTGAGAATCAAACCCAGTGCCTCACATGTGCCAAGTAAGTGCACTACTGCTGAGCCACAGCCCCAGCCACAGCCCAGGTTTTTTTCTTTTAACATTTATTGCCATTCTAGTTTTTAATTGAGAGTTTAGTTCCTTTACATGTGAAGTAAGTAGTAATGAGGAAGGATTTCTGTCATTTTGTTATATATTTTCTATATGGCATATTTTTGTTCTTCATTTCCTCCATACTCTTTCTTTTGTTCATTAATATTACATTATTTGATCCTTTTATTTCCTTTTCTGTATGTTTTTAAGTTATATTCTTAATGGGTTATTGTTAGGAAGACAATTTACATCTCAACTTAGAAAAATGTCTAAATTAATACAAACTACCTTCAATACAAAAGAGTTTTTAATAGCTCTCTTCATCTTTTCCTATATTGTGGCCACAAGTTACATCTTTACACATTTGTAACAATTAACAAAGATTTATGATTATTGTTCTATTTACTGCCATTTAAATCAAGTTAGAAAACAGGAGTTATAAACCAGAAGTACATTAATACAAGCTCTTGTATTTACCTATGTAGTGACCCTTAGGAATTTTTTAAAAATTTCTTAATATGGCTTCATAAAGTTTTCTGCCTAGTGTCTTCTCACTTTGGTTATCTTTGGATTTCCTTGGTTTCTGATAAGAAATTGGCAGCTAATCCCATTAAGGAATACACTCAGGATACATATCACTTCCCTATTGCTTCAAGGTTCTCTCTGTCTTTGTTTTTGAATATATTTCTCACTTGTAGATCCATATATTGGGAAGTTTGTGTCATTATTTCTTCAATTTTCTTTTCAGCTGCTTTATCTTTATTATTTTATGGAACTTCCTTTATTTGCATGTTGGTTTATTCAGTGATCTCCTACACATCTTTTAAAAGCTATTTTTTTTCCATTCTACTCAATTGATTTAGTACAAAGTTTAATAAACCTTCTTTTTTATTGGTTCTTTTTAGCTATACGTAACATTAGGATTCATTTTAACATAATTATAAAAGCATGGAATAACATTTGCTCTAATTCAGACTCCAGTATTTCCCCTTTTCCTCCCCTCTTTCCTCCCCCCATTCTCTTCCGTCTAATCTGCTGATCTTTCTGCTATTTACTTATAGGTGTTTTTTTTTTTTTTTTTAATTAGCGTCTTGTGGGTATAATGGTGAGACTCACTGTGGTATATTCTGATACGGTCACAGGAAAATTAGGTCAGATCCATTCCACTCTCCTCTTATTACTTCTCCTTCCTTCTCAGTCCCTTTCTTTTGCTCCACTGTCTTTCTTCTCTTTCAATGGAATTTCACTCTGCTCACCTTTTTTTCTTTCTCTGCCCCTCTCCTTTTTATGGAATAGCTTCTGCATATCAGAGAAAACTTTGACCTTTAAATTTTTGGATCTGGGTTTTTTCACTTACCATGATAATCTCCAGTTCCATCCATTTACCACAAAATTCTGTAATTTCAGTCTTCTTTGTGACTAATACTTCATTGTGTATACAAATCACATTTTCTTTATCCATTCATCTGTTGAAGGATACGTAGGTTGGTTCCATAGCTTAGCTATTGTGAATTGTGCTGCTACAAACATTGATGTGCCTGTATCCCTAAAGTATGCTCACTTTATATTTTTTTGATATATATCAAGGAAAGAGATGGCTGGATTATCATATGATGGTTCCATTCTTAGTTTTTTGAGTATTCTCCATACTGCTTTTCAGAGTGGTTTTACCGATTTGTAGTCCCACCAACAATTTAAGTGTGTACCTTTCCTCCCACAACATTGCCAACACCTATGATTACTACTCTTGATAATTGCCATTTGCACTGAGATGAAATCTCAATGTAGTTTTGGTTTCTATTTCTCTGATTGCTAGAGATATTGAACATTTTTCAAATATTTATTTATCATTTGTATTTACTCTTTTGATAAGTGTCTGTTTAGTTATTTTGCCTATTTATTTATTGGGTTTTTTTATGTCAAGTTTTTTTTTGGGGGGGGGGTGCTGGGGATTGAACCCAGGGCCTTGTGCATGCGAGGCAAGTACTCTGCCAACTGAGCTACATCCACAGCATATGTCAAGTTTTTATATTCTGGATATTAATCCTGTATCAGAAGTGTAGCTAGCAAAGATTTTTCTCCTATTCTGTAGGTTCTCTCTCTCTCTCTTTTTAAAAGAATAGAGAGAGAGATTTTTTTTAATATTTATTTTTCAGTTTTTCGGTGGACACAACATCTTCATTTTATTTTTATGTGGTGCTGAGGATTGAACCCACCGCCCTGCACATGCCAGGCGAGCGCGTTACCGCTTGAGCCACATCGCCAGCCCTGTAAGTTCTCTTTTCACATTTGTAATTCTTTGCTGTGCAGAAGCTTTTTAATTTGATGCCATCTCACTTATTTATTCTGGGTTTTATTTCTTGAACTTTAGGTATTTTGTTAAGGATTTTGGTTCCTATGCCAACATGTTAGAGTGTTGGACCTATATTTTCTTTTGACAGTTGCAGAATGTATGGTCTAATTCCTAGGTCTTTGATCCTATTTACCTCATCAAAGACAGATTTATTTATTTGTTTTTGTCATACTATGACTTGAACCCAGGGCCTTACACGTGCTTGGTTAATGACCTGTGCTACATCCCCAGCCCTTCTCAGACAAATTTTTATTAATTTATTCTTTTAATCTAAATGGGCTATACGCTCTTTGTAGTTGCTTTACACATCTCATATTTTTTGTAGAAAAGTGGACATTTTCACTATTATAATGTGATAAATACTGAAACTGAATTATTCCTCCTTCTTATATTTCATTCTCTTTTTTTGTCTCATAGCTGTATGTTTTATTTTGAATAAGATTTTTAAAACATCTAAAACCACATAAAACAAAACAAAAAAGAAAGAAAAAATGAAAGAAAGGATGAAAGGAAGGAAGGTGAAAAGAAAAGAAGTAAAAGAATCTTCCAGTGTTTGATTACCTCTGTTAGCCAGTAGCCAGTATACCCCATTCTTCCCTAGCTACATTTTTGTTGAGGGCTGGTGATTGGGCTCAGGGCCTTGTGCATGGTGGGCAACACTATACCACTGAGCCATATCCCTAATCTCTTGAGCCTACATTTTCTGTTTGCATTGGAGATCAATTGGAGGTGAAAGTTTAGGGCCTTCTCAGTTCTCTTCTGAGCATGATTTTCCCCCTAAGTATGTATATAACTTTCTAGATATTTCAATATGTGCACACAGACACTTTTTGAAGCCTTTATTTCCCAACGTAACTCTACTTATTTTTTCTTTAAATTGTCTTGGTGTTGTAGGGACAAACAAGGCAAGGCACCGAAGATAGCAGGAAACAGTTTTATTTGGCTGCACCCAGGTTCAGGGGGCACAGCTTTTGCTGTAATCAATTAATCCCCTGAACCCCGAGTTCAGGGAGTTTCAGAGTTTTATACCTAGCATGTAAGGGGAGGGGCTTGGAAATTCACAGTCTGAAGAAGTTCACATAGAAGCAGCTTTTTCTTTCACTGTTTTGGGCAAGTTAATCCATCAAGGACAACACCTGAGAAGGAGAGAGCTTCTTCTCCCCTTTCTTTCCTCCCCCTGCCAGCTGTTACCATGGAGCCCAGTGGGTAACTTATCTTAAAAATGTAGACATCTCCATGAAGCCCAGCTCAAGGCCAGAGGCCTTGTTTGCACATTTCTTCAAAGTTCTATACTGGAAAAACTAGTAAGGTATGTCCAGCACCTGGAGTGCTGGTATCTTCTCGGCCAGTGGCCAAGTAAACAGGGAGACATGAAAATAGGAAGTTTATCTACAATGGACTCTTTTTCTGACAGTCCTAAAATCAGCCATGGTGAAGAGGGCTTTTCTGTGGAGAAAGGGGGTGCCACTTCATTGGTATATCTACAATTTGAGCCAACTTCAATGTTTTGTCCCGGGCTGTAGCAACTTATTAATTTTCTGTATAATGGTACCCACAAATGCCATCCTATCATACCCTGTATACCCTGCCAGAATTTGAATTAAGCTAAATAAAAGAAAGTGCCATATGTCAGTCAATCAGGGGACCCCAAGACAGGATAAAAATAGGCAAACAATTTCTTGAAAACAAAATCCAGTCTTCTTCTTTCATAATCAGATACTTATACAGCAAACATGGGCTACCATAGTCAAAAGCATTGCCTTGCCAGAGAACTGGGATAAAGCAAGACTAAGTTAAAATGTTGCAAAGCCTTCTATCATGTTCAGTCACCTTTTTCTTGAGCAAGCATTCACTTAGTTGTTATAAAACTTTGACTATTTTTCAGAATTGAGACAAAGATGATACTGACAAATTATTCTTTGTCTTTCATTTTTATTCTCAGTGTTTCCATAGAGAGACAAGTTCTGGTACCTCCATACTCTGCCATTTTTACTAAAATGGCTTTTCTTGCATGGTTCCTACCATTAATGGAATAC
Source organism: Marmota flaviventris (assembly GCF_047511675.1). Classification (NCBI taxonomy): domain Eukaryota; kingdom Metazoa; phylum Chordata; class Mammalia; order Rodentia; family Sciuridae; genus Marmota; species Marmota flaviventris. The sequence goes on from NC_092512.1 coordinate 79,476,916, forward strand.
TAAATTTGTAAATAAATACAACGTTAGCTTTTATGTCAAACATATGTCTTTTGCATCTTAGAAAAAAGACACAAATTCCTATTTCATGTAGTTTTTGGCTTGTTGTTGATATTATATTTTTAACATGCTTTCTATATTGGAATGTAGATTATCTTATTTATCTTTTAAGGTTTATAAATATAGATAAATATATTAATGTTCCCCCCCCCCCTTTTTTTGTACTAGGGATTTAACCCAGGGGGGCTTTAACACTAAGCTACATCACTAGCCCTTTTTTTATTTTTTATTTTGAGACAGGGACTCACTAAGTTGCTTAGGGCTTCTATAAGTTACCAAGGCTGGCCTTGAACTTGCAATCCTCCTGCTTCAGCTTCCTGAGCCACTGGTATTATAGGTATGTACCACCATGCCTGGCTAATATATTTCTTAATAATTAGCAATGTTTCATTTCTGAAATCTTTTGGTTATATAATCTTTTTAATATGCAATATTATCCTATTTGTATCTATATTATTTCAAATTTGTGAATTGATATTTGAAAGAAGTTGGAAATTTTCTTCTCTTTTAGTGCTCTGGAGCATTTAAATGTTCCTGGAATTATATGACATATGCCAATATCTTTAAATACTACTAAAGATAATATTATAGGGAAATTATAAGTTTTCTTAAAATTATTAAAATATTTTTTGAGGTTTAATCTTTTCAGGTATTTAAATAAAATGAAATAGGATGAATCAAACATGATATTTAATATCTTAGTGTTATAAAAAATTAATCTATCTACCAAAATAAAATTAAAAATAATTTTTAATGCTATTTATGACTATTCTCATTTTTTTACAATGCTCCATGACATTTTTTTCATGTGAAAATGTGGATAATTTAGGTTAACTTTCTTCCTCAAGGATAAATTCTGGATCAAAGGCATCAGGTGCTTAATTTCATCATTTGAGAAAGAATTCCCTTCATTTTAAAATGTGTGAACATAAATGTTAATCTTCATTTATCTTACATAAAGCTGTTGATTAAATTGTTCACACCTCTTCCGTTGCTTTTATCAAAACTTCATAGGACAAAATTCCTAAGGCAGTCCCCCAAGACATAAGAAAATATTTGGGAAAATATGTGTTTGCATCTCAAGTTTAAAGAGATGGCTGACTGAATATACATATTTTGAAAGCGACAAACATGATGTTAAGTAATAAAGTTCAAGTAATGTTATTCAAGTGGAAGAAAAAAATGAGAGAATTATTTAGAAAAGTTACAAAATAATTTGAAGAGAATTACAGCTTTTTAAAAGAAAGCAAACCATATAGGCTAGAATTAAATTCTTAATAATACCAACATTTACATTTAAATTCTTTAAATTTTCAGTAAAACGTGCTTCCACATGGTGGACAGATAGTCTTTTATGCACTTCACATATTAGCAATTAAGCTGTTGATGTATTCACATCCCTGAAAAGTGATCTCTAATTACAGGGAATATTGTCAGAGATTTCTAAAATCACTTAAAAATTGTTGTTCCAACATCCTAAATGAACCAGGAAAACCATAACCCCAAATCATGGGAAAGTAGGTGAATTCAAGACATAAATGTTTGTGTAAACTGTCACAGGAGCATAAACTGCTGGGGATAGTGGTGAAGAGCTGGAGTCCGAGTGTGAACTAGCATGAGAATGAGCAACTGCTGGTAGTGACAGTCTTGTTAGGGACCTGCTTTCATGGGAGTGATCTCCATTTAACCCCACCAAGTTTATCATCTGAGGATGGCCCTCAGTCTCTTTAAAGGGAAGGAAAATGTAACAATTGTGGAAATATTAAGAGTTATTTCCATAAGGAAGGAATACACTCCAGAGGAGAAGATGCCAAAGCCAATCTCTGAAACCTTAAATTCAATTTGGAGAAGAGAAGTCGTCTACACTCTTCTGTCTCCAGTCTTATTTGACCACTGGGAGGAAGGGAACCCAAACCAATAGGAAGCAATGTTTTAAGAAAATGCCCAAAGAATGGTAGGGAATGGAATCGGAGCCAGAGGAATCAAAAGGAATGATTCTACTGGAGTAGTATGAGCAAAGATTGGAGTCCTGAGATACCAGCCAAATAAAACACTGAGATGTAACTGCATATTTATCAAAAGCCCCCTTTTTTAAGCAAACTTAGCATTGCACCAACCTGGCTCCAGTGTAGAAACAGCTGGAGGGGCTGAAATTTATAGTTAAATTAATAAACAGGCTGCCATCCATATTGGAGCCAACATGATCCAATCTGCTGAGGCTTGAAAGAACAGGCTGACTGACCTCTCCTGAGAAAGGAGGAGCCGTGTGAGAAGACTGCATTTGGATTTTAATGCATCATCAGATCCTTCTGGATTTTCAATCTGCAGCCATTCTATGGATTTCACCAGCTTTAAAGATCCCATTCTTAGCCAGCCTCGGTGGTGCTCTATCCCTGTAATCCCAGTGGCTGGGGAGGTTCAGACAGAAGGAATAAGAGTTCAAAGTCAGCATCAGGAATAGCAAGGCATGAAGCAACTCAGTGAGATCCTGTACCTAAATAAGTTACAAAATAGGTGCTGAGGATATGACTCAGTAGTCCAATGCCACACACACAAACACACAGACACACACAAAATTCTTAAAATAAATATTCCCTTTCTCTATATATTTATGTTCTGTAAAATCCTGATTAATACAATACGTAAATGCAAAGAAAAGAAGAAGGACAAAAACAAGGACACAAAAGAAATTTAAGGACTTTTTCCTGTATCCAAAAGAAACAATGAACACAATCCAACACTTACCTAACAAATACACTAAATGCTATTTATCTCAATTCTTACTACTAAATATCTTTTTATCTTTATAATTACAAATTTATAATGAATATTTCTCAGCCTGAATCACAATAACAACGTATCACAGAGTGGGATAAGTGTGTGGTGTGTGTGTGTGTGTGTGAATGTGTGTATTTGCTTCATTAACATGCATAATATATATAAATATTTATATTCTACAAATGTGCTATATGACAAGGTTTTAAGAGTGGTAAGAATCAATATAAATTTTGCATTGAAATAATTGTTTGCATTTAATTTTCACTATTTTAAAATTGTTTCTGGTTTACAGTAAAGTTGTAAAAGTAGTGCAAATAATTGTCATTTTCCCACTCATATTTCCCCCTATTTACAAGAACTTGTATTAGTATGATCATTCTGACACAAATAATGAAAATTTACTAACAGAGTAGTAGTAAAATCTATAACTTTTACAGATTTTTCTTACATGGATCTTGCTTTTGTTATTGTAGCTTAATTTCAATTGACTATAAAAAGGACTCAAATAGATATTTCTTGAAGATATACAAATGGCCAGCAAGCATACAAAAAAAATGCTCAAGCTAGTTATGCTTTAGACAAATACACATTAAAAACATGATAAGATGCCAGGTCACAATTAATGGTACTGTGTTAACAAGTAAGTGTTAACAAATTTAGACAAAATTGGAATCCTTACAAATTTTTGGTAGTGATGTAACATGTAAAATGTCCACACCTATGTGGAAAGTATTTAATATTCAAAAAATGAAACACATAAGTAGTATATAATTCTATGATTTCACTCCTAAGTATACAACCAAAAAAACTGAAAATAAATATTCCAGTCTGTAAATATACCTGTGAGACTCCCCAAAATAGACAAAAGATGGATAGAGCCCAAATGTCCATCAATTGAATGGAAAAAAAAATATGGCATAAGCATTCAATATTATTCAGCCATAGGATGAAATTTTAAGTCCTAAATTATGAATATATGCAACAACATGAGTAATGAAGACTGACACAAAAATTCACATATTTGTGTGATTCCATGTACAAAAAAATAACCAGGATAGACAAATGCACAAGAACAGAATGATGAGGTTTGGTTGCCAGGTGCAGGAGGGTAGGGAAAAGTTGGGGAGAAATTGTCTAATGAATAATGTTTTGGAGTGTTAGAATTGTTCTGGAGTAAGATTGTATAACACTTGCACTTTTTGTCATTGAATTGTGTTTATTAATTTAAAATTTATTTTTTAAGAGTAAGTTCAAAGACAGCATAGGAAATTCTGAACAGCTTTCTTAGTACTAGTTTTAAGGATATTGGAAAGACAGCATCAAACTAGACAGCTCCCTAAACTAGAAATTTATTTAATGCCTAACCAGTTTTTGAGTGCTTACAACATGCTTAGATGATTGTACATTACTGAGATACTGACAGTTGCTGACACTCCTGAGTCACAGCATGATTTGAGCCAAAGGTTGCAATCAATTTCAGCACATCGATGTTAGTGCTTCCTTTGGAATTTTATTTTTCTGTAAGAGTAAAACTTTGTTATATATATATTATACTCCTAAAAATGTAAAACTAGAGAAAGCCAATAAGGAAAGTGACTTTAATTTTTTAAAAAAGATATGTGTAACCTCAAAATACTTACTTCACTTAATGAAAGTAACGATATTTTAAATGACAACTCTGTTAGAATGATTTTGTAATTCATACATTTAACAAATAGCAAGTAAAATTACCCCATCAAGTATGTTACTTGAAGCTGACTTTAAGGTACTTAAAATCAGATGCATAAACAATAAATTAAACCAAATCTGTGATGGGACTTCTTTTCTCACAAAGATTCTACTAAAATAAAGGAAAACTCTAATGGTGTTTTACAATTCAAAGAGTGTCTTCTTAATTTTTTATCACTTCTTTGTGCTATTGTAAATCAGGAAAATTATAGTAGATTATTAAATCCTGCAGGACGTAAAACTGTTTCCTCATTTTACGTTTTGAAATGAAAGTGTTGTTTGATAGTGTAGGAAGTATTGTCAGAATATACCTAGGAGAGAGGTTTTATGTGAATATAAGGATTGGGGATTGTGTGGCTACATGTGGTATCAGGGTCTCTAAAGTAAATCATATACAAAAAAGTAGAAATTCAAAGAAAAATGAACATTCCATTTTATAAATAAAGTAGAATAAAAAGAAGCATAGGTAACATCTGAATAGGTAGAAAAGGCTCAAGGTACTGGAATGATGATAGCTAAAGTGCTCACTTTTCTTCTTTGATGATGCAAATTTCTTCTGTCCTCACCTCTATTCTCCTTCACTTTTGTGATCCCTTTGCCACCTATAAAAATGCTATTACTACCCAGTGCTCCTTTTATTTGCTTGGTTAATGTGTTTAATCCATTATTATTTTTTAAACTGGATTTGATTAATCTCCTCTTAATTGCTAACTTATCCTTTAAAATTTCTTTTAAAAGGTATTTGCTCTGGAGAGACACTCCCTGCCCTCTAACCTGATTTAGATTTGATCTTTGAGAGAATCAGTATATATCCTTAATTTATTTTTTTACATGTTATTTGATGACCTGTGAAAGGAAGAAAAAGTTAAACCCTAGCGAGAAAATTTGCCAAATAGAAGTTGGAGACAATGTAGGGAAGAAGTCCTCCCAAAGGACAATATTGAAATACGAGCATTGATGGTGAAAAGCTATGATGAGCCTTGTTTTTGTTCCCCAAACACCCTGATGGGCAAAGGTGAACTTCAAGATGATCTGGCCTCCTAAAAGTGTCAGACATTGGGTCATAGCTGACTCCAAGAAGGGAATGATGGGAATGGTAGTCAGACTCGATTCCTGGAGTGCTCAAGGTGTTTATGGAGACAAACATCTCAAATCACAGTTCAGGAAGCTGCCTGCTAAGAATTTTTAAATGTAACCAGGTGTCCAGGCATATGAATAAGTGATAACTTATGTGTGTTATTCAGATGTCTGTTAATGCATTAAAATATATGAAACGAACAAGTTATAAGAAGGAAAGATTTATTTTAGCTCATGTTTTTAGAAGTTTCAGTTCAGGATTGGCTAGCTTCATTTGCTTTTGGACCTATTGTAAAGCAGATCATCATAGTAGGAGCTCATGATGCGGCAAACTGCTCACTTAATGGCTGCGAGGAAGCTGGAAAGAGAGAAAGAGGGGCCAAGGATCCCAACATCCCCTTCAAGAACATGCCCCCAGTGACCTAACTTCCTCTCACTAAGCTCCACCTTCTAAAGTTTCCACCTCTCAAAGAGTGTCATATGCTGGGAACCAAGCCTTAAACAGATGGACCCTTTTGGGGATATTGAAGATTCAAATTACAATACTGTGTTTGCCATGTGCTTTGATGTGCTGTTCTATCAACAAAGGATGAAGATCATATAAAGGATCAAATGGAATCATAAATGGTTTACCTGGACAGGTCTAAAGGAGTCCCACCAAAAAAGTAAAGGAGATAAATGTAGCAAGACATTCCATTCTCCTCCAGTCCATGGGCTCTGGGATATAAATAGGTCATATTTGTAACCTGGTTGCAAAGGTATATGACTCTCCAGTAAGCATTTTTTTTTTTTTGGAGAGATGAAGTCTAGTCTTTGTATCATGATCCTCCCAGTCCACCAGGCATGTGTAGGTGCTAGCTGGAGTTTATTACACTATTGATCATTGTTTTCCGTCTCATTGTAAGTGATCCTTTAAGGATACAGAAAGTTCCACCAGGCCAAGTAGAAAGCATGCAATGAAACAAGTGGTAAGTGATCATTGTGATAAAAATTGGAGATAGAAGGCTACATGTTTGATGACACTATTTATTTTTACATTTCTGTGGCACTGTTATTGCAGACCCCATGACACAAGAGGGTACACACACCTGATAGCCATGTTTCGTCGTCTGTGCTGTTTGGTACCTGAAGGTCTTTCTAGATTTAGAGATTTTTAGTGAACTTTTTTTTTTTCTGGCTAGAATGTTCTTTATAATTTTTAGTAAATCTAAGGAGTTTTAAAGATAGTGATCTACACCATGCACCAGGACAATAGATATAACCAAACAAAGTTTGTACTTAGAAATAGCAGCAAAAATAGCAACGGCAACAATCAAAACCACCTACGGACAAGATATATGCTTGTTTTGAAATATAATTTTGCACTGATAAATAAGGTGAGTTCTACTCTTAGCAGGGATACACACACACACACACACACACAAAATATCACAACTACCATTAATGGCAGACAAAGTTGATAAGTGGGGAATGGATTAAGGAAATAACAATATACACAGTGATCAAAGGAAAAGCAGCTACTCAGTGAGGTGCTCTACCCAATCAGCAGAAAATAGTATCTGCTGACTAAAAGTAAAGTTAATGGGATTATTATATATTTAGTTCCCTGGGGATTCAATTTATACTTCAGATCCCAGCTTACTTTCTCATTCCTCCCTACACCAATGTGGCTACAGAATAATTTCTAAAAGCTCTTTTTTTTTCTTATTTACAATTTACTTATGGTGGTGGTTAGTTGGGACTGTCAACTTGACTTGATTGAGAGACTTCTGGGTGTGTCTATGAGGGTGTTTCCAGAGATCATTAGCATGTGGGACAGCAAACTCATAGGTGCCACTGTTCAGAAGATGGGGGGGCATTGACAGAATAAAGGGTGAAAGAAGGAAGGAACAGCAGGATTGCTTCTCTTGTCACCTGAAGAAGTCGGTCTCCAGCTCCTTCACCCTGACCATAAGTAATTCAGGGATTACACACAAGCCTTCAAACTGAGGCTGCATCATTTGTTCTTGTTTTGAGGTCTTAGCTTCTTGGATGGAGCAGTTACTGGTTCATCTGAGGGTCCAGTGTGCAGATGGCCATTGTAGGACTATCCAGCTCCTGACCATGTAAATTACCCTAATAAATTCCTTTTTTTATGATCATATGAATACATATCCTGTTGGCTCCATTTGTCCTGAGAACCCCAGCTTGTACACTTATCCTTATTATCCACTTGGCAATACACCAGTACTCATGGCCTATCTGGGTCACCATTGGTTTCCGAGATGTTAGTAAGAAACTTGCCTAAGGCAGGTGCTCTGGAAGTAGGAGGAACATATACGTCAGCAGGTGGTGATAAGAAGGCTCCCAGGCAGCTGGGTTCTTATTGTCTTTAAAAACAACCCAAGAATCTTGCTTAAACTCATGGATTCACTGTTTTTCTGCACATGCTTTATAGAAAAGGATATATTTATCTTGGGGAGCAGAAATATTTAATAAACAATTCTCCAGCAGGATTATGAAGCTGTTGGGCACATGAAAATCTCTCTTATCCTAGTATATAATTAAAATCTAAATGCAGTGCTTATGGCATGCAATTTCTAATTATTTTATACAATCAAAAGGGATAAAATTAATGTTATTAGCACTTCCACAGTAAAGGAATGACTTGTTTTTATCTTTCTTTTGTATAAATTTTTAAACACAGCATAACATATAGAAAAAAAAAGCAATGCAAATTCCAACTATATGGCTTGATGAATTTTTACAAAGTAAATATAACAGAGCTTCAATTTAGAAATGAAACATAATATTACAAAAGGTCTTCTAATGCCTAATGCTAAAAAATAGCCACTACACGTAATTTTTGCATGTTTTCATCATTTATATGAATGGAATCATACAGTCTATTACTTTTTATGATTAAATTGTTTTTGCCAATATTATATCATGATATCTATCCATTTCATTGTACATAGTAATAGTTTGTTCTCCTTTCTGAATAGAGAAGAATTTATTTTTGAACAACTTATTTTCTTTTAAATTTCTATTTATTACTGATTCAGTAATTAGGAAGAATACTGTTGTGATCTTTGGCACATATTTATTATTTTAAATGTATATTCATTTTGATGGTATGTATGTGTAATCTTCTATTATCTGTCTGTATCTGTTTATCTGGAATACTGTATAATGGAACAGAGATGCTCAGAAAACCAGTTTACCAAAACGGTTTTACTAATTTACACTCCTACTCACAGGGCATGACAGATCCATTTATTCTATAACCTCTACAGTATTAGTGTTTCATGATTTCCTAATTCTAGCAATTCTGGCTGGTATGAGGTGTTAATAACAGTAATTTTGATTTGCATTTTTAATAGCTAAAAATGTTTAGCACAGTAACTTTTTCTGAGAAACATTTATTTTATATTGACATAAATGGTTATATTTGTCTTGTGAAATATGTTGCTTTGAAAAAAAAGAAATGTGTACATTGTGGGATAGCTAAATCAAACTAATTAGCATATGCATTACCTAGCACACTTGTATTCTTTTGGAGTGTGAACATGTAATATTCACTCTCTTAGCAAACTACAATTTTTCAAACTTCATTTTTGTTAATTATAAATACCACATTGTATATTAAATCTCTTACAATTATTTCTATTGTCCAACCAGACATTTTCTTATGTTTATTTGGACTGCCTTTCTTCAGTGTGCTTAACCTCTTTTACTTATTTTTCTATGAGTTGAATGCATTTATTAGTAATTATATTTGGTTCAAGGAACATATAAAATAATTTATTTATTAAAAGTCAGTTAATAATTACTTATTGTCGATCATCTATACTCAGAACTTGAAAATGTCACAGTTCTGATTTGTACCCAACTGTGATATTATCCATTATTTCCCAAGGTTGAAGAAAGCAATCTTTTCTAAGAATAGATGATGCTGTTACTGATATGAAGTTTACTGGACAAAATTTAGTGGCAGATATTTCCTAATTAACTTTAGAAGATATATTTTATATTTCTGGACAAGTGTAACTCCCCAAAGCGTATTGTAACACCTGCCATTAGAAATTAATGAAGAAATATCCTGAGAATAAAATTTAATTCAAATCCAGGTTTTCAACCCTAATTTTTCTTGTGTGAAGAAAGGCATTTTTGTTTTGAAGTTCGAAGATTTCTCAAGTATCTACAATTCTAATGCATATGAAGTAAAATGTTTATACCTTTTAACAGAAGTTTTATAAGACAGTATCTGAAGCACTTTCTCACTGCTGCTCAGGGAATGCTTCCCCCAATGCCCTTAGAGTCCTGTCCCCTGTCTTCATCTGCCTTTTCCATTACACTGCAGCATTAACACAATTGCTTTGTGATTTTTCCAAACACGCTAAGCTTGCTGCAAAATTCACACCACTTGCATCTACTTTTTGCTCACATTTTCCTTTGCTTGGTAAAGTCCAAGCTTTTCAGCCCTACAGGTCAGACAACCCACCCACTTACAATAATGCCCATCCATTTGTCCTGGTTTTTGTTATTCTGTTACAACAGTTTCTGTTAGTCAATGCTATGAGTAGCTGATGTTAGCTCGGTTATTCATTCATTTTCCTGTCTGCCTTATCTTTCCACCGTGAAATAGAACATGACCTCAAAGAGATCTGGATGTGTGTTTGCACTCATCAATTTGTCTGTTACTCTGGATGCATCCATGACAGAGCGGGACTGGGATTTGGAGAATCCATAGCTTAATAAATCACTTGCATAGATTCTTTACCAAGTATTTGTTTAAATCTTATAATATGCTAATGTTCATCATCAAACTTAAGTGGAGATTATTTTATAGCATTTACAAAATATATTTGAAACTGGAACCTCCCATATATACCTTTGTCCTTTCAAAACACTTACGGCATTTTCTAGAATATTTGAATGATATTGATGTTCTTTTGGATACAGTTAAAAAAACATGAGAATATTTCTTAAAATAAAATTATTTTATTATTATTTTATTATGTTATTTTAAGGGATATATTAAGTACTCAAATAAATTTCATGCTTTATAGTTTTCCTAGTGTTTATAACAATAATGACGAAAGTATAAAATTTATTTTTAAATTTATAAGTGGTCTTCGTTTTAAATATTTATAGAAAATAGCAATTCATAAATATTTTTATGAAAATTCCTACATCTGTTATATTTTTACATATGCAAAATTGTGATAATTAGTACCTGAGCTAGTCATTAAAAGTCAAAAGCTAAAATAATCAAAAAGAATAATGATTTTCACTACATTTGGAAAGCTAAAGAGCATAACAAATCACATTTTTTTTCCTGTGAATGTTCCACTAGGAAAGGTTATGAATAAACTGGCTTAAATTTGAAGGTTAAACTACAATTAATGCCATCTTTTATTGAATACTAAATGTGCCATGCACCTTGAAAAAAGAATTCTATATTTCTATTTTTTTAATACTGAATTTTTAAAAATAGCAACTTGAGTCCAAGTAAAATGGCAATAATACTCAAAGGGAGTTTAAGAAATTTACCTGATTTTGCTTACTTTGTAGGTATTTTAACCTGGAGAAGAATCTCATCAGTCTACTCCAAAAGCTTTCTTAAAGTTGTCTCAACTCAGTTGCTATTTCAGTAGGTCTGAGATTCTGCATTTTTTTTTAATTATCCCTTTATTTTGATTGGTGAGAGAACGAAATGTACTTTTGTTGTTGTTTGCTATGCTGAATATTAAACCCAGGGCCCCTTACATGATGAGTAAGCACTTTACCACTTAGCTACATCCCAGCCACATCTTCTGTATTTCTCAGCAGCTGATGCTGATGCTGCTAACCCACATAGTATACACCAACTACCAAAGTTTTACTGTAGATTTTCTGTAGTTGAAAAATGACAATTACTATATGTATGTGACCCACAGAGGATCTTAAGTGATTCACTATAGTTCTTGAAATAATGTTGAAGAAAGGGAAAAATCACATTAATTATTCACTACAAAATCATTTAGTATAAATGTGTAATCTACATTTTTTGAAGCATAGTTTACGTAGTTTTGTTTTGGTTTGCTTTATTTTTTACTTTCTTACCTTTTATATAGTCCTTGTAAAATTGCACATGTCCCTAGGATGGTAGTATAACTTGGGCACTGCACAAATGTATATCTTTTATTGATATACAGCTGTTTTCAAGTTTCTTTGGGAAAAAAAATTTCTCCTTTCTAATCTTAACTCTTTCTGATAGAGCTTCCAAAAACCACACTTATTAGCTTGTATTCATTATTTATTTACGGCATCCTGGTGACTCATTACAGAGAATATCAGTGAAACTATTTTTGATCAGAGATCAGTAATCAGTGATGTGATAGTCCAGGTGGCACCAATAGCCATTTTTTCCATTCTACATCCCCCATCCACCACTGGGTCAAGACTGCATGTAGGAAAAAAAAAGGAGGAGGGATATCAGAAGCAAATATTTAGTGCTAGGGAAAAAGATTAAGATGAAGAGGTCACATCTCCAGAATTTCTAGTTAGAGGAACGAATAAATTTCTTTGTCAACGATTACTTGGTGTTCCTGGATGACATTTAAAGTGTCCTGGAATTTTCATCTCTTCTGTACCTCTTCTTTTTCACTCATCAGCTTCTTGAAAAAGTTGTTTTACTATTACTACTCAATAAATATTAATGACTTCCTGGATTATTTTGAGAATACCATGCATGCAGAAAGTGAGCACTTGATATTCACTGCATGAATTATAAAATAATATGATGCAATTTAAAACTAAAGAGGACTCTCTTCATTACTGACTTGTCTGAAAAAAAAAAAAAAACAAACATCTGTGATGAAGATGGACACTTTGATACTCCTCTCTCACCTTGCTCGACATTTTTTTCTTCAATAGCACTGGACCACTTTCTACCATTGTATATAATTTTTTAACTTGTCATTTTACACTTCGTTTTCTCTTTCTCATAGAGAATATCAACTTCCCAAGAGGCAGGGAAGGATCTGTGTTTTGGATACTGATGCATCCAAGCACTTAGATGAGAGTTTAATAGGTTCTAAGAGACTAAGAACAGATACTCAATAAATAGTCGTTGAATAAATTCATAAATTTAAAAAGTTTTTTTTCTGTTGTTAGGGGACTGCAAGAGAATTGTCAGGGTTTCCACTTGTTACAGATAGACAGAATAGAAAAATACCTGCCCTGTGAAAACAATAAGAATCCAGGCTTCATAGGATTTTGGAGCCTGAATTCAATCTATCTACATTCCTATCAAGTTCAAAAGAATTCATTTTAAAGAAGGCTCTGGTTTGTAGTGCCACAAGGTACCTGGCAGAAACAAATGCTAATTTTCTCCTAAGAAACAGACCCTTCAACCCAGAAGCATCAGTAAAACTCAGAATTCCACTGCAAAAATATGAGTCAAAGTAAGCAAAACAAAAACAAAATAAAATAACACAGAAGTCAGAAGAACAATAAATATCAAAATCACCTGCTGCAGAGCCTTTGAATAATGAAAATTTCAGACTGTGAAATACATCAAAAGAAATGCCAGAAAGGGAGAAAACCCTAAGTAAAAATTCCCTTGATAAGAAGATAGAAATAAATCCAAACATATTAATAATCATTATGAACTTACGGATGAACTCTTCAATCAAATTTAAGATTGTCAAGTTACCAAAGTAAAAATATAGACTATCCCAGTTAGAAAGTATAATGATACAGAAAGTTTAAAAAATAAAAATATAGGCAGGTTTGGTGGCACGTGGATACAATTTTTGCTACTCAAAAGGTTCAGGTAGGAAGATCATATATACCAAAACAACTGGGGCTACATAGCAAAAACCTGTCTCAAAATAAAAAATAAAAAGGAGTGGGGATGTAACTCAGTGGAAGAGCACCCCTGGGTTCCATCCCTAGTACTGAATATAATAATAAAATAAAATAAAGATACAGAATACAATAAATTAGGTTTATAATAACTATATAAGGTTGTATATCAAGCCTCAATGGCATCAGGAAAAAAAAAACTTAAAGAAAAAATGCATTTTTCAAAGATAAAGTTGCTCAAGGAATGACTAAGGAATACATTAATCAAGAGGATACAATAAGTAATTTGTATCCAATGAATAGCATTGTCTCAAAATACATAAATTTCACACCAACAAATCTATAGGAAGATATTGACAAATCCATGATACTAGAGAAGGGTTTGTCATGTATTTCCCACTTATTGATGATAACTTATCAATAAATTGTTTTGTAGTTTACAAGAAAATCATTTCAAAATTTTCATAGGATAAAATGTTTCCAATAACAAAAAAAAAAAAAAAAAACTATAAGAAGTACAAATAACACCAGAAGAAACCATAATTTTCTTAATTTATTAGGATACATTCATTGAACTTTTGGATATTTGTCCAAGAGAAATGAGAACCTGTACATCAATGTCTACAGAAGCTTTATTTGTAATAATTAAAAATAGGAAACAACCTAGATGTGCTTCAAAAGTGAATCACTATAAGTTGTATTTCATCAAGACCATGGGATACTGTGTAGCAATAAAAAGTGACCAATTATTGACACATGCAACAATCTGCATGAATCTCTAAGGGAAAATGCTGATGAAAATGCCAGTCTCAAATGTTATATGTTCGATTTGAATGACATAACATTTTTGCATTGGCTGTCTTATAGACACCGAAAACTGGTTAGTGACTGTGAGGAGTCAGGAATAGGAGAGGGAAGGAGGGGGTTCTAGGAATCAATGGGTAATGCAAGTCATCCACGTATTATATATTTGCTGTCATCTTGGTAACACAAACCAGTTCATAGGATAAAATTTTTCACCCTGATCTATGCACAAAGTGCACCTAAAGCAGATGGAATCTAAACAATTTTGGTAGATTGCCCCAATGTCAAATTCCTGGTTATAGTGTTACCCTATTGTAACATGTTATCATGGGGGGGATTTAATGAAGAGTATCTGAGACCTTTTAATTATTTCTTATCACTGTCTATGGATCACAAGTAGTGCAAAATAAAAAGGTGTGACAAATGATGGTAGTTAAAAAACAATATATTTCTTTAAACTTAAAATTCCTCTGCTCATATTTCCATGTGCATCCATATTTCCTTTGAGTAGTTGTTATTTCATCCTGTACTATTTGTAAAACTCAATTATATCAAATTGGTTTTTGTGGTTGACAATAATTTTTTAAAATTATAAGTCTGTAAAAGACATTTAAGAATTTTTACTGTTGTTCTGATTTTATTATCATTATACAACTTAATCTTTTCTACCACTCACCTCTTCATTATGAAATAGGCTCCCTTTTTACTCAGCATAAAATAGGTTTTGATCCTCTTTCCAAAGTATTCCACTCTAGGACAGATATAATAGGTATATGCATGAAAATGGAGAAAAACATGTAAATGTTAAACAACTTTTTTGGGCAAACAGCAGGTAGTCAATACTTTTAAGTTAGCCAAGCAAGTGGATAATGTGATTTTTTGAAATGCTAACAATTTCACATTGCTTCACTGAACAATACTGTCTAGAAAATATTGTGATGATGTTTTGTGTCAACTAAGTAAAAATCTTACATATGGAAATATGCTTAGAAAGACTTTACTATTAAAAATTGTTATGTGAGTGTAAAACCTGATGTTAAGGTGATCTTAATGATTTCTTTGTGGCTACAGTAATATCATATTAATGATGACTTCCCAATATTGTCCTAAAGCAGTAGAAATACATTTTTTCCACTTCACAGTGTTTTGTTTTTAATTTAAAGCATGATGCCCAAATAACACCTACACTATCAATCCAAAAGCAACAAACTAAGAAAACCATCAAAATGCACTATTTACTGCAGATGCTAACATGCCTTTTTATTTCAAATAACAAATTATACAATAACTTAGAATTCAGAACATTCCAGTATTGAACTAAAGTCATACTGTGTCATTATTTTGTAGCACTGTTTGAGGAAATCTTGGTTAGTTTTATGGTAAGTATAACAACATGCCATCAACTTACCTTTAAAAACTTCCTCAAAAGAACTTTAAAGTTCCTGTTTACATTTTTTTCCTAATTCTTTTTTTTTCTGTTTAGTCAATGTTGTGGACTGAATTGTGTTCCCCTAAATAGGCACAAGTTGATTTTATAATATCACAGATTGTGACTTTATTTGGAGATAGGTGTCCTTAAAGAGATAATTAAACCAGATTGAAGTTTAGTCCCTCATCCAATATGACTAGTATCCTCATAAAACTAGGAGTTCAGACACTGATGTGCATGAAAGGGAGACCATGTGAAGACACAGGGAAAAAAAAAAAACACCATCTGAATCCAAGGGACAATCCTACAGACAACTCAATCTCAGACCTTTGTCTCCAGAACTCTGAGAAAACACTTTTCTGTTGTTGAAGCCACCCAAGCTAAAGTACCTTACTGTGGCAGAACTCTGAAACTAAGACATTTCAGTCAATTGTCATGAGGAGCCACCTCAGAAAATACTCTTAAGCCCAAATTCAAACAAAAAAGAGCTTTATTTACCTGGCCAGGGACTGTCACCCACCCATAGAGACTGATGCTGCTGGGAGAACAGCAGGTTCCTGGCCTGTGTCTTGGGAATATAAGGACAAAAACCACAACTCAGTGACTTGTTTAGCGTCCTGTAAGCAAGCCAGTCACAGAAGTTAAAACAGTAACTACAGGAACCTAAGCAGGACTGGAATTTTCCAGTTAGCAAGCAAGCAAATTACAGAAGCTAAACAAAACAAAACAAAACAAAAAGTTGGCTTAACTGCATCTCGGGTCCCAACAAGTGTGAGACAACCATGTCCTGAGTTTCAGCTGAGCAGGGGTGATAATCTGTTTTAAAGTCATATAGACCCATAAATGTACTCAAACCCAGGATGTAAACTCACCACGACCGCCACCATATCCTGAGTTGGGTACAGAGTACAGAAAAAAACAAGTTTTTAAAAGAAGACAGCTTTCGTTTCTGTTTCTCAGAAATGGGTCATGCAGTTCCCTCTGAGAGGAGCAGTAACAGAAAAACTAGGATGGAATCTAGAACAGCTAAGACAGAGTCCCCACGGCCACACTTTTTGTTCGTATAGACACAGTGACTCCATTCCTGCTGTCCGAGAACTACTAACTTATTTGATGCTTGCCGTTATCTCATTTACTCATCATTTTACTACTGATATCTATAAGCCTTGTGTCGACATGATCAAGCTAATACAATTGTTCACAGCTATACTGATTTAACCTTGTCTATATCTATATTAACCTATCAGCCTATATTTATCTATAACTATACTGGCATACTGACTTATCACCTTTCACTGTTCCCTATCTTTTTCCTGTGGCTTAAATCCTATGTCTCACAGTTACATGATTACATTACTATTACTTAGGCTTTCTCTTGATTATCTTATCTGTGAACTTATGTCTAACTGTTCCTTATCTATGTTATCTTACCTTATTCCTATAATCTATAACCTAAGTCTATGACTTATTGATTATATGGATCAGTTCACACCACAACACAATGAGAAGGAAAAGATATTTGGGAAGAAATTTAGGAACTGCCCTAGGTGTTTAATTTCACCCAATGGAGGCACACAAGCCAGGACTGTGATTGTGTAGGATGAATGAGTCACAGGATCCTTAACAGCTGAAAGAATGAACCAAGGAGATAATCCAGCACACTGAAGCTTGACAGTTATAATACCAGGTTTGTAATTAGAGCATAAACAAATGAAGTGCATTGAAAGTTTTCATTGAGTGGGTGAGTGAGCAGGTAGTCTGCTTTAAGTAGATTAATGCCAAATTCAGATTTGCAAGCATTGGTTCCCAGCTATCAGGGTTCTAATCCCATTTTTCCTCTTTTCCTTAATCGTGGGACCTCACAATCTTTCTGAGCTTCAATTTCCTCATTCTACAATCTGATAAGACTACCTACCTTGGAGCGATGGAAAAGATTAAGAGAGTTAATGCTACCAGAAAATTTAAAGCACTGACTTGTACATGGTCCACATGTGGCCAGAATCAATCATTATTTTTTCTCAATTCACTTCTCACAACTCCCCAGAAAATCCCAAATATTTCACTTGACTACTACATTCTAATCCTGAAGGTAAAGTATCCAGAGAAAATTTAAGGTTTATATTTTTATTTTTTAAAATAATACTTCAATTTATGAATAAATTGCCATAAAGTATATATTTTTTTCTTCTTATATGAATATGTTGAATTAATGAATAACTTATTTTGTAAGTTGCCTTTGAAAATCAGCCCATCAACCTTTATAAGATTTGGACCAGTTACACCACTCTGAGGAAGGGTTATTATTGGAAGTTATATATTCTGAATCAAGGGAGTTTCCTTAATTGGAGGTCAAAGACCAGAAGAATAAAATTAGTGACATCTCTTTGTTACCAAAATTGAGAGAAAGAAAGGCAGTCTCTTAGGTGGACACCAGTGAGCCCTAACTAAGGATGTTCACACCCTGGGCACTGTCATTGCCTGGAGTACAAGTAAGACCTCATGACTCATTGTAATGAGCAAAATATAACAAAATGATGAACTGTCTCTTAGGTTTTCAGAAAGACCATGGTTTCAGTATTTCTTGCTCCATTTCGCTCTCTTGTTTGTTCTTCTTTTCTTTTTTTTATTTGTTCTGATTAGTTGTATATGACAGTAGAATGTATTTTGACACATTATATCTAAATGGAGTATAACTTCTCCTTCTTCTAGTTGTACATGATGTAGAATCACAATTCTCCTGTAATTATATATGTACATAGGCTAATAATGTCTGATACATTCTCCTATCCTTCCTACCCTGTACACTTCTCCTACCTTTACTTCCCTCAGCCTAATGTGAAGTATTTCTATTTTTTTCTAGCCACCCCCCTCCTTATTTTGAATTAGCACCTGTATATCAGAGAAAACATTCGGCCTTTGGTTTTTTGGGGATTGGCTTATTTGGCTTTTGCTTGTTCTTCTTGATGAAAATAAAATTCCACATTGTGATCTGGATGATAAAGAGGACCATAAGTCCAGGAACTAAGAAAGGCCTCTGTTCCCCTGACCATAAGTAAGCAAACTGGACGTGCATCTGGAAGCTCTGTTTAAATCTGCCTGCTGTACTAAAACTGTGCAGATGGTAATTTTTAACATAGACCTTTTGAGCAAGTACTGGGGAGTCTAGATCATCCTGTCCATGTGATGTTGGAGATTTTCCTCCAGTGTGGATGCTCTGGTGAACAATGACATGAAATAGTAATATCTTGGAACTCTATTAATCTCAAGAAACCTATTCTTTTTCTTAGTTCTTCTTGTCACCAATTTCCTTTTTTTTAAAAAAAAACTTTTGGCTAGCTAATCAACCATTATCCATTATAATTTAGTTGACAGTGGTTAACTATTATTCAAGAATCAATAGGTATAGAGCCATGCCTCTTTTCTGTCAATGTAGGCAGGTCCTGGTGCAACCTACTTTGCCCTTATATTTTGGATCACCACTGAGCAGGGTTAGAATTCAGCATCTGTTCACTTGTGGCCAGTGCAATTACATGATGACTGTAGACTGCATTTTGACACATTATATCTATATAATGTGACTCCCTACCTCAAATGTTACCTGTGCTTTTTCCTCTTGTGTTAAGTAGAATTCCCTGCGAGGGAAAGTAGGTAAATGATGAAAAGAAGCTGGCATGAGGAATTCACCTATAAACTGAAGTTTACCTGCATTTGGTAAGATCTGTTTAAAAACCCTGTTATGCCCTGTACCTGAAGAGACAAGAACATTTTTCAATTGCTGGAGACTGGGAATCTATTCAAAGTTTTATGTGGGAGTTGCCTGATAGGAATGGTAGCTTCACACTGGTGAACACAGTAAAAATGTAACAATTCAGCAGTGAGATACCTGGGATAGTACATATTTGCTCTAACCCTCTTTCCAAAGTATCCTCTTCTATCTTCTAATATATGTAACTGTACAAACCCAGCAGAAAAGCAGAGAGCAATAGTAATTGCAAGTCCATCAAGGTCAGAAGGTCAGTTGGCCTCTTAGGGAGGAGAACAGGATGGAAAATTGTAGAAACTAGATCTAAAGAAGTAAGTGGTAAGTACCCAGCAGAATCAGTAGGCATAATTTGTTTTCAACACTTTTTTTAATCCTTAAATTTTTGATGTGCTTCTCTTGATCATATAGATGATTTGTTTTGCTATTTTGTTGGTTGGTTTAGTTTTAATCTAATTCTCTTACCTTTCACTTCCAAAGTATGTTTAATTTTTTTTTCATTATTTTACCTGACTGATTTTAACCATTTGGCTGCATTTGACTACACATGATAGAAAAATCTTTTTAAATTATTTTTTAATTTATATGTGACAGCAGAATGCTTTACAATTCTTATTACACATATACAGCACAATTTTTCATATCTCTGGTTGTATATAAAGTATATTCACACCAATTTGTGTCTTCATACATGTTCTTTGAAATAATGTCCATCATATTCCACATCATTTCTAACTCCATTCCCCCTCCTTTTCCCTCCCACCCCTCTGCCCTACCTAGAGTTTGTCTATTCCTCCCATGTTTCCTCTCCCTACCCCATTATGAATCAACCTCCTTATATCAGAGATAACATTTGACATTTGTTTTTTTGGGATTGAGTAACATAACTTAGCATTATGTCCTCCAACTCCATCCATTTACCTGCAAATGACATGATTTTATTCTCTTTTATTGCTGAGTAATATTATATTGTGTATATATGCCACATTTTTTTATCCACTCATCTACTGAAGGACATTTAGGTTGGTTCCACAGTTTAGCTATTGTGAATTGTCCTGCTAGAAACATTGATGTGGCTGTGTCCCTGTAGTATGCTATTTTTAAGTTCTTTGGGTATAGACCAAGGAGAGAGATAGATGGGTCAAATGGTGGTTCCATTTCCAATTTTCCAAGAAATCTCCGTACTGCTTTCCATATTGGCTGCACTAGTTTGCAGTCCCACCAGCAATGTATGAGTGTGCCTTTTCCCCCAGATCCTCACCAACACTTATTATTGTTTGTATTCCTAATAGCTGCCATTCTGACTGGAGTGAGATGAAATCTTAAGAGTAGTTTTGATTTGCATTTCTCCAGTTGCTAGAGATGTTGAACATTTTTTCATGTATTTGTTGATTGATTGTATATTCTCTTCTGAGGAGTGTCTGTTCAGGTCATTGGCCCATTAATTGATTGGGTTATCAAATGGAGGATTGTTGTTTCCTAGTCAATAGGAATATAAGCAATAGCCATTCCAGGACTGCTAGAGCTATGTGGTTAAATGGATCCTTGGAATTTCCCCTTTACCTTTCTTTATCTATAGCTCTCAACTTCACAAATGCAAATTCCTGATCTGTTTGCAGACATCACGTTTGCATTATGCAATCAGAAAGTGATGGTGGTGATGAGATAAAAGTACTTATATAGCATTTGATGCTATATCCTTTTTTCCCCCTCTCATTTTTATAAAACATGAACTTAATCCATACTCCTAATTTTTGTTTTCAACAGGACCCTGAACAAAGAATACAAAGTAAATAAAGTAAACAAAGAATACAAAATAAACAAAGAATGCCTGTCAGTGATCATTTTATACTGGTCATGATGATCCTGGTGAAAGAATTAGAAATTCTTCTGTTAAGAATATGAGGTGTGCCCGGCATGGTGGCACATGCCTGTAATCCCAGTAGCTCAAGAGGCAGAGGCAGGAGGTTCACAAATTCAAAGTTAGCCTCAGCAACTTACCAAGGTCCTAAACAATTCAGGGAGACCTTGTCACTAAAATATAAAAATGGGCTGGGGATGCAGCTCAGTGGTTAAGTGCCCTTGGGATCAATCCAGTATTAAAAAAAAAAAAAAATCAGGTGACCATATAGTAGCACCTGCAACATGTTACACTTGTGTATCATCCTTCTTTATATACTGTGCTTCTACATACCGTGGTGCTCTTTGGTTTTGTCTTTTCTCCTTTTGTGACTTCTGTTTGCTTTTTTTTCTTTCTGCATTCCATTTTCTTCCACAAGTATGGGAGCTCAATGTTCTCTTTCTATTCTTCAGAGATGCACTTAAATTTATAATGTGTAATTGCTTAGTAACATTTCCTAACCAAAATGTCGAGCCTCTTTTAGAATCATAATATCCATTAAATGCTTTCACTATGGTAACCTAAAATCTGAAAGAACATTAAATAAAATCTATTTGTCACTGTCTTTCATACGAAATGCCTCCGGTGACAGCTGGGCAGACGTATCCTGATGTAGACTGGATGAGTTCAAGCACAGGAAGGGTTTGGACCTCTAAAATGGCCAGAGAGTATACTGGGAAACACTCCTTTCCAGGAGATTTAAAGTTTCTGCTTGTTCCAAAAAATGTTCATGTTGTCACAAATTTACTTATTAGGATATTCAAGTGTGGGGCCAAAGAGGAAGAATGGCCAAAGCTGCAAAGGTTAGCAGTTAGTCATCTATAGTGGAAAGCACTCTTTCGCACAATAGCTACCTAGCACTGTTTAATTCTTCTATTCTTTAATAGCAATCACCTGGATAAGGAATAGGAAATAGCTCTTCTTCCAGGAGCATTTTAAAGATAGCATTCTAATATAATTTTAGCTTTTAATATTGCTGCTGAGAGTTCTGCCTCTTTTACGGTAATCTGTCTTTTTTTTCCCCTAGATGCTCTTAACATTCTGTATTTATTTGGTGTCTGTATGGAATTTGACAAGAACTTGTCAGTTAAATGATTAATATTATCAGTGTGGCTCAGAAATCATGCTCCTCTAAACCTGAGGATTTCAAAACTCCCATGATATTGACTATTTATCTCTTGCATTGTCTCTAATCTTAGTGATTCCAATAAGTTACATGCTATACTATCTTATTCTGTTCCCCATTTTTAAAAGCTTTGGTTGTATTTTTCAAGTCTTCATCATCATTCCAGCCTGTTTTTCACTACTATAACAAATACCTGAGATAAATTAACTTAAAAAAGAGAGGATTTATGTTGGTTCAGAATTTTGAAAATTTCAGTCCAAGGTCCTCTGGTCCTGTTGTTTTTAGGCCTATGGTAGGCAGCACATTGTGGCAGAGTCATGTGGCAGAGATAGCCCCTTCACGTCATATCAAGGTATGGAAAGGAAAAAAAAAAAGAGATCAGAGTCCCACAATCCCCTTTAAGGGTATATCCCTAATGACCCGACACTTACCACAAGGTCTACCTCTTAAAGTCTCCACCTCCTCCTTATAGTTCCATAGTCTAGGGACCAACATTAACATCTGGTTCACTAGGGGGGCACTATACAAAACACCAATTATTCCTTTTTGAATTATGGTTTCTTTTCACAAAGTTATTTCTTCATTGAATTGACACTAGGTCGCTGTTTAGGCATCACTGAGTATTTAACACCAATGTTTAAATTCAGTTATCTTTTTTTGCATTCATTGATGATCAAGAAATACGGGTTTATATTTTAATGCCATCAAAATGTTTTTCATCCCACAGATATAGACATATTACATATATTTCCATTCATGACAAATGCATTGTCTTATTAATAGGTTTTTAATGAACTAAAAGCACTGCCTTTATCATTTCTAGGTACCAAAAATGTCACAGAAAACAGACATTAAATTTTTTTCAGGCAAAATTATAGAATAATCTCAAACCAAAGATGAAAAAAAATCTAATTATAAATCTTAGGAACTCAGAGAAAATACACCATGATGGTTTAATTTGTAGAAAAGAGAATAGATATAAAACTCCATATGATCCCTACATAGCAGGTCTCAAGCTTTTACATCATTGCTTCAAGGAGCATGAATCTCATCATAATAGATATAAAGCATTTATTTTCATTAAAGACATTTAAGTGTCATACAGCATTTTGTAAAGGCCAATAAAGTTGAAGTAGTTCTATTGGGATAACTTCCATTTGTGAACTGAAAGCATATTTTATAAAAGTCTAAAAGACTAGCAAAGAGATTCATTAGGCTCCCTGGAATTAAAGGGGGAATTGATTAGGTGAAAACAGTGTTCATAGTCCTTTTACACCCTATCGCACCTGGGGAATATCATCCACTCTTAATAATATCAATGCTTCAATAGTGTTGTATTGTAATTTAGAGAAATGGGATGAGAAGAAATATATCATGGAAGATGTTTATCATTCCACTAGGGGAGACAGAGAGAGTGAAGGTCACTCTGATCCACCTCACTGAAGGGTGGCTCCTCCCTTTACTTTTCTTAGCTGTGAGAAATCCCTGATAGAGCAGGGAAAATGATTTTGAGTGGCATCCCCTCAGACTTTTCTGTTTGATTCACCTTTTAATTAACACATTAGAATAATGCTTTTTTTTTCTGGCAATTATATCAAGAACATACGCCCGGTGAATACGACATGTGAAAACCTCACTTAAGTAAACCCAGTAACCAAGAGTTACCCTTCATAAAAAAGAATAAAACGGAATCACCATTTACTCTCTGACTCCAAAGGACTTGTTTTAGGATTTTATTCTTTAAGCAATGCCTTTTATTAATTTTACACAAGAAAGAATAAAGAAAAAGGGCTGAGAATTTTGCTAATTCAGTGAGAGATCACTTGCATAGCAAAAGTAAGGCTCAGGGTTCAATTTCCAGTACCACAAAGTAAATTAATACATAAAAGGAAAAAGTAAGAAAATAATGAAAAGAAGCTTTATTTAAAATTGTGGTAGAAATTTTACCATAATAAACCCCAAATATATTTGTTATTACAGGATTTGCTCATTCAGATAGGCAATATTCTCTGAATGCAAGTAACTACTTCTCAGTTATCATGCATGTATTTTGCAAACACTAATATAAAATTCCACATATCTCTTAAGTTATCATTACTAGTGATTCTTCTTGCATTTGCATCATCAAACTACAACACTTAGCTATATAGTTGCAGAGTTCTTTTATTCTTTATTGATCATTTACAACAATTCATCTAATGATTTTTTATATAGCTATACCATTTTCTTCTAAACATCTTTGTATACAAAGCTCCTTTTATCATTTCTTATGTTCTAAAGGATAGTAAGTAAATTTGGGCACATTACCATAATGAAACATAAAAAATAAAAAAAATTCTCTGCGACTTTGAAAAAAATGGGATGGGCCAGGATTTTGACATCAATTATTTCTATTTCATGATGAAAATCTTCCTGTTGAATGACTAAATTGGTAAGAACAGTCATTTTTTTGAATTCTAAAATTCAAAAAAGCAGAATGCATTACAATTCATATTACACATACAAAGCACAATTTTGTCCTTTCACAAATTCCTAAGTTTTAAGAAATTAATTTAGATACTGTCTGAAAACTTATCTATTTCACTTGTATGATCATATTCACTGTGGACGTTATAGTCTAAAGTGCTGAAGTACTTTGCTTTTATCTCCTGATTGGTCTAATAATTGTGACATGTCTTTGTCAATTTTGCCCTCTTTGACATTATAGGTAGAGAAAGAAAAACTCATTTTCTATTGTGTTCAGTAAAAATTAAAAGCAGTTTACAAAGATGGTGTCTCCAGTCTTCTTTGAAACATTTTGAAAAGGCAAAACTTTGGGAACTACAATGAGAAAATTGAATGTTAATGTAGTCAGGACCGTTCACTGCACTCGTGCATCATCATTTTAAGACAGCAATAGTCAAATGTTTCTGTAAAGAGCCGAGTAGTAAATACTTCAGCTTTGTCAACTGTACAGATTCTGTCACCTCTACTCAACTCTGCTGTGCAGCATGAAAGCTGTTACAGACAATACATAATGAATGTGTTTGATGTGATGCCATAAATATTTATAGAAACATGAAACAAGTTGGATTTGGTCCTCAGCCACAAATTATCATCTTTTACCTAAGAGATCTATAATTCTTTTTGTTAAGAGAGAGAGAGAGAATTTTTTTGATATTTATTTTTTAGTTTTCGGTGGACACAACATCTTTTTTATTTTTTATTTTTATGTGGTGCTGAGGATCGAACCCAGTGCCCCCCACATGCCAGGAGAGTGCAATACCACTTGAGCCACATCCCCAGCCCCTATAATTCTTTCAGTTCCTAATTATTTTAACATAAAAAATTATTCTAGTTGGGAACAGTCTATATATGGTAATGAATATCTAATTTCTTTAGAAAGAAAAATAGCAAATGTAGCAAAATAGCATATAGAGTATATAACAATAAGTTTACTAAGATACAATGATGTTCTTGAGATTGATTGGAAGATCCAGTGATTCCCATTGCAATTAAAAGACAAAATGTGGCACCTGCAAGGTAGGCGGAACTGTGACCACTGACGGAAAAGGCCCAGTGGCCCGCGGAGGGGCAGAGCTGCCAACCACGCCTGCAAGGTAGGTGGGCCGGCGACCCACCAGCAGAACAGGCGCAGCGGCCTGCTGAGAGGCAGAGCCGCCCCCTCCCCCCGCGCCTGCAAGGTAGACGGAACTGTGACCACCCACAGAACAGACGCAGTGGCCTGCTGAGAGGCAGAGCCACCCCCTCCCCGCGTGCCTGCAAGGTAGGTGCAACTGTGACCACTGACGGAAAAGGCCCAGTGGCCCGCGGAGGGGCAGAGCTGCCAACCACGCCTGCAAGGTAGGTGGGCCGGCGACCCACCAGCAGAACAGGCGCAGCGGCCTGCTGAGAGGCAGAGCCGCCCCCTCCCCCCCTGCAAGGTAGGCGGACCTGTGACCCACCAGTAGAAGAGGCCCAGAATTCCGCGGGGGGGAAGAGCTGCCCCACACGCCTACAAGGTAGGCGGACCTGTGACCACCAACAGAACAGGCCAGACCTGCAAATGACAGACAGAACAGGCCCAGTGGCCTGCGGAAGGGTAGAGCCGACCCCCCCCCCCCCGTGCCTGCAAGGTACGCGGACCTGTGACCCACTGGCAGAACAGTCCCAGCGGCCTGCAGAGGGGCAGTGCCGCTGCCCGCGCCTGCAAAGTAGGCAGAACTGTGACCCCCTACAGAACAAGCCTAGCAGACCACAGAGGGGCAGAGCTGCCGCCCGCGCCTGCAAGGTAGGCAGACATGCTACCGACTGGCAGAACAGCCCCAGAGGCCTGCCGGCGTGGTAGGCACATTACCCCAATTGGAGGAGGGGCAGAGCCGCCGCCCGCGCCTGCGAGGGAGACTTTGCAACTATACAAGAGCGATATAAATATATAGGGGGAAAATTCAATAGCACAACAGTTTCACCAAGCAGAAAGAAACACGAACAGTATGAAGAGACAAGGAAAGAAAGGACCACAAGCAATGCAGGTCAACTCAACGTTAGAAGAGGTAATATCTGCAGCAGATGGAATGTCAAATAAAGAATTCAGGATATACATGCTTCAGATGATCTGGAGTCTCAAAGAAGACATCAGACAGCAAAATCAGACAATGAAAGATCACTTCAACCATGAATTATATAAACAAATCCAGGAAGCAAAAGATCAACTATACAGGGAGATAGAGGTTATAAAAAACAAACAAACAGAAATCCTAGAAATGCAGGAAGCAATAAACCAACTTAAAAACTCAATGGAGAATACTACCAGCAGAGTAGAACACTTAGAAGATAGAACATCAGACAATGAAGACAAAGTATTTCAACTGGAAAAGAACATAGACAGCTCAGCAAGACTGTTAAGAAACCATGAGCAGAACATCCAAGAAATATGGGATAACATCAAGAGACCAAATTTAAGAGTCATTGGGATACAGGAAGGGATAGAGTTTCAAACCAAAGGAATGAGCAATCTATTCAATGAAATAATACGAGAAAACTTCCCAGACTTGAAGAATGAGACAGAATCCCAAATCCTAGAAGCCTACAGGACGCCGAATGTGCAAAATCATAAGAGATCCACACCTAGACACATTATAATGAAGATGCCCAACATACAGAATAAGGAGAGAATTTTAAAAGCTACAAGAGAAAGGAAGCAGATTACATTTAGGGGTAAGCCAATCAGGATAACAGCTGATCTTTCAACACAGACTCTGAAAGCTAGAAGATCCTGGAATAACATATTTCAAACATTGAAAGAAAATGGGTTCCAACCAAGAATTGTGTATCCAGCGAAATTAAGCTTCAGGATGGAAGATGAAATTAAAACCTTCCATGATAAACAAAAGTTAAAAGAATTTGCAGCTAGAAAACCATCTCTTCAAAACATCCTCTGCAAAACATTACAGGAAGAGGAAATGGAAAATAACAATGAAAATCAACAGTGGGAGGTAGGACAGTAAAGGGGGGGAAAATAATCAAAGAGGTAAACAAACCATGTTTACTAACATGAATAAACAAATATGGCTGGAAGAACAACCCATATCTCAATAATAACCCTAAATGTTAATGGCTTAAACTCACCAATTAAGAGACACAGGCTAGTAGAATGGATCACAAAACAAGACCCAACAATATGCTGCCTACAGGAGACACATTTGAAAGGAAAAGACATACATAGGCTGAAGGTGAAAGGTTGGGAAAAATCATATCACTCATATGGACTTCGGAAACAAGCAGGACTGTCCATACTCATATCAAATAAAATAGATTTCAAGCCAAAGTTAATCAAAAGGGATAAAGAGGGACATGACATACTGCTCAAGGGAACCATACACCAACAAGACATAACAATCATAAATATATATGCCCCAAACAATGGTGCAGCTATGTTCATCAAACAAACTCTTCTCAAATTCAAGAGTCTAATAGACCACAATACAATAATCATGGGAGACTTCAACACACCTCTCTCACCAATGGACAGATCTTCCAAACAAAAGTTGAATAAGGAAACTATAGAACTCAATAACACAATTAATAACCTAGACTTAATTGACATTTATAGAATATACTACCCAACAACAAGCAGTTACACTTTTTTCTCAGCAGCACATGGATCCTTCTCAAAAATAGATCATATATTATGTCACAGGGCAACTCTTAGACAATATAAAGGAGTAGAGATAATACGATACATCTTATCTGATCATAATGGAATGAAACTGAAAATCAACGATAAAAGAAGGAAGGAAAAATCATGCATAAACTTGGAGAATGAACAATAGGTTACTGAATGATCAATGGGTTATAGAAGACATCAAGGAGGAAATTAAAAAATTCTTAGAGATAAATGAAAACACAGACACAACATATCGGAATCTATGGGATACATTGAAAGCAGTTCTAAGAGGAAAATTCATTGCTTGGAGTTCATTCCTTAAAAAAAGGAAAAACCAACAAATAAATGATCTCATACTTCATCTCAAAATCCTAGAAAAAGAAGAGCAAAACAACAGCAAAAGAAGTAGAAGGCAAGAAATAATTAAAATCAGAGCTGAAATTATTGAAATCGAAACAAAAGAAACAATTGAAAAAATTGACAAAACTAAAAGTTGGTTCTTTTAAAAAATAAACAAAATAGACAGACCCTTAGCCATGCTAGCAAAGAGAAGAAGAGAGAGAACTCAAATTACTAACATACAGGATGAAAAAGGCAATATCACAACAGACACTTCAGAAAAACAGAAGATAATCAAAAATTATTTTGAATCCTTATACTCCAATAAATTAGAAGATAGTGAAGGCATAGATAAATTTCTTAAGTCATATGATCTGCCCAGATTGAGTCAGGAGGATATAGACAACCTAAACAGACCAATATCAATTGAGGAAATAGAAGAAACCATCAAAAGACTACCAACTAAGAAAAGCCCAGGACCAGATGGGTATACAGCAGAGTTTTACAAAACCTTTAAAGAGGAACTAATACCAATATTTTTCAAGCTACTTCAGGAAATAGAAAAAGAGGGAGAACTTCCAAATTTATTCTACGAGGCCAACATCACCCTGATACCTAAACCAGACAAAGACACTTCAAAGAAAGAAAACTACAGACCAATATCTCTAATGAACCTAGATGCAAAAATCCTCAATAAAATTCTGGCGAATCGGATACAAAAACATATCAAAAAAATTGTGCACCATGATCAAGTAGGATTCATCCCTGGGATGCAAGGCTGTATCAATATACGGAAATCAATATATGTCATTCACCACATCAATAGACTTAAAAATAAGAACCATATGATCATCTCGATAGATGCGGAAAAAGCATTTGACAAAGTACAGCATCCCTTTATGTTCAAAACTCTAGAAAAACTAGTGATAACAGGAACATACCTCAATATTGTAAAAGCAATCTATGCTAAGCCTCAAGCTAGCATCATTCTGAATGGAGAAAAATTGAAGGCATTCCCTCTAAAATCTGGAACAAGACAGGGATGCCCTCTCTCACCACTTCTGTTCAACATAGTTCTCGAAACACTGGCCAGAGCAATTAGACGAAAGAAATTAAAGGCATAAAAATAGGAAAAGAAGAAATTAAATTATCACTAATTGCAGATGATATGATTCTATACCTAGCAGACTCAAAAGGCTCTACAAAGAAACTATTAGAGCTAATAAATGAATTCAGCAAAGTGGCAGGATATAAAATCAACATGCATAAATCAAAGGCATTCCTGTATATCAGCGACAAATCCTCTGAAATGGAAATGAGGACAACCACTCCATTCACAATATCTTCAAAAAAAATAAAATACTTGGGAATCAACCTAACAAAAGAGGTGAAAGACTTATAAAATGAAAACTACAGAACCCTAAAGAGAGAAATAGAAGAAGATCTTAGAAGATGGAAAAATATACCCTGTTCATGGATAGGCAGAACTAACATCATCAAAATGGCGATATTACCAAAAGTTCTCTATAGGTTTAATGCAATGCCAATCAAAATCCCAACAGCATTTCTTGTAGAAATAGAGAAAACAATCATGAAATTCATATGGAAAAATAAACGACCCAGATTAGCAAAAACAATGCTAAGCAGGAAGTGTGAATCAGGCGGTATAGCGATACCAGACTTCAAACTATACTACAGAGCAATAGTAACAAAAACAACATGGTACTGGTACCAAAACAGGCGGGTGGACCAATGGTACAGAATAGAGGACACAGAAACCAATCCACAAAACTACAACTATCTTATATTTGATAAAGGGGTAAAAGCATGCAATCGAGGAAGGATAGCATCTTCAACAAATGATGCTGGGAAAACTGGAAATCCATATGCAACAAAATGAAACTGAATCCCTTTCTCTCACCATGCACAAAAGTTAATTCAAAATGGATCAAGGAGCTTGATATCAAATCAGAGACACGCCGTCTGATAGAAGACAAAGTTGGCTACGATCTACATCCTGTGGGGTCGGGCTCCAAATTCCTCAATAGGACACCCATAGCACAAAAGTTAATAACTAGAATCAACAAATGGGACTTACTCAAACTAAAAAGTTTTTTCTCAGCAAAAGAAACAATAAAAGAGGTAAATAGGGAGCCTACATCCTGGGAACAAATCTTTACTCCTCACACTTCAGATAGAGCCCTAATATCCAGAGTATACAAAGAACTCAACAAATTAGACAATAAGAGAACAAACAACCCAATCAACAAATGGGCCAAGGTCCTGAACAGACACTTCTCAGAGGAGGACATACAATTAATCAACAAATACATGAAAAAATGCTCACCATCTCTAGCAGTCAGAGAAATGCAAATCAAAACCACCCTAAGATACCATCTCACTCCAGTTAGATTGGCAGCCATTATGAAGTCAAACAACAACAAGTGCTGGCGAGGATGTGGGGAAAAGGGTACACTTGTACATTGCTGGTGGGACTGCAAATTGGTGCAGCCAATTTGGAAAGCAGTATGGAGATTTCTTGGAAAGCTGGGAATGGAGCCACCATTTGACCAGCTATTCCCCTTCTCGGTCTATTCCCTAAAGACCTAAAAAGGGCATGCTACAGGGACACTGCTACATCGATGTTCATAGCAGCACAATTCACAATAGCAAGACTGTGGAACCAACCTAGATGCCCTTCAATAGATGAATGGATAAAAAAATGTGGCATTTATACACAATGAAGTATTACTCTGCATTAAAAAATGACAAAATCATAGAATTTGCAGGGAAATGGATGGCATTAGAGCAGATTATGCTAAGTGAAGCTAGCCAATCCCTAAAAAACAAATGCCAAATGTCTTCTTTGATATAAGGAGAACAACTAAGAACAGATTAGGGAGGAAGAGCATGAGAAGAAGATTAACATTAAACAGGGATGAGAGGTGGGAGGGAAAGGGAGAGAGAAGGGAAATTGCATGGAAATGGAAGGAGACCCTCAAGGTTATACAAAATTTCATACAAGAGGAAGTGAGGGGAAAGGGGAAAATAATACAAGGGGGAGAAATGAATGACAGTAGAGGGGGTAGAGAGAGAAGAGGGAAGGGGAGGGGAGGGGGGATAGTAGAGGATAGGAAAGGCAGCAGAATACAACAGACACTAGTATGGCAATATGTAAATCAATGGATGTGTGACTGATGTGATTCTGCAATTTGTATACGGGGTAAAAACGGGAGTTCATAACCCACTTGAATCAAAGTGTGAAATATGATATATCAAGAACTATGTAATGTTTTGAACAACCAACAATAAAAAATTTAAAAAAAGACAAAATGTATAATAATGGATTGAAAATTAATAAATTTTATTTTTTTGTATTTGAATGATCTTTAAGAATAAAATCACAAAATACTCAACTTACAAATACTTATAACAGCTTGTAAATTAACTCATAAACTAAAAGTATGCCTAGTGGATACTAGTGGGTCTTTTTTTTTTTTTGTATAGAACAAAAAGTAAATCTTGCATTAGTGTTGAAAAAATTGACCCTTTCCATTATGTGAATATTGTTCATGGATATGACCAGAAAATAAAAGGACCATATGCAGGGGAGATTCAGTAGCAGCACTGGTATCCATCTACTAAATTTTGCAATAATCTGTGAGTGAGGAGCACATTCTTGAAACAAGCACCTGAGTCTCAGTCAGTTACAGAAACTGGGCTTCAGCCAATCCCAGAGAGCCAAAGATCATGATAAAGCAAAATGCAAGCAGTGACAGATCAAACTGTCTCAGAAACTCCCTTTCATTCTGTGTCTATAAATGCTTTCTGGCAAGTTACATGCTGGGATTCTTAGGAACCTGTTATGGTTCTGAGGACCGTCCAATTCCTAAATTGTTCTTTGCTAATTTAACTTTGTTAAATTTGCCTAATAGTTTTCATTTTAACACTTCCTGATAACTTTATATCTTCAAGTTCTTTCGATGTCATATTTATCCAACAAAAATATAAATGCTTATAAAATAAGAGGTGGTGTGATAAAAATCACATAGTCAAACAATAAGATACCATAGAAATTATGAGAAAAGATATCTTTCTCCTTTTCTATCTCTGCATCTATCTACTAAATTATCATCTATTTCATCATTTATCACCTATCAATTATCTATATCATCATCTATCATCTATTTATCTATTCTCTTTATCCTATCTATCATGTATGTGTATATTTCTCACATTTAGTTTTATCCCTCAATCCCATTATCTTTCATCCTAAATTCTTACTCAGATCCATTTCTTTTTCTCCACTACTTACCATATTGAGAGGTGGTCATATCTCTCACTTGGGCTTTTGTAGAATTTTACAAACTGATGTGACCTCCCCATATCAAATTTTTCCCACTGAACTCAACTCACTGTAAGTAGAAGGTCCTTTATTTATTTTTAAATGAATGCCTAATCATGTAACTCATCCTCTTATAGTATGTTTACTTACTATCAACTTCTTAAAACATCGAACATCTAGGAACATTCTTGGGATAAAATATAAAGCAACTCTTTCTTGGTTGTTGTTCTGTTTAGCATTATCAGTCATCATGGTCTTTTTTCCATCAGTCATACATATTCATCATCTTCTGCCCCTTCTTGGGTCCTGATTTGCCATGATTTCCTGTTCTCATGATTGCCACCATCTTTCTCTTGGTGAACTTAGCCTTCCCAAGTGAGCTCATTACCAAGTTCTCATAGAAGAACACATAAACATTCCTTAATAGAGTTTTCTTAGTATAATATGACAAATTATATGTATCATTGTGACAAAAATTTCCTAACAAGAACAGTTTAAAGGAGACAAAGTTTATTTTGGCTCATGGCTACAGAGGTTCAGTACATGGTCGGCTGGTTTCATCACTCTGGGCCCAACCTGCGGCAGAACATCATGGTGAAAGATCTTGATTTAAGAATGCTATTTAACTCGTGGTGGCCAGTGAGCAGAGAGAAAAATGGGAAGGGACCACAGGGAAGGTAAACCCTTTCAGGGCATACCCTCCACGTCCTCCAGTAACACATCACCTACCTAGTTACCAACCAATGTGGCAATTCAAGCTAGGATGAACTAATTTGGTTACTAATTTTGCCATAATATTTTGCTCCCAGCTTTCCCAAAGCTCATGTCCATCTCACGATGCAAAATGAATTTATTCTACAAGAGTTTCATAGTGTTAACAGTCCCAGCATTTCCCCAAAGTCCAAGTCCAATGTCTCATGTGAGATGCAAAGCAAACTTTTGGTTTTGAACCCTTGTAAATATCAAATAAAGAGACATATAGACAATATACTGTAGCCCAGAGTGAACATTCACATTCTAAACTGGAGGAGTAAGGGCATAAAAAAAAGGGATTGTACCAAAACACAGCCAGACAAAAAGGTCCCCTAACTTGACATACGACATCTTGGACACTTGGTGATGAGATTTGCTTTTCTAAGGGCTTGGGGGCAGTTCTGCCCTCTGGCTTTACTACATGGGCTCTCTTTTAGCCTGGCTCTTTCCAAAGCCAACAGATTTCTTTGTCAGACCACCTTCTTTAATGACATCTCTTCATTCTTAAGGTTTGTATTTTAACTTCTTTTTCACCTCCACAGCTTCACATATTGCCCTCTCAGGGACAGCCTACAGGGATTCAGACCCTGCTAAATTAAGCCTGACTAGGTCTTGCTTTGGAATCTTGGTGGAAGCCCCTGTGATCCCTTAACTGGTTCATCCTGCATGCCTGCAGAACCAGCACCATATGGATGACACCAAGGTGTGCAGCCAGCTTGCTCAGCGGTTGGGCCCCCTAGAATCACAGCTGTTGCAGATTTTGAGTCCCTGTCCTCTGAGTGCCTGCGTAGCTGAGCCTGGAGAAACAACTTCTTATGCTCCGATCCCCACTATGAGAAAGGTGCCTTTATGATCTTTTCATAAAGAAATGTTCCCTGCGCATGGGAAGGACATGATCTTGCAAATTTCTGATGCCCTAAAGCCACCTTTCCTATTGTAGCTGTATAAAATATTTAACATCTCTTTATTTGCTGTAATTCCTTCAACAACCCACAACTGTCTTGGCTCCAGTTTTCCATGCAACTTTCTGGCTCAAATGCAAATTTTTCAAATTCTCCTTCTTTGTTTTTCTGCTCCCCATTCTCACAGCAAACCTGAGTAAAAGCTTTCAGCAGTAGACATACCACTGTCTGCATACTGTGCTGCCTTAAAATTTTCTCTGCCAGATTAATTACTCCATCACCTTCAAATTCAGTCTCACAGAGTGTCAGGATGTGGACAAAATATAGATGATTTTAATTTTTTATTTTTTTGCCATAATATAACATGAGTGCCTCTAATCCAATTTCCAGTAGAGTCTTCATTTCCCTTTGAAATCTCAAGAGATTAGTCATATCCCCATCAGCATTCTGGCCTTTTGAGTTACCCCAGAATCACCCATTGAACTCTGTTTGTAACATTCTGAGGTTTCTTTTGCCTCGTCTGTAAGCTTTTCCAAATCTCTCCCATAAACCTGCCCTCTCAGGGGCAGCGCACAGGGAATCAGACCCTGCTAAACTATGCCTGACCTTGAAGGTCAGGAATGTTATTCGGGAACTCCACGTTGAGTTATTGGCTCACCAATGACCCACTTGTTGGTACCAGTTTCTCTATTAGTCAGTTCTACATCATTGGGCCAAAGGACCTGACAAGAACAACTCAGAGAAGTAAAAGGTCATTTTGGCTCATGGTTTCAGAGGTTCAGCTCATGGCTGTCCAATTCCATCACTCTGGGCCCAAAATGAGGCAGAATATCACGGCAGATGAACTTGATGGAGGAGAGATAATCAGCTCATAGTGTCCAGTGAGCAGAGAAAAAGGGCAAGGGGCACAGGGAAGATGAATCCTTCCTGGGTCCCCCAGTGATCAACCTTCTCCAGGCATGGCCCCCACCTGCCTACATTTACCACCCAGTTAGTGGATTCAAACTAGTAAGGGCTGATTAAGTTAGAACTTTCACAATCCATTCGTTTCACCTTCAAACATTCCTGAATAAACTTTGTAGGGGGTTTGGGGGATACTTAATATCCAAACCATAAGAATATAAATTCATAGCACCTTGTATTTCTCCTTGGCAGCCCTTTTCAACAGTGTAGCTGAGTGACTCTTTTGTTGATATCTTTCCCGCCTACCAACTGTTGGCCCCACAAGGGAAACAAAAAAAAATCACCTTTGATTCCCTCTCAGCACTTAACATAATGCCTGTCATATTGTGAGCGATAAAAATATATTTACCAAGGAAAATGATTGAATAATTAGCATTTATGTGACGAAAACATAATTGGGCTAAGAAAATGCTACTATAGTTACTGTCATGTGAATATTTTTTTGTTAAATAAAGAAAATCAGTGTGGCATGCCATCAACATAAAAGTCAGCAAAATGGAACAGAATAAATGAATTGCAAATTTGTCATTTTTATTATAAATGGCACAAAGAGGACCACTTGTTACTGAAAATTAAATGAATATTACATAAATTGATATTTAGTTAATGTATTTGCATTTTTAAATAAGTATTCTTAATTCTGTATATTTGGATAGGAAGAAAAAATATTCAATATTTTGACAATAATAATGAAAAAATTATCATAAAGGAATTATCTAAAAATTTTTAAGATGACTTTGACCTTGTTCATCTGCATATCCTGACTGACACCTAGATTTTGCCACATCACATATTTTATAACTGCTGAATTTATTTTTTGTTTATGTTTGTAAGCTCTGACCTGTCTTTGGCTCCTGCCCTCAAAGTATTCAATATGCAATACCTGACATATATATATATATATATATATATATATATATATATATATATATATATATATCTCCATGCATTTATATTATAATAGGCCTCAAATGATAATAAGACAACATAATAATGTATAAATAGTATTAAAACAATTGTGTATAAAATACCTTTATAAATCACATTAAAGTAATACATTTAAATTTATAATAGGCATTGAATATTGGGAAAATTTGAATGATGTAAAAAATTTATTAAATTTTTTACACTATTAATTCATATTAATAAAGTAAAAGTTGATCAAGAAATGATAAGGAGCCTTCCATTAGAATTATTTTGTAATTTTTAAAGTAAAGCAAAAGTTTATTTTATTACATGATATAAAAACACATATTACTTCAATCAAAATATTTCTAAGAATGCAAATAATTGATTTGATTTTTAGCTTCAGAAAAGAGGATTTAAATCATTAACTTCTCTTTTAAGGATCAGGTGGCCACAGTGAAAATATGACTTAGATTTTTCCCCGTATGTGTGTGTTTAATATTTACCAATGTTAACAGGTAGACATAGTGAAAGTCCATCTGTCTAGTTGTAGATGAAACTCATGATTATAGATATGGTTTATACATTGCTACATGTGAGTATTTTTGGATAAACACACATGGAAATTTATGTGGATACAAATATACATACATAGGAATGTAAGTAATGAGTACTTAAAATATTAATACATTCTCACATATCAAGTTAATATCACAGACAAAACGCATCCTTCCCCTCAAAGCATTACAAATTTTGTGAGAGTATATATATGTACATGTTCATTTATTTATGTATTTACCATGGGTTTTAATCCTAGGAACCTGAGCATACTAGGGAAGCTCTCTACCACTCAACTATGTCCCCTAACCAAGTGTGTGAACTTAAAGAAATCAATTTATCATAGCAATAAAAAGATCATGCAGTATCAAGGTTAAATATTTAAATGGTTATTTATTTTTAAAAGTTTCATTGTCTTAGAAAAATCTCAAAGTTCATATAATTAAAGAAATGATGTAGAGCTAGAATTAGTTCTAAGATGAGGTGTAGGAGTAGCAACCTCAGAACAGGTAGATGCAAATTTAGTGGCGGGGGAGGGCTTGTGCAGTTTGGGGCTGATTAACTGGGTAAATACGTGTTTCACGGCATTTATTCTCTCTGCAGTATACACTAGACAATATCAAAGGAGCTCATCCAGGAAACAAAGATTTGAAAAGGAGTATTGGTCATCTAGTCAAAGTCAAGTCCTAGATATCTTAAGAGGAAAAAGAAAAGTCCCACACTTGTCAGGTTCTGATGAACCCTTAGTAGATCTTCTGAATAATTGCTTCAACAGAAAAGGTAAAGAGACGTTTTCAAAGAGGAAGGTGAGTTGACAAATAATAAATACTAAATAGCCAGAAAAAAATCATAAAATAATGACAAATTAATTAAACATTTAAAGAAAACCCAGAAAAAAAAATCTTTCAATTAAATATAACACAGGTTCAAAAATCTAGTAAATTCATTAACCCGAAATACCAAGACCTGTGAGTGTGTTTCTGATTAGGCTGTAGCAGATCTAGCCCCTGAAATGTCTGCTGAAAACAGTAAATAACTTGAGAAAACCATATGTTCATCTGTATTTCTGAAAACTTTAGAGATCTGGGAGTCCAAAAGAATGTAAAGAAACTGATAATCATAGACAGAAGTACTCTTTTCAACTAAGTAAAAATCAGCCACTATTTTTCTGTATGAATCATATGCTGAATCTAAGAATAGGCAGAAAAAAAATGTTGGGCTCATAATAGACCAAAAGATTTTCCATGCAGAAGAAAAAAAAATCCAACGAAAACCTTAAGGCTCAAGTAGGCTCTTGTGACTGAAAGGGATTTTTGATGAGTTCCAGACAGAATGTTGGTTGTCACATGCTAAACTATTCTAAAAGACTTTCACTAAGTAATGTACAGTGCATGAACAGGATGTCTTGAATGGAAAAGTTAAAGTAAAAAGACCATATTCCTTCAGAACAAGATTGGAATTGATTAATAGCCCTTAAACTCCTTAAAGAAACTAGCTCCTTCTCAGACAAATTTGACCAAAGTGATCATCCTGTCTCAAGCTGATTTTGATAAGTAGCATTATTATAATAATCAATGGACATTGTAGTGTTAAAAAGCTGTAAAATCAGAGAAGAAAACAAAGTGGCCAGGAGAAGTAAACCCTAAATGAATAAAGACTAAAAAGTAGATGGTGAATAAAAACATGCTACATTTAGTAGGATAACAGGAAGAATAACAGCTGGCTATTCATATAAAACCATGAAAGGCAGAAGAATAATGTAATTTACAGATTTACTCTCACACCTTTAAAGAACTTTTTAAAAGGGGTAAATAAGGAAAAAAAAAAAAAAACTATTTTCAAGACACTGAATGTCAGTCTGTGAAGGATAATCATCCCATAGCTCTACTGTGGATAGTTTGATGCAAGTTTACCTCCACAATGTAGGGCAGGGAGATCACTATAAAGCAAAGAAAACTTCCCGAGTTGATAAAACGTAGCTGAGGTTCTGAGAAAACCAAAGTAGCATTTGTTTAGAGAAATTATAAACAGAAAAGAAAGATGCACAAAGCAAGGAAATGAGAAATCTGCAGAGAGCACACCTCAGCATTCAGCCAAGGGTTGATCAGTGAACGGATATAAGAGAATTACTGGCTACCTCGACAGAATCACATAGAAATGCTGGAAGGAACAACATCTACTGCTTACAGGAGCCAGGGACAGTGTCTCTTGCCACCAGCTTCATATTTAAAGGGACATTGGTTAGAATACTCCAAAAGATCTTGCATCAGTAAGGGAGATGGAAATCAGTAATAGGAAATGTTGGTCCTAAGACCTAAAATATCTTAAAGCTCCAAAAATTCCAAGCTAATTTCAAGGAATTTAACTCTGTATCAAAATAAAATTGAAAAATATTGGTGGGAACAATATAACATAGTACCTCATAAAATAAAATTCACAATATCTGAAATTTTGACAATAATTATCAGGAGGCAAATAAACAGAATGTGTTCAATAATGAAGAGAAAAGAACATTACCACACACTCAGAATTGGTAGAATGTTAGAATTAGCAGACAAGAGCATTAAAAATCAGTTACAGTATCTCTATTGCATTCTTCCAAAACTTTCAAGCCATTTATTTTATAACATAAACTTATAAAATAAATTGTCCAAATAAAACTTTTAAAGTTGAGAGTATAATCTGAATTAACAGTGGATTAGACATTCAAAAGGTGAGATTAGCAGACTTAAAGACAAAGTGATAGAAATTATCAAATCAAAGCACAGACTTTAAAAATATGAATAAAAAATAATTGATGGAGCATTATCGAAAGGAGGCACAATTCTAAGAATATAATAAACATATAATCAGAGACTCATAAAAAATACCATTAAAATGTAATATATAATAACCTCAGTTTGTATTTGTTCTTTTTGTGACTATAGAATCCATTTTGATATAATTATACAAGCATGGAATATATCTTAACCTAGTTAGGTTCACATTCTTATGAATGTACACAATGATGGGATTCACTGTGTTGTTTTTATATAGGTACATGAGAAAATTATATTAGATTCATTCCACTGACTTTCCTTTTCCTATCCCCACCTTCCATCCCTCCATTCCCCATTGACTAATCTACTGAACAACTTCCCCTTACCTCCCCTTATTGTGGGTTAGCTTCCACATATTAGAGAAAATATTCAACCTTTGACTTTTTGAGACTGGCTTATTTCACTTAGTAGGATAGTCTCCAGATCCATCCATTTGCTGGAAAATGTCATAAAGTCATTCATTGACACCACAGATCTAAGAACTTCAATTCAGTCAAAGCACAACAAATACAAATAAGAATATATTATCTCATGATCAAACTACTCAAAAACCAGGGATAAATTAAAATTTTTATCAACAGTCAAATTTTTATAAACAGAAACAAATGATGTACAATAGTGCAAAGTTAAAGATGGTAAAGGATTTCTCATCTAAAGCACTGGACGTTAGAAGAATGTTAGTAGAATTGCTGAAAGTTGAATAAAGTTTCAAATTTAAATTATATTCACAGAGAAAATATATATCAGGAGTAACAACAAAATTAAGATTTCCAGACATAAATGTTGAAAGGATTCATCACTAAAAGTTCTTCACTAAAAAATGCATTAAAGAAAGTCTCCTGTCCCCCTCCTTTAAAATTTTTTTTTTCTTTTTGATAAATGTCTGTGGTGGCATATTTTTTAATTTAATTTTTTATTCTTAGTGCATTTTACTTATACATAATAGTGGGGTTAATTTGTCATATTCTTGAATGGATGTAACATAGTTTTCTCCATCTGAATTACCACTACTACCCCCTTTCTTCCCCTCTTCCCTCTCCCTAATCCCCTTCCTCTATCATATTTGGAACATGCTGTGATATATTCACACATGCACCTAGCATAATTTGATCTTCATTCTGCAGTTCTTTCCCTTCCCTATTTTTCTCTGCTTCTACTCTACTAATCTCCCTTCTATTTTTGTGATATCCCCTTTCTTTATTTCTTATTCCTTTTCTCTCTTTAGCTTCTGCATATGAGAGAAAGCATTTGATCCTTGACTTTCTGAGTCTGGTTTATTTCACTCA
The DNA here is from genome assembly GCF_047511675.1 of Marmota flaviventris. Classification (NCBI taxonomy): domain Eukaryota; kingdom Metazoa; phylum Chordata; class Mammalia; order Rodentia; family Sciuridae; genus Marmota; species Marmota flaviventris. The sequence goes on from NC_092512.1 coordinate 79,518,424, forward strand.
GCATGAATGTTTCCCAGTTCCACTCATTTACCAGCAAATTCTTATTTATGGCTAAGTAGAATATATGGCACTACACAAAAGAGGAATCATCAGAAATGGCAATTATATGGAAAAATTCACAATTATTCTGCACTATTATTTAAATATGAAAACATAACTGTTTTAACAAATATTGATAAATTTAAATATTTAACAAAATCATATCATAACATTGTCTTAAAGGATAGGAACAAAATAAAAGTGAAGTCTTATTTTAAAGTGGTCAACTCTTTAAAAGAAGCATACTATAAACCTTAAAACACATTAAAATAAACAAAAGTTATAGCTATTAAATTCAGAGATGAAATGAAGTAGAAACATAAAAGTAATTTGTATTTAAGAAGAGATAGGCCAAATAGGAAATAACTGGAAAGAACTTTGTCTTGGATATACATAAAATATTTACAATATGAAAAATATTTTGAGCCAAATCTAAAACAGATCTCAATATATTTAAGAAGGAATTGAACCATGCTAAGTATATTCTCTGGCTAAAATGGAATTAGAAATCAAGAAATCAAGATTGGAAACTTATCTTGTAAATTCCTAAATATGTCTAAACTTAGTAACACACTTTTTATGTGTTTGCTTTTTTTTTTTTTTTTTTTTTGTTATGAGGTCTTTCTATTTTGTCTAGACTGGTCTTGAACTCCTGGGCTCAAGGAATCCTCCCTCCCAAGTAGTTGGAGTATAGACATGTGGCACCATGCCCAGCTGAAGAAGACACTTATAAAGATCTCATGAATCAAAGAAGACAGCAAGAAGTAAATGGGAAAATATTATATAATTACGTTTGGAATTCTGAAAGCAGTACAAAGAAGGAAATTGATGACATTAACTATATATTATAAAAATACAAATGTTCTAAAGTCATTGATTTCAAATGCCATTTTAAGTTGTAGAAAAAGAAGAGCAAACAAATCCAAAATGAGATCCAGAAAGAAAATAAAATATGAAGTAGAATTTAATGAAACCGAAAACAGAAAAGGAATAAAGGAAAATCACTAAAACTAAAAACTGGTTCTTCAACAATTAAAACAACAACAACAACAGATAAGTCTGGATCTGGAAAAAGAAGAGATAATGCAAATTATTAATATCAGAAATAAAAATGAGAGCTGACATTGCTGCTTATTCTACAGAAGATAAAAATGTAACTATTAAGAAAATGTCCATATCATTGAAGTCAGCAACTTCAGTTTTCACCACTTATAAACAACATTATATTTCTGACTCTAATCCCTCCAGTGAAGCAGGAGAAAAAGCCATCTAGACAGGAAAGAAAGAAAATAAAACTATATTCGTAGATAACAAGATTGCCAGTGTAAAATCTGATGTAATCGATCAAAATTCTATTAGAACTAATAAACAAATTTAACAAAGTTGTAGAATATAATATCCACATGAAGATCAAGTTATTTATATATACTAGCAATAAACAAAGCCTTAAAGTTTAACTACAGCTTCAGAATAGTGTGAAATACTTAAATATATTAATTAGCTTGGGTATATTTGGTAAGTTACAAACAGACCTATATTTTTAAAACTGTGAAACATTGCTGAATCTAAAGTATAAATAGAAAATTAGTTTCATTGGCCAGAAAACTTAATATTGTTAAAATTTTGATTCTTTCCAAATTAATATATAAATATAATACCAATCAAAATTTTGGCAGAATATTTTTTTAGATTTGATAAGCTGATTCCTTAATTCACATGGAAATAAGTAACCTAGAATAACTTAAACTAATTTGAAAAAAATAAAAGACAGAGAAGTCTGACACTACTTATCTCAAGGTTTGTTTGGAAGGTTAGAAGATTGTAGGGCTGGTGTCAAGATAACAAAATAAAGTAATGCAAAAAATTCCTTAATGTGTACATATGTAGCTAATACAAATGTTCAAGACAAATTAAGGAATATGATAAATTGTCAAAACATACATGTATCTATGCAAACATATACGTGTATCTCACAGGAGCAATTGTATAACCATATGCAAAAGGCAAAACAATACAACAAAAAATGTTTGATTCACAGACCTAAGTGTAAAATTAAAAATGCTGAACTCCTGGAAAAAGAAAACACATGAAAATAAAATTTTGGTCTTGGATTAGGCAAATATTCCTTAGATATGACACTAATAGTTCATCAATAAAATAAAAATCATAAGCAGTATTCATTAAAATAACTTCTTTTTGAAATTTTTGAGATGATGGAAAAATAGAACATAGAATATGTTTGCTAAACACATAAAGAACTTGATTAATGAACATGATTATATAATGTGAAAAAATAAACACTTCATTAAAAATGATATATGAGTGGCAAATGAACACATGGGGATATGTTCAACTTTATTAGACATCATGGAAACCACATCAGAACCACAATGATATCTTAGTACAAAGCCATTGGATTTTACATTGGCAATCTTGTCATCTGTCAAGAATGGTTAGAATTAAAGAAAAAAATACTAATTATATTAATGGTGTCAAGTTTGAGCAGCAACTATAACTTTGAATAACATTTAGTTTCTGAAATTTTTAAATACTTCTCATATGATCTCATATGATCAATTTTCATATTGATGCATAAAAATGAAAGTCTGTTCATGGAAACTTGTACAACTATGTTCAATTTCATTTTGGTATTTTATATCTCTAAGAATAATATTAACTAATTATCTATGTCATATAAATTAAAAAGGCTCGTTATTCTCCTTTGCTCAGAATGCAACAATTCTATGAATGAACTTGGGACGCTTTGGGGCAAGACCAAGGGAATCATGCTGCATTCTTGGTTTACTGTTGCAGAGTACTTCCTCCTAGGGACTTTCCACATCTGGGGACAACTGGAAAAGGGATTTCAGTGGAGCAATCACTTTGATTTGTCTTCTAGTAGAAGGTAAGCAACATGAATGCAGGCTTCCTGGTGAGTCCTTGGGGGTTTCTACAGTAATCATCTGGAACATGTTTGATTTAGGGGTGTTGATATTATATTCTGCTGCTTTGCCGAATTCATTTATTAGTTCTAGAAGTTTCCTGGTGTGATTTTTTTTGATCTTCTAAGTATAGAATCATGTCATCAGCAAATATTGATAGTTTAAGTTCTTATTTACCTATTTGTCTCACTTTAATTTATTTCTTCTAATTTCTCCAGTTAGAGTTTCAAGGACAATGTTGAATAAAAGTGATGAATGATGGTAGAGAGGGATGATGGGAGGGGAGGGGAGGGTGGATAGTAGGGGATAGGAAAAATAGCAGAATACAACAGTCACTAATATGCCATTATGTAAAAATGTGAGTGTGTAACCGATGTGATTCTGCAATTTGTATTTGGGGTAAAAATGGGAGTTCATAACCCAATTGAGTCAAATGTATGAAAGATGATATGTGAGCTTTGTAATGTTTTGAACAACCAATAAAAAAAGTTTATTGCAAAAAAAAAAGTGATGAATGAGAGCATCTTTTTCTTGTTCCATTTTTTACAGGGAATGTTTTTAATTTCTCTGTTTAGAGTTAAAGTGGCCTTGGGTTTAGCCTATACTACAATAAGATAGAAAATATCAAAGACATTGACAAATTTCTAGAGACATATGACCTACCCAAACTGAATCAGGAGGTCATACACTATTTAAAAAGATACATTTCAAGTAATGAAATACAAAATTACATCAAAGGTTAACAACAATAAAAGCCCGAGACCAGATGGATTCTCTGACAAGTACTATAAGATCTTCAAAAAGTGTTGACACCAATATTCCTCAAAGTATTCCATGAAATAGAAAAGCAGGGAACACTTAAAAACTCATTCTATGAGGCTAATAGCACCTTGATACCAAAACCAAAGACACATCAAGAAAAGAAAAATTCAGACTAATATTCCTGAGGAACATAATTGCAAAAATTCTGGGAAATCACATATAAAATATATTAAAAATATAGTGTAGCACTCTCAAGTGGGGTTAATCCCAGGGATGCAGGGTTGTTTCAACAAACAGAAATCAATAAATGTAATTCATTGTATCAATAGACTTAAGTATAAGACATATGATTATCTGAATAGATGCAGAAAAAGCATTTGACAAAATACAGCACCCCTTCATGTTGAAAACAATAGAAAAAGTATGGAAAGTATAAACATACCTTAACATCATAAAAGGGTGTTGTTTTAATATATTCTGCCAGTCCCTGTATTTTAATTGAAGAATTGAAGCCATTCACATGCATGGTTATTAAGCAGACAGGTCTATTACTTCCAGTCACTTTGAGTTGTTTCATAGATTTAACCAATTGTTATTTTTCAACAATTTAGTGCTTTTATGAAGAGCTGTGACCATTTGAGAGATTTGGGGTTTTATTTTGAGTTTTTATTTCTTTTTCTTTCTTTTTGTTAACCTTCAATTCTATTTTGTGTATTGATATGTGAGGCTTCAAAAGGAAGTGATACCTTTCAGAGAAATGTATATATTTATCAAATATAAAATAACTATAATTATGTAAATTAGTCTCTGTGACCTCTATTCTGTACCATTGGTCTACAAGTCTATTTTGTTGCCAATACCATGCTATTTTTGTTACTGTTGCTCTGTAGTATAGTTTAAGGTTTGGTATAGTGATGTCACCTCCTTCACTCTTTTTGCTAAGGATTGCTTTGGCTATTCTGGTTCTCTTATTTTTCCAGGTGAATTTCATGACTGCTTTTTTTTATTTCTAGGAGGAATGTCTTATTTCTTTAAGTTTTTTTTCTGTAGTGTGGGTTTAGTGCTCATGAAATTTTTAAAATTGATTTAAAAAAAATAAATGACAGCAGAATGCATTACAATTCTCATTACACATGTATACCACATTTTTAAATATCTCTGTATATAAAGTATATCATGAAAATTTTTATTTCTTCATTGATTTTGAATAATAGCTTTATTGGATATTGTAATCTTAGTTGTAATTTTGTTTGTTTTTTTTTTTCAGTGTAAAAGGCAAGTTGACTTTGGTGTGACTTGGAGAAATTTTGTTGTTGTTTTTTTTGTTGTTTGTTTCATTTTGCCTATTTAGAATTCTATATGTCTCCTACATGTGGATGTCAATCTGGTTGCTAAGATTTGGAAACTTTTCTACTTTTATTTTACATAAAATGTTATTAATGCCTTCATCTTATATTTCTGTGTCCTCTTCTATCCCAACAAATCTTAAGTTTCATCTCTATGTTTTCCCAGAATTTCTGTGTATTTTCATCTAGGTCTTTTATATATTTATTTTGCCTTTACTTTCTGTTGAGTGTTTAGCTCAAAGACTCAGTCTTTGGGACCTGAGTTTCTGTTTGGTATATAACCTAGTCTATTGGCTATACTTCCAAGTGAATATTTTTTTTTGTTAAGTTGTTAATTTCTACATGTTCTGTTTGGTTTCTTTTCAAAATTTTTATCTGTTCATTGTAATGGTCTTTCAGTTTATATTATTGTTCTCTTAGTTCATTCCTTAATTTGTTTCTTAGATCTTCTTTTACCCTTTTAATTATTTTAATAATCTTTTTAAAACTCTTTCTCAGGAATTCATTTCTTTCCATGTCTGTGCTCCCTTGTTTGGAGATTGTATCTCTTGGGAGGAGACTGGTTTGCCTGTTCTTTTTTTTTTTTTTAAATGTTTTCAGAGGCCTTGGACTTGTGTATCTATTGAGACATATTCCTCTTCCTCATGTGCAAGAATGTCCTTCGGCATGTAGTCCTCTTTTCTAACAAGTCCTGTGCCTTCTGTGGCATGTACATCATAAATTACTGAAAAAAAATAGGAATGCTGGGGTCAGCATCCAACAACAGCACCAACAATAAACAGGAATAAACTAAATCTGGCATTATTAAAGTATACAGCAGGTTTCAACTATGCTCTCCCCAATACTAATAACTTCCACAACATGAATGTCAAGGGCAGTAATTACATAAACTGAACTGTTATTAAAGAGTAAAATTGTAGTTCACTAAGTGAAAATAAAATTAGAATAGGAAGTTTAAAATATTAAAAATGCAAACAGATATGCAGCAGGTGAGTGGAAATAAGTGATGACTACAAGAAGAAAGAGTATAAAGAAATAACTAAAAGCAGTAAATAATGAGAGGGATAGAGAGAACAAGTAAATTTGACTACTTAAAGGAGAAGGGAAGAGAGAAGGACTAATAATAATAAAAAAAAACAGTTAAAATAAACAAACAAACAAAAAAATCAAACCAAAACACATAAACATAAATCTCACCCTAGTAAGGTCAAAACAAGGAGAAATAAGAAATGATTGAGGAAAGAAAAAATAAAAAAAGAAAAGAATGAACAAAGTGATAAAATGAGAAATTAATTAAAAATTATACCCACAAGTCAATCAACATAGCAAGAAAATACACACATACACACACACACAGATACACACTCACACTCATGTTCAATAGAGTAAAAGAGAAAATCTGTTTCTGCTTGGACTGTGTACTCTTTAGAGAGAGCAAACATTGAGGGTGGTTAAATCCATCTTATCTGAGTTGCTCACTAAGCTATTAGGTAGGGTGATGTGGATCTGAGATGGTTATATTGGCTCTCAGCTTCCCTTCTTGTCAGGTAAAGCCAGGATAGAATGAGTCGTGGAGAGAATTGGAGATTTGTCCAATTTTCCAATCTAGGAAGATGCCCTCCCAGTGTAAGGATAGTGCTGCTAGACAGTTCTTAATATTAAGTGCAGACAGCTGACATTTACATCTGACCAACTCTCAAACAGTTTGCTCTGAAGCCTGGGCCTGAGTCCTTCAGGTGCACAATACCCTCTGTGCCCATCTCAGATGTACCCCACCAGGCAAACTCTAGATCTCATTACGGGTGCATGCATGGGGAGTTGGCTAATGCATTTTATCGATTTCTTGGCTCTTGCCAAACAGAGTGAACCATCAGCTGCCCCATGATGACATTCTGCCCCAGATCTCTACTCTGCACTCTCCAACTTACGAGAAGCCTACACCCCTCACACTAGCTTCCTGCACAGCCTCTGGGTGACTCAAAATCAGCCTCTCTGTTCCACGAGTTCCCTCAAGCCAAATTTCTTTGCAAAAGCAAACTTTCTTTCTGATTCAGTGGCCCCTCTTCTTCTCAGTGGACAGGAACTTGGCATCATTGGCTGGATTCCTGAGGTTTCATTCTGTTGTCTATGATTTTGATATTAATATTTGGTGTCTTCCTTTTATTATCCACCTCACTGAGAAGCATGTTCCTGCTGCTGGAATCCAAGTAACAAGTAAGTGGAAACTTTTCTTCGTTACCGTCATGTCTTTTTACTTGTTGTTTTAATAGTATATGTCTTATCTTTTTTTTTTTTTAACTTACTACCTATTTTTGTTTGAATCTAATGTATGTCTTCTGTAGATGAAGTAGACCTGGCCTTTTGAGTGGGTTATCCATCTCATTGATATGTTCAACATACATCTATCCATGATTCATGTGTTTTTTGTTTCATCTTGTTTCCATATACATTACATTTTTCATTCCACCCTGCCCGATATTTTGTATTAAGTGAATGCTTTCAAGTATAAAATTTCACTTCATTTAATTTTAGTTTATTTCTTTGTTTTAGTACTAACTACAATATATCTTTTAAATTATCAAAATTTACTTTTTTCAATAGTTTTATTTTTTGCTTTTAGTTTAAAAAATAAGTTTTAATCCACAACAATTGTGTCTGTTTATGGAGTACAATGTGTGTTTATCCTACTTATAGGTTATTGAGGTTTCTGTATATGTACTTTAATATTTTCATTTAAATCTGGAAAATTTTCAGTCATCATTAAATAATTTTTCTTCTTTTAATCTTCTTCTCGTACTCCCAAATGCATTTGGTGGTATGAATAATGATATACACAATTCTTTGAGTCTCTATTTATGTTTTTATTTTATCTTCCCTATTATAAAATTGAAGAGTTATATACTTACCATTCTCATACTTTACTCATTATTTCAATTAGTTCAAATCTATTTATGAGCCCTATGTATAAATTTTATTGTGGTTTTTGCACATTTTAACTCTAGAATTCCTACTTGATACTTTTTGAAAAAGAAACAAATTCTACCTCTTTATTGATATTATTTATTTAATAATAAATTATTATTATCCTTTTTTATATTTCTTAAGCATGAGATAAGATTGTATATGAAATACAGTTTAAGTGGAATTGGGAAATGCTAGTGGGAACATGATTGCCATATCCTAACAGTGAGAGTAGGCTCAGTTTTATAAGGAAATTACAAACTGTTTCCCATAGTGGATGCACCATTGTTTATTCTCAGAAGCAATGAATGAAAGTTCCAGTTGCTTCACATACTCACCAGTATTTAGTGTTGTCAGTGGCTTGAAATTTAGCAACTTTAATATGCAAGAATGATGTCTCATTGTTTAATCTGCAATTTCTTAACAGCATACAATGTTGTGTAATTTATGTGAGAACACTGAATGCATTTATTTACATCCATATGCAACATTATAGTAGAATTTATTGGAAAGTATATTATTTCTCCATTGAATCACTTTTGTACCTTTTTTAATGATATTTTGACTCTGCTTATGTAGATCTACTCTGGGACTCTTTTCTATTACATTGATTTATCTCTTTGACTTTTATTTCACCATTACCAACTGTAATTATTAAGTATAATAATTACTATAATGATAATTACCATAGTTACACAACAATACTATTACTCTCATAAATATTAAAGTGGAATAGTGTCAGTCTTTGAATGGCGTCTTTGAAGGGGAACTATTAAAGGAGAACTTCAACATTGTGCTTCTTATTCTGGATCTTTTGCATTTCCATATATACTTTAGAATCAGCTTCTTGAGATTCACAAAATAACATGCGGGGATTTTTGAATCAAATTGCTTTGACTATTGATTAAGCCAGCAAGGACTATCTACTGGAGATGATTCTTTTTTTATGGATATTTTGTGTTCTCTTATATTCTGGATATGTTTGGTGTCTCAAAATTTTTTTTTAAAATTCTCAGTATTATTTCCTAGAAATTTTCTCTTTTAATTTTCTATTTTACTCTGATGTTTCCATTTTGCAGATGTTACACATTTATCAATTATTCCATAGATCTTTAATGTTCTTTTTTTCTTTAATTCTTTCTTTCCTTCATGTTTCAATCTCATTTCTATTAACAATTTCTATTAAAAAATTCTTCATTTTCACAATCTTTCTTCAGATATGCCCAGTGATTGAACACTTCAAGGAATCCTTTACTTTAATTTAATTAAAACCCTTTAATTTCAGGGTTTCTTTTTTCCTTTACAGTTCTTACGGAAAGCCATCATGATGCTTTGGGCAAAAGGAACTAAGACTAACAGGTATTTAATATGGGGTTTTTTGTTTATGTGAACTAAGAATTCAGTTATTTTTGCTTATTTATTTATTTTGCAGCTGTGGGGATTGAAGCTAAACTTTCTTCTCCTTTTCTTATTTTTATCTCCTCAATTTTTTTTTAGGTTTCCTTAAGACCTTCTTCTAAAATAATGCCTGAGATGTCCCATTCTTTCTGTTGTATTTCCATTTTACTATACTAGAGCCACATTGATGTGGAGATAAGCTATGGGGCAGGGCTATGGTAGGGAAGTTTTCTATAGCCCTATGATAGTCTCAATCTTTTAATGATTCTCTGTTCCTGGGGTGTGACTTTCCCAGGTGTTTCATTTGTTGAGAAGGAAGATTGAATGTGACTCAATTGAATGTGGGTATTTTCTTCCTCTAAATTGGAAGGCTAGGATGGGATATAATTGGGCACTTCCTTTCTCTAGGTCAATAAAGTGCTGGTAAAAAAAAAAAAAAAGTAAAAAAAATGTTTCCCTTCATACAGGTCCTTGTTAAGGAGAATCAAAGGTTGGTAGGCTTATTTTCAGATGGTTATTTTCCTTTTTGCCTGGCAGAAGTAGAGTGGAATTTTTGTCTGAGCGTCACTGTGAGAAATTTCTAAGGCTTCTTGAGGTGAATGAACCTCACAAAAGACTGAGCTTCAAACTTAACCAATAGCAATTAGTCTATGACAGTTAAAGTTTTCCTGCTCCAATACTGGTTCCGGTGCAAGTTTCATCCGTTTGTGCTCTGATCCTCTGCTGGCTGGATGGTTCTAAGGAGGATGAGACAAAGCAGTTAATTATGAATGCATAGCACTTGATAGTTTGGAAAGGTGTCTGAGAAAAGGCATCTGGATAGAGACTTGAGACACCTTAACAGAGCAGCCCGGTGAAGACATGAAATCCTGGCATTCAGGCAAAAGCAAAAGCAAATGAAATGTTTCACAATAAAAAATGAGCTCAGCTCATCCAAAGGAAATATAATAGAATAAATGGAGACAACACTGAGGTAACATTGCAAAGACGTCAGTGGACAGGATGTTTCAGGAGGAAGGCTAAGTCAAGGACACAAAGAATATTACAAAAATACATCTGCTTGTCCATTACTGAAGAATTAAAAATATTCATATAAAATGCAGTCTGTGACTTTTCTTTTTTAAAAATAGAAAAAATTTAGCAATACTAAGTGACATAACTTCATATATTTTTTTTCTGGTTTCTAGTGTCCCAGTATTCCTTGATTTCCTCATATGTATTATTTTCTTGTACTTTGTTTGTCTGCTTCGAGCAGGATTTTACAATCTCATATTTTCTGTGATCTTTTCTCACAGATTTTTAGTAGATTTCCTAAAGAAAATATTATTCATGAAACAAAATAAAATATCTCAAAACCAAAATCCGTTTTTGATTAAATTTAGGAAATCATGTTAAAATGTCTAGATAACTTTTTTTTTTTCAATTTACTTTTTGCTTTTTAGGTTCATTTTATTGGACATGCCTTAAATAAGAAAGAACAAGAGCCTATAGTTCATTGAGCTTTATGCGCAAGCTCGAGCACGCACACACACACACCCCTCCTAAAATCATAAACATGCAGCAGACTATTTTCAGCACGTGTGTATTTTCCTTATATCCATTCCTAGTATACCCTCCACCAGTTAAAAGCCCCTGGAAATTTCTGATTGCCTTTCCTAACAATATGTTTATTTTTGTGTTGGTGAATTTTGCTCTTATAATGTTTTAATAATTCACCCAATTTATGTAGTTATAATAGTTTCTTTCTTTCTTCTTCTGAGGAGTGTTTGGAGTTAATACATTTTGCTTATTCATTAAATTATTGATGGACATTTGGGTCTTTTATAATTTTTGGCTATTATGAAAAAAGCAGGAGTAAAACTCATAAAGTCATGTACTAATATTGTACAGGCATGCATCACTTTATTCTACCTCATTAAATATCTAAGAATAATGTGTGTGTAGGGAGTATCTATTTTTCTTTAAGTTTTAATTACTTTTCATGCTACCTATGAAAATTTTACATTTGACAGGTTTGCAGCATTTATTTTTCTTCTTTACTGTTTCTTTCTAAAAATGGAATAAATTCTATTTAAATTTTTGTATATGATAATTTTTCAAGCTATTTTTGTTATATGATGAGAAGCGACAGAAAGTTTTCTTGCAAAATAGATACATAGTTGTTCTTGTACAATTTGTTGGAAGTCAATTTTATTCATATTCATATTACTCTAACACCTTTATCAAAACTGACTTGACTACACATGTGACCTCAGTATCAATTCTGGATTCTTTCATCTATTGCATCAATCAGCATCCTTACTCATATTCCAAAGTACTTTGATAGCTGCAGCTTTATGGTAAGTCTTGAGATCAAGTAGTTTACGTCCTCCAAATTTTTTTGCTCTTCTCAAATTCTTTTCAGTGTTTTATGTCTTGCATAATTTCACAAACTTTATACTTACCTTATTAATTTCTACAAAATATTTTTGGTTTTGCATTGGAATTTCATAGGGTCTCTAGACTTCTTGGGGGAGAATTTGCATCATGACCATCCATGAACATGTCTCTGTCTCTCATTTATAGAGGTAATTTTAAATTTCTCTTAGAAATCCTTATAGATTTTGGTTAGTATTTTGAACTTATTTCATTAAGTCAAGTTTTCATTAAATTTAATATATTTCATTAAATTCACATTTTCATGTGTTTCATTATAAATTATATATTTTAAATTTCAGTTCTGAATTTTGTTACTATTATTTAGAAATGCAGTTGATGGCAGTGTGATAACCTCATATCTAGGGATTTTTCTAATTCATTCTACAGTTATAGAGGTACTTTTGTGGAAATTCTAGTTTATTCTAGATACATAATGGCATTATCTGAAAATAATAATATCATAATAATATTTTTCTTGATTGCCTCACTGAATGGCTATTCTTTTCAGCAAAATTGTTAAATAGAATGACTGAGTAGTGTTCTTTGTCTTATTGCCATCTTAGTGGAACAATGTTCCCTCTCTGAGCATTATTCATTATGCTATTTATGGATTTTTCTTAGATTGATAAAATTCCATTCAATTTTAGTTTGTTCAGAGTTTTATCATGAATAGGTGTTAAAGTATTGAAAAATTATTTTATGCATCCATTGATATTATTATCCTCTTTTTCCCTTTGTTTAATTTAGTAACCTGTATTTGTGAGTCTTGAATTTTAAATCAGACTTGCAATTGTAAAATAAACCACAAATGGTCATGGTATATTGTTCTTTCACTGGTTTTCAAGTAACTAAAATTTGATTAACAATTTTACATCTATATTCATAAAGAATATTTTCAAAAGAAGAATAGTATTGTTTTATGATATTAAAATAAATATTTTATTTGTAATCTTTTTTAAAGATGAATCTTTTATTTATTTTAAAATTAATTTTATTTTATTATTTACACAAATGAAGCACAACTTTTCATTTCTCTGGTTGAACACGATGTACAGTCGTACCATTCATGCAATCATATCCATACATGGGGGTAATAATGCTCATCTCACTCCACCATCTTCCCCACAAATACACATCTCCTCCCTTTCCGTCCCTCCCTTCTACTCAATCCAAAGTTCCTCCCTCCCCCATCATGGTTCAGCATCCACTTATTAGCCAAAACATTTGGCCTTTGTTTTTTGAGATTGGTTAATTCACTTAGCATGATATTCTCCAACTCCAAATTTACCTGCAAATGCCATAATTTTATTCTTATTTAAGGCTGAATAATATTCCATTGTGTGTGTATCTATCTATCTATATATCTATCTATATCTCTATCTATCTATCTATCTATATATCATAATTTCTTTATCCATTCATCTATTGAAGGGCATCTAGGCTATTTCCACAGTTTAGCCATTGTGAATTGACCTGCTATAAACATTGATATGGCCCCATCATTGTAGTGTGCTGATTTTAAGTCTTTTGGGTATAGACCAAGGATTGGGATAGCTGGAACAATTGGTGGTTCCATTCCATGTTGTTTAAGAAATCTCCATACTGCTTTCCAAAGTGGCTGCACCATTTTGCAATCCCACCAGCAACAAACCAGTGCACCTTTTCCCCATATTCTCGCCAGGTCAAGGTGCCAGCTGATTTTGTTTCAGATTAGGGCTCTCCTTAGATGCTGTCACCTTGCCACTTTCCCCAGATGCAAAGTGATCTCTTCCTTCCTCATAAAGCCATTGATCTGATCATCAGAGTCCCACTCTGATAACTTCACCTAACCACAATTACTTCTCAAACTCTCCCTCTCCTAATTGGGAGTCATGACTCTTTAGCATAGGAATTTGGATGGGCATAATTCAGCCATAACAACAGAGCATGGAAACTCTCCAAAGACTTTATATTTAATTTTGAATAATAATCAGTCTCCTAATTTTATTCCATTATCTCTATTTCTGCATTGTTCCCTCTTCTCTAGACATCTTGATGCACCGCTGTTCTTGAAATAAGTCAAGAACACTTTTGTATTGGGGCCTCTACTTAAAATTTTATTGGCCACAGGTGGTCTCATGGATCACATCATCACTTTTCCTAAGTCTCTTTCACCTTATCGCAGCCATACCTAATCTCTTTAGTTGTAATTTCAACCATTCATTTCATCCAATAGGCCATATCTGCCTCTAATGTTTTCTTTTGTCTTTTCAATGCTGGGATCAAATCCTGGGCCTTTTACATGTTAGACAAATGCTCTACCCCTGATTTATAGTCCCAACCTGACCCTGTATTGTTTCTTATTATTTTGTTGAAATAATATGTTTCTTATTATTTTTCTTAAAAATGTTTATCACTGTTTTATACATGTATATTAGCTTTTTTTCTGTCTTAATTATGAATTATAAAATAAACTCCGGAGGGTCCTCATCTTTTAATCTTCTATTTGCTGCTTCACCAGTTTCTATTACAGTTCTCGGGATACAGAAATCATTTACAAGTATTTGTTTAATTCATCAGTGGATACTTGGCAAAATAACATTCTAAAGGGTAAAAAAATGGTAGACTAGAATTACCAGCACATTCTGGCTACTTCCCAAGATTAAATCCAATCCACAGTTGCCTAGCTATACAACAACGTAAAGTGTGCTGCGGGGAAGCCATGAAGTGTAACTGTTATGGATCACACATGAGGTATCTTCCAAAAGCTCATGTGTGAGAAAATGTAAGAAAGTTCAGAGATGAAATGATCCGGTTATAGGAATGTTAGCCTAATTAGTGCATCATCCCCTTGCTAAGAATTAACCAGGTGGTAACTATAGGCAGATAAGTGGCTGGAGAATATGGGTCATTGGGGTCATGCCTTTGGGGTTTATATTGTGTCCATGGTAAGAAGAGTTGCTCTCTGCTTCCTGGTGCCATGTTCTGACCTCCTTTCCCCCATCACACTTTTCCAACTTGATGTTCTGCTTCACCTCAGACCTTGACAAATGGAGTTGGCCACCTATGGATGGAGATCTCTGAAATTGTGAGCCCTCAGATTATATTTTTTTTCTCTGTTCTTGTCAGGTCTTTTGGTCACAGTGGAAAAAAAAAAAGCTGATCAAAACAGTGACACAGAGAGTCAATGACCACAGGAGAAACCCATAAATATTGATATTAAGATCATAAAAGAATTTTTAAAATAAATAGACTCCACCAGTGCTGGGCACATGGTGTCTCAGTAGGGTAGGGCAAGATGCCCTTTAGTGAGATGAAAGAAAAAAAAGTCTTAGTGATTTCAAGCAGTATAAACTCTTCTACTACAGGCAAATATGCAGTCTGAGCAGAGAGGAGATCTGAATCCTGTCCAATGAGCCTGAACAGAACAGACTCCTGGTACTTCCCCACAGATTCACTGGAAGTCCAGAAACCACATTAAAGGGGGTTTCATTTGTAGGCTTTCTGTGAAGAAGAACAGAAATCTCTGCATATTTTTTTCCTTCATGTCCCTAAGACCCAGTGACATTTTTTTTTTAACTTTTCCTGTGTCAGCAATTGCTCACTCCAAAAGGCAGTCAGGTATCAGAAGTGAGACCACAGCACAGAGCCTTTGGGAGCTCTGTGTGACTGCAGATGACATTGCAAATCTTCTGATCTGCAAAGAGGAGCAAAGCAGAGTACACATCATTTCAAAACTGGCACTCTGAGTTTTGTGACAAGGAGACAGTCTGTCTGAGTTTTGTGACAAGGAGACAGTCTGAGTGTGGATGAAGGACAGGGCTGGGTGCAGAAGTGCCATAAGGAAATGAAGAGGAAATCATCCTGCCTGCTAAATCCCATCCTATCCCAGAACCCCTGGCCAGCTTCCTCCAACAAGCTCAGAGGCATTTAAATGATTTCCCACTGTGAACTGGACTCTAATCCCAACCTCACCTGAGGAGATGGACTGAGGCTCTCCAGAGGTAGGGTGGTCACAAACTCTGGATCAGTCTACAAGCTCTGCTGGTGAGAGGATTGGTGGCAGCTACAACTATAGCCTTGTCCCCATTCACAGGTACAACAAACAGAATTACTGAGGATGAATTTAGCTCCGTTGCAATCATCTTCCCCTCAGCTCTCGCTGGTGGACAGTGAAAGATGAGATCAGCATACAAACTCACCCAAACAGTTTGGCTTGCTCAAATAGAAATTAATAAGGAACAAACTAAACTTTAATTTTATTCCCCCAGACCTCCCCATAGCTGAGGGATTATAAAATCAAAGCCCTGCAAAGAAGTGTCTTCCTTTTAATTACATCAGCAAGGAAAAGTCTTAGTCATTTTTAGTCTATTTTTGTGCTCACTTTTTTTTCCCCTGTGAGTTGTTTTGTTCTCTCTTCCATGTTAGTTTCTTTTATATTTCCTCAAATTTTATGTATTTTTTCTATTAATTCAGGTTTTCTTCAGATGTCGTTTCTTTGTTCTCATTTTATTCTCTTCTCTTTTATCTTTCTCTCCCCATTTATTTTGTCTCTCTTCCCTCTACCACCTTTTCCCTTCTTTCTATATATTTTAATATTAATTATACAAAAATGAGTGTCTATATTATTAGTTGCAGATATCACATTTAAAAATCTTTTATTATGTATCGATATATTGTTTGCTGTTAAATTACCTCTGCTACTGATGGATATTCTCTCTCCTGAAAGCCATGCTTGTCTCTGAACCAAGACACTGGAATGGATGCTCTGATAGAGGTATACCTGAAGCCCAGGAACACTGTAAAGAGATATGTACTCACTACAAAGAATATAATGGAAGATATCGTGATAGAAGAAAAAAATCCATCGCAAAACAAAGTGCAAACATCAACAATAAAATCCGGGAAACATCAGAAAAGGAACCAAAATGATGCTTTCAGAAGTTCCCAATTCCCTAATAACTGAATCCGTAGATATCAGAGTGAGTGGAGGAAATAATGGACAAATAAGTATTAACAATTAATTATTACAATGATCACCTAATCCAAAGAAAATACAAGTAGATGAATGAATTAATAAAGTCATTGTTGGATGTAATTGAAAATCTGATAGATTCCAGAAAAGAATCCAATGGAACTCTTGGAAATAAAAGCTCAATAAATCAAATAAAAAACTCAATTGAAACTATAACCAATAGACTAGGTTAAGCAGAAAACAAATTTCAGGGCTTGAAGACAAGGTGGGTGAGCTAGAATGTTCAGAAAATGATAAGGAAAAAAATTAATAATATGAATATGATCAGAAGATACAGAAACTCAGAGAAAGATTGAGAGACATAATTTAAGACTCAGAGGAAATCACACAGCTATAATCATCTGACAAAGTTGCCAAAAACATACATTGGAGAAAAGAGACAGCCTCTTTATCAAATGGTTCTGGGAAATCTGGCTATATGTCTATAGAAGAATGAAAAAAAAGATTCTTATCTGTCACACTGTACAAAAGTCAACTTAAGGTGGAACAAAGACTTAAATATATGAGCAGAAACTTTGCTGCTAGAAGAAATACTTCAACAATTTCCTGAGTGGGACTTCTATAACTCAGGAAATGAAATTATAAAGCTTCTGTAAAGCAAAGTAAGCAACAGTGTGAAGAGAAAGCCTACAAAATGAGAGAAATCTTTGCCAGCTAGTCTTCCAGTGAAAATTAATACCCAGAATTTGTAACAGACTCAAGAAACTTAACACTAAAATAACAAAGAACCCATTTAATAAATGGCCAGATGAACTGAACAGACTTTTCTGAAAAGAAAAATTGTAAATGACTGACATTTATATAGAGTAATGCTAAATGTCTGTAGCTATTAGGGAACTGCAAATCAAAATCTCACCCTAATCAGAATGGCAGTCACCAAGAATACGAATAATGGAGGCTGGCAAGGATGTGGGGGGGCGGGAAGGAACTTGCTGGTGGAAATGTAAATAAATGCAGTTACTATGGAAATAAGTATGGTGGTTCCTCAAAAATCTGAAATTAAATTACCATGTGATTCAACTCTACCACTTCTTAGTATTCATTGGAAAGAATTAGAATTAGTGCACTTTAGGGAGACATGCATACCCAAGTTTATTGTGGCTCAGTTCACAATAGCCAAGTTAGGTGGCCATCACTATCACTAGGATGAAATGATAAAGAAAATGTGTATATAGAGCATGGAGTTTTATTCATCAGTGAAGAACAGTGAGGTTATATCATTTGCAGGAAAATGGACAGAACTAGAGACCAACATGTTAAGATAATTAGGTCTGATATAGAAAAACAAATGTCTTTTTTTCTGAGCCACATCCCCATCCCTATTTTGTATTTTATTTAGACAATGAGTCTCACTGAGTTGCTTAGCTTCTCGCCCTTGCTGAGACTGGTGTTGAACTCAAAATCCTCCTATCACACCAAGCTGCTGGGACTACAGGTGTGCACCACCTCCTCTGGATCTTTTTAATGGAAGAAGTTGAAGAGGAAAAGAGGGTGGGGGGAGTGTCATGTAAAGTAATATGGGAACCATTAGGGTAAAGTAGTAATGGGACCAGAGGTAGGGGAAAGTAAAGGGAGATATTGGGGAGGGAAATTGATCAAATTATAAGCCTATACAAATATTCCATGATGAAACTCACTATTGTGTATAACTAATATGCACTGATAAAATTATTCTCAAAAGCACTCTAGGTAATAGAATCATAAATGTCAAATATTTCAAGGTAGAGATAAACTTGGCATGGTATAATTTCTAGGAGTTTTTCTTTAGTGTAGTGAGAAAAGAAAAAGAAATATGATGCATACTCCTAAAAAGATAGCTTAGGGATTTTGAAATTGGGAACTTTGAGTTACATGAGTACATGTTTCAGAAAATGTTTGATCCTGGAGATGAACATTTAAGTAATTGTTTTTATTATTTTGTATCTCATATTGTACAGTTTTTTATTGACTTTCTTCCTTTAAAAAGTTTTGGGGTTTTATTACTGGGAAGTTAATTGTCTTTCAGGTCAGCTTGACCTTTTTGAGACTAGCTTTTGCACTTTGATAGAATTGTTGGTGACTGAGGACAATCAGCCATAGAGATATCTCAAAAATCATATTAAGTAGGAAGAAAAGATTAAAGTTGCCAAAGTCAATAACTTTCTCAACTGTAAAAATTTTAATTTAAATTTTTCTTCACATAGTGTATTTTGTTAAATAAATTTTCTGTTTTCTATTTATTTCTCTAATTGAAGCACATTTATATCTTAGTAAGATTTCCCTTTATTAAATTATTTGTTAATACCCAAATGCTTAGAAAAATAATTTTGGCCATTGAGAAATATTTAGTGATTATATTAACTACTGTAAAATTTGTGAAGACCACCATTATTTTCTCATTTAAAAATTTTTCTCATTTATTTTATTTATTTATTCTAAATAGTTATACATGACATCAGGATGCATTTTGATTCATTGTACATAAATGGAGCACAACTTTTCATTTCTCTGATTGTACAAGATGTAGAGTTACAGCATATATGCAGTCATACTTGTACCTCTGGTAATGATGTCCATCTCATTCCACCATCTTTCCTGAACCCATTCCTCCTTCCCTCCCTGCCTCCTCTTTGCTCAAAGTTCCTCCATTCTTCCCATGCTTCCTGCCTCATTATGAATGAGTATCTACTTATCAGAGAGAATATTTGGTCTTTGGTTTTTGAGATTGGCTTACTTTGCTTAGCATGTTATTGTATAACTCCATACATTTACCTGCAAATACCATAATTTTATTCTCTTTTATAGCTGAGTAATATTCCATTGTGTATAGATACCACAGTTTCTTTATCCATTCATCTATTGAAGGGCATCTAGGTTGGTTCCACAGTTTACTTATTGTGAATTGAGTTGCTATGAACATTGATGTAACTGCATCACTGCTGTATGCTGATTTTAAGTCCTTTGGGTGTAGACTGAAGAAAGGGATAGCTGGGTCAAATGATGGTTCCATTCCAAGTTTTCTAAGGAGTCTCCATACTGCTTTCCAGAGTCATTGTACAAATTTGCAGTGCCACCAACAATTTATGAGTGTCTCAGATTATTTTTATTCCTTCTATATTTTTCTCCCTCTTTCAGGAATATTTGGGTCATTATTCATTGTGCACCATATTTATTGTACAGTGACATAGTCTTAAATTGATAGACCTCATTAAGCAGTGCTCAAAAATAAAGCTATAACATCATGAACACTGGCATACATTAGTAGAAATATGAATAAACTTGAATATCTTAATGTATGTTTATACAACCTAATAGTGTTTTTTCCCTATATTATAATGAATTTTTGAAATTAGATACCATTTCCCATCTTTATAACGTTTGCTGGTTATGTCTCATGGATTCTTGTTTTGTTACAAGATTAAATTTAGGTCTCCCAGAATATTTTCCTGACATTTTAATTTCATTCTTTTTACTCTTTGCTCTTTTAGCAGAAACTGAGCTGATATCCAGAAGTATAGGGCAATCAAAAGCTTCAGGAATTTCTTTTACTACTTTTTATCTTTTAGTTGCAATGCATCACTTCTCTTCTTCTTTTCCTGTGTTTTGCAACAGTCTGCAGATGCTTCAAGACTGATTTAATCTCCTATTTTCCTTGACTGATCTGTATATTGATGGAAAAATTCTTCAAGCTCAAAAAGTCATGATCTTCAATTGCTTCTGGCTTCTGTTTTAGAATACTTTTATCATCAATTAGAATATTGAAAGTGTAAAATTACCTCCAGGATTTTATTAACATTTGTTTGGCTTTGTTTTACCTCTGAAAAGTTATTAAATTTATGATTCATACTGTGTTTCCAAGGACAATGAATGAAAACTCAAGATGTCCCCCATGAGTTAATTTATAACACATTATTATGATCACAATATGTTAATATTATCTAGCCCTTTCTTGAACTGAATTGTCAAGAAGAATGAGACCCAGAAAACTAGTATGAAGAGTAAAACAATCAACATAATTACTTATATAATTTACATAGAAGAAAAATATTATGAATAATTTTATGAGAATAAGTTTTAAAATTTGTATTAGGTAGACAAGTTCTTAACAAATATAACTAATCCACTACATTTATATGAGGGGTTAGAATTTAACATGTGATTTTTTGGGGTAGGAGGAAAGAATTTAATCCATAGTAGTCATTAAAATATCTTCATATCAATTGGCTTTAACAATATTAAATAAAAAATACATTTTCCCATGTTCATGAGTTGGAATCCTCAATATTTTCAAGCTGCCAATATTCTACAAATTAATTTTTAAATTAAATTGAATAATTATCAAATCTTATTACCATCTTATTACCATAAAGTGACTGATTTACAAATCACAGTTATAATTTGTAAAGGAATATAAAAAATAAAAATAGTTTATATGATCATATTTTAAAAGCACAATTATATGCATCAATTTATATGATAAAAATTACAAATCTCATTATATAACTTATATTTAATTTTAATATAATTTGTTGGAAAACAATAATTTAATCAATGAGATGGTAAGAGTCCAAAAACTGTGTCTGTGTAAAAAAAAATATCCTACAGAGAAGCAAGGACAGTGAAGACAGGTTTTTTGGGGTTTTTTCTGTGTCTACCAGCTATACATTGGAACTAACGTATCACCGTATATTTTCTCATGCATAAAAATCTGCAACAGGTTCATCATAAACATAAATGTAAAAGAGGAAATGGTAAAAGTTTTGGAAGAATTTTTTTAAAGAAAGAGGAAGAATATTGTAATGACATCATAAGAATTTTGAAACAGGCCAGTATCACACAAAATTTATTGGAAAAATGTTTTATTCAGAAAATGAGATGCCCATGAGGGCTTGGAAAAAATGTGACATATTCATGGTGATTAATAAACTGAACAAAGTACAGAACTGCTGTGTATATCTAGAAAAGACTTGAGAGAATTTTGTCTGTCAGCTCTGACTTGATCTTGATGACATGTGCAGCCAAAAGTAAAAGATAAGAAAGAATTTTTAACTACCTGACAGTTGAAGGGGGACCCCTTTACCCACAGGATCCTTCAGCAAAAGAAGATGACTTACAGTTAAAAGAATTCAAGGCAACTTCTGACTAACAAATAGCTGGCCACTGAGAAAAATGAATTGGGATTCATTACTTAACAACACAGGGAATAAAGAGTTAGTCCAGGAATGGAAACAGACATTATCCACAGCAATGAAACAAAACAATCAATCAAAAATGATAAGGAACCCTTGGAGCAAGCCAGAATCTGACTTCCAGAGTTGCTACATTATATTTTCTAAATTGTACAGTTTTCAAAAAAATTGAGACAGGAAAAAACAACAACAACAAAAAACAACCAACAACATAAAACAAAACACTGAAATAAATTATTCCTAAGGTGTTTCATATGTTGGATTCATTACATAAAGATTTTAAATCAGCTATTTAAGTGAAAATAAAATACCACATGTAAATAACTGAAGGCAAGTATGATTGTGATGTATCACTGAAACAGTAGTCATTCCTTATCTAGGCAAGATAGTACCCAAGACCTTCATTGGATCATGAAAATGCAGATAGCACTGAACATAAATTTCACTACTGGGTGGGTAGCATGTATTGTGTGGATATGCTGAAAAAAAAAAATGGTTCACATTTTGGGAAGAACAGAACAGGCAGTGCAATATTTCATCACACTGCCTAATATGATATGTAATTTCAAAACTATGAATTGCTTATTTCTAGAATTTTCCATTTAGCATTCTCAGATTATGGTTGACAGTGGGAGACTGGAACCAAGGAAAGTGAAACTGTGCATAAGGGAGACTGCTGTGAAGAATATAATAGACTAAGATGATATTAAAGAACCAATTTAAAGATCTGGAATTGATAAGTACAGTACTGAAATTTAAATAAATAAATATATATTATATATTATATATTATATATTATATATATTTAGAGAGAGAGGACATTTATATATATATATATATATATATATATATATATATATATATATATATATATATTAAGAACAGTAACAGATATGAACTTGAAGAACAAAATCAGAGAATGTGAAAATAGATCAATAAGAGAAGAGTGTGAGAAATAAAAGGAAAAAAGAATGAAGGAACAGTGCTTGGAGATCCATGGAATCTCACCAAGTGTACTAATACACACAGGACGAAAGTCCCAGACAGAGAGGAGAGAGTAAAAGAAAAAAGGATATTCAAAGAAATAATTGTTCAAATCTTTCCAAATTTGATAAACAACGCTAATTCAAAAAAAAAACAAAACAAAACCAAACAAAAAAACCCGAACAACTCCAAATTGTAAAAGCTGAAGAAAAAGTATATGTAAAAACATTGCAGTGAAAGCATCAAAAGCAGGGAATCTCAGAACAAGAGAGAAGTGACCCATCGCACACTAGAGACTCTCAGTACAATTTGCAGTCAGTTTCTTAAATCATGACATCCAAAGGACAGTGAGATGATAAATTTTAAATGCTGAAAGAAAGAAACAAAAACTGTTTAACAATACTATGAAAGTCATTAGGGAAATGTAGGGATTTCAGAAAACCTTTCAGATTTCAATCCAAAATTGCACTCCAAAGTACAAACCAGAACAGAGTGAGATATTAGGAATAGCTCTTGTAGAGAAGTCTGGAGAATGTCCCCTGTAAACTTAACATGATACATTACTTTGCTGAGTTGCCTCTAAGGTATTAAGATGCCTAATTTCTTTCCAGGCTTAAAATATTATTGTTCATCCCAAATGGATTTTCACACCATGTAAAATGTATGTTTGTTTTGATTCTTTTAATATTTACTTAGTATAGGTGGAATTTTTTGTATTTATAAATATATAGCATTTATCTATTCATAATAAAATATCAATAAATAATATTTAGTTATTTGGAAATTTCTTATATTTGAGGCAAAAGTTGTAAGTTGAGAGTCATTCATAATTTGATTAGAGTATGTAAATAAGTTTAAATCCAAAGTATTATACCAAATATGATTACATTATGTTTCTACTTTGAGTTAGTATTTTAGGTGCTTCCTATGTTTTTTTAATCCCAGACTAGATTTTATTGTTACTATACCTCATAAACACCTTAGTTATAGCACTATAAAGCCTATTTGTTTTATCTTTCTATACTCAAGACCTCTACAATGAAAACTACAGAACAATAAAGAAAGAAATTGAAAAAGACCATTGAAGATAAAAAGATATCCCATGATCTTGGATAGGCAGAATTAGTATTGTCAGAATAACCATACTACCCAAAGGGCTATACAGATTTAATGCAGTTCCTATTAAAATCCCAATGATGTTCTTCATAGAAAAAGTAGTCATGAAGTTCATTTGAAAAAAATAAGAGGCCCAGAATGGCCAAAGCAATCCTCAGTGAGGAACAGAGGCTTCCAAATACCAGACCAAAAAATATATACAGAGCCTTAGTAACCAAAATGGCATGGTATTGGCACCAAAGCAAACATGGAGACCAATGGTACAGAATAGAAGACACAGACAACCCCACATGAATACAGTTATCTCATTCGAGACAAATGCACCATAAACACACATTGAGAAAAAGAGTCTCTTCAACAAATCGTGTTGGGAAAACTGGAAATTCATCTGTAGTGGAATGAAATTGAAACCCTCTCTCTCACCCTGCACAAACATCAACTCAACGTGGATCAAGGACCTAGGCATTACACCAGAGAATGTGCACTTAGTAGAAGAGAAAGTAGGGCCCAACTCTCCATCATGTCGGCTTTGGAACCGAGTTTCTCAAATTAAACTCTTAAAGCACAAGAAGTAAAATCAAGACTCAATAAATGGGATGATATCAAACTAAAAAGCTTCTTCACTGCAAAGGAAACAAACAAGAAGCCAGACACGGAGCCCATGGAATGGAGAAAATCTTTGCCCCCTGCCCCTCAGAGCATTCATCTCCAAGATATATAAAGAACTCAAAAAACTTAACACCCCAATACAAATAACCTTATCAATAAATGGGTAAAGGAATTGAACAGTACTTCACAGAAGAAGAAAGAAAAATATTCAACATCTCTAGCAATTTAAACAAAATGCAAATTAAAACTACATTGAAATTTGGTATCCTCCTGCCTTAGCCTCCTGAGTCACTGGGGTTACAGAGTGTACCACAGTGACTGGTTTTTATTGTCATTTTTTTATGTCAATCTTTATTAATTTGCCAACTTCTTGTAGAGAGATTGACATATTAAAATGTTGTCTTATCTTTGGATCAAGATGTTCTTTTGGACAAGGCAATCATTAGTTTTCTGTTTATCAAACTGCTGACTATATAGTCATATATAATAGTTCTTTACAATTTCAAATTTTTTTGACTCAGTCATCTGCATTTGTGACTTTTTAATTATCAATCATGTATTAATAATATTTTACTTTTTTTCCATTACCTAGGCCTCTGAAGGCTTTACAGATATATATATTTACCTTAAAGAATCAGCTTTGGTGTTATTAATTATTATTAGTAGTGAGTTGAAGAGCACAGACTCTAGAGCTGGAATACCATGTACCAACTTCTTAATCTTCCACCTCCTTTGTGACTTCAGGCAAGATGCCCAATTGTTCAGTATCTGAATGATTTTCTCTAACATTGCCTCTCTTACAAAAATTATATATATATATATATATATATATAAAATTTTTTAATATATTTTGTCTTAAAATAGACAAAATACTATTGCATATTAAATTTATATATATATATATATATATACAATAAAAAAAACATTGATTTCAGGTAGGTTTATTTCCTTTTTAAAAAAACACATCCCAGCTGGGTGTGGTGGTGCAGCACTAAAACAAAACAAAACCAAAGCAAAACAAAAACATGTCTTCTCCTTTTCAGGATCATTTTGGTATTCTTCCAGTTAAACTTTTACTTTTAATTTCCTTTAAATTCAGGGATGATTTACAATGGAGTACTGATTTTGTCCACTTGTGTCTTCTCACCTATAAGGCTTTATGTGCTTTTCTGATTTCTAAAATTTCATGATTATTTAAATAACATATTTTTATACTTTACATTCCATCTCTGGAAAAGTGAAAAATGTTTTCATTAAAATTGTGAGGTGAGGGAAATATATGTATTCTTTTATTCTGTCATTTTCCCCAGAAACCTTCACTTCAAAGCTTCTTGTTAATATTTCATATTTTGCAAAAGAAGGGATTAAGTGTAGCATCAATGCAATATGCAATAGTATTTTGTCTGTTTTAAGACCCTGATAAATCTTGGAATCTTTGACCTGCAAAATAAACATGCAAGAAAATGTAAACATACAAACTACACTGATATTCCATCTCACTCCAGTCAGAATGGCAATTATAAAGAATACAAGTAACAGGCTCTGGGCTGCTTTCCCTTCTTGAGTGGGCACGGAGCCCCAGCATGCTGGTTCAATAAATCCCCCTTCTGCCTATTGAAAAAAAAAAAAAGAATACAAGTAACAATAAATGTTGGCAAGGATATGGTGGGACTCTCATTCATTTTTGATGGGACTGAAAATTGGTGCAACCACTCTGGAAAGCAGTATGGAGATTCCTTAGAAAACTTGGAATGGAACCACCATTTGATCCAGTTATCCCACTCCTCAGTCTATATCCAGTGGTCTTAAAAATCACCATACTACAGTGACATAGCCACATCAATGTTTATAGAAGCTCAATTCATAATAGTCAAGATATGGAACAAACCTAGGTGTACTAGAAGAGATGAATGGATAAAGAAAATGTGGTAAATATACACAATGGAATATTACTTGGCAATAAAGAAGAATGGAATTAGTACATTTGCTGTTAATGGGTGGAACTGGAGAATACCATACTAAATGAAATAAACCAGTACCAAAAAAAAAAAAAAAAAAAACAGAGGCTTAATGTTCTCTCTGATATGTGGATGCTAACCGCAAACAGGGGAAGGATCAAAGTCTAATGGTTAGACAAAGGGGAATGAAGGGAAGGGAGGCTGGAGGGGAATAGGAAGGACAGGAGATTTAATTGGACCTAATTTTCCTAGCCTTGTATTTGAAAACACACCAGGGTTATTTCTCATCATGTACAACCACAGAATAGGATCCTAGTTAGAATAAGTTATACTCTATATATGTATAATATGCTCAAAATACACACTAATGTCGTGTATATATAAAAGGAACAAACAAAATAAAAAATTAACAAAATAAGAACTTCATGATTGTAAATGAGCCATACTTTCATCTCTAGAGCTTTAAATATGATTCACTCACTCACAAACACACACACACACACACACACACACACGGAACAAATCATTGAACTACTTTGGCTTTTGTAACTGTTAATCATAGGTTGAGAAACTGTATCTGGTTTTGCTTTTTCTGTTAACCCTTTTCAGATGCTCAGCAAATATTAATGTTTCAGGATTCATTTTTTTGCCTATGGTAGACGCTTTATCAGATAAGCTTTGTTAGATGCCATTCGTGAATGGATTCTGGCAGAATCTCTTATTTTGAGAAGTAGTAGAAACTTGCTATTTCAAAGTTTCTTTCATCTTTTTCTAATCTCTCTTGTAGTAGCAATTCTGCTTTGACTCTGCATTTTAATATGCTCACTGGGATACTATGACTAATGTTGA
Organism: Marmota flaviventris; assembly: GCF_047511675.1. Classification (NCBI taxonomy): domain Eukaryota; kingdom Metazoa; phylum Chordata; class Mammalia; order Rodentia; family Sciuridae; genus Marmota; species Marmota flaviventris. The sequence continues at coordinate 79,545,988 of NC_092512.1, forward strand.
AGAGCCCCCATAGGATGTTATATCAAAAAAGGCTACATTCATAGTCTGCTAGGACGTCATTTATACTTTATATAATTCTGATCCAAATTTCTGAATCCATTGCTCAGAGAACCAGAATATGACACAACATAATTACATTTTATGTTGTGGTGTTTTCCTTGACCCTTGTTTGAAAAACCTGAGAAGACCCCTCTCCTTATTTCACCATTTATACAACATATCATTCCGTTATTAATTCCATTTGATCAAAAAAATCTTAAAGTAGGAACTGCAGCTGTAGCTCAGTGATAGAGCACTTACCTAGCACAGGTAAGCACTAGGTTTGATCCTCAGTACCACATAAAAAATAAATAAAATAAAGTTATAAAAAATATGTTTAAAAAGAAGATCTTAAGGTAAAATCAATGGATAAGAATATCTACATACATAGTGTGGAACTCAGCTCTCTGTTAGGTACTAAAATATACATATTTATGTTTATGTATGTATAAAGAATTCATAGGGCTTTTTAAAAATGAATTGATATTTGCCTCCTGTGGTAACTGAACTGTAAAGAAGTCTTATAAATGCCAAAACTACTTGTGACAAGTAAAAAAATCAGTGTGCCATCAGGAAAAGAGCAATAATGAAAATCGGTGTGCGATCTTTTTTTCAACTCGTGTTCCCCACTATTATCCATCCTCTTCTATTAAAGTTTCAGTTAAAATAATGACATCTTTAAAGGAAGTTATACCAAGGAAAACATCTTCACTGACATAAATCACCAGGTGAATCATGGAGAAACCGTTTCTTGGCCTGGTCAGTGAAGTGTATATGAGATATTGATAACTGGGGAACAGAGGAAGAATAGTCACAGAAAATGAGCAGTCACAGCACTTCATTATGATTTGCTTGGTTTCCTCTTGAAATTCCAACTCATAAATCTCTGAGTAGCATAAGCCAACCCCGAGAAATTAGTGTTATACAGTATATTTTATGGAAATTCTTAATCAGAGTAATTAAAAAAGGTTTTCATATGATCCATAATGAATACAGGAGAGATAAGAGTTGACACTGGTGACTAATTATGTGAACATAAATAAAAACAAACAAAAATCATGTGAACAAAATAAACAAAAGGTAACAGAAATAAAAAGTGGTTAAATAAAATGAAGATATAGAAAATAAAATAATAATAATAGTAATATGCAAATCAGGGATCATACATTTTAAAATTAAGCTTCATGTTGCTATATCATGGGTTAGATGGATGGCAATGATAAGGTAAAAAATAATCAGTTCCAATTGATAGTGCTGTATTTTCTGTTAGTAATGTGCTAAGGACTATGCTGAAATAATTCATGGGATTTATTAAAAAGAAATGGAATTACGTACAGCCCAATGGTTTTTGACATGAAATGTGCATTAGAGCCAATCTGCCCTTGGCAACAATGTAGGCACACTGCCTTCTATTTTAAAATTTTATTATAGAAAGTCTATCAAAAACATGATTTAACAACATTTTGTTATATAACAACAGTGGAGACTTTTTAACAACATAAAATCTATATTTTACCTAAAAATACATTTTAACCAAATTTATACCTGAACCATTTGAGTTAAATTTCTGACACAAAACTCATTTCACTCTAGTGCATGCTTTCTTTTGGTAAATTTATATTATTTATCTTTTACTTTTCAAGCTCTATTCTAGGTGTCCTGGATTTAGTCAAGGCTTTTTTTTCTCAAAAGAAGACTAAAGATCTACAGTTAGTAGCAATGCTGTGTTTCAAAGTTTTAAAGGTCTGCCCATGATTCATCTCAGAAGACTTTAAAAGGTTCCTACTGTCTGGAGATGCTTTGAACACCCCAGGAGACAAATCAACATGACACAGTACATGGAATCTTTAGAGAACCTCTTTTCCCATAAACTGCATGCTAATATATAGTCTTGGAATCAATGGATTAGAATTTCATTCTCAAATGAAGTGTGTTAGTTCCCAAATCTTAAGAGAGTCCACTAAGGTTTGTACCTTTTTCCACATGTAGGAAGAAGCAGATGCAACAACATTCCTTCTCCTTAAAATACCTCTCTTGATACATCTTAGAACACTGTCTGAGAAGAATCCCCCATGGTGGTATGTCCTTGAATTCTGGTGAGAATTCTAGTGAGATTTCTGGCACACAGGTGTCTGACCAAAATGTCTAGAGCACTTGGTTACTTCTATCAGTATGAAAACATCCTTGTCTTAGATTCATGTTTTATCTGGTGGAACAGAAGAAATAAAGTTCTGGGCACTGATTATGACATATGGCTAGAAAAGGTGGTAAAATACCTGAGAGGTGCATACCAGGACAGCATGGATGTGCTATTGTCTCTACGAGCTTGAACCAAACTACTTCTGATGATCATTCTTCAGAGATGCAGAATCAACTTATTAGTACAATGAATACAGGTACCAGGGCATATGTTTATTGGCTTCAGCCACAAGACACATCTGGAATAGCAGCTATATTTGGAGAACACTGGTTTCAGTGTATGTGAACCTATTGTCATTTTCTGAGATACTCTCTTATCCTGCCTAGAACAAATAGACAGTAGCAAGGAAGACAGTACAAGGAAGTACAGTAAATCCTTCTTGGCCTTGGTGCTAACCACTTACTCTGATATTCCATATTGATTTTGACTTACAATGTATTTAAGTAGAAACGTTCTGATGGTACTCATTGAATCTCATCTATCATAACAGCCGTCTCTTCACATGACCAGGAACCAGTATGGAGTTCTGCTAGTTACCAGATACCTACTTTAACTATGAATTTCAGTACTGGGGAAAAAACAAAACTTTGAAATGGGTCCAATAATTTATATCAATTTCAGATGAAACAAGGACAAAATTCCATGCATTAATTGATCTTTCTGAGTCACCCTACTATTGTGTCATATAGTTATATTTTTAAAATTTTTAAATTTAATTTATTCTTTTTAGTTATGCACGACAGTAGAATCTACTTTGATATATTTATACAATCATGGAATATATCTTATTCTAGTTAGGATTCCATTCTTGTGGATGTATACAATGCTGAGATTCACTGTCATGTATACATATATGTATGTAGGAAAATTGTGTCTGATTACTCCACTGTATTTACTATTCCATTTGCTTCCTTTCCCTTCCTTCCCCTCCCTTCCGCTTCCCCCTCCCTTCCCCTTCCTTTCCCCTCCCTTCCCTTCCCTTCTGCTCCCTTCTTTCCCCTTCCTTTCCCTTCCCCTCCCTTCCCTTCCACTCCCCCCACTTCCTCCTCCCCTCCCTCCCCCTTCTCTTCCTGTTCCTTCCCCTCCCTTCCCTTCCCTCCCCTTCCCTTTCTGTTCCTTCCCCTCCCTTCCCTCCCCTCCCTTCCCTTCCCTTCCCTTCCACTCCCCTGCCCTGTTCCCCCTCCCCTCCCTTCCCCTTCTCTTCCTGTTCCTTCTCTTCCTGTTCCTTCCCCTCCCTTCTCTTCCCTTCCCTTCCACCACCCCTGTTCCCCCTCCCTTCCCTTCCCCTTCCCTTCCTGTTCCTTCCCCTTCCTTCCCTTCCCTCCCCTCCCTTCCCTTCCCTTCCACACACTCCCTCCCCCCCCTTCCCCCTGTTCTCCCTTTCCCCTCCCTTCCTGTTCCTTCCCTTCCTGTTCCTTCCCCTCCCTTCTCTTCCCTTCCCTTCCATCACCCCCGTTCCCCCTCCCTTCCCTTCCTGTTCCTTCCCCTTCCTTCCCTTCCCTTCCACACACTCCCTCCCCGCCCCCCTTCCCCCTCTTCTCCCTTTCCCCTCCCTTCCTGTTCCTTCCCTTCCTATTCCTTCCCTTCCCCTCTTTTCCCCTCCCTTCCCTTCTCTCCCCTCCCTCTCCCTCCCCCCCCCTTTCCTATCCTTCTCTTCATATTTTGGATGTCATGGACTTAATGAGAAGAATCTGTGTTCAGTAATATTTAAATGTGTTTGTTTCCTCTGCCTCAGTGCTTGCTTTTCATGGTAAATGGCTTCAAGTCCTTTGGGTAAATACGGTCAGTGGTATGATTTACAGTATGGTTTGGCAAATAGTGGTTTGTGGGCCAAATTTGACTCAGCAACACTTGTGTGTGTGTGTGTGTGTGTGTGTAAAAATAACGTGTTATTTGAAAACAATCATGACCAGAGTCTACAGCTGATTTCACACTTAATGAAGCAAGTGACATTCTCATCTGGACTTTTGATTGCCCACAAATCTTCAAATATTTACTACGTTGCCCTGTATAGATAAAGTTTGCTGATATTTGATTTACAGTATAAATTTTTGGCAATATATGAGATCTTTCCCAGTGTCCTCCTGACTTCTCCTTTTTAAGGAGCTATGGGTTGTAAATCAGCTTAAGTCTGAGAGTTGGTTGAGGGATCAAGGCCTTCATATCACAATTCCAGTAAGTCTTCTTTCTTCCAGATTCAGAGCTTTCCTCCTTAACAAATCAAGCCAGGCTTTAGCAGGCTATCCATCTATTTTAAATGTGGAAACACAATGATAAATGGCAAATATAAAACATTTTTGTGGTTTAATCTGTTTGGTCCCCATTTCTGCTGAGAGGCCTAATAGAGTGCTAATATCTATTTTTTTCTCTGGCAGCTAAGTGGTACCACATGGCTACGGACTCTCCAAGATGGATTTACGAATTGAATTCAGAGGCCTTCTTGCAATGGCAGACTTTTCCTGTCCTTCCTTGCCTCCAGTAAGCATTATAGAGCTCTTCAAAAATGCAAGTGAAGCATTTAGTAATAGTTTACTAAGATGGATTAGCCCTATTTCTCTCAAGTCCTTCCATATGTAACTGAAATACTGTAGACATAATATCAAAATGCAAGCATAAGAAGATTATGGGAAGTGGAATGAAGAAGGATGGCCACATTGTAACCTTGAGTTTTGAGAAACATAGCATGAGGGTTTGTTCCTTAGGTTTGCTTCTTGTTTACCATATATCCTGCAAAGGGCACTGCAAGGTCCCAACGTACAACTCTAAAGCACAGATAAAAATGCTTCCAGAAAATCCTATTATCAACCAAAGGCCCAATTAAAAGGTGGCCTAATAACAAAAAGCTTTTTTGATAATACACGAACTATTCCAGCCAAACACCAATAGAAAAACTGTGCTCACTGGTATTGTTGCAGAAGTTGATTTTCAACCCCTACTTTATTGCAATTTAGCAGCAGGGACAGCAACCAGTTCCACTGCATGGCCTGCAGAGAGCTAACCTTCTGGGTATGCTTGACATAAACATCTGTACAAGACAGTGTTGAGGGACTGAGTGGGCTCTACCCCCTTCCCAGAGGAACACATGGAATTAGTGTCAACTGAGTTTTGTAAAAATAAAAACTTTAAAACATATTAAAACTAACAAATATTATTTAAGCAAACACATGAGCTTTGCTCCAGCAGTAGGATCAGTGAACTTTTGTAGGTTGAACACAGAAGCAAAGTCGATAAATGACCTGGGTATTTGCTTTATTTAGTTATGGTGTGATAAGGCATTTGCTTTATTTGATCATGACCAAGTGGAAAGTCCCTACTTGTGTAAGCTATAGGTTGATTGCCTGTTTGTGATTGACCAAGATTATTTATGTATTTGGTTTTAAGTCAGTTACAGGAAATATTTCCAAGTCCTGGTTTACTTATATAAGAATACAATTACAGACACAACTAAAGGCCATCTTCTTATTTATTTTAATGACTGCCCTCTTTTGTCAGCTTCTCAATCTTGAGAGACTGACTAAAATGTTGGACATTAGTTTCACTCTTAGTCACCATTTTATGGACATATTTGGTTTCAATATGTAATTCATGAATCATCTCACCAGGCTCTCTGAAAGATTCTTGAAGTGTTTGATGTTCCAGAGGGAGGGAGACCATTGAATGCACAGTGGGTGTCTTTCATATACCCAAAGAGGGTATCTTTTCAAATGCAAAATGTCTTTGCATTTAAGACACTTCAGAGGTTTCAGTGCACCAGAAAGACTAATGTGATGACCACCAGGATAAAAACACTAAGACACTGAAGCAGTCTTTTAAAACCACACCCCTTAAAAACAAGTGACAAAAAGAATGACCAGAGGAGGAATCTACTTGTTTTAATTAAGTAGTATTTTTATTGTTTTCATGTAACTGAATTTCTACAATACCAAAAAACACTCATTCAAATGCATCAGGAAGTATTATCACACATACTTCTCCCTGTGCAGCTACCACCTAGCCCAAATCAATCCTATGATCCAAAGAAAATTGGGGAGCAACTATGGCCTTTGCAGTAGTCAGATATAATAGATAATGTTTGAGACAGACTTCCAATCATTAGCTCATTTATGTTTACAGCAAATCAAGAAAGAAGCATCCTACCCAAAGGAGCCCTCTTGGGAAGATTTACATCTCCTGGCAAATTTATCTTTATCCTACAATGTTAATTAAGAGATGTTCAGTTGTTGACTCATTATGGGGCAACAGTAGTAATTTTAGAATCCCTAAAATCTATTGATTTCCTTATTTACCATTTATTGAAACTTGAAGTTCCATTAACATGATTGACTATTAATCCTCCACGGAATAAAGACATATGTGGGAGGATCACAGAAGACAGTTCCCTGAGGACATATTCCCTTTAGGGGCTACCAGGAGAGGGAACACTAGTAATATTTATCCAACACTTCAGACTACATGACTAGAAATTGTCCAACTATCTTTCTTTCTTTCTTATTTAATTTTAGGCATGATTTAAGTACAAAACCCTTCATATGGATTTTGCTAATTCTTACTTTTAAGGATGGATTCTAAAGATGTGGAACTAAATGCCCAACCTTACAGACAAGACCAGATTTGCAGTTTTAATAAGTAGTCCCACTTGGACAATTAGTGAAATTTGTTATAGGTGTACTAGAGAATCTCTAAGATCATTTAGGACTTAACTTTATCATGACATACCCAACATTCAGTTAAGTTTCCTGCAGGAGATGTCCACTGTGAGATCTTTATAACCAAGTTATCTTGCCATAAAAACAGAAACATAATATGGAAAAGAGACAGAGAGTAACATAGTGACATTGTAGAGACGTCTTGGTCTGTGATCTTGAGAAAGCAGTGTTATGTCTAGGCGGTCATGTATTTCTGGGGTAAATCTTACAAGTTGGCTTTTACCTTGAGGTCAATAATAGGTGTGAAGTCCCTAGAGTCTGGGGTGGGGCACTTTTGAGGTGAGGATGTGGAGTCACCATTGAAGCACTAAAATTTTGCTACAGATAGTGAGAAGAATTTTGGTATGCATCTTATAGCAGAGTTCAAGGATAGTCTTTCTCTTGTATTATCTTCAAAGTACCCAGTCTTTACGTTCTAGATCATGAAAGGCCTGTCTCATCAGTCAGTAGATCATAAAAGTCTTCTTTTACCCAATATAAATGCACTTTGGCATGATGAATGAAAGCCTTGAAATACTGAGTCATGTAGCATTTAAAAGATCAGGAGATGCATGGATTTCTATTATTAGAGGCTCTGGAATTCTCCTAATAATTCTTTTGTAAAGGGTTAATCTGTGTTTTCTAGTAGGTTTATATCTTATTACTAAGCAATCCAGTCAATGTAATCAGTTTCATTATTTTCAATTTTAAAATGCCATTTGTCCTTTCAATTTCCCAGAAGATTGATGACAGGGACAGTGGCAATTTCATTGTTACTGTAACACTTCATTCACCTCTCACAACTTATTAAGATTTTCCAGTAGTATCCTGTAAAGGAAATACACTTTCCAATAATTTTTTGCTACTGGTGTAGCACTGACCTTCTTGTATGGGGAAGCTTCTCTGCAACTAGAGAACATACAATATATTAGAAGAAAATATTGATATTCTATTTTTTTTAAGGGGGAAAAAAGATTACATTGAGGTAACAGCCATAGGATAACCAGTTTATTTATTTATTTATTTATTTATTTTTATTTTTAATTTTTTATTGTGGGTTGTTCAAAACATTACAAATTTCTTGACATATCATATTACACACTTTGATTCAAGTGGGATATGAACTCCCAACTTCACCCCATACACAGATTGCAGAATCACATCAGTTACACATCCATTGATTTACATATTGCCATACTAGTGTCTGTTGTGCTCCGCTGCCTTTCCCATCCTCCCCCTCCCCCCTCCCCACCTCTCCCCTCCCCTCCCCTCCTCTCTTTCTACCCCCTCCACTGTATAACCCTGAGGGTCTCCTTCCATTACCATGCAATTTCCCTTCTCTCTCCCTTTCCCTCCCACCTCTCATCCCTGCTAAATGTTAATCTTCTTCTCCTGCTCTTCGTCCCTACTCTGATCTTAGTTACTCTCCTTATATCAAAGAAGACATTTGGCATTTGTTTTTTAGGGATTGGCTAGCTTCACTTAGCATAATCTACTCTAATGCCATCCATTTCCCTGTAAATTCTATGATTTTGTCATTTTTTAATGCAGAGTAATACTCCATTGTGTATAAATGCCACATTTTTTTTTATCCATTCGTCTATTGAAGGGCATCTAGGTTGGTTCCACAGTCTTGCTATTGTGAACTGTGCTGCTATGAACATCGATGTAGCAGTGTCCCTGTAGCATGCTCTTTTTAGGTCTTTAGGGAATAGACCAAGAAGGGGAATAGCTGGGTCAAATGGTGGCTCCATTCCCAGCTTTCCAAGAAATCTCCATACTGCTTTCCAAATTGGCTGCACCAATCTGCAGTCCCACCAGCAATGTACAAGTGTACCCTTTTCCCCACATCCTCGCCAGCACTTGTTGTTGTTTGACTTCCTAATGGCTGCCAATCTTACTGGAGTGAGATGGTATCTTAGGGTGGTTTTGATTTGCATTTCTCTGACAGCTAGAGATGTTGAGCATTTTTTCATGTACTTGTTGATTGACTGTATGTCCTCCTCTGAGAAGTGTCTGTTCAGGTCCTTGGCCCATTTGTTGATTGGGTTGTTTGTTCTCTTATTGTCTAATTTTTTGAGTTCTTTGTATACTCTGGATATTAGGGCTCTATCTGAAGTGTGAGGAGTAAAGATTTGTTCCCAGGGTGCAGGCTCCCTGTTTACCTCTCTTATTGTTTCTTTTGCTGAGAAAAAACTTTTTAGTTTGAGTAAGTCCCATTTGTTGATTCTAGTTATTAACTTTTGTGCTATGGGTGTCCTATTGAGGAATTTGGAGCCCGACCCCACCGACTGTAGATCGTAGCCAACTTTTTCTTCTATCAGACGGCGCGTCTCTGATTTGATATCTAGCTCCTTGATCCATTTTGAATTCACTTTTGTGCATGGCGAGAGAAAGGGATTCAGTTTCATTTTGTTGCATGTGGATTTCCAGTTTTCCCAGCACCATTTGTTGAAGATGCTATCCTTCCTCCATTGCATGCTTTTAGCCCCTTTATCAAATATAAGATAGTTGTAGTTTTGTGGATTGGTTTCTGTGTCCTCTATTCTGTACCATTGGTCCACCCGCCTGTTTTGGTACCAGTACCATGCTGTTTTTGTTACTATTGCTCTGTAGTATAGTTTGAAGTCTGGTATCGCTATACCGCCTGATTCACACTTCCTGCTTAGCATTGTTTTTGCTATTCTGGGTCATTTATTTTTCCATATGAATTTCATGATTACTTTCTCTATTTCTACAAGAAATGCCTTTGGGATTTTGATTGGCATTGCATTAAACCTATAGAGAACTTTTGGTAATATCGCCATTTTGATGATGTTAGTTCTGCCTATCCATGAACAGGGTATATTTTTCCATCTTCTAAGATCTTCTTCTATTTCTCTCTTTAGGGTTCTGTAGTTTTCATTGTATAAGTCTTTCACCTCTTTTGTTAGGTTGATTCCCAAGTATTTTATTTTTTTTGAAGATATTGTGAATGGAGTGGTTGTCCTCATTTCCATTTCAGAGGATTTGTCGCTGATATACAGGAATGCCTTTGATTTATGCGTGTTGATTTTATATCCTGCCACTTTGCTGAATTCATTTATTAGCTCTAATAGTTTCTTTGTAGACCCTTTTGGGTCTGCTAGGTATAGAATCATATCATCTGCAAATAGTGATAATTTAATTTCTTCTTTTCCTATTTTGATGCCTTTAATTTCTTTCGTCTGTCTAATTGCTCTGGCCAGTGTTTCGAGAACTATGTTGAACAGAAGTGGTGAGAGAGGGCATCCCTGTCTTGTTCCAGATTTTAGAGGGAATGCCTTCAGTTTTTCTCCATTCAGAATGATGCTAGCCTGAGGCTTAGCATAGATTGCTTTTACAATATTGAGGTATGTTCCTGTTATCCCTAGTTTTTCTAGTGTTTTGAACATAAAGGGATGCTGTACTTTTTCGAATGCTTTTTCCGCATCTATCGAGATGATCATATGGTTCTTATTTTTAAGTCTATTGATGTGGTGAATAACATTTCTTGATTTCCGTATATTGAACCAGCCTTGCATCCCAGGGATGAATCCTACTTGATCATGGTGTACAATTTTTGAGATATGTTTTTGTATCCGATTCGCCAGAATTTTATTGAGGATTTTTGCATCTAGGTTCATTAGAGATATTGGTCTGTGGTTTTCTTTCTTTGAAGTGTCTTTGTCTGGTTTAGGTATCAGGGTGATGTTGGCCTCATAGAATGAATTTGGAAGTTCTCCCTCCTTTTCTATTTCCTGAAGTAGCTTGAAAAGTATTGGTATTAGTTCTTCTTTAAAGGTTTTGTAAAATTCTGCTGTATACCCATCCGGTCCTGGGCTTTTCTTAGTTGGTAGTCTTTTGATGGTTTCTTCTATTTCCTCAATTGATATTGGTCTGTTTAGGTTTTCTATATCCTCCTGACTCAATCTGGGCAGATCATATGACTTAAGAAATTTATCTATGCCTTCACTATCTTCTAATTTATTGGAGTATAAGGATTCAAAATAGTTTTTGATTATCTTCTGTATTTCTGAAGTGTCTGTTGAGATATTGCCTTTTTCATCCCGTATGCTAGTAATTTGAGTTCTCTCTCTTCTTCTCTTCGCTAGCATCACTAAGGGTCTGTCGATTTTGTTTATTTTTTCAAAGAACCAACTTTTAGTTTTGTCAATTTTTTCAATTGTTTCTTTTGTTTCGATTTCATTAATTTCAGCTCTGATTTTAATTATTTCTTGCCTTCTACTTCTTTTGCTGTTGTTTTGCTCTTCTTTTTCTAGGATTTTGAGATGAAGTATGAGATCATTTATTTGTTGTTTTTTTCTTTTTTTAAGGAATGAACTCCAAGCAATGAATTTTCCTCTTAGAACTGCTTTCAGTGTGTCCCATAGATTCCGATATGTTGTGTCTGTGTTTTCATTTATGTCTAAGAATTTTTTAATTTCCTCCTTGATGTCTTCTATAACCCATTGATCATTCAGTAACCTATTGTTCATTCTCCAAGTGATGTATGCTTTTTCCTTCCTTCTTTTATCGTTGATTTTCAGTTTCATTCCATTATGATCAGATAAGATGCATGGTATTATCTCTACTCCTTTATATTGTCTAAGAGTTGCCCTGTGACATAATATATGATCTATTTTTGAGAAGGATCCATGTGCTGCTGAGAAAAAGTTTACACTGCTTGATGTTGGGTGGTATACTCTATATATGTCAATTAGGTCTAGGTTATTAATAGTGTTATTGAGTTCTATAGTTTTCTTATTCAACTTTTGTTTGGAAGATCTGTCCAGTGGCGAGAGAGGTGTGTTGAAGTCTCCTATGATTATGGTATGGTGGTCTATTAGACTCTTGAACTTGAGAAGAGTTTGTTTGACGAACATAGCTGCACCATTGTTTGGGGCATATATATTTATGATTGTTATGTCTTGTTGGTGTATGGTTCCCTTAAGCAGTATGTAGTGTCCCTCTTTATCCCTTTTGATTAACTTTGGCTTGAAATCTATTTTATTTGATATGAGTATGGACACTCCTGCTTGTTTCCGAAGTCCATATGAGTGATATGATTTTTCCCAACCTTTCACCTTCAGCCTATGTATGTCTTTTCCTATCAAATGCGTCTCCTGTAGGCAGCATATTGTTGGGTCTTGTTTTGTGATCCATTCTACTAGCCTGTGTCTCTTAATTGGTGAGTTTAAGCCATTAACATTTAGGGTTATTGTTGAGATATGGGTTGTTCTTCCAGCCATATTTGTTTATTTCTGTTACTAAACATGGTTTGTTTTCCTCTTTATTTTCCCCCCCTTTACTGTCCTACCTCCCACTGTTGGTTTTCATTGTTATTTTCCATTTCCTCTTCCTGTAATGCTTTGGCGAGGATGTTTTGAAGAGATGGTTTTCTAGCTGCGAATTCTTTAAACTTTTGTTTATCGTGGAAGGTTTTAATTTCATCTTCCATCCTGAAGCTTAATTTCGCTGGATACACAATTCTTGGTTGGAACCCATTTTCTTTCAGTGTTTGAAATATGTTATTCCAGGATCTTCTAGCTTTCAGAGTCTGTGTTGAAAGATCAGCTGTTATCCTGATTGGCTTACCCCTAAATGTAATCTGCTTCCTTTCTCTTGTAGCTTTTAAAATTCTCTCCTTATTCTGTATGTTGGGCATCTTCATTATAATGTATCTAGGTGTGGATCTCTTATGATTTTGCACATTCGGCGTCCTGTAGGCTTCTAGGATTTGGGATTCTGTCTCATTCTTCAAGTCTGGGAAGTTTTCTCGTATTATTTCATTGAATAGACTGCTCATTCCTTTGGTTTGGAGCTCTGTACCTTCCTGTATCCCAATGACTCTTAAGTTTGGTCTCTTAATGTTATCCCATATTTCTTGGATGTTCTGCTCATGGTTTCTTAACAGTCTTGCTGAGCTGTCTATGTTCTTTTCCAGTTGAAATACTTTGTCATCATTGTCTGATGTTCTATCTTCTAAGTGTTCTACTCTGCTGGTAGTATTCTCCATTGAGTTTTTAAGTTGGTTTATTGCTTCCTGCATTTCTAGGATTTCTGTTTGTTTGTTTTTTATAACCTCTATCTCCCTGTATAGTTGATCCTTTGCTTCCTGGATTTGTTTGCGTAATTCATTGTCGAAGTGATCTTTCATTGTCTGATTTTGCTGTTTAATGTCTTCCTTGATACTCCAGATCATCTGAAGCATGTATATCCTGAATTCTTTATCTGACATTCCATCTGCTGCAGCTGTTACCTCTTCTAAAGTTGTGTTGACCTGCATTGCTTGTGGTCCTTTCTTTCCTTGTCTTTTCATACTGCTTGCGTATCTTTCCTGCAGGCGCGGGCGGCGGCTCTGCTTTCTCCTTATTCCAATTGGGGTGTCGTGGCTACCACGCCGGCAGGTCACTGGGCCTGTTCTGGGCACTGGCGGCGGCTCTGTTCTGCCCCTACTCCAATTGGGGTGACGAGTGTACCACGCCGGCAGGCCACCGGGCCTGATCCGCCAGTCGGTTGCAGGTTTGCCTACCCTGCAGGTACGGGCGGCGGCTCTACTCTGCCCCTACTCCAAATGGGGTGACGTGTCTGTTGTACCGGCAGGCCACTGGGCCTGTCCCACTGGTCGGTCGCAGATCTGCCCACCTTTCGGGCACGGGTGGAGGCTCTGCTCTGCCCCTACTCCAATTGGGGTGTCGTGACTACCCCGCCTGCAGGACGCTGGGCCTGTTCCTGGCACGGGCAGCGACTCTGCTCTGCCCCTACTCCAATTAGGGTGGTGTGTGTACCACGCCGGCAGGCTCCTGGGCCTGATCCGCCGGTCTGTTGCAGGTCTGCCTACCTTGGAGGCACAGGCGGCGGATCTGCCCTGCCCCTCCTACCACGCCTGCGGACCCCTGGGCCTGATCTGCAGGTTGGTCACAGGTCTGCTCACCCTGCGGGCTTCCTGGCCACCATGAGGTGAGCATCTTTCTTTTACCACAGACTTCTGCCCTGATGCTTCTACCTCACCACATGCCTAAAGGGAGTGGAGCCAATGGACCGTGGACCAAAAACTCCAAAATTGTGAGTCAAAATAAACTTTTTCCTATTTTAAGTTGATTTTATCAAGTATTTTATTGCCATGACAGGAAGCTAAAACAATCATATTTCTTTATAACATATATTTATAAACAAGTGTCATATATTTTATAAACATTAAATATTAAGGATTAGATATAAGTTTATGACACTGAACCAAGTGTTTTGTAATTGCTCTTTCAGGTTAATTGACAATAGGATTGTTAGTATTCTATTGTTAAAATTCAAATGAAATATAACAAAGGTGGCAACTGTATCAGTTAATAATGAACTTTATCTAACAAGTGTCCTCTTACATTTATTTTCCCATTTCATCATACTGTTTTACTTAATTGTGCTTTTACAACTTACATATTGTTCTCAGAATCTTTTTAATCATGAATATTTATTCTTTGGAAGCTGTGAAAATTTAACTAGTTATATATAAATCCCATAATAAAATGATCTTATTAGTGAATAAATAAAAATATTTTTATACTAAAACAAATACTACTACTAATAAAAATAATATTTACATGCTACTACACTATCTATACTTAACAGAACATAATTAAAATATTTCTGTTAAAATTAATTCAATAAGTCACTTTTTTGTGATGTTATTTCAATGCCTACTGTTTGATAATTTTCTGGAATCTTGATTACATTTATAAGTGAATATGACAGCAGGATAAGCCATCATGTGAGAGAAGAGGTGCAACAAAAATATTTTAAGAGCTATTTTCAAGTGTGTGAATAGAAAGAATATTTAACAAATGAAATACATTTAAATTCAAGTTACCCTATTTTTAGACAAAAAAAATGTTAATTGAGCTTAGATCATTTAAATTTGCTTTTACAAAATTAAATTGGCCGAAAATTGTATTCAGCATGATATCAACTTTTATAAACCTAAAAATATTTTCTTTTAATAGAGCTTACATAAATAGCATTCCATCTTACATGTAATGATTGGAAAACAAAAGTACAAATAAATGCATTTTATATATCTTTTACTGTTATTTGCTCTCATAATTATTATCTAATGTTCATTTTCTTACTATACAGGGAATACATATGCACATATATATTAAAGATTATATTCATGATTATACCCAGTAGAGGAAAATATGTCTTTTTCTTTTTTGCTAAAAAGTTTATTTTATAAACTGGCACTGGTAACCTCTTTAAAATATTTCTTTAATAATGAAAAGTCAAATTATATGGATTTTACAGTAGTTTTATTGTCTGTTTTCATTCTTTCAGCTGAAGAAGTTGATTTATATTTAACTCCCGAAAGTGACAAAAAAGGAAAACCTTCTATAAGTTATACTTTCATTTTAGTTTTAAAAGTTGCTTCAAATTGCTGCACATTAGGACTCTGCAAATAGGTTCATTTATTTTTTGGATGCTTTTTAAATTTTGAACCAAGACTATAAGCCATATATCTTCACGTAGAATGCATAGTTCCTCGGTATCTTACATGTATTCATTCTTTGGATTTCTGCAAAGTGATATTATGACAATTTTTAAGGCACTGTATTCTTTATTCAGGCCTACCAACTTATTTACTTTTTGGAAAATAACTTGGTTAGAGGCACATCTCTGTCATCCATTTCCTTGTTTCTCGTTTTTATTTCCTTTTTGATATGTCAAAACATATCTTCATTAAAGTTTTTTGTATTTCTATTGTCCTGATTAAAAAATTATAGTTAAGTGGCATTGATGATGACCATCATATTGCCAAGGAGGTGAATATTTAAGGTCCCATTTAGAAGTAGGGAAGGAGCTGTGCAGTTTAATCTCGTCACTATCTTCTTAATCCATTTCAGTACATTTCAAGGTGAAACTCATCCACATTTTTATAACAATAATATCATTATTACCCAATCTAAGGATTAATTTTCATGCCATTAAATCCTTTTTTAATAATTGACATCATGGCCACTTACAACTTCTTGAAACATCTCTGTGGTGGGTAGATTGACAGCTTTTCAAAGATGTCAAATTCTTCATCCCGAGAATGAGTCAAAGTGTTGGGCAATATGACAAAGAGGGATGAAGTCTAAGATTGCTACTCATCTGACTTTGTGATGAGGAAATTATCTTGGATTATCCAGAGACGTCCGATGTGGTCACAGATGTCCGTAAGTGTGTAAAAGGAAGGCAGAGTCAAAGAGATGCAGCATGGAAAGACCTGCCTGCCACTTAGAGCTTTGAAGATGATGGGGAATATGAGACAAAGAGTGCAGGCAGCCTCTAGAAGGGGGTCAAAGAAACAGAGTTCCCCTTACAGGCTCCAGATGAAACCCAGAGCTACGGATACCTTGATTTTAGCCCCGTGATATATTTTGGATTTCTGACCTCCAACACTCTAATAGTATTGTTTTAAATGCTTTTGGTAATTTGTCATAACAGCAATAGGAAAATAATGATGCACTTTTTTTCTTAATATACTAAATATCAAATCCTCTGCTTTTTTTTTTTAATTTGTGATTGGATTCTATTACTTCTCTTGATATCAGGGTTCTACTGGAATTCTTTTTTAGGCACTCTTTTCTTTATACTCACTCTTTCCATATTTACTAGGCCCTGAAATCTTGTTCCTTGTCTAAATCATACTGTATTTGAATTATTGAATGTTTTTATAAAAATCCTTCCTATTATTTTACATAATTATAATTATTTTCTATTGTTTACCATATTTCATTGGTAACTTCACTATCATTTAATTATCCTGGTGTGAATGGACCATGAAGAACAATCGGTCTTGTTTGGGTATTTTGGTGCAAACCTGTACTTGTTTCTGTTTGCTTTGTGTCTACTGATAACATTAGTTAGATCTTTAGGTATTGATGCTCAGTTTTATGGAGTGGTTATATGAAATGACAATAGTACCAGCTGTGTATAAGCATTTCAATTCGTAAATTCGTATTCTTCCTGGCCAACATATTGTATTACCAATCTACATGTATATTATTCTATTCTGATGTGTCCATAAATCATATAACATTGAAGTTTATTTCACCCTTCTGTGATGCAGTAAGAATGAAGACATATATATATATATATATATATATATATATATATATATATAGCTCATCCACATTTTTATGTAATATATATATTTATATAAATATATGTATATTAGGAATTGTTTTTGTGAAAATGATCTGCAAGTCTTTTATACAATATTTCATTATTTTGTTTATTTTTCCCAAATGTTTTCTATCCCAACATTTAGATGTCTTAGATATTTACATTTTGCCAGTTTATATGTAGTAACTGTCTTATTTTAGCCTATGGCTTTCCTTTCTCCTATTGCATGTGTGTCTTTTGGGAAAACACAAAGTGCTGAGCGCTTTCAGATAGCCCTTCCCGATCTACACCCACTTTTCTCCCTTCTCCTCAGACCTAGAAGGTGGACTTTAACAAACTTCATCAACAAGTTTTTGTGACCTTTGGCTTTTTGTTATATTCAGGCTATGAGAATCACAGACTGATGATAAGATATTAGTTCCCCTGACTTCTTCAGTGCATTTCACTTAAGGCATCCTACTGCACCACACAGATGTCTTCTCTTCTGAAGGCAGATGGATCTACATGTGTGTTTTCCTTAAGGCTCTTGAGTAGCTTTACTTGTAACACGTGATTTTTAGTTTTCCTTCATCTGATATCTTAATTTTTCTTTATTCTGAAGGGTTTTTCTTCTATTGATTGTAGGATTCTGGGTACCTTTCTTTTAGTACTTGCAAACGATGCTGTCACTTCATTTGGACCTCTGGTTTTCTGATGAAATCTTTACTGCCATTTGAGTTGATTTTTGCTGCTTCCCATATTTTTCTTTGCATTTATTTTTCAGGAACATGACTATTAAATATATTACCATTGATTTCTCTGAGGTTTTTCTCTGACATCCATCCAGTCATAGGAATCTTTAGATTTGTGTTTTGTCATTTTGGGCAAGTTTTCAGCCATCATTTCATAACTCATATTGCATTTTTCTCTCTCCTTCCTTTCCATGACTACAATTATACAAATGTTACATCTTCAACTTTAAGGGTATATTGCTTTTTCTGTATATTTATGTATTTATTTTTGAACATACTTTCTGTAATACACATTGGATAATAACTATTGTTCTATCTTCCAGTTCACCCCATTTTTTCCACTATGTTCTTGATTTTCTTTTCATTTTGGTTATAAAATTTGAATTTGATTTTTATTATTTTAATTTATTTACTGAGACATCATGCTTTTTTGTTAGTTTTAACAGTATTTATAATTGCATAGTAAAGCACTTTCATGAGAGCTGCTTTAAAATCTTTGTGAGATAATTCTATGTTGTTTAACATTTCCATACCTTGTTTAATACTTTTTTTATATGACCTGGGATTTCCATGGTCCTTGATAGAAAAAGTAATTTTTAAAGCCTGGATATTGTGGTTATTTTGTTTTGAGGATACAAATCTTATTTAAATTTCCTTTTTTTACCTGTAGTTTAAAAATTTTTGCAGCAGAAATAAAAGGGTGTCAAGGGTAGCAGTCTCTGGTCAACACTCATGTCACTCAAAGGTCAAGGGATAGTTATGACTACTGGATTGTGAAGTTCTGGCTCTCTACTTGGCCTATGCCAATACTGCCCTGGTTGTGAAGATTAGGGGTACCTCAAAATTCCTCCCTCATGGTGTCCACTGACTTCATAGGTTAGGGGTGCACCATCAGTTGATAGCCCAAATTCACTAGTAAGCCTCCTGTGTCAACAGTCCTGTCGAGAGCAGGACCTTGTAACAGCAGAGTGTTAGACCTCCGTGACATAAAGGTGGAAGTCTTGCCTCCTAATTAAACATCTTCCAGGAAGATGAAGATGGAACAGAGATGTTTAATTGTGTGTGTGTGTGTGTGTGTGTGTGTGTAATGTATGTTTTTCCTTTATTTTTCTGGACTATAGTAGTCAGCAACAGTTATTTTTAAGGTTGGTTTTGTTTGTGTCCATAGTTATTGGTTTCTTTGGCTTTGGGACTTTGTTAGCCAAAAGTCTTGATATGAAAGGAAAAAAGAAAACTCAAAGAAATTACCCATCACTTCTTCTTTGGTTTCCCAAATCTCTAGGCTATTTACCTTCCTGCTCTATCTTTCATCATCTTCTATTTGCTATTCATATATAAAACACCAGGATTTTTAGTTGTGCTTACAATTTCAAACTTTTGGACACTTGGAAGTTTCCAAGAATAATTGTTTTAATGTTTTTAAAACTAATCTTATCATGTCTGTTGTTTCTCAGTTGATTTCAGTCATTTATTTGATTACTCGTTGTGTATCATATTTTCTTTCTTCTTTGAGTGCCTGGACATTTCTATTTAGATTGCAAGCAAAGGTTTTATCATTTTCTCTTAGGTAGTTGTGAGCATTGTTCTGTGATATTATAAAGTTTCTTGAATTCACCTTATTTCCTTTAGTGTTGCTTTATACTTTGTTATCAAGGGTGAAAAGCAGCTTTTTTTGAGCAGGCCAATTTTCTTTCAAGGAATTCAATGGATGGCCTATTTGGAAATCTTGTCTCCATAGCTGATACAACTGCTGCTTTTGTGTAAGCTCTAGGAATTGTTTTGATTCATCTCTCCAAAGGTTCTGTTCCATTATTGGCAGATTTCTTATACGTAGTTCACATCAGGACTAAACCAGAAATGTAAGGGGACTTATATGAAGATCTCCCTCTTCAACCTCTCACTCCCATATTCTCTTTTCTATTTTGCCCCACATTTTCTAGCTGCCTTGGAATTCATAAGTTTCCTGTTGTCTCCTCAACTCAATGAACTCTGTTTAAATTCCATTTTCTGGACTTTTCATAGCATATTTCCTCCAGACAAAGCAGAGAAATTTTATGGTTCAGAATATTTCCTTTCTTTCACAAACCAGGATCTTGTGTGGCTTCTGAAATATTTTTCTTACATTTTTAAAATTTTACTACAAGTTCATTAAGAATGATGAATGTAAAATATTCATAATAGCCAAATGTGAAATTTATATTATTAAAATTTTTATTTGGAAATAATTAGTGATTTGAAAGAATTCTTTTAGATGCAGAGATCGCACTGGAATGTTCTGCATGCCGTTTTTCCTGTTTCCACTATTGCTTGCATCATACAAAGTTGAAGTACAATTATCTTGATTTTATCATGACACATCATATGTATGTATCTAATTATCACACTATACACCATAAATGTGCAAAAGAAACCAGAAAATTATCATTGGCATAATGTGTGTGTGTGTAATTCTATACCATTATAGACGTGTATAGCCACCTCTGCATCTAGTTACAAAACTATTACTGTTAGAGTCTGTAAACAAGTCTGGATGGCGCCTGGCATTTTGCCAGAGGGAGTGGTTTGTGAAGTAACGCCAGCGAGCCATTAAGTGTGGAGATTCCTTATTGGTTGACTGCTGTATCGAGTTTATGTTAATTAGATAAGCTATGTGGAATGTATAAATACCTCTGTTGTCCTACAGTAAATGGCTCCCACTCCTGCTGTATCAATGTACACAAGTTGTTCGTCACCCCCCGGCTCGTTTGCTGCAGCCGGACTGTGGCAGACACCTCTGCATCTAGTTACAAAACTATTACACCATAACAAAGTTCTCACTCATGCAGCACATTTAAAATCACACCTACTCACCCAGCTCTCACAATCTCTGCTCTTTAGGAATCACTACCTGATACATAGTTCTATAATTTTGTCATTTTGAAAATATTCTGTAGATATGAGCCTACAGTATGTGCACTTTGGGGATTCTTGTTCTTTTTTTGTTCATCTATACCCAGAATAATGCCCTTAAAAGCCATTCAAACTTGACCATTCATGATTACATGAATGAGGAATATTTGGGTTGTTTCAGGTTTTGAACTATATTACAAGTGAAGTTACAGGTATGATCGTGTTCACGTTGCATGTGCCCATACATCTTTATTTTCCTGGGACAAATTCCTAGGAGTGATATTACTGGTTTGTGTAATAAATTTATGTTCAATAGTTAAAAAGCAAATAAACAAAGGCTGCCAAACTGTTTTCCAAAGTAGGTGTTAGTTTGCTTACACATTGACTATGTATCAGAGATCCAGTTTTGTCACATCTTTGCAGACTTGGTTATTGTCACTGATTTTTATTTCAGCTGTCTAATATGTATGCAATAATATCATACTCCTTACCAAGTCATAAATTATTCTTCCAGTTTTCCTCTGTTTTATTATGTGTTGTTTTGACTTTTTAATTTAAGTCTATGAGTAATAGCTGAGGACATTATACAGTTTAAGTCAGGCTGCAATTTTGGCTAGGTATAATGAACTATTCCACTAACATTTGTTGAAATGAGATCCTTCATCTATTGAATTGCTTTTGCATCTTTGTTAAAAGTCTTTTATCCATTCTCTAGGGACTATTTCTGCATGCTCTGCAATTTTCCATTGACTGATGTGTCTCTGTCAATCCAGTTTCCACATAGTATTGATTACTATGACTACATACTATATCTGAAAATCAGGTAGAGTGATCTATATCAATATATTTCTCTTTTTTCTTCCAGAATTATAAGCTTTTCTAGTTATTTTGTTTTTCAGATGAAGTTAAATGTATCTTGTTTATACTTATATAGATCATCACTACATTATCAAATTTTATTTTTTATTTTAATATGGTTAGGATACAGAAATTTATTTGATGTTTATGTATTACCTTCTAAAGATAGAAGATACAAGAAATAAATTAATTGTTAATTCTACTAAGATTTTATTTTTTAAAATTGAGATTTTTCTTATTAGAAAATCATGACATAGGTGAACACAAACAGTTTAGTATTCACGTTCCATACATACATGCTTTTGTGATTTTCCTTGCCTTATTATTCTCAAAATAAGGTCAAATAGAAATGGTGAGAACAATTATCTTTGCTTTATTTAATAATGTAGAAAAATTAAAATTCCATGGATGATTATTTACCATGATATTAGTTACAGATATTTTTTAGAATCTTTTATCAGGTAGAATTATTTCTCTTTTATATACATTATTCTAAGGTTTTTTTCCTCATAAAAGGTATAAAAGGTGTTGGATTTTGTCAAAGATTTGATATGCCTATATCAAGATAATCAAATAATTTTCTCCTTTATTTTACTACTGCAATGAACATAAAATTATTTTGCATGTTTTGATATTGCCATATTATATTTGTTAATTATCTGTAGGTATTTATGTACCTATGTTTATGAGGTATGACATTTGTGTACATTTTTTTATTTTCCTTTTCAAATTTTTGGTATTTGTGCTATAATTATCTTAAATGAGTTTGGAACTTTTCTTTCCCCTATATTTTGTCATATAAAGAATAGAATTTACTCCTGGTAAGGGGCTCTCAATCCTATGGTATGAACTTTCTTGTGTCTCTAACATGTCAGTAATGTTAGTAAGTAGTCCTTGTTCATGCTATACCAGAACCGAACATTTATTTTTGCTTTATAAGATCTTGCCTCTTCATTTTTCTAAGACACAGAAAATTGTTTTCTGCTGAGCGGTTTGAAATGATATTCTGCTTATTTGCAGCCTAGCTGTCCGTCAAGAGTATACAGGCAACTTCTGGACTTCTGGACTCCCCACCTTCTGTGGTCCTACTTTCCAAGTTTCATCTTTGGTCTCCCTTTCTTATCAATAGGTGTCGCTAAATAATTTGTAAGGCACAGTGCAAAATGATATGTGGGATCCCTGTTCAAAAACAGGAAAATAAATAATAAAGTTAAAAAAATTCTTCAGTGGTCTCTAGATTTGTCATGATATTTAAAAATTTGATATTTATTTTCTTAAAGATATTTAAGTATCAGATATCATTTTACTTTTAACTTTATACTTTCAGATTCCAGGTTTTCAAAAGCAAATATAGGAGCACTTAACCCATGCATGAGTCAACGAAATCACACAATTTGCCTTTATATACATTTATATCTCGTTCTTATCAGAAACATATAAACTCTGAACAACAACAAAAAAACTCAACTGTTTAAAAGCTAGCCAATCCCTAAAAAACAAATGCCAAATGTCTTCTTTGATATAAGGAGAGTAACTAAGAACAGAGTAGGGATGAAGAGCATGAGAAGAAGATTAACATTAAACTGGGATGAGAGGTGGGAGGGAAAGGGAGAGAGAAGGGAAATTGCATGGAAATGGAAGGAGACCCTCAGGGTTATACAAAATTACACACAAGAGGAAGTGAGGGGAAAGGGGAAAATAATACAAGGGGGAGAAATGAATGACAGTAGAGGGGGTAGAGAGAGAAGAGGGGAGGGGAGGGGAGGGGAGGGGAGGGGGGATAGTAGAGGATAGCAAAGGCAGCAGAACACAACAGACACTAGTATGGCAATATGTAAATCAATGGATGTGTAACTGATGTGATTCTGCAATTTGTATACGGGTTAAAAATGGGAGTTCATAACCCACTTGAATCAAAGTGTGAAATATGATATATCAAGAGCTATGTAATGTTTTGAACAACCAACAATAAAAAAATTAAAAAAAATCTTCCTTGTTGTTGTATGCACATTATATCTACAAACTCTGCCTTTGGCTGAAAGATTAATTAGAGAGAAATGAAGGGAAAGAAACGATGGATTCACCAATCTTTCACTTTCTCTGGCATTGTTTCAGCACCTAAGGTTAAACTTGGAAGTAACATAAATAAGAAAGAATATGATAGTTTCTTAGAATAGCAATGCTTTCTTTTTGTGTCTGAATCAAGTTCTATTTGGAGATGAAAGCTTAACCTTTCAGTGCTATCAGCTCCCCCACTTAGCTCTGATCTGCTCACTCTGCACTGACCTGAATTCTCATTGAACTTCACACATTTTGAGCCAACCAGAATTCTGTGCCTGTGGAGCATCACAAATGCAATATGTGAATGGAACAACAAGGAAGAGCAGGCATGCATATTGCAAGTCTCTCCTCTGTTCACTTACATGCTCTATTGCACCATTGAACTTCAATTACAAAACACAAGTTCAAAGATGAAAGTATTAAGAACTCTCAGATGGCAGCACCAGAGGATTAAACCAAGTGTGACATCTTTATGAGCATGAGGTCTGTCACTGGACAGGCCACAGGCCACAAAGCTGGTCCTGTCTCAGCTCCAGCAGTCTTGATGTGTGCATATTGATCTCCATTACTTTTCCCTGGCTGCAGTAGTGACATTATCTTTTAGGCACGGAGCTCTTTATGTGGACATTCATTGTGTATCTTCATTCTTTCAGGAACAACAGCTCTCTAACAGCTATTTACCTAATACTTTAGAAAGACTGCCTCATAATTTTTCCAGTTATGGCTGTTTAAGGAAATAAAAATAAATCTGAGACCAACTATTGACTCTCATGGATGACAATGTAAATCAAGTTAATTTTCTCATATGTTTGCAAATACTTAGCTGTTTGCTATAGAGTATATAGCAATAATTATTGCATAATTAAGCTCACTTGAAAACTTATTTAAGTCAGTGAATTATTATATTAAATAAAGAACAACATCCGTATGTTAACAAAATATGATACATCTGTTTCTGGGCATTTATTTTCTCTTTTCCTGAAGTTGCAGTTCGATATTGTCATTGAGTTCCCTGTGATGATAACCCAATGTGGTAACAGATGAATTGTGTCTTATATACTATTTTTACCTTCCTGCTGATATTAAATCATCTACAAAGGCAATTCAAGACAGGTGGGAAAAAAAAACAAGTGATATATATATATATAGATATAGATATGTATATATAGATATAGATATATGTAGATATATATATATAGAGAGAGAGATAGATAGATAGATAGATATATAGATATATACATAGATATATAGATATATTTACATATATCTATGTGTGTATATAGTATATATGGATATATAGATACAGTTTATATATATACATAACTAGGGTTGAACAAAAAGAAATGTTTGTTCAATATAAGATGTTTTGCTATCTGTTAGAACTTATTTTTCTGCTGAAATTGTCTTTATGTTCCTATGCAGTTCTTACATGCCCTATGTGTAATACACAATAAGCCATATACAGTTATTTAATACTTTATTCTTCAATATATACATTTCTCTACCATAAGTTCGCATCACTTTTACTATGTGTATCTTTGGACCAGACTGTTGTAAGAGGCCTCATGATCCTCCCCAGGGAGATGCTGCAGCTTATGAGGGGTTGAAGGAGCTCAAGGCACCAGGGCTCTGCCAGACTCTCTTTTGGTGCCCAGATGCCTAAGGAAAACTGCTACAAAAAAATTGGTAAAAATGGAACAAGGAACAAGAGAGACCACTTTCTACCTTACGTCCTATGGCAGTTGATTCTAAAGGTTGTGTCACCAAACATGGTTACAAATAAAAATGCTATAACAGATTTGACAACAGAAGCTGTAAGCATGATGATAGTAGCACCTCCACAGAGGGAGAGGCTTAGGCTGAGCCCAGTAGGTTTTCTTCCAAGATCTTAGAACTCAGGAAATGATGTGGTTTTGGATAAGTGTGGTAAATCTCATGAGAAGGTGGTGATGCTTTTGGCCTCTATGACTGCAGAAGAGATCTTGGAAAATTTTTAAAAGGGAAACTGAAAAAATAAATAAATAAAAACAAGAAATGTAAAGTAGATCCTTGATCCTTGAAGGACTTTATAATATCTAATGACGAAGAGACTGCTAAATAAGGAAAACATATTTAAATGCAGAAATGAACACACACGCGCACACACACACACACAATATGGCAACTAGAACCCAGATCCTTTGACTTTTCATTGAATGCAGTTATCCTAATTATAACCTAAAATGGTAATATCTCTGCAATATATTTGGAATTATGGAGATTGCCTTCTAATGTTGTTTTAAAGTAACAAAAAAGTATCAGATTTGTTTTGTAGTCTTAACATATTTTAAGATGCTTATCTAAATGTAAAACTGTTTTATGATTTTTAAAAACTATATAGAACAATTTGTAAAAACACAGTAAAGAATAATCAAGGGCTGGGGATGTGGCTCAAGTGGTAGCACGATCACCTGGCTTGCGTGCAGCCCAGGTTCGATCCTCAGCACCACATACAAACAAAGATGTTGTGTCCGCCGAAAACTAAAAAATAAATATTAAAATTTTCTCTCTCTCTCTTTCTCTCTCTCTCTCTCTCTCTCTCTCTCTCTCTCTCTCTAAGAAAAAGAATAATCAAGACATGTAAGTTGAAAAAGTTAATTATTTTTGAGAAGACACTAAATTTCGGTTCTCCTCAATAGTCATTTTCAATCTTCAAATCCATTAATTAGTTGTTTGAATTTCCAAAAATTATTAAAAGAATGAAGAGATCCTTGAGGCTCTGTTCAGTATTTTTCAAAGTCTATCAGAAATCATATCTAAAAAAGATAATACATATATTTTCACATTTAAAAAAGAATGTTGTAAGGTAAGAAGGTAAAATGGTGTTTGAGTAGTTAAGTTCTGCACATCTCAATTACAGTAATTCAAGTGGCTGGTTGGAGTAAAATTACTAGATTATGCCCTGTCACTAAGTGCATTTTTAGTAATTGGAAATTAAAAGATGAAAATAAGTGAGAATAAGGAGATTTAATTGAAATAACTTATTCAATATGTTGTCTCATAATTCATGTTTGGGGACACATGAAATTTTATGTCTATTTTCTGCTATGAATTAACATAACATATTTTCCTTTGGTTCCTAAGATTTTCAATTTGTTTTTTTTTTTTCCTCTTTGGTCTGACATTGTTCTGTAATTTAGTCTCAAAAATCTAATTTTTATTTTTTGTGACTTTTTGCCCATGGGAATGATTTCTATTTTTTTTTTTAATTTACTAAAAGACAATTTACAAAATAATGCATTTGTTATAAGACAAAATATATCTAACAAATAGTTTTGACCTTTGGGGAATGAAAAATATTTTGATGACTTCAAATTATAAAAGTATATTTCTTGGTCACCAATGAGTGCAAAAAAAGATAATTGAAAGTGGACACTGGTATTTTACACTCAATGATGCCTAAACAGCAACCTTGGGTCCGTTCAGTAAAGAAATAACTTTGTGGAAATGAGCCAGAATTCAATAAGAAATGATTGCTATGTTTTGGATAGTGTCCCCTAGTGACCTAGGTGCTAAGGACTTGGTCCCTAGCCTATGGCACCATACAGAGGGGGTGGAAACTTTAAGAGTTAGACTTAGTGGGAGGTGTTAGGTCATTGAGATGTACCCTCAAAATGATTGTGGGACCCTGATCTCTTCTTTCCAACCTGGACATGAGGTAGTGGGGCTTATGCTGCCACATGCTCTTGCCATGATGTATTGCAATGTCATATGCCCCAAAGCAACAAAGCAACAAACAGTGAACTAAAACCCCCAAAACTCTGAAACAAAATAAATTCTCTTCTTTTAAGTTAATTTATCTCAGACATATGTTAAATTAACCAAAAGCAGACTATAATAATGATGAAGACTTGAAAAATAGAATTAAAGGTTTTAAAAATTAGAAAATAAAATAAGAACACCTAACATGCAACTAATTTAAATTGCTAAGAATAGAGGGATAGGTGAGAATAAGGAGATTTAATCAAAATAACTATGTTCAGTATGAAATATAAAATAACTATGTTCAACTCATCTTAGGGGGCACATGAAAATTTATGTTTATTTTCAGCAATGAATTAAACACAATGTGTTTTCCCAGCAGGAGATAAATAACCAATATCATAGGATTTTTGATATAACTGTAAGGGGACGGATAGATAAGAGTGGTGGGAACAAAAGATTAAGAGGATAATTCTATAAAATGGGCCCACTGTGCTGACACCCACTTGCTTTCTTTGCCAAAAGGCAATCTGCCTGTATTCTGCCTGGCTTAAATGGACAGGGTATGTCACATTTCTCAACAAACTGGGGTAAGTGCAAAAGTCAGATGTTCACGGTAGGTCATAAATGATGAGGTCCAGAGGGCATGAGGATTGGTTATTAAAAAAAGAACAATGGGTTGTTAACCCCTGTGATTGTGCTCCTGAGCACTCTGGGTTGCTAACAATTAGATTCTGCATCCCTGCCCTGATGACTTATATGGGGAAGAAAGAGAGGACAATAATTAAAGAGGGAGTACTGAGGTCTATAAAAGAGCCAGACACACCCTCTCCCATGAACATCCACCTCTGGAGCCCCTTCTCTATGGAGAAGTCTGTCTCTGAAACTTTCTTAAACAAAACTTGCTTCCTACATGTACTTGCCTCCTCATTTCTCAGGTGCTTAATTTTCAACACTGGGGAATAAGGACCCGTTCCTGACCTCCAAGACCTGTGTCATTACTAGGTTTGGAGGAGCATGCTTTCTGAGCCACCCAGATAAAAATTAATCATTTTATAGACAAGTTGTTGTGAAATTCCATACAGACACCAAATAAAGAGACTATTGAGAGCATATGGGGGGGGGAGTGGAAAAAAAGAGACAGATTACCTTAAGACAAGCAGAATTCTCCACAGCAATATTAAAAGTTAAAAATATATTAGAATGCTATTTTTAAAATGCTTATGGAAAAATAACTATCTCTTAGGTGATCACTATTCAAGAATCCAAGAACAAAATAGTATAAGGTAACTATTTGTGGGAAAGAGTGCTCTCCACTATGGATTGTTGACAGCCAACTTTGAAGCCTCAGTCATTCTTTCCTCTTTGGCCCCACATCTGAAAAGCCTAATCAGTAAACTCACAATGATATGAATCTTCTTTGGCACTGTAAAGGGAAAATAGGTAAGGATATTAAGAGAATAATTCTATAAAATGAGCCCACTCTAATGACTCCCCACATGCTTTCATTGCCAAAAGGCAATCTACCTGCAGCCCCCACCCCAAGCCCTTGATAGGACAGGAAACGCCATGTTCCTTAACAAACTGAGGCAGGGGTAGAAGGCCTGTCAGTCAGTGTAGATAATGAATGATGGTGGTACAGAGCGGGTGATGCCTTGTTATCACTTACTAACAGCTAATCTCCAGGATCCTACTTCCCAGCTTAATGAGTTACTAATTCCTCTGGGGATCACACTTCCCAACACAAGTGATTACCCCCTGAGCTGCTCCTTCTTCCCTTAGGCACATGCACAGAAATGAAAGAGAAGGTGGGGGTATTTTGGGGAAGTCTATAAAAGAGACAGCCACCTTCACTGGCCCCCAGCTCTAGGCCCCAAATCTTTTTTTTTTTTTAAGAGAGAGAGAACTTTTAATATTTTATTTTTTAGTTTTCGGTGGACACAACATCTTTGTTTGTATGTGGTGCTGAGGATCGAACCCAGCCCGCATGCACGCCAGGTGAGCGCACTACCGCTTGAGCCATATCCCCAGCCCATAGGCCCCAAATCTTTCCTGAGAAATCTGCACCTCTGTCTCTTTCTTAAATGAAACTTTCTTTTTTTTTTTTTCACATCTTCATACATGTATTTTGTATAACGATAAGGGTGTCCTTCCACTATCCATGCAATTCCCCTTTTCCCTTCCACCCCTCTTCCCTATCTAGAGGTAAACTTCTTCCCATGCTCTCCCTCCCTACCCCATTTTGAGTCACCCCTCTTATATCAAAGAAGACATTCCGCATTTATATTTTTGGGATTGGCTAACTTCACTTAGCATAATCTGCTCTAATGCCATCCATTTCCCTGCAAATGCTATCTTATTATTTTTTTTAGTGCTGAGTAATATTCCATGGTGTATAAATGCCACATTTTTAAAATCCATTCATCCATTGAAGAACACCTAGGTTGGCTCCACAGTTTAGCTATTGTGAATTGTGCTGCTATAAACATTGATGTGGCTGTGTCCCTGTAGTATGCTGGTTTTTTAGGTCCTTTGGGTATAGTTGGAGAAGAGAAATAGCTGGGTCAAATAGTGGTTCCATTCTCAGCTTTCGAAGGAATCTCCATACTGCTTTCCAAATTGGCTGCACAATTTGCAGTCCCACCAGAAAGTTTGTTTTTACACTTGCCTCAGCATTTTTTTAATGTATAACCTTCAACACCAGGACTGAGGCCCCTTTCTGATCAGTCTCAGCACCAGCAAGAACTTTAAATCTGCAGTACAGGCGCATTTACCAACCTACCCTGTGGCCACTTCAGATGTTCACCCTCCTGATCTGCTTAGAGTGATCCAGCCTGGACCAGGACATGTCTGCCCAACTCTCACTGGAGGCATTTGGTATGAAAGACAGTTAAAAGACAGATTTATGAAATGTACTTCAGATTTTAGGTTATCAGAATGAAAGCATTTAAAAGATATTACGATTCTTAAGAAGGATAGAGATATCTATTAGTTTGAATATGTATTAGAGATGTAGGGGAATCTCAGACCAACAGAAAGGACATGGAGTTCCCATACTTTGGAGGAAAACCAAATTCAGGAAAAGCAAGCAATGTAACAGAAGTCACAAAAGGATAAAAGACAAAACCAAAGAACGCCATAATCTGTAGAAAGCATAAGACACAAAGAAGGAAAGTACAAAAGTATAATATGTTGCAGGAATTACAATATGTTCTCCTGATTATTTTTTTTATTTATTTGGCAACAAGAATCAAATCCAGAAGCCCCACATCCCCAGACCTTTATTTTTTATTTATTTATTTTCATCTTGATTATTTATTTGTTTGTCTGTTGTTTAATTTATTTTGAGACAGGTTTCACTTTCGCTAAATTGCTAAGGCTCTCTTTGAACCTGTGATCCTCCTGCCTCAGCCTTTTGAGCAGCTGGGATTATGGGTGTGAACCACCACATCCATCTCACCTGATATTCCTAATGGAATTTGTAATTTTTTTCCACAGAATCATCATGATCAGCATAATATGATCACTAGCAGACATTCTTTTGTTTATTTGTGGTGAAGGATCCAGTATTTAAAAAATATGAAGAGACTGGATGAGTTCATGTTTTATAAAATAGGATATGGTCTCAACTGGTATATAGTTTTATTTTACCACTACCCACCACTTACTGGTTGCCTAATGCAGATGTGATAGCTTCAGACAGAGCAGGAATTTGGCATTTGTGAAATTGAGATCTACAGATAGAGCAGGGTGAAATGGAAGTCCCGAGCATCATTTCTTCATGATTCAGTCAAGTGCCTTTAGCAGCCCTGGTCCCTCTGATATTCCTAATACCTAGGGAAAACCAATACCCTATTCAGTGAAGCTGATTTAAAGATTTTTCTGTGTGGGCAGTCAAATGAAACCCAAACAGGTAAAATCAGTCAGCTAATATCATGAAAATATATTAAACATACTTTGAAAATTAGAGGTAATAGAATTAGATTAAAACCAAACCAACCAACACAAGAGCAAAACAAATCATCTATATGATGATGATCAAGAGAAGCACATCGAAAATTCAAGGACAAACAAAAGTGTTGAAAACCAATGTGTGTGAAATTATGCATGCTGATTCCGCTGGGTACTATTTACTTCTTTAGATCCCTTTTCTACCATTTCTATTCTGTTCTCTGCCCTAGGAGAACGGATGACCTTCTGACCTTTAATTTTTGATCTCTGCCTTCCTGCTTGGATTGTACAAGGGTATATACTAGGAGATTGAAGATAACATTCTGGAAGGAGGGTTAGATCTAACGTGCTATCTGAGGTACTTCACCGCTGAATTGTTACATTTTGGCTGTTTCCTCTAATGGAAAGCTACAATCTTATCAGGCAACTCCCATAAAAGTTTGAATAGTCTCTCAGTTTCCAGCAACAGAACACTTTTCTTGTTTCTTCAGCTATACGGCATGACAAGGGTCCTAAACAGATTTTAACAAGTGCAGGTAAACTTCAGTTTACAAGCAAACTCTTCATTTCAGCCTCTTCTCATCTTTGTCTACTTTCCTTAAAAGGAAGTTCTACTTACCATAAGAGGAAAAGGCACAGGACTGATTGAGGTATGTGTTCACATTATGTACTCTGGCTGGCCACAAATGAACGGACACCGAATTCCAGCTCTGCTCAATGTTGTACACAAATGTATGAAAAATGGTAAATCTGTCAGTCTTAGCCTAGATGTTTTGTCATGACAGCACTGATTACCACTTGTAGCATATTTACTGCTGAGATACAGTAATATTCTTTAATATATATGTATGTGTTATTGATTGATTGATTGATTGATTGTGGTGCTGGGGATTGAACTCAGGGCTTTGAACGTGCAAGGCAAGCACTCTACCAACTGAGCTATATCCCCAGCCCATACATTCTTTAATATTTTAAGTAAATGTTTGTCTTTAAAATTTTCCAAGTGGATTTGGTTCACAAATGAATCTTCATATAATTTATGAAAATGTCCACCAGTATGTTAGCTTTCCTAATGATGGAGCAATAAAATATAGGATTTAGAATCTAGTTAATCACAAACATATGTGTTTTTGCATGCATGTCTCCTAACTTAAGCACTTTAAATAACAAACCAAACATAGGTGTTTACATATGCCTGAGTGATAGATGCCTACAGTGAAAAGAAAGACATTATAATTTTTTTAAAAAACTAATTTGATTTTGTAAAAACATAACTCCTTTAATGTCTGTATATATATATATATATATATATATATGAAATATATATATATATGAAATATATATATATATAATATTTATATGAATTTATAATATATGTCATATATATTTTTCACATCCTTCCTAGTATTATTTTCATTGCATTCATTACTGTGGTAATTATTTATTCTTCCAGATAATACTTACAGTGGTAATAATATCCCATACAGGTTTCAAGCAACTGAGTTAGGGCTACCTAAGATCGGTACATATATGAAGAATGGGTATTTAGAACTGTATAATGCTATTTGAAATATAACCCTAATAAACCCCAGTCAATATGCATATTCATTCTGGTGATTGAACCCAGGGTGCTTTAACACTAAGCTATACCACCAGCACTTTTAAATCTTTATTTTTATTTTGAGATGAGATTTTGATGAGTTGCTGGATAAGTTGCTGAGCCTGGCCTTGAACTTGTAATCCTCTTGCCTTATCCTCCAGAGGCACTGGAGTTACAGGCATGTGCTACTGCACTCGGCTATATGTTGTTTTAAAAATGAAATGGTTGGCAAAGATGCTGCTGTTCTTCTGTCACCTGGCAATTACCTGTTATGAAAACTGTGAAACACGGTGCTTGATCCTGAATAATTGCTGCCTCACTCACTTCCAGCTAGTGTTGTCTCTGTTTTCTTTACTTTATAAACATAAAATTTGAGAAAAATGTTTCAGAAGGTTCTCAGAAATAAGAATTATGTTTTTCAATATAGAAAATCTCATCCATTGAAAGTATATGCTCTCAATAATTTGTGTTAACTAGTAAAGGAAATGAGATGAATATTCTTCAAAATTTTCACAAAAAGAAAAATGGGAGTTCTCCAATTATTTACATGAAACCAGCATTTTATATTCATAATTTCTATACCCAAATAGGGCAGTGCAAGAAAGCTCTTGCTTAAATTAGAGATGCAACAATTTCAAATAAAATAACCTCATGCTGAAGGCTACTCATATATAAACAGTGTGGTATACCAAAATCAAGGTATTGTTTTGCAAAACTCATATTTATATTAGCATCTAAAATTAGTGAATACAATTTACACATTAAAAGTTAAAGGGTGGGCAAGGTCTTTATTGGGGGGGGTCAGTGTTTTTTTCAGCTCTGTGACCCTGAAACTTGGGGCCTGAGAACACATTACCAGACTTCACCAGTGGTGGCCCCTAGTTCTGAAGTGGCCTTCTCTTGACTCGAGTACCTCAAGTTCTTAAAATTTTCAGTGTACCTCTGCGGATGCTTCTCCTCTGCTGAGGAGATCCAGGTGTCTCTGCTCTGCAAGGACTGGAAGTTCTATAGGAAGAACTCTTGACAACCTGAAAGCCAGAAAATATTTTAAGAGCTCATTGAAAAAACTCAAGATGGCAGTGTGAAGGTAGGCAGCCATCTCTGACTCCTCCAGAGCACAAAAGGAGGCAGGGAAGGAACAGCTGACCAGAGAGAACTTTACTACAAGTTTGCACCTGGATTAGAGGGACTTTGGATAACTGTCTTAACAAGTTCTTTATTTTTCATAGGTTGAATAGTACATGACTTTGCCTTAAAGTGATTATAGTATGCAGGGTTCAGTGTCTGCTCTTCCTGGGAAGAGTTAAAGTATCAATAACTGGATATTTGCCCAGTGTGGTGCTCTTCTGAGAAAGAAACTCACTAAATAGTTCCCTGCATAAAATAATAAGTGATAATCATCACCATAGATGATGACATGCAAGCAGTATGAAAAATTAAGAGAACAAACCACCCAAACAGCCCACGACACTAACAACTGACCCCTTCAACACCACAAGGGTGAAAATGTTGGAGAAAGAATTTAGAAAGTTCATAGTCAAAATGTTCAATGCAAAGGAATATGGAAGGAATGAACTTAGATTAGGAAGTGAAAGATCATTTCAATAAGGAAATAGAGATTCTGGAAAAGAACAAAATCCTGGAAATAAAGAACCAGCATATCCAGCACAAAAATTCTTAATAAGATATTGGCAAACTTCATTCAAAAGTATATTAAAAAGATAATGAATCCTACTTGATCATGGTGCACAATTTTTTTGATATGTTTTTGTATCCGATTCGCCAGAATTTTATTGAGGATTTTTGCATCTAGGTTCATTAGAGATATTGGTCTATAGTTTTCTTTCTTTGAAGTGTCTTTGTCTGGTTTAGGAATCAGGGTGATATTGGCCTCATAGAATGAATTTGGAAGTTCTCCCTCTTTTTCTATTTCCTGAAATAGCTTGAAAAGTATTGGTATTAGTTCCTCTTTAAAGGTTTTGTAAAACTCTGCTGTATACCCATCCGGTCCTGGGCTTTTCTTAGTTGGTAGTCTTTTGATGGTTTCTTCTATTTCCTCAATTGATATTGGTCTGTTTAGGTTGTCTATATCCTCCTGACTCAATCTGGGCAGATCATATGACTAAGAAATTTATCGATGCCTTCACTATCTTCTATTTTATTGGAGTATTCAAAATAATTTCTGATTATCTTCTGTATTTCTGAAGTGTCTGTTGTGATATTGCCTTTTTCATCCTGTATGCTAGTAATTTGAGTTCTCTCTCTTCTTCTCTTCGTTAGTATGGCTAAGGGTCTGTCGATTTTATTTATTTTTTCAAAGAACCAACTTTTAGTTTTATCGATTTTTTCAATTGTTTCTTTTGTTTCGATTTCATTAATTTCAGCTCTGATTTTAATTATTTCTTGTCTTCTAGTTCTTTTGCTGTTGTTTTACTCTTCTTTTTCTAGGATTTTGAGATGAAGTATGATATCATTTATTTGTTGTTTTTTTTTTCTTTTTTTAAGGAATGAACTCCATATGCAACAAAATGAAACTGAATCCCTTTCTCTCGCCATGCACAAAAGTTAACTCAAAATGGATCAAGGAGCTTGACATCAAATCAGAGACATGGCATCTGATACATGAAAAAGTTGGCTACGATCTACATACTGTGGGGTCAGGCTCCAAATTCCTCAATAGGACACCCATAGCACAAGAGTTAATAACTAGAATCACAAATGGGACTTACTCAAACTAAAAAGTTTTTTCTCAGCAAAAGAAACAATAAAAGAGGTAAATAGGGAGCCTACATCCTGGGAACAAATCTTTACTCCTCACACTTCAGATAGAGCCCTAATATCCAGAGTATACAAAGAACTCAAAAAATTAAACAATAAGAAAACGAATAACCCAATCAAAAAATGGGCCAAGGACCTGAACAGACACTTCTCAGAGGAGGACATACAATCAATCAATAAGTACATGAAAAAATGCTCACCATCTCTAGCAGTCAGAGAAATGCAAATCAAAACCACCCTAAGATACCATCTCACTCCAGTAAGATTGGCAGCCATTATGAAGTCAAACAACAACAAGTGCTGGCAAGGATGTGGGGAAAAGGGTACACTTGTACATTGCTGGTGGGACTGCAAATTGGTGCAGCCAATTTGGAAAGCAGTATGGAGATTTCTTGGAAAGCTGGGAATGGAACCACCATTTGACCCAGCTATTCCCCTTCTTGGTCTATTCCCTAAAGACCTAAAAAGAGCATGTTACAGGTACACTGCTACATCAATGTTCATAGCAGCACAATTCACAATAGCTAGACTGTGGAACCAACCTAGATGCCCTTCAATAGACGAATGGATAAAAAAATGTGGCAGATATACACAATGGAGTATTACTCTGCATTAAAAAATGACAAAATCATAGAATTTGCAGGGAAATGGAAGGCATTAGAACAGATTATGCTAAGTGAAGCTAGCCAATCCCTAAAAAACAAATGCCAAATGTTTTCTTTGATATAAGGAGAGTAACTAAGAACAGAGTTGGGAGGAAGAGCATGAGAAGAAGATTAACATTAAACAGGGGTGAGAGGTGGGAGGGAAAAGGAAAGAGAAGGGAAATTGCATGGAAATGGAAGGAGATCCTCATGGTTATACAAAATTACATACAAGAGGAAGTGAGGGGAAAGGGGAAAAAAACACAAGGGGGAGAAATGAATTACAGTAGATGGGGTAGAGAGAGAAGATGGGAGGGGAGGGGAGGGGGGATAGTAGAGGATAGGAAAGGCAGCAGAATACAACAGACACTAGTATAGCAATATGTAAAACAGTGGATGTGTAACTGATGTGATGCTGCAATCTGTATACGGGGTAAAAATGGGAGTCCATAACCCACTTGAATCAAAGTGTGAAATATGATTTGTCAAGAACTATGTAATGTTTTGAACAACCAACAATAAAAATTAAAGAAAAAAAGGATTTATGTTAAAAAAATAAAATAAAATATAATTCACACACACACACACAAAAGATAATGAAACCTGATAAAGTGGGTTTCCAACCCAGAGATGCAAACTGTGTTCAGCATACACAAATTGATAAATGTAATTCTCCACATAAATAGACTTAAGGGAAGAATTACATAATTATCTCAATAGATGAAGGAAAAAAAAAACATTTGAAAGTTCCAGGTGCCTATCATGTTTAAAACACTAGAGAATCTAGGGATAGAAGGCACTTATCTCAATATTGTAAAGGCTATGCATGACAAACCCAAGGCCAACTTCATACTGAACAGAGAAAAACTGAAAATCAGGAACAAGACAAGGATATCCACTCTCTCCACTCCTCTTCAACATAGTCCTTGAAATCTACTCAGAACAATAAGATAGGTGAAGGAAATTCAAGGGATACAAATAGTAAAAGGAGAAGTAAAATAATCTCTGCTTGTTGATGATATAATGTTAAATTTAGAAGATGCAAAAATCTTCACCAGCAGACTTCTAGAGCTGATAAACCAATTCAGCAAGGTATCAGGATACAAGATCAATATATAAATCTATCAATCATTTTCCTATAATGAATTTGCTGAGAAAGATCAAGAAAACTATCCTGTTTACAATAACCTCAGAAAATACTTGGGAATAAATATAATCAACATTCTTCACAGAATTTGAAGGAAAAAAAAAACAGTTAAAAAATTTATTTGGAAGTCTTAGGGACCCAGAAGACCCAAAACAATTCTGAACAAGAAGCTTAATGCTGCAGACATCACAATATGGTATCTCAAATTATACTGCAAAGCTATAGTAACAAAAACAGCAGAATACTGGTCCCCAAACATACATGAAAACCAATGGAACAGAATAGAAGACACAGACACATATTCACAGTCATCTGATACTCAACAAAAGTGGTAAAAACATACATTGGAGAAAAATACATTTTTAACAATTGATTCTGTAAAAACTAGATATTCATATGTCTCTCATTCTGCACAAAAATCAACTGAATGCGTATTAACAGAGACCTAGATATTAGACCAGAAACTCTGAAACGTAAAGAATATACAGGTTCAATAATCCAATATAGAGGCACAGACATCAACTTCCTTGAGAAGAGCCCTAAAATGCAAGAAATAAATGAAGAATTAATGTGTGGGATGGTATCAAATTAAAAAGCTTCTGCACAGCAAAGGAAACAATTAAGAGTCTTTAGACAGAGCCTACAGAATGGAAGAAGGTTTTTTCTACCAGCTTCTCAGGTAAGGGATTAATATTAAATATATATATATTAAATATATATAAAGAACTCAAAACTTGAAATCAATAAATAAATAAATCAGTAATAAATGGGCAAAATAACTAAAGAGAAACTTCTCTAAAGAAGAAATACCAATGACCAATAAATATAGGGAAAAAATGATGTTTTGCATCTCTTACAATGAGCAAAATGCAAATCAAAACTACACGGATATTTTGTCTCACTCAAGTCTGAATGGCAGTTATTAAGATACTAATAATAGTAAATGTTGGTGAGAATGTGGGGAAAAAGGTAAATTCATACATTGTTGATAGGACTATAAATTAGTATAACCACTCTTGAAAGCAGCATTGGAGATTCTACAAAATGCTAAAAAAGAAACCACCGTATGACACAGTTATCTTACTCTTTGGTATATATCCCAAAGCACTAAAATCTGCATACTATAGGAATGCAGCCACATCAGTATTCATAACAGCACAATGCACAACTTTCAAGCTGTGCAAACAGCTTAGGTCCCCATTGACAGATCGATGGATAAATAAACTATGACATATACACACAATGCAGTTCACTCAGCCTTAAAGAAGATACAGTTATGTCATTTTCTGGTAAATGGATGGAACTGGAGAACATCATGCTAAGTGAAATAAACCAGACTCAGGATGTCAATGGTGGAAGGTTTTCTCTCATATGTGAAAGCTAGATCACAAAATGGAAAAAGAAAAAGAGAAAAAAAGGGATGGGATCCCGTGAAAATGGAAGAGAGATCAGTGGAGTAGAGAGGTAGGGGATTGAGAGGGAGGGAAGAGAGATGGAAAAAGGGAGGAACTGAGAATGAATCTGACCAAAGTTTCCACTGTACTTATATTAATGGGCCACAGTCAGTTTACCCATTATGTATATCTGTAATGCACTAATTTACACACACACACACACACACAGAGAGAGAGAGAGAGAGAGAGAGAGAGAGAGAGAAGAAAGATCAGTAGAGAAACTGTCACAAGGGAAGAGAAAGTACAGGGGATTAAACTAGAGAAAATTACATTCCATATCTGTATAATTAGATCAAAATGAATCCCAGCATTATGTATAACTATAATGAACTAATTAAAAAATTTTAAAAGACAAAAATTATGTTTTACTCTCAATAGATGCAGTTAAATACTGGATAATATTAAATATCTATATGTGAGTAAATTAAATATTTAGCAAGTTAAAATATGCCTTCAATTTTAAGAAGACATGCAAAAATATAGAAAATCTTATCCCTTGAAAGTAGATGCTTTGTATTTAGTAGTGCAAGAAATGTTGATTTTTATAAAAAATTAAATTAGGAAAAAACCCTATTGTTTATATTAACCCAGTATTTTTATACCACATCATGGAAAGAGAACTGCAAAAAAGGTTCCACTCATTTTGTTTTGAATGGTTGCGTCTCTATTTATGACTGATAAACTAGCAAAAAACAAAGCAAAACAAAAACTCCAAAAAAATAAAACAAGGCTGATCATCATTTGCAGATACTTTCACTGTACATGTTAAAAATTAATCTACAGACAAGGTAGTTAAATAAAAAAAATAGCAAGATGGGTGAATTTAAATCAATATACAAAAGCTATTTTTACATGGAGGACTCACACAGTCCCATTTCAAAACCTACTATGCAGCGGCAGAAATCACACACTCAGACACACACACACACACACACACACACAAACACACACACCCTCTGAAACAAACACTCAAAACAAAATGTGGACAGTCCTGAAAGACATGATGACCTTTGGTGACTGATAAATAATATGATATTTGACCTCTCTACACAGCACTTTTTAGATGCAGATAAGAAGAAAATAGAAAAAGAAAGAGAAAATAAATAAAAAACAGGACCTTACAGGGGAAGAACAAGTGTGTGTGGTGGCATAATGGAGTGGACATCATTAGTTGCCAGGAGTAAAACCGTATTTGACCAAAATACATTTTCTATCTACAAATAACCAAAACCTTAGGACGTTTTCTCAGGGGTCGTCCTGAGTAGGGATGCGTCAAAAGCAGCACTTGCCTTCTTTCCATTCTTGCCCGTTTGAGTGAGAGTGTTCATCATGTCGACTGTGGCCCATTACACTGGAACGTGGGAGAGAAATAACATATATTCCAGTCATCAGGACCAAGAGGAATCTGATGTGGACATGATATAGATGGAGTGCTTTTTCGCCTTTGTGTCTGATATCCAAAGTGCCTTGGTTTATTTGGGGAGAGGTTTGAGTATATTTTGTGTATCAAAGGGAAATATATATCCATGATCAACAAGATGAATGGAAATAAAATTTCCAATAATTCTTATCTCTGTAATAGAAGTATTGGCCTGAGCCTTCACAACACCTATAAGTAAGCAATGTATAATTCTTCATCCCATGAACTTTGATATTTTTTCATAATCTTTAATGTGGGTAAAAATTCCACCTCTGAACAAAGTGTCCTAAAAGGTCATAAATGTTTTTATCCCTGTTTTTTATTTCTATGTGGAATAAGAGGAGCATATCTCAGGGAGCATTTCCTACTTTGCTTTTTTAATTAATTTATTTATGTTAATTAGGTATATTCGATGGTAGAATGCATTTTGATTCATTGTACACAATTGCAGCACAACTTTGAATTTCTCTGGTTGTAAGATGTAGCATCATACCACATGTGCAGTCATACATGTACCTAGGGTAATGAAGCCCATCTCATTCCACCATCTTTCCTGGCCCCATGCACCCTTCCTACCCTCCCTACCCTTATCATGGAATCAGAAAAATGAGCAAATCTGAAACTGAGGACAGCTGAGCTCAGCTGAGCCCTGAAAAGTTTAGCTGATTCTAACTTGAAGGATTGCAAGAAAATAAAAGTGTTATAAAACACTCATATTCTGGAGTTGTTTCTTGCTACAACGAAAGAGAGTGAACATGATAAAGGTTGGCAAAGTGAAAAATAATCATTAATTACAGAATACAATTATAAGATAAATTGGATCTATTCATTTCGCTCTTGTTGTGATGTAATGGACAGCACATAGAAACAGGGCTTTTCAAGTACACTGTGTTAATGCAAAATATCAACAAACTGAGTGGCTTAAAAACAGAAATTATTGCTTTGCAGTCTGGAGGTAGAAGTTTAACATCAACATGTGAGAAGGGCCTTTTTGCTGGTTTTTTGCTGGTAGTTTACTGGCAGTCTTTGGTTTTGTTATAGGTTCATCACTATTTTCATGTGATACTCTTCCTGTGTGTTTTTACGTCATCTTTGCTTTTGTGCATATCTGTCTCTGAGTCTGTATCTTCTCCTTTCATAAAGACCCAGTCATTTCAGATTAAGGTACGTCATGATGACCTCATCTTAATTTGATCATCTCTGTAATGGTCCTATGTCCAAATAAGATGTCATTTTGAGATCCTAGTCTGTTGACTCTCCAGCATAGCTTTTACTGGGGGAAGGTGGAATAAAATTCAACTCATCAAAATTACATAGTGGCTTGACATTTTTTAATTATTTAATTGAAAGTCATGATTTATGGCAGCCATAAGTTGCTAATATTCTTTGCATTGTATACACCCCAAATTGCATAAGTAATTGAATGTCAGGAACTTAATGGAACCCAGGATAAACACCCAGGTCAAGAACTACTGGAATGTTTTATTTATTTATTTTTTTACATTCTCTGCAATACAAGTAGATACAATATCATGTGTTACATGAATATATTTTTGCTGAAGTGAAATTGAAACTCTGAAGTGCCTTCCAATCCTACATCTTTAAAATGCTGTGGATGTTTTTATTATAAAACTTTCCAAGTTTATATATATATTCATTGTTCTTCTTCAGTCTATGATTATTCCAGAAATGACTAGATCTACATGATTCTAAAACTTCTGCTAAGTAATGCTGTTTTTGAAAAAGGAGGAGTGACATGGTGATTTATGTTACAATATAAATTCATATTTGAAGCATACTATTTTAAACATGAGAACAGAAATAACAAAAAAAAAAAGAATTGGATTTTCTTTTGGAACAACTATGTCTTGTCCTTGGAAAACTCAAAATTCACATTAAATCATTTTCTTTGTCTGCTTTTTATTTTTATATCATTTCTTTTACTGCTTTTTATCTTTTTATCACAAAGATAATATCAGGTGATATTTTCATATCTGTTTTATTGTACATTACTTTGTATTAGGACATAATAAAATCTGGTAATATATGGGGTAAAAATAAATCTATCCTTCTAATAGCTTACTTTCTTCAGAAAGGCATGAATTAAAAATAGTGTTTTCATCTGGCCACCATGTGTCTACTTCATCCCCTCTCCTATCCTGGTTTGATAACAACTTCTTTGAGGAATTCATTCCTCCACATGAACTTACTGCCAATTCTCTGACAGGACTATGGGTAAGACCACAAATGTATAGGCAAAAAAAGCAAAAATAGACAAGTGGATTTATATATCAAACTAAAGCTTCTACATGGCAAACAAATTTGAATCTCAAGAGAAGAAGAATTAGAATGAAAGAAATAGGTGGTTTGTCCAGAGGACTGAACATGATACAGACAACATTGCTACTTGCTATTTCACAGCTGTCCATATTCTTGTCATTGCTAAGCCTTTGTTTTGTACAATTCATCTGATACTATGAAATATGCAGATGTTCATCCAATCAATCTTTTCTTCATTAATCAAAGTAGATTTTATTATATCTCACAGGGAAAAAGTCCTAAACCATGGATTCTGTGAGAGGTGTGTATGCTGGCATCTTGGCAGCCCACTTCTTTGAGTGCTATTTTTGTGGTTGCATGGAATGTTGACAGCATATTGGATCAGAAATCCACCGGTTCCCTAGAATCACTTTGATTTCCCCTGAAATGCTGCAATAATCTTCTGAGTTCATTCTCTCCAGCCTATCCTACACATTAATGTCAGAATGACATTTTAGAATCAAGGCTGATAATATCACTCCTTTATTTAAAAATTCCCAAGACTGCCTTATCATCTATTAAATGTTCTTTGTGTTCCTGAGATTAGCATTCAATGTCCTCCACAATATGACTTGAGCTTAACTTTCTAGCTATAAATTTATATTTTAATTTCTCATGTGTACTGCATTTCTGAAAACCTGAATAGTGTCTACTCCACAGATATGCTGTTATATATTGTCATATCTTTCTTCACCTATTATTGTATCTACCTAGAATATGCATCTTTCCTCAAGCTATTCTCGATAAAATTCTACCCACTTATTAAATTTCATTGTTTCCCACATGTTAAATTAATATACAATTCTTATATAAAATCTTAGTGTTGGCATAACTACAGCCATCTGCCTTTCCCCACCTCTGCTTTATGAATACTGTTATTATTCTCAAGAAATAGAAACTTGCTGGTCTCTGTTCTCTCCTCCAGAGATAAAGAGTTGCTCTTTTCTGTACCCAAGAAACAGTAACTTGACTTCCGCAAAATTAGGTGATGCTTGCTATGCCAGTCACAAGGGCTACACCCGCCCCTAACAGGCTGCCATGATTCTGGCCTATACAAGGTAATTCTCAAAGGGGAGCTGATGCTGCTGTCCCTCTTGCACCTCTCCCTCTCCTGCCACTCTCCCTCTCCTGCTGCTCTCCCTCTCCTTCTGCTCTCCCTTGCTTGTTGCTGCTCTTTCTCACTCTCTCTGCATGGAACAGCCTGACAGGGGTCTGACAATAAATCTGCTTATGCCTTTATCCTTGGAGTATGCCTGTGTGATCAGTCCTGGGCCAGTTTTCTTTCACTTAGAACTTTCATTGCTTCTTAACTTTATGTATTTTAAAATTAGTTTTGTGACTCTTATAGTGCACAGTTTTGTCAATGATAAAATTATACTTTTTTTCTAATACTAAACTGAAGTTTTAAAAGAAATGTTGGTGTCTTGTGATGATTTCCTGAATCACCTTGACAATGTTTTGTATAATAGATGCTCAGAAAGCATTTTTAGTTTGAGTAGAAACTTTAATTATTTACATTATTTTTTTTCTTAGTTGTGCTAGCCTATGAACCAGATAGGTTGTGTTAAGCTTCAGTTAATAGGAAGTACAAATTGGCTTAAAACAGAAAAAGATATCCTAACTAATTAAATTATAAAACAGAGGTGTTAGACTAAGAAGAGTCAGGGATTTAGAATGTTCTAGCACCATTTTTACACTATTATCCTGGTTCTACCCTGTTCTGAATTTAATTTTAGTCTCAGGTCGTGGCAAATCTAAGATTGACATAGTGCCTAGAAATGTACAAAACAGACATTATCTCTATGTTTGTCAGCTTTCTGTCACTGTGAAAAAACACATGAGACAATCAAC
The DNA here is from genome assembly GCF_047511675.1 of Marmota flaviventris. NCBI lineage: Eukaryota > Metazoa > Chordata > Mammalia > Rodentia > Sciuridae > Marmota > Marmota flaviventris. The sequence continues at coordinate 79,590,514 of NC_092512.1, forward strand.
AATTAGGAGGAATCATTTAATTTTGGATCACAGTTTCACAGGGTTCAGTATTTGGTCACTTGGTTCTATTGTTTTAGTGGTTGTGGTGATGAACTATATCATGGCTGGGTGCTTGATATTAAGGAAATATGCCCTCCTTGCAGTGGTTGGGAAGCAAACACAAAGAGAAAGGATTCAGGGTCCCATTATCCCCTTCAAGGACCTAACTCCCTTCTACTAGACCTCATCTCCTAATGGTTCCACCACCTCTCATTAACCCCACTAGTAGGAGACCAAGCCTTCAACCAATGAGTCTTAGGGAGATATTTAAGGTCCAAATCGTAGCAGACTCTGATCACATCAAAGAACCTCACAATAGGCTCAAAGCAGGGGGAATATCATTCCTATAAAACCCAGAGGAGTTCCTTGAAAAGTGTTGGTTGAAGATAGGTTAATTTTAACCCCTTTGGAAATGGATTTCATGTCATTATTGGCTCGGATGTAGGTCACTGAAACAATTATATTTTATCTTTAAGGAAAAAATACCCTTGGACTATCAAGTACACTTATGGGTTTGGAAAAGTGGTCCCTGAGAGAATGGGACCATTGCAGTAAAAAAGCTGATGCATAGGAGAGAAACACACTGTAGGTTGACCAAGCCTGAACCAAATCTGCTCCAGCTTCTTGGCCTGACTCTAATCTGGAGGCTAGATGATATAATATGCTCCCTCTCAGGCAAAATTATTGAATAAAATATAAGCAGTGCTTCAGTGTTTTCTCTCCTGCTTTCTTCATTAATCCTGTCTATCAAATTTCTATAATGGCTCACTTGTATCAATCATCCTGTAACCAAGAGGAAAAAGTCAATAAGACCACAGAGATGTCAAAGTGATATAATTGAGCCCCTGAAAGAACTTCACTAGCTGCCTTATTGCTTAAGAAAAATAATACTCTGCTTAAATGAGTTGATTGAGTTTTCCATCATAATCAAGTGATAGTATAACTAATTGATAGAGTGGGATAGCAAAAATAGAGGTGCAAAATTCAAAAACTGAAAACAATGTAATTTGGCTCAGCCTTTGACATGCTACAGAATGTTCAAGTGAGAACATCATTGAACTTTAATTTCACCATTTATAAAATGACCTGTGTAGAAGTATAAGGCAGTTGATTCTAAAATCCTCTCTTGCTTAAAAATTCTAGGAATTTGTAATACTTCTGTGAAAAGCTCTTATAAAATGTAGGTTGAAAGCTGTATTATTTTTCAAAATATTTTATAAGGATTCTTTAAAAAATGTCAACATCTTTGGAAAAACTAACTTCTCATTAAAGTTGAGTAATATTTTCTTCTTTCTTGTGATGGGCACATTTGGCCTAGGAGCAGTCAAAATCCAGCAATTATGGAAGAAGGGTAAATGGGATTACTTTCCACATTCCCCCTTGCTGGCTTTGGGAGCCTTGTTTATAAATTTTTCCTTCTGATTATGTTTGGATATATACATTTCTCCTCTCTTCTCCAGTGTACTTTCTCTGTATTTTAAAATTCTTTTCAATTCTTCCCTTTGTGGAAGTAGTTCTTAAAGTTTAGGCCCCAGGGGCCCCCAGACATATTCAGAGGATCTTTAAATGAAAATTTATTTTCCATGGTAATAATAGAGTGAAGCCTGCTTTTACCATTGTGCTTTCAAGTAAACTAATGGTCCATGAGCAATGGCAGTTGAAGCCACCTACTCATTAATATGGATTAAGGCACAGACACAGAGCTGTAATAGCAGCCACTGAACCCCTCGTTGCCAACCCCCTTATGGAAAGAAAAAAATAAAGCTATTTCCATCTGAACATAACCTTGATGATTCATCAAAATTGTTAATTTTTCCGAAATCTCAAACCTGACATGTACATATTTTTAATGTTCAGAGAGATAGCGTGAGAAACGTGTACAAGCACTTCTGCAACCTGCAGCATGACAGTTGGGTCTCTAGAGGGAAAGCAGTCTGGAGATGGTTTCAGTTGTGACCTGAATTAATTTCTTTCATAACCAATCATCATTTTTCAATGAAAAGAATTTCAAGCAAACTAACATTATGTTGGTACTTGGAAGCCATTTCCATGAAAACATAAAAAATTAACTTGTCCCTTCAAGGAAAGGCACAATTATATTTGTTTATTGGATTGGTTTTTGTTTGTTTGCCAAATATGGCACTCTAGTGACAGCTAAAATTTTTTAAAACTGTGTGTGCCACTGTGAAACAGGAAGCTTCTCATATGAAAGACTGATAAGTTGGAAATAACAATATGAAAACGACTTTTAAAAAATGTATAATTAAGAACTCATCATTATTTGGAAGATTTGTTTTATTTATTGAATTGACAGTTTCCAAATGATCGATGCCTGGTGGTATAAAATCATGAATGGGAGGGATGGAGAGAGGCTGATAAAGGAATACTAAGTTATAAATAGAAAAGAATAAGAAGTTCTGGTATTCCATTGCACAGTGGAGTGACTATAGATAATGATGATATATTAATTATTTAAAAACTAAATGATTTTCAGTGTTTTCACCATACAGAAAAGATGAATGTTTGAAGATATAGATAGGTTCACATAATGTATACAAGCATCCAAACATAATAAGGTGTCCCTAAATATGTGCTATTTTTATGCATCAGTTTAAAATTTTAAAAAATCATGCATGGATCACAGATTTACTCAAGTAGAAATTTAGAATGTTATGTTTTAGTTTAATGGGCAAAACGTTTACTGATATTTTACATTCCAGACTGCCACCAAGAGCCAATTCTTTATTGAATTTCAGGGTAGGATTAGTGAAGAATATACATACTTTTTTGAAGACACAACGAAAATGCATATGTATAATGCCAGGGCTTCCTAACATCAACCAAAACAACACATGAAGAAACCAAAATGCTACACATTAAGGATTTATTCATTTGTACTCTACATTATGTTCCATATCAAGTTTTTATATGCTTACACATTATTTATGTATAGCAATATATTGATGAATCACACGTTTATCTTATTCAATAAGAATTTATAAAATCATGTTATGTAAGAGTTATGTTATCGTGGAACAATGTCATTATTCATCTTGATGCTTTTTATGAGAATAATCATCGTTCTTTAAAAATACTTTATTTAAATATCTTATTACTAAAAAGTTTGTTAAATTATAAAATTAATTTTTTTAAAAATATTTAAGTTATTTCCATGATATCATAGGTTTAATACTTATGTTTAAATGAATTAATATATAACTCTGCTTTTTGGTACTGAAAATTGAACCCAGGGATGCTTAACTAATGATCCACATCCAGAGCACTTTTTATTTTTTATTTGAGACAGGGTCTCAATAAGTTGCTTAATATATTAAGTTTTACAAGACATATTGGCACACAAACACATACAGATACACACACACACACACACACACACACACACACATAGATATATAACGTACCCAAAGCATTTTAACTTTTCAGTGTTTTTTTAAACAAGATTAGAATCTCTGAGAATCATTTTCCCATAGAACACTTTTTGTTGTTTTCCTTAGCTATAGACTACAAAACAGTGTAACAATTGTATTTTGTCAGAGAATGAAATGTTTCTCTTTAAAAATACTAATTAACCTTTTAAATTGATTATTCTAACTGAAAATTTATCAATCTGAATTTAACTTTTAAGCACATTCACACACACACACACACACACACACACCCTGTATACATTATAACCGCATATCCATGTGTTCACATATAATTTATACATAAACGTTGATTTTGTTATGGTTTGGGTATGAAGTATCTCCCAAAAGTTCCTGTGTTAATGCAGAGGTATGAATGGAGGTGAAATGATTGGATTATGAGAGCTGTAACATAACAAGTCCTTCCTAGTTTGATTGTACTGCCTGGGTGGTAACTGTAGGTAGGTGGGGCATGGAAGGAGGCGGTAGGTCACTGGTGGCATACCTTGGACCTCATCTTAACTTGAGGTCCCTTTCCTGTTTCCCCCTCTGCTTTATAACCATCATAAGGAAAGTTGCTTTCCTTCACAAAGCCCTTCCACCATGACATCCTGCCTCCTCACTTGGAGCCCAAATCAAGAGACTTACCTATCTATGGACTAAAGCAACTGAAACTGAGCCCCAAATAACTTCTCTTCTTTAAGTTGTTATTGTGATGTATTTTGGTTACTATGTGGAAACATTAACACAGATTTATTTATAGATATTTATTTATAGGCTTTTAATTTATGTTTATTTATTCATAGACATAAGTGTGTATGAAAGTTTAGAGGACAAATGATATGGATGAAAAGACATTCAGTCATGTTAAGCATGCTTCTGTTAAACACACATTCAAAACTTATTTTTAATTCACATCACAGATTAGGAAAGGTACTATAAACAATACAAGAGGTATGCTTGTTTCTTGTGCTCAGTCAAGTAGCATACACTCTAATTAGCATGACAACCTGAAAACAATATAGATAAGTTTCCCTGCTAGAAGCAGTTGTAAAGTTATGCAATTATGCTTTTGCTTGCTGAAAACTGTAAGTGGAAAATCTAGAGTGTATATATGTTCTATAATAATTTCACATTATTTACTGTAGCTAGATGAATCTAAGATTGTCATACAGTTTAATGAATATTACTTTATATTTATCATCCCACTTTTAAAGTTTTGTGGCATACATCCCTCTAAAACATTTGAAAAAGAATAACTCAACTCTAGACTAACAAAGAACTCAGTGGCATAGAGAAGATTATACACAAGGGGCAGGGTTTTGTGCCCTAGATTCCTCCATCCTTCCACCTATCATTTCCAATTCTGACTCTTATCCTGGTAGTTTTAATGGCTACACTATTACAACTTTAAACATAGAATTGGAAGAAATGATCTGAAAGGGAAGAATGAAAGTGATTTATAAATTAAGGAAATGAAAAATGAGTGTATGACTTTGGTAAAACTGAAGGTCAAGGTGAAACAATTAGGGTTACTTCAGAGAGTCTAAAAGAGGTGGCATGTGCTTTATTAGCTAATTTCAGACACAGAGAACTAGTTTAGAAGAGATGGCTCTCAGTATTTCTACACCTATTTTAGTAGATAGTACAAGGGCAAATGTGCTTATTTATAGAATCAGGGAAATTCCATTTACTAGACATGTAAGTTTCAATTATGAAGATTTCTAAATCTTGCAAGAAGTTATTGAAACATTTATTGCAAAAGATTGTGTATCTATTTTCTCGAGTGTATACAGTTAAAACAGTCCATGGAATCAGCTTTATAAAGAAATAGCAAGCACAAAACAACTAACAATTATAGAACCATAAATAAATCAGGAGAGCAGGAGGTATGCACTTGTTCAATATTTTTTTCTGGATGTTACCCCACGCATGACGACTATGGTGAATGTTATTATTTTCTAATTCCAACTCTGGAAGTAAATTTCTGCATAAATCTTGATGAAATAAATTAAATGATGCCTGCTTCTATAGTGTTGCATGACATATGGTTTAAACTGTTTTTGCTACATAAAACTTTTATCTTCTAAGAAACAATTTGTGAATATCATGGGAATTTGGGAGAATATATACATATGAAAAGAAGTATTCTGCATAATATAGGGGTCAAAATTGATTTTAGGGTGGATAGATAGATTCAGTAGGAAATAAATAAGAATTAAGGCTTTACTTTGCCTTTTTGTTGAGTTTTTGTCACTGAGTGTCAAAAGACAATGTTAAAACATCTGAAGTTTTTAGTACTTCTTCAGTCACACAAAAAATAATATAAATAATAGAATATTTTAACAGAAATTCTGTGAAGCTTTTAATGGTCATATTCCAATCCTCCACCAAAATTTTTAGTATTCATAAAATGAATTGTTAGATTGGTGTGAGTATATTTCTTATGGAAAATATTGTTTTTAATCATAATGGAACACAAAAGGAGCCAGGTAAAATGGGTTTGAGGATAATTACATATAGGGATAAACGTCAAATTTATGTATTCACATTTTATACTTTATAGTGTTTTATAAACTTAACTAATATGAAAGAAATAAATTTTACATAAGAAAAAAGAATTATATCTCTGTATATATATGCACATATATATGAATATGCATACAAATATAGATATTTATGTATATATAACATGTATATATCTATACAAATATACATAAATGTATATATATAAGAGCTTTAATATAAGTATATAATTTATACACATATATGTATGTGAATTTCTCATTCATACATATATTTATTTTAAAAAGAAGGATTTCAAAGTGAAACTGTAACTGATAAATAACACATTATACACATCTAATTAAAATAAATAGCAAGAGCCTACTTTGCAATTGAAACTACAGATACAAAATGAAAAGACTGCTAGCTTTGGACTCTAATTGAATTTGATAAATGCTGTATTTTTTTCCCTCAAAGCCTTACTATATTAACTCATCATGCTAGTGCAACCAGTCAAAGCAAAACATTTAGGGACATCAATGAGTACGTTATTACAAGCAGGAAGGAATATGTTATTTTATGTATGAAACCTAATATACCTCAGATGGAATAAGCTTTATACATTATTTCTAACAAGCCAGAGACAGACAGCTAAGAAGATCAAGTGAAATGAAATGATTTTTTTTGAGGTAAGATTAAAAGTTGAAAATTGGGAAAGCTGAGAGATCTGATCTTAGCTCTGAAATGTCTAATTTCTTAAAAGGGAAGAACTTATTTTCTAAAATATTTCCGAGGTCTCATATATTCAAGTTTTTAAATGACCAGGACAGTTACTCTGAGGAAAAGAAGCACATTTGAGAATGTAACAGACCAGAAACACACATCATTAAAAGATTGAGATTTAATAGTAAAATTATAGAACCACTACCCCAATCCCTTAATATCACACTAAAAGACTACAACATAATAGCAAGAAATTATAGGTGAAAAAGCAACATGGCACATGGTTTTGACTCCAGAAAAGACTTCTTAGAGAAACCCAAACACAGCAGGGAAGACAAAAATCAGTACATAGGCGCCTTTGAAATTTCTGGAACCTGTGTCTTCAACAAGCATGAAATACAGCCAACTCATAGCCAGATACACAGAAATCCTCACCCTGAAGACCATTTCCTCAGTTATTTTTGATAAGAGCTGATGTCTGGTTTTAAAAAATGTATTACAAGTCATGCTGAAAAGTGAAAAAAACACAGTCTAAAGAGAAAAATAAGACATCAGAACTGGCTTCAGGTATGTTTTGAAATGATTTGAAATGTTTTGAACTGATTAGACAAGTAGTTTAAAAACTATAATTAATAAGCTAACTATCGATTATTATTAATTATAATTAACATGTCAACATGTTAATATGACAAAAAGTCACTCAACATGAGAAAAAGATGGGTAATGGAGCAGAGAGGGGAAAACATTAAGAAAGAATCAAAAGAAAATGTTAGAAACAAAAAACATTCTAACACAAATAAGAAATGCCTCCTTTCTTCTCAGTACCATGAATCGAACCAAGGAGTATTTTACCTCGGAGTTATATCTCCAGACATTTTTATTTTTCATTTTTGAAACAGATTCTTACTAAGTTGCCCAGGCTGAACTCAAATTTGCCATCCACCTGCCTTAGTCTTCCAAATTGCTGAGATTACTAGTGTGTGCCACCATGTCTGGCAAGAAATGTCTTTCATGGGCTCATCAATACAATGAACACAACCACGGAAGGACTTATTGAAATTTGTGAATGTTCAGTAGACTCTGCAAAAACAGAAATTCAAAAATGAAAATAATTTAACAAATTCAAGCTGAAGATACATGAAATTTGGCACAAACTCAAACGTATTACAGACATATAATAGAAAAGCAGAAAGGGGATTGAAAAGAGAACATAGCAAAGGAAATATTTAAGATAATAATAGCAAAGAACTTTCTAAAATTAGATGAACACCAAACTATAGATGCAGAAGGCTCAGAGAACATCAGCTAGGTAAATGTCCATAATTCTATGCCTAGACATAATTCATTAAAGCTGAAAAAATAAAAAGAAATTCTTGAAAGTAGTTTGGGGCAGGCGGTAGACACACAGCAACAAAAAGATTCATGGTGAACTTATCAGAAATCACCAGAGAGTGAAGGAAAACAACCAACATAGATCTAGAATTTAATATCCAGCAAAATTGTAATGGAAAGGTGAAATAAGGACTTTTTCAAATAAATGATATCTGAGGGATTTCTTTACCAACAGGCTTCCCATACAAAAAATGGTATAAGAAGTGTCCTTTGAAAAAGAGGTATGTATATCAGAGTTTCAACACTCCATATGTATGTGTCAAAGGTGGGCTTAATTTAGTTTAAAATGCTTTTGAAAATTTGCAAGCAGATAGTACATTAATTAAAAAGAAGAAAACTATAATTACTAAACTAAGATAGGAGATAATATAGAATTATAAAAAAAATACCAAAGTAGAACAAAAAAATGTGAATAATCGGAGGAAAGAAAGAAGAGACACAATGGATAGAAAACAGATGTAAACAAGGTAGACATTAATTCAACTATCTCCATAAGTGAGAATGAGACTAATGAAGTGACCAAGAACAGCAGAGTGGTAAACATGCTGTCTACCATTCTATCTTTCCACAACATGAAAACCTGTATTAGAGAAATACAAGTATTCCATTGATTGCCAATATTGTATGGCTTTTTATACCTGCACAATATTATACAATTACATTGGATTCTATCTCATGCTCACATCCTGAGTGGTCCAAGGAATGGGTTTCCCTGGGAGGGATGAGCTGGCTGCAAAATAAATGCTTTTAAAGTAGTACCACAAAATAGACACAAAACACCAGAAATATATTTTAAAGACCACCTTCTAACAAACAGGGAGACCATGCTTGCTTTATTTACAGAGGTAGGGTTCAAAGGGGATTGGTAGGTATAAGGTTTCAGTGTGGGAGGAATCTTGGTGCTTCCTTCTTCAAAAACAGAATATGCGTGGGGAATAAGCAGTCACTCCCATCTCTGACTCTGTGCTTGAATGTGAGCAGTGAGCTAGGATAGGGAGCCACATCAAGCATTCTGATTGGGAGGTCCCCAAATCAGGCTTCCCTGCCTAAGGGCTCAAACTTCTCTCTGTTCACATATGGTTCATAGATGGCTTCCCGCAGCTATTACTTACTAAATACATGAAGACACGCAACAAAGGTGCAGTATGACGCTGTATCCAGTAATGGTTTCAATTTTTCATGCACTTATTGATAAAAACATAGCATGGTTTATACTGTGTTTAAAGGAAATGAAATGACCAAATTCTTGTGTTATTGTAGATTCTATAATTGTATTTGAATAGTGTATAAACAAATCAAACAATTCGGAACTGTTGCCTATGGTTTTAAAGAAAAATAAAATGAGAGAGGCTCACTTAAAGGACTTTGCTACTGTTTGATGACAATATGGGCTATAAAATGATCAAGGAATAATTTTTATCACACAAAAGAACCTTAAATCATGAAAATAATTCAAAAATTTCTCCTTGTTTTGTTTTTCATCTTATCTCCTGGCAATTTATACCAACAAATAGGACAAAACTCAAAACTTTCATTAAAAGAAGAGTCTTTACTCAGTCTTCTCCCTACTACAAAGGTTAATGGGCTAAGAGAATTTTTTTTTTTACTTCCTTCTATTCTCTACTGTGAAAAAAAAAAAAAGTATAATGGGATGAAAATATTCTTCTTCATTTTCATTAGAGGTACCAAGGCAGTGCTAGATTGTTTTTATCATGATTTCAAGGATTTTTATTTTTTACTCTTTGATTCTAGATTTATTATTTATAATTACTCTTAGCACTTCCTGAACTCTCTTGCACTTTTTGATAAATACTTAAGGTTTCCTTCAATTTATTATTTATCAAGTTATATAATGTAAAAGAACACTCTGTTTTGAACTTGGAATTTATAAGTGAAAAAACAAATTTGTTTAACTTTGTATCACAGCAAACATTTTTCCATACTTCACAAATCCTCTTTTTCAGTCAACTTTAGTTTCACACACACACAGAGAATAAATTATAATTTCTGAACTAAAATGAAATTAACTAGGGACTTGTAAGAATGTGACAGAAAGGATGTGAACCAAAGGCCTAAGGCAGTTCATTTGCAGAAAGAGGATCAGAGATAGAGTTTATAGCAAATCCGTAAGAAAAACCACAGAGTATGAAGTACTCTATATAGTATACCTAAATTTTGTATTTTAGGGTATTACTAAAGGTGCATTTTATATTTTTAAAAGCTATATATGCCATCCTGTTCTCTATGAATTCATATACATTTACATCATTGAATCACAGAAATTTAAAAATAAACGAAATAAAGCATTCTTTCCTGAAGGACAATGTTGATCAACCTGAATAATTGGAGAAGTTCTTCACTTCTTACCTCAGTACTGAAATAACTCCCCATCATTTTACCCCCAACTTCAGACTCTCTCAAACTCAGGTATAAATCTAGTTCCATTACTGCCCATTATTGTCCCTCTATCTACAAAGCTGCATGGTAAACTTCAAAGGAGGTTTTTAAAGGAAAAGAAAAAAAAAATAATAGTTTTCAATGATTTATATGTATGTGTGCATGTGTGTGCAAAATTTTATTTTGTTTGTAATCTTAAGCCTGGAGGTAGATAAAGGGATTTCAAAAGAAAAAGGTGTCTTTTGTAAAGGATGAAAGAAAAATGGAAGGGGAAATACCATCAGGTTAAAACAAAAATTTCTTCCTGAGCAGAACCATACCTAAGATAAAAAGACTGGGTTTCTCTAAGGTGATTATAGACTTCTCAAAAGGATTAATCCTGAATATCACACTTCACCATCAGAGGAACAAAGAGAGTCAAACTGAAAAAAGGGAGAGGAGCGAAATCAGCTGTACACAAAATAAGGCCCTGTGTTTATTTTGTGATTTGATTCCAGCTTGTTATCAATGGCAACACAAGGTCAAAGGCATTGCATTAACTGTTTCATAAGTAAAAGAGCCCCATAAGCTATTTCATTTCTTGCCCCTGATTTTTCTAACAATACCAATTCCAGTGATTGGAAAACGATTTCTCTCACACATAGTAAGAATTTAGGAAATTTTACTTGTCTCTCTGTGGTTTCATAAACAAAGGCTAATTTCAGAGAGAGGTTTTGGAAAGGAAACAAATCCCGATGTACTGAGTCTGAGGTTGTAGCTATTCTGGGAAAAGGAAAGCTGAGTCTCTAGGGTTTGTTGAAAAGAAATAGAAACAACAAGGAGTGGGCTGGGAAATTAATCCCAGAGCTTACTTATGGCATAGAGATGTAGGAATCCTTAACACTCATCTTGAGATATTTTTATCTCAATAGAATTTATATGTGTGCCATTTCTTGCTTTTGAAATTATTATAAGAAAAATGAAAAAAAATCACAAGAAGGAAAGTTTGAAAGAAAACATCATTTTGTATATAAAATAAGCAAACACTTTTGTTAACTCAGAGTTCCTGTTTCAATATTACTGGGTATTTTGTTTCAAAGTTTGTTATTTGTAAACAATGAAAGAAGGAAATTAGAAAAAAATCAATGTATAATAGATAACATTAAAATAATAAAATATTTAGGAAGGACTGGGGTCAGCTTTGTGGGATAGTGCTTATCTAGCACACAGAAGGCCCTGGATTTGAACCCCAGCAATATGAAAATAAAACAAAACAAACAAAAAAACAAGATTAGAATAAAATCCTTAAGAATAGATTTATGCAACCCAATGCAAGACTTATACATTGAAAACTATTTAATATTACTGAAGAAATGGAAAGGCAACCCGTGCTCATGGATTGGAAGATATAGCATTGTTAACATGGCAATATTTCCCAAAGCCTTTACAGATTCACTATCTCCCCTATCAAAAGGGCAATGTCCCTTTCTGCAACAAAGGATAAGTAGATCCTAAATTGCATAAGGAATTACAAGGAACCCCATGATACCTAAAACAATTTTGAACAAGAATAATCTTGGAGGAAACAAACTTCCATTTGCAGACCTTTCTACAACAGTGACATACTTAAAATGGCATGGGAATGTCAAAACAAAAGGCAATTTAGAGTGCAGAGATAAACCTTTACCTCTGAGATGACTAACAGGAAATAGTCTCATCAACAAATGGCACCAGGGCAACCGGATATGTAAAAGAATGGAGTTTGATGCCTACCTCCCAACAGGTGAAAAAATAAATGCAAAATGAATCAAAGACATAAAAATAAAAACACTAAATTTCTTAGAGGAAAATATGGTTTAAATACTTATAACATTGTGTTTTAGTCAGTTTTTTCACTGTCTAAAGGACCAAGTCAGCACAATTGCAGAGAAGAATAGTTTTACTTAAGGGCTCATAGTTTCAGAGGTCTTAGTCCACAGAAGGCTGACTCCATGGCCAGTTGCTTTCCTTGGTCCTCGAGGTGAGGCAGACCATCATGGAGGAAGAATGTGACAGAGGGCTGCAGCTCACAAGTTGATCAGGAAGCAGAGAGTCCACTCTCCAGATATAAAATATGTACCCCATAGCCATGCCCCCAATGAATCACTCCCTCCAACCACACCCCACCACTTCGGATACCACTGTTAATCCCTATCAAAGGATTAATTCACAGGTTGGGTTAAGGTTCTCCCAACCCAATCATTTTTTTCTCCAAACCTTCTGGCATTGTCTCATATGGGAAATTTGGAGGAGACCACATCTATACCATAGCACATTGGGTTTAATATTGGCTTTATGTATCACACCAAAGCACAAGCAAACATAGAAAAAAATAGAAAATTGGGTCTAATAAAAATTAAAAATTAATTTATGTTCATCAAGAGAATGAAAAGAAGATCTACAGAATCTACAGAATGGTTGCAAATTATGGATATTTTAGGGGCCTAGTATCCCCAATACATAAGAAATTCTTATAGTGTAACAAAAACAAGAAGAAGACCAAATAAAATTTCAAAAATAAACAAAGAGGCAAAGATTTGGAAAGAAATTTCTTCAAAGCAGATATACAAGTGGTTAACAAGCATCAAACAAAGGCTCAATTTCATTAGTTCTTAGATATTTAACTCAAAATTCAAAACCACAAAAGATATTATTTCACAACCACTAGGATAGCTATAAAATTTTTTATTAAATATTGGCAAGGATATGCAGAAATCAGAGGAACTCTTATACATTGCTGGATGGAATATAAAATAATACAGCCACTGTGGGAAAAAAATGGTGGTTTATAAGTAAGTTAAACATAGAATTAATATATGACCCAGCAATTATACACTGATTCATAATCTAAAGAGCTTACAAAAGGTGTTGAAACAAAAATTGTGCCATGATGTTCATAGCAACTCTATTCACAAAAGACAAAGGCAAAAGCAACCCAAATGTCTATAAATTGAAAACTGGAAAAACAAAATATAATATTTCCATACAGCAGAATATTATTCAGCTATAAAAAGGAATGAAATTCTGATATATATTATGACATTGAAAAAGCTTGAAAAACATGTTAAATTTAAGAAGTCAGTTGCAAAAAGCTACATATTTTATAATTTCATTTACATTAAATATTCAATACAAGCAAATTTTATGAAAAGATTAGTATTTGCCAGGGTTTGGGTGGAGGAAGGAATGAGACACAACTACTTATTGAATATGGGGTTTCCTTTCTTTCTTTTTCTTTTTCTTTTTTTCTTTTTTTGTACCAGGGATTGAACTCAGGGGCACTTGACCACAGAGTCACAACCCCAGTGCTACTTTGTATTTATTTAGAGTCAGGGTTTCACTGAGTTACTTAGGGCCTTGCTAAGTTGTTGAGGCTGGCTTTCAACTCAAGTTCCTTCTGCCTCAGACTCCCCAGCTGCTAGAACAGGCTTGTGCCACCACACCGGGCTTGGGGTTTCTTTTTGAGATAACGAAAATATTTTACAAGTAGATAATGATGATAGTCATCTAACCTTGCAGTTTTACTAAATATCACTGAATTTTACAATGATAAAATGGTTAACATGGTAAGTTTCATGCTAAGCATGTCTTACCAAATAAAAATTAATTGAAATTTAATGTTAAAACTTTTTAGAAATATTTTTCTCTTGCTAGAATTTTAGCAAGTTTGTAAAGATACATCTAATACATTATATACACATCATATTGCCCTATTGCTTTTGGTACCTATAAATAACTCTTGAATATCTAGAAATATTCTATGTGAGTAGAAATTTATTCACTGTGTATTACAGTTATTGGTGGAAAATAGTATGTATGGAGGGCCGTATACCTCGAACCATGATATATAAGACTCATATTGAAGGTAGTGGGATAACAAGATGTAGGAGCATGGTCTTTTGATGCTCATGGTGTCATCTGTCAGACCTGGACTACATGCCTCTAGAATTGATTCTTGCATGTTATAGGGAAATAGTTCATGTTCCTTTAATATTCTGTGAGTTACAGTAAGATTCTTTTTTTTTATTATTTACTGCTATGTTGCTATGAATATTTTCACAAAAATATCTGTATATTTGTGCCATTACTACTATGTTATAGAATGGTAGACATGGGACTACCAAATTACACCCAACAAAGTTTGCACAAAGAATAAACTTCAGATAACTTTATGTGAGCTTGTTTTACAATACTTGTTGGAACTAGATATTTTCCATTGTTAAATAATATTCTCCAATCTAATAAGAGATTATTTTTTTAATTTTTATTGTTGGTTGTTCAAAACATTACATAGTTCTTGACGTATCATATTTCACACTTTGATTCAAATGGGTTATGAACTCCCATTTTTACCCCGTATACAGATGGCAGAATCACAAAAAATGATATAAAATCTTTAATGTGAAGCTAAACTATATTTTGCTAATGTGTATTTCAAGAAAATAATGCCATTTAGCATACAGAATTACATCTCTTTACGAAGTAGTGATATTTTATACTGTCATATATTAATATTTATTAATTTATATTATTTTTATTAATTTTTATTTATATATGACAATGGAATATATTACAATTCATATTACACATATACAGCAAAAATTTCTCTATCTAATATATTTACAATTTTCATCTTCATACATGTACTTTGTTTTTTTTTTTTTTTAATTTTTATTGTTGGTTGTTCAAAACATTACATAGTTCTTGACATATCATATTTCACACTTTGATTCAAGTGAGTTATGGACCCATTTTTACCCCGTATATAGATTGCAGAATCACATCAGTTACACATCCATTGATTTACATGTTCCCATACTAGTGTCTGTTGTATTCTGCTGCCTTTCCTATCCTCTACTATCCCCCCTTCCCTCCCCTCCCCTCCCCTCTTCACTCTCTACCCCATCTACTATAATTCATTTCTCCCCCTTGTTTTTTTTTTCCCTTTCCCCTCACTTCCTCTTGTATGTAATTTTGTATAACCCTGAGGGTCTCCTTCCATTTCCATGCAATTTCCCTTCTCTCTCCCTTTCCCTCACACCTCTCGTCCCTGTTTAATGTTAATCTTCTTCTCATGCTCTTCCTCCCTACTCTGTTCTTAGTTACTCTCCTTATATCAAAGAAGACATTTGGCATTTGTTTTTTTAGGGATTGGCTAGCTTCACTTAGCATAATCTGCTCTAATGCCATCCATTTCCCTGCAAATTCTATGATTTTGTCATTTTTTAATGCAGAGTAATACTCCATTGTGTATAAATGCCACATTTTTTTATCCATTCGTCTATTGAAGGGCATCTAGGTTGTTTCCACAGTCTTGCTATTGTGAATTGTGCTGCTATGAACATCGCTGTAGCAGTATCCCTGTAGTATGCTCTTTTTAGGTCATTAGGAATAGACCGAGAAGGGGAATAGCTGGGTCAAATGGTGGTTCCATTCCCAGCTTTCCCAGGAATCTCCATACTGCTTTCCAAATTGGCTCCACCAATTTGCAGTCCCACCAGCAATGTACAAGTGTACCATTTTCCCCACATTCTCGCCAGCACTTGTTGTTGTTTGACTTCAGAATGGCTGCCAATCTTACTGGAGTGAGATGGTATCTTAGGGTGGTTTTGATTTGCATTTCTCTGACTGCTAGAGAAGGTGAGCATTTTTTCATGTACTTGTTGATTGATTGTATGTCCTCCTCTGAGAAGTGTCTGTTCAGGTCCTTGGCCCATTTGTTGATTGGGTTATTCGTTTTCTTATTGTTTAATTTTTTGAGTTCTTTGTATACTCTGGATATTAGGGCTCTATCTGAAGTGTGAGGAGTAAAGATTTGTTCCCAGGATGTAGGCTCCCTATTTACCTCTCTTATTGTTTTTCTTGCTGAGAAAAAAACTTTTTAGTTTGAGTAAGTCCCATTTGTTGATTCTAGTTATTAACTCTTGTGCTATGGGTGTCCTATTGAGGAATTTGGAGCCCGAACCCACAGTATATAGATCGTAGCCAACTTTTTCTTCTATCAGACGCAGTGTCTCTGATTTGATATCAAGCTCCTTGATCCATTTTGAGTTAACTTTGGTGCATGGCAAGAGAAAGGGATTCAGTTTCATTTTGTTGCATATGGATTTCCAGTTTTCCCAGCACCATTTGTTGAAGATGCTATCCTTCCTCTATTGCATGCTTTTAGCCCCTTTATCAAATATAAGATAGTTGTAGTTTTGTGGATTGGTTTCTGTGTCCTCTATTCTGTACCATTGGTCCACCCGCCTGTTTTGGTACCAGTACCATGCTGTTTTTGTTACTATTGCTATGTAGTAAAGTTTGAAGTCTGGTATGGCTATACCGCCTGATTCACACTTCATGCTTAGAGTTGTTTTTGCTATTCTGGGTCTTTTATTTTTCCATATGAATTTCATGATTGCTTTATCTATTTCTACAAGAAATGCCGTTGGGATTTTGATTGGCATTGCATTAAAGCTATAGAGAACTTTTGGTCATATCGCCATTTTGATGATGTTGGTTCTGCCTATCCATGAACAGGGTATATTTTTCCATCTTCTAAGATCTTCTTCTATTTCTCTCTTTAGGGTTCTGTAGTTTCCATTGTATAAGTCTTTCACCTCTTTTGTTAGGTTGATTCCCAAGTATTTTATTTTTTTTGCGGATATTGTGAATGGAGTGGTTGTCCTCATTTCCATTTCAGAAGATTTGTCGCTGATATACAGGAATGCCTTTGATTTATGAGTGTTGATTTTATATCCTGCCACTTTGCTGAATTCATTTATTAGCTCTAATTTTTTTTGTAGACTCTTTTGGGTCTGCTAGGTATAGAATCATGTCAACTGAAATAGTGATAATTTAAGTTCTTCTTTTCCTGTTTTTATGCCTTTAATTTCTTTCATCTATCTAATTGCTCTGGCCAGTGTTTCCTTATACTCCAATAATATAGAGGATAGTGAAGGCATCGATAAATTTCTTAAGTCATATGATCTGCCCAGATTGAGTCAGGAGGATATACACAACCTAAACAGACCAATATCAATTGAGGAAATAGAAGAAGCCATTAAAAGACTACCAACTAAGAAAAGCCCAGGACCGGATGGGTATACAGCAGAGTTTTACAAAACCTTTAAAGAAGAACTAATACCAATACTTTTCAAGCTATTTCAGGAAATAGAAAAAGAGGGAGAACTTCCAAATTCATTCTACAAGGCCAACATCACCCTGATTCCTAAACCAGACAAAGACACTTCAAAGAAAGAAAACTACAGACCAATATCTCTAATAAACCTAGATGCAAAAATCCTCAATAAAATTCTGGCGAATCGGATACAAAAACATATCAAAAAAATTGTGCACCATGATCAAGTAGGTTTCATCCCTGGGATGCAAGGCTGTTTCAATATATGGAAATCAAGAAATGTTATTCACCACATCAATAGACTTAAAAATAAGAACCATATGATCATCTCGATAGATGCAGAAAAAGCTTTCGACGAAGTACAGCATCCCTTTATGTTCAAAACTCTAGAAAAACTAGGGATAACAGGAACATACCTCAATATTGTAAAAGCTATCTATGCTAAGCCTCAGGCTAGCATCATTCTGAATGGAGAAAAATTGAAGGCATTCCCTCTAAAATCTGGAACAAGACAGGGATGCCCTCTCTCACCACTTCTGTTCAACATAGTTCTCTAATAAGAGATTTTTATGTCTCCTCTTTAAAAGGTGTGCATTCTGTTCTCCTTAATCATTAATAGAATTAAATATATTAACCTGTTTATTATATATTTACATTTCTTTGTAAATTATGTGGTCATATCCTGTTTCAGCTAGCCTTTGTGCAAGACATTGGCTGGTCCTTTTCATGAGTATGTGGTTCTCTGGGAACTTCTGGGGATTGGAAGATCTATATGTCCTTATAGCACATGTCCAAAGATTGGTGGAATGTCAGCTCAGATGACAGCAATGGTCCAGACCCACACTTTCTATTCTACTGAAGTTTAATCTGGGATTCTTTATAAATTGTCTCTATACCATACACAGCGGTTTAAGAGTTATTCCAAGGATCCTTGAGACTTCTGCATAAAATAAACATCATGTTTTATTGGTCAAATCAAATCATAATGTCAGACAAGATGCAAAAGTGAGGGAAATTGTCTCAACCTATTGTGAGAGGGTCTAAAAATCACTATGGCTTTTTGTACAACCCTGCAAATGACATTTGTCCAGATATTGCAATTGAGATGTTTGGAACATGCTAACCTAACTGTGTTTTCACATGAGAAAATGTGCATTCTTTATCAGTCCTAAGATGCCGTTTTTCTGTTCTTTCTGTTTTCAACTATGGTTATGCTATCTCTCACCTTGTGTGCATTTATGATTATTAGTAGCTATATTTGTCTTATTTTTTCATTTATGGTTACATGTATTTTCTAGGAAAGAATTACACATGTCCAAATATTATTAGTGAAATGTTTTATTTTTTAGACCATGCTCCATCATTTATTATCTCAGGGGAAAACCAAGACCCTGCCTGGAAAAAAAAAAAAGGAGGATCATTTAGGCACTGACCACACAGCTGTTTTTCATTCTGCCTAAAAGTAAACCTGAGAATTAGGGGAAATGACTTTTCAAGACATTCTTTAGCTGCAGGACTCCTGGAAGAGGTATACACATGTATTTACCATAAAAGAAAAATAGCTATGCCCCTGTGAGAATACTTGAGAACAGCCTGACAGGCACCATAGTTCCACAGAAGCAGGCAGATACTCGCTCCTTCAGGGATGGAAAGCCTTTGAAACAGCTGTGCTCCATCTACTGGAGACATTACATCCTTATCTGTGGGGTGAGGACAGAGAGGATGGCAATGACACTCATGCCCTGTAATGGGTGAACAGCTGTCTCTGTGAAGTAATTAACACTGGGACTGGTCTCCTCATTCTGCTCTGGTACTTTGATGCATCAATCATGATCTCATATTCTCTAAAATCTGCTTCATTATTCCCTTGAATAAGTCAGAGGCATATGCATTTTATATGGTCGGAAACCAAGATTAACAGCATTTGATCATAGTCTCATTTGTCAAACTCTTTACATATTGATTAGCCTCCTAAAGCTCTCCAGATTTTGCTTTCAATTTCTGTGAAGTTTAAGAATGTTTTTTTTTTTAGAAAACAATTATAAAATACTAGATGATCACATAGAACTGTTTTACCAAAACACATGAGTGAGTAGAAATTTTGTTCTAAATAAGCATATTTAAAGCCTGTATAGTAGCAGTTGAATTAACTTTTTGAAATTTAAATTTCAGTATAACAGAAAACAACAACTAAACACCTTAGGAGAGAAGTCTGTCAAGGAGGGACTTTTTTTTTTTTCCTTTTCATTATTCATTTGTATGTTTCTATAATTCAGTAAGTGCATAGTTTGAAAAGAGGATCTAACCTGAATTATGGAAAATTTGTAACACAATGAATTTTTAAAAATCTCTAAATTAGTAAGCCTGTTACAAAGGCTAACCAATGACTTGTGCTGTACTAATTATATTTCTGTACTAATTATATTGCTCTTCTTCTGTTTTGGTGTTATAGAAGAAATAATTTAATAAATGGATATGTGGTGATATTGCTTCAATAAATGTTTGATGAACTGACATTAAGCAACTCACTTTCCACGGGGATTTGTTTTATGAAATCAGTTTCTTCACTTTGAAGTCATTATATGCTTTTACTTCTACAAAGAAACTAAATGCTTAGAAACTGCAAATAGATAAGAACACTATCCCTATCATGCTCTAGGTTCCTAATGCCCCCTCCCGATCATCACTGATCTTGTTCCTAAGAATGACAAACCAGAGGGGAAAATAGCTCAGTGGGAGTGGGGCATTCCACAACCATTAAGATGTTTAGGACCAAGGACAAATAATGAAGCAGCCACTTAGCTCATTCTACATTGTATAATTTTAGTTTCAATTGCTGACACCAGGCAATTTGAGATGCATTTGTTCTCAGTAGCAGGGATTACAATAAAGACAAGGGCTCTTTGGGTAGGTAAAATTAAGAAAAATAAGGCAGACCTCACAGTGCTTTTCAAAAAATGTTGATTGCCTAATTTGTGTCTGTGGGAGAGAAAAATTAATAGAACAATATGATAGTCCCCAGGGAGCTTATTAGAGGAACTAAAGAAATACACTGAAAAATATGATCACAAAATAACTGTGAAGACTGGAGCAGGAAACAGATGTTATAATAGATGGGCATAGTAGTATAAGAGTACAGGGTGGGGCAGGCTGCATTTCACATCAGGTAATTGAATGAATAAGATATCCTTGCGTGTTCTCCAAGTGACAGATTATTTCAAATGTATAAACTTGTGCAGAAACTCCAAGTTCATTAGCAAACGGAGGGTTCTACTATTTATATAAAATACAGTTATGTTCATAAATATTTAAAATTAAGTACTCTTTGACAAACACTTTATGGTGAATGCTTATTTGTCTACTTTTTAAGCATCAAGAAAATTAGGTTCTTTGTCACATAATTTATAAGTTTGAGTTTAATTAATAGCTATATTAGCTATTCAAGCAGTATTAAACATTTGTATACACAGAGTAACTAGATAGATATATGGTAGAAAACAGGAAGCCATGAAATACTGGATTAGAATACCACCTATTCTTTACACATAGATATTCAGATCATATATAAATAAATATTTATTTATCAGAGTCTAAATTGGAAAGAAAAGAAGGTACTAAAGAAGAATGACTTCAAGTGGATTCCTATTTTTTAACCATCTCTGAGGGAAAAATAGACAAAAACAATTAAAAAACAGAGATAGGCATTTTTATAGACTCCCTGAGGATTCATTTCAGTCTTTTTAAAAATGCCTGCCTCCAATAGTTCTTCTATATAAATCATCTCAGATGAATAAGATATGAAATATTCACAGAAGTGTTGTTTGCAACTTTTAATTTATGTCTAATTTAAAGAGAATTGGTTATCCTGAAACTTTCCCCCCATTCTCTGGGGGCTGAATATGAGTGTGGCCCTGTGTCATCTTGAATATAGCAACAAAAACAAAGCCCTCAAAAATGATGAGTGTGAAATTAACCAAACTATGTCATGCATATGTATGAGCATTCCACAATGAATTTCACATTTATGTATAACTATGATGCACCAATTACAATAAATAAATAAATAGGTTTAGAATTGCTTTTAAACTGAAAAACAAAGAAGGAAAAGATGAAAAAGATCTGTTTGTGAGTGATCTCATGTATTGTACTGGCTCATATTCTTCAAGCTTGCCTTCTTACCCTCAAACTCTCACTTTAGACAAATAAAGGTTCATCTTTTAGACTACATTGGTGGGATCTCCTTATTTTAGCAACATATCCTTTCCAACCAGTCACGCTGACAGTAAGAATGATCTTCCTATCTCATTTCACACACTTTGACAGACTGACTCTAATACATCCTTCAGGTTTTAGGCTGTGCATAACATCTCCAAGGATTCCTTCCTGTCTCTTGAAATGTAGATGACACTAGTGAATCTTTTATATACTCCATGTTGGTTAACTTCTTATGTCTCCCTATTGTAGAATTTTAGAAAAAAATATTGAATAAAGCAATAAATCCATATTCTTATTATTCCCTTCCAATGTTCATTATCTTTTAAATATATGTAAAAAAAATATTTGGTATCAAATATTGTTAAATATGTCATCTTGTAATATATTACTCTGAAATCAAAATGTGAAAAAAACCACAAGTGTTTATATTTTTAAAAGAATGCTATGCAATGACAAATCAAGTCATGCTTTTTTTGTTTTTATTATTTAAAAAATGATAAAAACAAAAATGATATAAAATCTTTAATGTGAAGCTAAACTATATTTTGCTAATGTGTATTTCAAGAAAATAATGCCATTTAGCATACAGAATTACATCTCTTTACGAAGTAGTGATATTTTATACTGTCATATATTAATATTTATTAATTTATATTATTTTTATTAATTTTTATTTATATATGACAATGGAATATATTACAATTCATATTACACATATACAGCAAAAATTTCTCATATCTAATATATTTACAATTTTCATCTTCATACATGTACTTTGTTTTTTTTTTTTTTTAATTTTTATTGTTGGTTGTTCAAAACATTACATAGTTCTTGACATATCATATTTCACACTTTGATTCAAGTGAGTTATGGACTCCCATTTTTACCCCGTATATAGATGGCAGAATCACATCGGTTACACATCCACTGATTTACATGTTGCCATACTAGTGTCTGTTGTATTCTGCTGCCTTTCCTATCCTCTACTATCCCCCCTTCCCTCCCCTCCCCTCCCCTCTTCTCTCTCTACCCCATCTACTGTAATTCATTTCTCCCCCTTGTTTTTTTTTCCCTTTCCCCTCACTTCCTCTTGTATGTAATTTTGTATAACCCTGAGGGTCTCCTTCCATTTCCATGCAATTTCCCTTCTCTCTCCCTTTCCCTCACACCTCTCGTCCCTGTTTAATGTTAATCTTCTTCTCATGCTCTTCCTCCCTACTCTGTTCTTAGTTACTCTCCTTACATCAAAGAAGACATTTGGCATTTGTTTTTTTAGGGATTGGCTAGCTTCACTTAGCATAATCTGCTCTAATGCCATCCATTTCCCTGCAAATTCTATGATTTAGTCATTTTTTAATGCAGAGTAATACTCCATTGTGTATAAATGCCACATTTTTTTATCCATTCGTCTATTGAAGGGCATCTAGGTTGTTTCCACAGTCTTGCTATTGTGAATTGTGCTGCTATGAACATCGCTGTAGCAGTATCCCTGTAGTATGCTCTTTTTAGGTCTTTAGGAATAGACCAAGAAGGGGAATAGCTGGGTCAAATGGTGGTTCCATTCCCAGCTTTCCCAGGAATCTCCATACTGCTTTCCAAATTGGCTCCACCAATTTGCAGTCCCACCAGCAATGTACAAGTGTACCCTTTTCCCCACATTCTCGCCAGCACTTGTTGTTGTTTGACTTCCTAATGGCTGCCAATCTTACTGGAGTGAGATGGTATCTTAGGGTGGTTTTGATTTGCATTTCTCTGACTGCTAGAGAAGGTGAGCATTTTTTCATGTACTTGTTGATTGATTGTATGTCCTCCTCTGAGAAGTGTCTGTTCAGGTCCTTGGCCCATTTGTTGATTGGGTTATTCGTTTTCTTATTGTTTAATTTTTTGAGTTCTTTGTATACTCTGGATACTAGGGCTCTATCTGAAGTGTGAGGAGTAAAGATTTGTTCCCAGGATGTAGGCTCCCTATTTACCTCTCTTATTGTTTTTCTTGCTGAGAAAAAAACTTTTTAGTTTGAGTAAGTCCCATTTGTTGATTCTAGTTATTAAC
The DNA here is from genome assembly GCF_047511675.1 of Marmota flaviventris. Taxonomy (NCBI): domain Eukaryota; kingdom Metazoa; phylum Chordata; class Mammalia; order Rodentia; family Sciuridae; genus Marmota; species Marmota flaviventris. Next base: position 79,614,401 of record NC_092512.1, read on the forward strand.
TCTTGTGCTATGGGTGTCCTATTGAGGAATTTGGAGCCCGAACCCACAGTATATAGATCGTAGCCAACTTTTTCTTCTATCAGACGCAGTGTCTCTGATTTGATATCAAGCTCCTTGATCCATTTTGAGTTAACTTTGGTGCATGGCAAGAGAAAGGGATTCAGTTTCATTTTGTTGCATATGGATTTCCAGTTTTCCCAGCACCATTTGTTGAAGATGCTATCCTTCCTCTATTGCATGCTTTTAGCCCCTTTATCAAATATAAGATAGTTGTAGTTTTGTGGATTGGTTTCTGTGTCCTCTATTCTGTACCATTGGTCCACCCGCCTGTTTTGGTACCAGTACCATGCTGTTTTTGTTACTATTGCTATGTAGTAAAGTTTGAAGTCTGGTATGGCTATACCGCCTGATTCACACTTCGTGCTTATAGTTGTTTTTGCTATTCTGGGTCTTTTATTTTTCCATATGAATTTCATGATTGCTTTATCTATTTCTATAAGAAATGCCGTTGGGATTTTGATTGACATTGCATTAAACCTATAGAGAACTTTTGGTAATATGGCCATTTTGATGATGTTGGTTCTGCCTATCCATGAACAGGGTATATTTTTCCATCTTCTAAGATCTTCTTCTATTTTTCTCTTTAGGAGTACTGTAGTTTTCATTGTATAAGTCTTTCAACTCTTTTGTTAGTTTGATTCCTTGAGACTCCAGATCATGTGAAGCATGTAAATCCTGAATTCTTTATCTGACATTCCATCTGCTGCAGCTATTACCTCTTCTAAAGTTGAGTTGACCTGCATTGCTTGTGGTCCTTTCTTTCCTTGTCTTTTCATACTGCTCGCGTTTCTTTCTGCTTGGTGAAACTGTTGTGTTATTGAATTTTCCCCCTATATATTTACATTGCTCTTATATAGTTGCAAAGTTTCCCTTGCAGAGGTGGGCGGCAGCTGTGCTCCTCCTCCAATTGGGGTGATCTGTCTATCTCGCCAGCGCACCGCTGGGCCCCTTCTCCAGGTCGCGTGGTCTGCCTACCTTGCGGGCAACGGCTGGGCCTCTCCTCCAATAGGGATGATCTGCCTACCATGCTGGCAGGCAGCTGGGCCTGTTCTCCAGGTTGCAGGTCTGCCTACCTTGCAGGTGCAGGCGGCGGCTGTGCCCCTCCTCCATTTGGGGTGATCTTTCAACTAGGCCCGCGTGCCCCTTCTCCGGGACACGTGGTCTGCCTACCTTGTGGGCGGCAGCTGGGACCTTCCTCCAATTGGGGTGATGTGTCTACCATGCCAGCAGGCCGCTGGGCCTGTTCTCCCGGTAGGTCGCAGGACTGCCTACCTTGCAGGCACGGGCGGCGGCTCTGCCCATACATGTACTTTGGATAATAATGTTCATCACATTCCACCATCGTTTCTAATCCCATGCCCCTTCCATTCTCTTCCCACCTCTCTGTGCTATCTATTTCTCCCATGCTCTCCCTCCCTACTGCACTATGAGTCAGCCTCCTTATATCAGAGAAAACATTTGGAATTTGGTATTTTGAGATTGTCTAACTTCACTTAGCATTATCTTCTCTAACTCCACCCATTTACCGGCAAATGCCATGATTTTATTTTCTTTTGTTGCTGAATAATATTCCATTGTGTATATATGCCACATTTTTAATCCATTCATCTACTGAAGGGCATCTATGTTGGTTCCACAGTTTAGCTGTTGTGAATTGTACTGCTATAAACATTAATGTGGCTGTGTCCCTGTAGTATGCTATTTTTAAGTCCTTTGGCTATAGACCAAGGAGAGGGATAGCTGTGTCAAATGGTGGTTCCATTCCCAGTTTTCCAAGGATTCTCCATATTGCTTTCCATATTGGCTGCAACAATTTGCAATCCCACCAGAAATGTATGAGTGAACTTTTTTCCCCACATCCTCGCCAACACTTATTGTTATTTGTCTTCATAATAGCTGCCATTCTGACTGGAGTGAGATGGTATCTTAGAGTAGTTTTGATTTACATTTTTCTAATTGCTAGAGATGATGAACTTTTTTATATATTTGTGATTGATTGTATATCATCTTCTAGAAGTGTCTGTTCAGGTCCTTGGCCCATTTATTGATTGGGTTATTTATATTTTGTGGTGTTTAGCTTTTTGAGTTCTTTGTATAACCTAGAGATTATTGCTCTATCTGATGTGTAAAGGGTAAAAATTTGCTCCCAAGATGTAGGCTTGCTATTTACCTCACAGATTGTTTCTTTTGCTGAGAAGAAACTTTTTAGTTTGAGTCCATCCCATTTATTGATTCTTGATTTTAATTCTTAGGCTATAGGAGTCTTATTAAGGAAAATGGGGCCTAATCCCACATGATGGAGAATAGGGCCTACTTTTTCTTCTATTAGATGCAGAGTCTCTGGTTTTATTCCTATGTCCTTGATCCATTTTGAATTGAGTTTTGTGCATGGTGAGAGATCGGGGTTTAATTTCATTTTGTTGTGTATGAATTTCCAGTTTTCCCTACACCATATGTTGCAGATTTTTTCCCAATGCATGTTTTTGGCATCTTTGTCTAATATAAGATAATTGTAATTTTGTGGGTTAGTCTCTGTGTCTTTTATTCCATACCATTGGTACATTTGGGATAACAGGAACATGTCTCAATATCATAAAGGCTATCTATGCTAAGCCCCAGGCCAGCATCATTCTAAATGGAGAAAAATTGAAGGCATTGCCTCTATTTATATTATTTTTTAGGAACAGATTTGTTTGGGAAAGCAAATAAAGGAACAATATGTGCTATCTCAGGGAAAAGATGCTTTGTGGGAGGAAAGTAAGAAATTCACATTTAAGGAAAAATATCTGTCATTTTGAGAGTAGTAAGCTTTTGGATAAAGTAAGCAATACACATTATTCAAAGGAGAATGTGAACCATCTCCAGAGGAAGATACAGCCACACATAGCAATCAAAGATATTTCAATACTGCCTTTAAGAAGTCAATCTGATCATACAACTCTTGGGCTATAATTTTGAAGGTAATAAGAATCAAATTGGCCAAGCACAGTTATACACACCTATAATCCCTACTACTTGGGAGGCTTAGACATGAGGAACACAAGTACAAAGCCAGCCTCAGCAAAAGCAAGGTGCTAAGCAACTCAGTGAGACCCTGTCTCTAAATAAATAAAATACAAAAAATAGGGATGGAGATGTAGCTCAATAGTCAAGTGCCCCTGAGTTTAAGCCCTTGTACCAAAAACATCAAAAAAAAAAAAAGGTTTGATAAATAACTCAGCTGGAACTTATGAATACATTCATTGCTTTACCATCTTAAAAATAGGTTTTCAGAGTATTACTGAAACTTTTAAAATACATTATAAATACTTTCTTTTATTGTTCAACTTCCCTGTAGTTCTGGTATTTTATATAAATTGAAAACATTACCTAATATATCAAAAAATTCCTTTATTGGATTATCTATAAGCTTAACTGCAGAAATCTTGATGTCATTTATCTCATCTGAGATCTTGCTGGGTCTTTATGCACTAGTCCCTTCTCATGTAGGTCCTGGAATTCTGTATGTTGTTATTCAATCAACCATATACTCTTCTACATCATCAGTTGCCATATGAAGAAGGCACCCTGTGGAGTTATCTTCTATACATTTTTCCCTTTACAACTAATTGAATATTTATGATTAACCATGTTAAGAGACTAAGCAACTGAAATTGCTTAACAACTATAGAAAAAATATCGAAAAAATATAACATCTGTCTGTGATTTTTTTAAAAAGTTTACTATACTAGAAAGAGAAGATAGAAGTTTCCTTAAAATGAAAAAGCCATCTACAAAAATAAATAAATTAATTAATTAATTAATAATAAATTTAACAAATTTTAAAAACACCAAAATAAAACCCAATACTCAATTGTGAAATATTGAATAGTTTCTTCCTATGTCGAGGAAGAGGCAAGAATTTCTACTCTTAATGCTTCTTTCCATGTTGTAGCTGAATTATAAGCCAGAGCAATAAGAAAAATAAGAAAAAGGGAAAGGCAAATATTCAGACAGCACAAGTTTAACTGTCTTTATCCACAGACAACATGATTATGTACCTAAAATATCCCATGTAATCTACAGAAATTCTGGAACTCTAGATAGTTTAACAACTTTATAGTATATAGAGTGAATACATAAAACCATTGTAATAGCAATAGACTACAAATCTAGTGTAGAAAGAACCATCTATATTTGCATAAATATTTCTATGTTAAGTATTTTCTCTATTTTGTAAAGCTATAAAATACATTGGAAGAAACCAAAGATACTGTTAGTAAATGGAGAATTATATTCAGGGCTGGAAAACCATAGTTTCTGGGTGTCAATTCTCCTCAGATTAATATATAAATTGAATATAATACTAATGAGAACCCTGGAAGTCTATTTTCCAGCTATTATAAAGTGAATAAATGATAAAATGTATCTGGAAAGACAGATGAATAGAATAATAAAAGCAATTCTGTATAAGAACATATGTAGAGGACAAACACCATTGTGTTTCAATTATCTTCAAGACTTAGTAATCTGTTGTCTGTGGATAAAGACATAATGATACTGATGAAAAGACAGACACATGGCTAAATAAATACAAAGGAGATACCAGACAAGAAACCACGTAAGAATGTTCAATAGTATTTATACTGAGATATTTGCTGATATTGACTGCACACTACAATGAAATTTAGCATTGAATGTACAAGTTCTCACTACCTAAGCAACGAAGAGAATATCTTATCACCTCTAGAAATTTGCTAATACCTCGTTTCTCAAATGAAGTGATCTTCTCTGAGAAAGAGTTGCTATTCTGATTTCAATTACTTTAGTGGAATCCTGCCTAGTTTTTAATTTACTATGAATGGAAATATACATGATGAATACTTAAGCTATATTATTTCTCTCCCCTTCACATATTTAGTATCCATCCATGTTGCAGCAAATATTAGCAGTTAATTATTGCTGAATCAAATAATATTTTGTGGCTGTCCCAATATATACTTCAACTATCTGAGTTGTAGTTTAGTTTGGGGTTACTATTAATAAAGCTGCCATTAATGTTCTTGATAGTTTGTTTTCTCTTTTCCCCTTTTGAAAGTAGGAGAATTTTATAAGTCATGTGAACATATGTACTAAAATTGACCACAATCTGCAAAAACATTTCCCCAGTACCTGGGATTACGTGTGTGTGTGTGTGTGTGTGTGTGTGTGTGTTTTGGTGGTACTGGGGATTGAATGCAGGGTCTTGTCTTTACCAAGCAAGCACACTACCTCTGAGCTATATTCTCAACTCCATAAGTCATTTAATTTTAAGTATCCTAGTGGGTATAAAATGTTTTTTATATATAAATCTATAATTCATATTATCCACATGACTAAAGATGCTGCTCTCAGTTTCTTGTGTTATAGGTCATTATCCTTTATCATTATCCATATCTTGCCTAAATTTCATTGGATCATATATTATTGGTTTTTTATCTGTTTTATGCATTTATTTCATTTATGAACAAACTTTTTCACTAGACTTATACAATTACATGAAGAACAATTCCCTATTTTCAGTTTGTGAAATTCAATATTACTGTTTATCTTAAATGCTTGATTCAATTTAACAGTAAAAACATTTGATCATGAATTTTAATTACAAATTCAATTTCTTTTGAATTTATAAAAGTTTTTCATCTGTCAATTTTTTTTTTAATGTTGCCATCTGTTAGTTTTGGTAAACTGTAGGTGTTTGCTACATTTAGTTAGTTGAATTTATTGACATAAACTTTCCATTTCATTTATTTTCTATATTCTTAATGAAATTGTTGAGAAAGTTAATTTTTAATTTCGGACATTTCTTACTTGTGTTTTCTCTTTATCGTTGATTTGTCATACTTGTGGGGTTTTTTGCTAGGTTGTTTTTTTTTTTTTTTTAGGGATTGAACCCAAGGGCACCTAACCACTGAGCTACATCCCCTGGCCTTCTTTTGTTGTTGTTGAGAGAGATCTCACTAAATTACCTAGGGCCTCACTAAATTGTTGAGTCTGACTTTCAACTTGTGATCCTCCTGCTTCAGCCTCCCAAATCACTGTGATTACAGGCCTCTGTTACCCTGCCCAGAATGAGCTTTTAAGTTTATAAATTTTAACATATATTCAAAACTGTGGGTTTTTTCTACTGAATTAAAGATATGCAGTTGTTTTGCTACTTATTATTTATTTTCTTCTACTTGTCTTGTGTTTAATTTGATCTTTTCTTTTGAACTTCCTTAATAAGTTAGCTTAGATATTTGATTTAAAATGTTTCTTCTTTTTATAATGCACACACTGAAATATTTTCTTTCCTTGAATTTTTGTTTTGGTACATTACATAATGATTTAAAATTAATAATCCTTTATTTTTTGAACAGTTTTGGATTTATAAAAAAAATGTTCAGAAAGTGTGTACAGTTGCCATAAACACCTCCCCAACTACACACGCATATATGGTTTTCCTATTAGATATATCTTTGATCACTGTGGTTCATTACTTTCAATTGATAAGCCAAAATGGATACAGTATTATCAACCAATCCGCATTTTACATTGGGATTCATTCTGTGTAGTTTGCTCTGAGTTTTGATACATATAATGACTTGGGTGCATCATTACTGTTTCATACAGATCTATTTCATTGTTCTCAAACACTTCCTTGCTCTGCCTATTTTACCCCTTCTCTCTCCTTAAGTCCCTGGCAACAATTGATATTCTTACAATCTCCATAATTTCTTTCATCTCTCCCAGAATATAATATGGCTATAATCATACAGAATGTGGCCTTTTCAAATTGACTTTTTTCAGGTAGAATATGCCTTCAAGGTTGCTGTATGTCTTCTTGGGGCTTCCTAAGTCACTTTTATTACTGAATAACACTCTACAGTGTAGACATTCACCTGCTGTTGGAGATCTTGTTTGTTCCTCAATTTTGACAATGTTGAAGCAGGTTGCTATACATTTCCATGTGCAGACATAAGTTTTCAGTTCCTTTGGGTAATAAATGTATGTTTAGCTTTTTATATGAAATTTCCATGTTGTCTTCCAAAAGGACCTCATCATCTTGAAGTTTTACCAGCCAGCAATGAGGGAGTTTCTGGTGCTCTGCCACCTTGATCAGCATTTGGTGTTGTCAGCATATTGGGTTTTAGATGTTCTAGAAGGCATGTACTGACATTTAATTGTTTTACTTTGTATTTCTATAATGTCATATGATAAAGAGCACATTTTATATGCTCACTTGTCGTCTTTTTATCATCTCTGTAAAAATGTTTATTTAGATATTTCCCAGTTTTAATTTGGCTTTTGGTTTAAATAAGTTTTAAGAGTGTATGTTACAGGGGCCTGGGGAGGTAGCTCAGTTGGTAGAGTACTTGCCTAGCATGTGCAAGGCCCTGGGTTCAATCTCCAGTACAAAAACAAATCAATGACAGCAAGAGTGTATATTGCAGGTACTAATAATTTATCACATACATTTTTTTGCAAATATTTTACAAATATTTTCCTTGTATATTATGTTAACAATTTTTTCATAGAACAATTTTTTATAAAATCTGAATACAATCCAAATAATCATTTTTTTTCTTTCTTTCATGTATTATGGGTTTTGTTTTTGCTATGTGTAAAATTTTATCATTAAACCCAAGGTCACCTAAATTTTCTCACTTGTTCTCTTTTAGCTATTTCAAGGTTTTGAATTTTGCATTTAAGTTTAATATTTCTTGAGTTAAATTTTTACACATAAACACTGTGTTCAGATTCTTTTTTACCCAGCTATGGATGTTCAGTTGCTATAGAACCCTTTGACAGAATGCTATACTTCCTCTCCTCAATTATCTTTGCTTATTTTGTGTGTGTGTGTTAGTTTCTTTCTGGCTCTATTCTGTTGCATTGATTTATTGTCTTATTCCATATTTTAATGCCTTTTGATTTATTATCATTCAATTTGAATATTTTTTATTTTTTCATGTAAGTTCTTTGTTAATTAATGGGTTATATGGGGTTGTGTTATTTTATTTCTAATTACTATGGATTTTTCTAGATTCATCTATAGAGTATCTAGGCTGGCCCACAGTTTGGCTACCTTGAATTATGCTGCTATAAACTGGGTATGCATGTATCACTATAGTATGCTGACTTTAATTCTTTAGGATAGATAACAAAGAGTTACTTGGTGGTTCCATGCCTCATCTTTTTAGGAACCTTCATACTGACTTCCATCTTGGTTGTACTAATTTACAATAATACCAATAGTTAGAAGTGTTTTTTTCTCCATCATCATTTCTAGCATTTTGAAGTATTCCTATTCTTGATGGCTTTCGGGAAATTCTATATTGTAGCATAGTTTCTTATAGATCTTAACTAGGTCCAATCAGGTGATTATATTTATTTTTATTAACATCTTTCCTTATCAATCTTGGGAAAGTATGTTAAAATCCATCATAATATTTATAGTTTTATGTAAATATTCTTTATTTTTCTTTGTTTTTTATTTTTGCTTCATAAATTTCATATTTTGTAATTGGCTGCATATTAACAATGGGGATTGTTATATCTCTGTAGAATTGACACTTTCATCTTTATGAATTGACCAAAATGACCATCTGTTACTGCCAATATATCTTTTCTTCTCTTTCTCCCTTTTCATCTTCTTAAACAGGCATGCCTGTTTTATTATTAGGGCTGTGTGGTAAGAAAAATTTCCAATTCTTTACTTTCTTTAATTTCAAAAAATTGCAACAATTATCAATTCACCAGAACTTAAAAAAAATCCAAAGATAGGTACTCCTTATCAGTTTCTCCATATTGTAACATCTTTCATAAGTCTAAGGTAATGACAAAATCAGAACTTGACACTGGTATAATCCAAAGCTTATTTAGATTTTACTATTTTGACAGGTACATGTGTGTGCACATATGTGTGTCTAATTTTATGACATGTGTAGGTGTATGTAGCTCAGAAAGAGCTGTTTACTAATTTCAAGACAACTTTAGAACCATATTCACTTCCCTTCCACCTTCATCCTTAACCTTTGAGAATAACTGTTTTCATTAAGTATAACTTCTTTGAGATTTATTCAAAACATTATTATGATGGAATAAAAGTATCACAGAGTGGCTAATCTAAGGAGAGCAACTTTTAATCACTATCATTGATAGAATAATATAAAATGAGAATGAGGCCAGTACAGCTTGACTGCATTACCTTTGGCCTGTGCAGTTAGCCCTGAGAGCTTTAAGTGCTCGATAGCTAAGAAAAGCAGCAAACTATTAATGGCAATGGTTTTTTTCTCACTGAAACAAGGTACAAGGTACAACATTGGGATTGAGCAAAGGGGATCAACAGGAGGAGTTCTTTGAAGTGTGCTAAACTATGCAGTCTGTCTCCCAGGAGCACTATACTCTTTTCACCAAAAACAGTGCTTTATCCAGAGGAGGAACTCTAAAGAATGTTGTTTATTGTCACAGTGCTAGGAATTTTCCAGGATAATGGGAGTACCCCTGAAATACTTCTTTCTACCAAGGCAGAGTGTTATAAGTCTGCCGTCAGTGGTTACTCATATCCTCTCCATCATTTGGAGGTCTAAGAAGCATATATTCTAGTGGCAGAGGGCTTGGTGTCGAATACACAAGGCTTGACTCTATTACCCACAGAGTGAAAGGCTAATTATTCTGGAGAATCAATTTTTACAACTGCAAAAATGGGGATTGATATTACCAGCATAAGTCTCATGGTACTGCCTGAGGATAAAATGGCTTTCCTTATATAAAGAGCTTAGAACACTGTTCTACAAATATGAGGCTTTATCTTTACAAAATAAAAATAATATGGAACAACTATTCTAAACACAATCTTGTGTAATTTACATATTTAATACTGCAGAGATCTTAAGTAAGGAAACCTCAAAACCAACAAAAACAAACATGGCAACTTGTACATCAATATCCATGACAATAGTAGTGGCTAGAATCAAGTGACTTGCACATTTATAATACATAAGGACATGATGATAAGTTATTCAATAAGTGGAACAGGCAATATAGATCATGAAGTTGCATCTAGAAGTTACCTGGCACATACACCACTAGACTGAGAAGCATTTCTGACATGGTTCTCAAGTGAATGAGAAAATTATTTCTATTTGCTTTGATTTTAAGTAATGAATATAAAATCATTCATTTTATTTTATGTGTATATGTACATGCATGTGCCTAGGTTTTATAGTTTCTTTTTAAAGGAAAAAAAATTGTACTAATAAATAAACAGTAGATAAGTTCATCGTAGCCTCTTATTCAAGATTTGAGGAATACCAGAGTTTGGACTATGAGATTTCTACTTTAGAGTTTTGGTTTCCCCTTTCCTTATTTATTTAAAAATCAGTCATCACATAGCAAATCTGTAATGCATACTTGTTAGGAACAGGTCTTCAGGGTGTCATTTCTTATGCTGTTGTGATGACTTTGGAGAAAAAGCCATTTCCCAGTTCTCTTTAATGATTAGTATATGTTCTTTAGTGTAACTCTAGGGAGCATCTGTAGAACTGCAGAAAATAATGAAGATGATTAGGCAAAGTGGCAGCAGCACATGGTAGTTACTTAAATTATTTCATTTACTAAAACAAATATATTAAAGGGAAAATCACTGTTTTGCTTCTAAGAAAAGATGGATTATTTATTTTCTTTTGGTTTTAGATTAGATGTTTACCTTATGAGAGACAGCAGGTATTTTACTAAGAAAAATTACATGAAGTGAGCTATTGAACTTGAGGTGCTACATATACTTTGAGCACTTAAAATGTGCTAGTGTTACAGAGAGAAAAAATATATTTCATGCTTCTTTTCAAGTACACATCCTTCTTGACATACAATGAGGTTATGGTTTGATAAACCAATTGCAAATTAAAAGTAAAGTAAGTTAAAATGCATTTAATGTGCCTAAACTACTGACTATCACAACTTAGCACCACAGCACACTGTAGAGTGGTCATTGTTTTGCCTCATGGTCACCGGGATGGCTTAGAGGCTGACTTAGAGATATGGCTCACTGTCTCCGCCCAGTAACATGAAAGAGGATCAGACACATATTGTGAGCTGAGGAAAAGGTCAAAATTCAAAACTTGAAGTGTTGTTCCTGTTGAATGTGTACCACTTTTGCACCACCATAAATTCAACAGATCATTAAACTGTCTTAATTTGGGGAACATCTATATTCATGCATTGGATCATAAGATTATTATTTTTACTACTGTAATTTATGTAAAGGAGCACTTGGAGACCACATTTTAATAGTGAAAATTTGTTTATATAATTTCTAAAAACAGAAATCAATCAAAGTAGGTGAGGCCCTCAATAGTTTTAGTATGAGATACCATTCTATGTAAACATAGGTAAATTACTATAAAATTTCTGCTCTCTAGGAAAATTTTGACAGGTGGTTTTGAAGATATGAGAAAAAGAAATAGAAATGTCAATATTCAAAGGAGATGTCACAAAAGCAACTAATTAGTGTTGGAGCGTATTTTGGAAAATGCCATCAGGCCTTTCATTTAATTGATCATTATTTTATTTAATAATGAATAGGATGCTTTACGACCTATTTTATCTATTTATTTTTGTTTGTTTAGTTATACCTATTAAGCAGTACATTAGAAGATATAATATCTATGAGAAATGAGGGGAGGTACTGAAAGGTTTTATTGATGTTTTCATGTGGGTCCATTAAAGTTTTAACAAAGGACTCTAGATGGGTAGGCAGACTCTGGGGTCACTTGAGGTCACAACACAATAATATTTTTGATAATCTGGATATCAAGACAAATATCTTCTATATTTACTTTAAAAAGAAAAAAAACCTTTTGATTTAATAAAAAAATTGTGAACTACATTTCCTAAGATAACATTAAAAGGAAAATAAGAACAACACCATCAACAGAAGCATCAGAAACTAGGAAGGTCAGTTATTACCATGACAGAAATTTCAATTGATTCTGATGGGAGGGAGTTTATGAAATGTCACCCAGACATAAAGAAGGATGAAATTTCGTCATATCCAGCGTAATGGTGGATCTCTTAATACTTTATGTTAAGTGATGTTAACCAGACACAGAAAGACAAATATTGCATGTTCTCTCTCATATGTGGAAGCTAAATATAGTACACCTGAAAGTGGAATACTCACTAATGGAACCTGGGTAGAGTTTGTGTAGGGGAAGGTGGATGAAGGAATTTGCCAGTGCACACAGTATTCATGTATGAAAATGTCACACTGAACCTCATATTGTGATTAGGACATGTAAAAAACAAAAATAATATAATTTTCAAAACTAATTTATAAAACATTGCTCTAAGAAAGCAACATGACCTACTAAGTTTCAGGAGGTTTCTTTCTAAGAGCACAGGACTTCTTCCTGATGTGGTGCAGGAGAGCTGGAGGCAAGGGTCTACTACAGGAAACCATCTTAGCAAAGCTTACGTGCTGCTTGAGGGCCTAGGTCACTCAGATAACGCAGGGAAGCAAGACACAGCTTCTACCCTAAGGACAAAGCAAGGCTGCTTTAAAGACCAAGGGGCAGCATAAATTGCCAGGGAGGCAGACCCTGTTGTGACAGTTATCCTATCAACTCTCATCTCTTAAGACTCTTTCTTAATCTCTTCAGATTGAATAAATATCTACATCCTATAATCCTGAGAGCACATTCTGATTGCATCCAAAGGGTTGAGCCAAAAACCAAACCAAAGGAAACAAAATCTACTCAAATAGAGAGAGACTAACGGACGAATCAACAACAGACAAGTAAGCATAGAACATATGGCATCCAGGAAGAAACAGTATCTAAGATGTTAAGGGAATATATATACCAAAACATTCACATATTAATTATATCACAAGAAAACTGCAATAAAGTGTAAAAAGTAGAAACTAAACTGGAAACATTCTCAGATGTCTTCATAACAAACTAGAGGTAAATAATAAAATGCCAAGTTAAAAAATAACAAAATATCAAAATTTGAAATTACTAATTCTGTAATTGAGGTAAGGATTTAGGATAAAGGAAACACCCATGAACTGTAGAAAAACAGAAAGTATGCCCAGGAACTGTGGTAACTCTTGAGTGACAGGCCTTTGTCTGACCCCTTGTAAAATGAGGAACATAAGTAAACACCAGGAAAACTCATGCACAATTGTGCAGCTCTGCCCTGGTTCCATTGTTAGTCCAGCCCCTACCACTGGCCCAATTCTAAATATTAACATCCCATACCAATAGGCTATTGTCTCTCCCACTGGATATAACTCTCATTCTACCTTAAATGGGTTGCTACTTCCTAAATAAACCTTCGTCTATGCATTTTTGTGTTTTGTGTTGAAATTCTTTTCTGCCCCATATGACAAGAACCCTGCGGGTCCTGAGTCAACTTCTGCCTTCTCACTGAGAGCTCATGGCACTGTTTCCCAGAGACATTTCCTCTCCAGTGACATGATCAATAATGTCCTAAATATTAATTGTGTCATCTAAAAAATAATACATTATAGAACTCCTGAAAATATACAACTCAGTGTGACCCTGTCCCTAAATAAAATACAAAAAGGGCTGGGAATTTGGCTCAGTGGTGATGTGTCCCTGGGTTCAATATCTGGTACCAAAAACAAAAAAAGACAAACAGCAAAAAGAACAACAACAACAAAACTGAGCTAAGATTTTTATTGTAGATTTCAAATACATACACAGAGTTGATGCCCATTATTCATGCTTTTAATGTTTTATAAAGTCACTGCACATACTAAATTAGTGAATACTGAATAATAATTGTGATAGGAGAGAAATAAAGGGCTAAAAGTTCCTTCAAGCCTCTTTTTGTCCACTATTCAATACATGCACTGTTTGAGGATTGACTATGAAAAAACACTTTATTTAATTTGGTATATACTCTTGATTAACTTTGAACTTGTGGGCAATAGCACAATAACTGATGACTGAATAAAACTTACTTAACACATGAATTTTTTCATAAGGCATTTCACAGACTTCGTGCTCTTAGCAATATTAAGCAGTACCTTAGCTGTACACTGGGGGAACACTTTACAAACCAAATCCCCAATCAAAAGCACAAAAATGAGAGAAACGCAGTAGTAGATAGACTGTGAAAAATATGTTTTTACAGTACAAAAGCTGAAACAAGAAGGCAAAGGGTCACTTTAACTATACCGGGGAATGTACATATCAGGTTAGAAGTTTTTTACCACCCTCTGCATGTCCACAAATGACCATTAAAATGCTGTGAATACTTCTTTAGTTGCTTACCAACAAATTTCAGTGAATAGTGCATATTTGCAATATGGAACCTGTGAATAAGGATTGTCTGAATATATGGAATGTTCAATATATAAAAATATATATGTGCATATATGTGTAAAATATTCATGCATACCTAGGCATGTATGTATATGTATATATGTATGTACTCATATATTTGCCTGTACATGTGTGCTTTAGATGGGCAAATGTTCTTTGAAAATTGGAAGATTAAATAATGACTACAAGGAGATATGTAGAATACATTCATTGAATACAGTGAATTTGGATGGATATAAATCCTTAATTTGAGTATATTTCAATTAATCAGTATTACACTCCATGTTTAATGGTGTTTACGCTCTATTTAATAACTCTGTCAAACAGGAATCTTAAAGATGTTCTTTTTTGTTCTCTCCTACAGAGCTTTCAAAATTACTTAGATCATTAATTTTAAAAATTAAGTCTAAAAAAATGAACCAGAATATACTGATTATAATGTACAGACTTAGATTCAGTGGGTGTAATATATAGTTTAATCTACCTTTGAAATTAAGAAACACATAGTTTTCCTCTAATGCACAGTTAAATTACTGACCAATAGGTTAATGCTTCATTTAAAATGAAATTAAACTCCTAAAATTAACCATATATATATATATATATATATATATATATATATATATATATAGTTTTTAATATGTGCCATTCAATATACCAAGCACTTTGCATGTTACATGGCAATTATTTCAAAAACTTTGTCAGGGAATATTGCCTTTGATTACAAAGGACTAAACTAAAACCAAGAGATTGGATAGCTCCATCCAGTTCAGTCAGAGGAAATTTAAACCTAGGCAATCTGGTTCCATCATCTTTGCACTTTATTTTGTTACCTCAGATATTTGGCCTGGAAATGACTAAATTCATTAAAATGTTGAATTACAAGTCACTAAAAATATGAATGAGACAGAAGAATATCATATAATTATTATAAAATGACTGTTCAGTACCATGAAGTTTCTGAGAATTTCCTACATGCAAGCTAACTATAACATGAATGTTGGTAGGATATCTGAGACTTCAAGTTACATGATGAAGGTTATTAATCACAGTGATTGCAATAGGCAGAGCATCATTATTTTATTCTGGTTCCCTGACCTTCAAATCTGGTAGGTCTACAAGAAGAGATCCAAGTGACACATGCAGTGCATCATGATAGAGTAACTCAAAGTCCTGTAGTGGATAGTAATTGTGCTTTAACTGGGCTTCAGAGCAAGATATTACCTTCATTACACTAAGCAGTAAGCATACCTGCCCTTTTATATAGGGCAAGACATCATCTTTATTTCCCAAGGCTGTAAGCAAGCATGCTGTGTGCTATGGAGGGGAATATTAGCTCTGTACTCTAAGGAGGGTACTCAGCAGTAAGGACATTCTTGATGATTACTGTTGACTGAATGTGTATCCAAAACGTTCATATGTTGAAATATTAACCCTCAAAGTGATGATATTAGAAAATAGGACTTTGGCGATGTGATGGGGTAATAAGATCAAGGGTATCATGAATGGAATTTGGGGAATTGGTGGGAAAGCTCTCTTGTGCCTTCTACTTTGTGAAAACACAGCAAGAAGGTACCATAGGAATGAGAGAACATACATTCATCAGCCACTGAAACTTTCAGTGCCTTGATTTTGGGCTTCTCCACCTCTAGAACTGGGAAATAAATTTCAGTTGTTTATAAGCTCCCAGTAAATGGTGCCTTGTCATGGCAGCTCAAGCCATCCAAAACAGTAATAAAGTACAAAAGAAGGGCAGTAAGTGCTCTGCTTTCAAGATGTGCACATTCATTACAAGTTTATAGAAAAGCCTTAAGAATTATATAAGCATAAATAAAGCATTTTATATCTGAAAACAAAACAAAGCAAAAACATTAAAACTTTGGAACATGCCATTGGGTATTGATTTGAGACCTACTCATGTCAAACAATAGACAAAGTGCATGTCAAATAGCAGGAAAATAGTAAGTTGCAAGACAACTTTTACAATATATGATGAATATAATTGTGCATATTGATGATTAGATGATATGCAAAAAATAAATAAACACATTGCAAAAGTATTGCTGCAACATAAATGAAAAATTTCTTAAAGTGGGCACTATTTGAAAAACAAATTCAGCCCTATTAGTCATTAAAGAAGTAAACCAACAGTATTTTATGTCAGTTCTTACATAGTGAAAACTCATGATTTCACATTTGCTAAAAGTCATGTAAATTGATAAAATATTCCTATTGGGGATTATTTAAATAGAGTTAAAAACTTGGCATTACTAATACATTTGACTTTAAAATTCTATCTCCAGGAATTTTTCCAGCTCTAAGAGATTTATGTATATGTGTATTTATAGTAATTGTAAGTAAAGAGGTTGACAAAAATAAAGATTCCTACCTTATAATACAGAATTGTAATAATACAACGATGCTTTAAATTGATAGATAAATATGCACAATGGAATCCAGTCTGTAAAAAATTAACATATGTAATATGTAATGAGAATAAAAATATTCCCAGTATATTTTCAAGTAATAAAATACGTTAAACGATAGGCATGTATGTAATTCCAGCAGCCTGGGAGGCTGAGGAAGGAGGATCTCAAGTTGAAAGCCAGCCTCAGCAACTTTTTGTGAGGACCTAAGCAGCTTAGGGAGACCCTGTCTCTAAATAAAGTATAAAAAAAGGCTGAGGATGTGGCTCAGTGGTTAAGCACCTCTGGGTTCAGTCTCCCAAAAATGTTAGAAAATAACATACAATTTGGAATTAGACAGCTTCATACATACATATACACATTTTAAAAATTACAAAAGATATATAAGTTTATGCTAAAATCATGATTGCACTTTATTTCCAAATTTATCACTTTCCTATTTTTCAGTTTTTTATATAGCTTTTAAAATTTAACATATGGAGCCATAGGGAATTGCAAATATATTGCAGAATAGGATACTCTTTCCTATTTTTCCAAGTGGTGATATCTAACATAATCAGAGTATAATGTCAGAGTCTGCACTCTGATATACAACGTGTGTCATCAGGTGTAACCACCACCATCATCCAGACACAGAATTATTCCACACTCACAAAGCTCTTACTTATGATGCCATTTCTCTGTCACCCCCACCCTCTCTCCTGTCCCTAGCTACTGGCAAGAAGTCATTGTTTTGAGAATGCTGTGTAAATGGAACTACAGGATATGTAACCTCTTGACATTGGCTCTTTTCACAATTTGGATATTCTTATCATCCATCAAAGATCTTGCATGTCTCAATAACTGCTCTCTTTTTAAAAAATCTCTGAGTAGTGGTAGCGTCTCCTGGTTGGAAGTGAGATATCTCAGAGATTGTTTAGTCCTTCTTCAATTAAGAGACATTTTGGTTGTCTTTGGTTTTAGCTGCTAGACATAGAGTACTACTAATAAATACTGCAAAGTTTTTAGTGTGCAGACACAATTCTAAATACTATGAGATAAATGCTCAGATGTGTAACTGCTGGCTTGAATGGAAAGTGTCTCTTTTTTTTTTTTTTAAGAAACTGAGAAATAATTTTCCCACATCTTAAAAATTATACATTGTTAACAACAACATTGAGGAAGACTCAGTGTCTTTATACCAGGTTTTGGTACAGTTACCTTTCTCTTTAAACTGTTAAGATAGGGGCATAGTGACAATTCCTCATGTTTTATTTTATTTTATTTTTTAATTGATTTTATTTTTAAATACATGACATCAGGATCCATTACAATTCTTTTTATACGTATGGAGTACAATTTTTCATATCTCTGTTTGTATGTAAAGTATGTTCACACCAATTCATGTCTTCATACATGTGCTTTGGATAATGATGTCCATCACATTCCACCATACTTGCTAACCCCCTGCCCCCTCCCATACCCTCCCATTCCTCTGCCCTATCTAGAGTTGGTCTATTTCTCTCATGCTCCCCCTCCCTACCCCACTATGAATCAGCCTCCTTATATCAAAGAAAACATTCAGCATTTGTTTTTGGGGGATTAGCTAACTTAACTTAGTATTATCTTCTCTAACTCCATCCATTTACCTGCAAATGCCATGATTTTAATCTCTTTTATTGCTGAGTAATATTCCATTGTGTATTTGTGCCACATTTTTTTATCCATTCATCTACTGAAGGGCATCTAGGTTGGTTCCACAGTTTAGCTATTGTGAATTGTGCTGCTATAAATATTGATGTGGCTGTGTCCCTGTAGTATGCTGTTTTTAAGTCCTTTGAGAATAGACTGAGGAGAGGGATAGCTGCGTCAAATGATGGTTCCATTCCCAGCTTTCCAGGGAATCTCCATACTGCTTTCCACATTGGCTGCACCAATTTGCAGTCCCACTAGCAATCTAATAGTGTGCCTTTTCCCTACCTGCTCGCCAACACTTATTGTTGCTTGTCTTCATAATAGCTGCCATTCTGACTGGAGTGAGATGAAATTATACATAGATGTAATATTGTGTGATATTGCTGTATTTATTATTATCTCTGGAAGCAACTTATTTTTGACTGATTCTTTGAGATTTTCTTTGAGATTTTGTGTTGTACAAAATTCAGACACTTGTTTATTCTGTTGCTTTTTATATTCTGTTCGACCTCATTTTTCTGGATGGCATATTCAGAATTATTTAGAGTCAACATCTTTGCTTTCTTTCTGTTCCTTAGGCAAAAAGCATTTAATCTTGCACTAGTAAATACATTGTTTTGTGTAAATATTCTTTATCAAGCTGAGTAAATTCCTGTCTTAGGTTTCTGAGATCTTCTTATTAGTAATGATAACATTATTATCAATCTCTCTCTCTTCAATAGATACACTTTACTTCATAATGAAGAAAAGTATTTTTAAATGTATTTTTTTCCATTTTTTAAAATCTGCTGGCTAGCTATAGGAACTCGTTACATTATGAGGATCATTATTTTTATAGTTTTAGTCTTTATTCCCTCACATGAGTTACTGTCAGGTTTTCTAAAACCCTATATTGTCACCATCAGCCATAAGCACCTCTAAGAGTTCCTGCTTGTCACAATATGACCAAAATGAGCACTGAGCATTTTTTCTCTAATTTGACTTTACCTCTTGCTGATACACTAATTAAGAATGTTTCATTTCATCATTTAATTGAAGTTCTACAAAATACACCTAGAAACTCATGGCTCATGCTCATACCTGTGGGTTTTCTCTGGTGTGCTCTCTTACATTCTCTTATCTTAGTCGTGGCCTGAATTTTCTTGTAATTCACCACTGGTGAAGAATTTCTATTCAAACAGTATTGCTTTGTAGTACAGATAGTAGGTTTGTTGTTTTCATTCTTTTCTTTTTAGAAAGAAATCACATTTTGTGTTCTCCTGTGTAAAACTTTTTATGTAACTAAATCTGATATCAAGTAAGATTTTTTTGTGTGGCAAATGATGTTCTTCCTCAGAGGTCTTCATGTGATTACATGTAATGTTTTTCACTAAAACACAATGGAGAACTGGATTTGCTAGAGGCTGTTGGACATTTTATTCTTTCCATATTAACTCAGGTTCCTCAGTATGATTTCCTCACGTGTTTGTTGAGCTTCCTCACAAAATGGCAGTTTCAAGATGATGAGACCTTTGATATTGCATCCGAAGTCTTCAAAAATGAGTTTTAAAGTTCATAAAGCTCAAGAAATGAAATAGAAAGTTCTAGTCAGCACAATGAGGCAAGAAAAATAAATCAAATACATAAAAGCCATAGAGAAAGAAAGCTCTTCTTGTTTTCAGGTGACATGACAGATTATGTAGACAATTCCAAAGGATCTATCAAGGGAAAGAAAATCTCAAAACTATTAAGTGAGTTAAATAAAGGTAGAATATTCAATTTACAGAAGTTAATTATTTTTCTACATTTTCCAAATGAATGCATGAAAGTTACAATTAAAAAATAATAAAAACCATATAAACATCCAAGAAATCAAAAGTATACATGTAATTTAACAAAAAATGAACAAGATTTTTGTGAAAAAAAATTGCAAAATACTAAGAAATCAAAATATATTTAAATAGAATGATGGTTTATGTTCACAAAGTCAGTATTAACGATGTCAATCTTCCCCAAATTTATGTACAAGTTTAATGCTATCAAAATTTTAGTATTTTAAATATATAAACAAGGTAAGTATAAAATTTATATAAGAATAATAAAAAGATTAAATGAGCTAAAATAATTCTGAAAAGAAATAATGCAATGAGAGGAACTGAATTCATTTCAATACCATCAATTTCCAAATTATTGCATATTTATTTTAAGAAGTTATATATTTCATTTGTGTCTTATTTTGTTGCCAAGCTGTTGATGCACTATATAAATATTTCAGCAGTGAATGAAGTATACTGCAAAATTAAGATAGTGTCGTTCTTTACCTGATTGTTATTGTTTGGATATGAGGTATCCCTCAAAATCTCATGTGGGAGAAAATGAAAAACACTCAGAGGTGAAGTTATTAGATTATCAAAACTTTACCTTGTCAGTAGATTAATCATGTGATATGGTTAACTGGGTGGTAACAATAATCAGGTGGGTTGTTTTGGGAGGTGGGTCACTGAGATAATAACTCTGGGGAATATATATATATATATATATATATATATATATATATATATATATATTTTTTTTTTTTTTTTTTCTGGTTGTAGAACTCTCTGCTTCCATGTTGCCACGACCCGAGCTGCTTTCTCCTCATACTTTGAGCCATGATGGACTGACTGCCTCACCTTGGGCCTAGAGCTGTGGAGTCAGCCATCTATAGGCTGAGACCTCTAAAACCATGAACCAAAATTAACTTTTTTCTACTCTCTATTTTTTTGGGGGGAGTGGGGGGCATTCAGTTCCTTCAGTCACAGTGATACGATCTGACTAAAAAAATAACACTGCACAATTGACAAAAGTTTTCCTATACACCAATTTATTTCCATTAGAAAAATAATAAGTATTTTGAACTGTATCTAGGGATAAATGTAGGCAAGTTTTAATGATATCCAAAGTGTCACATAAGGAAAAGATAATTAGGTATTTTGACCAAAATCTAGGGAAGGATATAAGTAAGTTACAATATTATACAGAATTTAAGATAGAAATATTACCTTTGAATTGATAGAAATATTGAATTACATAATTTAATAAATACATTTCCTATGGAAAATTTCCATGAATTCCAAATACAAAAGCTAGTCTGTGAAAATTATAGAGTATTGTGAAAAAGCTGTATATTGTATTTATATGCAATCGTTAGAAACGTTAAGGGGTAATATTTTTCCACTAGCAGGGTTGAGAGTAGTTTCTAAAAGTTGTTATTTTAAACATTGTAACCACCACTCATTTAGGACAAATCTTCTAGACTGAGTAATTTCACAACACTTTACTTAGGGGTTCCATTCCTGCTATTCAATAGATTTTATGTATCCCTGACAGGCTCTTTACTCATTAGTTTATCTAATTACTCACTGTCACCTTGGTTAGCCAACATTTCATTACATGATTTGTTGGCAGGACCTGGGTTTTCTGCAAGTGCTTCATTAATTTTAGTTAACTTTTTCTCTGAGAAAGAAGAATAGAATTCACTGGTAGCTTTAAAATAGGTGTCGGGCAAAGAGGAAATAGGCTGAACTTACATGAAAGTGAAGAGAGGTCATAAGGAGAGACCAGAGAGAAGTCTGTGAAACACAGCAGCTAGTGACAATTACTCCTTTCAGGTGGATGGTGGCACTAATTCTTAAAAACCAAAAAAGAAAAATCAGTATTTTTTTTTCATTTAAAAGAATTTTTTTTTTCATTTAAAAGAAAGAGATGCTCTTCTTGTTTTGAAGGTAATCCTATAAAATAGCTTTATATGAATGGCTATTTGTAACTTTGTATGACTAAATCTCTTTTGAAAGCCTGGAAGTTAACAAAGAGGCAATTTTATCATTTCAACCATGAGACCGAAGTTGAAGAAACAGATCTTTCTTTTCTTGCTCTTTCAGTGCTTTGCATTGCCCATTCTTTCTTCTCTTTGCTTTCTGCAGAAGGATAAGACCTAATGATTAAGGAAGGATTTTCAGAACATCAGAGTAATGACCTCTGACAATCCAGTCCTCCATAAAAGCAAACAGAACACTGGCAAATGATATCAAAATAAACTCCTTTAGAGCATTGGAAGTTAAGTATTGTTCAAGGAAAATTGATGAATCATGGTGAAAATAGCCCTGTGACTTTGATGTTACTATATACTCTTTGCTATAGTAGATATGAAAACCAACAGTCTTTTAACTTTGGCAGATAGAAAACCCAGTAGCCTGCCAGACAGTTGAATGGGGAAATGGGCTGAGAACGGTATGAATGCCAGCTTCTGTCTGCAGGGAATTGTAACTTCTGTCTGCAGGGAATTGTAACTATTTGACCTGTCTAGCAGATCACTGATGTGGTCTATCATTTATTAGTGTTTCCAGAGTCAACTACTTTAGAATAGTCACATTCCAATGATTTTTGTTAAGTACAATTAATGGTAATTTTTTTTAAATGTTGTGGCTGCAGAGGTGCCAATAGTCTTATCTGGGGCTAACAAAAGACTGGCCTAAAAACATAAGAGGAAAATCTGGGGATTAAGATATCCACAGGGAGCTTTAAAACTCCTAAAGAAAGAAGGCTTGGGAAAAAAGATGGCCGCTGCGTACGGGGGTTGCTGAAGTGCTGAGCGTGGTGCTCAAAGCAGCGGCTTTAATAGAAATTTCTGTTAGAGCTCATTTCACCATTAATCTGTAGCGGACCACTTTGCCAAGGAGCAGGAAGAACAAAGAAATCGAAAAAGAGACGCTTGGCTGCCCAGAGCCGCGGGCGCTTTGCTCCCATCTGCTTCCTCTTTCGCTTCGCTCCGGGCGGAGAAGCTGAATGTGTAATCAGCAGTGGATTGTAAGTACCCGAGGCAAAGAAAGCTCAGTGCGCCCCGCCTTTTTTTTTGAATACTTTTTATACAGGGAGAGTTTGTGGATTGGGTTTGTTGGAGGGGCTGTGGTTTCTGTGCCGAAAATCCACTCCGCGGGAGCCGCCATTTGCTTTCTGCTTGCTGTCTTGATGGCTCTGTATACACTGTCCGGCAGCCGCACCTAGAGGTTGGAGCTGGGCTGCGTGCCGAGCCCTGTCCTCTGAAGGCTGGACTGCAGCCTCGAGCGTCTCGGTGGCCTGTTCGCCGCTGCACCTTCGGGCAGAGCCTGCTCTGGGGTCGTTCTGCACCCCCCTGCCAGGGGACCCGTGCTCCGGAGGAGGGGGATGGAGAGCCGCGGCGGCAGCCGCTTGGGCCCCTGGGGCCGGGCACAGGGCTGAAGAGCTGCAGAAGCCAGGGCGGCTCTGCTACGGTCGCAGACAAGCGTGGCCCAGAGACAGCGACAGCGGCAGGGTTTCATTTCTAGAAATCTGGACTGGAAACAGAAGCAGCAGTTTGTATAATCCCAAGAACTTGCTTATACCAGGAAGCTGTAAGGGCAACATGAATAGCATTGAGGAGATGTAACATGGTGGCAGGCGCAGAGAGATCAAGTCTCTGACATCTTCAACTGCGCGGGCATAGGGAGCCGTAAACTGTCTAAATGCTGTTTGCTCAGGAACACTAGGCAATGCTGAGCTGACGTGGATCTGGGGTGTACAGGCTGGGCCCCTCAGAACACACACACAGAGCCCGAATCGGAAGCAATTAAGCTCCGGTTCGCCTGCTTCGTGTGACTCAGCACTAACGACCCCGCTGAAATAATTGGCCGGCCCTTAGGAACTTACAGAGGTAAAAGCCAACCGAGCCTTCATAGGCAGTGGCCACAGGACTGAAACGGGGATTGGGAGAGACAGTCAGGACCCACGCGTTGCATTGGTCACCCGGCAAAGGGAACAAACGGTCACCATTTGCATGGGATATCACCATGGCAGAGAAACGGCGTCACGGGCGGAGGAGATAACAGCATTGAAACCAGCGCGACAGGTGTGTAATCCCCTAGTCATCTCTCTCCACACAGCAGGGAAAACTTAAGGGCCACTCCCAGCTCTCCTGTGAACGCAATAACCAGACCGAGGGAATCAGGAGTGGCGCGGGACTCGCGGCGCGGAACTCCCGGCTACCGCTCCCACCAGTGCTGACAACTGAGGTCTCTTGCACCAGCTACCGGGGGCGTGGCTACAGGAGGGCAAGCAAATTCGCTGGGGGATCTCAGCCCCAAGCTCTACAAACTTAGGGTCTGAGGGAGGCAAACAGGGAGAGTGAGCCCAGGTGTTCATGAAAACAGGGCTCCCAGGAGCAGCAGACCTGGCGTGTAGCCAGTATTGTGGTGAGCGCCACAGGTGAGCACGGCCTGGCTTGAGGAAACACAAGACAAGGCCCTAGACACTCAGGATTGGAGACCCGCCCAGTCTAGGAGAAAGAGCTGCTGCACAGTGAATGGTTTCCACCTATTGAGAGGAGAAGCTTGGCCCAGTGGGCACAGCTCCACCTACTGGAAGAGAAGTTAATAGAACTCTAGGACTGCATTTATTATTATTATTATCATTTTTTTTCTTTTTCTTTTTTGTTTTTTTTCTCTTCTTTTTCTTTCATTTTCAATTTTTATTTGTTGTTGTTCTTTAACTTTTTTTCAATGTTTCTATTTTTTTTTTAAATTTTTTTTTTATTTTATTATTATTTTTTTTTTAATTTTAATTTTCATTTTTTATTATCACTATTATTTTTCTTAAAATTTTTTTTTCATCTTTCCTTTCTTGCTTTATTATCTAATCTTTGTTATTCTTGTTTCTTTTGTCTTTTCGTTTCTTTTCAATTTTCTTATTCCCCCTTCCTTGAATTCTACCTGCCTACTCTCATTCTCTTTAGTGACTTCTTCCCTTCCCTTCTAATATCTTTCCTCTCAAGCATCAAATAAATCTATAAGAGTAAACAGTAACTCAGCAGTCAAACAGAACAAGAAGAAACATGAGCAGCATAAAAAAGCAAGGAAGAAAAGTAGTACAAACAATGAAGGACAGCGTAAATATTCAGGAGGACCTAGAGTCAGCAGAAAAATGGTCATATAAAGAACTCAAGGAATACCTTAGACAGATGGAATGGAACCTTAAAGAAGATACGAGACAGCAAATCCAAACAGTGAAAGAACACTTTGAAAATGAATTACATAGACAGATAAAAGAAGAAGTTAAGCATCTTTATCAGGAGATTGAGATTATAAAAAAAAACCAAACAATAATTCTAGAAATGAAGGAAACGATAAACCAAATTAAAAACTCAATTGAGAGTATCACTAACAGAGTGGAGCAAGTAGAAGCCAGAACATCAGATAATGAAGACAAAATATATCATCTTGAAAAGAGCCTAGCCAACTCAGAAAGGCTGGTTAAAAACCACGAGAAAACCATCCAAGAGATATGGGATAACATAAAGAAACCAAACCTACGAGTCATCGGGATAGAAGAAGGTACAGAGATTCAAACCAAGGGAATGAGTAACCTGCTGAAAGAAATAATTACAGAAAACTTTCCAGAAATAAAAAAGGAAACGGATATACAAATTGTAGATGCATACAGGACACCGAGCACACAAAATCACAGTAGACCAACGCCAAGACACATTGTTATGAAGATATCCAATATACAGAACAAAGAGAAAATACTAAAAGCTACAAGAGAAAGGAGGCAGATTACATTCAGGGGTAAACCAATAAGGTTAACAACGGATTTTTCATCACAGACGCTGAAAGCGAGAAGATCCTGGAACAACGTATTTCAAACACTGAAAGACAATGGATGCCAACCAAGAATTCTGTATCCAGCAAAATTAAGCTTCAGGTACGATAACGAAATAAAAATCTTTCATGATAAACAAAAGCTAAAAGAATTTGCAGCCAGAAAACCAGCATTGCAAAGCATCTTGAGCAAAACACTACACGAGGAAGAAATGAAAAACAATAACCAAAACCATCAGTGGGAAGTGCCTCTATAAAGACAGAGGGCGGGGGGAAAGCTAACCATGGAGAAACAAACTAAATTTAAAAAAAAAAAAAAAAGAAGAAGATAAATAATCAAACATGGCTGGAAGTACAAACCATATATCAATAGTAACTCTAAACATTAATGGCTTAAACTCTCCAATAAAGCGACATAGGCTGGTAACATGGATTAAAAAAACAAATCCAACAATATGCTGCCTCCAGGAGACACATCTGATTGGAAAAGACATACACAGGCTGAAGGTGAAAGGTTGGGAAAAAATATACCACGCACACGGTCCTCGTAAGCAAGCAGGGGTGGCCATCCTCATATCGAATAAAATTGACTTCAAGACTAAATTAATCAAAAGGGATAAGGAAGGACATTATATACTGTTAAAAGGAACCATTCACAAACAAGACATAACAATTATCAATATTTATGCACCAAATAATGGTGCTGCGACGTTCATAAAACAAATTCTCCTCAAGTTCAAGAATCAAATAGACCACAACACAATAATTATGGGTGACTTCAACACACCTCTCTCACAATTGGACAGATCCTCCAAACAAAAGCTGAATAAAGAAACTATAGAACTCAATATCACAATCAACAACCTAGACTTAACTGACATATATAGAATATATCAACCATCATCAAGTGGATATACTTTTTACTCAGCAGCACATGGATCCTCCTCAAAAATAGACCATATATTATGCCATAGGGCAACCCTCAGTAAATATACAGGGGTGGAGATAATACCATGCATTTTATCTGATCATAATGGAATGAAACTGGAAATCAATGATAAAAGAAGGAAGGAAAAATCCTACATCACATGGAAAATGAACAATATGTTACTGAATGATCAATGGGTTACAGAAGACATAAAGGAAGAAATCAGAAAATTCTTAGAGATAAATGAAAATACAGACACAACATATCGGAATCTATGGGACACAATGAAAGCAGTTTTAAGAGGGAAATTCATCGCTTGGAGGTCATTCCTCAAAAAAAGGAAAAACCAACAAATAAATGAGCTCACACTTCACCTCAAAGCCCTAGAAAAGGAAGAGCAAAACAACAGCAAATGTAGCAGAAGGCAAGAAATAATCAAAATCAGAGCGGAAATCAACGAAATTGAAACAAAAGAAACTATTGAAAAAATTAACAAAACTAAAAGTTGGTTCTTTGAAAAAATAAACAAGATCGACAGACCCTTAGCCATGCTAACGAAGAGAAGAAGAGAGAGAACTCAAATCACTAACATACGGGATGGAAAAGGCAATATCACAACAGACGCTACAGAAATACAGAAGACAATTAGAAATTATTTTGAAAACCTATATTCCAATAAAATAGAAGATAGTGAAGACATCGATAAATTCCTTAAGTCATACGATTTACCCAGACTGAGTCAGGAGGATACTCACAACTTAAACAGACCAATAACAATAGATGAAATAGAAGAAGCAATCAACAGACTTCCAACCAAGAAAAGCCCGGGACCAGATGGGTATACAGCGGAGTTTTACAAAACCTTTAAGGAAGAATTAATGCCAATACTTTTCAAGTTATTTCAGGAAATAGAAAAAGAAGGAGCTCTGCCAAATTCATTCTATGAGGCCAACATCACCCTGATTCCGAAACCAGACAAAGACACTTCAAAGAAAGAAAACTACAGACCAATATCTCTGATGAACCTAGATGCAAAAATTCTCAATAAAATTCTGGCGAATCGGATACAAAGGCACATCAAAAAAATTGTGCACCATGATCAAGTAGGATTCATCCCTGGGATGCAAGGATGGTTCAATATACGGAAATCAATAAATGTTATTCACCACATCAATAGACTTAAAAATAAGAACCATATGATCATCTCAATAGACGCAGAAAAAGCATTCGACAAAGTACAGCATCCCTTTATGTTCAAAACATTAGAAAAAATAGGGATAACAGGAACTTACCTCGACATTGTAAAAGCTATCTATGCTAAGCCTCAGGCTAGCATCATTCTCAATGGAGAAAAATTGAAGGCATTCCCCCTAAAATCTGGAACAAGACAGGGATGCCCTCTATCACCACTTCTATTCAATATAGTTCTCGAAACACTGGCCAGAGCAATTAGACAGACGAAAGAAATTAAAGGCATAAAAATAGGAAAGGAAGAACTTAAATTATCACTATTTGCAGATGACATGATTCTATACCTAGAAGACCCAAAAGGGTCTACAAAAAAACTACTAGAACTAATAAATGAATTCAGCAAAGTGGCAGGATATAAAATCAACACGCATAAATCAAAAGCATTTCTGTATATCAGCGACAAAGCTTCTGAAACGGAAATGAGGAAAAACACTCCATTCACAATATCCTCAAAAAAAATAAAATACTTGGGAATCAACCTAACAAAAGAGGTGAAAGATTTATATAATGAAAACTACAAAACCCTAAAAAGAGAAGTAGAAGAAGATCTTAGAAGATGGAAAAATATACCCTGTTCATGGATAGGCAGAACTAACATCATCAAAATGGCGATATTACCAAAAGTTCTCTATAGGTTTAATGCAATGCCAATCAAAATCCCAACAGCATTTCTTGTAGAAATGGATAAAGCAATCATGAAATTCATATGGAAGAATAAAAGACCCAGAATAGCAAAAGCAATTCTAAGTAGGAAGTGCGAATCAGGCGGTATAGCGATACCAGACTTAAAACTATATTACAGAGCAATAGTAACAAAAACAGCATGGTACTGGTACCAAAACAGGAGGGTGGACCAATGGTACAGAATAGAGGACACAGAGACTAATCCACAAAGCTACAACTATCTTATATTTGATAAAGGAGCTAAAAGCATGCAATGGAGGGAGGATAGCATCTTCAACAAATGGTGCTGGGAAAACTGGAAATCCATATGCAACAAAATGAAACTGAATCCCCTCCTCTCGCCATGCACAAAAGTTAACTCAAAGTGGATCAAGGAGCTAGATATCAAATCAGAGACTCTGCGTCTGATAGAAGAAAAAGTTGGCTCCGATCTACATATTGTAGGGTCGGGCTCCAAATTCCTTAATAGGACACCCATAGCACAAAAGTTGATAACAAAAATCAACAATTGGGACTTACTTAAACTGAAAAGTTTTCTCTCAGCAAGAGAAACAATAAAAGAGGTAAATAGGGAGCCTACATCATGGGAACAAATTTTTACTCCTCACACTTCAGATAGAGCCCTAATATCCAGAGTATACAAAGAACTCAAAAAATTAAACAATAAGAAAACAAATAACCCAATCAACAAATGGGCCAAAGACCTGAACAGACACTTCTCAGAGGAGGACATACAATCAATCAACAAGTACATGAAAAAATGCTCACCATCTCTAGCAGTCAGAGAAATGCAAATCAAAACCACCCTAAGATACCATCTCACTCCAGTAAGATTGGCAGCCACTATGAAGTCAAACAACAACAAGTGCTGGAGAGGATGTGGGGAAAAGGGTACTCTTGTACATTGCTGGTGGGACTGCAAACTGGTGCGGCCAATCTGGAAATCAGTATGGAGATTCCTGGGAAAGCTGGGAATGGAACCACCATTTGACCCAGCTATTGCCCTTCTTGGACTTTTCCCCGAAGACCTTAAAAGAGCGTACTACAGGGATACTGCTACATCGATGTTC
The DNA here is from genome assembly GCF_047511675.1 of Marmota flaviventris. NCBI lineage: Eukaryota > Metazoa > Chordata > Mammalia > Rodentia > Sciuridae > Marmota > Marmota flaviventris. The sequence continues at coordinate 79,644,473 of NC_092512.1, forward strand.
ATAGCAGCACAATTCACAATTGCTAGACTGTGGAACCAACCCAGATGCCCTTCAGTAGATGAATGGATAAAAAAAATGTGGCATTTATACACCATGGAGTATTACGCAGCACTAAAAAATGACAAAATCATAGAATTTGCAGGGAAATGGATGGCACTAGAGCAGATTATGCTTAGTGAAGCTAGCCAATCCCTAAAAAACAAATACCAAATGTCTTCTTTGATATAATGAGAGCAACTAAGAACAGAGCAGGGAGGAAGAGCAGGAAGAAAAGATTAACATTAAACAGATAGATGAGGTGGGATGGAAAGGGAGAGAAAAGGGAAATTGCATGGTAATGGAGGGAGACCCTCATTGTTATACAAAATTACATATAAGAGGTTGTGAGGGAAATGGGAAAATAAACAAGGAGAGATACGAATTACAGTGGATGGGGTGGAGAGAGAAGATGGGAGGGGAGGGAGGGGGGATGGTAGAGGATAGGAAAGGTAGCAGAATACAACAGTTACTAATAGGGTATTATGTAAAAATGTGGATGTGTAACCGATGTGATTCTGCAATCTGTATTTGGGGTAAAATTGGGAGTTCATAACCAACTTGAATCTAATGTATGAAATATGATATGTCAAGAGCTTTATAATGTTTTTAACAACCAATAAAAAAAAATTAAAAAAAAAAAAAAAAAAAAAAAAGAAGGCTTGGGATCTAGAAACCTGGTGGCATGAATAGAGCCATTCACATGAGCGTGAGAGGGGAGACAGATCACTAATGGCTCAGGTCTCCTGAACTGGAGGCTCTGTAAAAGCAGAAAGTGAAAGCTGAGGCAGAATCATGAACTCTAGAAAAGTGAAGCAACCAGCACAGAAACCCTCACAAAGGTCTCCAAGGAAACCGCTCCAACTCATGCTGTCCAGTAAGCCAAGCAAGGCCAGCCTCAGTGGCTGTGGTCCTAAAAAAGAATAGGAACTTTATAACATGCAGAGAAACCACTAAACAAACAGAAATGACAGAACAAGGAACACTGAGAAGGGAAGGAATATCGGATTTTCAGAGTTGCCACATAATGTAATATAAAGAGTTCTGTGATAAACAACACCAAAAAATATAACATAAAATAACACAAGAAAATATAGGAAATGTAGGCAGAAAAACAGGAAGTAGGAAATTCCTAAGGAAGCCCAGCTGCTATTGGAAGAGACAATCACTTTAAGGAAGCCATCTAAGAATATATAAAAAATTAAACAAAATTCTGTCTAAATTTGTTCAAGTATGGCAATGTTTCCTTACATAATAAATATCAATCAATACATAAAATATAATAAAAATCAATCAGGTAATCCGTATTTGAAAGTACAATGAATGAAATAAACAAACATTTTTAGACTGCTTAACATTAGATTTGAACTTTCAGAAGAACTAATCAGTGAACTTGAAGACAGGACTTGAGATATTCTTGTCTGAGAAGCAGAAAATAAAGAAAAAGAAAGTTAAATGAACAGAAACTCAGAGACTTGTATGACAACATTAAGCGTTCCTTGATAGGAATACCTAGTAGAGAGGGTAGAGAGAAAAAATGTACTTGAGGAAATAATCCTTGTGATACCAGAATTTAATTAAAACTCTAATTTATAGGCTCAACAAACAATAGGATAAACCCAGAGATCTGTACCCAAACATATCATGGTCAATATTGAAGAGCCAGAGACAAAGAATAGATGTAGCACTCAGTGAACATGACTCATCATATACAAGATATTCTAAGCAGAGCAGAAAATATGGAGATCAGGAAACAGTCAGATAACCTATTATAAAACTATCAGTATCCAGCAAATTTATCCTTAAAAAAATTAAGGCTCAGGAGGCTGAGATAGGAGAATCCTGAGTTTGAAGCCAGCCTCAGCCAAAAATGAGGTGCTAAGCAACTCAGTGAGACCCTGTGTCTAAATAAAATACAAAATAGGGCTGGGGATGTGGCTCAGTGGTTGAGTGCCCCTGAGTTCAATGCCTGGTACCAAAAATCAAACAAAAAGAATTAAGGAAAAAGTAAGATTTCCCACATAATAAAACCCAGAAACCTTATTGCGAGCAGATATGGCTGTCTTATAGAAAATATTGAAGGGAGTTTTTGGGGCTGAAATTCTCAATATCTCAGCCTCGTGAGTGAATAAATATACTGTGGTGATGTCTCATTGTTTTTGAATGATCTCATTAAAAGATATAGATTGTCAATAACAGTATTTCATATGACGACAGTTATAAAGCTGAATGCACAGAGTCACTAACCAGTGATGATGCATATGCATATTTTGCTTTTGGACTATTTTTTAAAATTTTTTTCTTAGTTGTAGTTGGACACAATGCCTTTATTTTATTTATTTATTTTTATGTGGTGCTGAGGATCAAACCCAGAGCCTCAGATGTGTTAGTCTAGTGCTCTACTGCTGAGCCACAACCCCAGACCCTTGACCTAATTTTTATAAATATGACTTATCTTCTCATTAACTCTTATACTCCTGCAAGTGTTGTAAGTATACCTGAGTGTTTATACTTGTAAAATATGTTTTTTTATTATCGCCTATTTTATAAACTTTGTCATATTAAAAATACAAATAAATGATTTATTTTTTTCCTCAGAAATAAGCTTTCAGAATTTTGATTTTTTGGGAATTTAGACTTTAAGGATTTTGATCACTCACTTTCTCAACATTCAGGTTTATTGCATTTGGAGTTGTATATTTTGAAATTAAGGCCCAAAGGCAATGCAATATAATATCAAAAGCACAGGCAACAAATGATACCTACCAGACAAATTCTAAAGCCAATATATGGGAACAAAGCTTTGTAGAAAGTGTAGTGTGCATGTTGCTGGTGAAGAATGTACAATGGTCGAGACACTATAGAAAGTAATCTAGTGCTTACTTGAAAAGTTAAGTAGAGAGTTACTCTCTGACACAGCAATTGCATTCTCAGGTATCTACCCAAGAGATCTGGAAACATAAACACAAATGTATGTGAATATTTTTAGTGTCATTCGTAAAAGCCAAAAGGAGGAAACAAGTCAGATGTCCGTCAATTGGTGAATAGAGAAATATAATGTTATACCCATACAGTGCATAAATTTTACAACAGAAAAAAATGAAGAACTGTTACATGCCATGACATGGATAAAACTTGGAAACATTATTCTAATTAATATAAGCAATTCAATAAAGAGCATATCTTGTATGATTCTATTTATTTAAAATGTATAGTTAAATACAGAGTCAAAAAGTAAGTTAGTGGTTGTCACAGACCAAGGAAATACCTTAATTAGAAACAACTGTTAATGGTCCGGAATTTCTTTCTGCAGTGATGAAAATATTCTAGGTTTTGATAGTGGTCATTGTTGCACATCTCTGTAAATATACAGAAGTAACTCACTATATTTTACAAGGGAAAATTTTTATGGTATTTTAATTATACTGCACAAGTCTGTTGTAAAAAGGAGAAAGAAATCTTAGTGATATTTAAACAGCATATATGTTTGTAAAATCATGTTAACAATTGCTTAACTAAGACAAACTTGACATAATTACCAGAATGTTGCATCCTTTTATTGGCAATACTGTTTAATACTTACCACTAGAAAGTCTGTACACCAGCATTTATGTTAGTAAGTTAAGAGCACTGTCATATTTTTGTGACAGTTTATACATATATAATAAACAGAGATGATGAAAAATGTACGGAAATGCTGTGTTCAGTTTATGGCAAAATAAAAGTAAGTAATACCACTGGATATAGCTGTTAAGTTTATTGCAAAACTCATAAAATTAGCTCACTCCATTCTTGCTTTTCTCATTGGTTGCCCTGTGCATGCTAGATAGAGTCACCTTCATACACGAAATCATGGGGCATCTGAACTTGAGGTCTGTGGCAACAGAACTGATAGCTTCTAAATTTGAATTATGTGTGGAATTGAAGATGTGATGTTGAAATTTCACATCCCAACTTTTTTAGGTGTTATATTAGAATTTTCAGTGATAATAGCAAACAGAACTTTTTTTTCACGTTGGATTATTTTTTAAAAATTCATGGAGATATCGTCAATGTGTTTGACATTTTAAAACACAAATTTAAATAAAATATTCCACTTACAGTGCAAAGTTAAATTACAAGGAAATCTTATGTAATTCCATTTCATTATATTTTAAATGACTATTGAAACAATGAAATTTCAGGTATATGCTAGTGTGATCTTCATAATTTTGATTTATATAAGAGACTTTCTGTGGTGAAGAAGATAATCTGTTAACACACACTTCTGGCTTCTTATTGCATTTCTCTGCCATCTTCCATATATTTATATTTTTCTGGAATAAATTTGATCTGAAAATTGTTATAGTTGGAATTTAAGTTACAGTGTAAGTTCTATGAGTGCAGAGTCTGTCTCCATCAGCACGGTCATGGTGTCAAGTATGTTCAATAAATATCTACTGACAACAATTGAAAGACTTCTAGGTATCTTGCATGTCACTTTAAATATTGCATTAGTATTACAGTGCTTGCTATAATCCCAGCATTGTCCTACTGCTGTCACTTAATCATCATGACCATATTGTCAGGAAGATTTTGCAATTCTGGTTTTGAAGGTGAAAAGTCAAGGCCAAAGGCCCTGTGCCCAGTCTGTGACAGAACCACATTGTGAATATTAGTCATCTTGCCTTCTCAGCCTTATTCCTGACATTGACAATATTAATTACATAGAATCAAACAGCTATGAAGTAATGGTACAATTAGGGGCTCTATTTGTTTTATTGCACACTTTTCAGTTCCTTCTACTGAAAAATTCAAGTGTAATAAGCAGTGAGATGTTTTTCTGCTTCCCTTAGAACAGATTGTCTTGCTTGGTAGGGTAATAAAAAGAATGTCTCTCTCTGGAGGAGGCGATGGACAGGCTTCCAGCCTCCCTCATAAAAGATAAGTTCCCTGACCTCAGGATTTCCCCATGTGGTGCACTCTCATCCAACAGTACAGACAAAGAGGCAATTGACCTGTAAGACAGCAAGAATTATTCTCATGCCATGTTAACTAGGCTCTTTAGATTACTAGGAGAAAATAAAATAGTAGAACCACACATAGAAATCCACATACATATGGAAATGAATGTATGATGGAAACAGGCGAATGATGTCTAGGGACTTGATACTTGATACCTACTCAAAAATGATGGAGAGACAAGTAGCTGTGTTTCCAAAGAAGGCAAATTATCTCAAAGTCATAAAAATCAATCTCCCAAGGTCTTAAAAACAATGCAAACATATATGGCATTTTAGTGGACTCTGTCCAATGATGTCTTTATAATATTAGTATAAAGTAGAAATTTTAAAAATCAAAATACATAAAACCTACAAGTAGTTATTGATAACTATCCCTACATAAAATACAAAAACAAATGTCGGTTAAACGAATATAAAGTTCGAAGTAGCTACAGACAGAAAAATCTTTTGCACCATGTATATGCAACAAGAAAAGAGTGTTTGCAATATAAAAAGCATTTCAAGGGCTGAGGATGTGGCTCAAGCTGTAGCTCGCTTGCCTGGCATGCATGCGGACCAGGTTCGATCCTCAGCACCACATAAAAACAAAGATGTTGTGTTCAACGAAAACTAAAAAAAAATAAATATTAAAAAAATTCTCTCTCTCTCTCTTTCTCTCTTTAAAAAAAGCATTTCAATTAAAAGTTAGACAGGTTACTGAAAAAAATTTGAAAAATGCATAAAGAAAATGAAAAGATGCTTTTAAGGATAGAATAAAATTAAATAGTTAACACATCTAAGCAAAATCAAATTCCAATTAAAACCAAATTGTTTATTATCCATCAATCTAGAAAAAATTTATGATGACTTTGCTTATACCACACATATACAGGGATACACAGAATGCCAGCACAAGTATCTTGATGGCATTGTGAAAGACAGTATATACTTAGAAACAAGAATATTCTTCACTGAGATTAAATAACATTTTGATGGAAAATGGTTTAAGTGAATTAATATGTCTTCAGTGTCAAATTTGGTTCCATTGTAAATTAGACAAGCAAGGAGAGATGTTAACATTTTATTATCATAGAAAAATGGAGGTTAAATGAATTAATACAAGTGAAATGTTCCACATTGTACCTGGGCATGTGTGTGTGTGTGTGTATGTATGTATATATATATATATATATATATATATATATATATATATATATATATATACTTTAATAATTCATTTTTGAATTAATAAAAAAAACTAAACCTGAAAGAATCAGCATGGGTAAATTTAGAATAATTTAAACATAAATGTAAGATGCAAAATAATATATGACTATACAAAGATGTAAAGCATGTAAGTCTATAAAATATCTTAAGCAAGGGTGTGTTATGTACAAGAAAACAATAAATAAAAGAATTGTAATAATAAACACCAAACTGAGTTTAGTATTTGTCTCAGATAAGAGGGATGCATGCTACGGGAAAATGTGCAAAATTTTAACTGTTTTGGTAAAAATTTATATTTTACCAGAATTATGGATATGTGAGTATTTGGAATAACTTTATTATTACACTTTGAACTCTGAAATAATAAATAATAATAATTCAGATTAATATTTAGTTTTTGTATTATAGATATTATCTATTATGTGTCTGAACATTAAAAATAACATTAAAAAATGTAAACACCATCAGCAGCAGCAGCAGAAACTAGAAAGAACAGTAATTATAAAAAGAAACTTCAATTGACTCTGATGGGAGAGAGTTTACACAATAAAGTATTATTCAGCCACTAAGAAGGATGAAATCTGTCTCAATATTAAATATTATTCCTTCTAGAGAATCTTGTTTCATCTATGACTTTTTCCCTTCTGTATTGCAAGCCAAAGGCAATGCTTTGAATTCAAGATTAGGATTTTGTTGGATATGCATCTTTTAAAAACTCCTACAAAATGCAATCAGTATTACACATAATTTGGATGTAACTTTTTGTGTTCTGTACTTACTAAGCAACATACCATATCTGCAATCCAGGTGTTTGACAAAAGCAAAATCCTATATTCACTGTAATTTCTGACATATCAACAGTTTTGTGTGCTTAAATGACATAAGATAGAAATAATAACATGCTACAATATGCCATGGGATAAAGACAGACCTTCAGAAAGAGAAACAGATACACAGTATCAAACTGCCACTCCCTTCTCCTTAGCTCTTTCTCCTGTACATTGAGTTATCTGTTCTGAAGGAACTCATCCCTTCATTTAATAAATCTGTTGCTTCTAGCAGCATGTTTTGTTGTCCTGTTTGCCAGTGTCTTTTCTGGGAGAAAGCAGGGATATGTTTTTCTCTCATAATAATTTCTGAAAACAGTAGCAAATTTAAAAAATAATATTTGGGCACAATAATGTTTTCTTACAGTAATGACTACCAAACTCATTTCTAAATTCATGGAATAAGAATATGAGATCACATACTTACATAAAAAAAAACATGGAAGGTCATTTTTTCTTAATAATATATAAATAGTAGTTATTATGGTTTTGATCTAGAATGTCCCACACAAAAAAAGCTCATGTGTTAGAAAATGCAGCAATGTTTAGAGGTGAAAAGATTGGATCATCCTCTTAAGTGGATGGATTGATTCATTTGGTGGATAAACAATTTGAATGGAATGATGGGTGGAAAATATAGGAAGATGAGATGTGGCTGGAGGAAGTAAGTCACAGAGGGCCTGGCCTTGCACTTTATATCTGTCCCCAACCCCTTCCTTTCTTTTTCTCTGTTTCCTGGCTGCCATGAGGTAAGCTGCTTTTCTCCACCACAATCTTCTGCTTTACTCAGTCCCAAAACAATGACTTCATCCAACCATAGATGAGACCTCTGAAATTATGAGCCAAAATAAACTTTTCCCCTTCTAAATTGTTCTTTTTCAGGTATTTGGGTTTCAATGACAAAAAAAAAGGTGAGCAACAAAGTCACCTAACTTGCAATGCATATCACACTAAATAATTAATGAAACAAAAAGAAAAATAAGTAGTAAAAGAAACAGATTTGGGGATTATTTTAATTCATTGGAAAGAGGAACCAACTTTTTATACATGTGATATACTTCTTATGTTTATATATATACATACACACACATATACACATTATAAATGTGTGTGAGAGAGATATGTTTATTATATAATGGAACGAACAATGTGAGTAGATGTGCCAATTGCCCCAAAAGAATAGTCTTACAAAGTAGTCATCAAAATTTTCAAAAGGATTTTACACTTTGAATTCAGCACAATTTTAGGAGTCAAAATAGAATTGACTAGATGAAGTGCAAAAACTGAGTTCTAAATCTAGAGGTCCTAATATTCAGACTGCTAGAAGGTTAGAAGTAATTAAATATTAAACTATCTTCACCAAGAGAAAATATGAGCTGAATCTAAATTATGGAAAGAAATTAAAAGAAGCAATAGTTCTATACATATACAAAATAACTCACACCCACAAAATTAAATGGTAGCTCTCAAAATCTTTCACTCATTTTATTTTCATAATAATTTTTTAGAAATTCTAAACATTTAGATATGAACAAATAACATACTTAACAAGTCAATGTCTGAGGAAATGTAGCTATGTGTTCAGTCATTAAAATGAAATATGCATAAATGTACACACTTTTTAAAATAAAAGCTGGAATGCTTTTATGTAAATGTCCTCTGTGTAAATGTCCTTTCATGTAAATGTCCTCTATGGCAGGTGCACCTCTCCTTAGAGAAAAAGTAACTGGAATTCACACAGGCAGATTGCAGATACCACACAAGAATTATTTTCTTGGCTATTTTCCCCAAGAACATTGGATGCTTTACACAGTGCTTACAAAAGGCATGATGATATATTTTATTGCAATTTTGCTATTCATGGAAACAAGGAAACATCTGAAAAATTAATAAGCCAGAAGAAACATGTTGCTTAAGTAGACTTGAAAGATGTCCTCTATCATTATATAATTTTTAGATCTTGTATGCACTCTGGTAGATATGAAGCATGTAGCATAGGTTGTTGTCAGTTACTTTTAGCTTGGCTTCCTCTCGGGATTGATGAATTCAAGTGAGTAGGTGAGTGTGAAATATAATTTGTGTATTTCATCCAATCAAAGCAATCTCAAAGAATGTTCACACTTGTTTGAGGTGCTACTGTCTCATTAAATATTTGTTTTCCTTGATAAGAGTCGATGCATTGCCTGCAGCAGGCATTTATGAAGCTTGACATAGTTTTAAGAATGTTGCTGAGAATTCTTTCTTTCTAGTTTTTATGTTAGAATTAAATAGTACTAGGTGATATTTTGATAGCATATTTAGTCTTAATGAAATCAAGTAATTATTCTTTTATTTTCCCCTTTTTTTTTTGCAAATTTTATGATACAAAGGAGCTACCAGTAAAATTTCATCACAAACAAATTTAAAAAAATATATAAAGAAGAACAGCCATCATTCCAGAAGCATTATATTGGATAAAGCAATATGAAAGATACTACATTCTTCTCTTAACCTTTAATTCTCAATGTGTAGTTATTATATTGTACTTATTAAAATAGTATGGTGCACAGATGATTTTTCTTATGTAGAGGACATAGTGATGATAAAGAAGTGACTTCAGAATTCAAACAGTTCATGTAGTAGTCCGGGTTCCCTAAAGGAAGAGAATCAACAGGAAGTATAATTATAAAAAGGGAATTTTTAGATTGGCTTACACAAGTAGAAGCTAGATAGTCCAAAATGGTCCCTGCAGGTTGGAAAGTGAAGGAACCAGTAGCTGCATAGTTCAAAAGGCTGATGCCTCAGAACAAGAGGAATCAATGATGCTACCCCACTCTAAGGCCAGAGGCTTCTGGAAACTCAGGGAGCATCACCACCAGATTCTACTTTGGAAGAGTAAAGAAGTGAGAGCCTGGTATCCTCAGAAAATTACAATAGCAATCAAGAACCCATGGAGCTTGAATCTTCTGCCGCTTCCGTGTTCTTCCAACTTTTATTTGATCCAAGCCACCATGCCATTGGACGGTGCTGCCTATGCTGAGAAAACATCTCCACTTCACTTGGCTATCCCAAGTGCCAATTATTCCTAGATACACCTAGAAGCCTCTAAATCTTTGACATCGTTTAATCGAATCAAGTTGACAATTCAAGTTAACCAGTACAGCTCCTAATCCCTTTGTAGATGCTGTTGAATGAACAATTAACTGTCTATTCTACCAGCTTCTGCGTGCCATTACAGAAATTATTATGGAAATACAAAAACAAGACAAATAAAAGAACTTTTAGGAGGTGTAGTAGGGTGGTCAGGGTTAATGTAAGGAAGGTAAGGTCTAAAGGTAAGAAGCAATAATACAGGTCCAGGGGAGGACGTTCCAGGTAAAGGTATGGAGGTGAAACCGCAGTATGAAACAGGATATGATATTTTTAATAGCTTAACATCGAAGCAAGAATTAAAGACAGGCAGTCAGCATAGATAGGTAATCAGGTGGGGTCCTATAAATGGAGGCTGGGAAATTGGAGACCACCCCTGGGAATATTAATGCCTCTGGATCCCCTTAATCACCAAGATTGCCTGCCTATACTGTGCCTCCCAGATGGCTGTTAATAAAGCACCCCCTAAATAGACAGGGAGCTGCTAGTTAATGCCCCCGGGGCTGCTGCTCCCTTCCTGTCCTTATCACTCCACCTTGGCCCTTCCAACCCACCTGCTCCTCAATTTTTGGTCACCCCACCTATATCTCCTGGGCCTAGTCACATGCAGGATGGAGAGAGATAAGGGGAAAGAGGGAAAGGAGAAAAAAAAAAGAGTGTAAAGTATATAAAAGGGGCAGGACGCTCTCACTTCTTGGGATACCAGGACACCAGCTTTGGCCTCCTTCTCCCTTTCGAAAGAATTCGTGTTACTACTTTGTAAATAAAACTAGCTTTCTACACTTGCCTCCGCATCTCCTCTAATGTTCAAATGTCAACATTTGAGGCAGCAGAAGAAGTCACTGATAACAACTGGTATCATACTTGGAGGTCCCAGGGAGATCTACACCATGTGAAGCTCCTCTACACCTCAAGATCTCAAACACCCCATATCTCTTTGAGATGCATCTTTCTCTTTCTTTCTTTCTGGAGGGCACTATGGACACCCGCTGATTACTTAAATGCACTTAGTGCAGATGCCATTCTTGGAGACAGGGGTGAAAGTGTTTCCGGCCTAGGCAGTTTTTAATCATCTGTTCTTTGGGTCCTACTGAAGCTATTTCCTACTTTTCTGTCTAGGCCCTGAGAGGGTTTGGCATGAGTACACAGTGTGTCTAGTCCTAGTCTACTTGTATTTGTGGAGGCAGGTGATAGGGTTGGAATAACTGTGGGGTGCTGGCCGGGGATACGCTTAGGCAAACTCCAAAGTTTCCTTCTCCAGACCCTATTCCTGACCTCCTAAAGGGGATCTAAGGTGGCCAGTTGATAAGCAGCACTGAAGGAAAGGGCTAATAACTATTCTCCCGCACCCCTCTCCAGCACCCTTCTTCCAGGGTGCTTCCCTTCCCTCACTGATCAGAGACTAGCATCTCAGATTCTAGGGCTGAAAACTGTCAGTAAGAAAAACCCCAGGTTCCCTTTGTTCACATAGTAACAGCCTTTACAAACCTGTTTAGAATCTCCCCATCACTGTTCCTGTGCTCAGATGTGCTTAATGTATTTTTTTTAAAAGCTCCAAAAGGGAGGCATTTTATTTTAACCAACCCCTCCAGTAAACTCCTCTGGGAAAAAGGTATTGTGCACCTAACACCACTACATGTTCCCTTATCCTCCAGAGATTCCTTTATTCCACAGAGTAGAGACGTAGACAGTTTTTTTTCTTCTTCTTTTTGGGGCTCATCATAATTTGAAATTTAAAAGAATAAAATCAGTAATACCCTTTAAGTCTGAATTCTCCAGGGTCTCTTGCGCAGGGAAAAAGCAGTCAGCATTAGAATTGGCAGATGCAGGTGGTGACAAGCTATGTGCTAGATCCATGATCCACTTGAAGTTAAGTATTAGAAAGATGTAATTTCTGGGGTGTGTGTGTGTGTGTGTGTGTGTATGTTTGCTCAGTTGCTTCTAAATTAATACTAAAAAAATCTTTACACCATTTAATTTAATTTGTTCTTTTTACCAACGATTAGCTGGTTATATTTGTGTAGCTCTAATTCTGAGGTCTGCGTTCTGCTTCACTAATATCTCTGCCTATTCTTTTACATGCTATATTGATCATTGTGACTTTATACTAAGTATTAAGCTTGGATAATGTGAATCATTTACATTTGTTTTTCTTTAGTATTGCTTTAGTTCTTCTGACTTTTTTGTTTTTTTTGAAATAAACTGTAGAATTACCCCCAAATGCGCAGCTGAGGTTTTAATTGTAACTCTTTTGAATCTCTAGGTCAAGTGTACGTAAATATATATTTTAACAATATTTACTCTTCCAGTTCTTCAACACAGAATATCTCACATATTTTTAATTTTTTTTCTTAAAATCTTAAGGTTTTTCACACGTAAACTTGGAGATATTTTGTTAGCTTCATAACAAGTTATTTCATCTAATTTTGTTATGTAATAATAGATACTATTGTTATTTTAATTTCACATTCCAATTTTTTGTTGATGGCAAAGAAACTGACTTTTCAATATTAAACTTGTATTCTGCAACCTTGGTATCACTGTTAGTTCCAGGGAATTTCGTTAGATTTTTGGTAGCATGCTGTCTGAGAACCAAGACTCTAAGTCTTATTTCCCATTCTATGTACTTTTATTTTTTCTATTTCTTTGTTCAGGGACTGGGAATTGAACTCGGGAACTTTCCCACTGAGCTACATCCCCATCCCTATTCATATTTTATTTTGAGAAAGAATCTCACTATGTTGCTGAGCCTGGCCTTATACTTGCTATTTACTCTTGCCTGAGCTTCCTGAGTCACAGGGATTACAGGCATGCACAACTGAGCCCAATTTCCAATATATGTACCTTTAATTTACTTTTCATATCTCTTTATACAACCTATAATTCCAGTATGATGCTGACTAGACATAAAGAGGAAAAGTCCTTATTCCTGATTGTAGTTGGAAAATATTTCAATTTTTCACTAACTCTGCTTACTGTAGGTTCTTTGCAGATGTTCTTTATCAAGTTACGAGAGTTCCCTTTTAACCCTAACTTATTGAGAGTTTTTGTCATGACTGGTATTTGATTTTTGTCAAATGTTTTTTCCTGCTTTCATGGGTATAATCATGATTCTTCTTTATCCTAGCAATATTGTGGTTCCCATCATTTAGAAACTTTGAACCATCTGCAGTAAAGCATTCATCTGCAATAAATCTCACTTGGTTGTGGTATATAGTTTTGTTGTACATTGCTGGATATGATTCAACAATTACTTTATTGAGGATGTATATACTGAGAAATATTGGTTTATAGTTTTCTTTTCCTGCAATCTCTTATCTGTTTTATTTTAAATTTGTTCTTTTTAAATATGAATGATAATAGATGATATTTTGACATATTATACATGCATAGAGTATATCTTTTTCTAATTAGGTTCCCATTCTTGTAGTTGTACATGATGTAGAGACTCACTGTGGTGTAATCATGTACAATCATAGACAAGTTTTGGTATTAGAGTAATGATAGGAGACAGAGTGTGTTAGACAATATCCGTTGTTTCTAGTATATGGAAAAGAGTTTAGAAAATTTGTTTTTTTTCCCTAAATATTTGATAGAATTCACTAGTGAAATCGACTGTCCCTTTCACTTTCTTTCTGATTTAATATCTACCATGTCTTAAAGGGTTTTTTTTTTCCAATTTGTATATGTATTTTTAAAATTTTATTTTTAAATAAAAATACTTTTGCCACCTCCTTCTGTCTTTTTGGTGTTAATGAACAACTACTCTCTTCATTTTTTTTTTCTCTAAACTTATCAGTATTTTTTTAAACTTTTAAGAGTTTGTACTATACATTTATAACTCATCTAATTTTTATTTCAGAAAACACTTCACTGCCTCACAGATAAAGCAGAGTATTCCCAATTTATCCCTTACTTGCTTGACATTTTTACGTTCCTTCCTTTACACATATGCTATAACTCAAATATTTTATGACTTTGGACAAAGTTATCTGGTACACTAAGAACAAGGAAGCAGAACATGGGACATCCATCATTTATCCTTTCACTGATTTGCTTCCTTTATTTGTGTTTATCTAAATTTCTTGTGCACATCAGACCAAAGTGTCATTTTCACAGGTATTTATATTTCAAAAAGAATGGAAGAACTTGTTGACATTCCTAGGTAATAAAAACTAAAATTCAGGAGAAAATACAGCTTCAAGAGAGATTTTACTTACATATAAAAGTGCAGAGTAAATAGAGACCCTCTCAGTAGGGAAAATACCATTTTTCTCTCCCTTTAATATAGTGATTAAACAGCCACACAGGACAGATTACCAGCTCTCATTCCATTTTCCAAGTGGAAAGAACGAGGGTTACAAGGATTGGCATACTTTGTATTGATGGTGAGGTATGTATAGAAAATTCTGTCTGTTTCCCATAATCAACTAGTGCATTTAAGATAAAATCAATAAAGATGAATATTAAAACCTAATTCTTTCAATATGTAATAATATGCCACTCTGCCAACACAAGTTAAAAAAATTATGTCTCCAAATATTTTATCAGGTAAAATTATTTTAATCTTGGATATCCATAAATTATGAATATAAAAAAAACCTTAAAGTGTACCTTAGTTTTGCTTTTATAGTTGTTTCAATAGAGAAAAGAATGAAGTGTTTCAATTGGGGACATAGTATATTTTGAAGTCTAATTATAGGTCAGAAAAAATATTTAGTCCCTTGATACCTAATTTAACTTATTTATAAGACGGAAATACTAAAACTATGTGCTAAAGAACATTGTGTTAATTTTTTAAAATTCACATAAAGTAAGCAGTTTTTAGTACATAAGTTGTTATAAAATCACAAGGAATGAATAGGTATCATGAATCATCATCAGCATTTAGACTCCATTAAGACATAAAATATTAAATAAGCACTTCATTAATTACTTTTCATTATTAGAAGTCAAAGTAAACAGTGAAAAATCAAGTAAAATTAATATTTTTTTAACTCAAGAGCTTACTAAAGGGATTAATGTGCTATACAGTGAGATAACGGTGAAGTCAGCCAAGATTCTGCATTACTATTGTTTATGCTTAATCTCAGTAAATGTAAAGCACATTAGTAACAAAATTTAAAAAAAATCCATCCCTTAAAATTATTATGCAACTACCTTATATAATAAAAGACAGCAGAGGGCACACAGGTGCTCACATACATCTTCACTGCAAACAAGACTGAGCAACATGATGTATTCAGAGACATAAATGTGGTGGAGTGGTGATGCTAGGGACTATTAAATGTCTCAAAGTCTCACCAGGATAGCAATCTCAGAATTTTCTAGTATCCATATTCAAACAAATAATGCAAAAATGTTTTATTATGTATAAATTTTCTCTAAAAGTCACTTAGATACTATTGCTCACCAATACTTACAGTGTCATTCTTCATTCTGGCTATGACTATTTGGCCAGCACCACATATACAGTAGGGTTATTTCATAAAAAGGCAATAACTTGCATTAAAGTATTTGTTTTTACCAAGTTTATAAAAATGCTGCAATGTAATGAACTACCTTGATTCTTTTCTTAATTCTAGACTTTGTTAGGTAAAACAGGTGTATTGAATGTGTGTGTGTGTGTGTGTGTGTGTGTGTGTGTGTGTATTTGTGTAGAGGAGATTTATTTTGAGAGATCATGTAATTATGGAAATTAATAAGTTAAAAATCTGCAGTATGGGTAAGCAGATTGGAGACCTAGAGAAGAGCCAAGATTGCAGTTCAAGCGAAAAAATGATCAGTCGTCCAAGAATTCCCTCTTTCTTACGGTGGTAGAAGGAGAGTCAGTTTTCAAATGATAGGATTAGATTTATCCACATTATAAAGGAGACTCTGTTTTGCTGAATGTCCACTAATTTGTTATTCTCATCCAAAAACAACCTCTTAGAAACATCCAGAACAATGTTTGACCAACTGAGTACTGTGAGCCAGTGAAACTGAACTATAAAATTAAACATTATACCAGATAAAACAAAAATTATTCAAACACCATAACTATATCCATTATAGAATTTCATTTTATGACCACCTTTATGTTTTGATGTTCATGGTTTGATTGAAATATCTATACACATTAAGTTTGTCCTGAGAAACTTTTTCTTCTCAAGTTGGTGTGTAGGCATGGAAAAAAGCTTCCTGGGAAAATTGATTTTCTTTGAAGTGTTGTTTGTTTTAATATAAATATGGCTGGGCAAGGTGCAAACACCTTTAATCCCAGTGACTTTGGAGAATAAAGAAAGAAAATTGTCCAGCCTCGGCAACCTAGAGAGACCCTATCTCAAAATAAAAAAGGGAAAGATGGGTTGGAGTTGGAGTTCAGTGGTAGAGCATGCATGCTGGGTTCGTTCCCTAGTACAATAAGCAAATAAATAAATAAATGCCTATTTATTTGTTTTTAGTTCTTAAAAACATGCTTGACTATATAAACAATTAGCTTCAGCAAACAAATAAGAACAATTGCAATAACAAACAGAATCAACAATAATTGAGGAGTGGCTTGTGCAATGTATTATTTTAAATGTCTGACTTCCAAAAAAAAAAAAAAAAATCCTACAAGACATGTGAAGAAACAAGATAATATGGTTCACAAAGAGTGAAATAGCACTCAAATGAAACATTTTCTGAGGAAATGGAGCCACTGGATTTATACAAAGATTTAGAACCAGGTACTTTAGATATGATCAAGGAAGTAAACCAAATGATCTCTAAAAATACAAAATGTCAGAACATATTGAACTAAATAGTTGAAAATTTGAAAACAACTAGTGGTGCTCAACAGTAGAATCTGTCTGGCACAAGAGTCAGCATATTGCAGACAAGTAAATTGCATAATTTGAGGAATAGAAGGGGAACTAACGTAAAAAAAAAATCAAATCTTAGTGATTTATGTACCATTATCTGTACCAAAATTTGAGCAATTAGACTTTCAAAAAGATTTGAGAAAAGTTTCAGTATTGCTTCCAGGTGACTGTTTACTTAGTTTCCCTAAACTGGGCTGATGAGGGGATTGGAAAAAAGACAAACAGACACAGAAATACAAAAAAAAAAAAAAAAAAAAATGGGTGGTAGTTGTTCAGCCGACCTCAGATAGAGGAGAGTGGACAATGAACAGGATCCGGGCATTTATTTTATAAGGTTTTTACATCAAAGGGATTCATTGTGAGAAAGTTACTTTAAAACAGAACTGAGGTCAAAAGTTTGAACAGCCCAATTATCGTCATCAGCTTGTGCCTACAATTCTCCACCTCTGGCAGCTACTGTCTGACCTGATAAACTCTATGGCAACCACTGAGTTTTCTGTTAAACAGGGTGTCACCAGACAACCGGGCAGACCTCTCAGCACCTTTGCACTGAGAAATTAACAAGAGAGGTGTCAGCCTCTGTCTCTGGGCAGTTCAAAGCAATGATTCATTCACGGCTCCTGACAATTCAGAAAGAACATTTGAGGAAAATAATTAAGAATCTTTCTTGATATGATGAGCAATATTAACATACACATCATCTTTCCTGTGAGAAGCAGTGACTTGGATCACGTTCGCTGACTGCCTCATGGTTGCGTTTGCACAGGGAACTTCCTGTTTAAACTTACAGATCAAGATTTCCCAGTTGCTATGGTGACGCCTGGCCTGAGGAGGCTCTGTGCTAAGGCACAGAGCTATATCATTCTGGACCTTGAGCTCAGGCAGCGACTGCTGAGGATAGAGAACTCTGGACCTAATAAGATAACCACAATGTCTCACAAGTGTCCACCACCTTCAAGTGTGTCTGTTTTTCAGAAACTTTCCCACAAATAACCTTTTGATGATAAAACCTATGTAATAAATGCGCTATACTAGTTCTGGGTCACCGTTTCTCCATCAGAGAATGGTGTTTCACTTAGTCCCAGTTTTTCTCTCTATGTGTTTGTCTTTCTCAATCCCTCATAACCCCTTGCCAGTTTCTGAATTAATGACCATGCGGGTCGTGGTACTTTCCAATATTTTGTAATCAAATTCTGAAACCAGAGTCAGATAAAAATAGTTAAAGAAGCAAGAGAGAAGTTATTCATCAAATACAAAAAAAAAGTACACAATAATATGAGCAGCTTACATCTCATCAGAAGCCGTGGAGGCCAACAATATCATATATATATAAAGTTCTGAGAGAGAAAAGACTGTTGAACCAAGAATTCTATATCCAGAAAAAACCTATCCTTTTAGAAAATTAGGGCAACATTAAACTATTCCAAGATAAACAAAAATTGAGAGTCTGTCACTAGCAAAATAGCCCTGGAATAAATATCTAGAGCGATCTTCAGGCTGAAAAGAAAGAACACTAGACAGGACCTAGAATCCATACAAAGAGGGCGTCACATAAATGAACACTGGTTACATTTCTTGGGAATGTCTATATAAAACGAAATATTAGTGTTTTGTTTGTAACACATTTTAGCTCTTATTTTATTTTTTAAAAAAATTAAACACCACCAAGTACCACAGGGACAAAACCTGATTCCATCAGGGGACAAAAGTGGCATTGGTGAGAAGACACAAGTGATAGGATTTATTGGAATGTCCGTGGGAAGGTCAAGGCAGGATTGTTTAAGATGAGGTACTCTGAATCATTTCAGTGGACTCTATGCTATTACAGTGGTTTCTAGTTGCTTGGTCCACGGCCCTGGAATGATTAAAGCAGAAGAATATTGTCTTGTCAGAGTGCAGGGAACTCACAGAGCAGGCCTGGCTCTCTCTTTGTTACTTTGCATAATGAAGGCAAGCTCCTGCTGCATCCTTTGCTTTGCTCAGGAATGGCTTGGCCTAAGACAGGTAGTTTTTTCCCCATAGAAGTTTCACTTTAGGAGGTTAAAACATCAGAATTCACACACACACACACACACACACACACACACTATAAGGAGGGGGGATTTTCCACTTATTTTTGAGTTCATTATATCCTGATACCAAAAATCTATATGAAGACATCAAAACAAAATGAAATCTCAGATAAAAAATTTCCCCTTATAAATATTGATGTAAAAACCATCAACAAAATACCAGCAAATCGAGTCAGCAGAATATTGTTAGAAGGAAAATTTGTGAAACTAATTAAATTTAGTAAAATTCATTTGAGCAAAGCAAAACATAAAACTATTCCCCAAATGGCAGCTCCCAGAACCAGCCCGTGTTCTGAAAACCTCAATTAACATGACGGCAGCATGTATAAAAGATGGAAGTGAGGTGTAGGGACCACTTAATGGGTAACAGTTTAATAAGTTAGTTGGGTTAATTGGTTACACAGCATGTTAATCAGTACTTCAGTGTGACAAAATACCTAACCACAATATAGGCTCCTGATTTAGTATCACACAGGAAGTTAGAGAGAGCCAGTCCATGACTGGCAACTCCGTGGTTTCTGCCACTTCATGGCGGAAGGGTGTGGCAGAGTGAGTGGCTCAACTCATGGTAAACAGAAAGTAAAGAAAAAGAGGAGGAGGTCAGGGATAAGATTAACCCTTCCAGGGCATGCCCCCAGTGACCCACTTCCCCCAGCTACACCCCACCTCTCATAGTTTCCATTACTTTCAAATAATGCCATCAAATTGTGAATCCGTCAATGTATTAATCCACTGATGAAGTTAGTGACCTCATTATAAATCATTTTGATGGCCCCATCTCTAGAACACTATAGCATTAGGGACCAAGCCTTCAACACATGAGCCTTTGGGGAACATTTCAGAGCCAAACCGTAGCACTAATAGCTGACTAATCAAAGTTAATGTAATTAAACTATATAAGTGTTTGGTCTTTTGGGCCAAGCGTAGAAGCCAAGTTCATACCAGTGACTTCCTACCAATTTTACTTAAAAACATTAAAAGGGTCATAAACGATGACCTCACCATCCTTAATCGATTCCAGTGTTGCTCGACAGTCCAAGTTCTTAGCTTCCTCTGAAGCCCAAGGAAAATTCAACTGGAAGCCCCAGGAAAAATCAAAAGAACAAGTCACATACTTCCAAGATACAAAAATGGTAAAGGCCCAGGGTAAACATTTCCAACCCAAAAGGGAGAAACAAGAAAATAGAAATGAGGGACTGGACTAAAACCACACCAAATAATAAATCTTAAAGCTCCATGTTGGGCATCTGGGATACACTGTGGCAGAATGCAGGATTCCAAGGATTCCGGTAGCTCCATACCGATGGCCTTTCTGGTTACAGTCCACATGACTTCTCTCTTGGTCAGGCTTTTTAAAATGTCTGAGTTTCCCTCAGCAGGTGGCAGATAACTGGCATTTCTATCATCTTGGGTTCTCTACTGTAGTGTCTGCCTCATGCTCATAGCTCACATGTCAACCCGCCAAGGGATTTTTGAAGGGACTCTCACCCCAGAACATGTTCCTAGACTTTCCTTTGAACACTGAGTGCAAGCCACTATGACACTATAACTCTTGCAATCTGCATGCTTGTAAACCAGCATCACTTGGAGAATGCCAAAATCTACCACCAGCATAAGCTATACCTGGGCCTGCTTTAGATGCCTCTGAGTGCCTTGTCAGCTGAACATGGAATAACGATTCGCTAGTCTTTTCTGAGCAGGCAGGATACCCGTGGGATCTTTACTCAAAAGAATCTTTCCTGGAATGTCTTTGAAACAAATTTCCATTTTTATATCTCTGAGCTTGTGGATGGCTGCAGACTTGCCACAGATTTCCCAAATGTTCTCCAGGTATCTCTTCTGATGTCACAGTGCAAAGAACTTGGTGTGTGTGTGTGTGTGTGTGTGTGTGTGTGTGTGTGTTTATAATGGCACTAATCTCTGCATCTTCAGTGACTACAATTTTACACACACTTCTTTTCTGGCCAACTCAAAAATTTTTCAAATCTCTCCACTCTGCTATATTTTTTATCTCAATTCTCACTGTAAACTTGGCTAAATGCAGCTGGTAATACTAAGTGGTTACCTGAATGCTGTGCAGCATTGAAATGTCCTCTACCCAATTTAAAACTAGTACATTACCTTTAATTTCAGCCTAACACAATGTCTCAGAACATAAACAAAATACATCCAAATTCTTTGCCCTGGTGTACCAAGAGTGAACTCTAGTTCAATGCCCAAGAGAACTCATGTTTTCATCTGTACTTCATCACCATAGCCATTTCATTCTCATCAGTGTTCTTACGTTCTGAAACTCCACCATAATTACATAATTACTTATAGAGCTCTGCTTAGGATTTTTTCCTAAATTGTTTCTTCCATAAATTGATTCCAAAGGCTTTCACCATTTTCAGTATGGGTCAATGTTAAAGACTGCCCCAACTCTGTTACCAATTTTCTGTGTTAGTTAGCTTTGAGATTATCACCTTATGAAGAGAAGAGTTTTAAAGGTTTTAGATCTTGCTCAGTTGGTCCCTCTGCTTGTGGCCCAAGGCAGTTCATCATAGTGGGAGAGTATGGTAAGAAAACCACTCATACACGGCCAAATATGAAAAAAAACAAAAAGAGAAGATCCCAGTTTCCTGTGATGGTATGCCCCCAATGACCTGAAGTCATCTCACCATGATCTACCTCTTTAAAGTTTCTACGCACATTTCAATAGCATCAAACCAGAGACCAGGCCTTTAACACATGGACCTTTAGGGAATATTCCAGAACCAAGCAATAGTAAAAGACAATCAATATAATTTTCATAAATATGAATAGTCTAACAGTCATAGATCATCCACTTGGATTTTATATACATCTTTATGTGTATATTTACATATGCATCAGAACAAATTACATGCTGTCAACAACAGAACAACTTGATTCAGAAGATATTAGCAACATAAAAACAGGAAGCATGTGCCATCAAAATATGAATTAAGTGGCAACATTAAGATCGAAGTAGATATATAGTTGTCTTTCAAACAACAACAACAACAATTGCTATGAGAGATGACAGATGTACTACTTAACTTCATAGCTTGACTGTGGTCAAATTATCCCGTTTTATACTTTAAATTTATAAAATTGTATGTGTCAGTTATGCATCAATAAAGCTAAAGAAAATAGTGAGCAACAATATTGAAGGAGGAAAAGAAATGTATATGAAAGAAAATGACCAAGCCCATTTTACATTAATTTACATCTTTAGTGAATAATAAAAAATGAGTAATTGAAAAATCTATAAAAGGGAAGAAACCATATTACCATACATTAAAAAACATTTTTTTGCATTATTATAAAGAAGTCAACTTATCAAAAGTTTGAATATTCCTGTATACGCACAAATAAAACTTCAAAGTATGCAAAGAAAAATGAAAAAATATTAGAAAAACCCTTAAATATAGTTGAAGACTTTAGTTTACTCTCAGTAACTAATGGGGCACAAGAAATCATAAGGGCACAGAGCACCTGGGTGACATTTTTTTAACCACATGAATTAATTTACATAGAAAAGCATTCTCTCCATATATGGAATATAATATTCTATTCCATAGAATCTGCAAGCTGAGAGTTATTATTCATTTTAAAAGTGTCTTAAAAACCAATGAAACAACCAACCAACAAACAAAACAAAAAAGAATATAATGCAGAAACTGTCATTGACCCTCAAACTCTAAACTATTTACTTTCTTTGGATAAAACAGAAAAGTTTGTTCACCTCTTCCTGTAGTAGATCACAGTTCCAACCTAAATGACTTTGTATGTTTCAAGATCAAATGAAATGTATTATGGCTACAAGAGAAGCACATTAGAAATCAATCAAGGGAAGTTGTATAGAACATCTTCAAGTATTTAAAAATTAAACAAAACACTTCTCACAACCCATTGGTTAATGGGTAGTACTGGCTAGGAAATCACATGGGAAATTTGAAAAATTTGAAAAAAAAATTGAATGAGAATAAATGCATGACAACAAAATTTGTGAGATTTAGTAAAGGAATATTTAGAAGGAAACATTGAATTAAATGCTTAAGAATGAATTGGTATATTTATGTCTACTTTTAAGGCAAGTCTTAACTAATATTTTCTGTAAAGAAAAAGATAGTAAAGATTTTCACCTTCATGGACCACTGTTATTTGTAGTGTAAATTCTTTTTTCCCCTTTTATCTTTACATTTAAACATGCAGAAAACATTCTAATTTTGAGAATTTTTTTTTTTGCTACCAGTGAGTGGAATATTCTTTTATATGCAAATTAAGTCACTTGAATTAAAAATGTCACTCCTGTGCTATTTGTACCTGATTTCTTCTGTCCCACCAGTTAAAGAGAGTAAATTAAAGTACCCAACTATAATTTAAGGCTTATCTGATTTCATTTTGTTTTGCTTTGCATACTTTGAAGTTTTTTGTATGCATAGACATCTTATAAAAACAGCTTGAGGCTACAGTTTAATTATTCCATTCAATGAACCTTCATGTGAAAAGTAAAAATAAATAAATAAATTAAAAGATTTAATAAGTTTAAGTTATTCATGAGGTTCCTAATGGCTTGATATTTGGGATTCAAGATTTTGTGTCAAGTTTTGTGTCTCTAAAAAAAAGGAGGAGGAGGAGGAGGAGGAGGAGGAGGAGGAGGAGGAGGAGGAGGAGGAGGAGGAATCGTTACTTACACAAAGGCCATGAATTATTTTTCATGTTTTTTCTACAGATTTTATTGCTTTAGCTTTTCCAATTTATGTTCATAATCGATTTTGACAATGTTTATGTATAGTGTGAATTGCATCAATAAAGCTAAAGAAAATAATGAGCAACAATATTGAAGGAGGAAAAGAAATGTATATGAAAGAAAACTACTAAGCCCATTTCACATTAATTTACATCTTTAGTGAATAATAAAAAATGAGTAATTGAAAAATCTATAAAAGGGAAGAAATAATATTACCAGACATTAAAAAAAACATTTTTTGCAATATTATAAAGAAGACAACTTATCAAAAGTTTGAATATTCCTGTATATGCACAAATAAAACTTCAAAGTATGCAAAGAAAAATAGAAAGATATTAGAAAAACCCTTAAATATAGTTGAAGACTTTAGTTTACTCTCAGTAACTAATGGGGCGCAAGAAATCATAAGTGCACAGAGCACATGGGTGACATTAATTTCATCAAGATTAATTTCCAGTTATTCTATCATCACTTGTTTAAAAAAGTTCATCTTTACCTATGTAAATTACAGACAATACTCAAACATGTCGACTCAGGAACTGACTTCCTTAACAAGATTCCTAAAGCAAAAAAAGTAAAATAAAAAATTCCATTCTAATATAATTATATCATAGTGGATTCTGGTGTCATGAATAACTAAACAGAACCAATACATTTTTAAAAAATTAATAAATGAGAAGGCATCAAACTAGCAAGCTTCTTCTTAACAAAGAAAACAATCAAGAACATGAAGAGAAAGCCTACAGAATGGGAGAAAATCTTTGCCACTTGCACCTCAGATAGGACGTTATTTTCCAGGATCACAACAAACTCAAAAAATTTAACACCATTAAGACAAATAACCAAGTGAGTTAGTGGGCAAAGGAACTAAACAGATACTTCTCGAAAGAAGACATATGAACAGTCAACAAATATATGAAAGTTCAACATGTCTAGCAAAATGAAACTACATTAAGATTTCATCTCACTCCAGTTAGAATGGCAATTATCAAGAATACCAGTAACCATAAATGTTGTTGGGGATGTGGAGAAAAGGGTACATTCATAAATTGTTGGTGGGACTGCAAACTGTTGAAACCACTCTGGTATGGAGTATTCCTCAAAAAGTAGAAATGGAACCACTTGACATAGTCATCCCACTCCTCTGTATATAGCTAAAGGAGTTAAAATCAGCACACTACAGTGACACAGCCACATCAATGTTTAAAGCAGCTTAATTCATAATAGCTAAGCTACGGAACCAATCTAGATGCTCTTCAAAAGATGAATTAATAAAGAAAAAGTTGTGGTATATACACACAATTGAGTATTATTCAGCCATAAAGAAGAATGACTTTGTGATATTTGCGGGTAAATGGATGAATCTGGAGACTATTATGGTAAGTGAAATAAAAGAAGCCAATTCCCAACAAACAAAGGTTGAATGTTTTCTCAGATATATGAATGCTAACAACAAACAATAAAGGGGAGGAAGGCAAAAACTAGAAGTTCAGTGGGTCAGACAAAAGGGAATGAAGGGAAAGAAAGAGGAGATAGAAAAAGGAAAGACAGTAAAATGAATCTGACGTCTTTCCTATATATATATATATGAATATGCCACAGTAAATCTTACCATTATGTACATCTACAAGACTGGGGTCCTAATTAGAATAAAATATATTCTATGCTTGTACAACTATATCAAAATTGATTCTATTGTTATGTATAACTAAAAAGAACAAATAGATATAGATAGATGGATAAAATATGAAGAATTGTTCAATATAGATTGACTGCAGTTACACTGATAGTATATTAGTTTGCTAGGACTGCTATAATAAAGTACCACATATTGGTACTTATGCAATGGAAATTCACATTCTTAAAATTCTGGAGCCTAGTTGTTCAAAATCAAGGTCTCAGCAACTATGTTTTTTTTTCTGAGGTCTGTCTCTATATATTGCAATATATAAAAGTATTATAATATATATTACCATACTGTTTCATGCTGCATATTTTGTTAGGCAATATACCAAGCAAATGTTAAATTTTGTTGTTATAGCATAATTACATAGCAGAATGCAATATAAATAAACTAGGAAACTGCTAATTAGAATGTGAGTAGTTTTTTTTCTAGAAACATATTTTTGGGCATTTGTAGATGTGTTGTGCTAGCATTGAATCATTCCAATGTCACTTAAATTTTTAAATCCTTTTCTCAAAAAAAAGAGCGGTGTTTTTTTTTCCAGATGCAGTGACAAGCTGTGCTGACTCAGCTAACATGTCAGGGCTATCCTCTCTCATAATCACTGACTTTGATGGATGTACATTCAACTCCATTTTCTCATGACATTCATAACAGCATTTACTTGTATGACTTGAAGATGTAACTGTGCTCCTATTTTGGAACACAAATCATGTGTTTAGATGCTAGACATATTCTTTCTTTTATTATTTATTCTAATTAGACATACCTGACAGTAGAATGCATTTGACACATTCTGATTCAAATAAATAAGTTCATCAATTACACTGAATCTTTTATATACTATGTGACCTTTATGCTCACTTGTTTTTCTCTTTTAGACATGTATCTTTCATCCCAGAGATTGGGAAAGGAGCTGATAATAAATGGGTAACTTGAATCAAATAATTTCATCAAGTTAATTTACTTAAAGCAACACTGTGGAGAAAACATTATTATTTCTTTTGTACAAACAATGAGGTCAAGGTTTATAGAAGTTACATAAATTATACAAACTGAGAATTTTAATATATAGAGAGGCTCACATTTTTGATTCAGAATGACTGGACTCACAGCTTTTTTTTTTGTTCTTCCTAATCTTAAGAATATATAAAACCAACAAGAAATAGAAAGAAATAAATGCATATTAAACACATACATACTCAAGCTAGATGTCTTCCTGCTCTTCATTACCATAATTGCATATTAAGCATTAACTATTTCATATTAACACATGAACATGTATATATACATACACATAATAAATTATGGTTTTATAAAAATGGGTTCATATCATATATACTTTGTTATATACTGAATTGCTTGGTTGGAGATACTTTTAGAAAGTCCTTCAATCAGTTGGTACAAAACTAACTCATCTATATTTTTAACACTGAATAATGTTTCATAATATTAACATACCTTAGTTTTCCCATCCTTTCTATATTGTGATTGTGTTGGTTTATTATTAGTGTCAACTTGACTCAGCAATGGGATATTCATATACCTGATTGAACATTATTTCTGAGCATGTCTGGGACGGTGTTTCTTGGAAGAAAATAGTATAGGAATAGCTACGTGAGCCAATAGGTTTCCCCACTGTGAACGGGAATCTTACAAATCATCAAAGTCCCTAAAAGAATGCAACGTGGAGGACGGATGACTGTTCTCTTTATATGTCTGCTTGAGCTAAAATTTTTGTCTTCTTCCCTTGGACTGGACTTAAACTAGAGGTGTTCCTGGTTCTCAGACCTTCCATATTTGAATGAGATAGAACACCACTAGCTTTCCTCTGTCTCCTACCTTCAGATAATAGGCCATATGGATTCTTAAATTCCATAAATGTGTGAAGCAAGTTGTACAATGAACTTCATTCTAAAGTAGATGAATAGATGTAGACAATGGATAGATCGATGCTTGTATCTTATCGGTTATGTTTCTCTGGATTACCCAGATCAATATAATGATCTTTCATATTTGATTTTTTTGCTTTAGTATCTTTGTGTGATACAGATATGGTATGTAATATACTGGACTCAATTATAGTGGCCTGGCTGGAAAAATGTAGATTTTAGGAAAAATGATGTGCTATTTAAGAGTCAGATAATATTTTCTATTTATTCTTGGAATTATCTATTCATATATTTTTATAAATCATCCATTATCTTTAGATTATTTTCCATGCAGTTATTTTTAAGCTCATAACACATAATTATGACTTTTAAAATATCTTTTTTTAATGACTTTCATTATCCCTCTTAGATAGGCCCCAAGGAACCACAGCATCTAGTTATATACATTCCCAGATAGGTCCCACCGTCTTGGCTCTTTGGACACTTGTTTACTTGC
This sequence comes from Marmota flaviventris, assembly GCF_047511675.1. Lineage (NCBI taxonomy): Eukaryota > Metazoa > Chordata > Mammalia > Rodentia > Sciuridae > Marmota > Marmota flaviventris. Next base: position 79,672,419 of record NC_092512.1, read on the forward strand.
ACTAATATATAATTTCTTGCTAATATTTAATTTACCATCTTTCCACCAAACTCCAATTTTTATGAAGGCAGAAACTTTGGCTATTTTGCTTCCTTTTGTGTACCCACCACCTGGCATGATATCAGGAAAGGGTAGGTGCTTAAGGAATGCTGTGATTGTTGAATGATTTTAACAAAATCGTAACAAAAGTTAGGGTTTGTTTAGAATTAAGTGAGTTGACATTACAAAAGTGACATTATTCTATTTTAGTGACATCATTTCTTAATATTCCAAAATACTTATGAGGGGAGTTTCATCTTACATGGAATTGCTAATCATATAAACATAGGCTGACAAAATAAGAAAAGAAGGGCTGATATTCTTATGTATAAGTTTTCTTAGGTCTGAATGAAATTTTGTCTCATACAATCATTTTGTTTAAGTATCTTCTTGAAACTAAATTATCTATTTAGACTGACTTTTCCCAAAAGTGAATATAAAAGGAAATAACATCAAAGATAAAAGCATTGTAAATTAAGCACTGAAAACATATAGATGAGAGATGCACATAGGATTTCACTTTCTATTCACAGAAAAGCATTCTAAAAGATTAAAATAATCAGGATGACAGCCAGAGGGTAAGGATCTCTGCTATCTAGCAGTAACCAGCTTTCTTAAGATTATTCAGAATAAAGGAACTATTTCAATTCTTCTCCTTTTGAATTCATGATTTTATTCAACAAATAAGATAAGATACCAAAGAATTGGAGTCAAATAACCCTGAATATGCTATGCTGAAATTTCTAATTGACTTTGAAAGTATAGTAATGGTCTTGAGAGATCTGATTTGCAATCATTTTCACAATATTATTACATGGAACAAAATTATATTATTTCTGAAAACAATTGTGCTGCCATAGTCACCTTTAACAGAATCATCCTAGCTAATCTTTTCTTATGTCTGTTTGGTATTTCCTTTATACAGTCATTTTCAGTTCTGTGATTGAGTTGTATTCTAAAACTATTGTATGTTAATTATTTATAACTCAGTCTATATCTTTCCATAGAAAGTGTTATAAATAATAATTAAGTGTTCTGTATAAGAAGTGTGTATTGAAGTGAAGAAATTCACATAACATACGATTAACTATATTAAAGTGAACAATTCAGTGGCATTTAGTACATTCAGTGCCATTCAGAGTCACCCACTCTATCTAGTTTCAAAACATTTCCAACATTTCAAAATGAAATCTCTTACCCATTAGCCAGTATTTTCCAATTCCCACATCCCTCCTCAGTTCCTGACATCTATCACTGTATGTTCTTTCTCTCTGTGGATTTATCAATTAGAAGACTTTCTATAGATGGAATGCTTCTATATGTGACTTTTGTGCCTGGCTACTTTTTCTTAGGACAGTGTTTTGGGGGCACATTGGTGCTGGGGTGTTCTTTAGTTCTTTTTATGGAATATGTAGCTGAGTAATATTCAACTACATTTGGTTGCACACAAAAGACAGTTAATAATTCTGCCAATTTGAGTTCCAAGAGCTGGTGGCATGGGAACCCTTAGAGCCAAGAGCAGAGGAAACAAAAGAGAATTCTAGTCCTGTGATTGGATTCAAAATAGCCACTGAATAGGATTTAAATGACCCAATTTGTCTTTGAAAGCATGTTAACTTTCTTCATGCTCATTGCTGTAAACGGCATGTCTTCTGTACAGTTTAATAATATTTTCAGCATTCCTATGACCTCTTTCAAACCTCCTCACTATTTCTTAATACGTGCCAAAATTTATATCTCCATCTGTTTTATCAAAATTCTTATTCCTTAAGTACTAAGAAGTTAAGTAGAAGTGAAAAAAGACTAAAAACTGAGGAAAGTTTTATATATTATTATTATTTAATTTATAATCTTACACTGGAGTAGACGTCAACAATATTTGGAAAGATTGGAAGTTTGTCCTTGTGGATTTCCCTGAATTCTACTTGGTTGGATTCATACCATGTCTATTCATGTCAGATGTCTCAAACTCATTGCAAAACCCCAAGCACACTCACAGTGGAACCTATGCCAATGTCAGCGAGGAGCAGGGCCATCTCTTTGGGGGTAGATGCTCTTTCTAAGTTGGAAGCATAACACCCAGAGGTGACTTGTTGAGAAAATATTTAATAATCAGATGACAATTGACCTTGCAGTGGGCAGGTGCATGACCCTATTTTGTATTTTATTTAGAGACTGGGTCTCACTGAATTGATTAGCACTCCACTTTTGCTGAGGCTGGCTTTGAACTAGTGATCCTCCTACCTCAGCCTCTCCAGACACTGGGATTACAGGCATGGGACACCATAACCAGCTCAGGCTTCATTTTAAAAGCCTCTTGATTTTCAACAGAGTTTTCCATCACATTACTCTTTTCTAAGATTATCACTAGGTTCTGTGAATTGCATCTTACTATTTCCATTTTTCATATAAGGAAACTAAAAAAAAAATGCATATTTTTTTACATAAGGTTAAATGAAGAGTGAGAAGAACAGAGTTTTCTTGTTCACCTCTGTCTTGAGTGAGCTATGTCATTAACATAGACCCAACACACTTGTGTCTACCACTACACCACTTTTAGTGCTGGCATTTCACTGACTTGCAAGTCACCTGATAGTTATAAACTGGGAAAACCTAGTTCTTTTATGTCAATCTAAATTCCTAATTTCTATACCACTCAAGTCATAAATCATACTTTACACAAACATATGTGAATAAAATATATATAACAAAAATATAATAAATTAAAACATAAAAATAAAAATAAGCAATACTATATATATATATATATATATATATATATATATATATATATACTTTGAACTTTTATTTTACATATTGATATATAGTTGTTTCACAAAAGCTAAGGAGTTAAAAGGAGTTAAAGTGGTCACCATGTTACAGGATGTTGAGCCAGGTAAACAGGAAGAGTGAGAGATAAATGCAAAGAATCACCATTGGTGGTCAGACAAGATCATGAACTAATCAAAGAACTTGTTCATGGTGCAGGGCTATTGGAAATTATTTTAGAGCAAGGTCTGGAGGGATGGCAACTCCATAGTGTCAACTAGGAGTGTCAGCTTGAGATGTCAGCTCTGAGTGGGCTGTGTGTGATCAACATGGCTAGGAGAAACCATGCTCTTCCAAAGGCCTTGGACATAGATTTGGAACTTCATCACTGAGGCAATTCTTTCTGGACAAGACTCCTGAAAAGTGACCAGGTGATGGGGTCAGGGTGCTGCCAGGTCCACTCTTGTAGTGGTCCTCCTTTTCTTGTCCTTGAATTAGAGGGTTGCTTCTTTAAGTGGTCTGGTATGAGTGATAAAGTCACTGGTCTGGATTTTTGCACATGAACTTGATATCCCCATACATTCATGTGCTTCCGATTAATTCAGTGTTCACATGTGGTCATTTTTATTAGTGTGATTAATTTATTTAATAGTTTGTGCCTTATGGTATTTCTAGAATGATGGTGGCTATTGAGTTGAACAAGCAAGATATAGAGTCATTCCACCTCAGCACTTAAATGAAGTAGCTTATGCCAAACTACTGCTTGATAAAATGGAATAACACAGGTTTAGGGATAGTCTGAGTATTATTGTTCTATATCTCATGGAGTAACTCACAGAAGAGCACAGCCTGCTCTTTACAACTTGATATAACCCAGACTAGATAGTTCAAATCTCCCTGTTAAAAAAATCAATGAGCACAAAAAAACACTAATGAGATATATATCATGATAGACCATATAGTAGGCCATAAATATCTTCAACAGAATTGAAAGTGTTAAGATCATATAAAAGTGTATTCTTTAACCACATGGAATCACATAAAAATAACAGGAAGTCTAAACACTTGGAAACAAAATACATCTGTATAATACATGGTTAAACATTATACTTGGATAAGTATCCAAAAATACATGTGAAGAAAGAAAGAAGAGCACCCAAAATACAACAATATAGAGTAAAACAAGGTATATCAGTGTAGCTCCTATATACATCAAAAAGACAATATGCTATGAATTAAGAACTCTAAAAACATACTAAAGAACTGTTCTGGGGCTGGGATTGTGGCTCAGTGGTAGAGTGCTCACCTGCACATGAAAGGTCCTGGGTTCGATCATTAGCACCAGGTATAAATAAATAAAATAAAGGTATTGTGTCCAACTACAGTTAAAAAATAAATATTTGAAATAAAAGAACTGTTCTGACTAATAATGCTCTTTACTCTATTAGAAATTCTAGCCCTGGGATAAATCAAAAGACAAGAAATTAAGACAGAAATATTTCAAAGAAAGAAATAAAATTGTCCTTATTTTCAAATGAAATAGTTGTCCACATAGGCAATCCAAAGAAAGTTTAGGGGGAAAAAACTCTTGTAATTAAAAGTGAATTCATCAAAGTCATAGGATATAAGATCACAATAAAAAACCTATTGCATTACTCTATAGTAGCATGCATCAATGGAATTTAAAACACAATGCAAGTTTTAAAAATCACAAAAATAAAATATTTAAGTATAACTTAGCAAAACATGTACAAATATTGTGTGTTGGCAACCATAAAATTCTATTATAAGATACACATGATATACATGATGCACATTAACAGAGAATCACACAGTGTTTATGGATAGGAAAGCTCAGTAGACAAAGCTGTCAATTCATACCATATTAATATATAGCTGCATTAGTCTGCCTGGGCTACTATAACAAAATACCACAGTATGTGAAAGAAAATATTATTTAATCAAGATATTTAACTCTTGCTATGTGAAAGAGACTACTGAAAAAATGAAAAGACAAACAGTAAACTGCAAGAATATATTTTAAAACCACATATTTGGTGAAGGATTTCAATAGAAAATGTATGAGTAATTCTCTAAACAACAATAGAAAATCAGTGCAATGAAAAAATGTGTGAAATACTTGAATAGACACAAAAAACATACGTGGGTAGTGAGTTTGCACAAAAATAGATGTTCAGTATCACCAGCCTTGAGGTGAAGGGAAAGGGAAAGGTAGAGCCCATGTAACAGCTGACGGGTAACACAACAGAGATGGAATTCTGAAAAGGAATCAAAAGAAACGTTGAATTTAAGAGCACTCTAATGGAAATAAAGAATGCCTTGATGGTCTCATCTACATATTGGGCACAGGTAAGGAATTGTCAATGATCTTGAATACTGATCAATAGAAAATTCCCAAATGAAACATAAAAAGAAATAGAATGATAAATCCAAACAGAATATCTTAGAACAGTGAAACTAAAAGTTTTGACATACATATCACTGGAATTCCCCACAGGAGAAGAAAGATAAAACCTCAGAAAAGCTATGTGAAGTAAGAATGGCAAGGGGGTTCCAAAAATTTATGACGAAGCCATGGATCCAGGAAGCTCAGAGAACACCATGCAGGGTACATATTCACAAGTCTACACTGAGGCATATCATATTCACACTGAAAAAACTCAAAGACAAAAATTCTTAACAGTAGTGAAAGAGTGAAAATATACTACCTGTAGAGGAATAAGATAAGAATCCCACAGGACTTCTCTTCAGATTCAGAAACCATGTAAAAAAAGACTGGAGAAAATCAAACATTGAAAAAAAATCTCCCACCAGTGTATACAGATATAGATTGGACATTTATATATAAATGTTTAAACTTATGTGTGTTTGTGTGGGTTTACATGTTTAAACACACACACACACACACACACACACACACACACACACACACACATATATATATATATATATATATATATATATATATATATATATATAAGTTAGGGTTGCCCTAGAAACTCACCATACTTTTTAAAGTTAATCTCAATAAACCTTTATTTTATTTATTTATTTTTTAAATAACATTGGAAGACTCTACAGTATATGCAGAACAAGTTCTTTTTTTTATTGGTTGTTCAAAACATTACAAAGCTCATGATATATCATCTTTCATACATTTGACTCAATTGGGTTATGAACTCCCATTTTTACCCCAAATACAAATTGCAGAATCACATCGGTTACACACTCACATTTTTACATAATGGCATATTAGTGACTGTTGTATTCTGCTACTTTTCCTATCCCCTACTATCCCCCCTCCCCTCCCCTCCCATCTTCCCTCTCTACCTCATCTGCTCTTGTTCAATTCTCTCGCTTGTCCCCCACCCCCTTTCCCCTCACAACCTCTTATGTGTAATTTTGTGTAACATTGAGGGTCTCCTACCATTTTCATATGATTTCCCTTCTCTCTCCCTTTCTCTCCCCCCACCCGACTCTGTTTAACGTTAATCTTTTCCTCATGCTCTTCCTCCCTGTTCTGTTCTTAGTTGCTCTCTTTATATCAAAGAAGACATTTGGCATTTGTTTTTTAAGGATTGGCTAGCTTCGCTTAGCATAATCTGCTCTAATGCCATCCATTTCCCTGCAAATTCCATGATTTTGTCATTTTTTTAGTGCTGCATAATACTCCATTGTGTATAAATGCCACATTTTTTTTATCCATTCATCTGTTGAAGGGCATCTAGGTTGGTTCCAGAGTCTACTATTGTGAATTGTGCCGCTATGATCATTGATGTGGCAGTATCCCTATAGTACGCTCTTTTAAGATCCTCAGGGAATAGTCCCAGAAGGGCGATAGCTGGGTCAAATGGTGGATCAATTCCCAGCTTTCCCAGGAATCTCCATACTGCTTTCCAAATTGGCCTCACCAATTTGGAGTCCCACCAGCAATGTATAAATGTACCTTTTTGATGTAATGCAATGACACATCAAGTCATGCTTTTTTTGTTTTTATCATTTTAAAAAATGATAAAAACAAAAATGATATAAAATCTTTAATGTGAAGCTAAACTATATTTTACTAATGTGTATTTCAAGAAAATAATGCCATTTAGCATACAGAATTACATCTCTTTATGAAGTAGTGATATTTTATACTGTCATATATTAATATTTATTAATTTATATTATTTTTATTAATTTTTATTTATATATGACAATGGAATATATTACAATTCATATTACACATATATAGCACAAATTTCTCATATCTCATATTTTCACGATTTTCATCTTCATACATGTACTTTGGGGGTTTTTTTGTTTGTTTTTTAATTTTTATTCCTGGTTGTTCAAAACATTACAAATTTCTTGATATATCATATTTCACACTTTGATTCAAGTGGGTTATGAACTCCCATTTTTACCCCGTGTACAGATTGCAGAATCACATCAGTTACACATCCACTGATTTACATATTGCTATACGAGTGTCTGTTGTATTCTGCTGCCTTTCCCATCCTCTACTATCCCCCCTCCCGTCCCCTCTCCTCCCCTCTTCTCTCTCTACCCCATCTACTGTAATTCATTTCTCCCACTTGTTTTTTTCCCTTTCCCCTCACTTCCTCTTGTGTGTAATTTTGTATAACCCTGAGGGTCTCTTTCCATTTCCATGCAATTTCCCTTCTCTCTCCCTTTCCCTCCCACCTCTCATCCCTGTTTAATGTTAATCTTCTCCTCATGCTCTTCGACCCCACTCTGTTCTTAGTTACTCTCCTTATATCAGAGAAGACATTTGGCATTTGTTTTTTAGGGATTGGCTAGCTTCACTTAGCATAATCTACTCTAATGCCATCCATTTCCCTGCAAATTCTATGATTTTGTCATTTTTTAATGCAGAGTAATACTCCATTGTGTATAAATGCCACATTTTTTTTTATCCATTCGTCTATTGAAGGGCATCTAGGTTGGTTCCACAGTTTTGCTATTGTGAATTGTGCTGCTATGAACATCGATGTAGCAGTGTCCCTGTAGTATGCTCTTTTTAGGTCTTTAGGGAATAGACCAAGAAGGGGAATAGCTGGGTCAAATGGTGGTTCCATTCCCAGCTTTCCAAGAAATCTCCATACTGCTTTCCAAATTGGCCGCAACAATTTGCAGTCCCATCAGCAATGTACAAGTGTACCCTTTTCCCCACATCCTCGCCAGCACTTGTTGTTGTTTGACTTCATAATGGCTGCCAATCTTACTGGAGTGAGATGGTATCTGAGGGTGGTTTTGATTTGCATTTCTCTGACTGCTAGAGATGGTGAGCATTTTTTCATGTACTTGTTGATTGATTTTAATGTTCTCCTCTGAGAAGTGTCTGTTCAGGTCCTTGGCCCATTTGTTGATTGGGTTATTTGTTATCTTATTGTTTAATTTTTTGAGTTCTTTGTATACTCTGGATATTAAGGCTCTATCTGAAGTGTGAGGAGTAAAGATTTGTTCCCAGGATGTAGGCTCCCTATTTACCTCTTTTATTGTTTCTTTTGCTGAGAAAAAACTTTTTTAGTTTGAGTAAGTCCCATTTGTTGATTCTAGTTATTAACTTTTGTGCTATGGGTGTCCTATTGAGGAATTTGGAGCCCGACCCCACAGTATGTAGATCGGAGCCAACTTTTTCTTCTATCAGACGCCGTGTCTCTGATTTGATATCAAGCTCCTTGATCCATTTTGAGTTAACTTTGGTGCATGGCGAGAGAAAGGGACTCAGTTTCATTTTGTTGCAAATGGATTTCCAGTTTTCCCAGCACCATTTGTTGAAGATGCTATCCTTCCTCCATTGCATGCTTTTAGCCCCTTTATCAAATATAAGATAGTTGTAATTTTGTGGATTGGTTTCTGTGTCCTCTATTTTGTACCATTGGTCCACCCACCTGTTTTGGTACCAGTACCATGCTGTTTTTGTTACTATTGCTCTGTAGTACAGTTTGAGATCTGGTATCGCTGTACCTCCAGATTCACACTTCCTGCTTAGCATTGTTTTTGCTATTCTGGGTCTTTTGTTTTTCCATATGAATTTCATGATTGCTTTCTCTATTTCTACAAGAAATGCCATTGGGATTTTGATTGGCATCGCATTAAACCTGTAGAGAACTTTGGGTAATATCGCCATTTTGATGATGTTAGTTCTGCCTATCCATGAACAGTGTACATTTTTCCATCTTCTAAGATCTTCTTCTATCTCTCTCTTTAGGGTTCTGTAGTTTTCATTGTATAAATCTTTCACCTCTTTTGTTAGGTTGATTTCCAAGTATCTTATTTTCTTTGAAGATATTGTGAATGGAGTGGTTTTCCTCATTTCTATTTCAGAAGTTTTGCTGCTGATATGCACAAATGCCTTTGATTTATGCGTGTTGATTTTATATCCTGCCACTTTGCTGAATTCATTTATTAACTCTAGCAGTTTCTTTGTAGACTCTTTTGGGTATGTTAAATATATTATCATGTCATCCGCAAATAGCGATAATTTAAGTTCTTCTTTTCCTATTTTTATGACTTTAATTTATTTTGTCTGTCTAATTGCTCTGGCTAGTATTTCAAGAACTAAATTGAATAGAAGTGGTGATAGAGGGCATCCCTGTCTTGTTCCAGATTTTAGAGGGAATGCCTTCAGTTTTTCTCCATTTAGGATGATGCTAGCCTGAGGTTTAGTATATATAGCTTTTACAATGTTGAGGTAAGTTCCTGTTATCCCTAGTTTTTCTAGAGTTTTGAACATAAAGGGATGCTGTACTTTATCGAATGCTTTTTCTGCATCTATCGAGATGATCATATGGTTCTTATCTTTAAGTCTATTGATGTGGTGAATAGCATTTATTGATTTCCGTATATTGAACCAGCCTTGCATCCCAGGGATGAATCCTACTTGATCATGGTGCACAATTTTTTTGATATGCTTTTGTATTCGATTTGCCAGGATTTTATTGAGAATTTTTGCATCGAAGTTCATTAGAGATATTGGTCTGTAGTTTTCTTTCTTTGAAGTGTCTTTGTCTGGTTTCGGGATCAGGTGATATTGGCCTCATAGAATGAATTTGGAAGAGCTCCTTCTTTTTCTATTTCTTGAAATAGCTTGAAAAGTATTGGTATTAATTCTTCTTTGAAAGTTTTGTAAAACTCCGCTGTATACCCATCCGGTCCAGGACTTTTCTTGGTTGGTAGTTTTTTGATGGCTTCTTCTATTTATTCCTTTGTTATTGGTCTGTTTAAATTGTGTGTGTCTTCCTGACTCAATCTGGGCATATCGTATGACTTAAGAAATTTATCGATATCTTTACTATCTTCTATTTTATTGGAATATAGGGTTTCAAAATACTTTCTAATTATCTTCTGTATTTCTGTAGTGTCTGTTGTGATATTGCCTTTTTCTTCTCGTAAGTTAGTAATTTGAGTTCTCTCTCTTCTTCTCTTCGTTAGCATGGCTAAGGGCCTGTCGATCTTATTTATTTTTTCAAAGAACCAACTTTTAGTTTTATCAATTTTTTCAATGGTTTTTTTTTGTTTCAATTTCGTTGATTTCTGCTCTGATTTTAATTATTTCTTGTCTTCTACTGCATTTGCTGTTGTTTTGCTCTTCCTTTTCTAGGTTTTTGAGGTGTAGTGTGAGTTCATTTATTTGTTGTTGTTTTCTTTTTTTGAGGAAAGAACTCCAAGAAATGAATTTCCCTCTTAAAACTGCTTTCATTGTGTCCCATAGATTTCGGTATGTTGTGTCTGTATTGTCATTTGTCTCTAAGAATTTTTTTATCTCCTCCTTTATGTCTTCTGTAACCCATAGATCATTGAGTAACATATTGTTCATTTTCCATGTGATGTAGGATTTTTCCTTCCTTCTTTTATCATTGATTTCCAGTTTCATTCCATTATGATCAGATATGGTGCATGGTATTATCTCCATACCTTTATATATACTAAGAGTTGCCCTATGGCATAATATATGGTCTATCTTTGAGTAGGATCCATGTGCTGCTGAGAAGAACGTGTATCCACTTGATGAAGTTTGATATATTCTATATATGTCGGTTAAGTCTAGGTTATTGATTGTGCTATTGAGTTCTATAGTTTCTTTATTCAGCTTTTGTCTAGAGGATCTGTCTAATGGCGAGAGCAGTGTGTTGAAGTCACCCATAATTATTGTGTTGTAGTCTATTTGACTCGTGAACTTGAGGAGAGTTTGTTTTATGAACGTTGCAGCTCCATTGTTTGGTGCATACAAATTGATATTTGTTATGTCTTGTTGGTGGATGGTTCCTTTTAACAGTATATAGTGTCCTTCTTTATCCCTTTTGATTAACTTAGGTTTGAAGTTGACTTTATTCGATATGAGTATGGCCACTCCTGCTTGCTTCCGAGGGCCACGTGAGTGGTATGATTTTTCCCAACCTTTTACCTTCAGCCTGTGTATGTCTCTTCCTATCATATGAGTATCCTGAAGGCAGCATATTGTTGGATTTGTGTTTTTGATCCAGGTTTCTAGCCTATGTCTCTTGATTGGTGAATTTAGGCCATTAACACTTAAGGTTACAATTGAAATATGTTTTGTACTTCCAGTCATGTTTATTTATTTATTTATTTTAGTTTGGCTAGTTTTTACTTTTTGGTTATTTTCCTCCCCCTTTACTGAGATACCTCCCACTGTTAGTTTTGGAAACTATTTTTCAATTCCTCTTCTTGTAGTATTTTGCTCAAAAAGCTTTGCAGTGCTGGTTTTCTGGCTGCAAATTCTTTTAGCTTTTGTTTATCGTGAAAGATTTTAATTTCATTGTCAAATCTGAAGCTTAATTTTGCTGAATACAGTATTCTTGGTTGGAATCCATTATTTTTCAGCATTTGAAATACATTTTTCCAGGATCTTCTCGCTTTCAAAGTCTGTGATGAAAAATCAGTCGTTAACCTAATTGGTTTACCCCTGAATGTAATCTGCCTCCTTTCTCTCGTAGCTTTTAATATTCTCTCCTTGTTCTGTATGTTGGCTATCTTCATAATTATATGTCTTGGAGTTGGTCTATTACGGTTTTGAATGTTTGGGGTCCTGTAGGATTTGGCAATCCATTCCATCTTTCATCTCTGGGAAGTTTTCTAGAATTATTTCATTTAATAGGTTGTCCATTCATTTGGTTTGAATCTCTATGCCTTCTTCTATCCCAATGACTCTCAAATTTGGTTTTTTTTATGACATCCCATATCTCTTGAATAGATTGCTCGTGAGATTTAAGCATCTTTTCTGTGTTGACTATATTCTTTGCAAGTTGATAAACTTTGTCTTCATTATCTGATGTTCTGACTTCTACTTGATCTAGTCTATTTGTAATATTCTCGTTTGAGTTTTTAATTTGGTTTATAGTTTCCTGCATTTCTAGGATTACTGTTTGGTTTTTTCTTTAAATCTCTATCTCCTGGTAAAGCTCCTTCTTTGCCATTTGAATTTGTTTGTTTAATTCGTTTTCAAAATATATTTTCATTGCTTGGACTTGCTGTCTCATGTCTTCTCTAATATTCCTTTCCATCTGAGTTAGATATGCCTTGAGTCCTTTCCCTATCCCTGTTTCTGATGCTTCTAGGTCCACCTGTAGAATTAAGTTGTCCTGCATTGTTTGTACTCCTTTTTTCCCTTGTTTTTTTCATGTTGTTCATGTTACTTTCCAGCTCTGTTTGACTGCTGTATTTCTGCTCTCTCCTATAGATTTGTTTTGGTTTTCTATATCTCTGTTGTCTCTCCTTTGTGTTGGTAGACTAGGCCTGCTAAAGTGGATTCTGCTGGGAAGGAATTCCGACGGCCGAGCTCCAGTGACGTCACCTCTCTGCTATGGTGGGCCCCAGGCTCCTTGCCAGGGTGTCCGAATGGGGGGTGGGACTGGACAGTCTCTGGTTGGTTTCAGCTCCCGGTCGCCGGCGGGCGGGCTTACTCCAGCCGCCCAGTTGCGCGGGCAGCCGGTGGGCGATTGGTCGCCAGCGGGCTGGCAGTCTCCAGCAGCCCAGTCACGTGGGCAGCAGGTGGGCTGTCGCCGGCGGGCGTGCGGTCTCCAGCCACCCAGTCGCGAGGGCCTGGCCTCTAGTCCTCTGGTTTCTCCTGCTAGTCCTGGCTTCTCCTGCTAGACCAGTCTTCCCCTGAGTGATGCCTCTCGGCAGTTCAAACTGTACTCTGGGCCTGCCGTTTGCTGGGTGTGGAGGGTGGCTATTCTCAATAAACCTTTAAATAATAGTATACCTCTTTACAGGTACCTCTTGTGAGGCACTCTATGCCCTATGAAATTATTTTTCAATATAAAGGAAAAAAATATTTCTTCAGGCAAACAAACATATATAAAAAATGACGGAATTTATTGCTGACAGATCTGCCTTGAAAGAAAATTAATTTGGGGGGAAATAAAGAAAATGATATATAAGAAACTCAGATCAAATGAAGAAACAAAAAGTATAAGAAACAAATTAAGATAAAATAAAATATTTTATATTTCTTATTTTTAAATAGTCTAAAACAAAAGTATTTAAAGTAAAAACAGCAATGATATATAGGCTGATTTCACCTTAATTAGGAGTAAAATTAGTGATGTCAATGCCATGAGGCCTGAGAGGGAAATATCAGAACATTCTCAAACAAGGCACTTATATAACATGTAAAGACATATAGTTTTATTTGAAAGTGGACTAAGAGAAATATATATATATATATAACGAGTTTCTAGGGCAACCACTAATTTTTAACATAAATCATGTTTGACATAGTCTATGGTTTATATCTGAAATGTCCTCTAAAGGCCATGTGCTTTCAACTGTATTGTCAGCCAGTGGTACTAATAGGAGGTGGTGCAACCTTGGGGAGGTTGGACCTAGTAAAAGAAGTTTGTGTCATTAGAGGTTTGTTCCTGAAAGGGGATATTAGACCCCCATGCCTTCCTGTCTCCCTTTGCTTTCTGGTTGCTTTGAAGTGAGCAGCTTTGTCCCACCATACAAATCCCTACTGTCATGTTCTGCCTCACTATAAGCCCAAAGCAGTGGGTCCAATTGACCAGGGATTGGTAACTCTGCAACTGTGAGCAATGTGTAGACATTTCTTCCCTATAAGTTGTTTATCTCAAGTATTTTGTCACAACAACATAAATATGACTGTCACAGCATGGTAAGAGCAAATTTAAAATAGAATTACATAATATGTTGATTTGAAATAAGAAAGCAGAAAAATTAAGGAAAGTAGAAACAAAAAATGCGGTAAGTGGAAAAGTTATAAACATGGTAATGTCATTCCAATTCTATCAATAATCACTTTCAATGTAAAAATCTAAATATAATAATTAAAAGAATAAATGTCATAGAGTTTTCAAAAGACTGAAATTTTCAGAATGGATTAACAATATAAAAGCGGACTCAAGTCTAATTTTCTAGGAAGATGTGATTTTAAATAAAATAATTACACAGGTCAAAAATAGATTATACCTAACATGGAAGGCTTCATAACATTCTCTAATAGAAGGAACCAGGATTTTTTGGAAAATGGCAAAATCTAGGATTCGGACAGGAGATGTTGAAAATATGTCTGGAATATTTTATAATACCAGAAGGAAATGCTCAGAAACAAAAACCTCATGATGAAGAAAATACATTAAAAAGACACAGACACCTACTTAATGAGCTCCCAGTAGCCCAAACTTGAACCCATTTGAACAAAATAAATAAATGAATAGTAACTTTGGATTGTTATACAAAATATAAAATAGCTGTTTATACATCCATACTAATATACATTCTTGAATAAACAAACAAATGTAGGAGAAGAGACAAAGCTTTAATGCAAAATATTTCCATATAATGTATATAATCTGCACTTAAAGAGGTGGAACATAGCTTCCACTACTTAGAACTGGGTTGTGAATAATGACTTCCAAATGGAGAATAAGGAGAAAGTTGGGGGCATGGGAAGATGGGGATCCTGGTAGTAGAGACAAACAGCAAGCACCAGCAGGGTAACTAGCACATAATCTTGACACGATCTGATGGAATGGGGGACGTCCTACAATAGAATTAAACCATAGCTCTCTATTGTCAAAGTCACCAAAAATAATGAGTATGAGAAACTGTCACAGCCAAGGCATCATAGGAAACCTGACTAGTAAATGTAGTGTGACACTTAGGGTGGAATTGTTAAACTGAAAAGAGACATTAAACAAAAGCTAAGTAAATTGGAGTATACTTTGATCTTTGGTTATTAATAATATATTAAATTTGTTTTATTAATTATAACAAGAAGCTGCAATAGGAAAACTTGGATGCAGGGTATATGAGAACACAGTGTATTAAGTTCACATTTTTCTGTAAATCTAAATCTGTTCTAAAGTAAACACCTTACTATAAGTTATATATTGTATAATTCCATTTACATAGCATTCTTTAAATTGCAAAATTTAAGAAAGATTTGTGTGATATGTACTGGTAGAGAAGGCAGAGTTTTGACAATAAAGTGGATAGCTTTAGGTAGCTCATCATGGGGCTAATTCTGTATCTGATTGCAATAGATTCTAAAGTAATAGATGTGATAAAATCTCTTAGAACTATAGATACACTCTGTGAAAATGTCAATTTATTAGGTATGAAATTACACTATAATTAGGTAAAATGTAATAGTGGTGGAAATGTTATGATGTCCTAGGGAAGTCTGTATATTATCTTTGTAACTTCCTGCAAAGCTGTCATGATTTCAAATTTAAAAAGACAACTTATTTACATACATAGATAAATATAGAATATAAAACATCAAAAATCAAATCTATATGGAAAAAATCATTACATTGGACTTTATCAAATAATACCTTATAGTATATTTGAAATCCTGTCAAAAGTATGAAAAGACAATTACAGACTGGGAGAAAATATTAGAAATCATAATCTGACAAAGGATTTTTTTTTCAGCATATGCAAGTCATTCTTCAACAAATATCAAAACCTCAACAAGAAAAGGAAAAAAGGCCTTAAACTTCCACTCCGACAAAGAGGATGCATTTATGGCCAATAAGCACTTATGAATATTTCCAATATCATTATGAGTTCCAGAAAAAACAACTTAATGTAATAAGGAATAAAGCACTACCTACCCAGTAAAATAATACCAATGATAAAGCATTGGTACCAGTAAGATAACACCAATATCAGTAAAATAATACCAGTGGTAGATAGAACAATTGGATAATTCATATGTTGTTAGTGGAAACACACAATGTTATAGCATCTTTGGAAAATACCTTTACAGGTTTTATTTGGGGCGGGGAGGTACTGGGGATTGAACCCAGGAACTCTTAACCTCCAAGCCACATCTCCAGCTCTTCTTGTATTTTATTTAGAGTTGCTTAGGGTCTTGCTGAGTTGCTGATGGCCTTGCTAGGTTGCTGAGGCTGGCTTTGGACTCGTGATCCTCCTGTGTCAGCCTCCCAAGGTGCTGGACTTGCAGGAGTGTGCCACCACACCCAGCCCCTTTACAACTTCTTATAAAGTTAAATTTATTCTAAAATACAGCAGTTGCACATTTTCTTTAGGTTCTTGGGAGCCATGGAGCAATGGTATTTCTGCACATCTTCCAGTATCAACTATCTCTTCAAAGCTTCATGTACATCCTCATGAAAGCAGTTTGAAGCTAGGGTCACACTTATCACCAAGGCAGAAAAGACTGAGAACTTTTCCTTGCCCAGAGACATTCTAGAATAGTAAAGACAATGACCACTTTTTCTGCTGCCCACTGAAATCCAGCTGTTCCTGTCCTCAGAGGGGACAATGGCTGAGCTTCAGAGCACTTCTCTTATGACAGTTGGGTAATGTCTAAGCTTCTCAGTCTG
The DNA here is from genome assembly GCF_047511675.1 of Marmota flaviventris. Taxonomy (NCBI): domain Eukaryota; kingdom Metazoa; phylum Chordata; class Mammalia; order Rodentia; family Sciuridae; genus Marmota; species Marmota flaviventris. Next base: position 79,689,095 of record NC_092512.1, read on the forward strand.
ACACATACCTCCTGTGTGATCAATACATAACTGAGCTCAATCTTCTTTTGCTCCTGTGGGTCTTGAGAGGCAATAGAAAGTATGAAGCTTATGCTATCTGCTATGCCTCAAGAAATAAACTGTATAAATCAATTTAGGCTCTTATCTCCGTACCAGATAAATCAATAGCAGTGTAGTAAGCAAACTAGCAGCTGTCGTATACTGATTTTTTGACACTCTTTCTACAAGTGTTTGCATTATCTTTATTTGTAATAGCCCTAAATAAGAAACAACACATATGTCTTAAATGAAGAATAAACTATAGTATAAACATTTAATAAGATACTATTTTGCAATAAAAAGGGACAAATAATTGATATCATTCAACGACTTGGCAAGATCTCAAGGGTGTTATGCTTAGTGAAAGAGACATTTGGAAAATGAAGCATACTGCAAGATTCCATATACGTAAGTATCAAACTGACAAGTTGTAGTGATGGGGAAAGATGATGAGAAAGATCATGGTTCCAGGGATTAACACTGGTGAGAGTACAAATCTATAAAGAGGTAGCTTAAGGGAGTTATATAGTGATGATGGAAATGTTCTATATACCGATTGTGGTGTTGGTGCATGAAATCTCTATGTTTCATAGCATTGCATAGAACCCACACCCTACTGTACATGCACACAGAAACTGATGACATCTAAATGAGATTTATGCTTTAGTAAACAATTCTACATGTCCTGTTTTGGATAATATAGTTATGTAAGATGTTGTCATTTAGATAAACGGAGGGAAGAGTCCATGGGATATCTTCATTTTTTTTTTTTGTAAATTCTTACACATCTAATATTTCAAAATAAAAACGTTTGCTCTATTTTCATAGTTTCATATTTCTGAAGTTTGATGCTCAAAAATAAATACATTGAAAAACTCATAAAGATTCATAAAATAATCAAATAAAGATTAATAAAATAATCATTTTAGTGAGAAGAAAAAGAAAATGAATAAAAATTAGATATGTAGCTGTAATACAATGATATAAGAAATAATCTGTGGGTTAAAAGAAAATTCTAATGTAAAAATCAGCAATTTTATTTTCTTCCTTTGGGAAAGCATTCTAAAATTTGCTTTTGTTCTAGACGATGTAGACAGAGGATATTTTCAAAAATTTTCTAAATACTATTTTTCGTTGTATATGTGTGACTGAATGTGCTTCTTTCCAGCTAATTCATTTTAAAAGATTATAAATTATCTAGCAATTGTGAATGCATTCTTTATTTTTTTCTTTATTGAACCCAAGGACACTTAACCACTGAGCCACATCCCCAGTCCTTTTTTTCTGTTTTATTTAGAAATAGGGTCTCACTGAGTTGCTTAGGGCCTTGATAAGTTGCTAAGGCTGGCTTTGAACTCCCAATCCTCCTGCCTTCGGAGTTGCTGGGATTATAGGCATGTGCCACCGCACCCAGCATGAAGGCATCCCTTAATAGTTAAATTTCAAAATTGAAAGCTGATCCTAGAAAAATATTCATTTTATGTAATGGATGAATTAGCTTTTAAAAATACAGATTCTATCCAAATAGTGTCTTGGGTAAATTAACTAACATACCTCAGATACTTCCCATAAAAATAAACTACTTTGTTCTCTGTGGATGCAATGGTAAAGTAATAGCTGTTTTAAGCTTGCTGGGATACACTCCATGTTCTCAGACTTGTTCTCTGACACCTCATCAGGATGCTTTTTACCTCTGTGATTTTATTTGTCATATCTAGGTTTCATCTACTAGTTGTTTGATTTTGCACAGAAAGTGATTTGTCTTTTCTTTTTCCTTTTGTGTCAAATCCAATGGAATAATCCTTAAATTTCTTTATAGCATTACCTTTCTGATTAATTACAAATTCTAACTGGTTTCCCTCTGACAGAATTCTTTCAACCATCAAGAATTTAATACTCAGGGAGTTCAACAATCAATAAGGTTAATAGAATGGCTTCCCCAAGTGTGAAATCCATCAAAATAAATAGGTTGTGCTTCTTTAGATTAAAATTAGTCATCCAAATTTGAAGCCATTTATTAAGACTCTGATAATCCATATTTTTATAAATAGTTTTCATTAGTAGCAAACAAGATTTGAACATTACAACAGCACACCCAGGAAAGAGCCATCTACATCTAAATATATAAGACATATTATTAGAAGAATTTCACTTTAATCAGATTTGAAAGCCTCTATAAGTTGACAAGCTGATTAAAGAGCTTCTGCAGGTCTATTTTCTGCAACTGGTGCAGAGCAGGCAATATGGAGAGGAAGATGGATGTCAAGTAGAGTGGAGGACTGACAAACTAGCACCATCACCAAGGGAGTTAATGTGCTGGGATCCATGAAGATGTCTTAAAAGCAATGTCTTCTCACATCTTTCACTTTGATGACATGGTTATTCTTCAGATAAGATGGTCTAAATATTCACCTGCCGCATGTAAGAAAAGCTGAGGGAGGATTCCATGTGAAAGTGGCTGCAATGCAACCTCGCTGCTGCTTCATACCCGTGGGGTGTTTGTCCAGCCCAAAATAGACAGGCAACAACTGGAGTCACAGCAATGATTGGTGTCCCCGCACCTGCCTACCAAGTGCAAAAGCAGCATCTGTGTTGTCCTACATCTGGTTTTCAAATATTGTGCAAAATGTGCCTGGTGAGCACCCTAAGTGAAAACCACAAGAAAGGGAAATCTGCAACATTTAGTTCAGAATGACACACTGACATTTGAAGATCCACTTGAGAAGGCAATTATAGAGAATATAGAAGAAAGGATATGATTCTTCAAATGCTAACGAGTTTACAAAAATTTTTCTCTAATGACTCAGGTTAAAAAAAAATTATTTTAACAATGCAAATGAATACATAGTTTTGCTTGTCAAAATCTATTATATCTGTGTAAGTAGTTTCAGGGCATTGATTACTTGGATGGATCTCAAAATCCCCAGGGATTATTTTGATTATGCAAAAATAAATCAATGAGAAATTTGAAGAAATAAAATATATGGTCCAAATAGTGACAATGAATTTTTAGGTAATATTTTCACCTTTTCTACCATCAGATGAACCATTTGAGGTGATTCTTTGCTATGGTAGCATTCACCATCCCACTAATCTACTTGTTAAGTCACACCTTAAAAACACAATGTGCTTCAAGGACAGAGTTGTATCTTTGTGGTATATTATAGTTATCTTAGGGATGCATCATTATGAAAGTTTTGATCAATTTAATAGTTCCACCAACAGCAGATTTGCTCTTTTATTTTTAAATAGCACACTTTTTTTGTTTGTTCATTTTTGGCAATCAAACACAAGACCTCATATATGCTACATAAGTGCTCTGCCAGTGAACTATATCCACAGTCCAATACATTTGCTGTTGTTGATATGACTCCCTGTATTAAGTAGTGTTTTGATTTTTTCATAGTTACTGATTAATTATATTCTACCAATAGCTATCTCTCATGAAGATTTCCTTTTTATAGGATGATTCTTAATACTTTTCTTATTAAACTTTAGGAAATTCGATTCATAAGGTATACTCTTGTGTACAGCGTCTTCTATAACATTGAGAATGAACACAAAAGAATGTAAGTTGAGGTGATGCACCTTACAGCCAGCTGATAATAAACATTTCAACTTCATTAGTTTCGATTTTAATGAGGATAACATATTTGAGAAAATATTTAGAGTAATTTGTGATCTCATTTGGAACTTATTTCCAATTGAACTACACACTATTACTTTGGAAAATTCATTTTTGTTCTTTCTAATTTTTTTAGCTTATGAGAGATTAGTTATCATGAGAATATAAACAACAATGGAAAGTTGACTTATTTTTACTTAATCTCAAACTTACCATCGTTCTTTTTTTCAGTTATATCCTTCATACTACTGATGAAGATAACTGTTGAAGTAAAACATTATTTTTCAATTTTCTTGGATAAATATTCACTTATCCTCCAAAGCATAGTAGATCAAACTCCTTATCCACTGTAAATTATTTTCATAGTAAGTGGTCAAGGTTCACGTTCAAATTTAATTTTCATCACAAAAATCCAAGGCAGTTATATTCTTATGGGTCCTTATGTGTCTTTATGCTAATAAAGACATGATTATTCAATGCATATCCCTGGTCAATGTAATTTTGAAGAGTTAACTCTTCCTATTGTTTACCTGTACTATTTGCAAAGACAAATCACATTTCATGTTTTATTTTTGCTTTATCTTAAGGACATATCAGAAACTCCTAAAAAAGAGTGAAATTAGGGATCTGCAAATTAAATCAGAAATGAGAAGCCCCACATACCTATAGAACAGGCTAAAATTCAGTGCAGGTAAGGATATGGATCAAGAGGAACTAGTATTCATTGTTGCTGAGAATGTAAAAATAGCATAGCCACTCTGAAAAATGGTATTGGCAGTGTCTTATAAAATTAAACAGATGCCCACTGAACTGTGAATTTAATTCCTTGGAGTTTACCCATACATGTTAAATACATGTTTCTAAACAAAACTTAAACAACCCTTTGAATCCAAAAAATATTTACTGTGACATTTTACTTAAATGAAGCTCATATTTTAAGAGCTTGTGTCCTTCCTTCTCTCCAAGTTTTGTCATGTTAAGTTTCCAATGTAGTGGGAACTATAGAGTTGTAAGACTTTTATGGTTGGTCTCTTTTCCTGCTTAGCATAGCAATTAGGTGTAGCTCCATCTGTCAATCAATGGGAAAGGATCAAAAATCACAAAATGCTTTATTGGTTAGTGATCCTTAGAACATGTGGGATTTATGACATAGTATTTAGTTCATGTCTAGAAAACTCTAAAGTTGTCTGAAGCTATCTCTGGCAGAGGCAGGTATGCTCCAAGATACAGAGCAAAGGTAGCTGTAAAACATTTTTGGACATACATCAGGAAGATATTTTGAGAAGTGATCACAAAGAAAAAAGAAGGACTGACCATAATGAAATTTAAAAAAAAATGTAAGGTGAATAACATCATGACCAAGTGGATTTAACCCATTGGTAAAAAGATGTTTCAACATTTCAAAATGAATGCTATTGAATATGAAAATCATAATATCATTTTAATAGTGTAGGAATGGTCTATTATAACAACGACTATTCATTCATGATAAAGATTCTCCAAAAACTTGGAATTTATGAGAACTTGTTTAATCCAATTAAAGGGAATTAGCAAAAACTTATAGCTTTTAAAACACTTATTAGCAATAGCTTGAATCAAGGCAAGGATGTCTACTCTCAACAAGGCTCTTTGATTTTAAACTAGAATGTCTAACCTTTGTAACATGAAAAAAAAGTTTAAATTAAAATTTCAGAATAGAAAGGAGAAAAAACCCTGCATTACAGATGACAGAATTGTCTATACAGAAAATACTGAATCTAAAAACAGAATTTTCAAATTAATAAATGAATTTAGGAAGTCTTCAAGTTACAAGTTCATTTATATTGTATATATAAGTAAGAAACCATTGTCAATTGAAATATAAAGATTACTATCCATAAATCACCAAAACTTGATATCAAACAGTAAAATGTGTATGTTATATATTGAAAATCCAAAATACAAATAAAAGCAATGAAAGAAGACTTAAGTTAATGCAGGGATATACATTGCTCTTGGATAGGAATAGGCAGTATTACTAAGATGTGAATTTTCCCCAAGTTAATCTGTACTTCAACATAATTATAATCTAAGTCAGAAGAAATCTTTGTTGAATTTGACCTGATGATTCTAAAGTTTATTTTTAAATTCAGAGGAGCTAGATTATTCAAAACAATTTTGAAAAGTAGAGTCAAAGAGAGAAATAATTCCAAGAGTTACTATGCAGTTTCATTAATTGAAAGATGTAGCATTTGAGAAAGTTAGACAGAGATAAATGAAAAAGAATAGTTGACAAGTAGACCCATACACATATAATCATTAAATTTTTGCTAAAGACACAAAGATAATTCAATAGTGAGAAGAGCATTTTCACAAATGTTACTGGCACAATTGGATGTCCATAGGCCAAAGAAAAAAAATATCTATATAAAAATAGTTTAAAGTGAAGAAATATGTATGTAAAAGTGAATCCTAAAATACAAAACTTATAGAAATTAATGTAAGAGAAAAATTTTGAGGTTAAGAAAATATTCCTAAAATATACATTTTGTTTAATGAAAAAAATCAATAAAAGAAAAGTTATGAATTACGTTTATGTTAAGAATATCTGTTCTTGAGACCTTTCTAAGAGAACGTAAAATATGGCTAGAAAATATTTGAGAGAAAATATTTGCAAACCACCTCATTCATATAGACAACTTGTACTCAGATTATGAAATTTCTCAATACTCATTTAGAAAAACAATGTAATTTAAGAAAAAAAAGGAGAATATTGTTTAATGAGTTGAAGAGGCACTACACCAGAAAAAAAAAATCATTGTATGACAAATTCAAATATAAAAAGATGATCAATCACCGGGCATGGTGGTACACACCTGTAATCCCAGTGGCTTGAGAGGTGGAGGCAAGATCACAGTCTCAAAGCCATCCTCAGCAACTTGGCGAGGCCCTGAGCAGCTTAATAAGACCCTGTCTGTAAATAAAATATTTTTTAAAAGGCTGGGGATGTGGCTCAGTATGTAAGCACCTCTGGGCTCAATCCCTGGTACAAAAAAAAAAAAAAAATGATGCTCAACACTTCAACCTTATTAGTCATAGGGAGATGTGAGTTTATATTACATTGGGATATATACATTTACTCACTTCTAGAATGTCTTAGAGAGCTCACAATAGTAAATGGTGATGAGGATCTGAAGTAATTTATACTTTCAAACATTGCTTCAAGAATATTGTGACAAGGGTAAACGGTACAGCTATCTTAGCAATTGATGTAGCGGATTCTCATACAGTTAAACATGCACTTTCCATAGGGTATAGTCATCCCCTTTCTAGTAATTTAACAATGCAAAATACACTTCTGCGTTCACAGAAGATCTTGTATGTTAATGTTTACAGTGACTTTATTTGTAGTCACCAAAACCTGGAAATGAACCTCAAGCAAACTACTCTTCAACCAGGGAAAGAATGGGTAATCCGAAGCACATCCATTCAATACAGTGCTTCCCAGTAATGTACTGGGAAAAACAGTCACAAACACTGTGAGTGCATCTCCAAAGCTTCCACTAAGTGAAACAAGCTAATCTCAAAGGATGACAACTGTGTGTGTAATTTTGAAAGGGAAAAAGGGAACTATGGGAACAGAGAAGGAAAAATGGATCAGTATTCAACAGGGATTGGGGTAAGAAAAGGTGTTGTGTGCAAAGTAACATTGCGTTATTCATAGGTGAGGGTAAATTTTCTAAATCTTGATCTTGGTGGTGATCCACAATCATTCATTTATCAAAATTCACAGAATTGTATTCTAAAGCAGGTGATTTCTTTTGTATCCAAAATTTGATATTTTTATGTAAGCTTTTCCAAATATTCAGAATATAAACCATGATCTTTTATAAAGAATATATACATAATTCCCCATTATAGTAACAAGTAGCTTTTTCAAATAGTATAAATTCTGTTAGAAATATTTTATAGTCATTACTCAGTTTAAGTTTTATCAACTTTTTGTTAATATTGTTCATATATTTTCCTGTTTATTTATTTTAAATTACATTTTTATTAGAGTACTTTTAAATTTTTTTTAAATATATGTTTTTTAGATGGACACAATGCCTTTATTTTATTCATTTTTATTTTTATGTGGTGCTGAGTATGAACTCAGTGCCTCAAGCGGGCTAGGAAAGAGCTTTACCACTGAGCCACAATACCAGCCCTTTTTAAAATTTTGTGTCCTGCTAGAGTTTGAACCTATGGTTTCACAATTGTTCAGTTGCTTGGCAAATACCCTACAACTTTAGCCTAAGTATTGTTATCTATCTACTTGTACATCAACTTATAATTTTTTATGTACATAATTAAAGATATTTATAGAACAACATTCAACTAAAATAAGTTGTTAATAGTGAAATTCAATATAATATCTCTTTTTTGGTACCAGGGATTGAACCCAGGGGTGCCTAACCACTGAGCTGTATCTCCAGTTCTCTTTAATTTTTATTTTGAGGCAGGGTCTTGCTAAGTTTCTTAGGGCCCTGCTATGTTACTGAGGCTGATCTCAAACTTGCAATCTTCCTGCCTCAGACTCCTGAGCTGCTAGGATGATAGCTCTCATTTTAGAGTATTTTTAATCATTTACATTATCTATAATGGTCATGTATTCTTTTTTATTGAGGTTTGTTTTTGTTTTATTTTTTAAAAACAAAAAAAACTTCAACAAAAGCGAGAGATGGTTAAAATGTTCATTTAGTAAGAATGATATAGATATCAGAATTGTTCTAAAATGTTTTCTAAGAGCACCATGACACTGCAATGACCTGAAAGACAATTGTGGTCTTGTAGGATATAAAGTGATGAACTACTTCTCAATTACTAATGACAAGATAATAATGTCCTCTCAGCTCAGTCCCCGCAATATAGATTCAGCTTCTAATGGACCATTATAAGGATATCAAAGTTGTCATGCTTTCAAAATCATAACTCCTAGGTTGTTTAAGTAATTTGGCAAATAGCATCTTTCTTCAATCTTTGGTGTCTTTTAAAGGTCAGATATCAAGCCTTCATAAATATTGATGAACCTGAACAGATTGTGTTCAAATGGTGTGCACTTTTTTTCGTAGACAGACCATCTCTTTCCTCTTTTATTGCAGTTAAGTCTCTCAGGATCGTGGGTTAAACATACATCAACTTAAGACTCAAACCCAAAGAAGTAAAAACACAAAAGAGTAGTAAAAAAATGTGTTTTTATTTTCCCGTATACTTCATTAAAAAAGGTACAGTTTTATTAGTAGTACATTAATTAACTGAAAGAATGAAGTGACAAGTTTTTGTCATAGATATTAATTTACATTTTACAAACATCCACCAAAACAATTAAAAATGAAATAAATATATTTACATTTTGTATTTCTGATATTTCCATTGCATTTTAATATGTATAAAATATATAATATTTTATTTATCTTTAAAAGTAAATTATAATGTGCAAAGAAGTGACATGATGATTTGAAAGTAGTAGGTAATAAGAATAAATCATAAACATCAATTTTAGAGGTATGGATAAAGCGATTCCTTAAGGAGAGCTCATGAATACAGCATTATTAATAGTAGCAAAAATGTTTATTCTTAATACTGGAACATCGACACTTACCTTAAAAAGTTAAGCACAAGATTGTCCTTGTGCTTTTAAAGCTTCTCACACACTGCTGATTTCTAGCAGTAATTCTAAATTATTGTTAGGATTATTACTTTTCCTCCATAATAAATCAGGCTTCCCTTACATCCAGCATTCAACAGAGACAAAGTTTATGAACAAGCTTTGTCACTGTAAATGAGAGAAATGTGGATCCATAAAATAATGCACCCAAAGGAAAATTGCTCTGCTTGCATGAAGATGCTCTCTCTGCTTGCTAATATGGACCTGGCCTTTGTTGCCAAGGAAATGAGTTTTGTCTTGCTGAATGACAGTTTTATGAGTGAAGATTTTAAAACAAGAAGTTGGCACATGCCTGAAATATGGGGAAGAAAGGCCTAGCTGAATGTTCTCCCTTTAAAACTAAGGTTGAATGGAAAAAAAAAAAAAAAAAAAAACATTGTGGCAAGTATTGGGGAATACTTTACGTTTATATTATCTGTTATAATATTTTAAAATAAATACTTGTTGCAATACAACAAATTTAAAGCATACCTGATTTAATGATCTGATTGGTTATTTTTTCATCAGGCATAAGACATTATTATTTTAGTTAACGATTTTCAAATGATTTTGAACTCCCTTCTTTGACCTATGCACCTGTAATAGTCTCCTTTAAGCTCGTACTACGTCATACACTGCAATGAACCATTTAAAGATTACCCTGAACACGCACACACCCACACTCGAGCCCATAACACACGTGCACACACAAACATACCTACATATACCAAGGCACTGGAGGGGTTCACACATAATGAAGCCTTCTATTGTTAAAATTTGGCCAATGTACAAACCAGGTGTTATAAATGAATCTCATGCATCTAAGCCTAAATTTCATGAGACATAGAAATTTGTATTTTTGTTCAGCTTTCTCAGTCTAGTTGTCCAAGTCATAATAAATAACAATAGTTAATCACACTGAAAATAAAACATGAAATACCAATTGCCAAATTAATGAAAATCAGAATAGTATTTTCTTATTGGTGGCTATTTCATGATTAGTCATATTAAATGGCAATTTAGGCCTTTTTTTATTAATAGTGTCAAAACTAACAACAATAAAGATATGGGATAAATTTTAATTCAAAGTACAATTTACAATGTGACTTAAAGCATATTAAGTCAATATATACTAAACATATGCTTTTAATTTAATTTGTGGTCAGCATTTTATCTCGTATATATGGTATACATATGCACACACATATACACAGTTATATGTGTGTGCATGTGTGCTAATGGTGGACAAAGACAAAACTCCTATATATTTCAGTGTACAACTTGCCTATCATCATCTATATGAGCACGAGATAGATTTTCCTGACACAACAAAGGATATTTACTTATTTTTTTGCATTTTAAAATGGGATTTTTATAAAAATTTGAAATGATTCTTACTTATTCTATAACTCATGTAAAGTTTAAAAAATTGCTTTTCTTATTTTTCTTTTTAGATGACCAGCGCATTTCCTGTGGCATCAACACCTGATATTCCTGCTGTGGGCACACTGGGGTCACCTCAATATGAGGCATATTGCAATTTAATTCTAGTTAGTAGCAGAAGTTCTATTGTGAGCCATCTGCCACTGCTTAGAAACTGAAGATGGACACTTCTCTCTACTTTTCCCCGGGCTTCAAATTTTATTATGACTATTGTATTTGATCAATATATGAGCAGTAAATCCAATGTGCTATCCTCATTGTAGATATTAATTCAGTTTTATGGTCAAAATAAATTCTATTAAGACATTATTATATTTATCACAGTTCTTTTGATAAACTATCTTAGATCTAAGTTAACTTTTTCTCATATCCAATTATCCACCTTCACTTTTTCTTTTCCATTTAATATATTTAAGAATTATCAGATACAAAGTTAATTAATAAATTTCTAATGACACTGAAAACAGTGATGACTTTTTTTAATTCAATGGATGTTTGTCCTTTAAACAATTGTTTGTCTCATTCCTGAGTGACACATTTTCTCCTATTAAAAATAAAAAAAAAGAAAAGTAAACCATTTTTTTAGATTCTTGGTAATTTTAAGAGGAAACATTAAGTGTTTCATAGGGTACAGGTGTGTTAATTAAAAATTTAATTTTTAACTATCAAATAAGCAGCTTATAGTTTAAAAGCAGGCGTCAATAAAGCTATAGTGAAGGACAGGGAATGTTTTTCACTTTCCACAACTGGACTCTTGAGTTGTGGGTGTATACCTCCAATGCTTTCAAATTTTCAGCTCTGCACATTTAAAATTCTAAAACAAGACAACCAAAATAACCTGCGTAATTTCATGACATAGATATAAATTTTAAATTTAATTTTCAAATCTCACCTTGTGTTCTCATAAAATATTGCTCCAATGGAAAACTATTGTATAGCTAACACAGTTAATAGCTTTGAGACTGCTTTGTAAGGATTTTTTCAGTCCATGATTGGTAGAGTTAGGGTTACAAAGAATTTCTCTTACATCATATTTGTTGATATTATTTTCTCTACAAAAGTTCTTAGGGTCACTGAAAATTTATGAAACTGTAATTTGATAATAAATCTCCTTAGGTAAAATATAAATCTGTTTAAAATGAAGGAACGAACAAAGAGATTCACAAATGTTTTCATCATACATAATCAAATTAATACTTTTTGGCATATTTGGTGGATACTGGCAAATTTATAAAACATTTTTAATAACATTGATTCGAGGGAGACACAGTTCATTTCACATTGTGCCTGTCATAGGTCAATGTAATTATCCTTATGCAGTTCTTGAGGATATTTTACAACAAGATAAAGAAAATCAGAGTGCCAGTGCAGAATCGTGGAGGGAGAATACAAGGAGAAATTTACATTAGCAAATTAAAGTGCTTCTCTCTTTGATGATTTTTTTTTTTTTGCATGCTCCTTGCTGTCATTTTTGTTTTTTAGCCTCTTTACACTCATAATACAATGACAGGGCAAGGGGTTCATGATCTGGCCCAATATGTATTTGTCATACAAAATAATCTAAAATACAGAAATAACCATTTAATTGTTATTTTTATTTATAGGTAGCTTACAACTTTTTTATATTATTTACATACATCTTCATACCATTCATTTCTTGATCTTCACATTTGGTGAAAGCAGTATGTGGATACACATCAACCAAGTGAGAACAGGCTGTCTTGTTCATCTAGGATTATTTACACATGCCTTCCAGAATAGAAATGCATTTGAGATGAGTCATGACCATCTTTTTTTTTCTGCTGAAACTTCAATCTGATTCCATTGTTGACTTGGTGATATCATGGTCTCTCCAGGGAGTAAAATGATGAATATGTTTAGTCTGTTTATCTAGTTGGGGTAACTGTCAGTTTGGAAATCAGTATGTCAAGTTGTGTACTTTGCTTTGCTTGTAGTAGCAGAGCTGGCAGCAGCAGAAGCAGTAGCCTGATTGCCTAAAAATAGAGGGTCCAAACAAGCTACTTTGGCAGCAAAGAATGAATGAATGCAGTGAAGAACAGCAAATAAATTTGAAAATTCCAGCTCCTAAAAGGGAAAGAGAAATAAAAGAGCTAAAACGGAAATAAAATTCATTGAAAAATTGGGAAAATTAGGCATTTTTCAATTGCAATAAAAATTCCTTGAATCAATAATATTTTATGCATGAAAGGTAATTTATAATGTAGATATTTTTGGTCAGTATGTAATATCCTATTATAGATATATTGAAAACATTGTGGGAAAAAGTTGGGAAGATTAAGTATTCTCATCACCCATGTATGTAATTTCAGGATTGATAAACACTGAATAGAAATATATCTCACAAGGTTGGGTTTTACTCTTCATAATAGATTTTAAAAGATGATATCAGGGGCGGGGATGTGGCTCAAGTGGTAACGCACTCGCCTGGCATACACAGGGCAGGGAGCTGGGTTCAATCCTTAGCACCACATTAAAATAAAATAAAGATGTTGTGTCCACCAAAAACTAAAAAATAAATATTAAAAAATTCTCTCTCTTTAAAAAAATGTGATATCATAAATATTTTTGTGACAAACCAACATTAGTCTCATAAATATATTTTAATTCCAAGAGGTTTGAGAGGTTTGAGAGAAGACTAGTACATTTATACGCTTAATAAAGTTAATATGAATGAAGCACTTACCACAATAAAGATAACTAATGGATAATAAACCATGAAATTATGGATAAATTTTCTGTTTTTTCATTATATACTCTTAATAAAGGATGCACAATTACAATTCATTCACCCAATACTTATAGTGTTTGTAATTTATAGTATGTGGCAGTAGAAAATAATACAAAATAGGGAGTCAATTAGAAATCATTATAGCATCTCTTATGTAACATAGAGTTATTTAAATAAAACAATTCACCCAGAAATTTTTTTCATGTCATTAAATAGAAGCTAAGAAAAGCATAGTGTGTATTCATAGACCTGCAAGATGTTGCAGATAAAACTATGTTGCCTTAGTAATTCCTTTCAGACCTTCAGGATTTCTTAGCTAGTGGCCTATGGCAAATAGTGATTTATTTTAGAAAATAGCCAAGACTATTTATTTAACTATTTTGATTGTCTAAAATTCTTCCATCAAAAATCATTTTACTAACTCCACCATAATTTAGGAGCTTTTTTTCATTTATCCACTCCAGGAGTACGGATGATGCTATTTGTAACCTGAAAGGTTTCCTCTTGCCTTTACTCACTCACCCAGGAATCCCTCCACTCACACTGTCATTCTTTGTGCAGCCAGCTTAATTCCCAACGGATAGATACTTTCTGTGTCAACCCATTCTAAGTTCACCTGATATAAAAAATGGTTGAAAAGTCTTGGGACATGGAAGATAACCTTAGAACACGCAATTCATTCTAGGTGAGGAGGAGAATGTTGTTAAATGTTACAACTAGGCAAAAGTACTGTAACAAATAACATTTTTTTCAAAGTCATTCTATTCCATCTTTATTAAATTGGAGAATATACTTTGTTTACCAAAAAATCCCAGATGTCCAAATATCAAGGCTTTTTTTTACATTAAAATTAAGGTTTTTAATTTTTCTTTTCTTGTCAATTAGTTATCAATAACTTAATGTTCATTGAGACTTTGAATTTTTTACACCATTCTTGGGAGGATGGTCGACAAAAAACAAACAAGTAATTAGAAGATAAAGCAAGAGATTTAGAGTTGGCCTTGGATCCAGTGCCAACTCATCTTTCCTCTGTCTCAGTAGCCAGCTTGGGCAAGTGCACGCTTTCCTAGGGCTTCAGTGATCACCTCCAGGCAAATCTATAACAGTGAGTTACTACTCTTTTACTCATTTCTAGTGAATTTTAAAGCTACATTTCTGTCCATCTGTGAAATATCCACAGAGGGTTTCCACAAAGTTATGCACTATAAACTTTCAATTAGTTTTTTTAAAAAAAATCTTGATCAACTCTGTGAATCTCATTAGGTAAAAGCTAGCTCCAAATTTTAAGTGCTCATTCATCCATTCATTCAAGACATGTTTTCAGAGAGCTTCCTACACATTCATTACTTTCTTTTGATGAAAAATATAGCAGCGAACAAAACAGAAAACAAACAAAGAAACAAAACAAAACAGATGGGAGTTAGCATTCTTGTGATGGGAGAAAAAAATAGGGAAATAAATAAATATCATATAATTAAGCATGCATCTGGAGACTAACATGCTAAGTGAAATAAGCCAGTCCCCAAAACACCAAAGGTCAAGTGTTTTCGCTGTTACGAGGAAGCTAAATCACAATAAAGGGAGAGGGAAGAAGAAAAAAGAAATTCAGTATATTAGAAAAAAGGTAATGAGGGAAGAGGGATAGGAATTAGAAAGAGAGTAAAATGAATCGGACATAATTTTCCTATGTACATATATAAAAATACCTAGGTGAATTCCACCATCAAGCCCACCCGCAAGAATGGCGATCTAATTAGAATAAGATATATTTCATGCTTATATAATTTTATCAAAATGGATTCTATTCTCATGTATACCTAAAAAACAAATTAATATAACATCAGAATGTGCTATGTTCAGTCAAGGAAATAAGGCAGGACATTGAGTAAATATTATGTTAGGGGCCATGGGACAAGAAAACCACAATGTCATGTGAGCAAAACCTGAAGGAAGAAATAAAAAGAATGAAACATTTTGATATTTCTCAGAAAATATTCTAGGCAGAAGAAATATGATTTCAAAGATCCTGAGGTAGATACATTCTATTCTAGGAGAGCTTAAGGAAAAACAAGGGTCACTATAGGTAGAATGCAGTAGTTAGTGAGTAATAGGTAGGAATAAAATTCAAAGGAAGAAAGAGGAGAGGAAGAGGAGAAATATTTTGAATTTATGGTGGGTTATCACAGTATTAAAGAATTTTGACTTAAAAATGTTTTACTTAATGATTTATTAATTTCAGTATAAATTTGGAAGAATCTGTATCAGTTTCAGTTCTTTTTATGGTTTTAGAATGTATCCCCGAAGAATATAAGGGTAGACTATTGCATACTAATTTCCCAAACCTTTGAGAAAGATTCTTGATTCTGCACAAAGATCCATTTCTCTGCTCTATTTAAGGAAAAAGACTTCTCCAAAGGGATAGTTTCTAGTCTCTACTTCCTTTCCTAAATCTTTCAAGAACTCATTCCTATGAATATTTTGCTTCTTCTTCTTCACAAAAAATTTATATCATAAAGTATAATTAAAAAATCTGTTAAGAGTAACAACATGTAAGGCAGAGGATACATGTGATATAAGGAAGATGAGTTAATTTGTGATGAATAGATTTGCTTTTTAATAAAAATTCTAAATAATTTCTAGGTATTGATTTAGGCATATTATCGGTAATTTTCTTACTCCTCAGAAAATTCTAATGACTTTTTGAGTCCACTGTAAGGACAACCAACAGTATCATTCAGTGACTCCAATAATTTAGTCACCATCTACCTTTTCACACCTTCTTCACACAGTTTCACAGTCATAAAACAATCAGAGAATAATTAAAGTATAAATCAACTCTTCTAATAGTGTAAACAGAACATTAAAATCATTGGGAAATTTACATTTTATCAATTCCTTGACTAATAACACTATTATTTTTCCCTTCTGACTTTTGATTTCAAGACTTTCTTTTCCCTATCACAAGCTTCTCTGTCATTTCCTTTATGATCCTCATCCCTTATTCAAGGTCAATGTATTTTCAATGTTCTTCATTAATTCACAGTCAACACACACACACAAAAATCTCCATCACCCCCCCCACACACACACACACCACACACACACACATTGCTTCTTTCTTCTGCATGCCACAAGTCACAGTCAAATTTACCTATGCCATTAATGTGTAAGTTAATATGATATCTATCTTGACAACCCCCTTATGTATCAATCATTTTTTTCCCACAATACTCGCATGAAAATAAAATTTACATGCTATAAAATTCACCTATTTGAATCCTTGGAAAACTGAGAATGGAACTACCATTTGACCCAGCTATCCCATTCCTCAGTCTATACCCAAAGGACTTAAAAACAGCATAACATATAGACACACCCACATCAATGTTTATCAATGCTATAGCAGCACAATTAACAATAGCTAAACTGTGGAACAACCTAGATGCCCTTCAGTAGATGAATGGATAAAGACAATTTG
The DNA here is from genome assembly GCF_047511675.1 of Marmota flaviventris. Lineage (NCBI taxonomy): Eukaryota > Metazoa > Chordata > Mammalia > Rodentia > Sciuridae > Marmota > Marmota flaviventris. Next base: position 79,706,097 of record NC_092512.1, read on the forward strand.
GTATATATACACAATGGAATGCAATTCAGCATTAAAAGAGAATAAAATTATGGCATTTTCAGGTAAACAGATGGAGCTGGAGAATATAATGCTAAGTGAAATTAACCAACCCCCCCACCCCAAACACAAATGCCAAATGATTACTCTGATTTAAGAATGCTGATCCATAATATGCTGTTTGGAGGGGGCATGGGAGGATTATATGAACTCTAGATATGGCAAAGGGGAAAAGGAGAGGTAGGGAAAGAGAGCGGTCATAGGGGTAGAAAAGACAGTGGAACAGCTATGGTCATCATTATCCTAAATACGTGTATGAAGACAAGAAGGATGTGACTCTAGTTTATGTACAACCAGAGATATAAAAAATTATGCTTTATATGTGTAATATGAATTGTAATGCATTCTGTTGTCATATATAACAAATTAAAATTTTAAAAAATTAAAAAAATTAATAAAAAAAAACAGAACAGAAGAAAAAATATTTACCTATTTGAAACATTTCATGGGTTTCAGTATATTTACATAGTTGCGTAAACATCACCATTATCAAACGTCAGAAATTTTGTATGATTCAAAAATATCTTATTGTAAATCACACTCCATTTCCCTTGTTTCTAGTTCCTGATAACCATAAATATCTTTATCTATAGATCACCTTGTTCTGGACATAAATAATTTCATACAAATAAGATCTTTGGTGATTGCCTAGATTTATTTAACATGATCTATTTCAAGGTTCATCTATGTAGTAACAGGCACTATTACTTCAGTTCTAATTATTGCTGAAAAATATACCCTTATGTAATATAGCTCATTTTTTCCTCCCTTCATCATTTTTTGAATATTTAGCTTATTTCCACTTTTTGTGTTTTTTCATTTTTCTTGATTATATTTCTCTTCTCTATTTATGTACTTCTTGTTCAATAGTTATCATTTCTAATTCCTATTTGTTTTGTTCATCTTGTTTATTTGTTCATTTTAGTTTCTTATTGAAAAGGACAGGTTATTTAAGATTTACTTTTTTTTTTTCAAAATCTTTATTGATCAAATGGTAGAACAGATGTACAGGGTTTTGGTTTTCATCTCTGGGATTCTGCTTTAGAGTTTTAAGTTATACACATGCAAGAGGATAGATTTGTATATTTGTTATAATTTGTGGGTGACTAGAAACACTGCAGTAATTTTCTTGATCTTAAACCTAAGGAAATATGATTTCTAAAATGTTTCAGTACCTTTCTTTCAATTCCTTGCCTACACACTCAGATTAAGGAAGAATATGTTGAATTGATCTGCTTGTATTTAAATTTTCATTGAGGAGTATTGTCCTATAGTTGCACTTTGCAAATCCCAATGCCACTGGGTTGTTCAGCACAATTGTGTGGTGCTTGGTAAACTCTGTGCCCCAGGGCTGGTGAATCAGGACAGTCAAAACAAAGGGAAACTTGAATTTTCTAATTTCACTGTTATTCTATTCTTGCTTCAGTTAAGAGGTTTAAATGAACCCAGTTTTGAGACAGTCTTTATATTAGAAATTGTCAGTTCTGTGAAATGCTTTGTCCTTTGGGAGCTCTCCTTACATCACTGTGAATTGGAATTTATTTAATAAAGCACCAAGTAGGAATGGAGAGGGGGCTAGTGTGTCCAAGGGAATTAGAAAAAAAATGTTAGCTTGATGACTTTTACTTAGGCTTCTGCTTTATCTTCTCTGTCTTTCCTCCCCCCCCCCCCCATCAACTTATACATATGACAACTACAGAACAATGTTAAATTCACTCAGAATGTTTTAAAAATAAAACTAGAAGTTAAAGATATTAAAATATTTTGATTTATTCTGCTGTAAAATTAATTCTTTTTGTGGTGAACTGTTTCACAGTATCTTGGCATGAGAATACAGTGTATTTTAAAAATATAAAAAAATTAAAACTTGATTTATTTTTTGGCTCAATTATTTGAGTCCATGAAATATTTCATATGGGTTACAATGCCAAATTCATGCCGTTCTCAGAAAACAATGGCATTTGAAGATTTACTTTTTGAGAGGGATAGCATTTGCAACTATAAATTTTGCTCTAAGCAAACTATATAATTCCTGTTTGATATAACATGATTTTATTTTTCTTTATCTCACATATTCTCTGGTTTTGTGATTTTCCTTTTGACCTTTGGCTATTTAGAAATATGTTGTGTTATTTCCCCACATTTGTATATTTTTCAGATATTCTCCACTATCTGTTCCTATTGTCCTCCCATTACAGTCATATAACACAATTTGTATTTCACTTACTTTATATTCTGTGGGCCTTTTTTTTAACCTGGTCTATCATAGATAATGTTGCACAAACACTTGAGAAAAATTTATTTTCTTCTTTAGTTTGGTGGGCAGTTCTAAAATATCTCAACATCTGGTTAGTTAACAATGTTTATGGAGTCTGCCGCATGTTTTTAATCTTGTGCCTGTTTGTTCTATCCAATACTTGAAATTCAGTATTGAAATCTACAATTCATCAGTCATATTTTTCATTTTACCTTTCAATTCCATTGGTATTTCTTTGCATATTTTGAACATCTGTTGTTATCAAATACGTTTATATTTGATACACCTCCCTGAGGAACTGCTGAATTTTTCATCATAAAACTCTTTTCCTTGTATCTTAAAGAAATTTCTTGTCTTAAAGTCGTTAGTGTGAAATGAGTGTACCTATTTTGGCTTCCTTTTGATTGTTGTTTGCAAGTTATATTGATTTAACACTTTTTCACTTTCAAATTATATGCTTAATTGGAAAGATGAACTAGACATATTTTCCCTATTTCTCCCACTAAGTACTGCTAAGATCTCCACATAGTATCTATAAAACAAATATAAGAAAATTGAAGGTGAACATTAATGAGGCAATCCAACTCATCTTAGTCACACAGGTTTCAGTGAAGGCTCCCTGGGTACCTGGAACTCCTACTCTTGCATATTAGTAATGAAGAGCCCACTGCTCAACCGTCAATAAAGGTTGAGTGGGGAGCCTGAAATTCTGCTCCTACCTGGCAAGAACAATGTGGTAATTTTCCTAATGTGATAAAGCAGTGTTAATGGAAACTACACAAAAATAAGGTTTAAATAAAATATAGAGTCTCTTGACAAATTAATCAAAATTTTTAGTTGCAATGGAACATTACTCATTTTACCAAAGACCAGTAAAAACTCAATTGCAGAGGAAAACACCATCAATATTTGTCAACATTAAGATGACACTTATTTTGGAATTATATGTTCAATATTTTAGAATAGTCCTATTTTTTTTTTTCAATGAGTATTTGCATGCTTAAGACAAACAAAAACATAGAAAGTCTGAGAAAGGAAATAGAAATCTTAGAAAAGTAGACAACTTAGTGAAGAACAAAATGGAAATTTTAGGACTGAAAAATATATTAATACATTAAATGGAAGTTTCAACAGAAGGAATGAGACCAAAGAAAGAATTAATGACTGAATGAAAAAATAATGAAAATCAGCTACATAAAACAAAAGGTATAAACATACTGAAAAATGAAAAGCCCCTCAACGAGCTATATAACAGGTAATGTAAGATTTATGCCATCTGAGTTCAAAAGAGGCAGAGAAACACTGAACTAAAAATATTCAAAGAAAAAATGATATAAAAATTGCTAAAATTAGCAGAGGAGTAGATCTTTTAGATTTAAAAGGCTGAGTGAATAGATGGAAGAATAAAGTCAAAGAAATCCTTGCCAAGACATATCAGTCAATCTTCTGAATGATAAAGACAGCTAAACATCTTGAGAGCATCAAGAGTAAAACAAAACCTTACCTACAGGAGAACACAATGAAATGACAGAGAATTTCTCATCAGAAATCATACAGCCAGAAGGAAGTGGCTGTATGATTTCTGATGAGAAATCGAGGGAAAATCAAGAAATTCTCAAATAAAGGAAAATGGCATGACTATATCACCAAAAGACTTAACCTAAAATCACGGCTCAAAGATAGTTCAAAAAGAAAAAAAAAATAGTAATAGAAGACACCTTGAGCATTGGGAAGAAAAAGGAATATTGCAAGCAGAAATATGAATATACTTCTGTTCTTGAGTTTTCTGAATTTTTCCTGAACCCTGAAACAAAAAAATTATAACTTCTAGTGTAGTTCTCATTATATGTAAAGAAAATATTTTAAATAAAACATTCATGTGATGGGTAGGGGTTGTGGCTCAGTGGTAGAGCACTTGCCTAGCATGTGGAGGCACTGGGTTCAATTCTCAGCACCACACTGAAATAAAATAAGTGTCTATCAACAACTAAAAAATATTTAGGATATTTAAAATATTAAAAATATTTTAAAAAATATCCATACAGTATTTTAAATTAGTGTGGTTATGGTAAAACAATAATACACTTATATTTTCCTATACATTTAATTGTGTAGTTACCTTCAATTGTGTCCTTATTTTGAAATGTGGATTTGAGTTATTATTTAATGTCCTTTCACTTTATTTTGAAGGAATCTTTCTTGTAGTACATGTTTAGTAGTGGAAAATGCTCTGCTTATTTTTCTATTAAATAAATGGCTTAATTTCTCCTTCATTTTTGAAGGAAATTTCAGTTGAATAAAGGACACTGCTCTCATGTCCTTTATGTTTCAGCACCAAGATATATCTTCATTACCTTATGATTTTCATAGTTTTACTGTGATAAATCATCTGTTACTCTTATAAATGATCTCTTACGATTTGTTTTCTCTTGCTGTTTCCAAGCTTTTCTGTGTAGGGCTTTTGAAATTTACTCAAGTTTGTATTTTTTTTTAATTTTTTTTTGTACTGATCCTATGTGGAGTTCAGTGAAGCTTTGAATGTGTAGATGAATTTTTTTAAAATCAAATCTAGGACACTCCAAACTATCATTTATTCAAGTATTCTTCCTGCCCCTTTCTCTGTTCTCCTGGTATTGCAATTTTGTGTAGAATTGATGGTACACTTAACACTGTTGTGCAAATTTCTGAGAGTCTGAATTTTTCTTCATTATTTTGGTAGGCTAGCAAGTCTTAGTTACTCTATTGAGATTAAAATTTTTGAAATCTTAACTTGTATTATTCTTTCTTCACAAACTAAAATCAGTTGTTTAGTTTCTCTGAAGATTTCTTTTTAAAAAATTCAGCTGTGGCTCTTTTGATTTGATAATATATCCTGGAAATGAGATTGTCATCCTTCTCCAGAGCTTGCTATTACAGTTTGTTGTTATTGTTCTTGTTTGTTTTGTTAGTGATTTTCTGGAGTTATGAAGCCTAGAAATCTTTTATGATTTGGCTTAGTATTCACCCAAATGTTTGATGAATAGTTGTGTAATAACTTCTAGTAAAGTCTTCTAACATTCTGCAGAGTTCTTTGTGTGTGTTGTGGCATTCCTTCAGTGCTCTGACTATTTACAACTCTGTACAATTCTTTGATTCCTTCTTCCAGAGTCTTAAGATGGGTCAGAAGGGATCTCCTGGTCATGCATACCGACTTGGCCAATCATATGTCCTCCTAGAATCTCAGGCACTTATGGGAAAATTTCAAAGTTCATTGTGAACATATCATCTAATGGATCTTCCTGTATTATTCACTACTTTCTTGTTTGCCCCAAATTGTGCTGCCAATTCAGATAGCTACAATCTTCAACCACTGCTGGGGATTGTTTTCAGTAAATATCTAGAATTAGAACCTTTTCCAAAGAGCACAGTCTAAGTCAGGTCAAATGATGAGGAGACCTTCAAAGGGAACTTTCTGAGGAGCTTTCAGAAAAAAATAAATAATTATGGTTTTCTTTGTATAAGGCTTTTTGAGGAACTCCAAACCTAATCTACACCCTTCAACAGTGGACTTCAGACCTACTATGTATTTTAGGATATATTAAGGCAACAGTGGGAAGGATAATAGGAATAAAATAAGTTAACATGCTTCAAAACTCTGTGTTCTTATAAAAAGTTACCCATTTGCTTTGTCTTTAATAAATGGTTTACTTATTGAAAAGCATTGGGCTAATTGACACAATTCTTACAAAAGTCAATTCTGGTAATTTTGACTATTTTTCTCTTTGTGCTACCAGAAGAGTAAAATTTCCCAAGTCCTCATTGTGTCATTCTGGCACAGTGACTTGTGCCAACCCTCATTTACTTTTAATTTCTTAAAAAAGCTTTAAGATAACAGTGATTTACAAAACATATTTGATCAATATATAATGTTCATTTCACTATTTATGGGAAGAGACCTCTATTCTATACATAATACAGGTTCCCAAGGATGGTAGCTCTACCTCTTTGTGGTTTGGATTTAAGGTTTATTATTTGCCTGTAGCACCTGACCTCCATTGCTTAGGTAGTAAATGATAATAGAAACTCATTAAATTGCCAGTATGTACTAAAAATCTTTACTTCCAAAGTGTTTTACAAAATTCTAGGACCTTGATATTAAAGATTTATGTTTCATAATATTTTTAATTGCTTTTAAATTAATGTAATGAAAATAGAGATAGCTCTTTCATGCCATGTCACACCATTTTTCTCATATTAAATTGTTTAGTAAATGTTAGCCAATGTCCTTAAATCTGGGACCATAAATTTGAAGGGGAACTTGCTGATTTAGTTTAAAAAAATTATCTGGGGTATTAAAAGGATAAATTTAAGCAGCTAATCTTAACACATTGGATAATGACTCAAAACCAAGGACTATTCAGCTTCCATTTAATTCTATCATATATATTTAATTAATCAAAGAATTTTTTAGGTTGAAATTCTCTTTACTTTTTCCATTTTTAAATATTTTCATGATTATTGTAACTTTTGCTAGTATTTCCTTAGTGGCAGAAAAATAAAACAGTACTTTGTCCCTATGCTCTGTATTTTATTATATTTCCTTTTAGAAAAGTACTTTCAAGAGTGACTTCAATCTTAAAATTCCAAATTTCAAATATTATTATTTGTATTAATTAAATTTTAAAAATTAATTACTTTTTTTCCTATATGTCCATAGTGATTTTTGGCACAAAGTGGGGAAAAAACATCATACCACGGATGTTTCTCTTGACAGATGTGTATTTTGGAAGCAGTTAATATTAGTTTTAACAGAAAATCATTGATGTGAGTTTCATCATCTAACAATAAAAAGGATGTTCAGGACCCTTGATACAAATAAGTAGATTAAGTTCATTATTTGTCATAAGTAATGTTACAAGGAGAAAATAATATCAGTGAGAAATAAAAAATATTTGAGAATTCTCAATAATTCCCAGTACTTCAAAAGAAAGATGTCTTCTTTGCCATATATTCCTGTTTCTAATGAAATTTATAATTTGAAATGAAATTTCACACATACACTCACTCACAAAAAAACCCAAGATTGTATGTAAGTTACACAAATACATATGAGTTGATTTCAATTTTTTGGTCCTGATTCATTTCCCTCTCCTTTAGTTTAATTTCTAGTATGGAAACTGATTTATGAGGACCTGTGCTGTTAGGTAGATGCCCCTGCTCTGTCCTCATTTCTCTTCTCTGTGCTTTGGGTAACTTTGCAGTAAGAAAAACAATTTCTCAGACGTTTAGAAAATATCTGGTTCCAGAAAGAGTAGGAAAATTGTGAATAGCAGAATGAACAGGGACCTGATTCTTAATTTGTGATGAAGACAGGTCCAAAATACCTACCTAGCCTTTTAAATATTAAATTGCCTCATTTATAAGATCCAAAGAGTCCAAGGATGATTCATTTAGATTACCAGTCACCCTCTTCTAAAATGCAAACTTCAACGCAGCATTAATTCTTTAGCAAGGATCTCTGACACACATTTACTAAGCACCTGAAACATTCCATCCATTGGATTATAAATTCAATACTTTAGTTTAGATCACAGAATATTGCTTCTCTAGAGGAAATTTTAAGATAGGCACTTTCAAAATTCAAAATGAGAAAATGAAGATTTATAGAGATTAGCCAGAAAGCAGAATTACTGGGAGTCAAGCCTCTACTAATACCTTATATAGTTGAAAAGCCTCTTATGGCAGCCTAGATTCCCCTAGACCCTGTGACTTGGGGCAGGGAAGTCTTTTAGAGAGGAAGCCTCCAACGATCACCTCCATTTTTAAATGTTTCCAAACTCTGTGCTGTTCCACTAAGTACGAAGTCAGTTTTCTTTTTCTTGTTGTATTGCTCAAAAGGCACCATTCTGGATTCTAGAGATCCAACCCTGTACTTCAGGATTAATATGCTCTGTAACCTAGTTTATTAAATATTTTAACAGTATTTCTATGGGAGGAAATTGCCATGAATTTCTTTTAGAACATAGCCTGTTTTAAAATTAGAGGATTATCTGACCATGTTATATCAAAATATAATTCAAGAAAAAATACTTTCACATACATATTATGTATATGTATGGATATATGTGTGTGTACCATTAAAACTAGTAAACATTGTTTACCTAGAAAATTCAGTTATAAAGAACTATGACAATATATTAGTAATCCTAGGTTTGTTGTCTATATGGACATTAAATATCAATTATCAGATGTAAACATCATACACAGAGAACACTCTGTGAATTCCTAATGACAATAAAATAATTTTTGTAAACTTGTCAAAAAACTATAATATTTTTCACAACTTCTGTCGGGAACCATTCCTTTGTTATACTAGGAAACTTCTGAGAAGTTTAATGAGGCTTTGGATAACAGATGGGAAATTTAATAAGCTTCTGAGTAATGAAGTGACAGTTTATGAATTTCCGTTTTCAGAGGAAAAATTATAGCAAGCTTTGCATTATGACATTAGTCTTACATGGCTCAAAATAACAACAGCAACAAATTAACAAAGTAAGAAACAAACTCCCCCAACTCTATGTAAACCTTCATAGCTTTCTTATTTCTGAGATTTTCTCACAACCACAGTTAAACATTATTTCCAACTTTTTAATCCTATAATATGTATGGCAAATAAAATAATTGATAAGCCTCAAACAAACCATATTCCTTGTAAAGTAACCTCTGATTTTAATGTATTTGCCTTTGGAAAGTATATATGTATTATTAAACAAAAAGCATGTTTTATTAAAAGTTATATTCTTAATATCACATGAGGCAAGATCTAAATTTACTCATTTTCAAAGGATAAAACCCATTATGACAGCCTCCACTTTAAGCCAACCTTCTGACCCATAATTCACTCTGGCTTACCTTTTCTTTTTAACTTTGATGAGAAAAAATTCTTTCCACTTATGACTAATTTATTTCCATTGGGTTTTAGCTTCTTATTTGAAACTACCACAACCTCAGAAATATAGCACAATACTATGGTTTGTATATCCCCTCCAGGACATGTGTTGACATTAAATTGCCTCTGTAATGGTATTGGGAAGAACATTCAAAAGGTAATAGGGTCATTAGGGTTCCATTCTCATGAATGAATTAATGCTGCTATTTCAAGAGCCCTGTGATCTCTTTCTCTGCCCTCTCTACTCTCTATGTGGTCCCTTGCCTTTCCCCCATATTATGATATGGTGAATCATAATGGAAATTCATCAGGAGATTTCCAGTGTCATGTTTTTGACTTCTCACATACCAGATCCATAAGCCAATATTTTTTTCATTATAAATTACTCAGTCACAGGCATTCTTTTATACCAAGATAAAACAGACTAATACACATAACAAGATGTGATTTTTTTTAAAAAATTGCCCTTTATTAAATATATTATCCTCCAATTTTTTTCAAAGATTTGCAAACCATTTCTTGGGTTGTTTCTTGGAGGCATAGGAGAACATATTGGTGTCAGTAAACATACCCCCTCAATGATCTTCCATCATCAAATCTACTATTGTGACATTAACCTAAGAAAAATACTCGAGGTTGGGGATGTGGCTCAAGAGGTATTGCGCTTGCCTGGCATGTGTGGGGTGCTGGGTTCGATCCTCAGCACCACATTAAAAAATAAATAAAATAAAGATGTTGTGTCCACTGAAAACTAAAAATCAAATATTAAAAAATTCTCTCTCTCTCTCTCAAACAAAAAAAAAGAAAGAAAAATACTCACTTGCCATCAATACATTTGTAATGGTACACATTAAGAAAAAGTCATAAATATTATTTGTTTTTACTCAAATAGGTTTTTTTGTTAAAATATAGTAAAATATAATTTTACATCCCTCTTAAATAATTCTACACTCTATAATTGGGTCTTATGTATTCTAGGATGCATATATAATACTTTCTGGTGAAAGTTTTACCTAAAAATAACTATTGAAATTCTTAAGTTATATAAAACTAAGTGAAATTTTAATTTTTCAATTATTATTCCGAAACTAGTAACAAGTAGCACAAAGTAATTGATATCATAAACTACTTAGTAAAACCTTGAAATATCATGAGAAATTATCTTAGCAAAGGTATTTTTTTAGATTTTACTCATAGCTATCTATTGCTTACCTGTATTAAGTATGTTAAAGAGGGATCAGAGGAAAAAAAGTAAATGAAACTTGACTTTGATGAATGGATATTGTTTATTGTTTTCAGGATGAAAAATGTTCTATTGGATGGTGACTAATGGAATAAGAGATGTGGAGAAAAGCAGTTTCTTATTATGCACTCAGTGGGTTCCATCTGAACAAGCTGTTCTGGGTGAACAGCCCCTTTCTCAGTAGAATCCATTACCACTTACAATTCATCAACAATTCAAATGTATTCGATATTTAATCCTTGAGGCTGGAAATATAAGCTTTAAGTAGTTAAATAGGATTAAGTTATTTCAAATCATGCAGATTATTAATGATATGAAATCTATTCTTATATGAATCAGACTCAAAGTAAAAATAAAATGAAACCCAGGAGGCATATTTTATACTACTTACTGTTTTACAAAATGAAGCTAGGTAATGAAGTTCCTACATTGTAAATATTCTTTTTATTAGACACTGCTTGGCAATTATAGCAAAAATTTTGCTCATAATTAAATGATCATTGTTAATTATTTATGATTCTACCACTATTTCATTGGGACAATGGAGGAAGAGAAAATAGGAAACAGACTTATCCAAATAAGTATTCTTTTTTTTTAAGGAAAAGTGTTAGTGGTAGTTTAAAAGGAAATATTGTTCTATTTCTGGGATGATATAATAATGCAATTTTTCCTATTCCTCTCTGTAAATATAATTTAAAACACTACATAGCACAGGCACACCAAACTTAATGACATTCTGAAAGGGAGAACAGTCAAGGAACTTAGGAACATGATGATGACAAATCCCTTCTCTGAACTTCTCTTTTTGTGTTGGATATCCCAAACAAGATGGTAGACAGAATGGCCCCCAGATTGGACACAGACAAAACCCCAGGTAAACCCTATGCTATCTAGTCATATGGTTGAAAGGGAGATACTGTCAAGACAGAAAACTGTTATGAAATATTTGTTCTTTAGCCAAATGGTAAAATTCAATTAACCAATAATCTCCATCTGTACACCCACTCACACCAGCAAAGAAGGAGTAAAAATCCCAGATGTCTTTTTTTTTTTCCTATCTCTAATATGTATCATTTGTTTATCTCATCTAGTTGAAATATTGTCTTCTAGACGAATTATTCTTCTCACTTTCTAAACTCTGGTAATCACCATATTGCTCTCAGCTTGTATTGCTTGTATTATTTTAGATTCCACATATGAATAAGATTGTGCTGTATTGAAAATACTGTGCCCAATTTATTTTACTTAGCACCATGAACTCCAACTTAATTTGTGTTATCACAAATTATACAATTTACTTTTTAAGGCAGAATAGCATCTCATTATATATTTATCCATTTTCTTTTTCCATCCTTTGGTTAATAGAAGTTGAGTCCATGTCCTGGCTAATTTGAATAATACACCAATAAATATGATAATACAGAAATCTCTTCAATATACTTATTTAAAATCCTTTAATGAATAGCCAGAAGGGGAAGATCATTATGGTTGTTCTAGCTTCAGTTTTATGAACAATCTTTATAACAGCTATATTAATTTACACTCCAACCATCAGTATATATATGAGTTCCCTTTTCTCCACATCCTTGCCAATACTTTTTTTTTTTTTTTTGAGAGAGAGAGAGAGAGAGAGAGAGAGAGAATTTTTTAATATTTATTTTTCAGTTTTCAGTGGACACAACGTCTTTTTTTTATTTTTATGTGGTGCTGAGGATCGAACCCAGCGCCCCACGCAGGCCAGGCAAACACATTACCGTTTGAGCCACATCCCCATCCCCAATACTTATTTTTAATATTTTTTGATAATAGACATTCTGATAATTATAAAGTAATATTTCATTGTGGCTTTAATTTTCATTTACCTGGTGATTAATGATGTTGAATGTCATTTTAAAAAACTGTTAGCTATTTATGTCATCTCCTAAGAAATATCTATTCATATCATTTATCCATTTTTAATATGGTTATCTTTTTGTGCTATTGAATTCTTGGACTTATTTGTATATTTTGAATATTATCATTTTATTTCATGTAGCATTTGCAAATATTTTTTCTCCCATTATGTAAGTTTCCTTTTCATTTTGTTACTTTCTTTATTATACAGAAACTTTTTAGTTTGATACAATCCCATTAGTCTATTTTTGCCCTTTCTTGCCTGATTTTTGGGGGTCAAAATCCATAAAATCATTGCTCAGATGAATGTTCTATAGTTTTCCTCCTATATTTTCTTCTAACAGTTTTATAGTTTCTGGTTTTACTTTTTAATCTTTAATCTGTGTTGATTTTTTTTGGTGTGAAATAAAGGTGAATTTCATTCTTCTACATGTGGATATACAGTTTTTCCAGCACTCTTTCTTGAAGAACCTGTGCTTTTCCCATTATTTACTCTTGGTACCTTTTGTCAAAAGTCAGGTTCTTTCTTGTGTTCTCCACTGAAATGATAAATGGGTCCATTTTTATTCCACTACCATGCTGTTTTAATACATTTACAACAGAATATAGTTACATGATTAAAATAGATAACATTAATTTTTTTTTTTATGTAGTTTGAAGTTAAGCTAGGGTGATGTCTCCAGTCTTACTTTGCCTCAAGATTACCTTGGTTATTTCCTTTTCCTTTTTTTTTTCCCCCGGGGGGAGGGTGTTGTATATGTAAGTTTTAGGATGTTTTTATATTCTGTGAATAATATAATTCAAACCTTTATAGAAATTGCATTTACTGGACTTATTTTGTGTTATGGACATTTTAATAATATTATTTATTTCAATATATGAACATGGACTATATGATATATGTTTCTTCAATTTCTTTCCCCAAAGTTTTGAAATTTTTAGTGTACAGAGCTTTAATACCTTGGTTAAACTTATTCTTAAGTGTTTTATTTTATAGCTTTTGTAGATAACTTTTTTGAATTTTTTTAAATTTCTTTTTAGTATATACAAATGTTGATTTTTGTCTGATGGATTTATATCCTGCAATTCTACTGTATTTGTTAATTAGTTGTAAATTATTTTTGTGGAGTCTTTAGTACTTTCTTAATATAAAATGACTTCACCAGCAAACAACAGCAACAATTTTACTTCTTCCTCCAGTTTTGAATATCTTGTATTTCTTTGTCTTGACTAATTGCTGTGCTAAGAATGGATATCTTTGTTTTATTCCTGGTCTCAGAAGAAAAGCTCTGAACTGACACCATCGAATAAGATGTTAGCTGTTGTTTGGTCACAGATGGATTTGCATTGTGTTCAGTTATATTCCTTCTATACCTAATCTGTTGAGAGTTTGTGTCATGAAAGGATGTTGAATTTTGTGAAATGTTTTTTTCTGCATGTATTCAGATGATCTTGTGAATTTGTCTTTCATTCTGTTAATGTAGTGTCTCACGTTTATAGATTTGCAAATGTTGAAGCATATGTATCCCAGAGATATATCCCTCTTAATAATGGTGAATGATTAATTCATATGAATTTGATTTCCTATCATTTTCTTGAAGATTTGTGATTCTATGTTCATCAGAAAAATTGGCCTGTAATTTTCTTTTCTTGAAATGTCCTTGTATGGCTTTGGTATTGAGATTAAAAAGTCTACACATGCATATTATTCTTTTCAAGCTGTGATAAGGCCATATTCTTAGCCACAAAGAAAATGTCATGAATTCATAAAAATAAAATCATATAGAGAATGAAAAAACTGAAATTAGTTTCAATAAATTCTCTGCCCACACTGTAATCAGACTAAAAATAAATTATAAAAAGTTAAATTCACAAATAATTATAAACTAAACATTACATTTCTAAAAATTCATCTTCAGAGTTTTCTCACAGCTGTTTTTTCATATAGGATACTGGAAAAAAAAGTTGGAAAAACTAAGACTAAAACAATATTTCTGTCAAAGACATGAAGTCAAAAGCCAACCTCTGCCACCAAACCTTAACACAAACAAAGAAAAACATGATGTATTGGAGAGAAATTACAAAGCATTCCACAGAGCAGATGGTGCTGAAATATGCCAGAACACTCTGTTTCTAACAAGGCTTGACTTCAGGAGAAACTAATGAAAAAGATTCTTACATGCTACCAGTTCATCAGAGTCTTACTGACCTGAGGGAAGGGACACACCCAATCTCAGCCCAAGATAGCTGTCTTGCCCAGCCAAGAGGGAGGGAAATTAGCAGCATATGTGAAATCACAGTCCAGAAGCAGAGGCTTACTAAATAAACGAAACTTACTTTGAGTACTGGAGAATGTGTCTCTTCCTTCACACTTTTCACCACATTTCTAAATGTCTACTTATAACTTCCTTTCAGATAACCTATCATACCCATCTATCAAGAAAATATTAGATAGAAATCATGATGAAACAACAACCTCAATATCAATAACATAAAACCCACAGTTTGTAGATAAAAAGCAAACTCCAGAACAAGATGAAAATATGGTAGAGAAATTGTAATTATCAAATCAGAAACTTACATCCACATGATTGATGTGATAAGGACATAAAAAGATAAACTATCAAAAAATGAGAAAAAGAGGGCAATGTAAGCAGAGAGGGAAATTTTTAGAAAATAAACCATGAGAAATATCAATAATTAAAAATAACAAAACAGAAATGTGGAAACAATATCAACAAGTATTTTCCTTTTCATAATGTTGATAATACATGGATTGATTCTGAATTTATTATAGTAAGTAGGATTCAGCAGCATCTCCCAAAGTGACTGATACTCAACAAAGAGTAGGCAATGAGTCAGACTATAAATATCCTGATATTAACCCAATCCAGGGCTCATATGGAAAAGAAGCTCATGAAATAGACCCTTGCTTAAAAGGAGAAATAATAACCATCCCAGTAGATGGGTAGATATACAAGCAATACCAAAACCAAAACAACAAACTGCTTCAATCAGCCCATAACATTTCAAAACTAATTCTATTGATAATACAGTGGAAAGAAATGTCAGAGAAAGAATTTAGAAAGTTCATGGTTAATATGCTCAGTGAGCTAAAATAAGATGTAAGCAGTGAAATTAGAGAGAAAATACAGGAATTCAAAGATCATTTCCATAAAGAGATAGATATTCTGAAAAAGAACCAAAAGAAATCCAGGAAATGAAAACTCAACATCAACAACAAAATTCAATGGAAAGACTTCTTTGAAGATATATTTGAGGCCTCAAAGACAAAGTATATAATCTTGAAAATAAAGTTTGCCAAAAAGAAAAGATATTAAGAAACCATGAACAGAATATTCAATAAATATGGGATAACATCAAGAGACCAAATGTAAGATTATTGGGGTAAACATAGGCTTTGAAACACAAAGTAAATGGATGTACAAACTTTACAATGAAATAATATAGAAAAATTTCAAAACGTTAGGAATGAGATGGAAATTCAAATATAAGAATCATATAGGACTCCAAATACACAAAATTGCAATAGTTCTACTCCAATATATATATATATATATATATATATATATATATATATATATATATATATATATATATATATATTTTATAATAAAATTGCCTAAGATACAGAATAAGAATAGAATTATAAAATCTGAAAGAGGAAAGTGGCCAGTCACATTTATAGGTCAACCAATATAAATTTCAACTGCTTACTCAACCCAGATCATAAAATGTAGGAGGGCTTGGAATACCAAGCTCTGAAAGAAAAGGTGCTATCCAAGATTCTATACCCAGCAAAATTAAGCTTCATAATTGAAAATCAAATAAACACCTTCCAAGATAAACAGAAACTAAAAGAATTTGTAATCACAAAGTCATTGCTAAAAAACATACTTAATGAAATATTTCATGAAGGATAAATGAAAAATAAAAGTGAAAATCAGCATAGGGATGCATTATAGTAGAATAGTCAATTAAAGGAGAACCAAGTCTGAATTAAACATCAAAAAAATTAAAATGGCAGGAAATAAAAATTACCTCTCCATAATAACATTGAATGTAAATGGTCTAAACTCTTCAATAAAGTCATATATTCACAAACTGAATTAAAAAATAGGACTCAACAATATATTGCTTGCAAGAAACTCACCTCACAGGCAAAGACATCCACCGACTGAAGGTGAAAGAATGGGAAAATATATGCTGTGCATATGGTACCTGTAAACAAGCAGGGATAGCTTGTCTCATATCAGACAAAGTGGCCATCAAGCCAAAATTAATCAGAAGGGGCAAAGAAGGTCCCTTTATACTGGTTAACTGGATCATCCAACAACAAGATAAAAATGATTGTAAATATTTATACCCCTCAAAATGATGCATCTACGTACATAAGAAAAAAATCTTCTCAATATTAGAATCAAATAGAGCATAATGAAAAAATATTGGGTGGATTCAACACATCTGTCTCACACTATATAGATCATGTAGACATAAACCAAGTAAACATTTCTCAGATCTAAAAAGTACTATGTACCAAATGGATCTAACAGACATCTATAGAATATTTTATCCATCAACATCTAAATATATATTTTTCTCAGCACTACAAGAAACATTTTCTAAAATAGATCATATTTTAGGTCACAAAGAAAATCTTAGCAAAGACAAAAATACAGATAATTTTTATCTTGTATCAGATCATGATAAACTAGTAATAAATATAGATAATTTCTTACATGTATCAAAGTATAATGGAGTAAGTTAGAAATCCATGATAAAATTGAAAAACAGAAAATCCTCTAAAACCTAGAGCTTAAATAATACATTTTTTAACAATAAATGAACAGCATAAGAAATGGGGGGGAATTATTTCTCAAAAAATACTAAGAATAGTGATACAACATAACAAAATCTCTGGGAAAGTATGAAGGCAGTTTTAAGAGGAAAATTTATAGCAGTGAGTTTAAACATCAAAACATTGGAATGATTTAAAATAAACAACCTAACATTACACTTCAAGGTGCTAGAAAAAGAACAAACTAAACCAAAGTCAGTTGAAGATATAAAATAATTATAATCAGAATGAAACTGAGAATAAAGAAAAAATACAAAACATCAGTCTTCTCAGTGAAAGGATAAACAGAATTTGATATACCACTTGCCAAATTAGACAAAATGAAAATAGAGAAGACTCAAATAAATAAAATGAGAGATACCAGACTTTAAAGAAAATTAATACTAATTATCCTCAAATTATTCCATGAAATATAAAAGGAGGGATCCCTGCCAAATTCATTCTATGAAACAGTATCACCTTGATACCA
The DNA here is from genome assembly GCF_047511675.1 of Marmota flaviventris. Classification (NCBI taxonomy): domain Eukaryota; kingdom Metazoa; phylum Chordata; class Mammalia; order Rodentia; family Sciuridae; genus Marmota; species Marmota flaviventris. The sequence goes on from NC_092512.1 coordinate 79,723,823, forward strand.
AAATCAGACAAATACACATAAAGAAAAGAAATCTTTAGATTGATATCCTTGATGAACATAAATGTAAAATTTTCTTAATAAAATATTGGCAAACTACATACAAAAACATTTTGAAAAGATAGGGCACCACAATCAAATGGGGTTAATTTCAGGGGTTTAAGGAAGTTTCAACATACAGAAATCAATAAATGTAATTCACCACATGCATAGAGTTGAGGACATAAATCACATGATTCTCTCAATAGATGAAGAAAAAACATTTGGCAAAATGTAGTGTCCAATCATGTTTAAAGCACCAGAAAAAAATAGCTAATTACAGTGATACACACTTGAAATTCCATTTGCTTGGGAGGCTGAGGCAGGAGGATTGTAGGTTCAAGGCTAGCCTCAGCAACTTAGCAAGGCCCTAGGCAACTTGGTGAAAGCCCATCTCAAAATTTACCAAAAGTTAAAAAAAAAAAAAAGCAGGGGATTAGGCTCGGTTGTTAAGTAAGGTTTGTACTACCCTCCATCCCCAAATCTAGAGAAACTAGGGATAGAAGGAACTTACCTCCTTCAATATTGTAAAGGGTATATATGACAAACCCAAGGCCAACATCATACTGAACAGAGAAAAATTGAAAGCACTGCCTCTACTATCAGGAACAAGACAAGGATATCCACTGTCACCACTCCTATTCAACATAGTTCTCAAAATTCTAGCCAGAGCAGCCAGGCAAGAGAAGGAAATCAAAAGGACATAAATAGGAAAAGAAGAGCTCAAATCTATTGGCTGATGATATGATCCTATATTTACAAGACCCAAAAAGTTCCACTAGAAGACTTTCTAGTGCTGATAAATGAAATCAGCAAAGTAGCAGGATAAAAGATACGTGTGTGTATGTGTGTGTGTGTGTGTGTGTGTGTGTGTGTGTGTGTATATATATATATATATATATATATATATATATATATATATATATTTCAACCACTTTCCTACTCAAATAACCAACTTGCCGAAAAATAAATTGGGAAAACTCTTCCATTCACAATAAACTCAAAAAATAAAGTACTTGGGAATAAATATTATATCGGATGCCAAGAACCTTCACAATGAAAATTATAGAACACTGAAGAAATACATTGAAGATCTTAGGAGATAAAAAGCCCTTCCTTTTTCTTGGGTAGGTAAAATTAATAGCAAATGGCCATGCTACCAAAAGCATTGTACAGATTCAACGAAATTTCCATCAAATTATCAATGACATTCTATGGTTTTTTTCCCCTTTTTGGAATTTGTTCCTTTTAGATATACATTAAAGAAGAATGTATTTTGACATATTACACATTATAATTAGGATCTCTTTCGTTTTTGTTGACCATGACATGGAGTTACACTGGTTGTGTATCTATATATGAACATAGGAAAGTTATGCATGATTCATTCTATTGTCTTTCCTATACCCACCTCCCCTTTACTTCATTTCCCTTTGTCTAATCCAATAAACTTCTATTTTCCCTACCCCTCCCACCCCATTATGTGTTGGCCTCTTCATATCAAAAGAGAAAAAAAATATGGAATGCTTCAGGAATTTGTGTGTCATTATTGTGCAGGGCTGTGCTAATGTTCTCTGTATTGTTCCAACCTTAATATAGGTGCTGCCGAGACAAGCACCCACTGACATTCTTCATAGAACTGGAAAAAGCAATTCTAAAATTCTTTTCAAAAAATAAGAGAACCATAATAATCAAAGCAATATTGATTAAAAATAGTAATGCTGGAGGCATCACAATAGAATACCTCAAAATATACTATAGAGCTATAGCAACAAAAACAGCATGGTTCTGGCACCAAAACAAACTTGAGGAGCCATGCTATAGAAGATGCAAAGGTAAACCCACATAAAAACAATTATATAGTATTAGATAAAGATGCCAAAAACATTTCTTGGAGAGAATATAGCCTTTACAAAAAATGGTGCTGAGGAACTGGTACTCCATATGGAGAAGAATACAACTTGTCCTCTATCTTTCACCTACACAAAAATCAACCCAAAGTGAATGCAAGACCTATAAATTAGACCAGAAACTCTGAAACTGCTAGAAAAAATATAAGCACAACATTCCAACATGTTGGCACAGGAATTGACCTCCTTAATAAGACTTCTAAAAAGTAAGAAATAAAATCAATAATCAATAAATGTGATTATATCCGATGGAAGAGCTTTTAAAAAGCAAAGGAAGCCATTTAAAGTATGAAGAGAGAGCCTGTGTAATGGGAGAAGACTTTGCCACCTGCTCCTTAGATACAGTATTAACATTCAGAATATGCATAATGTTAGGTATATCTCAAAAGACTCAATAAAAATGTCATAAAAAAGAAAAGTACATATTTATATGTATGTAAGCATATGTGTGTGAGAGTGTATGTATGTATTTTTTTCTGAAACTGGGTTGAGGGAAAAAAACAAAAACGCCTTACCTCTCCCTAATGCATCAAAGATAAAATTTATATTCATATTCTCTAAAATCACACAAGAAATAAGAGAAATATCGCAAGTAAAATATTTCAAATATTGGAAGAAAAAACAGCTATCTACTTTGAATTCTGCACCCTGTGAAGTTATTCTTTATAACTGAATGAGAAATAAAGATATTTTCAGACAAGCAAAAATTGAAAAAAATTACTGTCAGTAGACTTGCCTTGTAATAAATTTTAAAATAAATTATTTGGAAAGAAGAAAATAAGATAGATCAGACTGGATCAATAGAAAGAAAAATAAAATGAATAGCATCAAAAGAAGGAATAAACAAAGTAAAAAGATCTTATATTTCTTAATTTATCTAACAAATAAGTTATTCAACATTTATCTAAACAATAATAACTTGTTCAAAATAATACAACTGTATTATAACATAAATAATGCAGTTATTTATGTTATAAACATAACATAAATATAACAAAATAATACAACTGTATAGTATAACATATTAGATTATGTACACTGATGTTTATATAGAGAGAGACATTTATTTTTCTATCTTTTTAAAATAAAAAAAAAATTGTTCTCATGAGTGACACATGACAGTAGAATTCATTTTGACACATCATACATAAGTTGAGTATAACTTCTCATTCTTCTGGTTGTACATGATATAGAATCACATCAGTCATATAGTCACATATGCACATAATGGAATAATACTTCATTTTACTATCCTTCCTACCACCATACTTAATCTTCTCCCTCCCCTCCCCTATGCCAAATCCAGAGTTCCTCCATTCTTCCCTAGACACACCCCCTTATTGTGAATTAACATCTGCATGACACACCCCCTTATTGTGAGTTAACATCTGCATATCAGAGAAAATATTCAGCCTTTCGTTTTTTGAGATTGGCTTATTTTGCTTTGCACAATATTCTTCAGCTCCATCCATTTACTGGCAAATGTCATAATTTCATCCTTCTTTAACACTGAATAATATTCTATTGTATATATATATACCACATTTTCTTTATTCATTCATCTGTTGAAGGGCACCTAGATTGTTTCAGTAGTTTAGCTATTGTGAATGCAGCTGCTGTAAACATTGATGTGGTTGCATCACTCTAGTATGCTAATTTTAAGTCCTTTGCATATAAAAGAAGGAGTGGACACCTGGGTCAAATGGTGGTTCCATTCCAAGCTTTCTAAGGAATCTCCTTAAGGCTTCCCATAGTGATTTTACCAATTTGCAGTACCACCAGCAATGTATGAGTGTACCTTTCTACCCACATCCTCACCAATATTTATTGTTGTTTGTATTCTTTCTTTTTAATTTTTTTATAAGTTGTAGATGGACACAATATCTTTATTTATTTATTTGTATGTGGGGCTGAGGATTGAACCCAGTGCCTCACATGTGCAAGACAAGTGCTGTTACCACTGAGCCACAACCCACCCCACTGTTCATATTCTTGATAATTGCCATTCTGACTGGAGGGAGATAAAATCTTTGAGTAATTTTGATTTGCATTTCTCTAATTGCTAGAGATGTTGAAAATTTTTTCATGTATTTGTTGACTGATGATATTTCTTCTTCTGTGAAGTGTCTTCTCAGTTCTGTAGTCCATTTATTAATTGAGTTATTTGTTTTTTGGTGTTGAGTTTATTGAGTTTTTTTTTTTTTTTCCTGGGCAGGGGGCAGGTAACAGGGATAGAACTCATGGGTACTTGAATATTGAGCCACACCCCCATGCCTATTTTGTATTTTGCTTAGACACAGAATCTCACTGAGTTATTTAGCACCTCACTTTTGCTGAGGCTGACTTTAAACTTGTAATCTTCCTGCCTCAGCATCCCCAGCCAATGGGATTAGAGGTGTGCCCCACCTAGCCCAGCTAAGTTTTTTAGTTCTTTATATATCCTGGATGTTAATGCTATATCAGAGGTGCATGTGGTAAAGATTTTCTCTCATTCTGTAGGCTCTCTCTCAATGTTATTATTTCCTGCATGGAGAAGATTTTTAGTTTGATTCCATCCCATTTATTGATTCTTGATTTTAATTATTAAGGAAGTCCTAAGCTAACACGGTGAAGTTTAAGGCCTACTTTTTCTTCTATTAGGCTTGGGGTCCCTGTTCTAGTGCCTAAGTCTTTGATCCAGTTTGAGTAGAGTTTCATGCAGGATGAGAGATAGGGGTTTAATTTCATTTTGCTACATATGGATACCCAGTTTTTCCAGCACCTGTTTTTGAAGAGGCTGTTTTCTCTAATGAATGTTTTTGGTGCCTTTGTCTAGTATAAGATAACTGTATTTAAGTGGGTTTGTCTCTCTGTCTTCTATTCAGTACCATTGGTCTATATATCTGTTTTGATGCCAATACGTTGCTGTTTTTTGTTATATGCTCTGTAGTATAGTTTAAGGTCTTGTATTGTGATGCCTCCTGATTCACTATTCTTTTGGGGGGTTACTGGGGATTGAACCAAGGACACCTGACCACAGAGCCACATCCCTAGCCCTATTTTATATTTTATTTAGAGATAGGGTCTCAATGAGTTGCCTAGTGCCTTGTTTTTGCTTTGAACTCATGATACTCCTGCTTCAGCCTCCCAAAGCCACAGCAATTACAGGTGTAAGCCACCACACCTGGGCACTATTCTTGATAAAGTTTGCTTTGGCTATTTTGGGTCTCTTATTTTTCCAAGTAAATTTCATGATTGCTTTTTCTAGTTCCATAAAGAATATCATTGAGATTTTAATAGGAATTGCATGAAATCTGTATAATGCTTTTGGTAGAATGATTGTTTTAACAATATTAAATTCTGCCTATACAAGAGCATGGGGGGGTATATTTCCATCTTCTAAGGTCTTCCATTTCTTTCTTTAGTGGTCTGTAGTTCTGTAGTTTTCATTGTAGATATATATATATATATATATATATATATATATATATATATATATATATATATGAACATATAAATGTATATATCTGTCTATATTTACAAGTACAATTAGGGACAGAAATTGTCTCTGGTTCCAATTAGTGATACTTGGGAGGGAAGAACTAGGATTATTCTATCACTAAGATGACTCTCCTAAGGTTTGTGAAAACAGTATGAAACTACTTGAACCTCAAGGAAAAGTAAGTAAGAAATAAAGACACAAAGAAAGAAGCAAAAAGATGGAAACAAAGAAGTATGACTGCTATTCTAATAAGGAGAGAAAATTGAAACATAAAATGTGTTAAATACATAAAATGATAAAGAACAAGGGAAACACTGAAAAAGAGTAATACACCTTAGATATATATCCCAAAATATCAATATTTAGTTTGAATATCAGTGGCCTAAATGTATCGATTAAAAATTATCAGACATATCATGAGACCAGACACAACATCATCTGTAACAAATCAACTTTAAATATAAAATACATATAGGTTAAAAGTAAAAGTAGGGAGAGTTATTAGAGATAAGATGGGTATTACAGATAATATATTGGTTAACTGTCTTAGATGATACAATAATTCTCAAAAATTTTCTTTGCAATAATAGAACATCATAGTGTTTTGGCAAACCAATAGAAATGAAATAAGAATTAGCTGAATTTGGTATTATGGTGGATCAATAAGATTTGTTCATCATTTGAAAGTTAGTTGATATATTCCACCATATCAACAAGCTAAAAATACATGTGATCGTACCATTAAGTGCAGAAAAAATACATAGCACTTGTTCATGACTACAAACTCTCAGTAAACTAAGAATAAAAGGGAATATCTCTATTTGATAAAAAATAATCTACTAAAATGTTGCCACCATCATATTTAATGGTAGAAAGTTCAAACATTTCCCACCATGAGTGGAAATAAAGGCAATGATATTCACTCACAAAACAGTTTAGTTGAGGAGGGATAGTAGAGGATAGGAAAGGCAGCAGAATACAACAGACACTAGTATGGCAATATGTAAATCAATGGATGTGTAACCAATGTGATTCTGCAATCTGTATACGGGGTAAAAATGGGAGTTCATAACCCACTTGAATCAAAGTGTGAAATGTGATATATCAAGAACTATGTAATATTTTGAGCAACCAACAATAAAAATTTAAAAAAAATCTCTCTTTTAAAAAAAAAGTTACCCTCTGATCAACCTGAAATATCTTGATGAATATGAGAAACTATACTACTATGATTTCTGAATTACATAATTTGTGCATCTCAATAACATAAGATTTGTCAAAATTATCAATATCATGATTGCAATGTTTATTAGGACCCCTGTGATACAAAATTTAAAATTAACTTGTTTACAGAATAAAATATAAATTCTGACCAAAAAAAAAAAAGACAGTTTAGTTAGTATAAACATAACTATGTATAGATAAGATATATGTGAGCAAAACTATAAAATCTAATGAAATAAAATAAAGAAACTAAATAAATTAAAATAAATAATAAAATCAAATAATAATTTATATTAAATTGAATATTTAAATTAATTAAATAATAATTAAAATTAAATAGCAATTGGGATATATAGACAGAGTCCATGTTCATGGATAAGAAGTCCCTTTATTGTTAAGATATCATTTTTTTTCCAATTAGAATTATAGGTTAATAAATTTTTATTCAAAATCCCAGAAAATTACTTTGTTGATAAAAATAAATTAATTCTAAGGTTTATATTGGGTAGAGAAGGAGGACATGAGGAAAAAAAAAGGTGAGAGAAACAGGGAGGATAGTGAACCAACATTGAATTCCATGCAGGTATGAGTTTGTTAGGATGAACCCAACTACTATGGATAAGTTTAAAACTCTAATAAAAAAAGAAAAAGAGGGCTGGTGATGTGGCTCAAGCGGTAGCGCGCTTGCCTGGCATGCGTGCGGCCCGGGTTCGATCCTCAGCACCACATGCAAAACAAAGATGTTGTGTCCACAGAGAACTAAAAAATAAATATTAAAATTCTCTCTCTCCCTCCCCCCCCCTCAAAAAAAAAAGAAAAAAGAAAAAGAAAATCAAGCGTATATGAAGAGGCAAGAGACCCCGAATACCCAACATAATATCAAAAGACAAGAACAAATTTAGAGTATTCACAGTTCTTAACTTTAACAAATACTCTAAAGCTGTAGTGATAAGAGAGTGTAATATTGGGAAGAGCACAGATAAAGAGATAAATTGCACAGAAGAGACAGTCCAGAAATGGGATCACACAATATTGTCAACAGATCTATGATTAAGGAGCCAAAAAGCAAGAGAATGGAGAAAATATAGAGTTTTCAACAAACAATACCAGAATAACTGTGCATCTACTGTCAAGGCAAAGGAAAGAAATAAATCCAGACATAGATCTCACATTACAAAAATTAATTCAAATTAAATCACAGCCCCAAATGTAAAATGCGGTACTGTAAAATTGCTGGAAGTTAGCAAATGGGAAAATACAGATTAGGTTTGGTAAATGAGTTTTTATATATGCACAAAAGGCACAATCAATTAAAGAAATGACAAACCACCTTTCTTCTCTATGAAGAAAGAGAATGCAAAGTCACAGATAAGGATAAAATATTTACAGAAGTCAGAAAAGAGACTTCTTCAGATGAAAAAATAATCAAAATACACAAAGAACTCTTAAAACTCAACAATATGAAAACAGACACCCCAATTTATAGTGTTTTGGGGTTGGGGATGTGGCTCAGAGGCAGAGTACTTGTCTAGCATGTACCAGACCCTGGGTAGCACTTGGGAAATATAGTGTCTAAAACAGTAACAGAACATCAGCTATACAGAACAGTATGTATGGGTGAAAAGTAAGTTCATTAAAACATGCTTTACATTATTTGTCCTCAGTGAAATGAAAATCAAACCAATGAAATACCATGAAGCATCTGTTAGATGCTCAAAATTTAAAACACTGACAAAACCAAATGCTGACTAGTTTGTGGAGCAACAGGAACACTCATTTATTGCGGCTGTGAATGAAAATTTTTCACTTTGGGAGACAAGTTGTCAATTTCTTAAAAACGAAACAGCCTTACCCTAAGATCTAGCAATAATTGGTACTTATTTATCCAAAAGAATTGAAATTTTCTGTACACACAAAAAAATGAATACTTAAAGCCGCTTTATTCATAATTGATTGCCAAAACTCAGAAGTAACCAAAATGTCCTTCACTAAGTGAATGGATAAATTAACTGTGATACATCCAGGAAATAGAATACTGTATTATTCAGTACTGAAAATAAATGTCATAGAAAGTCATTTTACCAAGTAAAAACAGTCAACTTGGAAAGAATATCTACTGTATGTTTCAACTTATTAAAGTTTTAAAAAGTTAAACTAGGGAGACTGTGAAAGATCAGTGATTGTATGGTTACTGGAAGGTAGGGATGATCTGACGGGGCACAGAGGATCTTCAGACCAGTGAATCAACTTTGTATGTTCCACATTAGGGGCAACTCTTGGTGTTGCACATACTATAATTTAATCCTAATATTAACAATGGATTCTGGGAGATAATGATGTGTCAATGAAGCTTCAATGGTTGTAACAAGTATGCCACACCATTGTAGGCTGTAGATAGTGGAGACATGCTGCCTGTTTGGGGAGAGGAACAAAAGGGAAATTGCTATATTTCTACTTAATTTTTCTGGGTACCTAAAACAGCCCTTTTTTTAGGTAAATTTTCATTCAAAAACTAATTTTTAAAAATTTATTTTTAAATGAAAAAAAGTCTAATTCATTCAAATTCTATTTCAAAACAAGAGGAATATAAAGCCAAAGTGACAATAGTAGCAAAAATAAAAAACAAGTGAGAAAGCAGAATTCATTAAATTGATTACAGAAAACAACATAGAAAATAACGATAGTAATTTAAAATGTCTCTAGCATCATTAACAGAAAAATAGCACAAAAAAATCAAATGATACAATTAGAAAATAGGCAAAAAAAAGAAAGAAAACAATCTAATTTTAAAAATTGACTAGAAAACACTCATGTAAAATTGTTTATAATTACTAGGCATTCCTTAAAACTATGATTAGAACATCTGAAATAAAAGGTAGTGACAATGTAACTTACTGGCAAGAATGCAGAGAAACTGAAGTCTCATACATTGCTGGTGGGCATATAAAATGGCATAGCCATTCTGGAGTATAAATTTGCTATTTTCTTTAAAATTAAACAACTATTATCCAGCAATTTGTAATTCTGTACATTTATACTGTACAGTGAAAACTTATGCCCACACATAAACATCAACAATCTTATTTTTGGTTCTGTTTGGACATTAGTTTACTACTTACAAGTTGCGGTTGCATAGAATATAAAAACGTTGGCAAATGCTCTAATTTTAATTCTTATACAATTTATCTGATATCAGCAGAGGTGATAGTCTGGAGGTAGTTACAAAGTGGCTCAAAAAGTCTGTATTGCTTGCCACCCTTCTGATTGATCAGTGACTTCACTTGCTATATGGCCTCAATTTTTAATTTGGTATTTTTTAATGTTACCCTGGGGGGTATTATTTTCCTTATTTTATACAGAGAGATGCTGACTTTAAAGACCTTCATTATGAGACAAGAGGATCATGTGTTCAAAGCCAGCTTCAGCAAAAGTGAGTGCTAAGTAACTCAGTGAGACCCTGTCCCTAAATAAAAATATAAAATAGGGCTGGGGGACATGGCTCAATGGCTAAGTGCCCCTGAGTTCAATCTGCGGTACCCACTCCCCAAAAAGTACCTTCATTAACTCACCAAATATTGTAGTCTCTCATTATTTTTAAAACTGTTTTTTTCATTCCACAATTGCTACCTATAAATTTGAAAATCATATGTAACCAAATATCTTATTTTTAAAATTTGTACATGATGAATGAAATTATAAAACAAAGCTTAAAAACACAAGAATAATGAGAATAACATTTAGTGACTCTCAGGTAAGTAACTAATAAATTAAATATAATCAGCTGCATAGCTGCATTATGTAATAAACATCATATTAAAGCAAAAACTAAATAGTGGACATTTGATTAAATTTGTAATTTTTGCTTCATGTGCTGAGGGTTTCTGAGGTCACTCAAAGTGTTAGAAATGGGTTGTGGATCAGCGGTAGAGTGCTCACCTCACATGTGTGAGGCACTGGATTTGATCCTCAGTGTCACATATAAATAAATAAAATAGAAGTACTGTGTCCACCTATAACTAAAAAAAAAAACTATTTAAAAAGGGTTAGAAATCTAATAAACAAAAATCAAATAAATACTATACTGCTGTCAGTAACTCATGGTTGAGGTTTCCCCTTAGCTTGAAGAATACAGAAATGATATTAACATGAATTCATCAGTATTAGCATATGTGCCGTACTTTGAAATATTGAAAAATCTACCAAGAGCTAAAGTAAATATAAAAAGTAAATAGTTAAAGTAAATATATTTAAAAAGTAAATATATAAAGTAAATAGTTCACAACTGCAATATATTTTTTGATAGCAGCTCTAAGAACTGACTTAAAGAGTGGTATAATTGACTGGCACAAAGTGAATGATCCATCCCTGGCAGCTGATGGGAAGAAGGGCGGAGTAGTGACAAGACAGAGAGAAGATGTGCCTATGTTTAGGGAGGCGGCCATGTTGGGAATGTAGATTTGAAAGTTATGAGACAAGTTAAAGGAAGTGGATACAGTCATCAAGGCATTTGTCTAAATTGATGAGGTATAAATATAAGGCAAGGTCATGGAAATATTAGTGCTTTAGAGAAATACAATATGAAGGATCCAGCATAAGGGAAGTGCATCCACCATTCTCTCCTTCAATATACACTCCAGAAAGAAATACTAAAGACAAAGAATGACATAAAACAAGAATGGATAGTCCCAGAGGGGCTCAAATCAGAGCTGAAGAGAAAAGTTAAGAGAAAAGCATTAGAAGATATATAAGGCAAAGAAGGGGTCACCTTGAAAAAAGCCTTTGTCTAGACTATCACATAGGCCAGACCTCGGAAGACTTTGAATCTCAGGCTAAGACTTTCTCCCTGGATTTAGTGGGTAAAGGAAGGTAAAAGAATTATAATAATAATTTTAATTCATTGTTGAAAGTTATATTGGGTTATAACAACCACAGGATTAATTTTTCACTTTGGTGTTTGTAATTTTATACATTCTTACACAAAGGAAGTATTTTTATGTTTTATGCTAACCAAAAATATTGTCATTATGAATCTCATAGTAGGGTGATGTAAATAATATAGATTTTGAATATTTGCAGATACACATACTCATAAAAATAAAAGTAATGCATCTTTCTAAAGAGTTAAAAGCAGCATAGTTAATATATTCCAGAGTACTAAAAATGCGCAAGGGGCAAAGTCGAAAGTCATTCATTTAACTCATCTTGCTTAACATATAGATCACTGGGGAAATGCATTTATTTACTAAATCAGTTTCTGTAGGACTTTGTATTCTTATTTTGGGAGAGAATAAATAATGATAAATTAGAATTCACTTTTTTAAGTATTTTAAATTACTTAATTAGAATGTGAAACCACCAAGTGACATATTTACTTTTCAAAATGTTATTTTAGTGTGATACAAATGCAGTGCATGAGGAATTAAAAGTAAGAAACGCAATTAACTGTGTATAATTTATTTTAAGTGATGCCTTTCAGTGGATGTTTGTCATTAAAATCTTGAAGTGATTTTATTCTATTGGCCATGAGGGATGTTTCAAGGTAAGTGGAGAATATGTTTTTGCTACTTTGATTCTTCTAAATTTTCTCCCTTTTGCTTCTTAATAGCATTAGTGTAATTAGACGTGTGTATGTGATAAATTTATCGTGTTTACCTTTGCTTCAATCTGTTTAGTATCTGGATTCTGAAACAAAAATTTGATTTTGCTCTTTCCATCATCTGAAGAACCTTTAAGCTGAGAAAATTTATACCTCCAAAGTACAGCCTAAAAGGAAAAAAGAGAAACACATGCAAGTCAGTATAATTGATGTCTGCATTCAGCCAAGAAATAATTACCTTTTAAATAGTAGAAAACACATAAAGTTACTAATATGTCCTGATAATGAAATGTAAATTAAAATATATTTATTAAAGGTTATAATTTAATTCAATATATTCTTTAATTTTCAGGAAATAACTTCTGTAACCATGAAATAATTATTGCAAAAAATAAATAAATATATATATATATATATATATATATATATATATATATAAATTAATTATTTTCAGTATCATGTCATATTTAATCAGGAAACAATTTTGACTTTGTTTCGCAACAATGTAAGTCATGAAGTGTTTATGATTTGATGATTCTGGAGATTTCACTTGAAGCCCAAAGTAATGACCTTATAGCTTCTTCAAAATGACATATCAGCTTTAATAAATAATTATTATAAAAACTTACATGGTGAACTCACAAGATTAAATAAGAATAAGAATTTTATAGAGCCCCTGATTGAGTCTATAATGTCTTTAAAAATATAACTTCTTTCTGAAATACAGTAATCCACAAATAGAGTTCTTTGTAGCTAAAAACAACAAAAATCTGTAGCCTTTACAAGTAGCAAAATGGAGATACATGAAGGTTAAATTGGAAATAAGTGAAAACTGTGTATTTTTGTTATTTCTGATATCTTCTATATTATAAATCTTATTGTCTAAAAGTAAATGAAGCATTTTGTTCTTTGGCATGTACTACAATTTAAAATATGCATGCCCAATGTTAAATACAAATGGCATAAATCATTAACTTGGAAAAGTACACAGTTGTGTTAAAACATATCACACACCAGGTAGTTTTAAATTATCTTACCACCTTTGTCTCATTAGTATATATTACAAAGAAATACATTCAACAACATATGCTCTTGTTAAAAATAATTTCTTGTGTTTTCTAAATAATTCAAGGAAACACATTTATGGTAGTTGGATGTTTGGATGTTTTCTTGGGACAGTTTTGTTATTGTCTCTGATAAAATTGTAGAGAAACAAGATATTTAAAAAGTACATAAATATGCATATTTGCACACATGAACACATTAATATTGTAAATTAAGCATATTATGAAAATAAATTTTAGCATTACATTGGCCATTTAAATCCATCTTTCTCAAAGGCTTTTAACCTTTTCAAGCAGATTTTCCAATGAAAAAATACTATTTTTCTCTCCAGTAAAATTTAAAAAATGATCCCCAATATACTGTCTGTTGACTACAATAATCTCACACTGGCATGGAGAAAATAAGATTAGTTGAGGTTGCATTGGATATATTTAAGGGCAAATGAAAATGGATGAGCAAACATTTATCTCCAACCAACAATTGCACAGTAAATGTTCATAGATGTGAAATTAATTCATGGTAATATTTTCAGTTGAGCTATTCCAGTTTTCTGATCCTGGTCTTCTTTTGGAAACATGAGACTTTAAAGGAAAGAAAGTAACAATGACTAACATTCGGACTGTACATTTTCACATGCAATTCAATAGAGGTGATTGCTTTTCTTCTTTTCATCTTGTTACAGGGAATCAATGAAACTTTCTGAGTACTTATTTTTATCTCAAGTAATTTTATATTTTTGACATTATTCATCAAAGGAGTAATACTGGAATTGGATTAAAACATGAGAATGACAGTGACAATCAAGGTAAAATGATATTTTGCCATTTCATAAAGAAATGATGTAAAATACAGAATTTGTGTGATGCATAGTATATAACCAAGGTCATTAGTTCACTCATTTGTATTGAATAAATAATAAATCAGATGAGCCTATGATAAGACAGAACCTCGGTCCACATTTGCTCTTAAATATTAATTCCCATAATTAATGCAAAAGCTTCATTTTTCTGCATGTGGGTGGTCAGTTATTTCAGGACCATTTATGGAAAAGACTATACATTCAACTGCATTGCCTTTGGTCCTATTTCAAAAATCATCTGGCTATACTTATGAGGGTCTATTTCTGTGCTCCCTAATCTGTTCTACTGATCTATTTTTTTCACTATTATCACACTGTATAGATAACTCTAGCTATTATTTGCTTGGAATATATTTTCTCATCATTTCTCTTTCAAACATATATTAGATTTATAGTAAGTCTTGAAATCAAGTTATGGCAGTTTGCCAACTTTTCTTAAGTTCTTTAATCCCATCTGGATCTTCTGCCTTTTCATATAAACATTAGAGTCAGTTTGTTGACATCCACAAAATAACTTACTGAGACTTTGATTGGTCTGTTTGGTTATCCAAGTATTTATGTAGAGGTATCCAAGTATGGAACTATTATTATAGAATTGTTTCTTCCTTCGATTCTGTCACTTTGCTCATATATTTTGGGGATCTGGTATTGAGTGCATGGATTTTATGTTTATTATTGTTGTAGCTTATTGTAAAATGTTCCCTTTTATAATATAAAGTCCTTTTGTCTCTTGTAGCAATGACTTAAAGTTCTCCTTTTCTATTAAATAGCCAACTCCCCTTTGGGTAGTATTTGCATGGATGCTCCTCACATCATTTCTTTTGCAAACAAATGTGTCTTTAGACTTCATGTTAGCCTCTTGTGCACAGCAGACATAATTTTTAGAAACCTAATATATGACATAGGACAAAGAGCAGTAACTGCTTTGTGATTTCAGAGTTTCTGTTAGGGGTGATGAAGACTTTTGGAATGGATTGTGATGATGGTTTGACAACAATGTCAATCAATTAAGGACAATAAACTGTGCACACAAAAACTCTTGAAATAACAAACATTATGTTATATATACTTTAGAGAATTAAAAATAACTGAAAAATTATTCTAGAAACAAACTATTTCCAGAATCCATTCAAAGGAAAGACTAATTAAAATGTTTAATTTTTTAAAAATAATAAAAACAGCAAAGTCATAAATGCCTTAATAAGAATAGTGAAAATATCAAATGATACATGATTATATTAAAGCATAATTAATTTATACAAAATTTCACTAACTCCTTTTTTTTTTTTTTTGATATCATGAATTGAACTCGGGTGCTTATCAGTGAGCCACATCCTCAGTTTGTTGTGAGACAGAGTCTCACTAAGTTACTTAGGGCCTCGATAAATTGCTGAGGCTAGCTTTGAACTTGTGATCCTCATGCCTGAGCCACTGGGATTACAGGCATGGACTACCATGCCTGGCTCACTCAATTTTTAACTATTTATTTACCTAACATTTATGCAGTGTCTTCTATATATTGAGTATTGTGTTATTTAAAGAAAAATGGCACTATCATAGGGACATTAATTTCTGTTAAATCTATATGTACACTTTGATCATTACTATATTAGACTATATAATTTATTGAGAAACAATATCCAATCATTAAAAATTGTGTTAAATGTTCTCTTTAAATCCATTATGATACAGCACCCTTAAAAATAACATTATCTGGACAATTAACTTTCTGAGAAAAACAGTTAAATTTTTTTATCTCAGCTTCCTCTAAGTCAAAGTCTTTGTGTTTTAAAAAGTGAAATAAACATTCCAACTATAGGAAAATTACAAGTGACTATATCAGTAATTATTTAGTAATTTTTGAAAAGATATAGGTTCTAGGTTCAGGAGTAATGAATTATTAACTCATTTATGTACAATTAACATATATTAAGGAAAAATATATTTTTTATTGTCGAGTAGCAGGAAATATTCTAAGGTAGAAAGAAACCCTTAAATAACCAAAAAATAAAAAGGAAAACAGTGCAACAGACAAAAAACACAGAAAATAGAAAAACAATTATTCTTGTTAATAATGTTTATTAACTTCATTAGACATTTAGATCATATTAATTTTAAAATATCTGCATTAAACAACCATTAAACTAGTAAATGATCATTGAAAATTATATTAACTAAAGCAATCAAATGATGTCAAACAAATATTTCCATAATATTGCTGGTGATAGTGTAAAATTTGAGGAACATAATTTTAAACATGTATTTTAAGCTTTAAAATGATAATATCATTTGATCCAGAAATTTTATTTCTAGAAAGTAACTGTAAAAAATATACTACATGAAAAATAAAATGTCAAAGACATTGTTAAAAATTTTTAAATAATGAAATTTATAAACATTTTACATTAAAATATTATTTATGAGAATCATGTAAGTCTTTATAAAATGCAAGTCTCTTCTTATTTGTGGGGGATATGTTTCAAAGTCTCTTGTGGTTGCTGGAAATCTTTAATGGTGCTGAACCCTACAAGCCGTGAGATACTGCAGTGGTCACTGAGATAACTGAGAAGACTAATAAGTAACTAAAGGGCTGGTATCCTATATGGCATATATCCCCTAAGCTAAGAATGATTCATCTTCCAGGGTGAATGGAGTGGGAAGGCACAATGATTCATTATGCTACTCAAAGGAGAATGTAATTTAAAGCTAATGAATCATTTACTTCAGGAATTTTCCAATGACTATTTTTGGAACACAGTTAACCACAGGTAACTAAAACTAGAGACAACAAAATAGTAGATTAGGGGACTATTGTAATATAATGTTCAGGGCAAACATAAGGACATGGCAATAAATGAGATAACTATGTTTTAAAAACATACAAAACTGGAAAAATGTCCATCAAAATACATTACAGTGCACATCCTGCCATTAATCTATGTAGTTTTTGGACAAGAAAACTTATTTTCTAGTGTAGCTTTGCAGTACAATTAAGAGTTTTTAAATCCTCAGGTTATAAGTAAATTTTAAATGACATTTCATGTGTAGTCATGATAGCAAAAAACACAAATTTGCTATATCCAATAGATGAGTTCTCAAGAATGGACAGATATTAAATTCTATAACTTTCAATGAGGTGCAATACAGATCTTCTGACTATAATAATGCATATTAAAAATATGAAAGAGGTTGGAGAATTTTTTTTTTTACTATGGAACATGAATCCTTGCCTGTTCGTAGGATACCTCAAGTATGAATAGATAATGAAAATAATGATTGACAGAAATATTTGTCACGTAAAAAATAATGCAGTAAACTAGGAAAAGTTATAAGATCAATGCAACACTCAAATTCACTAAGGCAAATTTTTATTAACCTGAGTCAAAATTATTGTCTAGGAAAATAATAAAAGTCTGAAAACTATCTTAATTCAAAAACCCTTTGACAACTCTATTATGCCAAAATTTTGTACTTAAGATTCTGATAAACTTTAAAAAAAACTTGTGGTAAATGTGTTAAGGATATTTTTTATGAAAAAAAAATGAATGGACAACACTACATTTTTAATAAGGAGAGATTTATATTGCTTTGAGTGAGCCCAAGGCAAATTCCTGGCGGCTGCCTCTGAAGTGGACCCAAATAGAGTTGTGTTAGGAAAACTGTGAGATATGAATGCTGATTGGAATTATTGTTACTTACAGACTTTGATGTGCTTGGAAACAAGAGGCTGAGAAAGAAAGACCAGAGCAATTCTTTTTTGCCTCAAAATCTTTCTAATCTAAGTACAAAGCAACCCATCATGTAGTAATAACACACCACACAAAGGAAACCTATGTGAGGCAATGTGGATGTTAATTAACTAGATTTAGCTATTTCTCAATTTAAATGTACTTGAAAACATCAAGTTATACATGATGAATACATACAATTTCATCTGTATATTTAAAATAAATTATTTAATGAAACAATTTTAAAAAGATGAAATAATAAATCTTTTATAAAATGTGTTTGCAATTTTGGTAGAAAAATTGTTTTTTATGATGCCATACTATAACTTAGAATACATATGTGAATTTGTCCCTATTTTTCCACCTACTAGAATTCATTTATTCTGTAGAGTCATCGTTGCCCAGATACAATGAGATTAGAGGATTATAAAGATCACCTACTTATGTGCCCTCTATTCCACAGGACTGTCCTAAATTCCATTACCAGGAAATTAAGACGTTTCCCCCACTACAATGCACATATCCTAGGATGGGATGCATTTGGGCAGAATATTGAGATAAACATAAATGCTGATCTTAGAGCCATAAGTTCTGAAATATACTCCAAATTTTATATCCTACTTATAAGTCTCAATACTGGGTAAAATTCTTAATTTATTATAACCCTAGTATATTCTCTTGTAAATTAGAAGAAATAATACTGGACTATTCTACCTTAAAGGTTACTGTGAAAATGGATGAGATAATAATGCTCATGAAATTGCTTTTGCAGGTTGCAAAGATATTTCCACTTTATTAGTTTAAACTACTGTGGTTTTTCTCAGAGAACAGTAAGCTGATGGCATATTTCAATGTGAGAAGCAGCTGGACAAAGGTAGTAATGGTGATGTTTCTGGGAGGATAAAGAAATGGAGGTGAGAAGACAAATATCGACTCCTTCATAATTTAATGGTGGATCTCTTTGTATTCTTCTATGAACAAAAGTTCTTTGAAATTGGTTATAAAAATAAAATTGTATTTGATCTTAAATGTGAGTCATGAAACACAATTTTGAGAAAACATGTCCCAATTAATGTCTAAAATGAATTAAACTATCAAAGATATACATATATATGTATGCTTACACACAGACACACACACACACACACACACACATACACACAGAGACTTCAAATACTAAGTTCTTCATGTCTGGAAAATATCTTCCCTTGCTATTTTCCCCTCCGATCTCCTTTTCTTTACTACATAAACCTTTGGTATATAATGCCTCTTTTTGAAAAAAGGGTACAGGGAGCAATTGAAATATAGAATAGAAATAGTGGTAACAGGAGGAATTATTTTACTGTGAATGAATGTTAGACCCTGACCCTTTTAAGAGACATGTGCATTCAATAATATATTTGCTTCTTTTAAAGTCTTTAAAATAGCATTATTCTTTTCCACGTTCTTATCCTACTCTGCGCCTCTTGATAAATATTGCAGCTCTTCCACAGGTCACGCTTGATTGGAAACTGAGTGTGTCTTTCTACTGTCCTCCTGTTCTTCCAAATATGCTTACTTTTATCCACTTAAATTACCTTTGTCGCAGGAAAAATGAGAAGAATAATGAATCTTATCCTTCTGAAATTGTAACTGTACCACATTCTCAGTTGCAATTTTTTCCTTTCAGTTTCCTCTGAAACCCGATCAATCAAATCTATACAGCCTGCCTTTTTAAAGTCCAATCATCTTTTAGCATCACAGCCTACGTAATGAACAGAGATATTCCATCCAGATAAGTGACAGCACACTCACCTCTCAGATGCTACAGTATCTGCTGCTGGTGACTCACCTTTATGCCTAGCACAGAGTTCTTTAACCACAGGAAAGTCTTGCAGAGCTGAAATTGTGGCTGATATATCCATAGAAAGCTCTAACCCTGCTGCTGTCCTCATGATGTCTGTAGGGCAACTCAAGCTATCAGTATTCAAGCTATCTAGGTGTAAGTAATGCTAAGGTACATCACTTGGAGGTAAATTATCTCCCTTTCCCCAAACTGCCAGCCTCTTTCCATACAGGTGTATCTCCTAAAAGCACCGTGCAACAAACCTGTTTCTCTGACTTAGATATTACTCTGTGGACTTCAATCTAGCACAATTCCTTCGGGCATCATCTTCAATTCAGAGCAAAGATGGGATTTTGGAAATGGGCTGCTGCTTATCTTGCTGACAACAGAGAACCCATCATTTGGTACCCAGTAGAATAGGTGATAACTTGATTCTGCTAATTACAAGTCAATATCTCCTAGATATTTGAAATGATTATTCTAAAAAAAATGTGGAATTTATGGTAAGCCCTCACAGGAGAATCACAATATAGACCT
This sequence comes from Marmota flaviventris, assembly GCF_047511675.1. Classification (NCBI taxonomy): domain Eukaryota; kingdom Metazoa; phylum Chordata; class Mammalia; order Rodentia; family Sciuridae; genus Marmota; species Marmota flaviventris. Next base: position 79,744,084 of record NC_092512.1, read on the forward strand.
CCGTAGGTTCTGGACTTAAGCAATACCATCTCCGCAAATCTGTACATCATGTGACAGACATCCATTAGCATGATAATAGGTGTAGGAGAGTGCTGAAAATTTACATGATGCCAGAACTGAATATCATGTTTGGATTTTTTCCACCACTATAAGTTACAACAGGCATATTAAAAAAAAAGTTGCAAGATATAATGTGTTCACCTATAATCATATTCAGAAGGCATAAGCAAGCTGCCTAGGCTGGAAGCTAGACCCCATCTCATCACAACCCTCGGCCATGCATGCTTCATAAATTTGCAAATGCACCACATGGAGGACAGTTCTTTATAACAGAAGAAAAAGATTTTGTTTATATTAGACTCAGTATGTTGGTGCAAGCCAACTATTGAGTGTAACTTTCTATCAATTCCTTTATTAGACTAGGATCTTAAGAGATGGCAGTGAGGAGAAAATACTTCCCACAGCATGGAGCTGAGGATAGTATATCTAGGCATCCACTTTGTGAAAAAGAAGTGACCTAAGGCGAAAATATACATGGATTTCTTGTAATGTTTTCAAGAGGTAAAAGACTTAGACTGTTAATGAGAGAACTGGAAGGAAACAAGGCAGGAAAGATTAGGACAGAGAGGTCACTGAACAAAGCCACTTAAACATTTCAGCAGTTTGATGTAAATCAGCTCCCAGTATTGGCATGTGGACACAAGAACAAATGGGGGCTCATTATGAACTCCATACCATGGTCCCCACTCAGCAAGATGTATTCAGTTTCTACTAACAGAGACAATAATAAACACTCAGTATGGCTCCAGAATTCCTTGGTTAAACCAACTGGCAATTTGGTGGTGGACCCATGACCTTGGCCCCCTTCACCCTGAAAAAGCAATGATTCTATAGACAGGAATATACCTGGCGTAGGTATGGGTTTGCTTTACCTACCTGTGAGGCCTCAACGTTTTAAGACTTAACAGTGTTTACAGGAGTTTTCAAAACTCAATTCATGTCAATGTGCTCATTTGACAACAAAAGAATTGCTGAAGTGAAGACACTTCATCAGGCAAAATTGGAGCATGAGAGAATAGTTACAATTTCTATGGCTGATGTGTCACCTGGTAGATGGATGATGAGAAAAGGACAGAATGTGATGTATACTTTGAATCTCTGACCAGAATGTTAACTCTGCTTCCCCAGTAAGTAAATTACTTAGGTTGGAGAATGAAGAGATTGGTTTAGGACTGGACCCATTTACCATCACTCCCAGTTAGCCATAACAGAAATTTGGGCATCCTGTATGCTTAGTTCTAAACTGTGCAGGTGGAGATCTGAAGCACTGGGTCCTTCTGTTCATTTTAGTCCCTTTGTGCCAAGAAATCAGCAGGCAAGGAAAGGAGTTATCATTGGTCAGGGGATGACTGACCCTACACACAACAGGAGATCTGAGGAAGTTGGAGATGTATTTGATCTTCAGTCACTCCACTGAACATCTCTTGATACTGCCTTTGCCAGATTTAGTGGTAAATGGACAAAATCAGCATCCATGATCTGAAGAACAGTTACTGGGGATGAGAGGCAGGTTACATCAGTAGGCAAGCTGCCTGTGATGGTTTGGTTACAGTTTGGTCATTACTGGAGGATACTCCTTTAGTCTTATATGAGACAATGCATGAGTGCCCAAGGATGAAATGATGAGATTGTGAGAGCTACCACCTAGTCAGTAGGTTAATCCATTTGATGGATTAATAATTTGAAAGGACAGCTGTACTGAGAGGTAACTGTAAGCCAGATTAGGGTGTAGGTGTATGGAATGGGACTCTGGGGGCATGTCCTTGGGGATTAAATATTCTTCCTTTAGCTCCTTCTTCTCCCTCTACTTCTTGGCTCCCTTCTGCAATAATGCTCTGTCTCAGCATGGGCCCAGAGAGATGGAATCAGCTGACCATGGACGGAACCACTGAGACCATGAGCCAAAACAAACTCTTTCTTCTTAATGAGTTGCTCTCATTGGGTCACAGAAATTAAAAGTTGACTAGCACACTGCCGCAGCCCACAGAGGTAAGGGCCACTGGAGAGCCTAAAGGGAAAATCTGGAATGGTCATTGGAGGAGTGGATGATGCTTGTTAGTTAGCATGAGCTGTTTATCACTGCAGTAATCCATTTATTACAACACTAGAGCAACCAGCATCTTAGAAAAGCTGTTCCTATTACCATAGAAACAATTAGGATTGAGTGATGCTGGAGGTGGACCTCAGTGGATATAAGGACTCTACACTCCCAGCTTTTCAGAGCTGTTGTACTTGTAGCTGCTAGGAATAACATCTACTAAAGGAGCTCTCCAAGAAAACTTTTGCAAGAAATCTAATCTAAGACAGCTTTTCTGTTTTATAGATATTTTTAAATTAATACATTTGAGGTAAATTTTCATCTTACCCCTTAGCCACCCTCTTCTTCAATTTATCTTAAGTATTATTAGCTTTTATTTCATCTTTTAAGCAGTAAATCTAGAAATAATAGTTGAGTTTTTCATGAGATCCTGTCTCTATTAATTCTAATTCTCACATACCTCATAAATCTCTTGTAACATTACTAATGTCCCATACCACTAATATAGTTTAGACCCCAATTTCTGTCTTGGATATTCACAGTAACTTCCAATTAAATTTCTTCCCTTGATTCTTGAATTCCCGCCTGAGATAGTGCAAGTCCAGTCCCCTTTCTTGATAAAACAATCATTTTATAACTCAAATAATATTTCTGCTACATAACACCTTTCAGTGGTACAATTATGATCATTAAACTCCTGTCAAGAAGCAAAAAATCTCTGAAGATTGAGCCCTTCCTTAAATATCAATCTCATCTTTTGCTGCTGTCCTTCAAACATACTATGCTCCAACTGTGTAACTATGAGTTATACACAAACCACAATGCTCTTTATCTTCATTTCCATGTTGCCCGATGTCCATTTTGCCTTAAGGGTCTTATTTAAGGGTTCATCCCACTTTGGTGGATTAGTTTCAGCTCTACCCAAATCAAACATCATCAAGGCAGTCTTTTTAGAAATGGCTGGAATAAGTGCCCTTATTAACTGTTCTATAGCACTTTGTATAATGGAATGATACTATAGTACTTTCATAAAATCAGTGATAATGAAGTAAGTTATTAATGTCTTTACTAAAAGTGATTCAGTGCAATGAAGTGTTTATGGTTAGTAATGTTAGCGAGGGTTTAGGACATTAATTCTTCAAATGTTTATTACACACACAGACAATTACACATGCACACACATAATCAGGCCTTGAATAAGGACAGAATATGAAGACATGTTATTGTGTTGTACATGGGGAGGACAGGAGCTAAGTAAAAGTTTATTTCTCTTTCAAGTCCAGTGGATGGATGAATCAGTCCTCTTAATCCTGCAGTCAGGTTAGTGAAGCATGAATAGACAAGATGCACTTCTGTATTTAAGCATCATCATATTCCAGGCCTTGTTTTTTGGTGGTAGACACTTATATCATGAGAATGCTTTCCTGGTCAGCAAAAATGGAACATACACAGGGTGCTTGCTGATAAAATTAAGTGCACTTGGACATAGAATGCTGAAGACAGCTCGTCTGCAGGTCTCTTGTGATGAAGGTTGAAGTATTCAACACTTCTGTGTCCCTGAGCCAGTTAGCAGGCCAACCTACTTGCTGTAAGCTGTCCCCTGGCAACAATCTTTCAGAAGAGGCCGTGGAAATGGGAGGAAATTGGAAATGACATGCACATGAAATACACAAATGCATAGGAAGCAGATGGTAAACAGTTATCCTGTAGGGCTTATAGGAATTAATCTAATAATCATGATAGAGATTGTGTTGTGCTCTGTGTGATTTCAGTAAAAATATTTTATAGTTTTAATACTGAAAAAAATTACATTGGGCTCTTTAAATAAATTGAAAATGAAGATGAGGATTCAGTGAAAAATAAACTAGTGAATTTTAGTATCTTAAAATGTTGATAAAAAATGTGAAATTGCACAAAGTTTTTTGATGCTTACTCATCCATTGTGAGAACCACAGCATCACTGATTATGTAAAGCCCCAAGGTTCAGATTGAACAATTTATACTTACTTGAAAGGAAAAATATTGTCTGCCCAAATGGTTTTAATGTATTTACAGAAGGTATTTTTCAAGTCAACTGTTGTGTATAACTTTTTTACTTGGATCAAATAAATCTCCATCCCAATCAAATTTGCCTGTTTTTAATTTCAAGTTTTCATGTTCAGGTATCAAAATGAGTCATTTGATACTGATTTGTCTTCATTAGCAGAAGAACTTCAGAAACGATTACATGAGGTCAGTTGTCTATCAGTTCTTCAAACAGAAAATCATTTATTTCTAATCGCTGGCTTCTTCACTCAATTTATGAACTTACAGATAGAAATATAATTCTGTCAATATTGAAAATTTCTATTATTTTCAATCTATCAAAAATTCAGTTAAAAACTTCAACAATGCCTATGGTATTTATTATAGCAATGATAATATGAGTATGTACTATTAATAAAACCTAATGCTGTTGCAAAATCAGATTTTCTCCAACTAAGAAACATATGTGGCAAAAATGTACTTGATTTTGATGAGTACATCATTCATAACGCATCTGTGGTACTCTGTTAAAAATTATGAACCGAAAATAATTAGCCTTCTTATCAATGATTAATCAATAAAAAATGTCTATAAAATATTCCTCAATGTGCCTAGTATATTTTTATATTTTAAAGATAATAGTATTTCTGAAATATCTTTTGACAGGACTATTTTATAGAACAACTAATATCAGAAAACCAATTTTTTGAATAATAAATAATTATTTATCTTCACTTGTGGGATAGTAAGCTGCATGGAGACCTACTTATTAGCCTCGAGGAAACCTGATATTCCCCTTGAATTGTAGGGAACTCAGATGAAAGTAAAATGTTTAAATGTGCCTCTGCCTTGCATTCATTACCTGAACAGAGATCTGATGTTCCCTACTTTATTATCAAAGACCATAAAAACACAGTAGCTATCATTTGGTGCCTCTGTCAGGGTGTAATTATTCCCAGTATATCTGTGATATCTTTCAAAAAAGTCACTATTCTACTTCTAACATCAAATATAAAAAACACACCTAACTGAAATTGTTTAAAGTGAAAAGCAAATGTTAAATATTAAATGCAAGTAATACTATAGAACAAGAACTTAGATGATGTAAACATGAATCTATATTTTTAATCAGTGAATCAGGATTATCTTTATTTCTCTGTCTCTTTCTCTCTCTGGAAAATGCCATGCCCTTCATGCCTCTGGCTTAACAATTTCTGTTTTTCTACTTAGAAAATTCTTCCACCAGGTGGTTTAATGACTGTCCTATTCTTGCTGTCCAAGTATCACTGGTTTAGACTGTCTTTTCTAAAGCCCTTCTCAAATTTTCTCTATAGACCTCATTCGTTTCCTTCACAGATAAATCCGTTACCTATGCTCTTTTTACTCTGCTTCCTTCAACTTAAGGTGAGACTTCAGTTTGGTCTGACTCCTTGCTGCATCTCTAGATCAAAGAGTAGAGTAGCTGGTCTACAGCAGAAATGGGATGAATCTAACTTTTGTGAAAGAAATATATTAAAAGAGAATAAAACATTTTTTAAAAATGATTCCTTTCCCTTTTACTGTGTGGGTGTCATGATATTGGAGTCAGGTAACTGGGAAAAGTGAGGAAAACATACTGACATGAGAATTTGTAAATTACTCTAAAATTTCCAGCGCTAAAGCTGCCATGGTACAAAGCAGTTATCTCCTGGATGGCGCGAGCACAGGGGTCTGTCTTCTCTGGGGAACTTGACCAAGAGATCTTGGTTTGGGATTGGCTAATTCCTGTCACTAAGTTATAATCTCAATTTGTTGAACTTGATGGATATTAGTCTAAAATAAGGAAGACAGAGAATAATCAAACAAAAGTAAGAGGAATTTTTTGGAAAAAATTCTGAATATTTTCAAAATTTGGAATTCAGTCCAATATTTTCATAATAAGGGATCGTAGACCAGATTTTTATTTCCATAGACCACTGTTCCTGAGTGCAACTCCAGAATAAGGAAGTCAGCTTGTTCAAGTTCATTTGGGCAAGGAAATCCGAGAATATTTTCATCAAAGAAATTTAACTAAAATTGCTTAACTGGGCAATTTTTTCTATAGAATGCAATTTAAGAAATTATAAAATATGTAGAATTTAAATGCATTTATATATTAATAATGTATCAAAATATATTATGGACAGTAAAACTTCTTTGTTTTTGACAGTGAAAATATCTAACATTATATTTCTTTGAGTAATTAAATGAAATTATTTATACACATGTAAATATATAATTATATAAATAATTGAGCATTTAGAAACATGACTAAATATTTTATGAGCTTAAAAGCTACAAGTAAAGATGAAAAAAACAGCCACACTTTGAATCACAGAAGTTTCAAGATTGTAGTTGTAAGAGATGTATTGAAGAGTGCTAAGGGAGAAAGCAAGTTATAGAAACGTATATAATGAAAGATAATTATTTTCATAACCCAACATCAGAGAAATATATTTTTAGCATAATTATAAATGGTATTTTATTGAAAATGCTTGGCTTCTTTCTGAAAATACAAGACAGACTCAGAAACTCATTTAGAACAAGCCAAGGGAAATAATTTACAGATTATTCAAAAAACATAATGTGTTTATGAGTCATCATTTCTTCTTCATAACAATGCAGTACTGTTTTCAATCTTTTCTCCTCTATAAGTAAAAAATATTCCCATAGCCAATTTATCTGAGGAAGATCTATTGTTAGAATTGGTAAATATTTGAAAATCCCAATGGGCTAGAGTACATTTGTGGGAAGAATGAAGGAAAAAGTCTGCCCAGACTCTTAATTTTTTCCACTGTAAGACAGATTTACAAAGCTGTCCAATACCACAAGCTGAGAAAGTGGACACAAAGCTGGCTATAATGAAGGGACTCCAGTTATTGAACAAATTCACTTTTGCGAAGTATCAAGCATCAAGTGTGCCTTCCATGCAGACTACCTAATAATCCAATCCATCAATAATATAGAAAACTACAGTTGCATTAATACTAATGAAAAACTCAAATGTTGAACAAAAATAGAAAAAACAATCTCTGATGCCTTCTTTATTGATTCCCTTCAAATTTCAAGCCTCAGCTTTTTCATGCCCAAAAGAAAAATTTCTCTTTAGGGAAATGGAAGGAACTCTCATATATGAAGGTAAATTAAACAACATGCCAACTCCTTTATGAGCAATAAAACAAGATATTTTGCTACACAGAGTAAAAAACACTTGAAGGAATAATCTATGTGGTTTACAACTTATTGCGTAGAACACATTAAAAATTACAATAAAATGCTTTTAGGTAGGAGACATGTAAATATCTCCCATAAGATGAATCACTGGTATTTGACACTTGACTAATGTATAACCAGCAATACTCACAAGCATACATCGTTCCTCTTGTTTTGATGGATCTTCTATTTAAACAGTAATCTGAACCTTCCCATAATATCCTATTTCCATTTTGCATTATCCTTCCACTTTGAAAAGAAGCCAAAGTACATGTATCATCTCCTGCCTCTACTTTCCCCTCCCCACAAAATTAATTTATAGCAAATATTAATATTCTTAATATTGAATCTGTTTCTCTTTTCTTCATGATAGAGTGAGCTGAAGGGTCACATTTGGTAGAAAATTATTAGAAAATCATTTTTAAAAGACATTGTTTTGTATTTATCTTTATATTTTTCATTTGTTCTCCATTCATATGAAATTGATCATGATTAGATTTCTATATTCATGAATCCCATATTGATAGATTTAACCAATAAAACATGAAAATATTCTTAAATATTGCATCTGATTGAACATGTACAAACTTTTTTTCTTATCATTATTCCCTGAGCAATAAAGCACACAAATGATTTAAACAACATCTACATTGTAATAGGTATTATAAGTAATGTAGAGAAGATTTTAAATATACAGAAAGATATGTGTATGTGTGTGCAAATGTTGCACCATTTATACAAGGAACTTAAGCATGTTGCACCATTTATACAAGGAACTGTCAGTGTGGTAACTGCAGGGGTCTTGGATCCAATCCCACAATAAGACACTATGGAACAACTGTAAGCCTTAAGATTTACTTAATTATATTTTCATTAAAACGAAAGTCCCATTTGGAAGATACTGCAGCAATCTAAATAAGAAGAGATTGCTGATGTTGGCAATAGTAGGAAACAGAATGAGGAAACACCTTCCATAATTATTTAAGGGCTGCTTTTAAATACTGAATGGCAAAGGTGAGAAAGAGGCAAAGGCACAGAACTAAAATCAAATCATTTTCATAAATAAGAGGAATACAAAGGACTCAGCTATAAACTATATAATAATACATATCATACATTAAGTTTATGACTGTAAATTTGAATGTGATATAGATAAAAATATCAAAAGATCACAGAATTAGATGAATGTTTATGTTGTTCAGCCCCTTAGATAATATTATACTTACCCATATATTTATGACTACTTATTGAGGTAATTCAAATGCTCGAACTGTACTTGAGTCTGGAGCAAGAGTTTAGAGTTCATATTGTCACCAGACTAAATTGCAATATGTTGTGCTTTGCTGGAGGTATGCCTAATATTCTCTGCACTAAAGAACAACAACAACAAAATGGTGAGGTGATTCTAGATAAAAATTCAAGATTTGTGCACAAAGTCACGGAATATGGCAAAGCCATCAAAAACTGGGGACAAAGCAGGAGATAATGTTAAACTTCAAGCAGAGATCAGAACATTAAGAAACTTCTATCCTAAAGAGAGACTGTCTTCCAGAAAGTTGGACACCATTAATTAGCACAACAAGACAGACTGATGACAGGACCCTATTCACATTTTAGAAGCATCATTAATCTGCTGATGATGTGGAAGACACAAAGGACAAGTATACAACAATGTTTTCATAAGGCTCCGATTTCTACTAACACTGGAAATTGTACCCAATTCCAGATTTGTCCATTTCATTAGACTGAAGACTTCTTGAGAAGAGGCACCTGTACCTGTTCTGTTCTTGTATTCTCTTGTCTATCACTGGTCATGAGTCCTAACTGATAAATAATAAGCATGTGTATAATAAATCAAGAAGTTCCATTTGGAAGATACCTTAGTAATGCAAATGAGAAGGAATTGTGAGAGTTAGTAATAGTAGGAATCAAAATGAAGAAATACCCTCCAGAATTTTTTAAGAGAAGATTTTAGAAGACTGAAATCTAAGTTGAGAATGAGGCAAGAATATAGAACAAAATTCAGATTCTTTTGCTAAATAAGATAACTATAACTATAAAAGGAGTTAGACTAAAATGGACATAAAGATCTACACTGAACAATGTGTATTTAAGGCATGGTTATTATGCATCCTTCTAGATCAATTCATATGTCTGAGCTGTAGTTCATAGAACAGAGAAACATTATCATTAGATTGACTGATTAAAGTTTTTCCAGTACTAGGTATCAAATCCTAATTCTCAAATTTATTTTGAGAAATTTTACATATCACCTGAATAACACACACAAAAAGATGAAATTTGTATTGTTGGTATAGCTTTCTTAGAATAAGGGTGTTTGGGCAGTTCCTGATGCTACAACAATATACTTGATACTGGATGATTTACTAACAATAGACATTTATCTCTCAAAATCTAATAGTTGGGAAGTTAAGATCAAGGATGCTGCTGTGAACCTTATTTAAAAGTGCACTTATCCCTTTCCTGAGAACAGAGTCCACGTGACTATATCACTCCCACAAAGCCCCACCCCTTACTGTCACATTCAGTGTGAGGTTCCCAGTATATAAGTACTTGGGATTTTTGTAATTGGAATTGAACCCAGGGCCATGCAAGTGCTGTAATACTGACTGACATCCCCACTCCCTAATATAAAAATTTTGAAGAGACACATGCATTCAAACCATAGAAAAGTTTTTTTTTTTTAATTTTGTTTTACACACTGGTGGTGTTTTTTCATTGTAATATAAGTCAGTCACACTTATTATTAATATATCAGTTCCCTATAGGAATCAACTCTAGTTATTTTCTTTTAACATTCAAACACAAAATTGCCAGTTGCCTCCTCAATGGATAGTACTCTACAGAGAAAAATAAATGAGTTTACTGAGATAGCCACATATGTAGTTAGATGTCTATTCAATCTAAGAAGCAAATGATATTTCCATTCTCCTACAGGTGGGCTGGAGGCTAGTCCATGAACAGAGCAAAAGTACTTTATTAAATAACTGTTAAACTAATATGTAAGTATGTTCACATCTTCATTTTTGAGGTAAAATTATCCCTCACATCTATAATAATTTCTAAAATTTAAATGAACTTATTAGTGTGAATCAAAAATTTACTGTTTTAATTTATCCTGAGCATAATATTAAAATTCAAGCAAATTCACACTTTTAGGAATGATGGCTTATATTTGACTCAAAAGAAGATGACAACCTTTGGGAAATGGTTGTGCTCATTAAATTACCAACATATAATCAAATTACTTTGAGATGCATACTCTTTCTTTCTTTGTTAAATTATCTTGATTTAACTACAAACTGCATACAATATTATTATAAAAGTTTGAAAAAGAGAGTCTGAATTGCTCAGAGAGAGAATGTGTACAGTGTAATGCTTGAACAAACCTATGTAGGATAGTTTACATTCGTGAGGTCCCAGCTGGAACCTGAATTGTGTTTATCCAAATAATTTGGGGTAATTTAATATCTCAGTTTTCCTGGTGAAGAAACATGCCTACCAGAAATTTGTTTATATTAGAAACCATGTCTCCTGGGATACAACTCATCCTGATGTGAAGAGACAATCGCATAGCATCCTATACAACAGGGAGAAGCTGTTGGAAGCACACCTCATTGTTTTACATCCTTAATAGTCCTTGTCTGTCTATACTAGTTAAGTCCTATTGTATATGACTGTAAGATGGGGTATGGTTTCTCTCTCTCTCTCTCTCTCTCTCTCTCTCTCTCTCTCTCTGTCTCTGTGTGTGTGTGTGTGTGTGTGAGAGAGAGAGAGAGAGAGAGAGAGAGAGAGAGAGATCACAAAAAAGTCATTTTAACTACTAACAAATACATAGTGTTTATTTCACATTGCAATTAAAGTGAGAAAACAAACTCAGTTTTTACATTGAACATAGCAACTATTCAATGACCTCTACACAGTTAGTTTTATGTGAATAATTAAATAGCTATGCTGTATACTCCTTCTCCAGTGTACATCTTGTTTTACACAGTTGCTCAGTTTAGAAACAGCAGTGTTGTACTTAATCCCAGCTTCTAAGTTCTATTGACTGGTATATCCATTATTACTCAATCCTTCGTTACTCTGAATTCCCAAAGCCCCTACTCTGGGCCACAAGTCTCCTAATAATGATCCTACAAAAGGACGCCAAAGTGATTATAAAGTGGATGATGTTACTTTGCATGAAACCTGTTGATGACTTTTCATGGCCATAGCACTATGGACATATCAGTCACAATTCACTATTTCCTGTATCTAGTCCTAGGGCAATGTTACTTTAAAGTATTCATTCCTAGGGACTGGATGTTTTGCCCTCTTTCTTGGCTGTGGCCTCTGACACATGACATGTTTTGATCAGTGAAACTCCACAGTTGTTCCCAAACACAGAGGCTAAAATACAATTGCACATTTGGGCTTTTTCAATTTTGCCTTTGCAATATACCAAAATATATATTTTGGGGTAACCTGTTTTTTACAGAAGAACAAGGAAGGAATAGAGCAGAACCAACTCCCTGACACTTGATTGAACCCTCCAAACTTCTGACATACAAATAAGCACTTCTTTTTATTTATTTATTTCATACATGACACATAAGTACTTCTTGATTAATCATCTGTATCCCACAGAAGCATGCCATAATGTTTGCTCTTGTAAGGCAGCGACATGTTGTTAGTATGTGTTACATGGCAAATTTGTTGCCCAGCTAACTGATGTTAAGTACTGAATCTAACATGAAGTACCAGGTTCCTCATTATTCTTGCATGATGACTTTACTTCTGTATACAACTCTCCTGCCCTGAAACTCTGTCCTGTTTCAGGGCTTTCACCTGTGCAGTTCAATATTGCTCCATTGTGTGCCTAATTAGCCACTCAGGACATAGAAATTCTCAGGTGAAAGGTAAATTTCTCCAAACATCACCCAGAACTCCTTAATCTAATTTATGTACTTCTGTGCCATCCTGACTCCCTTTGCTGAGCACCATTAAATTTATCACTTCTTGTTCAATGTCAATCTTTTCCACTACATGCCAGAACGACAAAGACCTCTATGAAAACAGAGACTAAGAAGGACTACCATGTAGCAGACAATAAATGTACTGACTGGTTGATCACAAATCCTTGAAAACACAGTGCCACTTTGACCTCGAGAGGATAGTAGTACAGCGCAGGGTGCAGCTGGTGCTCATGTCCCACAGTGGTCAGAACAACCCAGCAGCATGGGAATGATGTGACTAAAGTACCTAGTTATTATGAAGGCTCATCATGTATCACTCACTGTGAAACATGCTGCATAGGTTTTATTGTTTAAACTTTCAACACTCTCTTAAGAAAGATGTCATTCACATATGTACTTAGAGATGAAGAAAATGGAGTTACAGTGTTTTGGGGACTTACAAAGTTCCTGCAACTATTAAATTTAGGAGGGAAGAAACAGTTTAGTGTTGCATCCAGGGAAATTTAAAATAGAAAGGGAAAAACCTGATGGATTTTGCTATAGGTTGGAGAAGTCTTTCCCAAAGGTGTTTGTGTTACAGGCTTGATATGCAGCCCAGGGCAATGTTGGGAGGTAGTACAACTTTGAAGGGTGTGGTCCAATTAGGAGATTGTAGGTCATGGGGGCCACATCCTCAAAGGAGATGGTGGCACTCTAAACCCTTCCCTTTCTGTTACTTCCTAGATGCCATGTGGTGAGGAGCTTATTCTGCTACCCACTCATGTCATGATGTGTTGCCTCAACATAGATCCAAAGTAATGGGGTCAACAGGTCATGGAAGGAACCCTACTAATGTGTGAATCAACATAAAGCCTTTCTTTAAAAGTTGATTATCTCAGGTATTCAGTAACAGCAGATCAACAGAGATTCTCAAGATACAAAGTCTCTTGAAATATGACCTGCTTGATCACAATGCTTCAGTACTTCAAAATTTGTATATATGAAATTTTATAGCTTACTATTTCTTCAATAAGCTATGTTGTCTAATGACAGAACAATGTTTAAAGCACAACTATTACTATTACCATTTAATATATGAGAGTTTCAGATATTAATACTTTGAATTAATAAAAATACCCATGACATCCAAAATCCATAATATGAGGGAAGGCAAACTAAAAAAATTACAATGAGAAAAAATTTGAGCCAGATATTAATAATAAAAAAATTAACCCTGAAAAAGTAAAATGTGTCAAAAGTCACAGAATAAGAACAGAATTAAAAATTTAAAATAATAAAGCAAGAAGAAAAGTATAAAAAACAGCAAAGAATGTTAGAGTCTATGCGATTTTGTTTTCACATACTTTGAATTGCAAATATAGGCAATAAAGTATGTGGTAATTTTCACTTTATAATGTCCTTGTATTACAAGAAACGAATAAAAAGCAGGAAATTTTATTATTATATCTACATAATATACTGCATGATAACTTGAGTTAATATTTTGTTGTGAAATGTTTACTTGAGGGCTATATTGAAATGCTTGAGGATTTTAAAAAATTACCTGATGGATAGTTTCCCTAAATGCCTGAGTTTGTTTTGCAATAAATGAAATTTTCTTCATTTGCTTAAAAGCAAAAAAAGAAAAAAAGAAATAAAAGAAATCATTTATCTAAAAAAGAACATAAAATTTCCTAGAATAGCTGTCTTTTTCCTGAACTATGAGTCACACACTTAGAGAAGAAAAAAGATTAAAAGGTATTGTAAAAAATGCTAATATCTATATGAGGGGTATTATAACTACATCACAGAATATTCATTTTTTTTCCTACTTCTGTGGAATAAGTGTTCAGAAAGTATTCACTTTGATATTTTCAAAATATCTCTTTGGATTTTTGGTAACTTTTCTTGATGTGAAATAGTTGAAAAAAAATAGCATAAAAAGAATAAAGCTTTAATTTTTCTTTGAGAGATTTTGTTTATGAAATTTATATTGTTTATGAAATTTATATTATTTTAACTGAAAGATTAAATATATACTCTAGCAAAAAATCAAACAAAACCTTAATGAAATGTGTGTCTGTGTGTGTGTCTGTGTGTGTGCGCGCGCGTGTGCGCGCACAGACACTCACCACATGTACATGAGGGTCATATAACATTGGGAGAAATAATAGCTCAGAGCTCTTTAAAATGTCCTATCCATATCAAAGACTATTTTAAATGTAAATACTGGCCATAATAACTTCCTTTCAACCTTTACCTTTAAAATATTCTAAAAATCAATGTCACCTTAAAGAATTGAAAGGATTGTGTAGATTAAGGTATTTTATGAATTATTATGTGTTAACAATTAGTTTAATTCTGAAGCACAATTATTTTGGAATAGGATTAAGTCCTCTGATGTTTTAGAAAAGACCTGGAAAATCAGAAGGAAGTGATTTTGTTAAGGTTATATTGTCCCTTGTTGCACAGAATTCAAACTGCTAAATCAAAGGTTACTATACATGTGCATGAAGGGTTACAAATTACTTTCAGGTAATGTGTTCCATTTAACATTCACTGAAAATCAGTAATGGAGATAAGAAGGAACCCTAAAATCATTACAATAGCTTCTCCTATGTGAGAGAGGTAATGCCTAAATAAGGTACTTTTTAAACTTTAACTTTATTATCTTCATACATCTGTTAACCAATCATATTTTTTTCAGAAGTATTTTAATCTGCTATGTGTCTGTACTGGCCCTTAGATATGCTGTAGTAAAAAAAAAAAAAGATATTTTATTATTGTATCTGAGCATTTCATAATTTCAACTATTAAAACAACAACAACAAAAAACACCTATCAGACTAAAATAATTTTGAGCAACCAGGGAAGTAGCAGTAATTTGGAAAATACTTTTACCCAGGATTAAGAGTGAAGATTTATGGTGTCCCAATCCTCACAATGGGCATTTACACAGTATGAATATTCCTTCCGCTCCATTTACAGCCAATAGAGCCTTTCAAATCTGCAGCAGAAGCATGACCTAGAGTGGAATAAGGGGTAAGTGGTGAACCCATGTGGGATTCCCCCAATGCCTTTATCCTCATTTCAGTCTCTGGAATCCAGAGGTTATCAGTCTGACATGAATAAAAAGTTTGTGCCTCTTTTTTCTATAAAATTTTATAGTTTGAAAAATGTCTGGGTCTGGATTTCTAACTCAGTGGTAGATTGCCTGAACAGCAGGTCTACAAGGACCTGGATTCAATTCCAGCATCAAAACACACACCTACAAACACTTATATACAAACTTTGAAAGTTATTCTTCTAAACCATTGAGAGGAAAAAATAAATGTCAATTGCTTCAGTGTTGGTCCCACCCATTAATGAAATTTGTGCTTCAGCTAGGGTAGCCTTCCACATTATAAATTAAACTTAGGTCAAATGTCTTGATCATGTAATCCTAATCATTTCTACAACTTTATCCCTCCTTGAAACTTCACTTTCAGTCATACTGAACATTGTAGAGTCCTACGGTGTTAGGGTCTGTAAACAAGTCAGGATGGCGCCTGGCATTTTGCCAGAGGGAGTGGTTTGTGAAGTAACGCCAGCGAGCCATTAAGTGTGGAGATTCCTTATTGGTTGACTGCTGTATCTAGTTTATGTTAATTAAGATAAGCTCTGTGTAATGTATATATACCCTTCCTGTCCTACAATAAATGGCTCCCACTCCTGCAGTATCAATGTACACAAGTTGTTCGTCACCCCCCGGCTATTTTGCCCAGCCAGCACTACGGACCCATTACAATTGTCCCTCTCATTTTGCAACAATATTTTCCTTTGACTTTATCCTCCATGCACAGTTTTCTGAAGAACCTCATAGAGAGGGAGACACCCATTGGAGGAGAGATTTTTGAAAATTTAGCTTCTGAGTTTTGCCCAATTGTATGGTATGCTACTAGTTTTGTACACCTCCAACCATTTCTTCCCCATGTCTCAAACTCTTCTAGGTGTTTCTCTGTTAAGATTGAGTCCAAATTCCTTAGTAAGACCTCTTTCTTAAGCTAGTTCTTAGTTATCCATAAATTTGATCTCTCTTCTCCTATGCTCTCCAACTCTGTTCTTTGTTTGCAGATATATGTCTGGATAATTTTACCCTCTCTTTGTCTGTGAAAGGTGATTTCTTTGAAACCTTGCTTAATCTGCAAAGACTGACATATATGGCCCTTCTATTTCTCTTTATAGATAGCAGGTATTCACTGAGTATTTATTTACAAATCAAAGGAATATTTTGCAGATGTTACTGCTGAATTTTTTACACAATAATTCTATCCCTAAATATAAATAATTAATGTAAATATACTTATTTAAAAGAACCTGTTGGCGACTTTTAGCTATGTGTCTTATATAAATACTACAATATTATACTCTGACACAATAGTGAGAAAACTCTTATTTACTGCTGAACAGTATGCATTTTAAGAAGAATGAGAACATTTTGAGCTTCACAATCCACTTTACAGAGAACATTCTGAGCTTCACAATCAACTTTGTGTGAGGGAATCACTCAGAAACTCTAAGGGAAACACAAAAACACACACAGCCTTTGGTAGGTTGGTAATGACAACTGAAGTAGAGGTGGCTCTCCTTTTTCCTACAGACTCACATGGCCTTGGGGAAGAAACATGGGGAAAAGTACACAAGTATAGAATGAGTACAGATAATTCTTCCCGGTCATTTTTCCCTAAACAATCAGTATAACAACTATTTACATAGCAATTGCATTGTAATAGTCCTAGAACCAATTCCCTGAGGCTGCTCTCAGAAACCACCCTACATAAAATACAGTGCTTTTTATTGCCTCTTGTATTCTCTGGAAAATCAAAGGAAGTAATTTACCCTGAAAACTTTCAAGCACAGGTGGCAAGTAATGAGAATTAGCTTGACATTCCGAAGTAGCACTGTACCTCCAAAGTTTTAGATTTCTAGTGTAATAAAAATTAGACAGGCTCCCATACCTACCATGAAAGTTTCCAACCTCATCTTTTAGTTTTTTTAAAATTATCATTCATATTTTTATTTATTTTAAAAAATATTGTAAGAAATGAAAAATACAATTGCTATGTTAAAGAAAAATTTAATGTAGCAATTACCCTTTCACTGATGTATTAACAGGGCAGTATCTACTTCATATGAAACTGCATTTAGTGATTCAGAAGACTGCCTGTCCTCCTTTGTGTGGACTGTACACTTTACTATAGGAGCTTTGGTTTGCTTCCTCAGTATATTAAGTTTGAAGGAGCAGGTCAAGGTGAAGTACATGATAAAATGCTCAGCTCAGCAAAGGGGTATGAGCAGGACTGTTGCAGTGAAGGTAATTCAAACACTTTGGAAAATCTGCCAAGCTTAAGGATACTTTCCACACATGACTATCAAATAAATGAAATAGCTGTATATTATTTACTTTAATAAACTGTTAGAACAAAATATTTTAATGTCTACATAACAATTTTACTTTCTTTTTTGGATTTAAAAATTCCTTCTAGGCTCATTTCATTGAGTGGGGCAAAATTCTTTCAGCAAAACTATGAGGTGGTTCACTTGTTCAGGACTCTGCTTATGAATGCTGCCCTGACTTAATATCAATAGTTTTCTCTCACTCTCCACATGCCACAGTCTGAGTGATGAACACTATTGGCGTATTCATTGTAGTGCTTATGTATTCTGTACTTCCCTTATCAAATCTCAGATTACCTCGAAGGTCCAGGCTTCCAATGATAGGATCAGAAAATGAAGGACAGTGAAGGATTTGGATTATACTAGTCTCAAAAGTAAATTCAAGAAATTCAGACACCAGAAATGTGTTCAGATGACTTTTGCTTCTCTATAATTTACCAGTATGAGGTTCTTTCACATTCACATGATAAGAGTTTGATGACTTGTGATAATATTTCCTTTCTAAAATCAGACCTTACCTTTTTGATAATGTTTAATTTATTACTAAAGTTATTCATTAAATTAATTGAATACTAACATTGATTAATCATTAAAGTATTTAATTTACAAAATTAACACGGTCCTATCCTGATTTGATGGCAGTCTCATTAAGAATTCAAATGAGCCACTTGCATCTAAAATTCCTTCTTTACGGAAGTATTCTTTTGAGCATCAAGCTAAAGTAATACACTAAATGGCCAAATGTGACCTGTATGACTACTTAATTCCACAATGTTAAATTTAAAAAAAAATCTTAGATAATGTAAATTTATACCTGACAATGTCAATCACTGGATCATGAAATGTCACAATTTCTCAGAGCACCAGATGGCATCCTATTTGTCTATGATGCTTTCTTTGCTCCCCAACATTAGACTTCCATCATCAAAGGATCAGAACACTCCCCACTGTCTTCTATACTCCACCTCCCTCAGACATTTGAGTCATTCCCTTATTTTGTTTGCAATAGCTTTTGAAAATACTATACACATCTTAATTTCTAGATAAAATATGTGTGTTTCCTAGTAAGAGATTATTTATTAATCCTTAAAATTAGTAAGAAGAAATATGTCCATTTATATCTTAGGCCACACTTTGGCAAAAGGAGGAAGTGGATTGGATCTTGGGATCAGATGTCCTGATGGGAAGGAAGAGAATGTAAGTGTTCTCTGAGGAAGAGAGTCCCCGTCTGAAACTGTAGCAATGACCGGAATGAAATTAGCAGCTGGATGAGATCTGTGGAGCTCAGTGGTCACTCCCAATTAAATAATAATGTGTAATGCTTTGGCTTTGTCATGTGTCACTCCATAGTCACCAAGGTTCAATAATTTTCATACATGACTAGGTGAGAAGGTGTGTCTTTCAACTCAACATATATCTCTCCCACATATTCAAATATTGTGAAGTAGGCAATTTATCAGATAGCACAAAATCATTTTTGAATCAAATGTTTACAAAGGATATGATCCCAGGTTAAAAACTTCAAACCTCAAATTCCACCACTATATCTATAACTCTAACATGTCACTTATACAAACTAAAACATGTTTTTCCCTCAGTTTCAGCTTATAGGTATCGATACAGAAAAATAATAAAAGAATGCTTTTTAATTTTTTTAGTGAGGGGGGAAGAAAATTCATACCTTCAGGTATGAAGCTGTAGCTTTAGGAACAAAGAAATACAATATACATTATTTATTTATTTTATGTTTATATTTATATTGGAAGATAGGTTGACATATATTTATTTTGGACAATTATGTTTGCACCACATTTGTTCAACTAAAAATATTGAAATTATTTTTCTAAAAACAGAGTAATATAATGTTTGTTTCATTAACACAAATGATCTTTAATTTGACATTTACTAACCAATTAAAATGCTGAAAGGACATAATTTGTTCTCAAATTAAAATATAGGCAACACATCTCTTAAAGTCCATGTGAACACATTACCTTTGTTGCAGCATCAAAGCAGATAAATCCTGTGCTAAAGTCAATGGTGAGGCCCATTAGATGACTTTCTAGCACACAGGCATACGTCTTGCACTAGACACAGACAGAATAGATACTGTTAGTTTTCATAGGATTGATGGAATATTAATATTGAGGTATATGTGATAGCTCCCATACCAAGCAGCTTATACATTACTTAATATCAAAAATAATTGCATAAGGAGGAGAGTTTTATTGATATATCTATTAGTAAAACAGAAGCAAAGAATGTTTCTATGATTTTTTTCTAGGGGTTCTCAAGGCCAAGTTTCTAGTCTTGCTTCTTACCATGTCTTTATGTTGTGCAAAATTGTTACTCCTTGCTATATTGACAATAAAACTGCATAAAATTTTAAGAGTAGGCAAGATCATGTTAAGTCGTTATATCCTGTAGTCAAATATCACCACATTTTAAAAGATTAAGTTCTTACTTACATTCTCATTTCATGGACATTATTAAAAAAGAACTCTCCGGCACATAAACACAGATTCAGTAACCAAGGCAAAATAATATTTCTTGGCCTTGAAAGTCTCTGTGGGTGTTCCATATGGTACAAGTTATTACCCAAAGTTCAAACATTTACCACTTGCCTGTATTTGTTTCTTTAAAAATCAACAAGTTTGGGCCATGGGTGTAGCTCAGTGGTAGAGTTCTTAGCACTGGCAAAACCCTGGGTTCAATACCCAGGATTGAAAATATCTATAAATATGCAAGCAGTGCCTTTTGACACAGAAATCAGAGTATATTCTAACTTTTGTAAATATTTTGGGAGAACAAATAAATAAAAATAATAAAATTTACAATTATACAAATTAAAGATACAATTATACAAATAAAATGTGAAGTGACTTAGGCCTTATGTACAACAGGTGCATTGTTATGTAAATAGGCCAATTTTACTTGCATTTAATTTCAAACTATAATGGGATATTCAAATGATTAATTCACATATAATTCACATATAGAATGTGTGTGAGAGGGAGAATACTATCTCAAGTAAATGTTCAATATCAATGTATACTTCACATTTACTTTTATATTACATATAAAATATACTAATGAATCACATTGTGACTGTAATCATGACTAAATAGATCAGATTCTTTTTACCAAAAAGCCATATACATGTCTTTAAGCCTGATTTTAAAATATTAAGACAATTATAACCATACAAAATTATTCATTTGGAGTATAATTTTTCAAATACGTAGATTAGAGGATATACTTAATGAGCCTCAAAAGTCCATTTATGTGTATGATTATATTTGCTTAATACAGGGGCATCTTGAATGCTTGCCTTCATCCATTAGTACTTTATTAAAAGTGCCATCAACATTAAGGAATGTTCAATGCTATACCAGTTCATTCTAATTTAGACTTAATTGGTTGCTATTTTCAAGTACTGTCTTTTAAAAAAAATTTTCAAGGTGAAAACATATTTAGTATAATGCATTAAATTTCTCTCATTAAGTTTAGCATTACAGATTAAATTGCATTGTTTCAATAAACATCAAATTGAAACAAAAAAATATTCTTAAAATTGAGACCCACTGAAGCTTAATTCTCTAATGTATAATGTTAATTAAAACATATCACAATTGTACTTAGTATTTTTCAATATAGAAATATATATTTATTGTTTAATTTTGGTTATATATATTTTTATGATATATATGCCCTTTGGGATGACAGCTGTCTATAGCCAAGCAAAAAAAATGCAAATCAAATTAATGCTAAAATTTATTGTATTTACCAACTTTAATGATAGTAAAACATTGAAAAGACAAAAGAAAAACATATTTTTATGTAAAAATATTCACATATTTGAATATTGAAAATAATAGTACCAAGTATTCAGCCAATCATGACTAACAAAAAGAAATGGTAAAATCTTAAGAAAAGCTCAAAGCTTAAAAGACATTAAATATTTGGCTTTTCACTTTTGATATATATTTTAATCTGACTCTGTGAGCAACTCATAGAATAGTTCAAAACATTTCATGCAACATCATGAACACAAAACCCGAAATCAAAGAACAGGTCTAAAATATAAAGCAAGAGCATAATTTCACCTCTATCTTATGTTTAAAGAATGGGAAACTTATAATGAAATCTTAACTTCAGACTTATGTTCAAAAATTGATAATTATTATTTCCAAGTGAAGTGAAATATTCCAGATAAATGATAACTAAAATTTGCCAATTCCTTTTCAATTAAATTATATTGTAACTTTTAAAAATGTCCTTAGATGTTAACATGTAAAATAAAATATTAGCCAGGCACAGTGGAACATGTTTATAATCTCAGAGATTAGGGAGGCTGAGATAGGGGGATCACAAGTTTGAGACCAGCCTTGGCAAATTAACAAGACCCTGTCTCAAAAAAAAAAAAAAAAAAAAGGCTGGTGAGGTAGCTGAATGGCCCCTGAGTTCAGTTCCCAGTATGGGGGGAAAACAAAAAAACAAAACAAAACAAAAAAATAAACACTGTTTTAAGATGCTTTCCTTCTTTCCATTTTTGACATTAAAACACTTATTTTGGGCTGGGGATATGGCTCAAGTGGTGGCATGCTCGCCTGGCATGCGCGGGGCGCTGGGTTCGATCTTCAGCACCACACAAAAATAAAATAAAGATGTTGTGTCCACTGAAAAACTAAAAAATAAATATTAAAAAAATTCTCTCTCTCTTTCTCTCTCTAAAAATAAAACACCTATTTTACTGAATTGAGACTCTGTAACTGTTTATATATATGAAGAAAAAACTAGAATTATCACAAAATGTCAAATGAACAATTGAACTACCAAAATTTGAGATTTCTCTCTATCCTATTTCTGTGATTGAAATGTCAAGCTGGTGCAACTTGAGGTGGTGACTCCTCTTAGTCATCAGAGAAATCAGTTTAATTTGTTCAAAACCATGCATACATCTCTCTTACTATAGGTTACCATACTGGTACATGCAATGTTAAACTATTACATTTGTTTCCAAAATTAAGTGTTCATATATGTATTTAGGTCTTTGATTTATGGATCCATTTGCATGGCACAAATGCATTGTAATATTTTAATTTTTCTACAGATCTGTTAGAGGTCTGGGCAACTGTCCCATTTCATGATCTCATGAATTGAGGCTGAAGGCCCTCTGAAGTTTGATCTAGATATGACTATAACTTGAAGAATGAAATTTCAGTAAATATCTATTGGTTAATTGATGTGCGCAAAATGCATTGGACTTCAGGGGCTAGGTGAATAAAATAATCTCAAGCCGCTTACAGCTTAGTGTGGGGAATGGCCCTGTGTCACTCCAATCCAAGACTTAAGAAAGTGATAATGTTTTCAAAAGTGGGAAGAAAAAAGGGTTTGTACAGGATTTGTGGAAGGAATCATGATAGTCAGTGAGCAGAACACATCAGAAGTCAGAGAAATGTTCCTGGGTGACAGGAACTTTGAATAAAAGTTTTAAATGCTATGTATGGTTTTCAAGAGCACCAAAGGCAAGGTTTTCTAGAAGGGCACCATGTGTGAAAGAAGACAACAGGCTACAAATTAGGTGGTCAGGTTTGGAGAATGGGATGTGACCTTGGAAACAATGAACTAAAATTAGAGCATTTTCTCTATAAAGATTCAAAGTAGAACAGTGTCCAAATACATTAGAAATGTATTTTTGAGGATTTGTAGGAAATAGTGTAGAAAGTTAAAGTTGTGGGACAACTAAAATATTATTCAGAGGTGCTTTATCATTCATTTAAAAATAATGGTGAAATATTTAATGTATTTGAGAGGGAGGTCAGTACTCACTAGACTGTCATTTTATACTGCCGTGAGATTATATGAGAACACTAGGGTTGTGGTTGTGCAACCCTGGTTATCACAGGTGCTACCTTCCAGACTCTCACCTGTATCCGTTCTACTTCTAGAAAGGTGGCCGTTTGGAAGGCTCTTTCCCACTGGGCAAGGTCACACTCTAACTCCACGGAGAAGTAGAGGTCTTCCCCAGACTCAGACTGCACAGTGAAGCAATGTTTCCGCCGGTCCAGCAGGTCACTGTCCTGATGAAAACCTGGAGTTACACCAGCTGGCATACATCAATTCATATTGCTAACATAACCAGACTTTGCATCAATCAGCCTTGAATGCAAGGTGCCGACGCCACCATCAAAAAGATAACACTCTGCTGTCACTAAATCTTCATTAAAAATGGCTGAAGTTACCAAAACTCCAGGCTTAAAGTTCGCACCAAATCCATTATTCCTCTCTATCCACACTGATGCATATCCATAAAATATAAGTTGGGCTTTCTTCCTTCAACTCTTACTGTAACATAACTACCAAGCCATTTAAAACATAAAACTCAAGTTTATGACTACAGGAAAGGGTGATGTACAATCCCGTTGCTTTCAAACAAAGCTGTCAAGACATTGGAATTAAAAAATGCTTACGTTTGTAAAATACAGACTTTTAAAAAAGCTTTATAAACATGTTAGGTTTTCACTGAGTTGATTTTGGAAAATTTTAAGCAATTATGAAAATATTCTCCATGAGAGATGAAAGAGAAAATGATTCTAATTTGTCTATAGCAATTACATTGAATTTTTCTTTAAAAAAAAACCACATTTTCCTCACTTATGTAACTATATTTCATTGAGTCAAAAGGATTCTGAAATTGGCAATTTCTTGGTCTTACCAGAGTTTTCAAAAAAAGTGCATTCCAATTTTCAGAGACGTTAAAATGTGGAAAAAACTCCACTAAGAATTTATGAAATAGAGTAACCTAATGTAATTTTTCAGATTATAGCTTTTGAAATACATAGGCAATGTACTGAAAATTGCCAAAAGGTTAATCATTGGTGTCTTTAATCATTTCCTTAGATGGAAATGTGCAAGTAAATGTATCATCATAAAACACAGAAAATGTTAAAAAGTCTCTGTTTTGACAGTGATTTAAAAATAATAACTATTTTCTTTTCATCTCACTTGTATTCTTGTAATTGCTGGAAAAGAGATAATAAAAGGCAGTTAGTTACTTCCAGTGTTGCAGAATTTAGCTCTGACACTTGCTGCCAGTAGATGCTCAAA
Organism: Marmota flaviventris; assembly: GCF_047511675.1. NCBI lineage: Eukaryota > Metazoa > Chordata > Mammalia > Rodentia > Sciuridae > Marmota > Marmota flaviventris. Next base: position 79,768,942 of record NC_092512.1, read on the forward strand.
AACTAAAAAGAAAATGTGCTCTTTTTGTATTTGTGATGTTCCTATGTTGTCTAAATGAAGAAAAAGAAAAAAAAATTAATGTTCCTTGAGTACAGTCCAGAAATAAACAGATTGTAAAGTACTTTTAAATTTGGATCTTATGTCTAGGGAGTGTGTTGGTGATATTAAATAAAAAACAAAAACAATAAACATGCTAGTACAATTATTATGTGTTTTTATAAAAATAAGAATATGATATTAATCAGTATAGATTAGGAAGCCAGAGAATTGTTCTTTATGAAGTAAATTTTAAATTGTGCTTAAGATGGCATAGGAGACTGAGGCGGGAAGATCACAGGTTCAAAGCCAGCCTCCGCAACTTAGAGAGGATCTAAGCAGTTTAGTGAGATCCTGTCTTAAAATAAAAAAATAAAAAGGGTTGAGAATGTGGCTCAGTAGTTAAGTACCCCTGGGTTAAATCTCTGGTACCAAAAAAAAAAAAAAGAGGCTAAAAATGATAGTGGCTAAAAATGAGTAGGAAATTAATATGAAAAATGGAAAGCAAGACTCTTCTTTCCAGAGAGAGAGGGAAAAAAAAATGGCAGAGGCCTGCAGCAAGACAAGCACATCAGATAGAGCACTAACCTCTAGGATATATAAAGCACTAAAAAACTTAATACCAAAAACACAAATACCCAATCAATAAATGGGCCAAGGATCCGAACAGACACTTCTCAGAAGAGGATATACAGTCAGTCAATAAACATATGAAAAATAGTTCAACATCTCTAGCAATTAGAAAAATGCTAATCAAAACAACTCTATGATTTCATCTCACTGCAGCTATCAAGAATACAAACAACAATAAGTGTTGCTGAACATGTGGGGGAAAGGGCACACTCATGCATTGCTGGTGAGACTGCAAATTGGTGCAGCCAATCTGGAAAGCAATATAGAGATTCCTTGGAAAACTTGGAAAGGAACCACCATTTGACCCAGTTATCCCACTTCTTGGTTTATATCCAAAGGCTTTAAAAACAGCATACTCTGGGGACACAGCCATATCAAGCAGCAAAATTCACAATAGCTAATTATGGAACCAACCTAGATGCCCTTCAGTAGATGAATGGATAGGGAAACTTTAGTCTCTATACACAATGGAATATTACTCAGCATTAAAAGAGAATAAAATCATGGCATTTCCAGGTAAATGGATGAAGTTGGAGAATATAATGCTAAGTGAAGCAAGCCAATCTCAAAAAAACCAAAGGCTAAATGTTTTCTTTGATAATAGGATGCTGACGAATAATGGCGATTAATTGGGTGGAGAGCATGGGAGGAATGGAGGAAGTTTAGATAGGGCAAAGGTGAGGGAGGGGAAAGGAGGAGGCAAGGGGGTAGGGAAGATGGTGGAATGAGTTAGACATCATTACCCTAGTATATGTATGAAGATACAAATGGTGTGAACATACTTTGTGTACAATCAGTGACTTGAAAAATTGTACTCTGTATGTGTAATATGAAATGAATTGCATTCTGCCATCATGTATAACAAATTAGGATAAGCAAATAATTTAATAAAAAAAAGAGTGAGTTAATGATGCATTCCAGAAAGTTTGACTAAGCTCACACAAAAAGTGGGAGAGATATTAAGAGTTGAAACTTGGGTGAAGAATGAGGAGATGGGTCCAGTTATAAATTTTGCAGTTGAACATAACTGTAACGACAAGCAATTACATCAAAATTTTAGTATATGCTCTATCTGTACTACAGATAATTTAACATTTACACTAACTTTTTAAATTAATAACATTGGCACAAAATTATAACTAAACATTGCAGAATTTTCAGAAACTTTGCCAATTGTATGGGTTTAATTGGCTTTAATTTCCCTTGTAATATAAAATGTTAATCAATGTCATTACTAGCCAGACAATTTTGCTATCTCTTCATTCTCATAAACTACACATTGCAATAAAGTCTCAAAATGACCTTCATGTATAATTTTTCTATTCTCTTGGCTTATTTCTATTCTCATAACTTATTTCAAACTTGATGTAGCATCTTCTATATATTATTCATATACTGAAGCTCTCACAGACAAAGGGTTTTCTAATAAACTCTGCAAATAAAATTTCAACATCTTAGAATACTTGCTTGTCATTTGTTTCTGTTGTTTGTAAGGCATTTCCCATTCACTGACTCACTCTATGAGCAGTATGGGCATTAGAGTATTAGGCCCTCATATAGTGAAGGAGAAAACACGTTATGAGCGTGCTATAGAGTTAAAGCAATAGGGAGCAATAAATAATTTTTGAGAGAAAGCAGGAAAGGGGAATGTTTTATCCTAGGAAGAGACTGTAGCATCGTTAAGGACTTTAAGACTAATGCAAGAGCAGTTACAAGCCTAACTGATGCTCTGCTGCTGCTGCTGAGAAGTTCACAGGGATGCATGGCTAGAAAAGCCACTGGAATATGTCAGTTAAGAAGCACAGAACCAGCTGCTTGAGACAGAAAGGTAGGGGGGGGGGGCGTGTTGGGAGTAGGTGGATGGGAGAAGGCAGAAACTGAAGGAAGGGGCCACAGATTTGGAATTCTTTTTCAGAAGTTCAGTGAACAGCGACTGTAGCCCAAACTTTACAAAGGCTTACTTTCAAAGTGATCAACTAAAACCCTGGATTCCCAACCATTGGAATTTCCTCCTTTGTTATCTGTGCCATTTCCAAGAGTTGTGTTGACATTCCTTGTCTTCAAGTAGCTACAGTTATTATCAAGTTAATATAAGCAATCCATACTATTAAGAGAACAATTAAAATAATAACATTCACAATTAAAGATGGGTATTGGCTAGAAATGTTCATAGCATAATGAATGTTTATGCATGTTTATCTCTAACAGTATTAATGAAAGTGTATCTATACTTGTGTATGTGTGTATATATGCATTTTGTATATATATATATATATATATATATATATATATATATATATATATATTCTTCTCTCTCCCCCTCTTTCTCTTGCTCATACAATTGTATATGATAATAAGGTGATCATAACCCAGGTGCTATCTTAAAGTGTCTGGATTCAAATCTTATCTCTCCCAATTTTTAGTAGGTAATCCTGGGCAAATTGATTACCATATCTCTCATTTACTTCACTCATCTGTTAAAATGAAAATGATTAACTGGTCTGATAAAGATGATTAAATAAGATATTACATATAATTTTAGCTTAATTTTGGATAAATAGTAATTCTCAATGTCAGGTAATTCTGATATCAGAATAGATATTCAATAAAATTAATATGTCATCCTACTCTCCTTTGACTGGCTCTTGGTATACATATATAGAGAGCAGTGCAATTTTAGAAGGGACAGTATTCCCTTTATGTTCAATATTGGTCAGACCCATATGAGTCAGAATGTGATTTTCCTCCCAGTATAAACAATCACTTGGGAATACTTTCTTTACCTGTTGGAAAGTATAATTTAATAATGGCAGTTATACTAAGTTATACTAAGAACTAAACATATCTTGAGCATTATTGGTAAATTTTTATCATTTGCCTTTCTATATCACAGTATTCTCTGTTTTATGAAATTTGTTCTAAATTCCATAAATTCTTTCTGCAGAGGATCATTAGCCATGTACTACATTTCACAGATCCATGAAGCAATACTAAAAAGAAGCAATGTATTATAAATGTTGGCTCATAATACATATTTTCCCAAGTTATTCTGCAATCAATGGGTGTACTTAAAGTATATTTCTTACTATAAGTAATTAAGTAAGCAATGAGTTTTAAATAATTATTGAGTTAATACATATAACCAACCATAAATTTGCTTTACTTAAAACATATAATGTAAAAGTTACAAAAACCTGACAAAAATCAGTGCATTATCATGACGGTGGAGTTTCTGGGTATGTATTTTCTTCCACTCTTCACACTACAATTGTTAACCCAGTGTGTGCCAGTAAGTCAGTACCCTGTTTTATATTTTTCCAGGTCCACTTATCATGCTCTAATAATATCTAATTTTATTTCATTTCCTTCAGATTAATGGCATCTATGAAAGTAAGAATACACACGAAAAAGGAATGGTATCCCATTCAGGGCAAGGATAAATATATTTGTATTATTATGTTAAATGTAAATTTCTTTGTATAACCTATCACCTTACCAATATGTTTATGAATGTTAAGCTTGTTATTGCTCTTTTATGTGAACTTGTAGTGAGTCAGGAAATCACTGATTCATGAGTGCAAAATTATTTAAGCCAAACCAAAATTGTGCCTTATTTTATTGAAAAATAGAAATAGACCTAGAAGAATTTTCTAGGATTTTCTAGCTATAAATTCAGATTTTTAGTATTTTGTAGCTATATGGTAATCATTAGATTACCAAGTTACCTTTCAGCTTTTTCTTATAAAATAAATGAAGTATATTATTGTACCTTTCCTCATAGGTGCTGTCTAGTCATAATCATACTATATGGTAATCTGAGAAGAACAATCATTCTAACAAAACCAAATCTTTTCAATTTATTTAGAATTAGATCTTTAGGAATGAACAAGTGTTGATCAAATCTATCTCAGGTAGTTTTATTACCTAATTAGTATTCTTTTTTTTCATCTTTTTTATGAAAAAAGCACTCTTGACATTACCGTATATAGTAAAAAAAATTCTATAAATCAAAATATCCTAAGAAATACATGGTATTTCAGAGTCATGGCTGGAGGCAATCCCACTTATTGTTCCAAATGTGGCCACTGGAGTGTCACAAACAGCAGGAATGGTGCTGGTCATCTGGTTCTGTCTTGAAGAAATATTCCAAACAATGCCACATTTAAGTGTCTCCAAAGAATGGAATTCTAATTCTTACCCTTTAATACTTGATATATGGAGTGTGTTCTTCAATGATCTAGTATTCTGTTTTGAAAACTGTGTCTCTCATATAGCAGTTGATATTATTTTGTTCTTACTCTTTCTTCAGATGCAATTTTAATGGTAACTTATTAAAATGATGTCCTTTTATATTCTTGAGAAAATTATCAAGTTACCTTTCAGCTTTCTCTTATAAAATAAATGAAGTATATTATTGTACCTTTCCTCATAGGTGCTGTCTAAGCTATTTAATTATCTTGCTATCGTCACTGCAGCCTGTCCAACTTAGTTTGAGTCTCCCAAGTATTCTAAAACATAAACTAGCAGAATGGACTTATATGGGTCTGACCAACATTAAACATAAAGGGAATACTGTCCCTTCTAAAATTGCACTGCTCTCTGTATACCTTAGAACACTGTATTAATGCCTTGCCTGGGGAGATGTAAAAAGTGCTAATCATTGTGGGAAATAGTATCCAGCCATAAAACCGCTCATAAAATGTGTTCAATGAATACCACACTTTGTCAGATGAAGGGAGGTGTAGGGGCTAAGCTATTCAATTAGTACTCATTAATATAGATGATACAATCTTTGGCCTGACTTCAGAATTCCCTTCTAAAAGAAGACTCAGGATTAAAGAACACAATTTTTATCCTAGATTCATGAGAGCCATCTTTATTCACCCTCATTTTCACTTAAACAATTATAAATAATTGTGAAAACACTTTCAAGCAGAGCTTAAGATTCCAGATAGTTGTTATTATCTCAGAATTTATATTATTCTTGGTCTATCACAAAATCTATAGTACTGAATGTTGTTGATATTCAATAAAATATGTATGGCATGCCTGCTGTGTACCAGGCGCTGTTCTAGAGTATAGACATACCACTTAGCAAAACCAATGACATCTGTGACTTGTGGAGCTTTGGTTTGAGCAGAACAAGACAAACCATGAAACAAAACAAAATGCTTAACTATACTATGTCAGTGACAAAGCCAGTTAAGAGCTTTAGAAGAGTGCTCACCTTGGGAGGCACTACTATTTATACAGCATGAAAAGATGCAACGTGTGGGGAGAGCCATGAAGAAAAAGAGCATGAGTCAGGCTGGGGTTGTGGCTCCAAGGTAGAGTGCTCGCCTACCATGCCTGAGGCACCGGGGTTCGATCCTCAGCACCACATAAAAATAAAATAAAGATATGGCATCCACCTATAACTAAAAATAAATATTTTTTAAAAAAAGAGATTAAGACATTTGGGGAAAGAGGCAAGAAGTCCAACAAACCCAAGGCTGGATGTAATTAAACATGATAGCGGAATTGGGGTGAATTTTTGTGCAGGTGGCAAGAGACAAGAGCAGACAGAGGAAGGCTGAAAGGCATGCAGTGGTAGACCTCTCATACAGTGTCCCCAAACATCTGGGTCTCACTTTTGAGTGAAATTGGCAGCTAGTAAGAGGTAAGAGTTAAGACAGGAGATAGGGTTAGAAAGAATTAGACACAAGCTGGAAAGTGTCCCAGCAGTGATGTGGGATGTATTCTGCTGATCTGCCAGATAAGGAGCATATTAAAAAGAAATGTCAGGGGTGACTCCAAGGTGTGAGACAGGAGCAACTGGAAAGTTGGAATGGGTGTTAGTTGAGGTGAATGGTGAGGGCACAGGAGCACATAATTGAGTTTGACATTTTTATTAGACACCTACTTACGACATTCAGGAGGCAATAAATGCATTTGTTTGGAATGCACGGTTGAGTTCTAAATAAACTCAGAATCATCGGCAGATAAGTGGCATTTAGTGAAGTGAAATTGGAAATGGGTTGGAAATACCAAAAGAGAAAGTTTCCACAAAGTACTATGAGGATAATTCTCAGGAAGTTTGGTCCTCCCCTGTCATTTTTCTGCAAAAACATAAAAATATCAAAGCTTATTTCAAAAATAAATTTTCTTTTACAAGCCCAAAATAACATCAGTTTTTTTTGGTTTTAAAAATGTTTTTTTTTTTTGTTTTGTTAAAAAAGTCAGGTTATATGATAAGTATAAGAACAGACTGCAATGACTAACCTAAAACTATATAAATTGCTAATATATGCACATCCACTAATGAAATATGTTTTAATTTGTATAATGTTGTAGGAAAAGTAGAGACTATGTGAAAAACTGAGCATAAAATAATTTAGAACGATAATTTCTACTGAAGTAAAATACTCCTTCATCTCCTTTTGTGTGTAATTTTTTTTCCATTCCTGACATCTTAAAAACTATGTGTTAACATGAACATTGTATTAGTTTATTTTTTAACATAAATAAAATATAAACATATACCTTTCTAATGGATTTTATGTAAATACAGAATATATGGTATCCTTTTGCCAAAATACGTTTTGTTTTTATTTCTGCACTCAAATTGATAGACTCTTAAAGTCTGTAATTGATTAAATATTTATTATATTAGCTCTAAAGTTTTCAACATATATTCACTATGTCAATTCATCTTTTGTTGAGATGGTTATGACTTTTATTTATTTGGAAAAAAAAAGCATTTCTCCAATATTTTGTGTGTGTGTATATATATATATATATATATATATATATATATATATATATATATATCAAGAGACAAATCAAACAAAATAAAGTTAATTAGGCTTTAAACTTTACTTAAATTCTGTTTGCAGGTTATTGCTCTCTAATGAGTAAACTTGCATCCTGAGGGGCATTCTGATGGAGTGTAAATAGACAGAAATCTGTCCACCCAGGTCTGCTGTGTTTTACGATCATGTGTCAGCTGAGCTGACTCGGTGACCTTGCCTGACTCTGGTAGAACCTTTGTTCTCACTTCTGTTCTGCAGCCCAGTGCTTTCTTGTCACCAGCGCCCTAGCAAGCTGCACTTAATGACTAGGGTTCAAATTGGGGCTGATAAAAAAAGAAAAACAAAGAGAGAGGGTGGCTTGGAAGGGCTTTGGCAGAAGTGGTTGACAGAGTGATGACAACTATGCCCTAGTTTGTAGCACTTGTCTCTTTCATATTCCTGTGTGTACAAGCTTATTGCTTCTCCAGGTGAAAAGAATCTAAAAATGATATTTCTTTGTCTTATTCATAGTCCAATGAAAAAAAATTTAAAAACCCTAAAAGTTTTAGGTATTAGCAAGTTCTATGTGATTTATTCTCTTTGAATTGTTATCTGAAGCAGTTCTTTAAAGTGGAATTCACTTCCACTTACAATGCCCTACTGGTATGCAGGTTAAGCAGATGGATCAGAAATTTTAGGAACTGCAAAGGATGGGGTCATTACAATCCTCAAAAGAGTTACAGTTGAGAGTAGGAGTAGAACAGGGGGACTGAAGAGACCAGGGTTATATTCCTATATCTGTCTACTCTTCACTCCATGCAACATAAGGCTCAAGCGATATCTCCAGAGTTCCCCTCTGCTTGTGGTGACTACATTGGGTAAAACTAAAGATATGCCTTTGTTGCACATGATTGATACCACTTCAAGGGAAACCTTCATCTCAAGAGTAATTTACAGTTTGAAATTACTAACACGTATTCAACACTTACTAAGTTCTCCATTTAAGCATACTTATTAACAATGCTAGTCCCACACTGCAGCTGTTATTATAATTCTTGATTTAAAAATGAGGATCCTGAAATAAATATAATTAAATAATATAGCAATGAAATATTGTTGGTAATTATTAAGGTCAACTTCAAGCCCAGACAACTTAATGTTGTTGCATACTATTAACATGGCACTGCTCTTTCTCTCAACTAAATAATCTAGCAGTCTGTGTTGATCAGACATATAAAAATGAAATAATAATGAGTACATAATGAATGGCTGAAATATGAATGTACTTATGGAAATTAAAATTCAAAAAAATTATTTATATAATAAAATAATAACCATAAGTAAATAAATTTCTAAGAGTTTTGGCTTATACACAGTCCATGGTCTGTTATTCAGAGCAAAAAGAACTTAATGGGTTTCCAGTAATAATGAAGCAATGTTTAATATTATTCCATGTTTTGATAAAAAATGTTTCAAAGTTAGCTTACAGTAGAACCAGTAACTTCATTACCCTTAACTCTCTCTCTCTCTCTCTCTCTCTCTCTCTCTCTCTCTCTCACACACACACACACACATACTTGACCACAGCAGATTAGAATGCTATAGTTTTGTCAATCATGGTTCTTTTTTTAAAAAGTCACAAACAAAATTGATTTTGATAAGAGCCAACTACGGATGGAAATAATTTTAAAGGTAAAATTCAAATTTCCCTAGCTTTATTATTTAGGAACATATCAACTGAAAATATTTTAGATCTTTCAGAGGTTGATCAAAGACCCTTTTCTACCCTTTTCTAATAATCTTTAATTTACCAAGCCTACAAGAAGGAAAATAAACAATGAAACCTAATTCAATGGTTAAATTTAGTAAATGATGGGCTGGGGTTGTGGCTCAGAGGTAGAGTGCTTGCCTTGCATGTGTGAGGCACTGGGTTGGATCCTCAGAACCACATAAAAATAAAATAATTATTTTTTATTATAATATATATAATTTATATATAATAATATATATATTACATATTTATATATAAATAATAAATATATTTAATAAAATATATATAATAAAATATATAATAAAAAATATATAATAATTTATATATAATAAAATAATTATTATTTTATTTTTATGTGGTGCTGAGGATCCAACCCAGTGCCTCACACATGCAAGGCAAGCACTCTACCTCTGAGCCACAACCCCAGCCCATCATTTACTAAATTTAACCATTGAATTAGGTGTCCACCTACAAGTAAAAGATAAATGTTTTTAAAAATAGTAAATAACTTTTCTTCCCAAAACCAACTTTAAGCAGCATAATTAACCTGCTAATAAGTCACATAATTAATTAATGTAAACCTCATAGTCCTGTAAAATTACATTTTATGAGTATAATCTGGTAAGGACTGAGCAGCATGGTCCATCAAGTCAGGATCTCGTATTCTCTGTCCATAGCAGTTACTCTGCGGCTACTGATCACTATCACTTCTCAAACTTTCACTTTTTCTTCTTTTGTAAAGAAGTATCGTGAGTAATAGAACTGTTCATTTAATTCTTTACAATACACAAAATCTAAGTATCAATAAGTATAAAGTATTTGATCTACATAGCAGAACTCATATAAGAAATATATATATGTCAATATCATTATAAAGAAAATAACAGGAAAAAACGGCAAGCTATTCCAACAAAAGGAGAAGATAGTGGATCAGAGCAAAGGTGCACAATACAGTTGCTCCTCAACTTAAGATTCAAGGGGTAGAAAGACTGCTGGCTTCTCAGCAAAGTGGGTGACTCAGTGAATTCAATTGCAATTCAACATTGGAAAGTCAAATAACCATGAAGACGTAGTCAGAAACTTTGAGCAGAAAATGAAAATCAATACATTAGAGACTCATCAACTTGGCTGGTGGCAGTGGTAATAATACTACCAGCCCATGGCAGAGGGGAGAGGAAGCATGTGAAGAGAAAGAAAAAAGTGCACCTAATAAAATTGACTTAGGGAAACCTGTGGAATAGACCCAGAGACAGTGGGGAAGTTGTTGAGTGAAAAAGGATCACAATCGTTCAGCCAACTGCAGAGAGTCCCAGCAGGAACCACTTTCAAATGGCCATCCTGAGGTAGCAAGCAGTGTCAGGATACCCAAAGCTCATGAAGGAAGTTTCTAGCCTGACCCAGTAGTCAGTCACCTATTGTGTGTTTTAGAATGTGCCTGGAACAGCATGATAGAAACAGGTGCATAGAGGACTTATACCTTGGGTGATACAGGCTAGGGAAGCTTAGAGAGAGTCCCCTTTGTGACTGGTGACTCATATGAGAATCTGGGAAGATCCCAGTAACTGGTCAAACAGGCATATCTTCACTTCAGTCCAATTCTAGCTAATTCACCTCATTGGCAGTGGAATATGAGAGACCTGCAGAGGTGTAGACCCCCTACCTTAAGAGTAGATTTTTGAAGATGTTCCTGAGACCCAGACACTCAGCGGAGATTGGCATCTGCCTAGCAACAGGGGCTGTGGATCTAATTTCAAGTACCCTCCCACAGAGATTGAAAGAATGGCCAAGACTAAATCACAGTTGTTGAACTTCCAATTTAGAACTCAGCTACAGCCCCACTCTGGGAGTACATGATTTGTCTGTACTCCCCAGTCTGTTGAATACCATACGGTGAGATGGGAAGCAGAGAGTTACTTCAACCAATTTTGGCTCCAGGACACAACATCTGGGAACTTGTTGAGAAACACAAAGAAGACATCCCTTAGCCATTGGCCCAAGTGTTACAGAGCTTAATGGAACCACCACTTGACCCAGCCATTCCACTCCTGGGTCTATATCCAAAAAACAACCCGCTACAGGAACACAGCCACATCGATGTTTATAGCAGCACAATTCACAATAGCTAAACTGTGGAACCAAACTAGATGCCCTTCAGTAGATGAATGTATTTTTAAAATGTGGTATATATACATAATGGAATACTATTCAGCATTAAAAGAGAATAAAAGGATGGCATTTGTAGGTAAATGGATGGAGTTGAAGAATATAATGCTAAGTGAAGTTAGCCTATTCCAGAAAACCAAATACTGAATGTTTTCTCTGATATAAGGAGGCTGATTCATAATGGCGATGGAGGTAGAGCATGGGAGGACTGAATAAACTTCTCAATAGAGCAAAGAGGTGGGAGGGGTAGGGTGGGGGTATGGGGGTAATAAAGATGGTGAAATGAGATGGACATCATTACCTTAAGCACATGTATGAGGACACGAATGGTGTGACTATATTTGTGTATATGAAAATTGTGCTCTAAAAAAAAAAATGGCACTATAGAATTAGCAATGAACATCCATTTTTCCCAAAAGTCTTGACTACCTAAGAGAAAACAAACCATTTATTTCTCATTAAGAATTTTTTACTATTCCTCTGTCCTTTTTTAAATTTAAATATTTTAGGTCTTTTATTTTTTATGTTTTTAAATTTTTCCATTCAACTTGATTGTGTGTATGTGTTTGTGTGTGTGTGCATGTGTGTGTGTGTTATTTTGCTACATGAATAGATTTAAGAGTATATATCTGTATATTCTCATATATAGATATATATTCATATATTTTTTCTTTCATTTTAATTGCTTTTTACTTCATCTGTTTATTATTTAGCCTGTTTTTTACTTTAATGGGATAATATTTTGTGAGGGTTTTTTTGTTTTATTTTATTTGTTTGTATTTTTTATTTTTTTTATTCCTTTATCACTTTCTTCTCACACTAATAGCCCACTTTTTTGTTTCCTCTTCCTTTATTTTTAAATTTTATTTGTATTCCTACTTTATAGCTGTCATTACTTTCTTTCTCCTGCTTCACCTTCTTTGTTGATTTTTTAAAAATATTTCAAACTTTCTCTTGCCTTCCTATGTTATTTTCTTCTCACTTAAGTAACTATAATTTACTCTCTGATAGAAATATGTGGTTTTGTAATTCCTACCCCATTTATGTAGTGATTATTAATACAGGGGAAAACATAGTTGACACCTGCTATTTAATATTTGATCTACTTCATGATTGTTTATTCTTAGTACTGATAATGAGGCTGACCCTACCATGCTCTTCAGGTGGTAAGTAGTGTAATAGATTTCAAAGCAGACACTGGATATTTATGTTAAGGCTTTACATTGATTTCTAACAGTATTGATATTACTTTCCTGCCTTTCTTCTCAGAAGAGCTGTGAATTAATTGGGAGATGCAAGTTTATAGGGTACAGAGCCTACTTCTGAACAATAATAAAAAAATCAGTCAAATAACAGCGAAACTCACTCCACACACAAAAGAGCCTGATTGAGCCTCAGCAATACTTCAACACATAGATTAGAGGAGAAAAAAACCCTAACCCAACAACAAGGCCCTAAGTAGAAACAGTAGATGAGGATGTCAACTTCCACTGCTGGACATCTATCATAAAGCAGAATCAGAAAGAAGTCACACACACACAAAAGAATTATACACCAAAGCACACACATATAAAAGAAGAAGAGGACTCCATTTTAACAGATGTTCAAGTCCAAGACTTCTGAAAACATACAAAAACAGGCAAACAAATCTTCCCCCAAATTTCATAATCCCCTAACAAAGGAACCCACAGACAGGATTGGAGGAAATCCCAGAGAAAGACTATAAAAACAGATTGTTAAAATGTTCAGTTAACTAAAGGAAGATCTAAAGAACAAAATAAGAGAGAAAATTCAAGAGATGAAAGACCATTTCAATAAAAAAAATAGAGATACTGAAAAGAAATCGTAACTACAATGATAAACACAATGAATAAAATTAAAAATTCACTTTACAGTATTATCAACAAATTAGATTGCAGAGTAAATAGAATTTTGGTCCTTGAAGACAGATTTGGACCTTGAAGATGAGGAATATGAACTTGAATATTCATTATGCCGTAAAGGAGACAAAGTAAAAGACCATGATCAGAGAGTACAGGAGCGTTGGGACATCATCAAGAAATCAAACTTGAGAGTCACTTGGATAGAAGAAAACATAAAGATAATGGCTTCAGGCATGAAGAATCTCTTCAGTGAGATAATAACACAAAAGTTCCCTAACATTAGAAATGACATTAAAAATCCACATATAGGTTTCACATATAATTCAAAATAGACAATATCAAAGAGAAATCTCTCCAAGACACATCATAGCAAAAATACCTAACACAGAAAATAATGAAAGAATATTAAAAAGTGCAAAGAAAAAAAAGCCATGCCACATTTGGAAAGAAAGCAATAAGGCTCATTTCTGACATCTGTATCAATGAATACTTGGAATGAGATAGTCCAAGCTATCTCATAAAATTTGTCTGACAAGATTGCCATATCCAGCAAAGCTATCTTTTAGAATGGATGAAGGGATAAAAACTTCATATGATAAGAATAAACTAGAATTCATCACTAAGCCAGTACTATATAAAAACAAACAAAAAGAAATATTTAAAGATACATTACACACAGAAGATTTCAATAAAAAACCCCAAAGCTTTCGGATAGATAAAACACTCTAGTAGAGCAACTAAATAAATGAAAATCAAGACTAAAGTAAATATAGGAGACAAATTAAGTGTCAGGAAGTTTCAAACATCTATCTGTAACTACATAAAATGTATTTGGACTCAACTTCTAAACTTAAAAGACATAAATTGACAGAACAAATTAAAACATGCAGGGACACAGCCACATCAATATTTATAGTAGCGGCACAATTCACAATAGCTAAACTGTGGAACCAACTTAGATGCCCTTCAATAGATGAAAGGATAAAAAAAATGTGGCATATATACACAATGGAATATTACTCAGCAATAAAGGAGAATAAAATCATGGCATTTGCAGGTAAATTGATGGAGTTAGAGAAGATAATGCTAAGTGAAATTAACCAATCCCCAAAAACCAAATGCTGAGTGTTTTCTCTGATATAAGTAGGCTGATTCATAGCGGAATAGAAAGGGGGAGCATGGGAGGAATAGACAAACTCTAGATAGGGCAGAGGGGTGGGAGGAGAAGGGAGGAGCCATGGGATAATTAATGATGTTTGAATGTGATTCTCATTATTACCCAAAGTACATGTATGAAGATATGAATTGGTGTGAGTATACTATGTATACAACCAGATATGAAAAATTGTGCTCTATATATGCAATAAGAATTGTAATGCATTCCATGTTATATATAAATAAAAAATAATTTAAAATAAAAAAATAAATTAAAAACAGCATGCAACACTATAATTTTTGCAAAAGAGTCATCTCATAGGCAGATACCCATAGGCTGAAGTAAAAGGATGTAAAATATTCCATGTAAATGGAGTTTAGAAACAAGTAGGAGTAGCAATTCTCATATGTTACTAAGAAGATTTCAAGAAAAATGAATCAAATTATACAATGAAGGCCACTAAGAAGATATAACAATAGTAAATATTTATGCCCCAGATGTTGGTGCACTGAATTACATAAAAAAAAAACTTCTTGTCACTAAGTACCAGAGAGACCCCAATGTGAAAATATTGCATGACTTTAATACACCCCTTTCACCAATAGGTCATCCAGACACAAAATAACAAAAGATATTTCTGATCTAAATAATACTATAAATCAAATGGACCTAAGGGACATCTGTACAATATTTCACTCCAAAAAGCTGAATTCACTTTCTTCTCAGCAATTCATGGAATATTTCCCCAAACAGACCATATTGTAAGTCATAAGACTTAAAATTAAGTCTTATCAAATGCAAAAATAAATGATTATAAAGTGTATAGGATCACAATGGACTAAAACCAGAAGTCAAAAGGAAAAAAAAATATATAGAAACCAAATAAACACATGGAGATTGAAAAATATTATTTTAAATGATGAATGGTTCACAGAAGAAATGAGAAAATAAATTAAGAAATCTTTGGAAACAAATGAAAATAGAGATACAATATATCAAAAACAAATAACAGGACATTCTATCTTTCTAATCCGGTTCTTCCTGGGGAGTGGGAAGGAGTCTGTTCTGCTATCCTTCAATAAAGCCTTTTACTTTCTACTGAAACAAACAAACAACAACAACAACAACAAAAAAAAAAACCTTATCAATAAAAAACCTGTTCAATAAATGGGCAAAACAGAAATTTTTCAAAAGAAGAAATATAAATGGCCAACAAATATAAAAAAAAAAATGTTCAAACAATTCTGGCAATCAGGGCCATGCATAGAAAAAACACAAGGAGACCCTATCTCATAAACAAATAGTATTTGGGTCCTGCTGTAGACTGAAGGGGAACAGATTCTTGCAACATGGGAGTTTTGTAATTTTTTTTTATGAAGAGATTGCCACTGACAGCCACTTAGATGTGGGAAAGAATAGATCATTAATTACATTTTGGGAAAATCAGATAGGATTTTGGTTTATTTTGCATATGTGTGACTTTTACCCCAAATATTGAAAAGCATTATTAGATATCTTCTGCATATTCACATCTTAAGAATGCTTAAAGACAGTATCCTTGCATTACCACATCCCATTGCTGAGATAGACACATTTGGCTTACACATGAACCTTCAGTTGCTTTAGAAACTTCATAAAAATATTATAAAGATATAAATTTTAAAAAAATAAAGGCCAAACTAATCTTTTGGGAATTATTAGAAAGGTTACAGAAACCATATATAATAAAAAATTCATGTTTTTTTTCACACCTGACATAAAAATGCAATGTAAAGAAAAAATAATGATGTGTGAAAGAAAATGAAATGTCACTAGAGAAGGACATCCTAAAAAGATCATAAGTCTCCAGTTGGAAAGGAAATTAAAGCAGGAGAGGAGTATTCATCTATGATTCCTTTGAGCTTTCCAGAGCACAAATAGGCCAAAGAAACCAATTTGAAAAATGAGATTTAATTAATTAATACCCTGGGGCTTGAAAGTTGTCTTTGAAAAATAGAAGTTCTCTATATAACAGATGGTAAATTTATGGAATTCATTGTCACAAGAGAATATATGTTAAAATATTAATAAATGGAAGAAAATGTTATAAAAATTAAAAAACAAAACCATGTTTTTATCAATGATGGTTACTTCATTTTACTAAGACAGGAGGCTGGATTTAAAGTTACTGGAACTGGTATTATGGACAGCAGAAATGTCCTGGGATGTTTTCTTTCTGGTCTTCAACTGAACTCAGAGTGACTGAAACCCTCTTTCCACCCAGAGCAACAACACTACAATGTCATGTTACAGCCTAAATAACCTCTTGAAAATCACCAGGGAAATAAAATTTCTTTATCAGAGGAAAAAATAAATATTTTTGAGAAACTTGGATTTTATGAAGACATTAAATATTTTATGGCAGTTTAATTTCAAAGTGTAAATTTGAAGACTAGAAACCACCATCATTTTAAGTGACGAAATAATGAAAAGCAATCAAAAAACTTAAGAAGTCACATAATTTAAAAAGTGCCATCTGATACAAAAATATGCACAAAATGTAGAAGCATCTTTTTGACTAACATGTTCTCTTTGAAGAGTTACCTTTTTTTCTAAAGGACTAACTTCAGAATCAAGTTGTAATCTTTCTGCTAATAGTCATTTACAGAAAATTTCACTGTAGATAATTCATATAAATTAAAATGTTATGAAAGCATTTCTGTCTGTGATTAACCTTTAGCACATGTCCAATAACACAATATACTTTGATAGCACATATTATCTTTTACATCTCTTTTTTGTTATAATGGTATTTATGACTATGTGGTATATATCACTACTATCATATATGGATTATAAAAATACTCCCTAATTTTGTAGTGTGTCTTTTCTGTTCAGAATGCCAACAGTGGTAGTAAAATGAATAATATTATGTTTAGCATTCATGAAGTAGAACAATTAATAAAAGATATGAGAAAATATATTTGATATAAAAATATGATCATGAATAAACCTTATGATATGTATGGTTGTAAAATGTGATTGTTGCATTATATTTTAATTATAGAAACAAAGGTTGTTTTTTTTTCTTATTTATCTTTTTACTTATTCCACTGTGTGTGTGAGATGCTGGTGGTGGAACCCAGGATCTTGAATCTGCTAGGCAGGTGCTCTACCACTGAGCTATGCCCCCAGCCATTTGCATTCGTCGTTCATAGCATTTCTTTTTGGCTATTCTAAATTTGAGCAAGATTTTAATCAACATTGTCCTGGAATATTCATTACTATCTTGGTTTCCTTTTAAAAGGCATTTCTATCATGATTACCATATTGACTCTATTCCTCAAAGGTTTATTTTTTCTTACATCTGTTTTGCAGTGCTCTTTATTTAGCAACTCCTGGAATGCAATGCTTTTAAACTGCATTTTGACCTACAGAACATTCACATGTGAATTAGAAGACTCATTCCCTGAATGATTTAATAATTATCAATATGACATCTTACCACCTCCACTTCCTTACTTCAGCATGCCTTTTCCACAAATGAGAACATTAGGACATCCACCCACATAACTACCATACAACCATAAAACAAGCAATTTGACTTTGTACATTTCCATCTTATCTTTGTCCTTCATCCATAACCCACTACTTCAGAATAATCTGCTGCATGTGGAATCTCTCTTTAGTTACCTTCAAGAAAGACAGTGCCTTAAACTTTCCCTGCCTGTATGAGGTTGACCCCATTAAAGACAAAAGGATGTTTTGCAGAATATGACTTATCTGGGTTTGTCAGGCATTTCCTTGTGACTACCCTTGATTTGGTCAAATCATATTTAATTTTGTTAGATGACATTAGATTCCCTTTTCTTGCATTAGATTGATCGTTTCCTCCTGGTTAGATTCTGTTGACACAATTTTAGTAGAATTGTCACAAATCTGCTATTCTTCTATTGGTAATATTCTACTATCAAGCTACCAGAAAAGCATGATTTGTATTTGTCACATTAATAAATGGTCATATTTGTCTGTATATTCCAGTGGTACTATCCCCCTTGTCCCCTGAAACTTACCTTCTCCTTTTGTAATAGGTAATTTGTGAGGAGGTACTTTGAAACTGTACAAGTACCTTATCATGTTTTCCACTTATTTATTTGTATAGGGTGAATTCATGGTTCCTATTTTATTAACAGGATTAAAAACCATTACTCCTATATTTTTTTATCCTAGATTTGTTTATTTTGTCACAGAATTACTTATCAGTGTTTATGTGGACAGAGAAAGAGGCAGTTTCCAACCGTATGTAATAACAAGGAATATTGAGACATACTCTAAAATTTACATCTTTACATCTGATATTTACTAGCTCTGAGTTCTTGAGTTATTTATTTACTTTTATTTTTTCTCAGTTTTCATATCTGCAAAATGAGAATAATAATAATTAACTAATAGTGATGTTGTGAACATTAAGCTAATTAATATAAAAAGCGCTTGGGACACACTTGGGACACTACAAGCTTACATACTTGTAAGCTTCATTTAGGTTTTATTTGTTGTAGCTTCATTATCAATACATCTGAAGATGCAAGATTTCCCTGATTAGTGGTCCCAGAACAGATGTTCATGTTCAGTGTTCCAGAAATTTAAATTTACCTTTAAATTTGCTTCATCTGAGAGATATGTTTTTGGGTGCAGACATCTACAATTTATGCCATTTCTTTAACACAGGACCTCATGGGAGTAGATGGTGGGATTAT
Source organism: Marmota flaviventris (assembly GCF_047511675.1). NCBI lineage: Eukaryota > Metazoa > Chordata > Mammalia > Rodentia > Sciuridae > Marmota > Marmota flaviventris. Next base: position 79,788,090 of record NC_092512.1, read on the forward strand.
AGAAGATGACCCTTCAGTATTGATCATCAACCCCAACTATTTGATTCTGTCCTTTTTTTCAATACAATTATTCCCCAACAGTGTTCTTGACACAGAAGGAGACTCCAGAATGTGATCTGATGGTTTAGGAAAATAATCCAGTTATTACTGATTGTAATGTCCACTTCTCTGCTCAAACACGAGATGAAGTTTCCCTTTGAGCAGATGAATCCTCAGAATACTATTTTGCAATGTTCAATGTAGTACCGTAAAATATAGAACACCAGAGTTGTGCTCATTCATGGTGGGAGAATTTCTTATATAAAACAATGAAGATTAGATCTATATTTTATTTGGTGTCTGAGGAAATTTATCTCCAGTCTTCAATTACCCATGTAAAGACTTTCTCAAAGCAATTAATAGGCCTTAATGATTTGTATTTTGATATCCCTCCTACCAGCATGTGTTAGACAGTGAAGCAATGTTCAGAGGTGAAAATATTGGATTTTGGGATCTGTAACCTCATTAGTGGATTAATCCATTCCAAGGATTAATAATTTGAATAAACTACTAGGTGATAATTAGAGATAGGTGAGCATGGCTGGTAGAGGTAGGTCACTAGGGTTGTACTCTTGGGGACTATATCTTGTACCTGGCTCCATATTCTCTCTCTCTCTCTCTCTCTCTCTCTCTCTCTCTCTCTCTCCTTCCCAATTGCCATGGACTAAGTAGCTGTGCTCCTACATACTTTTATTTCATGATCTTCTGCCTCATCTTAGACTCGGAGCAATGGTTGTTAACCATGAACTAAGATATCTGAAACCGTGAACCCAAACAAAACAAAACAAAACAATAATACCGACGTTTCTCTTCTAAGTTGTTCTTGTCAGGTATTTTGGTCAGAGCAATGAAAATATAGCTAGCATGTAGGCTCATGACAAATCTTATGTAGAAAATCAAAACAAGAAGTAGGCTTTGATTTTAACTTGGTTGGAGTGTGAATACATAGGCATACTCAGAAACGGGTGATGACTGTCTAAGCTGCTACTGCTTTTGTAGAAGGCAATTTGGATACATAACTTTAATATCTTCAATGTATTAAAATATTTTTCTACCCAGGATTAAAAATTCAGAATTCAGATCGAATAAAATGACATAATTTTCATAAAAATCTTTAAGAGAATATCAATTCTTAGCTAGTTATTATTTTTCTTTGTGTGTTAGTCAACTTTTCATTGCCATGCCCGAAATAACTGATAAGAATAACTTAGAGGAGGAAAAAATTGTTTGGCGCTCATACTTTTATATATCACAGTCCATGGTTGAGTGCCTCTTTGCTCTTGGCCCAACATGAGGCAGAACTTCATGGTGAAAGGTATGGTGGAGGAAAGTTGTTCAGCTCATGGCGATAGGGAAGCAGAGAGCATGAGAAGGCAGAAACGAAATAATCCCCCATGACATGATCCCAGTGACCTACTTTCTCCAGCCATGCCTCATCTGCCTCCAATTACCACCAAATAACCCATTCAAATTATTAATTCATCAAATAGGTTAATCCACTGGCCATGTTAGGTTTCTCATACTCTAATCATTTTGTTTCTGAACATTCCTGCATTAACGCATGAGCTTTTTGGGGGACACCTAGTATCCAAACACTTGTGTATTTATTTACTTAACATGCTGCTACTCTAATAGAATGAAAAAAAAGTGTAAAAAGTGCCAATGTCTGCCATTTTTTTCCAGACTTAAAACAAGTGCTTAAGCTACCTTATATATTATAAAAGTTGACAATTTTCTGTTAAATAAAACATGATAATTGTTGTGATATACCTGAGAGCAAGAACAAATGGGGAAAGAAACTTAATGCCAAATTAAAAGATTAAATAAATTAATGCAGATAAATGATGGGTTACGAAAAAAAATCTATGAAAATTATTGGGGTTTTTTGAAGTTTAACTGACAGAATTCATAGAAAATATTCAAAGTGGCTACTTACATTCAAACGTAGATCACAAACTGCATAATTCTATTTTTTTTCCACAAAAAATTTAAAGGAAAAACAAAATATTTAGTGCTTGTAGATGTTAGAGTTTCACATATCATTTTAATACTTCTTTTAAAATTGTAGTTATTTAAAATATTAAAGTAAAATATATTAAGTTTAAATAGGATATTTTAACATGGTATTACAAAAAAATTTAGCTACTTTGAGAATAGTTGGAAAATAATTTAAGCATAAAAATGAATACAGAAATGAATTCTAGATTGTTCCTGTGAAAAAAATAATTAGTGCATGGGTAAGGAGTATGCAAAAAACATTTGTTGAAGTGATTAATTCCTGGAGTCCAACTTTTTCCTTTCCTCTGCCTCTCCCTTCCTTTCCTCCCTACCCTTTCTCTTTCTTCCTATTAATTCTTTTTGCTAAATATATATATTGAGAACTCAATTCAGTAGAAGATTTCGTTAAGCATTTCACAAAACTAGGTTTGGGTTGGACCTCCCTTTCATGTGCCATTACACCTTGCCTTCTTTTGTTAACAAGACCTCAAGTATTTCAGGTCATTCTTCAACAATTAGTCCCAATATAGAACTTAAACCAGGCAAAGTATTGATTAAGGAATGAATCATATTTTTCATTAGATCTTGCACTATAGACAACTTCGGGTTTAATCTAAGGTTCTTGGTGAGGAAAATATTTAGAAACATTTTTGAGGTAATTTTATCTTTGCTACTCTGACTTTAGAGAGTTCTGATACATTTGGTTACATGTAGATGTTCCAGGATTTCCTATATTAATGACTATTTAGGAGGTGGATAAACATCTAGCAGAAAACACAGGCGACTCAATTCTTCTTGGTTACAGAAATAAGAATGATGATACGGAATGATTTTATTAAGCATCTGTGGAACTTCTAGTCTACAGCAAGATGGCCAACCAGAAGCTCCTGTTTTGTTTTTCTATACACACTCCAACAAAACCCCAAACAATGAATAAACACCTGTATTTCAACCAGAATCAAGACAGGAGAGCAAAAAAGAAGCAGTTGGAATCCTGTAAAGCACATAGGCAAAGGATGACCATCTACGTGAAGAAATGAAATTCCTTACTCTTTCTACCTCAGCGCTTTTCTTGTGGTCAACTTGAGATCAAGAAGGTCTTTTCCCTGACAAAACAGGTAAACAAGAGGATGAAGACAACCTCTTTCATCTCTGAAGACATAAAAGTCTTCACTAAGAGAGTTCTGATAGGCTTTGAATGTAGGTGACGGAGCTCCCCAGAGTTCACAGGCTGAGCTACTGTTAGAGAAGAAGCTGAAATGTCTCCTTCTAACTGAGCCTATGCTGCTGCTGTGCTGGGCCATCTTGGAATCAGAGCCAGTACTGGAGTGGTTTCTGCTTTGGGGGTAGGTAACCCTTGCAGAGGCCACACTGCACGATATGCACCCAGTAGCAAGCAGACCTGCGGCTCTGCCTTATGCTCTAGGGCCAGACTACCACAAAGCAGATCATCCTTCCTTTCAATGACTGATCTCCCTCTTCTTAAGGTCAAGCAAAAGTGATGCCTTTCTACCTGGGAACAAAGAACTTTAGTCAACCGGAGCACTCACATCTCCTGCACCACAAGGAGGGAGCACCAGCCTCCAGGTTACCTCAGACCTCCGGCACAGGGGAGCAGGAGTGCAACAGAGCACATGCAGTGCCTCACCCCTCGCTCAGGGACCTTAAGCCTCAGGTACAATGGACCTGTTGCTCTCTGATCCCAGTGACATCACTGTCAAGGGAGCACCCCAACTTCTAGTGGTGCTAAGCCTCTGGCACAGAAAGACTCTTTCACCTCCCAGTACACAGAGCTCCATCCTTAGATATCCGAAGGGTTTGTTGACCCATGTGGCTCCACCTTCTAGAGCTAAACAGATACAGGGAGGCTTGTTTTCCTGGGAATCACAGGCTTGGCTGAGTTGAGCCACCACATCCTCCAGGTCACAAAGTCATGGCACTAGTCCACCTGGAACTGGGCTAGGCACCCACAGTCCAATCTGCTGATTCTCTCTGGAGAAGGCCATCACTGCTTCCTAAGCTGCAGTGGTACTATTCCTAGAATTGCCTACCTGACCTCACAGAGCATCGTGGACCCTTGTGTCCCATCATCTCAAGTTCCAAAGTCACCACTGCATGAAACCCCATGTCTTATTGGTTCTGGGTCCTGAATTACATCAGTAGGTAGCCTGTTCCCTGGAACTGAGCCTCCAGGGGGTCCCTTTCTCTCCATGCTGTGTCAGGATTATGTCCTGAACCCCAGGGTCAGAACCACAGTTGGTACCAGATTCTGAGTATATATTTGAGTTGCTGGGTGTGCCTCATAGCAACAGACTCTCTTAGTAGGAGAACTACATTCGTTTGTGCTGTGGACAAAGAATAGGTACCCCAGCCACAGGTGCTGCGATAGTTTTAAAAGTCTCTGAGCTCAACAATTTATTTTCATAGCTGTTCCAAACACCCGAGTCCTGGATCCCAATGTTGTTTTGAATGCCTGTGAGTCATGTCACACTGAACCCCCACACAGTATTCCCTACCACGTTGAATACAAGGATAGAAGGAGTACCAGAGCCCTCACCCTAGTTACTTATGCAGCCACTATCACTGCCATCAATTCCTGTAGCCTAGAAGACAGAAGTACCCATGGTCATAACCAATAATGATCAAATGAAGAAGCTCACAGAGACCACAGCACTACATCCATGTGGAAATCGGGGTACCACATGCTGCCCCACCACCATCAGGCATCAGGTGAAGATATGTAGGTGAAAATCTTTGCAAACAAAGAGCCGCTTTGTAAAATTTGGAATCAGATACATGAACATCAATTGAGTGACACAAAAAACATGAAAAGGTGAGGAAACATGATTCCACTGGAGGAGCACAGTTATTCTCCAGTAACTGACCCCAAAGAAATGGAAATTTTATGAATTATTTGAAAAGAAATATAAAATAATAAATATGAAGCAACTCAGTGAGATATGAGAAAATACAAGATTCATTGAAATCAAGAAAAGAATTCATGCTCTGAATTAAAAACAAAGAGAGAGATACAAAAAAGAATTAGAAATCATGGAGAATTCAATTAACGAAATAAAGATACAATTTAGAGTTTCAATGTTGGAATAAATCAAGCAGAAGAAAGAATCTGTAAACTCTAAGATAGAGTCATTTGAAATGTCTCAATCAAAAAAAGTAAAAAGAATTAAAAAGAATGAAGACAATGTACAGGACACAGGGAACACCACCAAGTGGAGAGATATTTTATTCTGGTAGTGCTAGAAGAAGGGTCAGAAGAAAAGAAAAAAAGCTCTCTTAATAAAATAATTGCAAAAAAAAATTACAACATCATTGGATACATGAAGCTCAAAGGTTCCCCAACTGAGATTCCCCTCTGAGACACATTTTGACCAAGCAGAGTTCAGAAACAAAGAAAGGTTGTTTAAAAAAAAATCGAAAGAAAGGAAGGAAGGAAGGAAAGAAAGAAAGAAAGTTGTTTTCAAGTCATTTATAAGGGGGTCCCCTAGGCCACCAGACAATGGGATAATATATTTAAAGAGCTGAAAGAAAAAGAAAAAAGAAAAAAACTACTTGCCAAAAATGATAGCTGTAGCAAGCAAGGTAATTCTTCAAAAATGAAGGAGAAATAAAATCTTTCACAAACAAGCAAAAGCTGAAGGAAATCATCACTGCCTTACAACAAATGCTTATAGGATTTCTTCAAGTAAAAATGAAAGGTTGATAATTACTATTATTAATGTACATGAAAATATAAAACTTACTGATAGAAATAAATAGACTGTCAAATACAGAACAATCCAATACTGTAACTGTGATGTTTAAATCATACATATTCTAGTTTAAAGATTAAAAGGAAGAGTTGAAAATAACCAAGACTTCACTTAGTTATTACCAAATTCACAATATAAAAATAAAAACTGTGTGTGTGGTGTAAGAGTTCAGAGTTTTTATAAGCAATAAGCTGTTGTTTTCAGCTTCAAGTGGTAGATTATAACTGACAGATGTTTTTTATAAGCCTCTTGGTAACCACAAAGCCAAAAATAGCAGATACACAAATGATAAAGGGGAATCATGCTTAGAGATAAAGGAAATTATCACCATGGCGCACGAGAGAGGAAAAAAGGAGAGGCAAAGAAAGGGTAAACTAGTAAATTATTACCTATCAAAATAATCATAAATGCAAATAAATCTTATAATGGAAGAGGATATGATTGGCTGAATGGATTAAGAAAAAAACATGATTACATATTTCTGTAAAAGATAGACATAACCTGTAAAAGAACACATAAATACAAAGTGAAGAAAGTAGAAGGATATATTCCTTGCAAATAGTATCCAAAAGAGAGCAGAAGTGGCTATATTTATATATGACAAAATATACTCCACGTGTGAAGTTATCACATGAGACAAAGAAGTTCACTATTTAAGTATACATTAATTAAAGTTTTTAATTCATCAAGTGGACATAACAATTATAAATGCACCAAATATTGGAGCTTGTGAATACATAAAGCAAACATCTATGGACATAAAGAAAGAGAGTAATATAATAATACCAGGGATAATTCATACTATATTGAATAATGGATATATCTAGATAGAAAATTAATAAGAAAATACAGAATTCAAATTGTCCTTTTGATCAAATGGACTTAATATATGCAGAAGTCTTCATCCAATAGCAACAGAGCACACCTTTTCCACCAATGCACATGGAACATTCCCCAAGATAAATCATATGCCAGTCTATAAGACATGCTTTAACAAATTTAAAAGGATTAAAAATCATATCTGCAATCATGTCAGACCAAAATGCTATAAAAGCAGATATACTAACAGGACAATCTTTGGGAAATTATCCAATATTAGGACGCTAAATGACATGTCCAAGAACATCCAATGTGCCAAAGAAGAAATAAAAAGAAAAACAGAAAATTATCTTGAGACATATAACAATGAAAGCATAGCATACTCAAACTTGTGAGATGCAGCAAAAACCATGATAAGGAGTAATTTTATAGGAATAAATGCCTTTATTCAAAAGAAGACCCTAAATAAATAGTTATTTATTATGCTTCAAGAAACTAAAATAATTAGAGCAAACTAAATGCAAAATTAGTTGAAAGAAGAAGATAATGACATTTTGAATATAAATAAACCAAATAGAGGACATAAAACTCATAGGAAGAAACAATCCAATTAATCAATCCAAACTGTCAACTCCTTAATTAATTAGTCTAACTATGAAAAAAGATTCAAATAAGTAAATTAAAAAATGAAAGTGAAGAAATAGACTCCTCAGAAATTAAATACATTGAAGAAAAGATAAATTAGTGGAAACATGTTCAATACTCCTGAATGAGAATTAATATTGTTCAATACTCATACTACACAAGGCCACATACATATTCAATGTAATCCTTATCAATTTCTGTTAGCATTCTTCACATTAAAAGGAAATATAATCTTAACTTTTATATGTAATAATAATAAATTCCAAATGATCTAAATAATTATGATAAAAAAATCAGTGTTAGAGACCACACTCCTTGATTTTAAATTATATTACAAAGCCACTGTCATTGAAATAATACGGTATTGGTACAAAAAAAAAAAAAAACAATTAGTCCAGTGGAACAGAAAAGAGAGACCAGAAGTAAGACCAAAAACACACATTGCCAACTAAGGTTTGACAAGGGCACACAAAAGGTACAATGAGCCAAGGATGATTTACCCAGTAAATGGTGCTAGGAAAATTGGATTCTCACATCTAAATCAATCAATAAATAAAATTGGTTCCTTTCTTATACTATGCACCGAGCTCAACTCACAAATGCATAAAATATCTAAATATAAGACCAGAAAGTATCAAATGTGCAAAAGAGAACATAAGGGGAAGACTTCTGGATATTGGCCATGGTGATTTTTAAAGATATTACATCAAATATGCAGACCACAAAAGTCAAAATCAATGAAGGGGACCACAAAAAACTAAAGCTTCTCCACAGTAAAGGAAGCAATCAACAAAATTAAATGGCAAGCTATAGATTGGGAAGGAATGTTTCTATAGCAGGTATCTAAGAAGGGGCTAATATGAAGCATTTGTAAAGAAATCATACAGGTCAATATTACAAACAAACAAACAAAAAAGGAAAAATTGGTAAAATAAGCCACTGTAGACCCCTACACTAAGTGAAATTAGTCAGACACAGAAAGACAAATAACCATGTATTCTGTCTACCTTAGAAGAATGGAACAGTGGTCACTAGAGACTGAGAAGCCAAAGCTGAGAGGGATGGAAGGAATGTAATCAAGGGGCAGCAAAACACAGTTGGAGAGCAGAAATTAGTTTTGGTTTTCTGTTGCACAGTAGGGCAATTATTGGTCATAATAGCCTAACATATCTCAAAGAAAGGAAAAGTCTCAACACATAAAAACAATTACAGTTTGAAGACATGGAGAGGCTTAATACCCTAATTTTACTATTACACATTGTGACATGCATTGAATTACCATTATATACCTCATAATTATGTATGAATAGCAAGTGTCAATAAAGAAAAATAAAATTTTAAAAAATGGGAAAAAACTTAAATAGGCATTTCTACGAAAAGCCATAAAAATAGCTAGAAATATATGAAATAGTGCTCGACATCATTAATGATCAGAAACATGCAAATCAAAATAACTACAAAAGTTCATTTCATACCTATTAAGATGGCTATTATCAAATAGCCAAAAGAAAACAAATAGTGAGGTATGGAAGAAAGGGCACTCTTTACACAGCTGGTGGCAATTGAGATTGGTACAGTCATTAAGTAGAACAGTATGGGTATCCAAAAAAAAAAAAGTAAAATTAGAAATACCTCATATCAATCTCACTTTGTGCATATAACTAAAAGTAATATAACCACTATCTGATAAAGATAGCTTCACTCCCATGTTTATTAACACCCAAGATGTGAAGAAACTCAAGTATCAACAATCTGTTGATACACAAATGGATAAAGAAACTGGCACATTTTTAAACTGGAATGTTATTTACCTCTGAAAAATGAGGTTCTGTGTGGTAAAGCATCAATGAGTTTAATGGATATTATGCTAAGTGAAAGACAGACTCAAAAAAATTCATGAGCAAATTTATATGTGGAATCTGAAATTAAAAAGTCCCAAAACAATGATTTAAATATGCAGAAATAGATAACAAGATAGTGTTTACCAAGGATAGGAAGTAGGCATAAATGGGGATATATAAATCAGAGGATACAAAGTAGCAAATATATAGAGTGGACAAGTCTAGGTGTTAGAGTCTGTAAACAAGTCAAAATAACACCTGGCATTTTGCCAGGGGAATGTTAGAGTTCGTAAACAAGTCTGGATGGTGCCTGGCAAAATGCCAGAGGGAGTGGTTTGAGAAGTAACAAAAGCAAGCCTTTAAGTGTGGAGATTCCTGATTGGTTGACTGATGTATCTAGTTTATGCTAATTAGATAAGCTGTGTGGAATGTATAAATACTGCTCCTGTCCTGCAATAAAAGGCTTCCACTCCTGCTGTATCAACGTACACAAGTTGTTCGTCACCCCCCGCTAGTTTGCTGCAGCCGTACTCCGGCATCTAGGTCTCTAGTTAATAAAATCATAATGTATATCAGAATCATGATAAGTGAGTAGATTTTAGCTGACCTTGGTACAAAACCCTAAATAAATTGCTAAGCCACATTATAGATGTAAATTTTTCAATACATACGTGCATCTCCTATGTCAGGTTATAGACTTTAAAAATATCCAATAAAATAGTTTCTAAAAATAAAGAAACTGAAATTCTTTATTCTTTAATTTATTCCTATTTTAACTCACAAAAATTGCAGAAATCATTGGGAATTTTATAGAATTCTTAGACCTATTATTGCAATAATCTTGTATTTCACATAAAAACATAATTGATTTGTGGTAACTGTAAGCTTTTTCAGATACTCAGAGAGTTAGTCAGATACTAACATAAAAAATACAATGGTGCACACTACAATCCCAGTTATAAGGGAAGGATGTTACTGTAGGAGAATTGAAAGTTCAAGGCCAAGCTGGGCAGGTTGCAAGACCCTGTCTCAAAATAAATTTATGCATGAACTGCTGGTGTAGCTCCAGGACAGAGCTCTTGCCTAGCGTGTGCAAAGCCCTGGGTTTGATCCCAGCTAATTCAACTCTCTGCCTTTCCTGGATGGACTGCTACAAAGCATCTCTTTGTTCCATCTCCAACTGAGGAAGTACAATATATGATTGTGTGTTATTCTGCATAATTCTCTGTATATTTTTCTGCCTTCTATATTTTCTGTATACATACACACACACACTTTGTTTTCTTTGTCTCAATATTGTCTTTCATTTATATCTCTGGATTGCTCATTTTCAGAAAGTAACTATGAGCACCAGAACCACCATTTTCTGAGGAAGCACCATTAAAAGAACTACTACTTATTGCTCATACCTTGAGAACCTTGCACATAATCTCATAAACTGAGAATGTTTTCTCTGCTCGAGTCCAGTCCCAGGTAGTCACCTTTAAAATATGAGAAAAAAAAAGTCACTTTTTTTTAAAGAGAGCTTCTATTCCCTCTTTATTTAATTTGCACAAAATGGTCCATGATAAGTGAAACTTTCACAGATCTTTTAGCCTCTCTATTTAGGAAGTTGTTTTCAGAAGGTTTCCTTATATAATTTTGATTTATCACTACTCTCTTCCTTTTCCAAATAACTTTTTATGTTATATGCAACAATTTCCATTTACTCAAAGTTTTTCATCTTATCAATAATGTGTATATTCTCTACATTAAGTATTTATATTACACATATACAATTTTTTTCTTGGTTTGCCATCACCAAATTCAATTTTTAAAAGGCATGATTTATGTTAGAGGTTCTTTCACGATGGCTTAGGATACTATGAAAACATCAGCACTAAGAAGAAATTGATATGCTTATTTATGTTTGACATAGATTTGCCTGTCTAATCATAAGATTATTCAGTTAGGATGGTAGCAAAAATATAAATGTTTGTGTGTGTGTTTCTGAACTTTGAATTTCATGGAGAAACATTCGAAATATTTGCATGTCACATTTGAGAATTCCCAGATACTCTGTATTATTTGATCTGAAAGTAATTGGGCTGGCATTTAGTATTTATATTCAATAAATATTTATTGAATGTCTCTTTTTCTATAAAGTACATGTTTCCAAAGCAATAGGTATTCCATACAATAGATATTCACACATATTTAGTATAAATCCCAGAGTATAGAATATAGATTATCAAAAATGCCATATATTTGATTTAGGAATATCTATAAAAACAAACTTTGACAGTCATAACTGATAGCTCACCAGAATTTATTTTGATTTTTTTTTGTATTTTGATTTTTATCAAGGACAAAACATTCTAACTTAAACTTTTAACACTACAGAAGTTTCACTAAGTTGAGATAGACTAAGCACTGACTTGGACCATTCTGAGGTTTGCCCACTTTTACTTGTTAATAATAAATTGAAAACTTATTGTTAGTAAAACCCTGACTCAGCTTTGATAGATAATGTGTTCCTCCTACATGACTGTAACAATGTTTACCTTTGCATTTATAAAGTGCTTATTTGCTTATGCTAAGTATATTAAATGGGCTCTTTTTTAGAAGTCTCTTTGGGAATACAAGATTAATAATATGAGTGTTGGTTAATATATAAAGAACCTTTAAAATCACTTCACTTTCATTCATTTTTAATACATTAATTTTTTAAATGTGTGTTTGATAAACAAAATACAGTCAAATAGCTTGGAAATATATTTTAAAATGTTATTGATGCTTTATGGGATTTTTAAATCAGCATTAGGATTTTATTCATTATTTATCATATTTAATATGTAAACAGAGACATCTTTCAAATTTTTCAGGGTTTAGAAAACTAATATTTAATGCAATAATGTATATACTTAGCAGGCTATTTCAGGAACTTTTGGGTTGGTTTGTATTCTTTCCTGTATCTTATTTTCAAAATATACCAGTAGTATTTTACTTGGTATCATTCAGATGATGTCACTCTGTTGTGGCAAGATTGGGGAACCCATAATTTTGGATGAAAGCACTTACCGGAGGTGCTGGAAACTTGTACAGACATGAGCCCCTCAGGGCTAGAAAAGTTGGGGAGTACACACGGTCTTGGAGTGGGTCCTGCTCCCGTGCTTCACACCAGCCCATGTAGACAATCTACAAGGAAATTAAATACAAGTGACTGTCCAAAGAGCTCTTTGTATTCACCTTAAATAAGAGAATGTGAACCTTTGATGAGTTTATAATATCATCCCTTATCAAGTGCTTATTTATTCAAGACAACCTGCCATGAATTATATTTTCCACTTTTCTACCAGTTCCTACGATTAAAAAAAAAAATTATTTCTAAGAGTCCATTGGCTCATTCATTGGTTTTACAATTAGTGTCATTTTACTGTATGCAAATGAGTTCTCAATTCAAAATAAGTGAGTCAAGGAGGAAAGTCAGAGATATACTGTGTCATAATACTGCAAGAAGGAGGCTTCACATGAGCCCTGTGGGAGGGATTCATTCTAATCATTGAGTTTAGATGGATACAGAATGTGTTAGCATTGTTCATATTTCAGATGGCACTGACATCAATCTTCACCTCTAACTCTTAAACATAGGTAGGTCAGTTTCCAAAAGAAAGTGGTGTGATATTGATCATTTTTATCTTTCCATTATTGAATTGTCATTGGCTCAAACAAATACCTACACATTTATTAAATAAATATTACATTACTGACAATGTGTTCATAAGACATTTTGTTTGTCTTTCTTAGCACAACTCTATATGGGAAGTTGTACTTCCCAGCACATATAATTCACTTTGTTTTGATGGTTGGTAGAGTTTATTCTTCTCACTAGAATTTCATTTTATGTTACAATACCTGTTATAATCAATAGGATATTAATTGAGAAATGTACAGTTGAGCTTAGTATATTGTGCTTCTCTCATTAGAACAAAAAATACATACAAAAGATAGAAAACAGCAGGTCAGAACGGAGCCCAATACACAGTGTGGAAACATGCCCAGCCAACTCCAGCCTAGAGGATAACACCAAGCTATCAGTTATTCTATCCTGCCTACTTTTGGGATGGTATGTTATGCAGTATTACTAATGATAACTGACTTACAACAAAGCTGAAATAAAATTTTTGTTTATTCATAGATTGCATCTTCTTTCCATTACATTGTATTTACTCTCTAAAATAACTGGATTTTCTAGTTACATAAGTCTGAGTTATAATAAAGCTCTGAAATATAAAATCCCTTACTTTACAAAGTAAGGAATTATGATATAAACCAAATAGCTTACAAAAGAAATAAAACCTGTTACAGTTACAATAGGAATTTAGTCCAAGCCCCTCACCTTTTAAATTTTATTATGTTTTCTAATAATTCTAATGCATGCTCTAAAATTTATTTTGTAATGCAGCTATTCATATGGTTCATAATAATATAATAAAAACCAGGTACAATAATTATTTATTGTGTATTACTTACACAGCATTTTGCATTACTTGCATAAGGCATACTTATGGGATAACATCAGAATTTTAGAAGAGTAAACTTACTAGCTGACCATCCAATAAAGAAAAATAATGACTAAACTAATTAATTAAATTAATATTTTAATATGTTAGACTAACAGTCATCATGAAAGATATGATTAATTTCCATTTCTGGTACCTGTGCATTAAGCGATTCAGACAACTCACCAACTAAAATTGGTTTGGAAAAGTGGGGAAAATACTATGCTTAAAATGCTAGATATTTTGTAATGAATTAAAATAAGGAGAAAAATTCCCAGTAGTAGTAAGATTGAAAAAGATTAATCATGAATCCACACATGAGGTCAACTTTAGCCATTTTGGCACTTTCAATATGGAAATATCACATAAGAAATGAAGCTGCTTTAGTCAACCTCATGAGCTGAGAGGTAAATTGTTAAAAGTCTAGGGTTCTCCAGCCTTGTAGGTCTAAGCAAACACACCATGTTTTAATTTGAGATTTAAATGCTAGCATCCTTTCAACAATACTAAGGTAGAAGTCATAAACCATTGAAAAGACTAGGGCCAGTTTCAAGGGACTCAGATAACCTAGAAAATGTCAAATTTGCAGAGGTTTGTGATGACCCTAGCTCTATCCTCCCAGCTCCCAACTAAAGAATTTGAATTCTTCTCAGGATGTTGGTAGTATATTACGTTTCAATATATTTTCATAAAAACTTTCCAGGAATATGACCAAGACCCTAAGAATATAAAGAAATAAAACATCGCAAAGGTCAGGTATGAACAACAAAATTTATAACAGAACCCAATAATTCCAGATATTAGATTTTCTGTCATAGACATTAAACTTGATTTTGCTTGCTATGTGCAAGAAGATAAGATAATATTTTTTAGTTGTCAATGGATTTTTAAATTTTATTTATTTTTTATATGTGGTGCAGAGTGAGAATCGAACCCAGGGCCTCACATGTGCCAGGCAAGTGCTCTACCACTGAGACACACTCCAGCCCTGGAATACAAACAACTCCACTCCTAAAACACATCATAAATAGAATGTCTCCAAAGCTGGATTACTGTAGGCAAAACACTTTTCCCTGCTAGTTTTTCTAGTCTTGGCTCCCAAGATGTTGGCACCTTGGCACAAACACCTTGTGGTATGGAAAAACTCAAATTTATCTTTAGGTCTTCCTCTCCCTCTCTGCCATCAGTATAGACTTAACTCCCTTAAACTCAGACCTGTTGGGACCTGACTCCCAAGAAATGGTTTTGTCAGTGTGTCAGGGAATCTGGACTTTGCAGTGATATCACTGAGATAGTGTCCCTCAGAAAAACAGCAGTTCATTTTCTAGATTGTGAAATTTCAGATTAATAATTTTTGCCATTTTCACTTCATTTCCTGAAACGGTGGGCTTGTGAAAAGTTGTTAAACAGCATGCAAAATATAAAATATCAACCCTCATTCTAAACTTTCACTATTCAGAGCATTGAATGAAGACTTCATTGGGTTTTATAATGGCTTTCTGATTTTGATAGTCCATCCAAGAAGAGAATTTGAATGTTGTTGTATAATGTTAAAAATTGTCTACCCATGTTCTGCCTTAAATACCATGATTATGTATGAAAAGTATCTTTAATAAAGCTGGATACGGTTTGGTTTGGAAAAAAAGAAGAAGAAAAATGATAGCAAATTTAGACTTCTACACACAGCAAAATTATCTTTTAAAATAAAATTCAGACATTTATACTATGTGGAGTTAAAGTAATGAAAATCAACAGTGAAATAATAATTATAGTAGTTTCTTTAAAGAGGGAGATTTTAAAAAAATGCAGGAGAGAAGAAGGAGTTGAATGATTGATAATTTTTGCATTGATTTATTATTGATTATAACAACATTGCTTATGACAAAAACAAAATATTCAAGAAGTTTTGGTAAAGCTAATCTTATTTACTTGACCTGTGTTGGAAGATGATTTAAACATTTAACAACATATTTGGGTAGTCAAGGATTAATTTTAAAATCTCTAAAGAAAGTATTTCAATAAAAAGGTAATTGCCAAATTAATTTCTTTGTGAAAAAGTATAGAAGAGTAAGTCAATAGTATTGAAAGTTTTTGGAGTAAGTACCCCTTAACATTCTTAAACTATGGGGAGTTATAAGGATTTTTTCAAAACAAAGTGGGTATATTTTTTACTCTTTGCCATATTAAAAAATAAAACTAGTAGTTAAAGCATATGCTTTCCCATAAAAAAACAATAAAACCATATATCTAATGCAGATGACATAGTTTATGAGGAAAAATTCTCAGAATAATTAGCAAGATAAGTGCATTGTTTACATTAATGTTTGCTTCAATAGAAAACAATTTCTTAGGTATGTGTGCAAGTCAATTTTCTGGTGATAACAAATATCAGTAAGGTTCTAGGAAAAAAAATACACTTCTGAGATAAAATACACATGTCATCTACGTTATATGAAAATAATTTTGCCATTGCAGGTAAAATATTGAAGAACTTCCAACAGTCCCTAAAATACATGCTGGGAACCACTGTAAAGTGAAAACTTCAGCCCATCTTGTCATCTCTAGTGTAACTACTTATTAAACATTAGACAAAGGGAAGCACATCTGTGAAAAGTGTAAGACATCCAAATGAACACAGGGAAAAATACCACAAATATTAGACAATATTAGTCAATCTAAAAGAAAGCCAGAGGGGGTAAAAAGAAGCAAAAGTGTTGGAAAAGTGAAAAATGCATACTAAGGTAGCAGAATGCAATCAATGCAAGATATTAATTATACTACAGGTAAATGGGGAGTAAATTTGCTCTGATAAATATATTCACTCTGCAATAAATAAATAAATAAATAAATAAATAAATAAATAAAGTAAAGCAAAAACACCATGACAAAACTTTTTCCTGTCTGTATAAGGAATACCTAAATTATAAGAGTATAGAAAGTTGTTAGAAAGAAGAATGGGCAAACGTACACCAAAAGAATACAAGCTCAATATAAACTGGTCTGTTATATTAGGATATAGAATTAAGGCAAGAATCATTTCCAGGAATAAAAGGGAATATTTCAATATGCTGAAGTATCAAATCTATGAAAAAATAGCAATATTTAGGTTTCATGTGTCTGAAAACACCCTTTTAAAACATATAAATCAAAATGCAACAGAACAACAAAAGAAATAGACAAGTGCATAATCATAGAAGGGGTTTAGCACAGTTCACTGAGTAACTACTAAAAGTCAAAAATACACTGAAGAATGAAAGTATTTAACAATCTAATTAAGACTGCCTAGTTTCTTATGCCTAAGATACCAGGTTTTCAACAAAAAAAATTGAGTACAATTTTTTTTTGAGTACACTGGAAACTATGAGTAAAGAAATATATATATATATATATATATATATATATATATATATATATATATATATATATAATCATATTATTATATTTGGATAATAAAGCATGTATCAGGTAAATTTTAGCATTGAAATAATTTGTGTTCTAAGTAAAATTAACAAGCAACAAGAATAACCTCCCCTACCCAAATAGTTGAAAATTTCAGCAACATATGATATATGTGTTATGCAAACCCTTATAATGTCACAGAAGAAATCACAAATGATGTTAGAAAACAGTTTTAAACCAAAAAGATCATGAAATGTGACACATCAAACTTCAGGGATTCAACAACAAAAAAATATTCTTAGAATTTTATAGCCTATATACATGCATTCAATATGTCTAAAAAATCCATAACTTAGGAATGCAAATCAAGAAGTTAGAGTTTAGGAAAAGAGAATGATGGTTAGAAAGAGAACCCAAAACAAAGTTAAAAAAAAAAGAAAGAAAGTAGGTACAGACCTTAATGAGTAAATAGAAGGTATTCAACAAAAGCAAAAATAATTATTTAAAGAGAATAATATTAGTGGGAGGTCAAGCCCAACAGTCCAGATACACTCACACCAGCCTCTGTAGGGCCAGGGTGCACAGCAGGCCAGGCCCATCCCTTTCCTGGGCAGAGCAGAAACTCACCAGAGCTAACCTCTGGTGCAGGGCTGCCTCCTCTGACCAGCAGACTACCACTGGGAGGTCAATCCTGGTGGCCCAGATTTACCCATTCCAACTTACTCAGGTCCCAGATCCAGGATGCAGTAGCATCCACTGAGGGACACCAGCAGGGTCTGGAAGCCCAACATCAAGATGAAGTACAGACAATCTGTAAGGGTACTGCAAGAATATAGGGAAGAAACTGTGTTGAGAGCCACAGCCAAGTTGGGATGGTACTTGGCATTTTGCCAGAAGGAGTGGTTGGGAGGTGACACCAGCGAGCCATTGGGATGATGGTGATTAAGTTAAGCTGTGTATAATTATTAAGATAATGACTGATTGCTGTAACTGCATGATGCTAAATTGAAACAAGCTGTGTATTCAGTTGTGTGTATAAACCTCTGCTGTCGGGCAATAAGATGGCTCCTGCTACCTAGGGTGCCCGCTACATTTGAGTTCTTGTGGAGTTCCTGTTGAGTTCCCGTTGGTTCTCTCGGAGTTTTGGTGGAGTTCGAGAGAGTTCCCGTGGGGTTCGGGCAATAAAGTAGTTCCTGTTTGAACCTACAAGTGGCTTGTGACTTCCCGGTTATTTTGTGCCCAGCCAGACTGCGGCAAAACTGTAATATCTCAGATCCACATTGCGAGAAAGGAAGACACATAGACAACATGAAAAAACAAGGGAGAAAAATGCCCCAAACAAAGACACTATAGTAACAGAACCTAGAACAGGAAAGTTGAGGAAATGTCAGAGAAGGAGTTCAGAAAGTTCACAATTAAAATTATCTATGAATTAAAGAATGACCTAAATAAGCAAATACAAGCAAAAATTGATCACTCCAACAATGAGATAAGAGAGCAAATACAGGTAGCAAAAAACTACTTCAAGAGAGAGATAAAGACCCTGAAAAAAAAGTTAGAAATACTTGAAATGAAGGATACACTAAATCAAATAAAAAACTCAATAGAAAGCATAACCAACAGACTAGATCACTTGGAAGAAAGAACATAAGATAATGAAGACAAAGTTTACAATCTAGAAAATAAAGTTGACCACACAGAGAAGAAAGTTAGAAACCATGAATAGAACATTCAAGAATTATGGGACAGCATCAAAAGACCAAATCTAAGAGTTATTGGGATAGAAGAAGGCACAGAGTTTCAAACCAAAGGAATGCACAATCTCTTCAAAGAGATGATATCAGAAACTTTCCTAAGCATGAAGAACAGATTGGAAAATCAAATACAAGGGGCTTACAGGACACCAAATGTACAAAATTACAACAGATCTACACCAAGGCACAGTATAATGAAAATGCCTAGCATACAGAATAAGGACAGAATCTTAAAAGCCGCAAGAAAGAGGAATCAGATCACATATAGAGGGAGACCAATTCGTGTCTCAGCAGATTTTTCAACCCAGACCCTCAAAGCCAGGAGATCGTGGGATAATTCTTTCTCTGAAAGAAAATGGATGCCAACCAATAATTTTATATCCAGAAAAACTAAGTTTTAGATTTGATGATGAAATAAAAACCTTCCATGATAAACAAAAGTTAAAAAAAAATTACAACTGGAAAGTCTGCACTACGGAACATCATCAGCAAAGTATTCCAAGAAGAGGAAATGAAAAACAATTATGAAAATCAGCAGAGGGAAGGATTACACTAAAGGAAAATTTAACCAGAAGAGAAACCAAGTCACGTTAAACACCAATAATAAACAAAAATGGCTGGGAATACAAATCATGTCCCAATAATAACTCTGAATGTTAATGGCCTAAACTCACCAATCAAAAGACATAGCCTAGCAGGTTGGATTAAAAAAAATGACCCAAAAATATGCTGCCTCCAAGAGACTCATCTCATTGGAAAAGATATTCACAGACTGAAGGTGAAGGATTGGGAAAAATCATACCACTCACATGGTCTGTAGAACCAAGCAGGGGTTTCCATCCTCTACTTTATTATCAAATAAAGTATACTTCAAACTAAAGTCAATCAAGAAGAATAAAGAAGGACACTACATACTGCTCAAGGGAATCATACACCAACAAGACTTAACAATTATAAATATATATGCCCCAAACAACGGAGCATCTATGTTCATCAAACAAACTCTTCTCAAGTTCAAGAGTCAAATAGACCAAAACACAATAATTTTGGGTGACTTTAACATACCTCTTTCATCACTAGATAGCTGAACAAAGAAACTATAGAACTCAATAACACAAGCAATAACTTAAACTTAACTGGCATATATAGAATATTCCAACCTTCACCGAGACAATATACTTTCTTCTCAGCAGCACATGGATCCTTCTCTAAAATAGACCATATACTATGCTCAAAGCAACTCTTAGCAAATATAAAA
Source organism: Marmota flaviventris (assembly GCF_047511675.1). Taxonomy (NCBI): domain Eukaryota; kingdom Metazoa; phylum Chordata; class Mammalia; order Rodentia; family Sciuridae; genus Marmota; species Marmota flaviventris. Next base: position 79,808,154 of record NC_092512.1, read on the forward strand.
AAGTATAGATTCTACCCTGAAATTTATCAGATCATAATGGAATGAAATTAGAAATCAATGATAAAAGAAGAAATAAAATCCACTCTAACACCTGGACACTAAATAATATGCTTTTGAGTGAACAATTGGTTAGAGAAGACATCAAGGAGGAGATTAAAAAGTTTAAGAGGTAAATGAGAACACAGATACTGCATACAAAATTCTCTGGAACAGTATGAAAGCAGTTCTAAGAGAAAAGTTCATTGCATGGAGTTCATTCCTTAAAAGAAGAAAAAGTCAACAAATAAATGACTTAACACTACATCTCAAAGACATAGAAAAAAAGAACAAATCAACACCAAAAGCAGAAGACATGAAATAATTAAAATCAGAGCTGAAATCAATGAAATTGAAACAAAAAAACAATTGAAAAAAATTGACAAAACAAAAAGTTGGTTCTTTGAAAAAGGAAATAAAATTGACAGACCATTAGCCATGCTGATGAAGAGAAAGAGAGAGAAAACGCAAATCACTAACATACATGATGAAAAAGGAAATATCATAACAGACACTGCATAAACACAGAAGATAATTAGAAATTATTTTGAAAACCTGTACTTCAATAAAATATAAAATATTGAAGGCATCAACAAATTTCTAGAGTCATATAATTTGCCCAAATTGAATCAGGATGATATACACAATTTAAACAGATCAATTTCAAGTGATGAAATGGCAGATGCCATCAAAAGTCTACCAACCAAGAAAAGCCCAGGACCAGATGGAAACACAGCCGAGTTCTATAAGACCTTTAAAGAAGAACTAATACCAATACTTTCCAATTTATTTCACGAAATAGAGAAAAAGGCAGCACTTCCAGACTCATTCTATGAGGCCAATATCTCCCTGATCCCCAAACCAGCCAAAGACACATCAAAGAAAGAAAACGTCAGACCAATATCTCTAATTAACATAGATGCAGAAATTCTCAATAAAATTCTGGCAAATCACATACAAAAAACATATTAAAAAGATTGTGCACAATAATCAAGTAGGTTTCATTCCCAGGGATGCAATGTTGGTTCAACATAAGGAAATCAATAAATGTAATTCACAAAATCAATAGACATAAAGATAAGAATCACATGATCATCTCAATAGACGTAGAAAAAAATATTTGACAAAATACAGCATCCCTTTATTTTCAAAATAATAGAAAAACTAGGGATAACAGGAACATGTTTCAACATCATAAAGGCTATCTATGCTAAGCCCCATGCCAGCATCATTCTAAATAGAGAAAAATTGAAAGTATTCCCTCTAAAAACTGGAACAAGACAGGGATGCCCTCTTTCACCACTTCTGTTTAACATAGTTCTTGAAACACTGGCCAGAGCAATTAGACAGACAAAAGAAATTAAAGGGATACACACAGGAAAAGCAGGACTCAAATTGGCAATATTTGCTGATGATATGATTCTATAACTGGAAGACCCTAAAAGTTCCACCAGAAAACTTCTAGAACTAGTAAATGAATTCAGCAATGTATCAGGATATAAAATCAACACCCATATATCAAAGGCATTTCTGTGTATTAGTGACAAATCCTCAGAAAGGGAAATGAGGAAAACTACCCTATTCTCAATAGCCTCAAAACAAAACAAAACAACTTGGGGATCATCTTAATGAAAAAGGTGAAAGATCTATATAATAAAAATTACAGAACCCTAAAGAGAGAAATCAAAGAAGACCTTAGAAGATGTGAAGATCTATCTTGCTCTTGTACAGGCAGAATTAATACTATCAAAATGACCATACTACCAAAATCACTATACAGATTTAATGCAATTCTGATCAAAACCCCAATGTCGTTACTCATAGAAATAGAAAAAGCAATCATGAAATTCATCTGGAAAAATAAGAGACCCAGAATAGCTAAAGTGAAGCATGTGGCATCAGTATACCAGACCTTAAACTATACTACAGAGCAATAGTAACACAAACAGCATGGTATTGGAACCAAAACAGACTGGTAGATCAATGGAATAGAATAGAGGACACAGAGACTAACTCACAAAACTACAATTATCTTACAGTAGACAAAAGTGCCAAGAACATGCATTGGAAAAAAGATAGCCTCTTCAACAAATAGTGCTGGGAAAACTGGAAATCCATATGCAAGAAAATGAAATTAAACTCCCTTCTCTCACCATGCACAAAACTTAACTCAAAATGGATCAAGGACTTAGGAATACAACAAGAGACCCAGAGTCTAATAGAAGAAAAAACAAGCCCTAATCTTCATCACATGGGTTTAGGCCCCAACTTCCTTAATAAGACTCCTGTGGCACAAGAATTAAAATCAAGAGTCAAAAAATGTGATGGACTCAGACTAAAAAGTTTCTTCTCAGCAAAAGAAACAATCTGTGAGGTGAACAGAGAGCCTACATCTTGGGAGCAAATTTTTACCCCTCACACATCAGATAGAGCAGAAATCACTAGGGTATATAAAGAACTCAAAAAAACTAGACACCAAAAAAACAAATAACCCAATCAATAAATGGGCCAAGGACCTGAACAGACACTTCTCAGAAGAGGATGTGCAATCAATCAACAAACACATGAAAAAATGTTCATCATCACTAGCAATTAGAGAAATGCAAATCAAAACCACTCTAAGATTTCATCTCACTCCGGTCAGGATGGCAGCTATCATGAAGACAAACAACAGAAAGTGTTGGCGAGGATGGGGGGAAAAGGTACAGTCATACACTACTGGTGGGACTTCAAATTGGTGCAGCCAATAAGGAAAGCAGTATAGAAATTTCTTGGAAAATTTGGAATGGAACCACCATTTGACCCAGCAATCTCTCTCCTTGGTCTAAACCCAAAGGACTTAGAAACAGCATACTACAAGGACACAGCCACATCAATGTTTATAGCAGCACAATTCACAATAGCTAAATTGTGGAACCAATCTAGATGCCCTTCAATAGATGAATGGATAAAAAATGTGGCATATATACACAATGGAATATTACTCAGCAATAAAAGAGAATAAAATCATTGTATTTGCAGGTAAATGGATGGAGTAAGAGAAGATAATTTTAAGTGAAGTTAGCCAATCCAAAAAAACCAATTGCCAAATGATTTCTTTGATATAAGGAAGCTGATTCATAGTGGGATAGGGAGGGGGAGCATGGGAGGAATAGACAAACTCTAGATAGGGCAGATGGTTTGGAGGGGAAGGGAAAGGCCATGGGGTAATTAATGATGGTTGACTGTGAGGATCATTATTATCCAAAGTTCATGTATGAAGACACAAATTGGTGTGAGTATACTATGTATACAACCAGAGATATGAAAAATTGAGCTGCATATATGTAATAAGAGTTGTAATGCATTCTGCTGTTATATATAAGTAAGTAAGTAAATAAATAAATAGAATGATATTATAAATAGGCATGGTAAGACACACTGAATTGTTAATATCTACTATGTCAAATTCTAGAGTTATTATAATTATATTTAAATACTATCATAGCATTTTGCAAATTATTTTTACATTTTTAATAAAGCACATTAAGTTTTAGAATATCAGAATGTGTGTAGGAAGAATTTTCTTAAAAAGTGAGTAGTCTTAGAGCAATTTTATCTGTAAAACATTAAAAAAAGAGAGTTTGATAACTCGGTGAATCCAACTTCAGTTTATACTAATTGTTTAAAAAAATGAAACAAAAACTTATGACATTCTCCAGAGAATAGAACAAATGACTGCTTAGTCCCCAACTCCATTTATGAGGTAACCTAACCTTAACTGCAAAGCTGACAAGGATCTTCATTGTTAGAAGGAAATTTTGCATTTTAATCACTCTTTAAATGAAAAAAGTTCTCAACTTATTAATCAAGTAAATGCAGTAATATAAGTATATTTAAAGGTATCAATACAATTCACAGAAACAAGATATTGAAGGATTATAAACATTATAAAAATTGAACACAATGTCTTGTAAGATTCAGTGTATTTTTCATAAGGCATTTTGTTATTTTGGAATATAAGAAAACTTCTTATTCTATGTAATGTTATTTGTATTTAAAAAAAAAAAAAACAAGAATAATTTACTTGCTGAATTGTTGAATTTTCCTTTAAGGTCAATAACCATATAGGCACACCTATTATCATCACTAGTGATCAATCTCAGGTTTTAGTCCATGTGGTGCACAAAGAAAAGAAAGTCATTAGGTTTAGAAGAAACATGAAGTCATTATTTTTTGTTGATAATGAATCTAGATACAGAAAATACATCGAATATATAATTATAAGTAATATTTAATGTTTAATGTGTAAATTTTTTTTCAAGAGAAATTATGTTACTGAAAACACTAAACAAACAGTAAAATAATAAAAATTCAAAGTGAGATAATAAACAATAGTATGACCTATGACAAAGAAACACAAGCTAGTAGAAATATGGGCAATTGTATTAATGATGCTTGTCCTAAAAGGTGTTTTGACTATTGGACTTCTGGAAAACATTCAGCCAAAGTGCTCATCAACAAGATCCAACTGGAAAACATCATGCATATTCTTTGTATATCTTTCAACATGGCTACAATTAAAAAGACAAAAACTACCAAGTTTGTGGGAATTGTAGCAATGTAAAAGCTCTTACACAGCAGATGGGAGGTGGAGACTTCATCTGTAATATAAACTGAACCCAACTGTGTACCCAAATGCAGGAGGGCACACATACAAGAACGTTCTCAGCATCTTACTGAGTAGTCCCAACTATGCCAGAGTATTTAAAAATAGGAATAAATTGTGTACCCAACAATATATATTCTACAGATATATATATTAATGGACTATGATATAAAAGTATACAAGTGAAATTATGTAACAACATGTATAAATCCCATAGAACATTACATTAATTGAAAGAAGCAGACCTATAATAACACATATTTATGAGTTAATTAAAGTGAGCTACAGTTATTTTAAATGCATTCTTGGTTGGGAAAAGAAAAAAATGTATAGGAAAGCAAGGCCATTATTTCTTAAATTATTAGTATAATGATTACTTTAGAAGAGAGCTAGACAGCTGTGCCTGGGGAAAAATCAGTGGGGAGAGGACACCTCAACTAGCAGTCTGCTTTGCCTGATCTGGTTGGTAGTGACCAGGGGTTTTATTTTCAAATAATTAAACTACACATCTGTATTTTACGAACTTTCTGTACATGTGCCATGGTCTGGATATTGTTTTTCTCCCAGAAATTAATGTGCTGGAAGCTTGGTCCCAAAGGTAGCCATATTGAGAGGTGGGGCCTAGTGGGAGATAATTAGGTCATGGAGACTCCACCCTCAGAAGGAATCAAGACTCATATTGGGAGAGTGCCTGAGATTTTATGAAAATGGATCTAAACCTCCAGATTGGATTATTAAAAAGCAAGTTTAACTTTCTCAGCGATTCTTGTCTTTCCTCTATTATGATTTGATATCATCTCCCACAAGAAGACAGAATAGGAGGCCTTAAACAGATACAGCCTCCTGATTTTGAACTTTCCTCTTTCAGAACTCTAAGCTAAATAGACCTCTTTCCTTTGTACATTTCCCAGCCTGGAACATTTGTTACAGCAACAAAAATTGAACTAAGGCAACATGTATAATATTTTATAAAATCTCATGTTTAAAATAGCATATGGCATGTATCATTAATAAATGTTTTATAATAGCATTTCCTTAAAATAGCACACAGTTCTGTGAGTTTCCTGGGAAGAGAAAATTCTGACAAATATAGTTAGATTGCCCTTACATTCTGGGGTCATTTCAATGGAATGAAATTAGTTAGTATGAATTATATCATATAATCATCATTTCTAAATTAAGTCAGTTATAGTTTTTATTCAATTTGATGAAATTTACAACTTCTCTCATTATGACTCCTCAGAAATGACAAAAAAATTAAAAAGGCTTGCATGATACATAATCTAGAATAGAAAAGATTTAAGACTCTTAAGAATGACATTTGAATTGTTGTCTTCCAGCCCCTATAATTTGCTTCAAGAAGAACTATTAAGGCTCTTGTGTAGTGATTATTTAAGAAACATTGTCATCAGATATAATTTTGTTATTTTGAGCTGAGTGTAGTTTTTGGGAATGAGTTAAAGATATAACTAATAAAAATGGGATTATCAGATCTGTAAGGGTCATTTTGTCACACCCTCTGAGCCAAAGATTCATCTTTTCATTTACCATTTATTTCTGTTTTCATTTTTATGCCAAACAAGAAAAAGGAGGTCTTCTCAATTGTGCAGAGATGCCAAAGGTACTTTTCATTTTTCATATTTTCTAAGACTCAGCTAATATATTTATATTGTTAAAAAGACATAAGACCCTTTAATAAATTCTCAGTGTGTTATAGCATATAATAGTTCTAAAGAAAAAGCATATCACGATATCTCAAAAAATGTATAAAATGGCAAATACAGGCATACTAGAAAAGGGATATTTTACAAACAACTTGAATTGAAAGGAAATAATTTCCTATGATTTTTAGATAAATACTTTGAAAGCTTGCCTACTTTAATGTGTTATTGTCTTAAAACATACCTGATAGGTGAAACCTGTAATAGCACAGCAACAATTATTTTCAATCTATTTCATTTTTTTATTTTAATTTACTTTTATAGTGCTAAGAATCTAAACCAGGTCCTCACACATGCTAGGCAAGCTCTCTAAGTTTTTAGCTACATTTGTAGCCACATTTTTTAAATTTTAAAATAGACTTTAGTTTTCAGAGACCTTTTGGAATCACAGTAAAACTGAATGAATAGTACAGTCCACACATACGTCTTGCTTCCACAAACATGCAGCCTGACCACATCCCTATATCATCCAAGAGTGCCATCTGTCTGTTTTCTTTGGTGAGATATCTATTCAGATACTTAGTCTGTTTTCAATCAGGATATTACCCTTCTTATTACTTCATACCAGTTCTTTGTATTTTGGGGTAACAGTTCTTTATCAGATATATTTTTTTGAAAATGTTTTCTCCCAATCTGTAGCCTGTATTCTCATTCTCCTGACAATGTCTCTTGGAAAATGAAGTTTTCCCTCTCACGGAAGTCTAGTTTATGAATTATTTCCTTCATAGATCATGCTTTTGTGTTTAAAAATTATCATCATACCCAGATTCATTCATACCTACATTTTCTCCTTTGTTTCCCTCTGGGAGTTGTATAGTTTCACATTTTACATTTAGGTCAGTTATACACTTTGAGTTGCTTTTTGTAAAGGATACAAGGAGTGAGTATAATTTTTTTTTTTTTCCCCTGGGAGTGTTTCAGTTTTGTGGCACCATTTGTTAAATAGACTATTTTCTATTGTGTTGCCTTTTTCTTTTCATTTTTCAAGATTAGCTAACCATATTTGTGTGGGTCTATTTCTGATCTCTCCATTCTTTTCCATTGATATATTTATCTGTTGCATCACTGATAACACATTTTCTTGATTACTGTAGTTAATAGTAACCCCCGAAGCTGGGTCCTGTGAGCACTCCAACTTTGTTCTTCAATATATTGTTGGTTATTCTGAGTCTTTTCACCATTTCATATAAACTTAGAATAAGTTGTCAATATCTGCAACATAACTTGCTAGGATTTTGATTAAGATTGGAAACACTTTTTAATGATCATATGTGTATATTTAGTCTCAGTTTTTGGAGGAAAAAAGGAAGAAAGTGAGCATGTGAGATGATTTATAAAATAAAAGTCAATATTGCAGGTAACATCCTATTCAGAATCAATAACAAAATTGGAGCAACTGTAAAGCAAATGTTGATTCTAGCAACAAAATTTTTGTAATTCACTAAGACCTTTGGTTTTATGAAGACATGTTCAAAAATTTGTAATTTTTTTTTCAACCAAGGTGTGAAGACAGACAGTATGCTTATTTGACCTTCTGAGAGTGTGGCTTCTGGTTCAGCAGCAGTAACCAGTAACTTCTAGAAATGCAAATTCATAGTCCCTGTCTCAAACCTACTGAATCTTGAAGGTCCTTTGTTGGGGAGGGGGGGACTAACTCACAATGCCATACACACTCTTCATATGATGTTGACACTGTCTCTAGCTTGGACTGATATTTATCCCCATGTAATTATGTTATATTCCCAGCAGTTGATAAATCTGGGTAAAAACGAAAACTGTGTTTGTTGCTTAAGACAGAAGAAACCATAATGAGACTCTTCTGGGACTTAAAAGAGAAAAAGAATTGTTGTGCTCTTCATATTTTCCAGATAGAACAATGGTGGACCAGCTTGCTGTTGATGAATTCTACCCCCAGGGACCAAGAACAAAACAGGAAAGAAAATTTAAACGGAGGATAAAAATCTTTCAGAGAGCATGACAATGTTACCAAGGCAACAAAAGCTTAAGCACCATGCTTCCACTGCAAAGGAAAGCTCAGAGATGAGTCAACTTCACTGCCAAGTTCTCCTTCTGCAATCCTTCATCTTATGATAGCAGCTTCAAAGGGTTAAGTAGCACATGCCCAATTTCAGCATCCTCCAAGAAAAAAAAATCAGAAGAATAAAATGTCTCAATAAAAATGAGTCAAGTCATGCCTCATAAAGACTGGAGTCTAGTTCAAAAGCACTCCATCCTGATTGGGATAAGATCAATTGTATTTATGATTTAATTTTTCCAGGAATAAAAGTGAATTCTGTAGGAAGATAGCATCATTGAGACACACAAATTATTTCCATATATTTATATACCATGTCTATTCATTAATCAATATTTATGAGCCATATAAGTAGACAAAAATAGAATTCAGAAAACCAATAGAAGAGAGAAAAGTAACACATGCACATAAGGGATTCAGACTTTGGATGTATCAGGTACAGACTTAAAAACTATTATGATTTTAAAATTAATTTTTCATTGTTGGCACAAAATTTATGCATTCTTAGTATGTAAACATGCTTATAATTTATACATGCTTAATATGTTCAAACATTAGGTGACTAAGTTAGACTATTATACTTGATAACTAGAAATTACAAAATAATAAAAATGAATATTTATAAATGTAAATAGAATAACAAATTCTGGGCACAATTTATGGATATTTCAGAAATTTCTGCATATATAGGTGAGGAGTGTGGAAAAGAAGTGAATTTAAGTCTTACTATTTACAAAATCCAAGAAACATAGAGTTCCATGCTGATGTCAAAACCCAAGTCTTTGCTCCTTTTTCACAGAAGGTTAAACCTTAAAACTAAAAGCAGCTGCAAGTAACAGATGTTTTTTTCCGGGCCACAGTCATTTCAAACGCCTCCAGAAGGCAAGAGGATAATAACGTCAGAATCATTTGCCAAGGAGTCCTGATTTGGTGGCACCCTCTGTCCACTCCCTGCAGGGCTCCAGAATTCATCTCAATCCCTGTGTCAAGGAAGGGCAAGTCTGTGTCTCCAGTTACTGTCCTCCTTGTTTCACCTGGTTTCTTATTTTTCCAGGCAGCAACCTCAATCACACAAATTCAGTTGTCTACTTCTAATATTGTTTCCAGGAGACCACTGACAAACTGTGCCTATACTGATACTACTGCATGTATATGACAACCACTGTTCATTTTGCTAGTACCTTTGCTCTGCATCTCTGCAGGTACCTCTGGGCTGGGAGCCCTCTGAGGCACTCTGGAGTTGAGCTAAGGATTGACTAACCCCAATTTATTTCCTTCCTTCCTTCCTTCCTTCCTTCCTTCCTTCCTTCCTTCCTTCCTTTCTTTCTTTCTTTCTTCCTTCCTTCCTTCCTTCCTTCCTCATGCTCTATTCTTCTTTCCTTGTTCTCACTCCTAGTCATTAAATGCATTCAATTCAGATATTCTGCCAGGACATGTCTTATCACATCCTTTGATGATATTGGGCATCCCAGTTCACCCTCTGGACCATGGGTTAGACTACTCTCATTTTTCCAGAGTAGAAATCAAACCCCTTCCCTCATTCCCTTCCAAGAAATGTGCTCTATCCCCAACTCCATTATTATATTCTGTCAACCACTTTTTCATTTATGTTGCCATACCATTTTATTTCTGTTCTTTCCTAAGACTTTTGCTTGAATTAATATTTCTTTAAGATACATCCTAATAAAATGAATTTCAAAGAGAGGTTCAAATGGAAAAGAAGTTAGAAAATAAGCTAAATATACTCTGGGTGCTCTGGTACACTCAGAAGTAATCTTCACTTTGGGTAGAAGGGCACATGGTTGATTGGGAGTTTACAAATGAACCTATTGTCATTTTTATATCAGCTGTGGAAAACCATCTCTTTTCCCTCCTGCCAGCTGCTTCCCTGAATACCACTGCTGAGCCAGCAATGACTGCAGCAGCACAAAGCCCCTCAAATGGGAGACCATGGCAATTACTCTGATTTGTCACCATAAAGGGTTGGCTATAAAGGCTTCTTTCAAGGCACTGAAATTAAGCAGTTTGGGGTGATGCCAGGGCTTTTGGAGAGTAGCAATCAGGAAAGAAAAAAAAAAAGATTACACCAGTGTCAGCACAAGAAAGCAGGTAGACTTGGCAGCAGGAGCCCTATGTGCTAATAAAAAATAGGATGGCCACTTTCAGGCAAAAAGTGATCATGTTATCTGAAATATATTATTTATTTCAGGTTGACTTTGGGATTAAAATATTCCTAGCCAGCTTGATTCAGAATTGAAAACTTAAGATTGTTTGCTTGGATTTTTGCTGAGAGAAGTAATAAATATAATAATATCCATGGCTTTTGCTTGTAAACATAACATTTTCAGATGATTATAAACTGAACAGCAACAACAACCAATGAAGTTGTTCATGTAAGCCTCTGTCATAATCACTGAGGATAAAGAGTGAACTAAATAGGAAATGTAACTAAGACTCCATGTTAAGACTCTGAGAATAAAACAAACAATAAGAAGTCCAGAAAAACTAAAAGTAAGTAAATCAAGGAAGAATAGATGGAAAGTACTAGGAAGTGAGTGGGTAAAATTTTAAGACAAGGTTTAGAAAAACTGAATTACCCAGATGGATATCTGCAAGAAGAATGTCATCAGAGAGGAGCCAACAAAGGCAAAGACAGAATTCAGGAACTCTTTGGGGCATGGTGAGGCCACATGGTTTGAGAAAAATGATTTTAATAGGAGAATAGTTGATAACAAGATAAAATGGAATGTGACTTGGATGTGCATAAACTTGTAGGCCACTGTGAGAGCTTTGGCTTTTAATGTGAGTCATATGGCAAGAAATTGAAGGGTATGAAAAGAACAGCGATGGAATTTTGTTGGTGTTTGGACAAGAGGCCCATTGAAAATGTTCCTGTAGCAATTAAGTTGAGAGAGAGAAAGGCTTGAAGTAGATGGGGAGTGAAGGAGTGTTTAGAAAGTGGTTGGACTCTGGATATATTTTGAAAACAGAATTTTGACATGTGTGGTGGAAGAAAAAAATAGAAGATAAAAAATATGTAAAGGTTTTGACCTTTGCAACCAGAAGAATGGAGGATACTATAATGAGATGGGAAAGGATGAGCACATCAGCTTGGGAGGGAAAATCAGAAACTTAGTTCTAGACATTTTAAGAGTATGGTGAATTTAGAAACAAAGTAGGAATACAAATAAATTTGAAGGACTATTCTAGAATTCAAGGCAGTGATCAAATCTTGTGCAGAATCCTGACGCATTGGTTTAAATACTTGAAACTGGAGGGATGTGTAAAAAGAGAGGAAACTCAACAAGGTCCTGGTACAGTAGATGTTTTGAGGTAGGTGAGAAGATGAGAAAACAGCAACCGTACAGGAGAAACCCCAAGCAGTTCTACTGTCATGAAAACAAAGTGAAAAGAAGGTGATCAACTGCACTGAATGACTTGGACAGTTCCATGTCCATGAGAACTGAGACTTGGCATTGGGGTAAGCAAAGAGGGGCTAGTTCATGTGTGACCTTGGTAAAGGAAGCTGCCACAGTGTGCTGAGAGTGAATCATTATTGAATTTGGTTCTAGGGAGAATAAAAGGAGGCGAATCAGAGACAATGAATACAGTCTCTCCTTCAGTGAGGTTTGCTGTAAATTAAGTAAAGGGAAGGGCGGTCATGACAAAGATCAGCTGAAAGGGAAAGGAGGGAGGGGCAGAGCAGTCTGGGTGAGCCATCCTAATGGCTCTGAGCACACACAGTTCATTTCCAGCCACAGCAGAGCAGAGAAGCAGAGAGCCGGGCAGATGTGTTCCGCTCTCCCCTGCTTGCTTCAATTCTCAGTGAAGCAGGAGGTAAAATTGTCTTTTGAGACTGAGGATGAGGGCAGTGGCACTCAAGGCTTAAGCAAACAGCATAAAGACGTTAAAAGAAAGGGAGAAAACAGACTGGGGGAAAATAGAAAAATTACTGGGCTACGTTAGGATCCTGATTGAGTTCAGTGATTATGAGTTTAATGTGAGACACGACAAGGCACCATGTCTATCTTTTCAAAACCATATTTAGTTAAATAATGACAGGCATATAGGAGAAGGAAATTTAAATTTAATCTAAATTATTTTTTTCCTGAAGGGAGAATAAGAAGTAAGAGAGCTGAGCATAAAAGCCAGAGAATGACAATAATCATAGAATTTAAGCTGGATATGTAGTATATGATTAATGAGATAAAATTAAAAAGATGGACCAAAAGGTTGACAAATCCACTAGAGTATTGCGCAGTTTGGGCGCTAAAGGAGACGCTTTGAACTTATTTTAGTCAGTTTCCATTTTCCGTTGACAAAATACCTGATATGTAAACCTCAAGAAGAAATCTATTTTTTGTTTGTTTGTTTGTTTGTTTTATTTTTGTCATTACTTCAGAAGTTTCAATCCATGGTGGCTTGGTTCCATTTGTTTAGGGCCCAAGGTGAGGCTGAAGAGCATAGAGAGAATACATGTTTGGGCCAAGCTATTCACCTCACTGTGGTTCAGAAGCAAAGAGAGCAGAGGATAGACCTGGGTCCAATGTTCTCATCAAAGGGCATGCTCCCAAGGGCCTAACTTCCTTCTAAGAGGCCCAACCTCCTAAAGGTCCCAACACCTCCCAATAGTGCCAGAGGTCAATGACCAAGACTTTTTAGCACATGGGCCTTTGGGGAACATTTTGTATTCAAACTATGACAGAAGGTTTGAAATTATCACTCTAGGGCAGAATGTTTGAGATTGAAATCACAATCACATTGTATTTACTCATCAAGACAAGGGTAGGATATGAACCCAGGAATATGTGGTTCAGGATATGTGAAAATCAAGGTGATTAGATATAGGAATGTCTGTGTTTGTGTATCAAAGGACTAATGTTAGAGATAATTACAATGATTCAGGAACTAAATTATTACCTGTTGAAAATATACCTGTAGATGTCTTGGACAGTGGATGGTGCAATTGGATTGTATATGTGTGTTTGTGTATGTGTTTGTGTGTGTGTATGTAATGGATGGATGGGTAAATGACTAAAGAATGGGAATATTTATCCATCTTTAAATTCAGTAACAAGAAAACTTCAGGAATAAAATTAGATCTGCAGGAAAAAACAATTCTCCACAGGAAAGCCAGGTTTCAATTAGTGCAGGAAAGTGGAAAGAATACAGATTAAAGAACTAGAGGGAAAAAAAAAGGTTTTTCAGATGATTGGCCTTGTTTTCATAAATGTTTTTAGCTCTACTATGTTCAGAACATGAGAGTGGGAAAGGAAAAATGACATCGAACATATAAATAGAATCAGGCAAGAAAATCTATCCCTCTTTATATAGATAAATGCACAATAAAATAATTATTCTTCACACAGTTAAGTTTTTCATAAGGAAATTTAATTAATTTATATTATCTAATTAAATTTCACTTTTGCAGTGCTGAATCAACTTTTCAAGCAATTTGCCAAATTCATTTTTTGATAGTGGTATTAAAATGTGTTCAAGTTCACAATAACAGTACCCAAGGAAATCCATGATCAAGTAATGACTAGAAGAGATGGGCATATGGGGACTGAACATGAAGAAAGAAGATCTAGTGTGTCTCTTCATTTATAAAGAGCAGATACAGATGGGAAAAACTTTGTTGGTAAATATCTATGGAGAATCTCAGAATGATTTGTTGAAAAGACCAAAAATCAATCTTAAACTGTCATAAAACAGTGTAAGACATTATTTGTTTATTATCACAGATTTCACTTTATAAATATGTGGTGTGGGGATTAACTTGAAACATTATTTGAATATAAAAGTCTGTTTTCAAATACATATTACTGTAGCAGAGGTGTAATTGAATATTTTCCTGTCAATAATCTTTCAGTGGGACATTGTAAGCATGATTACATATAATTCTGTTGGGAAGAATAAAAATGTTTTAGTACCTTAAACAAATAAATGTTTAAATTTATATGTAAGCAATAAAGTCAAGTCACATTTGTAACAATTCATTTTAATGTCATTGCTACTTTGGCATTACAATTTTTTTCCTCCTACATAGTTTTTAAGAAGAACAAAAAAGGATGATGTTATATACAAAACATTTCAGAAACCTGTATTAAAGAATAAGATAATAAGCAAGGAAGCAAATTACTAAAATCTGAGCTTAGCAAGGCAGTAGACACAATTTACTATTCTGGTAAAGGGCAATGACTAAAGAAACACTGTGAAAACTAAACAAGTCATTGAAATAGAGCAGTTGGCTTTTTCTTAACAGCATTTCTTTCACTAACAGATTATTTTGTAACAAAATAATTAGCTCTCCTTCCACAGAATTTTAAACTTGAATTTCCATTTAATGTATTCCACTTTTGCATGAATAATACATTCTCCTTAATATAAGGTTGTAGTTAGCATAAATTCTTAAACAATTAAAATATAAACAGCAATAATTGAATAATTTAAAAGATTAAAACAACAAACACGATCAGCTATCATGTTTCAGCTTTCTGAGCATATAAGTTTTTTGATAATTTCATTTAAATAAACTGATGGTAAATTTAGGTCTAGAGAGATGTAATCCACATGTATAATGACATTTATGTTTTCATAGAAATCTGATACTATTTTGTTGGCGCTGATAAACTGTTACCATTTTACCTCACTCTATTTTAAACTCCAATATTAGTTTTCAAACAAATGTTCAATGAGACAAAACAGTGTCTAACTTGAAAGGGTATTTTTTTTTCCTGCTGGAAAGAATGTCTCCTGACACACAGGATAGTTAATTCCTCTTCTGTTGCAGAGGTGGGTACTCACAGAATCTCAAGAACAGCGCAAGATTCCAAAAGTAGCTGCTTTTCTTCCCTACATGAATATCTCAGCACTTTGAAAGGCATTTCTCTTAGATCAAGGTGCAATTTTCTCACCTCAGCTTTATTCCATTTGAGTACTTTTTAAAAAAACTTCTTGGAACACTACTACTTAATTTTTTTTGTAAAAATCAGAAGATATGTGTGTGTGTGTGTGTGCGCGCGCGCGCGCGCGTGCGCGCGCGCATTTGTGTGTTACTGGGGATTAATTCATGGGACTCACACAAGTTAGGCAAGCTCTCTACCACTGAGCCACTTCCATGGCCCCATACAATAACTTAAAATCTATTCTAATTTATAAATAATTACAGATTTTTGTAACTTATAAGGGTACCTTCTTTCCAGGTACCAAAATCTGTCTTAGTTTTCTGTTGTGGCTATAAAAATATTTCCACAACCTATGTGCTTTAACACAGCACTAATTTATTCTATCACAGTTCTCTTGGTCATAAGTTTGAAACAGGTTCTACTGAACAAATATTTAAATATTAGCAGGCTGCATTATTTTCTGGGAGCTCTAGAGAAGAGTCCATTTCCAGTTTCCTGAGACTACTTTTGTTCCTTATCTCATGACGTCTTCCTCCGTTTTCAAAGCCAGCAACATAGCATCTGTGTCCTGCTTCTATGATTCCTTTGTCGCATTGAGTCTCTCTCTCTTTCCCTCACCTCCTCCATTCCCTCTGCCTTTCTGGTCTATCTCTCTCTCACACACTTTCTCTACCTTCAGTCCAGAAAGACCCTCTGCCTTTAAGATTTCATGTGATTACATTTGATACATCTGAATAATTAAGGATAATGTCCCCATCTCCTCGACACCTCAATATCCTCAACTATACTTATATTTGTAAATCCCCTTTTCCACATAAGATAACATTCCTAAGGAAAAGGGATTAGGATCTTCTCATTATAATATTGACAATCCATTTGTTGAAAGAAATATAGGAAGAATCAAATTTTGAGAAAATGTGCTTGAGAAATTTAACCTTAAAATATTAGTGAGATTTAAAGGAATTACTTCACAGAGAATTACATGGTTTGATTTTTAATTAATTTTAATATCTTAAACTACTTTGACAAAATAATATTTAGATAGATAAATTTGAATAGTTTTTTTTATCAACAACTAAATATTTTTATTTTTATTTTTTTTTTAATTTTTTATTGTGGGTTGTTCAAAACATTACAAATTTCTTGACATATCATATTCCACACTTTGATTCAAGTGGGTTATGAACTCCCACCTTCACCCCATACACAGATTGCAGAATCACATCAGTTACACATCCATTGATTTACAAATTGCCATACTAGTGTCTGTTGTGCTCCGCTGCCTTTCCCATCCTCCACCCCCCCCACCTCTCCCCTCCCCTCCCCTCCTCTCTCTCTACCCCCTCCACTGTATAACCCTGAGGGTCTCCTTCCATTACCATGCAATTTCCCTTCTCTCTCCCTTTCCCTCCAACCTCTCATCCCTGTTAAATGTTAATCTTCTTCTCCTGCTCTTCGTCCCTACTCTGTTCTTAGTTACTCTCCTTATATCAAAGAAGACATTTGGCATTTGTTTTTTAGGGATTGGCTAGCTTCACTTAGCATAAACTGCTCTAATGCCATCCATTTCCCTGCAAATTCTATGATTTTGTCATTTTTTAATGCAGAGTAATACTCCATTGTGTATAAATGCCACATTTTTTTTATCCATTCGTCTATTGAAGGGCATCTAGGTTGGTTCCACAGTCTTGCTATTGTGAACTGTGCTGCTATGAACATCGATGTAGCAGTGTCCCTGTAGCATGCTCTTTTTAGGTCTTTAGGGAATAGACCAAGAAGGGGAATAGCTGGGTCAAATGGTGGCTCCATTCCCAGCTTTCCAAGAAATCTCCATACTGCTTTCCAAATTGGCTGCACCAATTTGCAGTCCCACCAGCAATGTACAAGTGTACCCTTTTCCCCACATCCTCGCCAGCACTTGTCGTTGTTTGACTTCATAATGGCTGCCAATCTTACTGGAGTGAGATGGTATCTTAGGGTGGTTTTGATTTGCATTTCTCTGACAGCTAGAGATGTTGAGCATTTTTTCATGTACTTGATGATTGACTGTATGTCCTCCTCTGAGAAGTGTCTGTTCAGGTCCTTGGCCCATTTGTTGATTGGGTTGTTTGTTCTCTTATTGTCTAATTTTTTGAGTTCTTTGTATACTCTGGATATTAGGGCTCTATCTGAAGTGTGAGGAGTAAAGATTTGTTCCCAGGGTGTAGGCTCCCTATTTACCTCTCTTATTGTTTCTTTTGCTGAGAAAAAACTTTTTAGTTTGAGTAAGTCCCATTTGTTGATTCTAGTTATTAACTTTTGTGCTATGGGTGTCCTATTGAGGAATTTGGAGCCCGACCCCACCGACTGTAGATTGTAGCCAACTTTTTCTTCTATCAGACGGCGCGTCTCTGATTTGATATCAAGCTCCTTGATCCATTTTGAATTCACTTTTGTGCATGGCGAGAGAAAGGGATTCAGTTTCATTTTGTTGCATATGGATTTCCAGTTTTCCCAGCACCATTTGTTGAAGATGCTATCCTTCCTCCATTGCATGCTTTTAGCCCCTTTATCAAATATAAGATAGTTGTAGTTTTGTGGATTGGTTTCTGTGTCCTCTATTCTGTACCATTGGTCCACCCGCCTGTTTTGGTACCAGTACCATGCTGTTTTTGTTACTATTGCTCTGTAGTATAGTTTGAAGTCTGGTATCGCTATACCGCCTGATTCACACTTCTTGCTTAGCATTGTTTTTGCTATTCTGGGTCTTTTATTTTTCCATATGAATTTCATGATTGCTTTCTCTATTTCTACAAGAAATGCTGTTGGGATTTTGATTGGCATTGCATTAAACCTATAGAGAACTTTTGGTAATATCGCCATTTTGATGATGTTAGTTCTGCCTATCCATGAACAGGGTATATTTTTCCATCCTCTAAGATCTTCTTCTATTTCTCTCTTTAGGGTTCTGTAGTTTTCATTTTATAAGTCTTTCACCTCTTTTGTTAGGTTGATTCCCAAGTATTTTTTTTTTTTAAGATATTTTGAATGGGGTGGTTGTCCTCATTTCCATTTCAGAGGATTTGTCGCTGATATACAGGAATGCCTTTGATTTATGCGTGTTGATTTTATATCCTGCCACTTTGCTGAATTCATTTATTAGCTCTAATAGTTTCTTTGTAGAGTCTTTTGGGTCTGCTAGGTATAGAATCATATCATCTGCAAATAGTGATAATTTAAGTTCTTCTTTTCCTATTTTTATGCCTTTAATTTCTTTCGTCTGTCTAATTGCTCTGGCCAGTGTTTTGAGAACTATGTTGAACAGAAGTGGAGAGAGAGGGCATCCCTGTCTTGTTCCAGATTTTAGAGGGAATGCCTTCAGTTTTTCTCCATTCAGAATGATGCTAGCCTGAGGCTTAGCATAGATTGCTTTTACAATATTGAGGTATGTTCCTGTTATCCCTAGTTTTTCTAGAGTTTTGAACATAAAGGGATGCTGTACTTTGTTGAATGCTTTTTCTGCATCTATCGAGATGATCATATAGTTCTTATTTTTAAGTCTATTGATGTGGTGAATAACATTTATTGATTTCCGTATATTGAACCAGCCTTGCATCCCAGGGATGAATCCTATTGATCATGGTGTACAATTTTTTTGATATGTTTTTGTATCCGATTCGCCAGAATTTTATTGAGGATTTTTGCTTCTAGGTTCATTAGAGATATTGGTCTGTAGTTTTCTTTCTTTGAAGTGTCTTTTTCTGGTTTAGGTATCAGGGTGATGTTGGCCTCATAGAATGAATTTGGAAGTTCTCCCTCCTTTTCTATTTCCTGAAGTAGCTTGAAAAGTATTGGTATTAGTTCTTCTTTAAAGGTTTTGTAAAATTCTGCTGTATACCCATCCGGTCCTGGGCTTTTCTTAGTTGGTAGTCTTTTGATGGTTTCTTCTATTTCCTCGATTGATATTGGTCTGTTTAGGTTTTCTATATCCTCCTGACTCAATCTGGGCAGATCATATGACTTAAGAAATTTATCTATGCCTTCACTATCTTCTAATTTATTGGAGTATAAGGATTCAAAATAGTTTTTGATTATCTTCTGTATTTCTGAAGTGTCTGTTGTGATATTGCCTTTTTGATCCCGTATGCTAGTAATTTGAGTTCTCTCTCTTCTTCTCTTCGCTAGCATCGCTAAGGGTCTGTCGATTTTGTTTATTTTTTCAAAGAACCAACTTTTAGTTTTGTCAATTTTTTCAATTGTTTCTTTTGTTTCGATTTCATTAATTTCAGCTCTGATTTTCATTATTTCTTGCCTTCTACTTCTTTTGCTGTTGTTTTGCTCTTCTTTTTCTAGGATTTTGAGATGAAGTATGAGATCATTTATTTGTTGGTTTTTTCTTTTTTTAAGGAATGAACTCCAAGCAATGAATTTTCCTCTTAGAACTGCTTTCATTGTGTCCCATAGATTCCGATATGTTGTGTCTGTGTTTTCATTTATCTCTAAGAATTTTTTAATTTCCTTCTTGATGTCTTCTATAACCCATTGATCATTCAGTAACCTATTGTTCATTCTCCAAGTGATGTATGCTTTTTCCTTCCTTCTTTTATCGTTGATTTTCAGTTTCATTCCATTATGATCAGATAAGATGCATGGTATTATCTCTACTCCTTTATATTGTCTAAGAGTTGCCCTGTGACATAATATATGATCTATTTTTGAGAAGGATCCATGTGCTGCTGAGAAAAAAGTGTAACTGCTTGATGTTGGGTGGTATACTCTATATATGTCAATTAGGTCTAGGTTATTAATAGTGTTATTGAGTTCTATAGTTTCCTTATTCAACTTTTGTTTGGAAGATCTGTCCAGTGGCGAGAAAGGTGTGTTGAAGTCTCCCATGATTATGGTATGGTGGTCTATTAGACTCTTGAACTTGAGAAGAGTTTGTTTGACGAACATAGCTGCACCATTGTTTGGGGCATAAATATTTATGATTGTTATGTCTTGTTGGTGTATGGTTCCCTTAAGCAGTATGTAGTGTCCCTCTTTATCCCTTCTGATTAACTTTGGCTTGAAATCTATTTTATTTGATATGAGTATGGACACTCCTGCTTGTTTCCGAAGTCCATATGAGTGATATGATTTTTCCCAACCTTTCACCTTCAGCCTATGTATGTCTTTTCCTATCAAATGCGTCTCCTGTAGGCAGCATATTGTTGGGTCTTGTTTTGTGATCCATTCTACTAGCCTGTGTCTCTTAATTGGTGAGTTTAAGCCATTGACATTTAGGGTTATTATTGAGATATGGGTTGTTCTTCCAGCCATATTTGTTTATTTTTGTTACTAAACATGGTTTGTTTTCCTCTTTGATTATTCCCCCCCCCCTTACTGTCCTACCTCCCACTGTTGGTTTTCATTGTTATTTTCCATTTCCTCTTCCTGTAATGCTTTGGCGAGGGTGTTTTAAAGAGATGGTTTTCTAGCTGCGAATTCTTTAAACTTTTGTTTATCGTGGAAGGTTTTAATTTCATCCTCCATCCTGAAGCTTAATTTCGCTGGATACACAATTCTTGGTTGGAACCCATTTTCTTTCAGTGTTTGAAATATGTTATTCCAGGATCTTCTAGCTTTCAGAGTCTGTGTTGAAAGATCAGCTGTTATCCTGATTGGCTTACCCCTAAATGTAATCCGCTTCCTTTCTCTTGCAGCTTTTAAAATTCTCTCCTTATTCTGTATGTTGGGCATCTTCATTATAATGTGTCTAGGTGTGGATCTCTTATGATTTTGCACATTCGGCGTCCTGTAGGCTTCTAGGATTTGGGATTCTGTCTCATTCTTCAAGTCTGGGAAGTTTTCTTGTATTATTTCATTGAATAGACTGCTCATTCCTTTGGTTTGGAGCTCTGTACCTTCCTGTATCCCAATGACTCTTAAGTTTGGTCTCTTAATGTTATCCCATATTTCTTGGATGTTCTGCTCATGGTTTCTTAACAGTCTTGCTGAGCTGTCTATGTTCTTTTCCAGTTGAAATACTTTGTCTTCATTGTCTGATGTTCTATCTTCTAAGTGTTGTACTCTGCTGGTAATATTCTCCATTGAGTTTTTAAGTTGGTTTATTGCTTCCTGCATTTCTAGGATTTCTGATTGTTTGTTTTTTATAACCTCTATCTCCCTGTATAGTTGATCCTTTGCTTCCTGGATTTGTTTGCGTAATTCGTTGTTGTCGAAGTGATCTTTCATTGTCTGATTTTGCTGTTTAATGTCTTCCTTGATACTCCAGATCATCTGAAGCATGTATATCCTGAATTCTTTATCTGGCATTCCATCTTCTGCAGCTGTTACCTCTTCTAAAGTTGCGTTGACCTGCATTGCTTGTGGTCCTTTCTCTCCTTGTCTTTTCATACTGCTTGCGTATCTTTCCTGCAGGTGCGGGCGGCGGCTCTGCTCTCTCCTTATTCCAATTGGGGTGTCGTGGCTACCACGCCGGCAGGTCACTGGGCCTGTTCTGGGAGCTGGCGGCGGCTCTGTTCTGCCCCTACTCCAATTGGGGTGACGAGTGTACCACGCCGGCAGGCCACCAGGCCTGATCCGCCCGTCGGTTGCAGGTTTGCGTACCCTGCAGGCACGGGCGGCAGCTCTACTCTGCCCCTACTGCAAATGGGGTGACGTGTCTGTCGTACCGGCAGGCCACTGGGCCTGTCCCGCTGGTCGGTCGCAGATCTGCCCACCTTTCGGGCACGGGTGGAGGCTCTGCTCTGCCCCTACTCCAATTGGGGTGTCGTGACTACCCCTCCTGCAGGACGCTGGGCCTGTTCCTGGCACAGGCGGCGACTCTGCTCTGCCACTACTCCAATTAGGGTGGTGTGTGTACCACGCCGGCAGGCTCCTGGGCCTGATCCGCCGGTCTGTTGTAGGTCTGCCTACCTTGGAGGCGTGGGCGGCGGATCTGCCCTGCCCCTCCTACCACGCCTGCGGACCCCTGGGCCTGATCTGCAGGTTGATCACTGGTCTGCTCACCCTGCGGGCACGGGTGGCGGTTCCGCTCTGCCCCCACTCCAATTGGGGTCACGTGACCACCACACCGGCAGGGCCTGATCCGGGCGTGGGAGAAGGATCTGCTCTGCCCCTACTCCAGTTGGGGTGACGTGTGTACCACACTGGCAGGCCACTGGGCCTGACCCGCCAGGCTGTAACAGGTCTGTTTACCTTGCAAGCGCGAACGGCGGCTCTGCCCTGCCCCTCCTACCACGCCCATGTACCACTGGGTCGCGGGTCTGCCCACCTTGCGGGTGCGGGTGGCGGCTCCGCTCCGCCCCCTCTCCAATTGGGGTCACGCGGTCACCACACTGGTGAGCCGCTGGGCCTGCTCTGGGCGCTGGCGGCGGCCCGGCTCCTCCCCTCTGGCTCGACGACAAATTGAGGAGACTCGGGTGACTGTGCCTCACCCCCCCTACCAGGAGACCAACTGCTTATGTCACCGCTGGTATTGATGAAGTTCTCTCCTCCGCCGCTTTCTGCTGACATCAGATCTCTGCCATGTTGGTATCCTATGCGAATGGCAGCATTTCGTTCCCCTTGCCGGGCAACCAAAGCACTGGGTGAGTCCTGACCGGCCCTCAGCAGGACCTGGACCGAGAAGCAGTTTCCGCGGGCTCCTAGCTCCGGGCCAGGGAAGTTCCGGGAGCCGGAACTCGGCCGCTCCGTGCTCGGTGTAAGCTCCTATAAATGTAAGCTCCAAGAAGCAGTCCCCGCGGGCTCAGTTCCGGGAGCCGGAATTCGGCTGCTTAGTGCTTGGTGTATGCTCTGATAGGAGCAGGGTCCAAGAAGCAGCCTCCGCAGGCTCAGCTGCCCTGGGCCAGGGCGGTTCCGGGACGGTTCCGGGAGCCGGAACTCGGCCACCCCGCGCTCGGTGTTCGCTCCGATAAGATCAGGTTCTAAGAAGCACCCAGGCGCTGAACCCTAGCAATCTGTCTGCAAGCCGCAGGCGAATTGCAGCCTGAAATTACCTGTTCTATGGCTGAATGAGCTGCGGTCAGTCGAAAACAGGGATGGTGACGTCAGTTTACCAACATGGTGGCTGCTGGCCTCCTCTATGGTCTGACCGGTGTGGAGAACCGAGATGGACCGCTTCCTTCCCCCGTCTCGAACCCAGAATTCAGCCCTGAGTACGGTGCTTGCGCGGTGCTTTCGCGGCTGGCAGAAACTGCAGCGCTGTAACCCTGCGACTCTATCCCAGCGCGCGCTCTAGACTCTAGCCGCGGGGCGATTTGCTGAATAAGCAGTGTTACCCTCCATGCGACAAACCTCTCGCGTTTGAGTCCCCGTAGCCGATCCTCGTGCGATGGAAATCCTTCCTCCAGGTTCCGGAGCACCCCACTATTGCTGGAAATTCCTAACAAGATATCCTTTAGCCGTCCTGACTTGTCATACTCCCACACAGTGAAGCAGCACACGGGGGCAATGCACTCCCCTCGCCGCCATCTTCCTTCTCCTCTTGAATAGTTTTTTGAAAAACTAAAGAAACTCAATGTTGATAGGACTAATTTAAGTAAATATTGCACATCTTTCTTTCATCAATAAGGTCATTCAAAAAAAGATAATGCAAATGACTATGTTTTACTTGCATTAGTGATAAAGTAAGCACAAAGCATTTGCTAAATGTTACATTAAAAACTCAAATTCAGTACCACTCATGTACCACAGGTTGCACAAAAAGCTCTGGTGGAATAAGATTTAGGACAACTGGGTCCTAACCCTGTTTCTAGAATTTTCTTGCTTTATGAATTTGTGTAAGCCATTTAATCATGACTATATGTTATACTCCTTGAGAATAAGGAGCATTTATTCATGTTTGCCTTAATTAGAACCTAATGAAGTTATTACACAGAGATAACAGAAAAAGAGGTTATTGAATTAAATTGACCTTTGGGTCTTTATCTCTCTAAATGAGAAAAGTAAACTCGAGAATTCCCAATGCTAACTCTAAATTTAAAAGTTCATAATTTTAAAGAACATGATTGCATAACAAGAAATTTTAATCATCATAATACATCTGATCCTCGGGTTAGCAAGGAAAGATACACTGAGATTTGAAATAGTTTTAGTAAGTAAGAGTAACAATTACACTTAGATGTCTTAAGGGACTGCATTTCCCATAGTTTTTTGCATATAAAGTATGACTATGTAAACAGTCTGTACCAGTGCAATGTGAGCTGAAATAATTAGTGAACTTGCAGGCTAGGCTGCTCTACCTTATTCTTCTAATCAGATGCATTTGGTACCAATACTCTGCCAAATATAGAGTTACAAGACACAGATCTAAACCACAATGTGGACAGAACATGTCTACCAATCAGCAACACCCATCTTGGATTGTTAGGTGAGAAAAAATAAATAAACATATACAATGCTTGAGATACTATGCACATTGTAGTCTATTTGTCATGAGTGGTTTTCTACTTCAATTAATATAATAATTAGATAAATCAGTATTGCTATAGTTACTTTATTTTTCTCAGAAGATAGAAGCATTATAATAATTCTTTAAAACTATTTGTATGTTATAACTATGTCCTGGTCTACCTCAGGAACCAACATGTAATATCCTTTTAAAGCCTATTGCCTTATTTGTTTAAGTAGATGATATTTATATTAATTTCTCCTTAACTTGTTACATAAGTACTTTGCTGGCTGCCTAAACTTGCCAGGTACTATTCAGTTTGTGCGAAATTAAGTGATTAATTCAGTCAATGAACATGCATTGGGATTGTTTATTGTATCAGTACATTATCTATTAATATATAGAATATCCCTCTCCTCCTAAAATTAATATCTTGGATTCCATTGCCCATATGAGAGTAAATGGTACCTTGGAAGGTGATTGGGTCATGAAAATGGAGCCATCATAAAAGGGATTAGTGCATTTATAAGAGAGACCTCAGACAGTTCCCTCATATCTTTTACTTTTAAACTAATCAGATGGCCACCTATAACCCACAAAGTGGGCTCTTGACAGACACCGAATCTCTAGTTACCTTAACCCCAGACTTCCCAGTCCCTAGAACTGTAACAAATAAGTATTTCTTTATTTATAAGTCATCTGGTATATAATAGTTTGATAAAGCAGTATATTCATGACGTTTCAGTAGAATCTACAAGAATTATTTAGAATTTCTGAAGCATTAATTTGTCTGTCAGGGGTAATAAAAAGCTGAAATTTTCTTGTGAAATTTAACTTGATGTGTCCATGCCTTGCACAATTTATTCTTCCTCAGTGAGTAGGAACCAAGACTAGGAAAGATGTCACTTTTATGCGTATGCAACTTCACAAGGCAAAGATGAAGACATATGGCACCTACAATTAAAGTTCTTAAGTGGCTGACTTCAATTTAATCAAAAACAATGTTATCCTAGAGAAGCTTATTCAGGTAAAGCATTTAGAGGAGATTGGCAACACCAGGGACACATGCCTATGGATTGTGAAGAACCAAAATCACCTCGTGGAAAGGCCAGGTGTTAGGGAATGGCATGCAGCTTCTAGGAGCTGAGAGCCTCATTCCCACAACCTGAGTCGAATCCTTAAAGAAGGAACCAAGCATCAAATGAGATTATAATCTTTGCCAAAACTCTGAGTAAAGCTTTGTGAGACCCTGATCTGAGTGCCCAGCTGAACCAGGCCTGGATTCTTGACCAATAATCACTGTGAGATAATAAACGGTAACTAGTTATGCTGAATTTTGTATTATAAATCTAATACAGATCTTCATAATGCAAGTAAAATGCTGTTTTCACAAATACCTAAAGTGTGGGAACAGCTTTGGAAGCAGCAAGTGGGTGGAGGGTGTAAAGACTTTGAAGAGCATAATAAATAAATCTTAAATCCCCTTAGAAATAGACCTAATCAACTTTGATGATTTCCAGTAGAAATATGGACTTAAAAGAATCTTATTATGTTGTATGATTTAAAATAGGACTGTTACCCCAGAAGCTCATGCATTAGGCAATACAGAACCAAAATACAAGGGTTATAACCTCATCACTGCATTGATATACTGAACAGATTAATAATGTGAATGAACTATAGGGTGGTAATTATAAGCTGGAGGAAAGAGGTCACTGGGGACATGACTTGGGGACTGTCTTTCTGTCTTGCTTTCTTTCTTTCTGCTTCCTGGCTTCCCTGAGGTGAGTAGCTTTCTGTAGCCATGCCCCATCATTATGAAGTTTCTCCCTTAGAACCAGCTGACGAAGGAATGAAACCTCTGAATTTTGAGGCAAAAATAAACTCTCTCCTATAAGTTGCCCTTGTCAGGTATTTTGGTGATGATAACAAAGATCTAACATTATGGTATAGTTCTAATGTAAGATAGCCACCTCCCCCCAAACCTCTCCTGTTAAGGCAAGAATGTTCAGAAGTGAAATGAATAGACTGAGAGCTGTGATCTTCTCCGTCCATCTTAGTTTCAGTGGATTGAGTGTATGATAACTGTAGGCATGTGGAGTGTGGCTGGGGGGAGTGGGTTACCTTCCGTATGGCCACATCTCCCTCTTTATCTCTCTCCACTTCTGGCCACCGTGAGTGGAGTAGTGAACATCCACCATGCTTTTTCACCATGATGTGCTGCCTCACCTTGGGCCAAAAGCAATGGATTTGATCCACCATGGACTAAACCTCCAAAACTATGAGCCTGAATAATTTTTTCTTCTCCTAATTTGTTCTATTGGGGTATCTTTGGTCACAGCAGCAGAAGGCTGGCAAAATTGTTTTCTTTGGTTATTTGGGCAACAAAAAAACTAGAAGAGTAAACCTGGTTATCTACCTGTGGAGATTCCCAAGCAATATGTTGAAGGTGCTGCCTGGTTTCTTCTTACTGAAAAGAGTAAAATGCAAGAGAAGAGGAGAAGAGAAAGACTTTATGGAAACTACTAAACACAAATGAAACCGAGCCGGATGACTTTTCATATTCTTTCTTGTCTACAAAGCAAAATACACCAAAAGTTGGATGGGTTCTGAAATGTAGGCACAGAAAATACCCTGTGTGTGTGACTCTACAATCTTTTGCAAAAATCTCATAAATATGAAATTTTCACACAGAGGATACTTTGCAGAGATTACAGATATGACTCAGGAATATTTTAATCAAATCAGAGTGTATTTGGAAATATTAAAAGCATTGCCCCTCATCCATGTTAGAAGTACTCCAAGATAGACAGCTAGCTCAGAAATATCCATGGCTTCTGTCTAATGGAATAAATACTCTTGAAATCAATGACAGATTCATAATTAAATAAGAAACTTGTTTCTACAGAAACTGTCAGTTTGAACTACAACAGGAACATATATAATGCAAAATGAGAGGACACTAATTCTACATTCTGTTGACAGAAGCAATCTAATAAATCTGCTTAGCTGCAAATCCATGCTACATTTATGAAAAAGGAAAGGGTGACTTACAGTGTAGAATCAAGACCCAGAGGTAAGTCAAGTTGAGAGTATTATGACTAAGTCTTGAAACCCAGTCAAAAAAAACTACTGTTTGCTAGATTTCAGAACTGTTATGGACCAGTGACAACTTTTGCTCTTACATTCCCCACTATTTGGATCATGATATCTATAATTGTCATAATACAGGATGTTTCCTATTGTTGTTTGTGTAGTATTGAAGTGCCGCTTTACGTTCAGATGTACATAGATGAACAGGACTTGAGACCCAAGTTGTGTTTCATATATGAAGAAGTCTCATCTGTGCATGGTACTTTGAAGTATGAAACAATAATATTTAGAAGAGACTTTGAACTTCCAGCTGATGTTACAATGGGATGAGAGTCTTGGAAGGGTTTGTGGGTTTGAAGGGTTCAGTGTATTTTGCATTTGACCTTCCATCAGTCACTGGGGGCTAGAGTACAGATTATGAGAGGTCAATCCTAATAGGTGGAGACTGTGATAGGCAATAGGTTGGGGGATTGTGGCAGAATACAGGGATGCAGATGGGTATGGCTACAAAAGGACAATGGAAAGGACTATAGAGGGGATGGATTTACTAATATCTTAATTGCTAGTTATATGTACGCTTACACATATTTTAAAATTGTCTGGAACTAATTACATGACTATACAATCTTTTGCAAAAATCTCATAAATATGAAAGTTTCACACAGAAACTGTCAGTTTCTGTAAAACTCTACAAATTTATACACAAAAAAGTAAAACTCAAGACATCTAAACAGTATGTATGGACTGAATGAATGTCAATATCTTTTTTTTTTTTTTGTAATACCATGCTACAGTTTTGCAAAATGATGCCATTTGGGGAAACAGGTAAAGGTACACAGGTTCTTTCTTTATTATGTCTTATAACTTTATGTGAATCAATAATTGTGTCAATAAAAAATTCAGTAAAAACTTGTTTAACAAGATAAAGCAACCTGGATAAAAAGCTTTTGTAAAAAAACCTAAAAATGAGTTCAAAGACCTACTGCACAAGACAGGGATCAGGGGCCAGCGGAGCCCTGGCTTCCAGATGAGTGGCCCAGTCACTGTGATCATAAGCAGTGGTTTCTTCCACAGTTAGTGGAGCCCAAAAGGGGTCTTTAATCTGCCCATTGTATTTTTCCAAAAGGCATATCAAAGAGCTAGGCTACTGGCAAAAGACAGTCAGTATAAAATATAGCAAGGTTTATTAAGGGGAGCATTGGCAAGAGCTAGGAGAGCAGTCTGAGTCTGCTCACTGAGGGTAATGGCCATGTCTGTGTTGGCTCAGCATAGCTGCTTCTAAGACTGAACAGATATGGAACCCAGTGGGCACTTTCAGGCTGAACCATCAATGACCCAAGCCCAAATATTTAGAGCAACCTCTGTCCGTATAGGGCTCCACTGAGCTGGTGGCTTTGTGTCAAGTAACATAATGGGGGATAATGTTTATTCCCAAATGGAAGCTGTCACTATTTCAAGAGCCAGATAGCTGTGTTCTTAAATCTCATTTCCATTTGACAAGTGTCATTTGTTGAATCCTTCCCACCTTGTTAGTCATGGGGTCTGAGGCTGACCTGCTCCAAAATGGAACTGTCAAATTGCAGTCATAAAGTCTACCTGGGTCAGTTCAATGGCAGCAGGAAAAAAAAAATGCTGCTTTCAAAAGAGTGTGTACCTGGTGATTGGGTCAAGCAGGCAATGAGTCCATAACCTCAAAGAATGCCTCTGAGTTGAGGCAGCCTCCCTTTGTTAAGAGATTCCAATCAGAAAAATCAGTTACAGCCACCATAACTCAGAAGGGGTCATGCATGTTGCGGAGCTACAAAAGCTCAGACTCTTCTGTACATGTGGCTATTCTCAGTTAAGAGTGTCCCCTCTGACACTTAGGAGACTGACAAGTAAAAGCTTATAATACATCAATTCCTGCTATATATACAGATATAGAAGTAGCTACAAAAGCACATTGAATTGGCCTAAAGGGCTTAAACATCGAGGACTGCACATGCTTCCTAATGCTGTTTGTTGAACATCGTCTCCCCACGGGATCCGGTATGATGATAGCAGGGGTACCTGTATCAATAAAACACTGCAATTGTCAGTCCTTCCCTTTCCAAAGCTCAACGCACATTTGGATGGTTATGTATTAGCTCCTTGGGAACAAAAGACCTCAGAACCATCCATACTAATAATATTTCCCCTTGGGAAGCTGGGATCTAGGAAGAGAGCTGAGGAGGAATTAGAGCACAAAGAAAAAGATGTTCTATGTTAGAAAGGAGGAGCATTTACATTCCTTTCTGAGAACAGCTCTTGCCATTCACTCTATTCTGTCATCCCTCAGGTAAGCCAGGTAAATTCACACTATTCCTACTGTCTCCATCCATTGTAGGCATGAATTTATCGTGTACAAATGCTCATGGCTGGGGTATATCTTAAACGTTACTTGAATAGAGTCAGAAATGTATGCCATCCCAGAATAAATCTATACATTTGAGGGTTAAGGACTAATAGTTTGGTCAGGAATCTACCCCAAGAGTAATCAGAAGCATTCAGTGAACCATTCAGGAGGATGTTTTTGAACTTAACTCCCAGTATTTTGTCTGACCTCTTACTCCTCATTAGCAGGCAATCAGTGAGGAGAACTTTATAGCCTATAGGGAGGGATCAATTTCAAGAATCTATTTGCTATCAATACCCATGGCCTTCTCTCAGATCTAATTAATTATTAGCAAGATGTTCATCCTTCTTCTGTCTAAGGAGCAGATATCTGTCTTTCTCTCAGCCTCACTGCCAAAGTATTGTGGGCCATGAAGTGTCACAGATGTTGCACACGAATAAGCTACCCTATCAGAAATTTATGTATACTGGAAGAAGACACGAATATTCTGGAATCAGAGACAAAGGACTTTGTTAATTATGACACAGTAAACATCTTAAACATCAGCATGTTTTGTTTGATGTGTCTGCACACAGCACATTGCATTAACAGAGAGGATTGCTGAGTTTAAGAGACCCAAATATTTTATAAGGGTCTATAAGCATGCTTCATCACTGCTTTTGTGTAAAGAATTTTGTGTCTTCCAAGACAGTAAGCAAACCAACCCTTTCCTCTGAAAGAAAACACTCTGTCTTCCAACAATATTTCCCATGCAAACATCCCTGAAAATAATGTGGAGCAAAGAGTTTCTGCTAATAAAAAATTTAGATATGCAAAAGGCCAATAAAAATGTTTTCCAGCTATTGATTTTCATTTTAAAAATGAAGTATTTCTTGCCTTCATTAGAGTAAAATATCTTATGTCTCTACTAATTTATCCAACAGATGTTCTTACTTCCAATGTCTTTTGACATATGTAGTCTTAAAGCAACAGAAACACAGACCACAGAAAACTTCAACCTCATAACTGTCTTCTTTGATACCCCCTTACTTGATTTACTCCATTAAGATCTTGCTGATTATCTTAACCTGTTTTCTGTCACTATTACAGAAATGCCCAAGACTTGGTAATTTGTAAAGCAAAGATGTGCACTTTGGCTGTGCTTCTGGAGGTGGGCACATCTAAGAGCATGTCAGTGGCCTCTGCTCCCTTTTTATGAGGGTCCCAGGTTGCTTCAACTCACTGCAGAAAGCAGAAAGGTAAGCAGTGCTTTGGAAAGAGGCAAAACACAAGAGGATGCTTCACTTTCACAACTCACTCTCACAGTAACTAATCCATTTTAGTGAGAGTGAGAATTCACTCCCAAGAGGTGACATTAGTTCCTTTGTGGAGCCTCATAACTCAATGATCCCTAAACGTCCAACCACATCTCAAATATCATCATAGTGAGGACCAGTTCCCAGCATGAGTTTTGTGGAGATAAGTCATATTCAAACCAAAGCACAATCCTATATGGAACTGTCAATCCTCACTTTACATTTGGCATTTATTTCCCAGCATTGTCCTCACTACAGGGTTTTCCCTTTCTTAGTTCTTAGGTAAATGCCTATCTTATTCTAATTGGCTTACAGCTGTCCCACTTGGGAACTATTCTTACTTAGAGTATAGCAACCAACCTCATTCTAGATCTACAAATTAATAAATTATTAATTAAAAACTAATAGCCTTAACTTTCCCTTGTCATATACCCACATGTTCTTTATGAATATATGAATGACAGTCTATTTCAGTTTCTGTATTTGGGTTCACTTACATTTTGCTGGTTTTATAATATTTAATGCATAACCATACATGATTTAGCATTTTTGCTTATTTATACTTTTCCATGATAGAAAGAGCACAAAATATATAATTTTCTTACGTATGTAAAAATAAAAAAGCACATGACATGATATTTATTTTATCATTTATTCCTCCAATTCCTAACCCTATGGTGAACTTTTACTCTTTGAGTGTAACTACAAATATAAACAAAGTTTACCAGATACTTGTGTTTCTTGACCTACTTTGTTCTTCAGATAGCATATCTCAAGTTTGTAGAAAATTAGCCAGTGTTCGAAAATATGTTCCCTAAACTACACAGAGTTTCTGTTTCAAGTGACTTGAGTTTAAAGTATTTCATAATGGTAAATCCCTTAACATGTTAATTCAGAATTAATCTGAGTTACATATTAGTGTGTTAAATAACAGCAAAAAAAAGTCTAGATTAGTGAAGTATAAAGGAAATGAAAATTGTTTTATTGTCTGGATCATCAAAAACTAGCAGAAAGAGAATTGTAGTACTAAAGAGATTCTGCACTATAGGCAATATCCAGCATGGCGTCTATTCATTAAACCCCAAATGGGATGAACCAGTCTCTTAAGCCAATGTCCCAACTATGCTTTTCTCTGGTTCTAATCACTTACATTTCCCTTCATGTATCAAGGGGGATGGATTACACAATTTGGCCAATTAAATCACACCTAAAAAGTGATAAAGGAAGTAGAATATAGCAGTTGTCTTATCTGCACATTACTTAAAAACATAAATGTTTTCACCGGTGGGGCTTGTCTTAGCCTTTTCTAATTTGCCTGTATAAATGTAATTATTCCCTTGAATAAACCTTTCAGTTATGGGACTCAGAGTTGCATATTGTTAATTTGCTGAGGTCAATGAAATGTTATAAATTGTTCCAGAGTGTAGAAAAAATGTTGCTCAGGCAAGCATACACAATGAGTTCTGGTTAAACTAGATTCAAATCCCTACAGTGAAACATAGTCAGGATCATCACTGGTGCTTATGAAGAAACAGTGTTCAAGAAAATATCCTATTTGCTCTTGGAACACTTGCTCCTATTTGTTGTACTGCGAAGAAATAAAACTTCTCTGGATTCTTGAGTGCTCTCATATAAAGCTCCAGCCTTCTGAGAGAGAAAAAGGTAAGAATGTTTGCTTTTACTTCTATAGAAATATGTTTCTTTTCATACACCATGAGAATGAAATCCATAGCTATTTTTTTTTCTCTTAGCAACTCTGATTTGAGAACTCCTGGGAAGGCCAGATGGTTGTAGCTCAAACTAGGTCTCCAGACTTAGTCCTAAAGGTGCCTGAAAAACTAGGTGCTCTTTCCCTGGATATGCATTTTAAACAGTAGAAAGCTCAGAGATTGGAGACATCTTGGGGTCATAAACCAGAGCCATCTGTGTCTTATCAGTCTCTTGGAAAGACATTTATTTAACAAAAGTTTAGGCAGACAGTCAGTATCCCTTCCATCCTGTCTCCAAGTGACCATCTGTCTATCCCTCCTTTCAGGAAAATAGTGGGATAGTTTTCTTTCATCTGTTTATAAGTTAAGGAAATCTATTGTTCTCCACCATCTCTCTTTAAGTGGTATAATCTAACTCTCAATTATAAACATTTTTTTGAACTCTCATATCACCTGAAGATCTAGGTGTAAGTGACTGGTACTGATGTTACTTTGACCTGTGGTTGTATCAACAAAGAACTTCTTTCCATGACCCAGGTGTCTCATGGTTCTGTATTATCTAGCTGTCTCATAATCTTGCAAATAAGTAACATCTAGACATATGCGATTCTTGAAAAACTGATGATATATTTATTATGTATGAAACAATTCTGTGCTATCTATATTTACATAACCTCATTCTGTTTTAAACAATCCCTTTTACAGGTAATCCCACTAGAGAATGGAGTTTGGGCCAACTTCTAAGGACATCCAACCAGAGATAAATGAAAGGAAGAGAAACTTGTTTTGTATTACTCCCAAACCCTCAGTGCAACTAGGAGCTCACAGTAAATGATTTTCTGCATTCTATTCTGTTAAAAACTCAAACTAAGATAACCTTAACACACTTTCTGTTTTCTTTAAGAAGAATTATTATACAATATTCTTCTTTATAACTCAACAATAGTTAAATACAGATTTAGGCACACATTAATATATTCCACCTCATCCTATATTTCATGATCTTGTAAAATATGCAGAACAAAATAAATAAGTTAAGTCTTTCACAAATCCCTGCTTAGCTTATATCACCTTCCTGATTCATCAACAACATGCCTTGTGGAAATTAAATCTGAGAAGTAACTGTACAAAATTTCAGATATTAAAGAAAATCAACTGATTGGTCAATTGCAACAAATATCCAATACCCACCAGGCATAGGTTCTGGGTATATGAAGAATAGTAGTATGCATTTTGTTTGCACAATAGCTAATTTCATCAGGTGGTATATTTCCCCTTCTGTACATTTTTAATTGTAAGTGGTAGCAGTTAAAATAAGTAGAGCATTTTAAAAAGCAGAGAAAATAAGGGTTGTATGATATACATGACCAGAAATAGTGACAAAACGAACATGGCTCTGAAGTTGCGAAAATAAAGTGCTCTGTATCAACCTTACAGAAATGTAAATAGAGTAGGGATGTGCTCTGTAAATAGAGGCACCACACATGTAATGTCAAGGATGTGAACATTCCCTCAGCTTCTAAAAATGGTCAATACCATTGGGGATATGTTTAAATAACTTCCACTTGAAATCTACTAAGTTCTAGATACACTCAGACATAAATTCCTTAAATAGCAAAGTGCTTAACTTGTGTTCAAAAGGTGTCTTCAGAATCCAGGCAAAGAGAGTTTGAATCTGACTTTTCAAGAATGCACATTAGCAGGAGAAGCCACTCTTTTAGGTATGACCTATTGAGATCACAAGTTCAAGCTCTTCCCAGAGAACATGATTACTTTCCACCCCTCAAAAGAAACCTACAACCTATGAAGAGCTTGAGTATGTACACCTTCATAAAAGACACCCCAAATTCCCATCTCTCTCTTAACCAATGGGAATTTTCTTCCCCACAGCCTTTTCCTATACATCCCCACAAGACCAACAATTTAGGGAGGCAGATTTGGGCTTTTTAAAAAAATAGTCTAAAATCTCCATGACAGTCATCACTCAATAGAAAGATTTTCTTCCTTTTGCAAAATCCAGAGCCATAGTCCTAGTTCCTATGTTTTGGCAATGAGTCTTTGTATCGTATCAGTCACAGAAGCATACAATGTTGGCAAACATCATTTATCTTACCAGAGCTTTGTATTATTATTTCAGTATGATTGTTAAGGATTTGTAAGATGCAATGATACATTAAACTATTTCATTAAACTAATCTAAATAAAGTTGGCTCCTCCTTAACAGCTTTGACCAAGCAAAATTCTCCTTGTTTGGGGAAACAAGTACAGAGATATTTCTGTAAACATGCTATAACAAAGGATAAGACTACCAGAAAATTTTACTTCAAAATAATAAATATCCAACAAGCAATATTGCAATAAAATTTAAATCATAAAAATTGCATGAGTTAAAAAATAGGGAAAATCCCTCTCCCCTAGAGACTAATAGATCAAAATAGATCTAGAGACCCTAAATACATAAGATAGTATTGTAAACTATCCTCCCAAAAGCTGTACATTAAACCTCAGAACTTGTCCATCTTATAACTGAAAGTGTGTACCATTTCACCAAGACCTCCCCATTTCCTCCATCCCTCCTGACTCCGAATAACCACCATTCTACTCTCTGCTTCTAAGGTTTTTACTTTTTTAGATTCTACATATAAATAAGATCATGTAGAATTTGTGATTCTGTAGGGGAACAAATCAGATCAGTGATGACTACTAAGAGTGGGAAGATTTGAAGCCATCTAATGGGTTAACTTGCCCTTTGCAAACTTCCTTTTTGTTCTCTTTACTTTACCCAAAATTTTAAATTTTAAAGGAAAGCTCCAACTAAATGGTTAACTTCCAGAGTCAGTCATTCTTGAAAAAAGAAACAATGGTTATAAGATCACCTAATTAGTAATCTTTCTTTCGCTTTATAAAAAAGAGCACATATGGTGACCTACAGATGACATCAGAATGTACATTAAAACAATGAACCACTGCAGAATTAATGATTCTGGTGCCCATCCATTTGTGGTAAAAATACACTTCCTTAAACTTTCTGTATAATATCTTTGCTTATTATTGTAGGCTAAGATGGTCTTTAGGATGTGAAGTTAACCTGTTTTTTGATGAACTGGATTTTTGTAATAAACTTCTCCCTATGCCATTTCCTTGCCTCCTGACTAATTGGCCACCTTCATGCAGGGAGCAGACAAAAGCTTTGCAGGTCAACAGACTGACTAGAAAAGGATGAGGAAGGAACTTTCCAGGAAGCTAATAATGTTCTATATCTTGATAGAGTTCTGTGTTCCATAGACACATGGATTTGTCAAAACTCAGAAAACGCACCTCTAAATTAATGCATTTCTTTGTAACTTTTACTTCCAATTCAAAATATGTAAAAAAAAGAACATATATTCCTTATGCTATGCTTGGGTTAAAACTACCCGTCATATGAGCGTATCTTCTTCCAGGAATAACTGAACAAGAGTAGACAATCTTAAGATGTGAATCCATCTTAAGAAAATAAAAAGTAGTAAAGAAATTGTTGATCAGAAAGGCCAATAAAGAAAATTTATACACGCAAAACAAACAAAAAATCAGTATAGGTAACAGCCCAGTTACCTATACTGCAAAATTTGATATGAGGAGGTAGTAATGTTCTGAAAGAATATATGAACTTTAATGCAATAGTTCGCAATGATATTGTGAAATATAAACTTGAACTTTGTTATACTTTTCAGCAAAATTTTTCTGAAAATCCCAAGGATCTTGGAGTGATAAAAGTGTCTTTTATGTGCTAATGAGATGACTAGTGACTTGGAGCACTAGATAATTTCCTAATGGGGACTGGTTCCCTGAAAGAGCAAGACATGATTGGGACTTTGAGGTTTCTCTAGGAAAGGTCTTGTTGCTCACTAATGACATATAATGTAATAAAACTTCCATAAAACCCCAAAATGACAGATTTGGATGAGTCTCCCTATAGTTGAACACATCGAGAGTGGCATAGCCAGAAATGACATTCAAGTTTCCAAACCTCTCTCTCACACCTAACACCATGACTCTCTGCCATTTGGATGTTGATGTGTGTCCTTTTTAATATCCTTTATAATGAACTGGAAAATATAAGTAAATTGTTTCCCTT
Source organism: Marmota flaviventris (assembly GCF_047511675.1). Lineage (NCBI taxonomy): Eukaryota > Metazoa > Chordata > Mammalia > Rodentia > Sciuridae > Marmota > Marmota flaviventris. The sequence goes on from NC_092512.1 coordinate 79,845,466, forward strand.
TCTAGAAAATTAAATGAAGCTGGGTGTGGTGGAGCTTTCCTGGAATCCCAGTGGCTTGGTAGTCTAAGGCAGGAGAATTGTGAATTCAAAGCCATCCTCAGCAATTTAGGGAGGCCTTAAGCAACTCAGGGTGACTATGTCTCTAAATAAAATACAAAATGGGCAAGGTATGTGACTCAGTGGTTAAGCACTCCTGTGTTCAATTCCCAGTACAAAAGAAAGAGAGAGAGAGAGAGAGAGAGAGAGAGAGAGAGAAACACACAAACAAAGAGTAAATTAAACCTGAAAAGGGGGTAAGAGGAATCCCAGTGTGAGCTTCTTGTTGCTGTGACCAAATAACTTGACAAGAACAACTTAGAAGAGTGTTATGGTTTAGTTATGAAGTGTCCCAATAAACCTCATGTGTGAGACAATGCAAGAAGGTTTACTGGCTAATTGATTGGGTTATGAGAACCTTAAATAAATTAGTGAATGAATTCCCTAATAGAGATTAACTGAGTTGTAACTGAAATCAAGTAAGGTGTGATAGAAGGAGATGGGTCATTGGGGGCATGCCTTTGGGGTTTATATTTTGTCATGGTGCAGGGAGCTCTCTCTGCTTCATAGTGCCATGCTCTCAGCTGCTTTCCTCTGCCACATTCTTTTACCATGATGGTTTGCCTCACCTTGGGGTCCCCAAAATGGTGTCAGTCATCTATGGACTGTGAACCCTCAAATAAACTTTTCCTCCTATAATTGTTCTTTGCATTCTTTTCAGGTCCTTTAGTTGCAACAGCAAAAAAAAAAAAAAAAAAAAAAAAAAAAAGACTAAAACAAGGAGGAAAAGTTTATCTCAGTTCACAGTTTGAGAGGACCAGACTATTGGCAGCTGACTCCACAGCTCAGGGCACAGGGTGAGGCAGGACATCATGGCAGAACGGTATGGTGGAGGAAAGATATTTAGTTTATGATAGCCAGGAAGTAGAGAGAGCTTATCAGGGACAAAATAAAAACCTCAAAGGCATGTTACCAGTAACCTATCTAGTCCAGTCATGCCCCATCTGCCTATAATTACCACCCATTAATTAATCAAATTATTAATGAATTAAATGAATTAATCTATGGATTATGTTACAGTTTTCATATTTTAAATATTTACCTCTGAACATTCCTGTATTATATCACACTTGAGCTTTGGGAGAGACCTCATATTCAAACCATAACATTTCATCCCTGGGGTCCCCAAAAGCTCATGCCCATCTCACAATGCAAGATACATTTAGTTTACTTTTCCAGCATTTCCCAAAAGTCAAAGTTGAAAATTTCATGAGATTCAAGGCAAACTCTTAGCTGGGAACCCTTGTAAAGATCAAAAGCAAGTCACAGATATCCAGTACATCTCGGCACAGAGTAAACATTTTTTATTCCAAAAGGGAGAAATGGGAGCACAGAAGGAAGAAAGTGAATAAAAGCAAGACCAAATTCCAGCTGGGCAAACAATTTCTAACAGCTCCACATCCAGCAGAAGTTCTACATTATTGGTATCTCTTAACACCAGGAATAATGTCTGAATTTAAAAAAAAAAAAAGCAAGATCCAATCCCTTTTGTCTGATTTTAACCAATTGGTGGAATTTAAGAACATAAAATGATAAAATATTGATATACTTTAAGAAAGTTAACTTTATAAGTGAAATAATCTATAGTGGCAATACTTTTGTAGAAAATTAGTTTCCTGGAAGATCGATTTGAGAAGATAATTTGTTCTTTTTGTGTCCTTTTGTTTTAAAATTGACAAAATAATTAGATGCATTCATATTGTTCATTATCATGTTTTGATATAAAAATGGAAAGAGAAATGGCTAAATCAAGCTAATTAACGTCTCCATTACCTTAGTTTAATATGAGTGTAAGAAGTGGTGATGGTACCTTTGACAAAAAAGAGTGCAACATACCCTTTGTAATCCATATTGGTCTGTCACATTTGGAGCAATGCTCCTAATGTGTTTGGAGTCACTTTATTTAGGTTCTAGTATCTAATCCTGTCTCAGTGATTAGTTGTGTGGTTCAGTTTACTAACTTCACCTTCTTGTGTTGTAGGATCCCCATTTGTACTGTGGAATGGCATGGGATGATACGGGTAGTGAGTTTAAGAAAGGCATGTGGTTATAATAGTTACACTGGAGTTATTTATGACTTTAACAGAAAAATTGTCCAATTAATGTATGAATAGTGACGAGGAACAAAATTGTTGAAAAATTTGTAAAGTAAATGCCAAAGAATATAAATAAAGAAAATGAATAGGTCACAAAAGACAAAAAAAAAAAAAAAAAAAAAAAATCCTTGATTCTATGAATGAAAGAAAAACCTTTGAGTCTTTTTTTTTCGGGGGAGACGAAGTGTGCTGGGGATTGGACTTAGGGGCACTCAATTATTGAGCCACATCCCAGCCCTAGTTTGCATTTTTATTTAGAGATAGGGTCTCATTGAGTTGCTTAGCACCTTGCTTTGCTGAGTCTGGCTTTGAACTCACAATCCTCCTGCCTCAGCCTCCGGAGCAGCTGAGATTACAGATGTGCGCCATCACTACTGGCTTTCTTTGAGTCTTAAGCTGAGAATCACAGCACCATTGAATGCATATTGCCATGAAAATGATGTCATGTCATTTTCAGGGTGTTTTTTAGCAATAATTGTTATCATAAATAAAAAGAACTAATTTACAAATAAAGATTTCATTTTTTATAAAAATGGAATAAACTAAGTACTGTCAGTTTAAAAGAATGTAATGTTTGGTAACGGAGGTTATGTTACAAAGCACGTATAGTTTATCTCAAGTCTACAACCTTCTAATGCAATGAAGAGATATTGGTACTACCTCAGACTGCTGTGCCTCAAAACTATCCTGTTTTCTAATAGCAATAACTACCATGGTAATTTTCTAAGCTGGCTCTGACTTAAATTTTAAAGCATCACATTCCATCTTTGTTTCCTCTAACTTAAAGTGACCTCCAGGACCATTCTGCTCATCCTTGCAATGTTGAACATGGCTGATATGTGGGCAGAGCAGTCCAGACAATAAACAGAAATTCTTGATATTTGAGAAGATAAAACATTTCTTTAGAGCTGCCAGATAAAGTTATAAAACTTACTTTCTGTTACTGGTCAACATAAGTGCTTTTTCTGCCAGAGGTCAACAGCTAAATCATCTCACAAAAGGAGAGTAAATACTTGGATTCTGGAGTGAGAAAATGGAATTAAATGGCTTTAGGGGTTACTCTAACATGGCTTTGAAAAGGAATATTTTACAGCATTAGTTTAAGGCATTTTGGTGATTTGTGCCTTTCCTTATTAGCATAGCCAAGAAAATAATTTCTGACTCATTAATTCTTAGAACTTATTTCCAGGGAAATTATCAGAAAGTCATATAAATAGATATAGACACGTAGCAGAATAATACAGAAAACTCTAATTTACATTAATAGGACATTTGTTCTCTATAGCTTTACACCACCATTGCAAATCAGGTTTCAAAAGAATATGGGAAAAATTCCCAATAAAATAATCAAGTCAAATTTTTAAAATCTTCATCATAAAAGTAGATATCAAGTAAAAAATTACATAGCACATGACAAAGAAAATATTTAAGGACTAAGATTTTATGATTTAAAAATATAATTATATCTATACATTATGATTATGAGACTCATGCTCCTTTTTTTCTTTGAATCCATTTTTCAATTTTTCATTGGAAATAAACTTACTTTAAAATTAGTATGTTAAAATAAAAATAGCTTAAATTATTTTATTTTCTTAAAGAAAGAAAATATTTGAAAATACATGATAAATTTTGTCTTAAATGTGGTATTTAAAATTTTTTTTAAATAGTTGTGTGAAGTAGAAATGGATACAAACAGGAAACTGTAATTTACATTTCTCATTCATTGAATTATTTTTTTTCTACTCTAAAACTTCATGCTCCTAAGATACTCATGCCTGTAAGACAAGATATATAAAATAAGCTTAGGAATGTAAATCCATTTTTGCTTGTACAAACTTGAATTACCAGATAACTTTATTAAATTATCTGAGTACCAGAAAAAAACCTTTATTTGTTAGATTTAACAACTCCAAGGATTGTTGAAATATAAAATTTGCACTATAAACGTTTGTTAGGAGAAATTATACATTTGAAAATTTCTAAATTTGTTGTAGAAAAGTATTGTCTCACTTAGAGTTGTATATGGAACTTATAATTTATTTAGTGCCTTTTTAAAATTCATGCACTCACCATAACCACACTGTTTAATTTCATGGAATTAAGAAAGTATAAATTACACTAAAATTGTTTTTAAAATTATAAATATAGTTAAATGGACTACATCTTAGAAAACCCATATTCTACAACAAATACTAAAGCTTACACTTTTCTCCAAGTCCAGTAAAAGTTAATTGAAACTCATAACCTTCAGAAACAAAAAAGCATGGTGGTTAAGTCAATAAGATACCTAACTAGGAAGCCCCTGTGAAATAACTAGCAATCAACAACATGGCGACTAAAATTGTTCACTTGGAGCTTCAAAACCTAGCCAAGAATCTGCAATGACCTAGAAAGTGGCAGGTGAAGAAAAAGTTGCCACCAAATCATAGGTACTTTGTGGCACTTTTATTCACCTTTCCCCCATACCCTCCCTTGTGCATCTAGGGAGTCAGATACCTAATTTTCATTTCCTTACCTGGGGTAGAAAGACAAGTTTAGAAATTGATTGCAATATTCTGGCAATATCCCCTAGAACTAGTTTCTGCCTTGCCTAACTTGGAGTTGTGGTGGGTATTATGGCATAGTTTGGATTTCAAGATAGAAACTGCTAAAGGCGTTAGCAGAAGCCATGGCATATTAAGACTGTAGAATTGTGGTTATGAAGGGAAGAAATGACAATCAGAATAGCATAATAGAAAATCTAAGACTTGAGAAGAAGAAGGGAGCAGGTGTGAAACTTACAGAAATTAAGATATTTAGAAGAAACCATGAATATGGGGGAATTAAAGGAAAAGCTCATGCACAGGCCTAGAGAAGAAACAACCCCCTCAAATCCCAAATCCTTAAGTCTTTATGCCAAGCTGATAATTAAAAGCTTAAAGGCTTTCCCTTGGAAAAATCCAATCCACAAAGACTCAGGTGGGTGTTTTTGTTGTTGTTTGGTTTTGCTTTTTTTTTTTTCCTTTTCTTTTCTAATGTCTAAAATTCAATAGAAGTTTGTAAGACATAAAAAATAAAGAAGGAAATGTGTTCCATTAAAAAGAAAGATAATCTTTGAAAGAAGGCATACAGAAATTTGAGCTCCAGATTTAATAGAGAAAATCTTTAAAACAACTATCTTACATGAACCCTAAGACTTAAAGGAAAACATGAAGAAATTTAAAAAATCAGAACACAGAAAAATCATGGATGAACATAAGTGAGAATACTGAAAATAAGTAATTATTAAAAAACAAATTATGGAGCTGAAAATTTAAATCAATGAATTGAAAAATCACAAAAGTTTTTTTTTTTTTTTTACTGCAACTATTAGTAGGAATAATAAAATCTATAATCAAGACAAGATATTTAAAACTATTGGGCTGAGAAGAAAAGGAAAAGAATAATGAGAAGTAGGCAGACACTAATGAATTATAGGATAATATCAATCATACTAATATACACATTATAGATGCTGCAAACAGAAGAGAGAGACATGAATTAGAGAGCTGAGTTAAAGAAATAATGAATGAAAAACCTCCCCAAATTGAGGAAATAGTTTTATATACAAATAATGAGTAAAACCATATAAGTCTGTATTGAAACATTATATTCAAACTGTCTAAGATTAAAATAAAAAGGCAATCTTGAAGGTAGCAAGAAAAACAAATTTCATCTTGTACAAGTAATCCTCAAGAAGAGTATCAGCGGGTTTTGCAGCAAAAACATACAGTTTCATCTATTTGAGCCTGAAAGACACATACATCACTTCAACCTTCAAACATGAAATATAAATTTTTCTAAAATACACATGAAATATTCTGTGGATAGACCATGTGTGGTCAAAAAACAAGTCAATAAATTTAAAATTATTGAAATTGTGAAAATATATTTCTGATCACAATAAAATACAACTGAACACAAGTAAGAGGGAATTTTAAAAATCTACAAATATTTGGAAATTGAATAACACACTCTTAAATAATCAATGAGCAAAAGAAGAAATTGCAAGGAAAATTAGGATGTATATTGAGGCATATGAAAATTAAAATATACTATCAAAACTTACTAGATGCAGCAAATGTGAGAAAACAGAAGGCTGTAAATGCTTACATTAAAATTAAGAAAGACAAAGATGGCAGAGTAGAAGGAAAACAATTGAAAGTTTCAATTGTTTCCTGGGCTATGATTCAACCAGTGGAGATATTGATTTCTAGAGAGATAGGTTAATTGTCCTGACTCTAATGGTCAATTATTTGTTGATCCCATGGTAAACAGGCTGTCTGGAAGTATCTTTTAAGAAAAAGACAGCATATGAGAAACCTAAACCAGCCAATTATGCTGGCCTTTAGAAATTAAGACTACATTTACCTATATGGACAATTGTCAGAAGGATTATTCAAATAGATTTTTCCAAGAGTATTTACATTACGGACATCCCTAATGGACTCCTTAAATGGGAGAATTAAGAGAAAAGAAGATACATATCCGTAGCCTGTAAGAATACAATTTATTGTATCACTAGTTATTGCCAGCTAATATTTCAGAGCAATAATGTGCTGAAGTTAATATTCAGGCTTTAAAACAGGTGCATGCCAGTTAACCAGACCTAGGTAAGCTGCTGGTCTCATGATCCTTAAAGTGACTACTTTAAATATTATTCCTTGCTTTTTCAATTACAGCCTTTGTGGCTATATCTTAAAACTTACAACATATGGATTTTCTTAATGTTTGACTTAAATTACTTCTAAGACCTTTCATGGTCAAATAAATGCTGATGGAAGGATAAGAACTAAATTATAATGTTCTAGAAGACAATGTAATGAATAATGTGAATGAGCCCTCTGCTCTGTGGTTTATGGAAAGGCTTAAATGTCATGCCAATGAAAATGTCTATGTTACTATGGCCAAATGCAATGGTTCCCAATAAAATTGGGAAAAGATTAAGAATCTTCTGATGAGTGTTTGGCAGAATAATAATAATAACCTGGATATTCCAAGTTGACTGGGTTATTGAAATGATATGTTTTCTACTAATTCCTTTTGTGTTTCAATAGCAGATAATAATGACCTCAGACCAAGAACCCAGTGACTGAAAAATGTAATTCCCCAGTTGCTTTTTTTATATTAAGAAAGGGGGAATAGGTGGGAGGCCCTCACACTGAGTGGCCAGCATTTTTCTTCCTGTGATTGGTAGAGGCTCTATTGGTCACTTTCATAGTGATCTGGCCACATTCATAGTGGCCCTAGATGGCTGCCCTGATCCTAGAAATAGCAGAATGTGTCTCCATGCATAGGTGTGCCTTCCTGCAGCCCCATGGATCGAGCTACGCTCACCTGTTCCTTTGTGATATTACCCCTTTGACCTGTTTGGGATAGAATGTTCCATGGAAATGACCTTTGTGTGTCCCCTTCTCTTGCTCTACCTTTGGGTGTGGCCTTCCTAGATGTCAGTCAACCTGCTGACAGCAGGCATAATGAAGCTAGACTCAGCCCCTTGAAACTTGACCCCTTGCCTCATTTGAATGGTTTCTCCTCAATAAAAGGGTCAGCATGTGCTGGCTCTCTCTCTTTCTGTGGACCTTGAAGGTCAGAGAAGCCATCACAGGACTCCCAAAGCAAAAGATATCTCTGTCTCTTGTGTGGTTACTTCGTGCAGCCCAGTTCCCCTGGAGTGACCCTGAGTGATTTTGTCACCAGGAATGTGGCAATAGATGATAGAGAAAATGCACTAACATTCAATTCAATGTCAGTATCATAGAGACACAGAAATTCAGAGCATTGAACATAGTATAGGGAAAAAAAAATACCTCGGGAGTCCAAGTTTTCAGCTAATACTGCCATTTTTCCTCGTTCATCATGAGGTGGGTAGCACCCATGCCAAAAAGAGACTGCATCTCCAAAAAATAATTTGGCACAGGCTAACCTGTGGAACAGAGGGGTAGCCTGGACTTGAGTGACCTTGGCAAGCTGGTATGCCAGGAGTGTTCAGTGCCATTAGCTCATACAGGGCACTAATACAATGGCTGCATGAGTGTTTTCTGTTGTGTCTTCTGCTGCATTTCTGCTGTGGGGGCCCAGGAGAAGCATTAACTGACTGCCCCTGCATCCACCTATCAGGAGATATAGAGTGTGTCAAGCATGATTATTCACAAAAGGTATTATACTCAAGAGTACTCAGGCCTGGAATATGAAGCCAAGTACCATTCACTTTCCCTTTTATTTTGGCAGCTTGTGTAATTAGTCAAAGAGAACCCAGAAACTGGACAGGTGGGTACATTGGAAATCAGGGTCTGATCCCAAAAAGGTCACATTTGTGGATGGTGGAGTGCAAGACCAGTGAAGAGTTAATTGATTGGCCTCAAGAGTGGAGTTCTTGGAAGAGCATTTGCCTGGGAATACAATAGGTGGAGCTATTCTCCAGAGAGCAGATATCCCACAACAGAGTTCAAATTCAAATTGTTGTTTAGAACTAAACGTCAGCTATTACACATTCAAAACATCGCATCTACCCTGACATGGAAGGAAGTTCATCTACCTAGGTTGCGTGGAAAAAACTCCAATAGTTACTACTTCCCATTCTATCTTAACTTAAGCTGGTGGGAAGCAAAGCTGAGAGCTATTACAATCAACTTTAGTTCCTGGCTATTTCAGTTTATAGCTTAGTGAGCAACTTACAGAAAGCAGGATGAGAAAACCTCAGCCCTTGCTATCCTAAAAGTCAAGATGCAAAGGATGTACACAACCCAAGAAGAAGGAGAAAGAAGGATGGTATGAGATAGGCAGAGAACAGCCATTTTTCAATAGCACTGACCACTTCAGTGGAGAAAATCTCTTCATTTTATAGTAAGATCGATCTTTTCTTCTTCTGTTTCTACTGAGTATGAATGCAAATTGTGTGTTCTGCTGTGTTAATTGGCTTGTAACTATACATATACATAGACATTCCTTTTTTTCTTTATTTTTTTTATTATTTTCCCCCTGTATTCATTTGTTTGCTCTTTCTTTTATTATTTATTTATTTATTTATTTATTTATTCTAATTTGTTATACATGAGAGCTGAATGCATTTTAATTCATAGTACAAATATAGAACACATGGGGCTGGGGTTGGGGCTCAGTGGTAGAGTGCTCACCTGCCATGTGTGAGGCACTGGGTTCAATCCTCAGCACCACATAAAAATAAAATAAAAGTATTGTGTCCACATACAACTAAAAAAATATTTAAAAATATAGAGAGCACAATTTTTCACGTCTCTGGTTGTACACAAAGTAGATTCTTTCTTTCTTTCAAAAAAAGAAAAAAAACTAAGAAAGATTCCATATTATATCCATCAGATAAATGCATATTAAATTTACAAGGAAATTCCACTCTACACCTACTAGTATAGCAAAAATCCAGAGCATTGATAATGACAAATTCTAGTGAGGATGAAGAGCAGGAGGAAATTTCAATCACATTCTAAGACTGTAAAATGATACAGCCATTTTTGAAGAGAGTTTGGCAGTTTCTTATACTCTTACCATACTTTCCAGTAATCATGTTTTTTTGTTAACTTTCCAAAGGGATTGAAATATCATGTTTGCATGAAAACCGGCCCACAAATATTTAAAGCAGCTTTATTCAAAATTGACAAAACTTGGAAGCAACTAACATATCCTTCAATAGGTGAATGTATAGATTGGGGTATATTCAAAAATTGGAATATTATTCTGTGCCTAAAACAAATAAGCTACCAAGCCACAAGAGATAAGAAAAAACATCAAGTTCATGTAACCAAGTAAAAGAAAACCATATGAAAGTTGCATTGTCTATAATTCCAACTACATGACATTTTAGAAAATGATAAACTATGAAGATAATAAAACATCACGTCATTGTCAGAGATTCAGGTGGGCTAGAGGAGGATGTTAGCTGGGGAGAACCTAGTTAGGATCTTCAGGATAGTGAAACTAGATTGTGTGATATTATAATGTGATTAAATGTCATTATACATTTTTTTTTAAATTGGTGGAGTATGCAAAATCAAGACTGAATGCTAGTGGGAACTAGGGACTTTGGGTAGTACTGATGTTTCAATGTGGGTTCATCCACTGAGACAAACATGCCACTCTGGCAGAGGATATCTGTAATGGGGGAAACATGCATGTGTCGAGATAAAATGTATGGGAATTGTTGCTACTTTCCACTCAGTTTTGTCCTAAATCTAAAATTTATTTTAAAATATATAATATATTTTAAAAGAAGAGGTATATTTACAATCTAAGTAAATTGAAATTTAGCTGGAGGAATGATATAAACATTAAAGGCAAATAAAACACAGAATAGAAAAATAACAATAAATAAACCAAAAGTTGTTTATTTAAAAAGGTTAACCAAAATGGGCTTTTTTAAAGTGAAAAGCAGAGAAGTTTTGCATAACTAAAATCAAAATTTAAGGAAAGGCCATTAACTGATAGTATATATAAATCAGGAGAATTTTAGAATAATACCATAGGCAATCACACACTAAAACATTGGCATAAAACTAGGTAAAATGGACAAATTCCTGAAAACATTAGACTTACCACTCCTAGTTATGATGGATCAGAAAATTTAAAATAATAAGTAAATTGAATTTGTAATTAAAAACCTCCCAATTGAGAAAAATCCAAGATCACATGGTTCCAGTGGTGAATTCTTCAAACTAAAGAGTTAAGATTAATACTACTCAAACTCTTCCAAAAAATGGAGTGAAGGGAACTTGCAAACTGATTATATCAAGTTGGCAATACAATACACCAATGCCAGAGTCCCTGCAAGAAAATAAAACTAAAAACCAATATCCATGATGAATATAGGTTCAAAAATCAACTAAATACTAGGAACTAGAATTCAACAGTACATTAAAAGTTTGTACACAATATCCAAGTGATATTTACTTATTAAGGATTCCTCTCTCTCTCTCTCTCTCTCTCTCTCTCTCTCTACACACACACACACACACACACACACTCATACATATATATAATTAAGTGCATTAGCAGAATGAAGGAATAATTATCTCAATAGATACAATAATTATCTCAATAGAAAATTTCAGCAAAATTATACTATTTCCTGGCAAAAACACTCAGCAAACTAACAATAAAAAAAAGAATTTTTTTTTAAATCAATAAAAGTAGGCCATTTATAAAGGTCATATATAAAAAGCTAACAGCTAAAAGTTTATTTAATGGTGAAAATTGAAAGATCTCCTTCTCATATCAGCAACAAGACTGAAAGTGCCCGTTTTTGTCACTACTGTTCAACATTGTACTGATAATTCTTCTGAGAATAATTAGCCAATGGAAAGAAATAAAATGCCTCCAAACCATAAAGGATCAAGGAAAAGTCTTCCTGTTCACAGACAGCATCATCTTATATGTAGAGAACTGAATCCCAAGTATTTTATTTTTTTGAGGATATTGTGGGGTGGTTGTCCTCATTTCCATTTCAGAAGATTTGTCCCTGATATACAGGAATGCCTTTGATTTATGCGTGTTGATTTTATATCCTGCCACTTTGCTGAATTCATTTATTAGCTCTAGTAGTTTCTATGTAGACCCTTTTGGGTCTGCTAGGTATAGAATCATGTCTTTCGCAAATAGTGATAATTTAAATTCTTCTTTTCCTATTTTTATGCCTTTAATTTCTTTCGTCGGTCTAATTGTTCTGGCCAGCGTTTCGAGAACTATGTTGAACAGAAGTGGTGAGAGAGGGCATCCCTGTCTTGTTCCAGATTCTACACACAAAAGACAATTAAAAGGTTAAAACTAATAAACGAATTCAGTAAGAATAACAAAATTAACATACAAAAAGCAGTTTCATTTTTATATAATAACAAGAAACAATCCAGAAAGTAAAAAAAAAGGAGCACTTAAAAGTGGAATTTCAGAAAACACTTTCATAAAAATCATCCCTAATTGATTTTTAAATATTAATTCTGAGGGAACATATTTAGTTTTACGTATATGTAATTCTAGGCTCATAATTCCTATCATGTTTTTAGAAAATTAATTTTAGTCTACTTTGAAAGTTTTTAAAATAACAAGAAAGCAATAATTCTACCACATTTTTTTAAAAATATTATTTTGGTCTCATTTGTAATGAATTATTAATAACTTTTGTAATTACAGGTAATTTGATATTTGCTGCTATATTTTTATGGATTACAGTCAGAATCATAATTTTAATAAAATATGTTATTGATAAAGTATAAACTTTAAATGTAAACTGATATTATGGTTAATTTATAAATAATAAAAATTTCTGGCCAGGCATGGTGGCACATGCCTGTAATCCCAGATCCCAGGGCTTAGCTGAGGCAGGAGGGTATCAAGTTCAAGTCCAGCCTAAGCAATTTAGTGAGACTGTGTCTTAAAATAAAAGAATAAAATAAAAAGGGCCAGGGATGCAGCTCCGTGGTTAAGTAAAAAACTGGATTCCATCCCTGGTCCAAAAAATTCTACTTTATTCTCACCAAATAATTAAATAAAAGCATAAACTATGATGATGAGTTTGTAAAGAAAAAAGGATAAATCATATATACACACACTAAAGCACCATTTTTTCTATGTATCTATAACAATTAAATATTAGGAAAAAAAATCATATTATTCCCCAGATATGCTTTCAAAACTACATTATCTCTTTCTACACAAGCCAAGGTTTTTGGATCAAAACTAATGTAAATGTCAACATCATTTAAGGAATACTATCTACACTTTAATTCATGAAATATTTACTAACTGCTGATTATTTGTCAATTGCCATTTTATCTCTTAAGATATACTGATGCCCAATAATTGTTAACTGGGAGTTTCTAATATTCTAGAGAAACGAGTAAGTAGACCATTTATAAGAAAAGGGGGCTGCAGGTAGATTAAGCAGAAAAATCCAGGGTTGGCAAAATTACAAGACCATATATGAACATGAACCTGAGACAGGATGGAGAATTAGGATGAAGATATCAAATAGATCAGCATTGCCAGCATAGAGCAGATCATGCAAAGACTCAGAAAATGAGAGCCCTCTGCACATTTGAGGGATAGCCAACATTTTAGCAAGGCTGAAACAGAGGGAAGCAAGCCAGAAAGCATATGGTTGTGAGATCAGAGAGATGCAATTCTTCATTTAATGAAATTCCATTTTTTTTCTCTCATTATCCCTAAGAATTTTACATAATTGAAATGAGTTTCATAGTCATAAATTTAAATGATATTAAAATTCCTGTTCAAATTAACTTTTAAATCAATAAATATCATATATATATATATATAAAATTATTATATATATATTATAGTGGGTAATTGAATATATATATATATATGGATAATTAATTGCATTAAACTTTAAAGTTTATCTTTTTCTATATCAGATTGCATGGTTACAAAAAATGGTTTTTATGATCAATTTTACAGTTTATATTAGTGTTTAATTATACTGTTTATATAATCTATTATCTAAAAATTAGAAAGCTATTGATAGAACATTTTGCATTTTTTGTTGTTTGTGCTCTGTTATTTTATTCCTTTTAATATATAAAGATTTAATATATAAAGATTTGTATGCATTAAATGAGATTATGTGTAATATTTTTAATATATGCAAACATCATGCACTGATCATATCCAACCATATTTCTTCCATCCTCACCGCCTTGCCTGTCACTCTCTCCAACTCTTAATAATTACTATTCTAATTTAAGGCCAACATACTTTTAGTTTCTGCATATAAGAATCTGTATCTTATGATACGTGGCACTTGATATTGATATTCTTTCTCTGTCTGGCTTATTTTGCTTCAAATTATGTTCTTTAATTCTATAACTTTACTGCAAATGAAAGGATCTTGCTTTTCTTTATAGATTAGTAAAACTCCATTGGGAGAGACAGAGAAAGAATGTGTGTGTGTGTGTGTGTGTGTGTGTGTGAGAGAGAGAGAGAGAGAGAGAGAGAGAGAGAGAGAGAGAGAGTGTGTCTCTGTGTGTGCATGTGCACATGTGCATATGTATGTACATATTTATTTTCTTTGTCCCTTCATCTCTTGATGGGCACCTAGGCTTCTTCCATATCAGCTCCTGAGAAATAGAGCCCTCAATAAACATGGGTATGTAGGTATCTGTTTTGTATGCTGATAACATTTCCTTGCATATATGCACAGATTTTTTGAGGAACCATGACACTGTTTTCCCTAGGAGGTTCATTAATTTGTTACCACCAACAACATGTAAGATTTTTTTTTCTCCATACCCACACTGAAGCTTGTCATTTATTGTTGTTTGCTTATTTGTTTATTTTTTATAATAGTTGTTCTACCTGGGGTATGAAAGTATCTCATAGTAGTTTTGGTTTGCATTTTCATGATGGTTAATGATGTTTAGTATCTTTTCATGTATGTTGCCATTTGCGTTTCCCCTTTTGAGAAGTGTCTATTGAGATCATTTGCCCATTTTTCAGTTGGTTTACTGTTTTTATTAAGTTTTTGTGAGTTCTTTGTATATCCTAATATTAACACTCTGTAAGATGAATAGCTGGCAAGAATTTTCTCTGGGCCTATAGGTTTTCTCTTCACTCTGTTGGTTAATTCCTTTGCTGTACAGAAGCTTTTTAGTTTGATGCAATTCCATTTCTCCAGTTTTGATTTTGTGGTTCAATTCAGAAAATAATTGCCTGTACCAATGTCTTGAAGCACGTTCTAATTTTTCTTCCAGTAGTTTCACAGTTCCAGGTCTTCCATTAAGGTCTTTGACCCATTTGAGGTTGATTATAGTACAGGGTGAGAGAGAAGGATTGTTTTAATTTCTTACATGTGGGTGTCCCAGCATCAGTTTTTGGTGAGAGGCCCTTTTCTCCAATACATGTTGTAAGCCTCTTTGTCTAAAATCAGTTAGCTATAGAAGCATGGGTTTTGTTCTGGGTTCCCTGTCCAGTTCCATTGATCATTTTATCTGTCTGCATTCCAATATCATGTTGAACTGGTGCTAGTGTTGAAATCAGGTATGGTGATACCTCTGGATTTGAATTTTTTTTTTTTTTTTTTTTTTGCTCAAGATGGCTTTAGATATACAGGGATCTTTAAGCTTCCATGTGAATTTTGGAATTTTTTACTATTCTGTGAGGAAATACATTGGTATGCTAATTTGAATTGCAGTGACTACATAGGCTGCTTTCATAGTATAAATTTTAGTAATGTAAATTTTAACAATCCACGAACAGGGAAGGTCTTTCCATTTTTTTACATTTCTTCAGTTTCTTTCACCAGTGATTTGTAATTTTCTTTCACTTCTTTGAGATTATTTCTAGGTATTTTCTGTGGCAACTGTAAATGGGTTTGGTTTCATGATTTCTTTATTGGTAAGTTTGTTTCTGTTATATTTAAAAAGCTAATGATTGCTGTATGTTGGTTTTGTATCCTTTGCTACTTTACTGCATCTGTTTATCAGTTTTAACAGTCTTTTGATGTAATGTTTAGATTTTAGTATGTATTGTATCAAATCATCTGCAAACAGAGATATTTTTTCTTCCTCTGATCCCATTAGGATGCCTTTTATTTTCTTCTCTTGCTTAATTGCTCTGGTAAAAACTCACAGTGCTATGCTTAATTTGATTAATGAGAATGGATACCTTTGTCTTATTTTTGATATTAGACTTGATGATTTCATTTTTTCCATACTCATTATGAAGCTATTGGTTTGTCATTATAGCTTTTAATATTTGAATTATTATCCTTCTGTACGTAATTTGCACAGGGCATTTATAATGAAGGAATGTTTACTTTTATCAAATGATTTTTTCTGCATTTATTGAGATCATCATAATATTTTCATCTTTCTTTTTGTTTAGTTATATATCATGCTTATTGATTTATGCATGTTGAAGCATCCTTCAATACCTTGAATAAAAACAAATTAATTATGGTGTATGATGTTTTTGATGTATTGTTGAACTTAACATGCAATTATTTTGTTAAGGATTTTTGCATCTGTGTTTTTGTTTGGTGTGTGTGTGTGTGTGTGTGTGTGTGTGTGTGTCATTATCAGTTTTTGGCAAAAGGGTAATACTGGATTCAAAGAATTAATTTTGAAGCTTTCCTATCCTTTCAATGCTATAGAATAGTTAGAGAAAAATTAACATTTATTCTTCTTGAGAAGTTTGGTAAAATTCTGGTCTTTGCTTTGTTCGGAGACTTTTCACTACTGAATCAATCTTCTCATACAATATTGGTTTACTTAGACTTTTTGTGTCCACTTGCTTCCTTTATTATAGGAAATATCTGTTTAAAAAGTTGTCCATTTCTTACAGATTTTCAATTTGTTAGCATTTATTTTTTTAAAGATAATCCCTAATGATCTTTTGTAGTTCTATCATATAATTGTAAAATGTCCTTTTACATCTCTTATTTTATCTTATTTTATTGATTAGAATTTACTTTTTTTGGTTAAATCTCGATAATAACTTGTCAATTGTGTTCATCTTTTTAAAAAACAATGTCTTTTTTGTTTTAATAAAAAATAAAACCATGTCTGTTTCCATTGGTCTTCTGTATTGTTTTTAAATCTCTATTACATTTATTTCTGCTGCCTCTTCCTTCTCCTCCTCCTTTATGTAGGTCTTCATTTCTATAAATTTCCATGTTAGCATTGCTTTTGCTGAATTCTACAGAATATGGCATTTTGTATTTCCATTTAATTTCATTTCAAGAAATTTAAAATTTTCCCTTCCAATTTCCCCAGTGACCCAATCTTCATTCTAAAGTGTGCCATTCTGCCTCCATATATGTATATAATTTCTAAACATTCTCTTGCCAACTTCTAATTTCATTTCTTTGTTGTCAGAAAAGTCACAGGACATGATTTTTTTTTTTTTTTTATTTTCTAAGACTTGTTTTGTGCCTTATAGTATGTAGTCTATTCTAGAAGCAGTTCTGTATGCTGATGAAAGAATGTATTGTTGAGAGCCATAGCCGAAAGGGCCCCAGCAAACTTCCAGCTGCCAGCAAACTTCTAGGTGCCAGCTGATTGGCTCCTCTGCAGTGATGCTCATTGGGCTGTTTCCCTGCCCTTTCAGACCATGCAGCTGCTCATTGGGGGACTTTTTTTGGCTCCGCCCATGCGACCCAGCCAATCGGCCTCAAGAGCAGGAGGAGTGGGGGGGGGGCGGTTGAGAGGCTTGTGGGAAGCTAGTGGTGGCAGTTGGGCTCTGAGGGAATTCCTGAAGAGCTTGTGTGGTGCAGAGTGTTTGTTCTAAAAATAAAGTTAGTTTCTGCTTGATAAGTGGCTCTTGAATTGTGCCCAGCCAGACTGCGGCAATGTATATTATATGGCTGTTGGATAGAATCTTCTAAATGTCTTTTAAATTCATTTTGATCTATAGTACAGTTTAAATCTGATGTTACTTTATTTGAATCAGATTTTTTGGTCTGGATAATCTAGGTACTGATGACAGCAATAGGGTAAAGTTCCCTAATATTATTTTTTTAATTTATGTATCCCTTTAACTCTAAGAGAGTATTTTTATAATATTGGGTACTCCAACTAGGTAATAAAGATGTACAGCCATTATACCTTCTAGGTGAGCGGGTCCTTTCATCATTATATAGTTATTTCTTTATTCTTTCTTAGAGTTTTATCTTAAGATTTATTTTTTCAGATGTAAATATATTTCTTCCTGTTCATTTTAGGATTCTATTTGCTTTAATATCATTTTCCATCCTTTCACTTTCTGTGTGTATTGATACTAGTGAAGTGAGTTTTTTGTAGGCATCAAATTATTTGGTCTTCTTGTTATCCATTCAGTCACTCTATTTACATCAGCAAGAGTAATTAGTCCAGGTACATTCAAGGTTAGTACAGAGAGGTACAGGCATACACCTATTGCGTTTTTTAAAATTTTCTCTGGTGGTTTGAATATTCTTTGTGTCTTTTTCCCTTATTCATCTTTATGGTTGGATGACTTACTATATTTATAATATTTGTTTCTTTTCAATTTCTCCGTTGTGTTTCTAATCTCCTAGTAGGGTTCATACTTTCACACACTATCATGATAATAACTTTATTTCACTTGGACATTGAAATCTTAAGCATCTTTTGTAATTCTGCTCTTCTCATTGTATATTTCCTCTATATTTTGCCTATCTTGGAAGATCTTTCTTCTTCATTTCTGAAGGATTGCCTTTGCTGGGTATAGTAATCTTGGCTGGCACTTATTTTCTTTTAGGATGTGCAACACATCATTCCATTACCTACTGGTCTGTAGGATGTCTGCTGAGAAATCTAATTTTGTCCTATAGATTTTAAAATTTTTTATGTGTTCCATACTATTGACAGTTGACTATAATGTGTTTTGGTGAAGCTCTTTTCTGATTATGTCTGTTTGGTTTCTATAAGCCTCCTTACATGGGTGTCCATGTATTTGACAAGATTAGAAAAATTTTCTGTTATTATTTTATTGAGTATGCTTTTTGTGTTCTTAACCTTTATCTTCCCCACCTTCAGTGATCCAATAATATGAATACTGTGTTTTTAATATTTCAAGGTTCATGAATGCTGTCCTGATTCTTTACTTTTTCTTTTTATTGATTTTTAGCTGAATTAGATATTTCGGGAAAAAAAAAAAAAAAACCTACCTGCAAGTTCAAGTATTCTTTACTTGCTTGAAATAAACTCCTTATTGTGCATTCAACTAAATTTTTATTTGATTCACTGTGCACTTCATTTATATTATTTCTGTTTGATTCTTTTGCAAAACCTCCATCTCTTTGCTAAGTTTCTCATTCATGTCCGGCACTGTCTCTCCAATTTCATTTCATCATGTGTATTCTCTTGATTCTCTTGAGCTTTTTTAAATCATTCTTCTAGATTCTGTTTTAGGCATTTTATACATTTTGATTTCTTATAATCTGCTACTAAAAAGTTTTAATGTTTTGAAGGTTTAGTTTTCCCTTTAAAAAATATTTCTTGTTTTACTACTTTGGGATCTATACATTTGGTTAATTAAGAATCTGTATCACTTCCATCAGATGGCCTTCTTAATCAACAACTCCTGAAGGTGTGTCTTGGACTAATAGCTTGCTAAGCAATGTTGGCTTTATTTTCAGCTGGGTATACTACATTATCCCAGAAGCTTCTGTTGCTATAATTAATGAGTCTGAGCACCAGGCACACCTTGTCAAAGTTGGTAGGCAATGTAACAATGAAAATACTCTGGCAATGCAGGCAGGTGTGATATATACAGCAGACTGGGGGGGGGCGGTGGCGGGTTCACACTCTGTCCACTCCTACAATGGGAGGGGTGGGCCCTATAGGTTGATGGAGGTTTTCTCAGGCACTGTTGATTCTGTTACATGTAAGGATCCCTAATACTAAGTGTGTTGGTATCAATCTGTCGGTACCGATGAAGAGTCTGAAGCACTTTTCCTGTGATCAAACAGTGGTATGAGTGGTATGCTTCACATAAGGAAACCTGATGGCAAGAATCACCTCTGATGCACTCACACCCAGTCCTTACAACATTGTGTGGTTAGTCAAGAAGCCGGGGTGGTTGGTGGAAACACACAGATGTGTTCGCAGCAGGTAGTGCTCCTCTTGACTGCTACTGTGTGAGTGTGCTCCTAGGAGTGAGACTTATCCATGCACACCTAGGAATGAGATGATGACTGGGCTTTTATTGCTGATTTTTTCAGCTATACTGTGAAACAGAGAGTGAGAGTGGTTTATGGTCAAAGTCCAGAAAAGTTTCTCTTTGGACCTCCTGAAGCAATGCCTCCCTGAGGCTGAGCTGCTCAACATCTCTTTAGCATGTCCTTGTGGTAGGGCAGTAGTGGAATCACAGAGCTCTTTCCCAACCTGTAACAGGCAACTGTGCATGGCACGTAGGGATAACTAGCAGAAATCATGTAAGTGTCTGCCTTTGGTATGCTTGTTGTGAATCTGCATGTGATCTGCCAAACTTCCAACGTCAACACTTTGATCACTTGGTTCTTGAGAACAATGTCCTATGTTTCCCTCAATTTTGTTACACTCATGCCCTACAGTTCAGGGATCTCAGAGGGTTTGAGTAAGCATTACTTTGCTGGATCAAGATTAGCTCACAAAGCACCAGTTGCCCTGGAACGTCTTTGGGTTCCCAGAGGTGGAAATAGGCAGAGGTTTCTGATCCCTGGCTTAGTCCAAATTCCTTCTTAAGATAACTTCTGGTTATAGCAACTTGAGGGTTGGCTGGCTGATGGTGTGACATCTTCTTCCACAGGAAGGCTGCTGTGAAGATTTCCGGTAACTTTTCCAAGTAGAGTATAAGCTGTGAGGATTATAAAACTTTCCAATAGTTATGATTGCCATCATCAACACTGCATTTGCTGGAACTGTTTTTCACCTTTACCCATGCAGAGGGGAACTTGCCTGGCCACAGCTGTGGACCTGGGGTAGCAAATGCTAGAGTACTTTGTTTCTTTGACTATGCTCATGTCCCAGGTGTCTGTCTTGTACAAGGCTCGAGTTTCTATTTTGGTGATTTCTAGTCTTTAACCATTTTATTCTCACTTCAAAATGCAGCTATATACATGTTGTTCTTGTTTTTCTCTGTGGAGCAGCAGGTAAGGGCTGGGTGCCTCTACTTAGCTATGTTGAAATTCCTCTGGTTTTAACCATTGCTAAGAGTGGTCAAAGTTATATTAGCAGAATCTTGTTAAATTTGTTGGAACTGAATATTTAAAGTGAAAAATCAATGAAGTACATGAGGTTCCTTAGAAGTACATGAAATTTAAACTCAAAGTTAGATCAAGTGAACTCAACAGATATTTCTAGAACATTCCACTCAATAGCTACAGAATACACATTTTTCTCAATTACATATAAAAAAAAAATTCATGATAAAGCATATATTAGCCCAAAAAACAAGTTTTTAAAAATCAAGATACCAAAGTAATATCACATATCTATTCTGATAACAGTGGAATGAAACTGGAAATCAACAAAATTAGCTGAACACCTAAAAATCAAATAACCCAATCAATAAATGGGATAAGGAACTGAAAAGACAATTCACAGAAGAAGAAATATTATCAATCAACAAGCATATGGAAAAATGTTCATCATTTCTAGCGATTAGAGAAATACAAATAAAAACTACTCCAAGGTTTTATCTCACTCCAGTCAGAATGGCAATTATCAAGAATACAAGCAAAAATAAGTGTTGGTGAGGATGTCACCAACATTGCTGGTGGTACTGAAAATTGGTGCAACCACTCTGGAAAGAAGTATGGAGATTCCTTGGAAAACTTAAGATGGAATCACCATTTGACCAAGCTATTCCCCTTCTTGGTTTATAACCAAAGGACTTAAATCAGCATACTACAGTGATGCATCCACAACAATGTTTAGAGCAGCTCAATCCATAATTGCTAAACTATGGAACCAACCTAAATGCCCTTCAACAGGAAAATGGATGAAGAAAATGTGGTACATATACATAATGGAAAATTATTTAGCCTTAAAGAGGAATGAAATTATGGAATTTACAGGTAAATTGATGGAGCTAGAAAATATCATGAGAAGTGAAATAAGCCAGTCCGCAAAATCCAAAGGCCGAATGTTTTCTCTGATAAGCAGATGCTGATCCATAGTAGGGAATTGGGTAGGGAAGAATAAAGGAACTTAGGATTGTGCAGAGGAGAGTAAGGGGAGGGGTGGGACAGTGAGGATGGGAAGGATGGTAGAATGAAACGGACATTATTACCCTACCTTACAAGTTCTTTCGATGAAGCTAACATTATCCTGACACTAAAATCAGATGAATATACAATATCAAAAAAATACTGCAGATCAATATCCCTAATGAACATAAATGCAAAAGTCATCATCAAAAATAGCTTCCTGATCTCAACAGCATATTTACAAAGATCCTTGACTATGGTCTAGTGGGATTCACCCTAGAGATGGAAGAACAGTTCAACATTCACAAAGCAATAAACATGCGAACCATATTAAAACAATCAAGCATAAAAATCATTATGATCATTTCAATAGATGCTGAAAACCATTTGATACAATTCAACCTCCCTTTATGATAAATACTCTCGACAAATAGATTATAGGAGGAATGTATCTCAATACAATAAAGTCCATGTATGACAAACACATCACTGATATCATACCATATGAGGAATAATTAACATTTTTGTAAGATCTGAAACAAGATAAGGATGTTCACATTATTTTTCTTTCTTTATTTTATTTTTTCCCCTAGGACTGGGGATCAACCACAGGATCTTACACATGCTAAGCAAATGCTCAATCACTAAACAACATTTCCAGCCCTTAGGGATGCTTCATTTATCACTTTTATTTAACCTAGCACTGAAAGTCCTAGCAGTCTAATTAAGAAAGAAATCAGAGCATGCTACAGGAACACCGCTACATCGCTGTTCATAGCAGCACAATTCACAATAGCAAGACTGTGGAACCAACCTAGATGCCCTTCAATAGACGAATGGATAAAAAAAAAATGTGGCATTTATACACAATGGAGTATTACTCTGCATTAAAAAATGACAAAATCATAGAATTTGCAGGGACAATGGATAGCATTAGAGCAGATTATGCTAAGTGAAGCTAGCCAATCCCTAAAAAACAAATGCCAAATGTCTTCTTTGATATAAGGAGAGTAACTAAGAACAGAGTAGGGACGAAGAGCAGGAGAAGAAGATTAACATTAAACAGGGATGAGAGGTGGGAGGGAAAGGGAGAGAGAAGGGAAATTGCATGGAAATGGAAGGAGACCCTCAGGATTATACAAAAGTACATACAAGAGGAAGTGAGGGGAAAGGGAAAATAATACAAGGGGGAGAAATGAATGACAATAGAGGGGGTAGAGAGAGAAGAGGGGAGGGGAGGGGAGGGGAGGGGGGATAGTAGAGGATAGGAAAGGCAGCAGAACACAACAGACACTAGTATGGCAATATGTAAATCAATGGATGTGTAACTGATGTAATTCTGCAATCTGTATATGGGGTAAAAATGGGAGTTCATAACCCACTTGAATCAAAGTGTGAAATATGATATATCAAGAAATGTGTAATGTTTTGAACAACCAACAATAAAAAATAAAAAAAGAAAGAAATCAAATTATGGAACCAATCTAGGTGTGCATCAAGAGATTAATGGATAAAGAAAATGCATTTATACACAATGGAGTATTACTCAGCCATAAAGAAGAATGACTTTATGACATTTGCCAGAAAATGGGTGGATCTGGAGAACATCATGCTAAGTGAAATAAGCCAGAGTGAAGGTTGAATGTTTTCCCAGATATGGGGAAGTTAACCCACAATAATGTGGCAGGGTGAGGGGAAGAATAGAAGATAGAAGTGCAGTAGATTAGACAATGGAAATGGAGTTAAGAGAGGGAGGATAGGAAAAGGAATGTCAGGGGAATGAATTTGACATCTTTTGCCCATGTACATATACGAAAACAACTCAGTGAATCCCACTATCTCTTACATCCATAGAAATGAGATCCTAACTAGAATAAGTCATGTATAACTAAAAAGAACCAATAAAGGAAAAAGAAATGAAAAATACAATTGAAAAGAGAGAGGTCAAAATCATTTTGTTTGCAAATAATATGATCTTGTATATAAAAAAATCTTTAAGATTCCATTAAAAACTGTTAAAAACAACAATCAAATTCAGTAAGATTGCTAGATACAATCAAAAACACACAATTCAGTATGATTTCCATATTGTAATTATGAGCTATCTAAATAGAAATAAAAAAAAAAAAACAAAAAAACAATCCCACTTACAATAGCTACAAATGGGCACATATATATGTACCACATACACACACCCATAGGAATAAATTTAACCAAAAAGGTAAATAACTCTACAAACAAAACTGAAAGATACTGATGAAAGAAATACAATAGGATGAAAATTAATGAATATCCAGTGTTCAGAGATTAGATGTATTAATATTGTAAAAATGTCCATGGAACTCAAAGCAATCTACAGGTACAATGCAATCCCATCAAAACAGTAATGTCATTCTTCACCAAATTAGAAAAAAAAAAAACCTCAAAATGTGTATGGAAGTACAAATGAACTTATACAGACAATGTGATCTTAAACATGAAGAAGACATGCATGGAATATAATTGGCCTCTATGATATTAGGATTTCCCTCAACTGAGTACCAGAAAGGCAATGAGGAACCTCAGTCCTACAACCACAAGAACAAAATTCTGCCTCGCTCTTGAATGAACAAGGAAGCAAATTCTTCTTGATAACTTCCTGAAAGGAGCACACCCCAGATGACACCTTAATTGTAGTCTGATGAGCCCATGTGAGACTTCCAATCTATGGAAAAGTAAGATGATAAATATGTCCTATTTAAGCTACTAGATTTGGACCTATTTGTTATACTTGCAATAGAGAACTAAGGAAAATATGTCACTTCCCACAAACTTGTTTGAAAGAGAATGGAGAATAGAAGCCACTACATTTCAAGTACAAGGTCAAATTAGAAAACCATAAAGAGAAAAATGAGAGTTTAGTAGAATGGGCAAGAGGCTCAAATGGACCAAATCCTATGAACCATGCATTTCTATGGATACACAGATAATGCACACTTGGAAAAAAATATTTGAAAATAAAAGAAATAACACACAATACCTAATAAAAACAGAGAAGTGGATACATACTATAAGTGCTCTTTAAACTAGAGTAAGTGGTCTTTCTGAAATCCAATTTTGCTTTTTGTATCAAAAAAAATTTAAAAGAGTAATTGTACTTTAAATAAAATTCACTTTTAGAATGAACCACAAATTGATATCTGAAACATTAAACATTAATATGTGCCACCATCTTTAGCAAAAGACTCTGAAGCTTTATAACAGAGTCAAACCATGCAAAAAATATAGATTCAAATTATGATAATATATTGTTAATAATTAAATATTATTAAATAATGGCTAACAGAACAAACAACAATAATAGCCATTTGCATAGAACATATTGGGGAAAATCTACCCACGTGGTTTTAATGGTTGCCCTTGGGAAGTGATGTCATTCTGATCATTTAAATATAAAGGTGTGTGTGTGTGTGTGTGTGTGTGTGTGTGCACATCACAGGGAACAGATAGGGGTTTCTTGTTTGTTACCTTCCACTTCCTTCTTTTCTGACTCTGGACTTCCTGTCTGCTTGTGCTTCACATGAACATTACCTCTGACTACTTCACCTTGGCAGCCAAGTTGTATTTTTTGTTTGTTTGTTTCTTCAAAAATTTCAGGGCATGTTTCATGGTACACCTTCCTCAGAGGGGCTTGCCAATGTCTTTTTCCATAGGTCTATGCCACCATTCCCTAAGATTCATTTTCTGAGCTCAAAGACATCAAAAGCTCCTCTTCAAAAGTCTTGATCTCATTTCCTTTTGATACTTTCCTTTTTTTTTTTTTTTTTTAACTATCCCTTATCTGTGATGATTTTTTTTATGTGTCAACTGAGCTAGGCTATGGTGCCCTGTGATTGAGTCTAATACCAATCTAAATGTTTCTGTGAAGCTATGTTGTAGATGTGATTAACACTTACAATGGTTTAACTTAAAGTAAAACAAGTTACCTACAAAATTCAAGTAAGCCTGAAGAATAAAACAGACTTCCAAGAAATGTTGCCTCAAGACTTAACAGAAATTTTGCTTCTGTTTCTTGTCCACTCATCTGTCCTACAAATTTCAGACTTGCCATCTCAGTAATCACATGAGTCAATTCCTTAAAGTTTCTCTAGATAGACAAAGACAGAGAGAGAGAGAGAGAGAGAGAGAGAGAGAGAGAGAGAGAGAGAGAGATCTCCTCTTGTTTCTGTTTTCCTAGAGAGCCCTGACTAATGTATTGCTTACTTCCCTTCTTTCTTGAGTACTGGGTGTGGTTGCTCTTCCTGTAGCTACTACTTTTGTGATACCTTAGCAAATTTTTTACCTTCTTAGCTACTTATTTAGCTACCTTAAGTTTAGTTAAAATTCTTTACCCTAAACTTTTGCTGTTCAAGTAAGCAATGTTCTTCCCCTCACCTTTCAGCTAAATGCCCATCAGTAGAAAAATGGATAAGAAAAATGTGGTACATATGCACAAAGGCATTTATTTGTTCATAAAAATCATGAAACCCTGTAATTTCTGACAGCATGGATAAGCCTGAAAAACATTATTTTAAGTGAAATGTCAAGTACAGAATGACAAACACTTCATGGTCTCGCTTGTACTTGAACATAAAAAAGTGAATCTCATAGAAGATGAGAGTAGGAGAGTGGTTCTCAGAGTCTGAAGAGATGTGGGAGGAGTGGAGAGCTTAGGGGTCAGTAGGAAAATGTCACAGTCAGGAAGAATAAGTTCTGATGTTCTATGGCATGGCAGGGTGAATAGAATTCCAACCAATGCACTATATATCTCAAAATAATTAGAAGAGAGAATTTTGAATGTACGCATTGTATCAAAATGATAGATTGTCAGGTGATAGATATACTAACTACCCTAAGGTGATGATTCCCCAATAAATGCACAAACCGAAACATGACATTGAATTGCATAAATGTACAAAACTGTATGTATCAATAAAAAATAATGAAGCCAGGTTCAGTGGCACATCTGAAATTCCAATGACTCAGAAGGAAGAGCCCAACTTTTTTGCTAGCCTGGAAAGGTTAATGAGAGCTTTCTCTCAGGAAAAAAAAAAAAAAAGGAAAAGAAAAGAAAGAAAGGATTCAGGATGTGGTTCAGTGTTTGATCACCCCTGGGTTCAGTCCCCAATACTAAATTAAAAAAAAAAAAATTGCAAGAAAGTTATTTCTGTCTCTTGACTGGACTGTGATACTTTATGTAATGTTTATGGATATTATTCACAGTGACCAAAAGCTTTGAAGAGGTCTTTCAGAATGATAATCTCTCACCACTCCACCTCTAACAAGCAATCTAGCACCAGTAAGAGCAAAATACACTTTTTAATGTGGAGTTAGAAATTCAATAAATTTTACTTTTTAGAATTTCAGTTTTTATCATTAAAAAATGCATATTAAGGACATCCATTTTTAGTAATTTTCCTAAAGCTGCCTGTTGTTCAAACTGTGATTAAAATTCACTTATGCCTCAGTGGATAGGATTGTATAATTAAAATGCAAATTTACACACAGATCATTGCTCATTAAATAGTTTAAAATAACTACAAATATTATCATAACATCTACTATGTATCAATTTATCAAAACAGATTTTGAGCCTTGATAAATTAATTCTCCCATTAGATATCTGAGTTCCTTTTGAAGAATAAAATAAAAATTATTTTTAAAAAAACCAAGAAAATCTTCATATTTAGAGAAAGAAAATAAGCTATGAATGCATTAGAGCTATAAAATAAATGATTTTTCTTCTTTAGAAATGGCAAGCATTCTAATCTAGAAAGAAATAATTTGTTACCTGTTCAATAATAAATGCTGTTTCTCTATATTTCAGAAATATGTTTATATGTTTGCAATATAATTGAGTTAAATTTTACTTAAAACTTTGATAATCATAATATCCCAAGAAACCCTATAATTCATCTAGATTTTATTATTTCTGTTTAATAAATCATATGGAATCTTGATTATGTTTTCTTGTTTTCCATTGTTTTTAAGTTATTACATAATTCCTAAATGGACATTCATTAAAAAATAAGTCAAACATACAAAAGTATATAAAATAAAATATAGAAGTTTGAACCTCACTCTCCCCCAGCAGTGGTGTCTGTCTTCAGGGTCAATCTCTTAGACATCATCCTAACATGTGGAAAGAAATCTATGCATATAAACCTAAGAAAATTTAAACAATTTGAATCATTTATTACAAGTTCAGAATTTAATTTAGAACTTGATTTTTCCACTTCCAGGCCTATTCAAGCGTGGTGATATTTATAGTCCCTGTGCCAACTGTAACAATTTTATATAACCAATCAAAAATTGATATGCCAATTATGTGATCTTTACATCTCTGTTATGTACCTTTATTTTTAACAATATTCTTTTCTAAAGGAAGAGTGTTGGGACAAATAATGTGTGAAATTTAAATTTTGATACTTAATATACAATTGCTGTGATGATCAATCTGAATTGTCAACCTGATTAGATGAAGAGATCCTCTGAAAATGCTTGGGATGTTTCTATGAGAGTGTTTCTAGAGATGACTGGCATGTGGGACAGCAAATTGAGATAGGATTGTTCTGACAGTGGGTAGTACTTTCCCAAATGCTGAGGGCCTGAATGGAACAAAAATGAAAGAAGGAAGAAGCCACCTCAAATAAAAGCTTATTTCTTCTTGAGCAGGTTCACCTGTTGCTATAGCCATGGCCCAAAGACATCAGACATCTCTTCAGTCTTCCAAAAAGGACTCTCACCAGTTTCCAGAGAGCTTCCTACTTTCAGTCTAGGACCAGGATTATATCACTGGTCCCTTCTGTCTTGAGTCTCCAGCTTCTATGACTGAGCATCTACTGCTTCCCCTAGCTCTCCAGTATCACAGCACAAATTTTGGGCATGGTAGTTTTTGATCTTTAGTTGTCTCTGATACAGTTTATACAAAACAATTGTTGTTCTGTTAACTGAATAGCACTCTGTAATTGCAAAAAGAAAGAAAATGTTGCAGCTGTTTTGCTGACATTCTGAATGCTTCTAAGTACACATAATTTTTTTTTTAATTTAAAAAAAGGAACAAACTATTTCTTGGGGAGACAATAAGAAAGATGGCTTGCGGGCATCTCAGGAATCAGAAATATCCCATCTATCTCAGAATCAATGGTGTGAAAGTGAAAAGTCCATCTGAAAAACTTTTGCTGTGAGAAGAGAGTTTCTGGGCACCCTGCTCCAACAGGGAGTTGCTTCCCCAGGGTTTGTTTAACTGTACAGCCACTCAAAACCCAGAGGCTGCTATCACTTGGTCTAAGTAAGTCCAGCCACTGCTCTCAATGACAGTAGATTTTGATGTCATCCACATGGAGCTTTTGGGGCATGCATGAAAATAAGAGTAATGCAGTCATGGAGATTTCCACTGTGGTTGTAAAGAAAGGCCTTGGAGGCTTGGCCATGAGCAATAGTCCCTAAAGAGAAGTTCGTGCTCTAATTAAGACCCCAGGAAGTTAGATTCTGGGTGAACATGAATTATCTGTAAGGCAACACCAGGAGCGGCAAGCAGAGCCAGCCTGAGGGAGAGGCCATCTGGGTTGCAATGGAAAAACCATGGAGATGGAACTGTCTGTTTCCTTTAGAGCTCACCACCTTGTGTGCTATATTCCAGGCATGGAGTCATGAGATTTAATGCTTGCCTTGCTAGGTTTCCGTCTTTCTTTGGTCCCATTTCTCCTTTCTCAATGACCCCATTCTTCCCTTTGGAATGGAAATATTTACCCTGTACCTGTTCCACTCTTGTATGTTTTAAGTAAGGAACTGTTTGCTTGTTGTTGTTATTATTTTATTTTTGGTTTATTATGCTTGTGTTTTGGTTTGTTTGCTTTTATTTGTACTTGTATGGGAACCCACACTAAGAATTTGCTTTGCATCTCAGAGTGAGTCTTTGGACTTGGACTTTTGAGGAATGTTGAAAATGTTAGGGATTTGGGGACACGTGAAGGAAGACTAAATGCACTTTACATTGTGAAATGGTAATGAGTCTTTGAGAGGTAGGTACAAAAAAAAAAAAAATTAAGGTTTGTTTCTTGAATGTACCAAAAAGACATATATTTTGAAGGCTTGGTCCACAAGTATAGCAGTGGTCCCAAGTGGAACTCTTCCGAAGTAATTGGATCCTGAGGTCTCTGGCCTCATCAGTGGATTAATCCATTGATGGGTTAATATTTCGATGGCATTATAGGGACATGGTGGGAACTGTAAATGATGGAGCCTAGTTGGAAGAAGTAGGTCACTGGAGCCATATCCTGGAGGGGCATATGTTGTTACAGCACACCCCTCTCTCTCTTTCTCTCTTTCTTCTTCCCCGGGAGCCATGAGAGAAATAGTTTTGCTCCTCCACATCCTTCTGCTGATGTTCATCCTCACCTTAAGCCCGAAGCAATGGGCCCAGTCAACCATGAACTGAAATCTCTGAAACCATGAGACATAATAAATCTTTCCTCATCTAAGTTGCTTCTGTCATATATTTTTCTCACTGTGATGAAACACTGGCTAACACAACTGCCCTCCAAAAATTGTGTAATAATTCAAACTCTCACCAACATTATGAGAATATTTGTGAATATTTAAATGTACTAAAGTCAATATTTTGGATAAATACATATTTTACAAGCAGATCACTCACATTTAATTGATGATATATCTGCTCAAAAATCTGTATTTATCAATTCATTAAAGTATAAGCAAATATAAATACAATGCATTTTCTGTCTTCTTACTTCTTTACTCATAATACAATCATAATTAATAGCACTTTTTTAATATTTGAAAATACATTATTTAAAAATATTTCTTACTTTAAGGGACACATTATTCCTGATAAATACATGAGCTCAAGATGGCTTTCTTTTATTAGATTGAAAAAGAGACTACTTCAATTTTTTCCCAAATCTCAAAATAAAGGGATTGTAAACTCAGAAAATTGTGAGACAATTCTAGTATCACCACAACAGGCTTTAACTTCACCCACATCTTTATTACGTATTCAGTATAAAGAAAGTGTGGATTTGAATTGCAACAGAAGAAAATGAGATTCATCATAAAATGTGTAATTTCTCTAAGATTGGATTCTAATCTTGGATTAGTTGGATTTTGACAATTTTTTTCCTCTATCCCAGATTTATAAGTAGGATCCTCTCGTTTTATATGCTTAAGGTATAGGCTTCCTAACTTTAGAAACTGTGCCTACTGTTTTCTTCCCTATACTCAGCTTTCATTATATTGTCAGTTGCTTTACCCTCCCCAGGAAACGAATTCTGAACCTACATTATTGCTCACATTTCTGTAATAGACCTGCTCCAAGGTATTCACGTCTTCATGAGCAACTTCTAGGGAGACGAATCCTACATGTGTACAATAGAATCCAGATACTAAATGTGTGCTTGGAATTGTGCTCCATGACTATGCTGCTCTGATAATCTGGAGAATTTGCTCATTTTGACTTTCTTCTAATGATAGATTATAAATCTTGACTGTGTACCCAAGTTAATGTAGAAGATAGGTCAGGTGTACACAATAAAACCTATATACTAAAACATGTTCAATATCATAAGCCTAAGAGGGAGCATGACCATGATTCTGATTTGGATTTTGCAATTTCTTATCTCATGTATATTTTCTATTATCACATTAGTTTCACTTACAGAACTGAAGCTAGATCACTGTTTTCTAATATATATTCTAACATGTTACAGAATTTTTAAAAAATGCAAGAAAATTCCTAAATTCCCCTTATCAGTAGTTGAAATTTAATGACCTCTAAAAATAAATTTAGAGTTTGAATAAATCTTATATTTCATAATACAGAAGATAGTACATAATTGAAAAATAATGTTATTCAAAATTTGTAGTAAATCTAAAGACATGTTTAAACTAAATATATTTCCATGAGTTAATAATGGATAATATAATGTATAGCTGAAGCCAGAATTAGACAGGCAGTCAGTATAGATTGGTAAACAGAGTCAGGTCAGATCAAGGAGGCCAATTTTGAGTGAGTCCAGCAAGTTGGAGACTGTCCCCTGAGGAATTCAAATGTTAATTCCTTCAGAGCCCTTTCTCTACCCCTATCAAGAGTCTCCCACTGTTCTAGCCTGTTGCTAAGGTAACCAGTCCCAGGAATTGACCCTCCCTACAGGAAGCTATAAGGTTGTTAATTAATGTGTCCTTGGCTGCTGCATCCTGCCATTCCCCCTTCAGCCCACCTGTTTCCCACCTTTTGGCCATCCCACCTAGCATTTCCTAGGCCTAGTCAAATGCCTGGTCACCTAGGAGGATGGAGAAAGATTAGGGAAGAGGGCAGTAGAACAAGGGAAATCTCCGACCTATAAAAAGGGCAGAACACCTCGCTTCTTGGGATACCAGGATACCAGCTATGGCCCACTTCTGCCTCCCAGGAGAAGTCTATGTTACCCCTTTTTAAATAAACCCTGCTTTATATGCTTGCTTCAATGTGTTTCTCTAATGTTCAAACTTCAACATGTGAGGAAGCAGAACTCACCCATAACCAGAGCTATGATAGCTACTATGCTAAAATGATCCATCAACTTCTATTAAAAAGATAACACTTATTAAGAGATAAATGCTCTCAGAAACAATGAAAAGATATAAAGGTTTACATAATGGTTTGAAAATACATTACTAAATTATTTCTATTGAAATTTTACCACAATGTGCATTGTGCTGTCATTTGTTACTTAGGATTTGAAACGTAGCTATTTAATATAAAGTAAATTTTAATATGATATGATATATAATAAGTATAATAGCTATTTAATTTATGCTTTTCATCTGAAGAAAATTCCAACAAAATATTATACAACGGTGTAACCAAGCTTTCAGAGGGTACTGTAACTCCATAGTACCCCACTACACACACACTTGCTAGAAAGATACAATGTTTATCCTGCTTACTTAGTTCTCTTAGGGGAATACCAATTTGCATTTACTTCATGAAACAAATTCTTTGAATTCTTTCTTCCTGGCAGTCATTCTATAAAAGGAACTTTGGCGGGTGGGGCATGGGAAGAGAGTGAGATGATGGTATCTGTTCTCTAACTCTGTCTCTGATAGGTTTATACAGGTTAAGTGACACTTGTTGGAAAATGATAATCTTCTGTTGAGCTTCTTTGTGAACCAAATTACTTCTAAGTAAAGTTTATAACAGTTCCTTCATCTTTCCCCTTCAGTACTACAGACTGTCTCCCCAGTAATTTTATAATCTTTTTAGTCTTACAACAACATTCCTGTGCATTTTAAAATAGTTTTTAATCTTAATATGTATGAGAGAATATTATGCATAAATGCATGTCAACAACTTAAATAAATAAAATTATATGTATGAATTCCTAGAAAGGACATAATTACTAAAGTTTACTTAAAGATTAACTGAATTGCACAGGAACTTTAAGAGAATATAAATTTTAGTTGAATTTTTTTATATAAAATTCCAATTTTATATAAATTTACTGGAGGAATATTTTTAACAAATATTTAATGAATAAATAGTAACAATGCTATACAAACTCTTCCAGAAAATTCAGAAAGTGAGAATACTTTCCTATACAATCTATAAAGCCATAATTATTCTAATATCACACCATATGAATCTTCATGTTATTTGGAAATTAAATAACATTTCTAATACTTGTGTAAAACTTAAGCATCACAAATAAGTTAAAAATGATCTCAAAGGAAATGTTAATAAAAATGCACTGTATAAATTTTCATAAAAAGGACATGCTTTTATCTCTCAGAAACAGACAAGAAAAAATTACTAGCAATATTTTAGTAAACTGAATCCAAAAATAAATTAAAAAGTCTAGATATGATCAACTATAATATATTTCAAAAAATGCAAATTTGGTTTAACATTTGAAGGTAAATTAACAAAATATACGTATCAATAGAATAAAGGCTGAAATGAAAGCTATTTTTTTGATACAGAAAAAAATATTTCATAAAATCTAACATTTGTTTTTGATAAAAATTGTCTCAACAACTAAAAATAGAAAGAAACTTCTTCAACATGATAAAGGGCACCTGTGAAAAACAACCTGTTGATGGGACTGAAAAGCTGAGTAAGAGGAAAGAAGGGACACAGGCGGTCCAAAGCTTGGTGCAGCTATGGACAAGCAAAGCATTTTAAAGTTTACAGTTTGTTCCCAACCATGGAATGCAACCTGTAGGTTAGGCAGTCAAAATACTAAAATACCTTTTTTAAAACAATGCTGTGTTTACATTTATATCCTTAATCTTTATCCTAGATCTACTAGTAGCTAAGCATAAGATAACAGAACATTCCCCAAAATAACTCCACCACAAGTGAAGGATATGAAACATATCCACAGTTTTAAGAGGAACTTATGGCAAGTCTGACCATGTCAACTGAGCATGTCCTGAGAACAGTTTGCTATTTCTGCTTGCTCTGGCCTGCCAAGAGCTCAGGGGACATTAACTCTTTAACATCAGCAGCTCTACCACAGTCCTCTAGATCTCACACAACTCCATCAGCAACCAGCTAATATCATGTTTTATGTTGAAACAGTGCTCTCCCCCTTGTTCTGAAACAAGCTATGAATGTACATTTTTACCACTACATTCTATATAGTACTGGATGATGTCATCATGACATAAACAATTTAAAAGAAAAAAAAGTTCCCATAATGGAAGCAGGAACTAAAATTACTTTTATCTATTTACAACATAATATATACTTCCTAGCACTTAGAAGTGATTTCTAAGGATGCAGTACACAAAAGCAATATGAAAATCATTTTTCTATATCCTAGAATGAGAACAAATGTCATTCATATTAACATCAAAAAGATATCAATTACTAAGTGATATTTATGATAAAAGATGTGTGATATTGACACATTACATGCTGCAAAAACTTTCTGAGGGAATTTAAGGAAGGCTTAAAATTCTTGGAGAGATATCATGTTCATGATCCTGAAGACTCAAAAATGATCATGTTAACTTTTCCCATATTTAGTTATAGAATCATTGTGATCCCAATAATAATCTAATATTCTTTGAAGATTTATAAATTGTCAATTTGGATTTAAATTTCATGCAGAAATAGCAGGGCACCAGAATATTACTTTGAATAAGAATTACAAAGCTGCAGTATTCATGTTAAGATATACAAACAGACCAACACAGCACAATTGAGAGTACAAAAATAGACCCACATATACATGATAAATTTATTTTTTGATGAAAATTGATAATTCAGTACACAAAGATAGTATTTTCAATAAATGTGCTAGAACAATTGGTTATCCCTTTAAAAATACCTTTGACCTCTCTCACTCTTAAAATAAGTATTAATTCAAAATGTATCACAGATATATTAAAAAAATAGCACTATTAAAAATCTTAGAAATAACATAGTGCTGCTGTTTGCATGTATTAAATATATAGCAATATATTCCGCCAGTAAGTATAATTGCTCTGCACCAATGAAATATTTTGTCTTGAGCTTGGCAAAAATTCCTTAAATGTAATAACAACAGGGTGATCCACTTAAGTATGATAAATTTGTCTTCATAAAAATTTAAAAAAATTTACTCTTCTTAAAAATATTTAAGAAGACACGTTACAAAAGAAGTTATACACATAGAAAATATGCCCTTAAAGTGATGCTAAACATCATAACCATTGGGGATATACAAATTAAAATTACAGGTGGAGATAACACAATATCTATTAGAATAGCCAAGACATAAAAGGCTATCTAAATTAAGAATGCTCTTTGCACTGCTGGTATGAATATGAATATATTTCAGGTAAAATAATTTATAAAGTCGTTTTGCAATTTTTTAAAACATTTAACACACTTATTTCATATCATCCAGCTATTCCACAACAGAATATAACCCAAAATAAAATCATATGTCAATACAAAGACTTGCTCATAAATATGTATGGCTGTTTTATCAATAAGACACTGAATATTGTAACAAGTATACATTAATAGGTGTATTGCTAGATAAATGATGGTATAGCATCAATGAGTTACTACTCAGCAGTAAAAGGGAATGAAATATTGATGCCCACAATCTCTTGGACAAAACAAAAAATCATTACACAGTGTACAAGAAGTCAGGAAAAATCTTATACACTGTATCATTCCATTTTTATAAAATTTTGGAAAACTGATCTTTAGTAACAGCCTGGGAATGGGGGGGTGAGGAAGAGTCAGAGGGAAAAAATCAAGATTCAACTACTCCTTTGCACAGCCCATCTGATCTCAGACTAGACTTCCCACCTCTCATATTGGAATTTGCAAGGACTTAATATCATTGCATGCCTGGAGAGGTCATTGAGAATAAGTACTAGGGAGGTTTCTTTGTGAGCATTTCCTTGTGAGGCAAGTACTGCAGGCAAGTGGTTACTTTGGCTGGCAAGAAATTTCATGGGAGATTTCAGCTTTAATTTTAAGCCTTAGCTGTATCTGCATGAATATTCCCATTACATATAGCAATATTCCATTTCTTCCAGAGTAATCCTTTTACTTTCATATTGAAGATCCTGCATTATATTGTATATCTAAACTGACAATTTAAACTTTCTCTATAGCCTGTCTATACATCCACCATTTATCTGTTTATCTCCCTACTCATTAATAAATTAATATATAAATCTCTATGTCTCAGTCTGTGTGATTGCATAGTAGTAAAGAAGATAGGTTTATTGCAGGTGTTTCTCCTACTCTCAGAATTTAAAATTTTTACTTGTTTAGTTAAAAAAAGCAAATAAAAATTATTCTAATAACAAAGCCCATGTATATACATAAATATAAAATACACACCTTACTCAGTCATGTACACAACTTTCCATCATTTAAATAACCTTCTTCTAAGTCTTCTAAAATATAGTATATTTTATCTTGATTGTAATAAATATTGTTTGCAGTTAGTTGTGATCTTCTTTAGTTCAATTGTAAATTAATGTTCATATCTGTATTTTCCTATGAAATTTCTGCCACTATTTTTGTCAATGCTATATAAGCAATTTGCTTTTCCAAGAGTTTATTTATATTGAAAAATTGCTTTTATGAAAAGGATCCTCTTTTAAAAGGACATCATAAAATGTCAACATATTTTATCACCAAGCATTGCAAAATAAACCTGAATAAGAGGGGTATTATCCCTCAACTATGTAACTTTGTGATTTACTATCAACATTTATACATTTATTGTATGAAGAACTAGAAAAGTTTTTTTTTTTTTTTTTCCCTCAAGTGGAAAAAATTGACTGTCTCGCTAATAGAGTATTTTGTATAACACACACATATATAGATATGCACATTTTGATAAAGCTGAAATTGAATGAAGCATATAAGTACCCTATTAGCTAATAAATATTAACCTAGGTGATTTTAACTGATGCTTGGACCAAGACTAGAAAATCAATAGATTCCAGAAGATAAGTTGACTAGAAATATGAGCTATTTTCAGGGCCACTATATTGCTGGAGGGGTAGAAGATAGGGTTAGATGGAGTTAAAATACCAATAAGTTTTGTCTTTAGTAAAAACTGGTTTAACTGAAAAATTGCTCCCTGTGTTCAGAAGGAGGCTTTTGGTGAGTAGCTTTATTTGAGAAAAGCTGATTTGGAGTATTTCCATCAATATTTTTCTTTTATGGAGAAGCTATCTTGGAGAGGGGATGTATTAGAAATTAAACCTAGGGCTTTATCCATGCTGGGGAAGCATTCTATTGCTGAGCTATGCCCTTTTATAAAATTCTGACATATGGTCTTGCTAATTTGCTCAGGCTATCCTGGGACTTGCCATCCCCCTGCATCAGAATTTAGAGTAACTAGGATACCAGGTATGTTTCATCATGACTGACTGGAAAAGCTAAATTTTGGAGGTCCTTAATCCTCTTTCTTCTTTGTTGCTTCACATAGATTTTCATAATGTCCTTTAATTTTTTAATCCTCTCCCACACATTTTGAGACATTGAGCCATCTTTTATCCTTCTGTCTTCCAGCTTTGTATGTATATATTTAAATTCTTCACATTATGCAGAGTCAAACATAAATATTTCCTTATGATTAGATATCTGAGATAATATTCTTTTTTTACATCTCTTTATTTTTTCCAACTATTACAAATGACAATTATATAATAAAATGTTTGGTATAAGAGCACTTGAGGTAGATATTTTAATGATTAATTAATTATCTAGAAGCTAATTGAAATTCTAGTTTTGAAAGGTAGATTTCAGGCTAGAGGGACTTTAGTGAGAATGAGTAAAAATGATAAATGCAATAAAATATGAAAAATGATGGTTCATACCATATGTGATATAAATTTGGTTATCTAGACCTGTATGCACTGATCTCTAAAACTCTGAGAAAACTATCATGATAAGATTTTACAGTAATGTACTATCACTGCTTAATTTAACAGCAAGACCTCTGTCTGTCCCCTTCCATGCTTTTCAATAAATAGTTATCAGCAGAAGCTGAATTTCAGTATGTTCACCGTATAAATGAACCTGATCAAACTCTTAATAGAGAAATCAGATGATGTATCCCAGATGCATAAAGAAATTTTTAAAATGCTAATAAAGTGAACTCAGAAATACACTATGAGAATTTCCAGTGGACACATAATCAAATTTAGTCAATTGGTTAATAGATATTAATTTAAGCAACTTCCCCCCCCCCCATTTTAAAATTTCTTCATGGTTCTTTTGCAGATGTACATTTTAGAGCCCATGTCTTACAATTTGAATTCCTTTATTAAAAAAAAAAAAAAAAACATAAAAGCAAATCTTTTTTTCTCTCCAATATGTGGATTTAACAGAAAACAAGGAAGAAGGGGAAAAACAGATCAGTAGATTGGACAAAGGGGAATGAAGGGAATGGAAGGAGGACAGGAAATAGGAAAAAAAAATAATGGGATGAAAACAACTTAACTTTGCTATTTTACTATGTACATATATCAGTACATCACAGTGAGTCTCCACATCCCGTACAATCACAAGACTGAGATCCTAATTAGAATAAGACATACTCAAGGTTTGTATAAAATATACTCTACTGTCATGTACAACTAAAAAAAAAAAAGAATTAAAAAATCTTTTGAATTTTCCTTTAATCTCTACATGATGTTTTTCCTGGTCATGGACTATTTCCTCAAATGGTTTATAATTTGTATGCAGACCTGTTGTTCCATGGGAGTAGTTTCACTGGAAGCTCATGTATTCTGGACTGGGGGGGAGTCCCCACAGAACTGGTGCTCAGCACTGCCTTTTAATGGTCAGCAGTGACTTTGTTAAGTTCCTCTTATGTTTTGTTTTATTTTAACTTAACATAGGTTGTGGTAAAAGTCACCTGCTGAGCATACATTCAAAACCAAATCTCATAGAAAGCAGAGGAATGATCTGATCTTATACCTTGCATTCATTTTTTTTTTTTTCCTATTTGGTACTTATAACAGAATCTCAGGATTATAAAGGGGCTTTTCATTGCACATCTCTTAACATAACAATTATTGTAGCATATTTTGTATTATTTAATCAAAAGCTATGTATAAGCATAAGTATATGTGCATATTTATATATAAGCTAACTTTTAGAAATTTATGTGAAAATTGTTAAGAAAAACTTTGTAATGAAAGCCACCCAATGTGCTAATTCCAAGGCAAAAGCTCTGTTTGAAGACTAAATCTGGATCAGAAATAGGATTATACATTTTTTATCCCAATTCTTTAGGTGGTTCACATTTTATTAAGCAAGGAATATACCCCACTCTCCCAAGATATTGTTATCACATTTTTGCAGGTGAGTTTTTCCTGTCATGAATATATATGAATGTTGAACTATAAACTAATTTTATTTCCCAAAATTCTTCATTTATACAGTGGAAAGTAGTGAATAAAAAATCCATTTAACTCTTCTTTGGGCTTTTTAACATGCCAAAAATAATTCATTATGATTTTCAAAATTGTGAGATGCTAAGATTAAAGATTAAATTTCAGTATAATTAATAATATTAAAATAAAAACTTTATTAAGCCTGCTCTTACTTGAATATAAGTTTGTCCACAAAGAGTTCATTACTGGAGAACATAATTTTCAGTGTAGTGGTGCTGGAAGATAGTTTGGAGCTTTTAAGAGGTGGGGCCTAACAGGAAGTAATTAAGTCATTGGGAGTGCTGTCTTCTGAAGGAATTAATATAGTACATTTTGGACCCTGATTAATACTCATGAGAGTATCATAAAACAGCAAGCTGGCCTTTGAATCTTTCTCTGGCTTCTAATCTGACTATGTGATCTCTCCCCCTGGAACTTGATCCTGCTGTGAAACTATCTGCCAGAGTATCATGTGACCAAGGACCTCACCAATGACTGAATCAATGGAGCCAAACAGTCATGGACTTTCAGCTTTCAAACTGTGAGATAACTGAAACTCTTGCTGTACACTACCCAACCTTAGGTATTTTGTCATAGTAATGAAAAATAAACTAATGCACATACGAATGCACACTTGTGCTTATTACATATAAATATTTGTTGAAATATTATATATGTATATGGGTGTTAGAATATTAAACCGCTTTGTTATTTGTTCTATATGCAATTTTCATTCAGATTCTCATTCAGCTCATACAGTATCACTCTAAATCTGGATAAAAGCAGAAGTAACAGGAATTTTTACTAGATAGTGAGCTAACTATACAGTGTTGAAATAAAATGACTAGTACCTGAAGAATCTCTCAGTAGAAAAGCATTCAGCTCACCTTACTTGATTTGCAAACATAAATAAAGTGATTTGATCTGTTTCTTATAAAATTCTATATTGGAGATAAACAAAACTTAAGATAAACCAATTATAACTAGCCTAAAAGACTCAAGTAACTGGGGACTTTCCAGTAGGATAGACTCAATAAGGCAGTGCTACTTTCCTACTGCATTTCTGCTCATAAAGACTTGCTCCTGAAATTTTGTCATGTGAACACTAAATCTCTTTCAATTTAATATTACCCAATTCATGAATTGCTTTTTAGTCAAACAAACCCTTTAAAAATTTTATTGTGCCTTAGTAAAATGTGTTAACATGTGGTTGTCATTGTATATACAAAAGTGGCTGTAAAACACTCATAGTAAAATAAATCAAACCTATTATTAATATTTCACATGTCAAGGTTAAAAAGAGCAACTGAGGGTGATAATATAGATCTTAAAGTCATTCTTAAATCAAAGAAACATCCGTCATTTCTATTTTTGGCAAGAATTCACAAAAACCATAGATCTTCCTTTTAAAATATCTGACTATAAAACTGTTGCATCATCTGATGCACATTACAATCTTTTCCCATAGCTGATGCTTCTTTTTATTTGAATAACTTCTCATTAATGGTATTGGCCCACTATCAGAGCTGTATGAAATCATTAAATTGCTGTTCTCAAGATGTCACTGTGTACTACCTGCGTCAGTCACCTGGAACATGACTATAGCTACAGAGAGGGGTTTCTGGGTATCTTCAGAGTTGATGAGTCAGAGGCTCTGGCTTGAGCTCTGGTTCCTGCACTGTAAATAAGCTCCCAGAATACAATCACTTTTTCATGGGAAAAGTGGTGAGATATATATCCCTTCAACATTGGCACCTGTCCAAAATATTAATTAAGTGGGTCTCCAAGAAAGGAAGGATGGAATGCCCCAGATAAAAAGATCTCATAGATCTTTTACAGTTACACAAGGTTTCAGAGCTAGCCTAAGCTCCCAATAGCAATAAGAGCATAATTTCTACAAGACATAAATTCTGTATACCAAAGAACAAATTTAGAAATTAGAAAACACTAATGAGAATAATAGCATATATTGATCACTTAAATGTGTTTATCATTTAATCCTTAAAATAAACTTGAAAGATAATTATCCATGCAAATGTCACAGAGAAGTGAACTGAAATTTAGATATGAACTTCACTTTTTACAAGTTGAAGAAAATTTTTATATTGAAATTGATTGGTGAGTTGCAAATAGATTTTAATTAATCTTATCATGTAAACATAGCTGTCTTAGAAATTTCTACTTTGATCAATGTTTTCAAATCAAAATTGATGTCCAGAATAATAAGTTTATAAAGCTTTGATCAATCAGACATTATTTTTAAACTGAATTAATTTGGATTCATTTGAAATACTGTCAACAATTTGTGAAAATCCTTTGAACTTTGAGATCAAATTTAAATATGTTTTCCAAAAATAAATATGTACTAAAACTATCTTTTGGAAACAGTCCTCCAAGTTATTCAACAATGTATATAGATAAATTTGATTATTTTGTCAAAACATAATTTTGCCTTAGTTTATGCAGATACAAGTTCTAAAACACATTTGTTAATGTGAAGAAACACACACATCATCAAATAAGTGTTCAAATTTACATTTTCTCTGAAAGTAGAAATTATATTACTAATTATTTTGTGTAAAAATCAGATGGCATTAAGGTTATCTTGTATGAATGATATAATTAAAGATATACATGATTTACTTTTTGAAATATTACTTCCTCTTACCTGCTGGTTTACAGGAAAATTTCTGTTGATTTTTTTAATCTGAAATGATAAATAACAAATAAATAAATGAGTATAGCAAGGATAATGTAAGATCCCCCAAATTTTATGAGGATTGATATTTAGTATATTAATTATACTAATATTCTATCTAGATGCAATTAAATATGCAATTAAATCATTGCATATGAAACACCAATTTTAATTGACTATGATAATTACTCCAAATTTCATCATGTTGAAAAATATTTAACAGTTTTTT
This sequence comes from Marmota flaviventris, assembly GCF_047511675.1. Lineage (NCBI taxonomy): Eukaryota > Metazoa > Chordata > Mammalia > Rodentia > Sciuridae > Marmota > Marmota flaviventris. The sequence goes on from NC_092512.1 coordinate 79,888,203, forward strand.
TATTTATGAAAAATCAAAGCCTGTTTCCAAACTATGTTCAGTGATTGTTTATCAAAGATGTAGAGAGAAATTTTCTGTATTTTGTAATTTAAAATCATATGCTATTCAATTTATTTTAATAGACAAGGAAATAGACAAAATGGAAATTCAACTCTAGACAAAAAAAGTATATTTTGAAATACTTCCAGCCAGGATCTCAACTACCGCACAACATTTACTTTAAGACAATTTAATGAACAACATTTTATAAGAAGTTAAAATAAGTCTTCAGAGGAAGCATTTCTTCTTGTGCTATATCGTGGAAATAAACTGAAAACAAAATAAAAATGAATATCACTTTTAGTTAAATGACATAGATGACACAAAGTCTTTGTTCAAACATGCATTTGCTAATAGAAAATCAATTGTCACTTTCCATTTGATTTATATAGAAACAATGCTAAATCTATAGGGTCTAATCAAAATAAGTACAGACTATTTTACCTACTTTTTTGTTGTTGTTGTTGACTTACTTGCCACCCCAATCCCTTCCTTTTTCATTGTCTCCTTTTGTCTTCCTAAGGCAATTCAGTAGAGATGGAAGACACAATTGGGTAACCATCAAATGTCTGGTCTGTTATTCCAGACCGACAGGCAATATATTTATTATTTAAAATGTTTAAAAAAAGAAAAATTGAAAATGCCCCAGTTTCATGTAGGATTATATACAGAACCCTACCCTTGCTACATGGTACTAATCATTTCAAAGTCCCCACCCCTCCCCCAGCCCATGATGACCTTGCTAAAAATCTCTAAAACTCCTAGCACACCTTGAGCTAAAATCAGAAATTTGGAAATATAAATAGAAAGAACTGATTCTTAAAAGAGATAATAGTGAATGCTAGTGGAACCATACTTTTTGCTAGTTCTTATAGCTTGTTATAAAGACTTATAAAGTTCAATTAATATTTTATGTGAACACTTAAGTGTACTATCCTGCTTTTAAATTTTAATTTTTTTAATCCCCAAACCAAAATTGGTCTGAATAATCATTTTTTGAATCAATCAGAGTGGTGCACACCTCTAATTCCAGCAACTCCAGGGGCTGAGACAAGAGGATCACGAGGTCAAAGCCAGCCTCAGCAACTTATCTGGGCCCTAAGCAATTTAGCAAGACCCTGTCTCAAAAAATAAAAATAATAATAAAAAAAAAGTACTGGGAATGTGATTCAGGTGTTAAGTGCCCCTGAGTTCAATTCCTGGAATGATGAAAATAAATAATAATCATTTGGGAAATTTGAAAATTGGTAATATAGACAGGCATTGCCAGGCAGATGGCATGGGTAAGTGAAGTGGTTGACCACAGGAATTTTATACTACTAGGCCACCCTCAGCAGAGTTCCTGCAATTGAAATGTATTACCCAGCAGTGGCCACTGTCTCTTCCCCGCAGAGTATGTCCTAAACCATCAGCCTTATTTACCTGTCTAGAGCTGTTATAGTGTGTTTGTTATCGTTGCTTTTGTTTTTGTTATTTTTCTCTAGTAGTGAACTCATAGATAGGAACCTTGCAATCTTTATCCTTAAAGAGTTTACAGCACTGGTATTGTATACCATTATTATTACTAAAATATATATATATTTTCTACCAGTTCTTGCATATTATCCAAGGGTATAGGAGTCATTGAAATGGACAAAATATAAAATACACAGAAAGTTAAATAAAGAACATATTAACACCTAGAGAGGTGGAATGAATAAGAAGTGAAATATACCAACAACTCAGAATATTCTAAAAATAACAATGAAGAGTGCATAAAATGTTTGAATAATTATTATATTGTCATAAGAAATTATTTCTAGATTTTTCTAATATATTAAAGTGTAATAATGAGATAATAAAATGTAATAAAGCATTAATGATAGTGAATTATTAAAGAGCTAACATGATTAAAATTGAAAATACTAATAAGTTGTATTCCTCTTATTCAAACAATACCATCATAACCTTTCAGCTGCACCTTTCATTTTACTCTTTTATTTGTTTATCTTAAGGCAAGGTCTTTTTGTGTTGCCTATGGTGCCTATTCTGGCCTCAAAGTCATGCTACTCCAGCCTCTGTCTCTTGAGTAGCTGGGATTACAGGCCTGCACCACTGCACCCACCCGCAGACAGCCTCTTTATAACTGCTTAATGCCATATTTTTGAACAATTTATAGCATCCCAGGATGCTGAGTAAGTACAAATATTCAGATATAATAAGTCAATACTTTAAAACTGTTACCTGTGTATTAATAAAAATATGTGGAACAGAATGATTTTGTTTTAAAAGTTTTCTTTATAGTTTTAACTACATATTGGAGTTAAATAATTTATTCATATTTATTCATGCATTAATGAAGATACAAATTTAAATAACCAAATTCTCAGAGAAATGGAAGATGGTAATGCCACTATGGTTCATAATACCATGGCATAGGACAGTTTATCCTGGGGCCCTCATTTTGGCAGCAAGAAAAATGAATACATTCTATTCTAATTATTCTTGTAAAGTGGTAGATACAAAATAACTATCTGTCTCCAAATTAAATCCATATACACCCAAATAAATTTTAAACATAATTCCATTTTTTCCTAAAGCAAGTGGAGTAAAACTGTATAAAGTATTCTATTTTCTAATTATTATACTACCATTTTCAAATAAAAGTACAGTTAAATATAGGAAAAGATTGAAAACCCATTGTAAACCCAAAATGCATTTGATAACCTAACCTATTACAGCTCAGCCACACAGTACACTGAAGATTATCACATCCATATCATTAGCTCAGAAAAAGATCAAAAATCAAAATTGGAAGATATTTTCTACTAAATGCATATTACTATATGCCTTCAAAAAGTTGAAAATCCTAAATAAAGTAATTGCAAGTGGTGAAATATCCTAATGTTCATCAATTAGATAGTATATCTTTTTTACATTCATAATTCTGAATTATAGATGAATAGAAAATACTAGAAATAATTTTTTTTTGAAAAGTACCTGTTTTTATAATCACAAAATATCAAGAAGATAGCTTAACCTTAAAAAAATAATAATGTTGAAAATATTTGACTTCAGTTTCAATTTATTTTTAAAATGCCATTATTCATATTATTGATATAGTGTTAAGATAATTACATAGTAAAATATATACATACTATATCATTAAAATAAAATTTATTTATAAAATAAAGTTTTAAAAATTGCTGTTTTGGGAAACAACTTATTGTAAATTATGGAAACCCTAAATCATCTGTTTCATTTTAAGGTTTCTCTTCAAATAAGAAAAATTAAAATTTTCCCAACAATTTTTTTAACTTCTTGGAAACTCATGATAATTATGTGGCATCTAGAACCAAAAATTATATTACAAATTGCTAAAAAATTAACATAATCTAAAATAAAATAAAGGCAGTGTCTGAAAAAACATTTGTAGAAAAGAAAGGACAAAATTGCAATCCATATTGTAAAACCAACTGCTTATACAGCATACTATTTAAGCTATTAATTTTCTCAGACTTTCAAAGTAGCAAAATGGTGTACACTGAGATTACCAATGATTTTGTAGAATGATTTTGTCATTCTACAAAAAAAGCACTCAATATAAAATACTACTCAGTAGAATAGATTTAGATGAATGGAAGCCATGTCAATTGAGGCTGTTAGTCCAAAATAGAAGATAAGCCCATAAATTACAAATTCATCTCTACTTGATTTATTGGAAGACCATCATCACTTACTACCAGTTTATATATATATTTTGTGTGTATGTCCCAGATAGTAGACAAAGTCTCTGTCTATGAAAATTCCATATCTGTGACTCCAGTGTCCATGTCTGCCTAATGAAACCCGTGTTTCCCAAACACATGTTCCACACTTCACACTGGATGAGAAAGTTTCCAGTTCCAAGCACACTAGGTTTTCTAGAAAGGTCAGAGGTGACTCACAGGTGGACTAGCGCCCACTGAGGCCAATGTCTGTCTAGCACAACACAGTAGAGGACCACTCTAAGCGGGGAATCACAACACTTTAGACTTCAGAACCAAGGTAGGTTCTGGATCACAAAAAAAAGTAAGTTTTTCTTTAATATGTATACTGATGCATTAACTTTCTAGTACTAAAGCAAACCTTAGCAATTATGTTTCCTACCAAACTATGTTTACACTAAATCCTAGAGGGCCACCATTGTTCAGTTGTGTGCTGGGGCATTTCTGGGACAGCAATATTTTTTTTTGTTTCCTTCTCCCAACAGTCACCTTGAGTAAGAGGGTCATATCTCAGAACTATTTTATTCTGAGGCATAACATTTAAATGGTTTCTGATAAAAACAATAATTTTATTCTGGAGACTATGTCTCTTTCTTCTATCTTTAGTATATTTATAGCTATAGCAATTACTTCGACATTTTCATGGCTCTTTTTAGGTGAACTCATTGAAGATAGAGCTTATCTTGTTCCTCAGAATTTCTTATTTCCTTGGTGACCATGATTCCTTCTTAAACATAATTACATGAAGCAAGCATGTACATTTTGAACAATTTATATATTGTGTACTACTTTGGGAAATTTTCCTCATATATGAATCACTCCCTTCAAAGAAAACCATTCCTTCTTTTTCTTACATAGATCAGATTTTAATTATATGTTGTCAAAACATATTGGCTACTCTGAATAGTCCTGATTTAAGCTAAAACTGGTAAAAACAATTAATGCCCATGTAGAGATATAAGAAAACACAATTTATATTTCTTAATTTTTCAGGAAGCCCTCTTCAGCTGTTAATAAAAAAGTAATAAAGAATCCTTGAATCCATACTAATAACTAAAGAATTAAATACAGAAATAATAAAGGGGAAATAGACAAATACCTCAGCCGTATACATATTCTACCCACAATCAGGAGTTTAGAATTGGACTTTCTTTGGCTACCCTAATCAAACACATTTATTTAAAAAAAAACAATGACATGTCTAACCTCTTTAAATTATAGGCACCTTTTCAGATCCAAGGAGACTTCTCTGACCTCTGAGCAGGAAAACAAAATGCTCAGCATTTTGCTTGTAGTTCCAAGGGATTTATAGACACTTTGAAACATTATAGAGACTGTCAGAAAGAAGAAAGTTAATACCATGGCACAGGAAAAAAATCTGATTTGATCTGCTTGAATCGGGAAGTAAAATGAGTCATGACTGTCCTCCTTTAGAGAGTACAGCAGCAGAAAAGAACTAAGACTGAGAGGGTGTGTCCACAGCTAGAGGGCTCTGTGCCACCAAGAAGTTTTGATGCCAGAATTATGTACAAACATAGGAATTATTTCAATGACTTATGTACACTTTGAAAGAAGATATCTAGATTCAGGATGGTGTGGATTTACATAAAAGAAACAAAATCTAAGTATAGTTAACTTCTTATTTTATTGAGTTATTATTTTATATATGTATATAGACATATATATATATATATATATATATATATATATATATATATATATATATAAAATGGAAATCAGGTATCTTTAAAGCAGATATGAACTTATTTAGTTTTATGCTCCAATTGTGCTAAGTCAATGCTTCTTCACTCATTGGACATTCTTAGAATTATCTATGATTCCTTAGGACACTATAGGCCCTTTGACAGTGCAAATTCTGTTGCTGCTGTCTTTTAATCCCAAAGCACACATTTTAATTCTATGAATAACATCAAACATCAAGAAGAAAATTTAAAAAGACACCTTGTGTAATATTTGCATAAATGACATTTATTAAAAATATTCCTACAAAATTAAGTCTATAGTACAATATTTACTTAAATGAGTCCTCCAGACTTGTTCAAAGTAAAAATATAAAGTGCTTTAATTTCTGCTTTTTCAAGGATAATAGTGAAACGTTTTCTTCTAAATGGGAATAGCAGTACCTCTGGTACATTGGACAGGCAGATATTTTCAAATATATAAAACACAGTACACACACACTTACCCCCACTCTCACCCCTTCCCCCAGATTATATTATGTATTTATAATGATAATAATTTAGGGATATCCATGAAGATTCCATGGTCAATTTACACTCATTTCATCTAATGGAATAGGTTGAGTTATTTTACTTTAAGACTAAAACATAGTAACCGAAACAGAATAATTTAAGTAAAATAAGGAGAGATGAAAGAAAGCAAATTGATCCTTTAAAACTTATCACACTATGAAGAAAAACTTAGAAAATTGATAGTTCTTTTCAACAATGTTGGCTTCAAGGGAAGTATTATGAAACTGTAAATTAGTGCTCCATTATTACTGGTCTTTCCTTGAGATTTTCCTCTAACTTAGCCTCACCTAACACTTTTTATTTTAATTTTTTTTTAAGATTTGTTTATACCTATTTAAACATATTCATGAGGCCCCAGATTTTTTTATTCAATATATCAACACCCCCCTCCAAAAAATGCCTATGTCTCAGTAAATGTACAATAAATATTTGTTGAACAAATTAAAAGGGAGGACAGTTCAGTTAGAACAGTCGAACTTATACTTTTGAGATTTAACTTTGTCTTGAAAAAAGTCACTTAACAAGAAAAATAAATAAAATTTTAGTTTTGAATGTCTGTAGTACTTCTGATAGCTTCGAAACTTAGAGTATGTTCATCTCATGAATTAAAATGTGTTATGCTATCATATATAACTAATTAGAACTAATAAAAAAACCCTTAGAATTGATACCTCTAAGTATTGGCAGGAATGCCTCATGATCAAAAGCATGTGAATAATCTCATAGAAAGAATTGTTTATTGAGTAAGACAAAATATGGACAGAGACAGAGATATTTGGGTTTCACCTACCTGCCACTTTAGACCAACTCCTGAGGGAAAAGAAAATAAAACTCAATAAATTTGAAAGATACTAGGTGATGGGACCTTGAATTTTATTCCTCTGGTGCTCATGAAATTCTTATGTCAATCATGGTTTCAAAATGATAGAACAGAGATACCTAGGGAAAGTGCTTCAGCAAAAAAACATGAACATCCAAAATTTTGCATGCCTTCAGAAATATTTGGATTGGAGATACTGGTGGGGTCACATGCATCAGCAATATGTGCACCAGAGTCAAAAGATGGCACTCAGATCAGGAGTAAAAGACTTCACTGAAGAGTTCACAAAGATCTTTGATGCTTGATGTATGCAGGGAGAAAGGAAGAAAAAGGGGAAGAATAGTAGAATTTTTGTTTTCACTCGAAGCAGCTGAATTTGAAATGAGAAGTGACTGAGACATTAAGCATTGCCAATATTTCGGTATTAGTAGAAATGTCAAGTTAAATGCAATAGAATTTAACTGTGTTTCGCTTTTAGAAGAGACATTCTTCTGAAACACTAGCATAGGCATCATTCAGTAAATGATTAAATGTAACTTTTTTCATAGGAGTTCTTTTTATCAGCTCTTCATGATTTCTGTGAATGACCTATACCATTCAGTTATAGATGAGGTTTTGGAAATTTAGCTATCTCACTTTTAGTTTAACATAATAGTACATCATAAAGGAAGGTACACATTCCTGTGAGTTTATGTATTCTTAATAAAATGTCCCTACATTTTATAAAGAGTATTTCAAGTTAGCTCTACACCTGCATATCTTGCTTCTAGGCTAATATTTTTAAAAAAGAAAAATCTGAAATCAATCAATCCACATAAACAGAATAAAGGGGGAAAACACATCAATTGAAAAAGAAAGAAATTTGACAAGATTCAACACTCTTTCATGATAAAATCACTCAGAAAACTAGGAATAAAGGGAAACAATATCAAATTGAGAAAAATCATATGGGATAAACCCTCAACCTATACCACACTCAATGGTAGAAAACTGAATACTTTTCATATATAACCAGGGACAAGGCAAGAATGCCTATTTTTCACGACTACCATTCAACACACTTCTAGTAGTCTTAACAAACATAATGTTCATGGCTTATAAAAATATTAATGCATAAATTTTTAAAGTTTCCACTGAAAACAGCTTAGAATTGTTTATTAATACAAAGTTGGATACAAAATCAAAACATAAAATAAATTGCATTTTATACACTAAAAATGAATAACCTGAAAAGAAAATTGCCAATTTCATTTGTAATATCAAAATAAATAAGATACTTAGAGTAATTTAAATCTAAAAGGTAAAAAAAAAAATTACAGTTTAGACTATAAAATACAATGAATAAATGGGAAGCTATTACATATTCATTCATTGTAAGGCTTACTATTATTAAGATGTTAATAGTCCCAAAGCAATCTATTTGAATATTCCATGTGATATTTATCAAAATCCCAGGGAGTATTTTTGCATAAAAAGAACAACCCTTCTTAAAATTTATATGGAATCTCGAGTGACCCTCAAATTGCCAAATAATCTCAAAAGAGAGGAATAGTACTGGAGGACTCATATGTTTTTTAATTTCAAATTTACTACTATAATAATCAAACCATTGGTATGGATCTAAAGATAGGCATATAGATCAATATAACAGTAGCCAGTAAAAACCTCTCAATTATTTGGTACAATGGTTTTCAGCAATGGTGTCAAGACCATTCAGTTGAAAAAAGTATTTTCAGTAATGGTTCTGAGAAACTGGATATACACATACCAAAAAATAAATTTGAGCCCTTTTCTTACAGTATATACAAAAATCAACTTAAGATAAACTCAAGTCCTAAAGCAAACCCTAAATTAACAGTATTTTAGGATGCTTGTAATTGATATCTTACAAAAAAAAAGTCAGAGAAGGAATAAATTAACATGAAATTGCTGATAATTTCTCAAATAGATAAAGCTATTGAGTTATAGATTCAATACCTCCACATTTTGCATTCTCCTTAGTTAAAAACACAAAAACTGAAAAGAAAGAAATACCATTTTAAAAAAAATAAGACTGAAAGATGACTCATGGAAAAAAATATACATGAAAATGTATGTAGAAAGGTATACATAAATTTATGTGGTTCCTTATTTAGAAATATTTTACACAAATATTCAAAAATGAATGGTCTACTAGGTTCAGAGCTGAAAGACAGGTTCATGTTTGAAGAACGTAGAAAAGGAGATCGAGACTCACTTTTGGTTTGTTTCATGATGACTCACATTATTCCACTGCCAACCCTACATACTGGCAATACAGAATGTGTGCATGTGATCAAGGATACAGGAGTAGGAGCAGCAGCCTCACAGACAAGCATCCAAACTTCAATCTGCAGACACCTGCAAGGTATGAGCACCCAACATGCATAACAGCCAAGTAAGAACCTCAAGCTTGCCACATTTAGATGTTGGGCATCGGGGTATGGAGAAGGGTTGGATTATGATTGGGCATGCAAGTGTTACCATTCAAGAGCCCACCCACAGAAGTCTTGTGTATGATGGCTCTTGTATGAAAGCTATGTCTATTGTTATCCTCACATTGTATAATCTTCATCATCAGACATGTTTTAGAAGTAGGTGAAATTGACCTTGTCATGGACTAATCAGATGCAAAGAAGGAACTTTCAATTGAAAAATTAATATATATATATGCTATATAAAAATAAATATAAAAGTGGGATATTAAAGGAGCCCCAATAAAGGATCTTCTAATGAGAGAAATATTTTAAGTGGGTTAACATTTTCACTATATAGTAAGCTTTAAAAAACATATTTGCTCTCTTGAAGATGCTTTGCTGCAGGATTGTGAATTCTGATCGACCTAATTGTAGAGTCAAACTCAATTTCTGGGGCACAGGGCACTAAACAAACAAAACAAAACACAACAAAACAGGAAAGTCACTTAAAAAAGACTCAAAAATGTGCAAAAAAATGTGTGAAATGTCACTACTATATCACATATTATATGTGAGCAAAATGGGCACATTAAAATGATAATGTAATATCAATCAAGTAAATATCAAATATAGAATAGTATATTAATATTAGATATCTAATTAAATACATTAATACGTTTAACATTTTATCACTTTTTAAGAAGTCAATCTAGCTTTATGAGAATAAAAAATTGTTTATAATCTTAATTTTATATATTTAGAGTAAGAAGTAGTCAGCAATGTTTTCACTTAATAGAGCAAAAAAATTTATAGACCTCTATTATATAAATGACAAATTTTAAATGACTTGTGTGTTTAATATTATTCCCATCATAAATTATATACGAACAGCAAAACTTCTATTAATCCATTAAAACTGGGTAATCTCAGGACATAACTGTTCCTGTAGGAAAAGGCTTATGATTAAATGTTAACTGAACAAAGAATAATTCCATATGCACATGAGGATGGTAATTTTGTTCTAGATGTGTGAATAAAAATATGCATTTTAAATGTATATGTAAGATACATACTCATAAATGTACTAGCAAATAAACATACCACTATATTGCTATATGTTTCATTTTTATATTCTTCAGTACTTTATTAAATTCCTAAAAAGAACACAAAGGAGGTATATATTTTAAAATCTTTCACTAGGGAGGAAGGGAACATAGGGCGGATGGGGAGGGATTCAGGTACCTCAGGTGTGATCAGCAGTCTGGAGAGATTTTGCTAGGACCCTGCATGTTCTGTGGGCCACTGCAGTAGTCTGGGAGCCTGTTAACTTGACCCAAGCATGAGGGCAAATTTGGGGAACTCTGCTAGATGGACTGTTACAGGTGGCACAGAAATCTCAGTGTTGCTGGGAATCGCTAACACAACAGGAGGAGCCCTCCATTATGGTGAGGCTAGGATCCTCTCAAAGAAGCCTAGCTGCCCTTTTGGCAGAGTTCACAGATACAACAGGCTTTGGGAAAAGGATTCCTACTTTTCTGTTTCTACATTTCAAAGTGGAAGTTTATTGGGCCCACTCACAATCCAAGCTCGAATGAATAAAATATATGCATTTAAAAAATATTTTACTAACTCCAGTTAAATGGATTTCATGTTTACTTTCTAGAAAACAATATGTTCAAAAGATATAAAAGTCCAGTAAGGATATTCAGATAAACTCTAACAAAAGGTGAGGTTTGAGTAATAGTTTAAAGGAAAGAATAAACCAAATACCCAACATGATATGAATCTTTATATTTTGGGTGAAAATGGAATTATAAAGAAATTAATTTTTTAGGTTTATACTGTTACTGAAAACAGTACTTACTGAACATAATATAGCTATTAATTTTAAAAGTAGGATTCTCCTACTTTATTAAGCATTTTCAGTATTACTTTTTAAAAATTTTATTCTGTTTTACATTAGTGAATTTTTAATAGAAATCGCTGGTATTATAGTAAGTTTTGTATATAATTAAACATTTTGAAACTATTAAATGCAAAAGATATATTTCTATATTATTAAAATCTTAAGTTCAATAGGAACTTTTTCCATTATAGAAATTTCATTGCAACTTTGAAGTTAAATTTTGAGTATTCTGGCTGGACACAGTGGCCCATGCCTGTGATCCCAGTGATTCAGAAGGCTGAGGTAGGAGGACCACAAGTTCCAAGCAAGGAACAGCAACTTAGTGAGGCCCTAAGCAACTTAATGAGACCCTATCTCAAAATTTAACGTAATAACGATTTTTTTTAAAGGGCTGGGAATGTGGCTCAGAGGTTAACTGTCCCTGGGTTTAATCCCTAGTAGAAAAAAAAAGAAAGAAAGAAAAAATTTGAGTAGTCTGTTTCAAAAATATGGGGGGAAATATAAAGTTATAGAAAATTTATATTATACAATACTTTTCATAAATATCTTTCAATTAAGAACTGAACTTATAATGAAAATTTTAATGTCTTGCAAATTACTCAACATTTACAGATTGTATTATTGCCATAATTGAACATCTGCTTAGATATTATAAATAATATTCACACTAGCAACATCCCAGGAGAAAGACGAATATTTGTCCTTTTTTTTTTTTCCTCTTAAACCCATTTCATTATATGTTAGTAATGAAAACCTGTTAAGGAAATTTTAATTATTATAGATTCATAAATTTAGGATAATTGTACTACTAGATCTAATAAGATTTTGTTTGAAAGTAATTGATTAAAAATGAATCTTGGAAGGTGATGTTCACATTTATTGTAAATATTGCCCTGTATCTTTATTTATTTATTTTTTTTAATTGTACACAATTGCAGCACAACTTTTCATTTCTCTGGCTGTACACGATATGTGCAGTCATACATATGCCTATAGTAATGATGTCCATCTCATTCCATCACCTTTTCTGCCCCATCCTCCCTTCCCCCACCCCCCCCTTTGCCCAATCACAGTTCCTCCAGTTTTCCCTTGCACCCCCCCCCCCCCATTATGGATCAGCATCCACTTATCAGAGAGAACATTCCACTTTTGGGTTTTGGGGATTAGCTTACTTTGCTTAGCATAATATTCTCCAGCTCCGTCCATTTAACTGCAAATGGCATAATTTTATTCCCTTTTATTGCTGAGTAATATTCCATTGCACATATATAAGACACTTTTTTTACCCATTCATCTATTGAAGGTTATCTAGGTTGATTGCACAGTTTAGCTATTGTGAATTGAGCTGATGTAAAATATCAATGTTGCTGCATTATTATAGTATGCTGATTTTAAGTCCTTTGGGTATAAACTGAGGAGTGGAATAGCTGGATCAAATGGTGTTCCATTTCAAGTTTTCTAAGGAATCTCCATACTGCTTTCCAGATTGGTTGCACCAATTTGCAGTCCCACTAGCAATGTATTTGTATGCCTTTTCCCCACATCCTCGCCAACACTTATTGCTTGTATTCTTGATAACTGGCATTCTGACTGGCATGAGATTAAATCATATAATAGTTTTGATTTGCATTTCTCTAATTGCTAGAGATGTTGAACATTTTTCATATGTTTGTTGACTGATTGTATATATTCTTCTGAGAAGTGTCTGTTCAGCTCCTTACCCCATTTATTGATTGAATTATTTGTTTTTTAGGTGTTAAGTTTTTAAGTTCTTTATATATCCTGGAGATTAGTGCTCTATCTGACATGACTGTGGCAAAAATTTGCTCCCAAAATGTAGGCTCTTTCTTTCACCTCCGTGATTGTTTATTTTGCTGAGAAGAAGCTTTTTAGTTTGAATCCATCTCATTTATTGATTCTTGATTTATTTCTTGCGTTTTAGGAGTCTTGTTAAAGAAGTCGAGGCCTAATTTAACGTGATAGGCCTACTTCTTCATCTATTAGGTTCAAGTTCTCTGATCTAATTCCTAGGTCCTCGATTGAGTTTTGTGCATGGTGAGAGATAAGGGTTTAGTTTCATTTTGCTGCATATGGATTTCCAGTTTTCCCAGCACCATTTGTTGAAGAGACTATTGTTTCTCCAATGTATGTGTTTGGCACCTTTGTCTAGTATGAGATAACTGTATTTATGTAGGTTTGTCTCTGTACCATTGTACAGAATACAAGTGTATTTTGGTGCCAATACTATGCCATTTCTGTTACTATATCTTTGTAGTAAGGTCTCCTATTGTGATGCCTCTTGCTTCACTCTTCTTGCTAAGGATTTGGGTCTTTGGCTATTTTGGGTCTCTTATTTTTCCAAGTGAATTTCATGATTGTTTTTTCTATTTCTATAAGGAATGATGTTGGGATTTTAATTGGAATCACATTGAATCTATATAGCACATTAGGTATCATGGCCATTTTCACAATATTAATTCTGCCTATCCAAGAGCATGGGAGATCTTTCCATCTTCTAAGATCTTCTTCAATTTCTTTCTTTAGTATTCTGTAGTTTTCATTGTAGAGGTCTTTCTTCTAAGTTGATTCCCAAGTATTTTATTTTATTTATTTTTTGTTATCATGCAAATTTATTATTGAGATGTTCTTTTAAATATTTCTCTTACTATATTAGAAACTTTTTTTTTTCATTTTACACAATTTCATCACAACTGTTCATTTCTCAGATTTTACAGGATGTAGCATCACACCAAAAGAGCAGTCACACATGTACCTAGGGTAATAATGTCCATGTCATTCCACCATCTTTCCTGCCCCCATACGCCCTCTCCTCCACCCTCTTTGCCCAAACAAAATTCCTCCATTTTTCCCATGCCCCTCCACCCATTACAGATCAGCATCCACTTATCAGAAAGAACATTCCACCTTTGGGTTTGGGGGATTGGCTTACTTCATTTAGCATGATATTCTCCCACTCCGTCCATTTACCTGCAAATGCCATAATTTTATTCTGTTTTATTGCTGAGTAACATTTCATTGTCTCTATATTCCACAGTTTCTTTATTCGTTCACCTATTGAAGGTCATCTAGGTTGGTTCCACACTTTAGCTATTGTGAATTGAGAGCTGATATAAACATTGATGTGGCTGCATTACTATAGTATCCTGATTTTAAGTCCTTTGGGTATAGACTGAAGAGTGGAATAGCTGGGTCAAATGGTGGTTCTATTCCAAGTTTTCTAAGGAATCTCCATTCTGCTTTACTTTCAGGCTATTGTGAATGGAATAGTTTTCCTAATTTCTCTTTCACAGGATTCATCACTGATATATACAAATACATTTGTTTTATGGGTATTGATTTTCTATCCTGCTACTTTGCTGAATTCATTTATTAATTCTAGAAGTTTTCTGATGGAGTTTTTTGGAAACTCTAATTATAGAATCATGTCATCAGCAAATAATGATAGTTTGAGTTCTTCTTTTTGTACTTGAGTCCCTTTAATTTCGTTCCTCTAATTGCTCTGACTAGAGTTTCAAGGGCTATGTTAAATAAAAGTGTTGAAAGAGGGCATCCCTGTCTTGTTCCAGTTTTTAGAGAGAATTCTTCCAGTTTTTCTTCATTTAGAATGATGTTGGCCTTGTGTTTAGCATAGACAGCTTTTATAATGTTAAGGTATGTTCCTACTATCCCTAGTTTTTCTAGTATTTTGAACATGAAAGGGTGCTATATCTTGTCAAATGCTTTCTCTGCATCAATTGATACAATCATATGATTCTTATCTTTAAGAATATTGATGTGATAAATTATATTTGTTGATTTCCGTATGTTGAAAAAACCTTGCATCCTTGAAATGGATGAACCCCACTTAATCATGGTGCACTATATTTTTAATGTTTCTGTATGTAATTTAACATAATTTTATTGAGAATTTCTGCATCTATGTTCATCAGGGATATTGGTCTGAAATTTTCTTTCCTTGATGTCTCTGTCTGGTTTTGTTATCAGGATGATCCTAACTTCATATAATGAGTTCAAAACAGTTCCTTCCTTTTCTATTTCATGCAATAATTTAAAGAGTATTTGTATTAATTCTTCTTTGTAGGTCTTGTAGAACTCAGCTTTGAATCCGTCTGGTCCAGGGTTTTTCTTGGTTGGTAGACTTTTTTTTTTTTACTTTTTTTTTTTCTTATTTTATTTTATTTTATTTTTTTTTATTGGTTGTTCAAAACATTACAAAGCTCTTGACACATCATATTACATACATTTGATTCAAGTGGGTTTTGAACTCCCAATTTTACCCCAAATACAGATTGCAGAATCACATCGGTTACACATCCACATTTTTACATAATGCCCTATTAGTAACTGTTGTATTCTGCTACCTTTCCTATCCTCTACTATCTCCCCTCCCCTCCCCTCCCATCTTCTCTCTCTACCCCATCTACTGTAATTCATTTCTCTCCTTGTTTATTTTCCCATTCCCCTCACAACCTCTTATATGTAATTTTGTATAACCATGCGGGTCTCCCTCCATTACCATGCAATTTCCCTTTTCTCTCCCTTTCCCTCCCACCTCATGTATCTGTTTAATGTTAATCTTTTCTTCCTGCTCTTCCTCCCTGCTTTGTTCTTAGTTGCTCTCATTATATCAAAGAAGACATTTGGTATTTGTTTATTAGGGATTGGCTAGCTTCACTAAGCATAATCTGCTCTAGTGCCATCCATTTCCCTGCAAATTCCATGATTTTGTCATTTTTTAGTGCTGCGTAATACTCCATGGTATACAAATGCCACATTTTTTTTATCCATTCATCTATTGAGGGGCATCCGGGTTGGTTCCACAGTCTAGCAATTGTGAATTGTGCTACTATGAACATCGATGTGGCAGTATCCCTGTAGTACGCTCTTTTAAGGTCTTCAGGGAATAGTCAGAGAAGGGAAATAGCTGGGTCAAATGGTGGTTCCATTCCCAGCTTTCCCAGGAATCTCCATACTGCTTTCCAAAATGGCCGCACCAGTTTGCAGTCCCACCAGCAATGTACAAGAGTACCCTTTTCCCCACATCCTCACCAGCACTTGTTGTTGTTTGATTTCATAATGGCTGCCAATCTTACTGGAGTGAGATGGTATCTTAGGGTGGTTTTGATTTGCATTTCTCTGACTGCTAGAGATGGTGAGCATTTTTTCATGTACTTGTTGATTGACTGTATGTCCTCCTCTGAGAAGTGTCTGTTCAGGTCCTTGGCCCATTTGTTGATTGAGTTATTTGTTATCTTATTGTCTAATTTTTTGAGTTCTTTGTATACTCTGGATATTAGGGCTCTATCTGAAGTGTGAGGAGTAAAAATTTGTTCCCATGATGTAGGCTCCCTATTTACCTCTCTTATTGTTTCTCTTGCTGAGAAAAAACTTTTCAGTTTAAGTAAGTCAGATTTGTTGATTCTTGTTATTAACTCTTGTGCTATGGGTGTCCTGTTAAGGAATTTGGAGCCCGACCCCACAATATGTAGATCGGAGCCAACTTTTTCTTCTATCAGACGCAGAGTCTCTGATTTGATATCTAGCTCCTTGATCCACTTTGAGTTAACTTTTGTGCATGGCGAGAGGAAGGGATTCAGTTTCATTTTGTTGCATATGAATTACCAGTTTTCCCAACACCATTTGTTGAAGATGCTATCCTTCCTCCATTGCATGCTTTTAGCTCCTTTATCAAATATAAGGTAGTTGTAGCTTTGTGGATTAGTCTCTGTGTCCTCTATTCTGTACCATTAGTCCAACCGCCTGTTTTGGTACCAGTACCATGCTGTTTTTGTTACTATTGCTCTGTAATATAGTTTGAAATCTGGTATCGCTATACCACCTGATTCACATTTCCTGCTTAGAATTGCTTTTGCTATTCTGGGTCTTTTATTTTTCCATATGAATTTCATGATTGCTTTATCTATTTCTACAAGAAATGCTGTTGGGATTTTGATTGGCATTGCAGTAAACCTATAAATAACTTTTGGTAATATTGCCATTTTGATGATGTTGGTTCTGCCTATCCATGAACAGGGTATATTTTTCCATCTTCTAAGATCTTCTTCTACTTCTCTTTTTAGGGTTCTGTAGTTTTTATTGTATTAATCTTTCACCTCTTTTGTTAGGTTGATTCCCAAGTATTTTGTTTTTTTTTTTTTTGAGGATATTGTGAATGGAGTGGTTGTCCTCATTTCCATTTCAGAAGTTTTGTCGCTGATATACAGAAATGCCTTTGATTTATGCGTGTTGATTTTATATCCTGCCACTTCGCTGAATTCATTTATTTGATCTAGTAGTTTTTTTGTAGACCCTTTTGGGTCTTCTAGGTATAGAATCATGTCACCTGCAAATAGTGATAATTTAAGTTCTTCTTTTCCTATTTTTATGCCTTTAATTTCTTTCGTCTGTCTAATTGCTCTGGCCAGTGTTTCGAGAACTATATTGAATAGAAGTGGTGATAGAGGGCATCCCTGTCTTGTTCCAGATTTTAGAGGGAATGCCTTCAATTTTTCTCCATTCAGAATGATGCTAGCCTGAGGCTTAGCATAGATAGCTTTTACAATGTCGAGGTAAGTTCCTGTTATCCCTAGTTTTTCTAATGTTTTGAACATAAAGGGATGCTGTACTTTGTCGAATGCTTTTTCTGCGTCTATCGAGATGATCATATGGTTATTATCTTTAAGTCTATTGATGTGGTGAATAACATTTATTGATTTCCGTATATTGAACCATCCTTGCATCCCAGGGATGAATCCTACTTGATCATGGTGCACAATTTTTTTGATGTGCCTTTGTATCCAATTCGCCAGAATTTTATTGAGGATTTTTGCATCTAGGTTCATCAGAGATATTGGTCTGTAGTTTTCTTTCTTTGAGGTGTCTTTGTCTGGTTTCGGAATCAGGGTGATGTTGGCCTCATAGAATGAATTTGGCAGAGCTCCCTCTTTTTCTGTTTCCTGAAATAGCTTGAAAAGTATTGGTATTAATTCTTCCTTAAAGGTTTTGTAAAACTCCGCTGTATACCATCCGGTCCTGGGCTTTTCTTGGTTGGAAGTCTTTTGATTGCTTCTTCTATTTCATCTATTGATATTGGTCTGTTTAAGTTGTGAGTATCCTCCTGACTCAGTCTGGGCAAATCATATAACTTAAGGAATTTATCGATGTCTTCACTATCTTCTATTTTATTGGAATATAGGTTTTCAAAATAATTTCTAATTGTCTTCTGTATTTCTGTAGCGTCTGTTGTGATATTGCCTTTTTTATCCCGTATGTTAGTAATTTGAGTTCTCTCTCTTCTTCTCTTCGTTAGCATGGCTAAGGGTCTGTCGATCTTATTTATTTTTTCAAAGAACAAACTTTTAGTTTTGTTAATTTTTTCAATAGTTTCTTTTGTTTCAATTTCGTTGATTTCCGCTCTGATTTCAATTATTTCTTGCCTTCTGCTACATTTGCTGTTGTTTTGCTCTCTCTTCCTTTTCTAGGGCTTTGAGATGAAGTGTGAGCTCATTTATTTGTTGGTTTTTCCTTTTTTTTGAGGAATGACCTCCAGGCGATGAATTTCCCTCTTAAAACTGCTTTAATTATGTCCCATAGATTCCGATATGTTGTGTCTGTATTTTCATTTATCTCTATGAATTTTTTTATTTCCTCTTTTATGTCTTCTGTAACCCATTGATCATTCAGTAACATATTGTTCATTTTCCATGTGATGTAGGATTTTTCCTTCCTTCTTTTATCATTGATTTCCAGTTTCATTCCATTATGATCAGATAAAATGCATGGGATTATCTCCACCCCTGTATATTTACTGAGGGTTGCCCTATGGCATAATATATGGTCTATTTTTGAGAAGGATCCATGTGCTGCTGAGAAAAAAGTATATCCACTTAATTATGGTTGATATATTCTATGTATGTCAGTTAAGTCTAGGTTGTTGATTGTGATATTGAGTTCTATAGTTTCTTTATTCAAATTTTGTTTGGAGGATCTGTCAAATGGTGAGAGAGGTGTGTTGAAGTCACCCATAATTATTGTGTTGTGGTCTATTTGATTCTTGAACTTGAGGAGAATTTGTTTTATGAACGTCGCAGCACCATTATTTGGTGCATAAATATTGATAATTGTTATGTATTGTTGGTGAATGGTTCCTTTTAACAGTATATAATGTCCTTCCTTATCCCTTTTGATTAACTTAGTCTTGAAGTCTATTTTATTCTATATGAGGATGGCCACCCCTGCTTGCTTACGAGGACCGTGTGCATGGTATATTTTTTCCCAACCTTTCACCTTCAGCCTGTGTATGTCTTTTGCAATCAGATGTGTCTCCTGGAGGCAGCATATTGTTGGATTTGTTTTTTATCCATGTTACCAGCCTATGTCGCTTTATTGGAGAGTTTAAGCCATTAACGTCTAGAGTTACTATTGATATATGGTTTGTACTTCCAGCCATGTTTGATTATTTATCTTTTTTTTTTTTAATTTAATTTAGTTTGTTTCTCCATGATTAGCTTCCCCCCGCCCTCTGTTTTTATAGAGGCACTTCCCACTGATGGTTTTGGTTATTGTTTTTCATTTCTTCCTCGTGTAGTGTTTTGCTCAAGATGCTTTGCAATGCTGGTTTTCTGGCTGCAAATTCTTTTAGCTTTTGTTTATCATGAAAGATTTTTATTTCGTTGTCGTACCTGAAGCTTAATTTTGCTGGATACAGAATTCTTGGTTGGCAACCATTGTCTTTCAGTGTTTGAAATACGTTGTTCCAGGATCTTCTCGCTTTCAGCGTCTGTGATGAAAAATCCGTTGTTAACCTTATTGGTTTACCCTTGAATGTAATCTGCCTCCTTTCTCTTGTAGCTTTTAATATTTTCTCTTTGTTCTGTATATTGGATATCTTCATAACAATGTGTCTTGGCGTTGGTCTACTGTGATTTTGTGTGCTCGGTGTCCTGTATGCATCTACAATTTGTATATCCGTTTCCTTTTTTATTTCTGGAAAGTTTTCTGTAATTATTTCATTCAGCAGTCTACTCATTCCCTTGGTTTGAATCTCTGTACCTTCTTCTATCCCGATGACTCGTAGGTTTGGTTTTTTTATGTTATCCCATATCTCTTGGATGTTTCTCTTGTGATTTTTAACCAGCCTTTCTCAGTTGGCTAGGCTCTTTTCAAGATGATATATTTTGTCTTCATTATCTGACGTTCTGGCTTCTACTTGCTCCACTCTGTTAGTGATACTCTCAATTGAGTTTTTAATTTGGTTTATCGTTTCCTTCATTTCTAGAATTATTGTTTGATTTTTTTTATAATCTCTATCTCCTGATAAAGATGCTTAACTTCTTCTTTTATCTGTTTATGTAATTCATTTTCAAAGTGTTCTTTTGGTTGGTAGACTTTTGATGGTGTCTTGTATTTCCTTGCTCGAAATTGATCTGTTTAAATTGTGTGTGTCCTCTTCACTCAGTTTGGGTTGATCATATGCCTCTAGAAATCTGTCAGTATCTTTGAGGTTTTCTGTTTCACTGGAGTATAAATTTTCAAAATAGTTTCTAATTGTCTTCTGTATTTCAACAGTGTCTGTTTTGATACTTCCTTTTTCATCATGAACATTAGTAATTTTAGTTTTCTCCTTTTTTAAATTAGGTTGGCTAAGGGTTTATTAATTTTATTTATTTTTCATAAAGCCAACTTTTTTGTCATTTCTTTGAATTATTTCTTTTGTTTCAATTTCATTGATTCCTTCCCTGATTTTAAATATTGCCTGTCTTCTACCACCGTTGGTGTTTGTTTGTTCTTCTTTTTCTAGGGCTTTGAGATGTAATGTCAGGTCATTTGGTTGACTTTTTCTTCTTTTAGTGAATGAACTTAATGCAAAAAACTTTCCTCTTAGCACTGCCTTCATAATTCCCCAGAAATGTTGGTAGATTGTATCAAAGTTCTCATTTACCTCAAAGAATATTTTTACCTCCTCCCTGATGTCTTCTGTTATCCATGCATCATTCAATAGCATAGTATTTACTCTCCAGGTGTTGAAGTATCTTCTATTCTTTATTTTTATCAATGATTTCTAATTTCATTCCATTATGTTCAGATAGAATAAAGGGTATTACCTCTTTTTTGTGTGTGTGTATTTGCTAAGACTTGCTTTGTAGCATAATATATGGTCTATTTTGGAGAATGTTCTATGTGCTACTGAGAAGAAAGTGTATTCACTCATTGATGGATTGAATATTCTATATATGTCTCTTAAGTCTAAATTATTGTTTTATTTAGTTTCTGTGGTTTCTTTGTTCAGTTCTTGTTTGGAAGATCTATCCAGTGGTGAGAGATGTGTATTATAGTCACCCAGTATTATTGTGTCCTGGTCTATTTGATTTTTTTAGTTGAGAAGGGTTCGTTTGATATACATAGATGCCTTCCCCCCTACTTTGGGGGACATAGATATTTATGATTGTTATGTATGATTGATGTATGAATCCCTTAAGCAGTATGAAAAGTCCTTCTTTATCCCTTTTCACGAGCTTTGGTTTGAAGTCCACTTTATCTGATAGGAGGATGGAAACCCCTGCTTGTTTACATGGTTCAGGTGAGTGGTATGTTTTTTACTACCCTTTCATCTTCAGACTGTGGATGTCTTTTCATGTGAGATGACTCTCATGAAGGCAGAATCTTGTAGGGTCTTCTTTTTAAATACAAAGTGTCATTCTATGTCTTTTAATTGATGAGTTTAGGCCAATCACATTCAGGGTTATTATTGAAGTATGATTTGTATTCCCGAATATTTGGGTTATTTTGGGTTTTTAACTTGATTGGGTTTCTCCTTTTATTGGCCTTTCCTCTCTTTGCTGATTTTCATTGTTGTTTTTTTATTTCCTCCTTCTGGAATTCTTTGCTCTTCTGCTTTGTAGTAGAAATTCTGCAGAATTTCTTTTAAACTTTTGCGTATTAGGAAAGGTTTTTATTTTGTGATTAAATCTGAAGCTTAACTTTTTTGGATGCAAGATTCTCGGTTGGCATCCATTTTCTTTCAGAGCTTGGTATATGTTGTTCCAGGATCTCCTGGCTTTGAGGGTATGGGTTGAAAAATCTGCTGAGATCCAAATTGGTCTCCCCCATATGTGATCCAATTCCTTTCTCTTGTTGCCTTTAAGATTCTATCCTTATTCTTATATCTAGGCATTTTCATTATAATGTACCATGATGTGCACCTGTTGTAATTTTGTACATTTGGTGTCTTGTAAGTCTCTTGCATTTGATTTTCAAGTTCATTCTTCATGCTTGGAAATCTTTTGATACTGTTTCATTGAATAGATTGTGCATTCCTTTGGTTTGAATCCCTGTGCCTTCCTCTATCCCAATAAATCTTAGATTTGGTCTTTTAATGCTATCCCTAATTCTTGGATGTTCTGTTCATGGTTTCTTACCATCTTCACTGTGTGGTCAACTTTATTTTCCAGATCATTTATTTTTTTCTTCATTATCTGATGTTCTGCCTTCCAAGTGATCTAGTCGGTTGGTGATCCTTTCTATTGAGGTTTTTATTTGGTTTATTGTTTCCTTCCTTTCAAGGATTTCTGATTGTTTTTGTTTGTTTGTTTTAAGAATTTTTCATTCTTGAAGTAACCTTTTGATACTTGTATTTGCTCCCTTATCTCTTTGTGTGATCAATGGATGCCTGTATTTGTTCTCTTATCTTGTTGTTGGACTGAACAATTTTTGCCTGTATTTGCTTACTTATGTCACTCTTTAATTCACAGATTATTTTAATTATGTCCATTGTGAACTCCTTCTCTGACATTTTATCAACTGCACTGTCAATAGATTCTATTATTGTAGTGTCTTGGTTTCTTAGGGGCACTTTCTTCTTTATTTTTTTTTCATGTTGTCCATGTGTTTTCCTTTCTTGTAGGGTGGCTCTTACCCTAAGATCTTGTAGTGTCCCTTCAGATTACCCATACCTCACCTAGGTGTTGGGCTTCTAGTCCCCTGCCAGTGTCCCAATATGGAGGCTACTGCAACTAAATGTGATAGCAGCAATAGCGGAAGTAACTCAAGATAGCAGTGGGGGTGTCCCAAGAAGGATGAAACCACTTTCATATATGGGGCTGAAAGGGTGGGCCTTACAATGGCTTTGGGCTGCCTGTTTGGAGACATAGCTGACTCTAGGCCCTGTCTGTTGTTCTAAGGTAGATGCTACATCCAGAGGGCTAATGGCAAAGGCTGCAATGTCCCAAGATGAAGGCAGGCTGGGTGACAAACTTATTGCAAAATAGGGATCCCCAGTGTGGTCCTCTGCTCTATTCAAGGTTGTTGCTGGGCCTGGGATCTCACACAGGTCATCAGGGACAGTTCTGGGCCTGACCTGAGCCTGGGCTCTTACACGGTGTGAGTAGGCAATCCTAGGCCTAGGTTGATGGGGGCAGTACTAGGCCTGGTCTTGGGCTCTCTCATGTGTCTGCCCTTTATCTTTGAATCCCTGAATTTTTTTTTATTTAATGTTTAGTAGCATTGATTTTATCCAGAAACTTAAACATGATCTATATATCTTTTGATCCACAGAGAAGTATATTAGGATATTCAAAGTTATCTTTTAAAATTGTCCCTTTCCTAAGTTAAATTCCTTTAGGGATTTTTTTCCCCCTAATTAAATGTGGCCTGGTGGTTATTCTAGCAGTGTGTTCGAAGGCTAAGACAGGAAGATTCCAAGTTCAAGGCCAGCTTCAGAAACATAGCGAGGACTTAAGTAACTTAATGAGACTCAGTCTCAAGATAAAAAGTAAAAAGAGTTGGGGATGTGGCTTACTGTAAAATTGTCCCTGTGTTAAATCCAGAGTACTCAAAAAAAAAAAAAAAGTTGGCTGTTGAATGGAGATCTTACATATTAAAAATTTATCCTAACTCTGTTCACCTTTTAATTTAAAATTTTACATACAAGTCAATTTGATGAGTGGAGTGTATGCTCTCCAAACGGATGACTGTTGACCCTAATAACAAAGCATATTTTCCCATAAAAAATTAATTTTGAAGACTTAACCAAGAAAATCATTCTTAGAGAAGCAAGAAACATGTCTGCAATTTCCTTTGAGATGTATGGCCACTACTTTTTAACAGATGTGTGAGGTCCTGGAGAGATCAATACTCTGCAGATATAAATTTACCCAATGATGAATGATACCCATGTGTGGGCACATCATGACAATATATCCATTCTGTAGCTGCTGATAACACTCAGCATTTCCATTTAAAGGCAAGACTCAAAAATGGTTTTTGTTTAGGAGCTCCCAGATCAACTCATATTTTTTATCTATTCCTTTCTCATGCCCTTTACCTTTGTTATTTTCTATGGCTGGATGCAAAAATATAAAAGCATGCCACATTTCTTTTAAAAGCACATCCACTAACTATAAGTAAGTGTTTTAAGATGATTACGTATTATATTTGAATGAACTCCCTTAAATTTTATTTTTCCTAGCACAATCATTTTTTTAATTCTAAGTCATCATTAAAATACACACACATAACACACACACACACACTACTTACTATTGTAAGTTGTGACCATGCACAGATATCTAAGTTCATATGTTCAGTACTGAAACCCTCATTGGTTATGAATTCTTCAAGCATCAGAAGCAACTATAAGCTAAATATATACTTACTATCCTCAAGAACTCCTTGGTACCACTTGTAAAACAAACTACAACAAATAATGTTAAGTATGATGAGTCTTATAATACTTTATTACAGAAGAACTGAACAAGAAAAAAAAAATGACTGTAGGGAAGGATGTAACTGCACAGAGTTATTGTCATGGGCCTCAGAAAATAATAAAATTAACTTAAACCTGTCAGTATTAATCACTCATAGGTGAACAAAATAATTCTATCATTGCTAAGTTATTATTCAGTATTCTAAGTAAAGGAAATTCAGTCCTTTTAGATAACAACTCAGGAGAGACCTTCAGGTGTGATATATGTGACAACTTTACTCCCTACTCAGGTATTTAGATTTGAAGCTCTATTGTATAATTAAAGGGACCTAAAATAACCTTAATTCAGTAAAACTCAATCCCCAAATGATTTCCTGCATAATTTCCTTGCAGCTCTTCATCTGTCTACTTAGTGCCATTTACATTTTCTCTTAAACACCATGCTGTATAGTTAGAATCGACCAACTGTGGAATGCTCAGCACCCTGTAAGGAACATCTAACAGTAAAAGGTACTTCCCTCGTCTTACTTCCTTACCACTGGAGTATGAGACGAAGTCACATGTTAAAAATGTGTTGAGGAAAGGTGTGTTGAGGAAAGGTGATCAGTCCCAAGAAAGAAAGAGGAAAAGGTAAAGAGAAGCAAGGCAGACCAACAAGAAGCAAATAAAGAGGAGCCTGAGTCACCAAGCTGGCCACTACTGCTCCATAAAACACTTTTGGATGTTCACTCAAGTGTGATATGTCTACAGTTCACTGCTGCATTTCCAAATCAAGAACTCTGCTGTTGAGCAAGGCTGAACAATGTGCTAACTAGCTTCTTCTCACTTTGGGTCTTTAACTGGACAGTATATATCTGCTGGTAATTCCCCCCACATCCTGTTCATTATCTTGAGAATGGGGCAGTGGTAGGTCCAGGGAGTTCAGCTCCTGGCACTGTGGCAAGAGGAAAGCCATGCTAAAGTTTAGCCCCAGGTATCAGGGAAAGCAGGTGAGGTGGATATGTTAGGGTGAAGTCCTTGTGCAGTACTTATTATTGATGAACTTTCTTTAGGACTAATATATGTTCAGTATTAAGCAATATGGTAGGTATTATTGATTGATTCTAAGCTTTTTCCCACAGTCGTGAGAAGGCTTCAATGTGAAGAACTTGGGATGCTCTGGCCAGGAAGAAAGCCAAAGGAATAAGGAAGATGATACCATGACAGCATTATTCATTATTCATCAAAGCAGATGATTTGGGCTGGAATAAATATATGTTTTCTGATAATATTGCTTATCAAAATTTGTTAAAAATATTTAACATCTGATGAGTAGTTTTCTAAGAGACAAACTCAGCTATTTTATTGAAATTCTGCTGTCATAATTTGCCAAAATCACCTCCAATCATACAAAAGTAAGAATACAGTTGTGAAAATTTTTCATAAAATACAGCACCTAACTCTTCCTTGCTTTCGTTCTGAGTTAAGTGACTGTCTCCACACTTCTTTAATTTCACTCACTGTAACCCAATTTTTTGTTGACACTTGTGTGTCTGACATTCACATTTTGGTGTATAAAGAAAATTGATGCAGAAAACAATAACACACTGCTGCTAAAAAGTACATCTAAGGTCTCAGACATGTCAGTGGCTATAAAAAGGAAAAAAAGATTCTACTTAAGTGACACACATGCCTGTCAGAACCACACTCCACAACCTCTGATCACAGCTTTCAGTTCATTTTCAGTAAATCTCCTTTCTGCTAGTCTTTATTCTGTCATGACTTTCAATTCACCTACAAGCTTTGTTGAATCGTTTGAATGTGGCAAAAGCAACAGAAGTTTTTATTTTTTTCTCCTGTTATTTTCACAACAAACATCTTTATGAAAAACATATTTGATTTTTTTTTCAACTTGTGTTTGCCATCTCATAGAGTAGATCTCTATGGATTAAACTTATGACTCTCAAATGATTAGGTAAGTGCATAAAATATCGGAAGATGAGTGAAATAGCTGCTGAGTAAATTCAAATATCTGATTAAATTCTCCCCTCGCTCATCCTCCGTGTGTGTGTGTGTGTGTGTGTGTGTGAGAGAGAGAGAGAGAGAGAGAGAGACAGAGAGACAGAGAGAGAGAAAGAAAGAAAGAGACAGAGACAGAGAGATAGAGAGACACAGAGAGAGATAGAGAATGAGTCCTAAAGGGCTGTGATTATCTCGGAGAGGGTACTTATTATTGATGAACTCTATTTAGGACTAATATGTGTTCAGTATTAAGCAATGTGGTAGGTATTATTGAGTGATTCTAAGCTATTTCTAATATTCTCTATCACATTCCACTTTCAGGATTAGGAAAGGTGTGTACAAGACAATCTCATCCCCTTTTTCTCTAATCCTCAAAGATTGTCATGGAACTGAATTCAGGAGAATGGAAAGTGATCAACAGTCAAATGAAGTGTTTAGGGGGAATTTTCTCTTTGGTGACAGGGGACAAATATGCCTGGATCCACTCATTCCTTTTCCATTTGTTTCTTGTCTTGAACACTAAAGTGATGTTTGGAACTACTGAAGCACTAGCATGACCATGAAGTTGTAAACATAAGTCAAAAGCCAACACCATAAACATGGTGGAGGGAGATAATGTGGCTAGACAAGAGGTGGGTTCTTGGTGGCATCTTCAAACCCCTGAAATACAGCATATTCTGCTGTCTCCAGAATTCTTGTTAGGTGGGGAAAAAGAATAAACGTTTTCTCAATCAATATACAATGTTGCTCTTTTTTAAGAATAGTATCATACAATACAATCATGTCACATATGCACACGTGTATGTATATTTTTATAGATACACATACACATACATACACAAACTTCATCTACTTAAAAGTGACACATTTTATTAGTATGAATATGGCACACATGGAAGTATCCAAATAAAAGAGGAGATTCTTTTACTTTTTCTATTAGGCAAGGGTGAAATTCTTCCTGTTTATGAAAAGAGGTTAATTTTAGTATTGTAGAAGGAAAAATTGATTGGGATGAATTCACTGAAGAAGTAGTAGGTGAAGGAGAAATTTACATTTTCCTGATTCTTCTCACTCATTTAAAAATAAGGGAAATGAGAGCTAGAGCTTTAGATTGCTTAATGGTTTAGCCACTACTAGACATTTATTTTTAACTCATATCCAACTGTGTCCATGTATTGCAACATAGAAAACTATCTTTCAGTGACTATCTTAAAACTATCTCAAATGACTGTTCCACAGAAAAATGAAAAAAAATAAAAAAAGACATGTAAACTCAGAAGAAGCAGATACTACAATTTATTGATGTCATGAATTAAATAATTTAACTTAGAATACGACAGGAAAAAGGAAATGTATAGTTTTAGCACTATTTAAGAGGCAAAATATTGAAAGGATTTTTAAATATTTAATCTTCACAGTAACATATGGTTACTTAGCACCTATTTATGAGAAAACTAAAGTCTATGCACATGACTACTAAGTGGAGAAGTTGCAGTTTTATACCAAGTTTGATGATGCCAAAATTCATGCTTTTTCCACAACACAGAAATACTTAAAAAGCAGCAACCTCAGTTTGCTTTGACAAAGAGTGTTTTGAAGTTTCATTTCTTTCTCCTTTCAGTTCTAGCCTATTGGAATACATTTTAATGCTGGTTGCTTATATAACTTAATGCAATTATATAGATCTCAGTCTTTTCTGCTGCCTGAATTTTTAATAAATATTGCTTTGTATAGGTATAAGAAATCAGTCTAGATGGACTTTTGGGTTAATTTTAATGTTTTGAAGAATTTTACCTATTCTTAATGTTTTTGTATTCTGTGAATAACATTTTAATTTTCCTACTATGATATTCAGTTACCTATCATTAACAACCTCACAGTTTTCATTTATTTTAGGTATAATCCATATCTTCATGATTCTTTTCAATCCTATCTGAAAAGGTTCTACTTCAATTATTTGAAGATGTCTACATTTTTGAAGCATTAAAACTTTTAATAGTAATAGAATAAGGTAAAAAATATTCTATTAACTTAGAAAAGTAAATAAAACAAAGTTTACCTATGAATACTATTATTTTATAAGAGAATGATATTTAAATTACAAGGCAAAAGCCTACATAAAATAAAAGATCTGCTTTAGAAAATAAATTGAATTTAGAAAAAATTCACTTAAGCTGACCAAAACATTTCACTTTACCTCAGACCAGTGAAAATCTTGTATATTCATTGATACCCATGGCTATAATTTAATTTTTTTCTTTTCTGTAAATCCAAGCCATTACTTGTCATAATTTTTTGTTGCCCATCCCATCACTTATTTTACTCTTTCTTGTGATTCATTCAACTTTTAAACTTCCCTACATTTCTTATGTACAGATTCAATTTCTCATAGCACATCTTCATGTTATCTATGGAAGGTGAAAGTTTGCATTTACTTATAAGCTTATTTCAATAATGTTTTCCTTTCCCATTGTACTGTTTGCTTCATGAAGGTAGAGCTATCCATTTCTGCTCAATCCTATAGTCACTGTCTCATAAATCATGCGATGGGTCTTCAAAAAACTATTGTTGAATAAATGGATGGATAAAATCAGGGAACTGACAATCACATCAAATGTTAACATTTGATATTTGTATGTGTATTTATTTAAATGAAGTTTTATTTTAGAATGGTTTCAGATTCACACAAAAAATTACAAGTATAAATCAGAGTTTCTATATGCCACATAACCATCTTAGCATAGCTAAGATGTTCCTATCTAGTTCCTATGTGATACCACATAGTTATCATTAGCATCTTGTATTTTATTATGTAGTCCATTTGTTACAATTAATAAATCAATGCTCATATGCTATTTTTAACTAAATTCTATGCTTTATTTATATTTCTGTAGATGTTACCAAATATTCTTTTTCTGTTTCAGGATCTCAACCATGTAATATATTGCACCCTGTCTCCTGAGCTGCTCTTGGTTAGATCAGTTTTTCAAACTTTCCTTGTTTTCAAAGTTTGGGTTGCTAGGAGTTGCTGGTCCATTA
Source organism: Marmota flaviventris (assembly GCF_047511675.1). Lineage (NCBI taxonomy): Eukaryota > Metazoa > Chordata > Mammalia > Rodentia > Sciuridae > Marmota > Marmota flaviventris. Next base: position 79,918,185 of record NC_092512.1, read on the forward strand.
TTTTGTAGACTATTCAGCACTAATGATTCATCTGATGTTTTTCTCATGCTGAGACTGGGATTGCAGATTGGAGAGAAAGACCCCAGGGGCACATTACCATATTTTTATCACATTGTATTGGGGGTATCTATTTCAACCAAACAGTCATTGCTGATTTTAACCTCGATCACCTGGCTGGAGTGGTGTTTGTTATTTCTTTACTATAAAGTCATACATTTTCTTTATACTTTATGCACTGAAGAAAGATTCCTATGTTCTCTAAGAAATAAAGTTATAGAAGAAAATATATTTTGATATTTTTATATTTTATTATATATTAACATCCACAATATGATATTTGAATTCTTCATCATGTATCATTCTTCCCAAGGATATAGCTTCCTATTAATGCTTAATGGATTGTTGGTATATAAAAATGATACTTCATAGCCTCTGATATTGGGCAGTTGTATAAAATATCTTATTTTAATTTATTAAAGTAGGCAAGAATGATAAAATTTCAATCTTGAAACTAAAGACACTCTTCAGTATCTTTAGTATTTCGCTCAAGTTGTTTACTATGAGTATTTCTTTGAATATTTTATAATTGGTGCAGTACAAGAACCACGTTTTGAAACTTAAGTTTGTTTGCATATAAAATACATACTTAAAATTTGAATCTTATTCACTGATGGTTCTATGATGTGCAATATGAGAACATGACCCTTGACTAATCATCATAATAAAATATGAAATTATTGCGAGTTTAAATAATAAAATATATTATTATTGAGAGTTTTTAACATATGATTTTATAGGGATAATACAAAATCAGTCAACAAATATCAAGACAATATTGAGTCTAAAAGATATTTGACCTCATGGTAATACCAACAACCGAAACTCAAACATATTATTAATACCCTTTTTATCCTAAACAGTTTCTACATCCAGAAATAGTGAGCAGGACAGGAAAAGTCTCAAATGATATGACAGAGTGGAATAGGAATGAGTCAGTGATATTTCTATTAAAAAAAAAAAGCTGAATGCAGCATATGATATTTGCCTCTATATATTTGAGTAACTGCCAAGTGAAAGAAGAAGTTAAATTATAGTGTCTTTCCCAAGGCAGAATTAGTACAAATGGATGAAAGATACAAGACAGAGATTTTTATTCGCTCTAAGGAAAGATTGCCTAATATTGAACTGTCAAAGATTGAATTGCTGCATTGTGAAGCAGGGTTTTCTTGTCATTGAAAGATTTCCAGCTGAGAGCTATCTAAGAGGATCTTTGCTAGAGATATTCCTTAATTGAGTGGGAGATGACATAGATAACCTCCTCAGTCCTCTCCAAGGAGAAGGTTTTAGGAAGTGACACATGCATACATTCTTGAAAGAATGAAAGTTGGGAGCACATTATTAATGTGCTCAAAAGTATTTGCCTTCACTTGAGATCAGATAGATGTACCACAGTACATTTATTCCTGATCTCTCTGGCAGATCGTATTTTTCTATCCTTGTCCCTTAACTCAGTGAGTTATATGAAGAAGGTTTATTTCAAAAACACCCTTGTTTTTCAGACACTTCATTACGGGGAGGTAGATTTATGAGGGATGAAAGCAAATATGCTCAGATAATACCAGGGATGTCTACCATGGACAGCACTTCCACTTTTTCCTGTCCACAGATGCTCTAAAATGAGAAGGCAACTCACAGGTTGTATGAACTTAACAGGTGGGATCTGTCAACTGCAGTGTTTGTGGGAGCTCCATGAATCTTTCTCTCCTCTTTTTTTTTTTTCCTTCACTTTCAGGATTCTTTCCTTCAACAGTTGATTGACAGATTGACTCATTTTTTCATTTCATTGCTTGTTCAGCATGAACTGCTAAGTACTGAAAATACAAGGACATAGGACATACTTGGTGGCCAAGTGTGACCACAGTCAAGTCACACATGACCTACTGCTCCTAGGTCAGAGCCACTGCTGCTCTCACTCCCCAGGTGAATGAGCACCCTCCAGCTTCACATCTGTATAGCAGCTTTTCTCAGTTGTGACCTCCTCCCAACTCAGCAGGTCAGCTTGAGTTTTAGATGCTAGTATTTCTTTCTGGGCCTCTTATATCACTTCTTCATCATTTTCCGTGGAAGCTTCTAGACATACTTCCCATCCAGGCACTGGAATAATAAATAGGTATTGTTTCCCAACCAATATGAGTGAACTTGACAATAAGATATTTTTTTTTTCTTTCTAGGACGTCTAGTGATTATTATAAACTATTTTGCACTTGCACTAATTAATAATGTAGAATATTGTTTTCTAACTTAAATAAATGAATCCATTGTTGCCATGGAAGCAGAGACAACACAGACAGTGTTAGATTTAGATATGAGATGTGTCCCCAAAGCTCCTGTATTAATGCAGAGAAGGTTGGAAGTGAATTGATTGCAATGTGAGTGCTAATGGACTTCCAGGGTGGTATTATAAGCAAATAGGATGTGGCTGAGGATGGAATCATCTTCCATGTGGACCTCCCCCAACCCCCTCTCTCTCATTCCTGGCTGCCATAAATGAGGTAGCACTCCTCCACTATAACTTTTCCACCATGATGTTCTGCCTCACCTTGGGCCCAGAGCAGTGGAGTCAGGCATTTATGGACTGAAATCATGAACCAAAATACACTTTTCCCTCTTTCAAGTTGGTCTTGTTGGTTATTTCATCACAGCAATGCCAAGCTGACTCACAAAGAAATCGGTACTGAGAAGTGGGGTCATGGCTCTTACTAACTTGACCATGTGGTTTAGAGGCCTTTACAGCTGGTTTGTGGGATGGATTTGGAAAAGTATGGAGAAGTAGGTGGTAGAAGACTTAAACTCTTGTAGCAAAACTTAATGGGAAATTCTGGTGGGAGCTCAGAAGACCAGATGCTGCTAAGAATGTGGACAGTACCCGTGAGGTTTCAGGGGGGAAATGAAGACTCTACTAGAAATGGCGGAGAGGCCCCTCATGTTATATTCTGGCAAAGGACTTGTCTACATTTTGCTCATATCCTTGAGACACTGTTGAAGGTTGAACTTCAAGCTGATGTTCTAATTAATCTGGTGGAGCACCAGCCTTCGGTCAGTGCCACGGATATGGATGGCAGCTTTCAGCCAGGTTTAGCCTGATAATCAGGAGCAGAAAGCAGGGCTGAAAGATTTTAAAAACTTTGGATTGAGAGAGCAATAATCTCATCAGTCCATCCTACTTTGAATGGACTAACTGGCTGCTCACTGTAGGCAGCTGGGTTACACTGGAGTAAGTGGGCCTCCAGGGGGCCTGCCCTGAAAAGGTTCCTCTTTTCTGCTGGTCCCCTTCCCCCTTCTTCCTCTATGTGCTGCATGGCTGTCATTAATAGAGCAGTGCTCTTCTACCACACCATTGCCCATGACATGTGTGCTGCTTCACCTTGGGCCCAGAGCAATGGAGTCAGCCACATAGGGACTGAAATCTCTGAACCTATGAGCCAAAATAAATTCTTTCTCCACTAAGTTGTCTCGCCAGGTGTTCTGGTCACCACAATTATAATTTGACTAACACTGGCAGCTAGAAGCTATGAGAAAAAAATCCATTCCCCCACCCACTTCATGAAAAGGAAACTGAAAATGGTTCCTTGGTGCACGAAGGATCCCCATTAGTTTCTCTCATATATATTTTTTGTTGCCTTGGCCTGAACGGGGGCCCACTTATAAGGAAATATTCAAGGGTACAGGAGGCTAAACTCAGAGATAAACTCTATATTTCTGGAAAGAGGATGAAGAACAGTAATGTGGGGATCCAGAGAATACAAGGGAATCCCCCAAGAGGGAGAGCATAAAAGGGATACTTCAATTCTATGTGTAATCTGAGAGAAATTCTGCACTCCCTTCAAGGTGTGCACATGCGGGAAACTCCAAAAAGGCAAAGCAAATGCTTTGAAAACTCAACAAATATTGAAAACACCCCATGGAAAATGAGTCAAAATTTAAAGTCTGAATCTACTTATTTTGCTCACTTGCTTTCATGGTAGGCCAAAAATGGCCTACCTGAAAGATATCTATGTGAAACACCTGGAATCTGTGAATGCTTTATTTGATAGAAACAATGTGGAGGATTCTTGTAGATGCATTTAGGTTAAAGCTCTTGGGATGAGAGGTCACACCAGATTATCAGGGTAAGCCCTAAACAGAGTACAGTTGTCCACCTAAGAGACATCCAGAGGAGGAGGCAATGTGACCACAGAAGCAAAAATTGAAATAGAGTGGCTAAGAGCCGAGAAGTGTTGAGAGTCATCAGAAGCAAGAAGCATTCTCCACTAGGGTGTCCAGAAGTGAGGTAGTTGGCTGACATCTTGATTTCAGAACTGAGGGTGAGTTTCTAATATTTCAAATCACCAAGTTTGAGGTAATTTGTTATAGCCGCTGAAGGAAACAAATACCACTCCATAATGCTATGTAACATAACTCTTCAAAACTTAGTGACTTAGCAAATCTTTTATTATCCCACAGTTCCTGTGGCTCAGGAGTCCAGATATGGGTTTTCTTTCCCTGGCTATTTCAGAAGACTGTAACCAAGGGTCAACTGAAGCCATGGTTTCATCCAAAGCCCTGACCGGTGAGTTATCTTCCTCCAGGCTTACCATGTATCTCACATCTAAGGAAAGGGGATCGCTTAAGGGTGGGGATACCAGGAGGTGAACATCATCGAGGATCATCTTATCAGCCTGACTGTTAAAGAGTGCCTCTTTTCCCCATATATTCAACTCCCTATAATATGCAAAATGGATTTACTCCTTTCCAAGGTTCCTGAAAGTTAACTCCCTTATAATATTGGCATATTTTAAAATTATTTAATATGAGATAACTTTGGAAATAAAATTAACAACTTTCTATCTGGCTAAATAATGAATAGCAGAAAAAAATTTAAAAAATAATTAACTTGGAGCAAGGAGGTATTGTTTTAAGTACTGTTATTTCATTCTTTTTTTTTTTTATTTTTGATATGCGGGATATAACCCAGGGTCTAGCACAATTCCACAATTCACAAAAGCACTCTGCCACTGATTTATACCTCAGCCTCTCTTTAAAATTTTGAGACAGGGTCTTGCTAAATTGCCCATGTTGGCCTCTAACTTACGATTATCCTGCCTTAGTCTTCTGAGGAGTTGGGATTATAATCATTCACCACCATGACCGCAAGTACTCTAGGAGATATGAATTCTATCTTCAGAATCAATTTGAGGCCAAGTGTAGTGGTGGTTGGGGAGGCTGAGGCAAGAGGATTAAGAGTTCAAAGCCAGCCTCTGCAACTTAGCAGGCACTAAGCAACTCAGAGAGACCCTGTCTCTAAATAAAATTATTTAAACAATGGCTGAGGATGTGGCTCACTGTTTAAGTATCCCTGGGTTTAATCCTCAGTAGCAAAAAAAAAAAAAAAAAAATGGATTTGAGTCTACTTTAGTCCAAGTAATAGCAAATGCCAGTGGTAACTGGTGGAAACAATTAGTTGTATTCCACAACATTACAGCCTCCCTTTCTAATGTAAAAGCTTTTAAAATATGTTGGCATCTGTGCAGCACAGCTTAAAGACAAGTCCCCGAAGGAACTTTTTCTACTACATACTGTTTACTAAACATATTGTGAATATTTAGGAGCCACCCTGATTAATAATAAAATTCAATTTTCAATTATATTTTACTAAATTTTTTTTTTATATTCAAGGACCTTCTAGAAAACTAATTTCTTCAGAAAGAAGCTATAATTACATTAAATTTTCAAATAAATTTAGTATAAAATCCCCATTTCAAAGTTATATCACTGCTGGAAATTAGTGAACAAAAAGAAAGCAAGTGGTTAGACTGTTGTTAAAGTCATTCTAACATAGGGTTTTCTGTTTGTGGTTCTATTTTTCTTTTTTTTATTCTTCTCTGTACTCCAACTGTCTTTATACTAAAATATAATTCATCATTAAAGGGTTTTGTAATGTTTTGGTTTCAACATTTCTTTCTTCAAATCATCACATGTTTATTTATTTGTCCATTCTGATGGCACTGGGGATTTAATCCAGGGGCACTCTATCACTGAGTTATATCTCCAGCCCTTTTTATTTTTTATTTTGAGACAGGGTCTTGCTAAATTGCTGAGGCTTGCCTTGAACTTGTGACCCTCTTGCCCTGCCCTCCCAAGTTGCTGGAATTATAGTCATGTGTCACTGTGCCCAGCTTGTAAGCATGTTTTATATCTTTTCAGAAGTGTAGTTTGCTAATACTTTAAAACTTATTATTTCATATGCATTTTTATCTCATTCTAAAATTTATTGCTATGTCTGATAATCTCATTGGTGGACTTTCTCAGATATTTACCCCCATTTACCCCAATATTTTCTTTTTGCACCTATTAATAACACATACACCATTTATGCCTAAATTATATAAGCCTTCACCAATTCATAATATTGGCAAGTAAAGAAAAAATTAGTTCCTCCAAGTAGTAATTCTAGAATCTCTTTAATATAAAAAATAAGAGAACTTGAGATGTCAACTGTCTATTCTAATCAGAACTTTCCACAGTAGTCTTAATCCAACTTCTTTCTTCACATTATGTAACTATATCAATCATATTTCATCATGGCATTATTGTGACTTCTCTGTAGCTATTGTGATTTTCACATTGTCTTTCCCTACATTCAATGTCTTTTCAACACATATATTGTACTTCACATACAGGAGTGCATTGTGATCAAAAGTATTTTTACTGAAAACTGATCAGAAGAACAAAAGGACATTTATTACAATATAATCAAGGAGAGGTGAAAGAACAGAAAACCTATAATATGGCAATAATATCACAAGAAATATATGGATCTCCCAGCATTTAAAACAGTGTTGAATAAGGGTGTTATCTGCTTTCCTAAATTTCATGGCAAGTATTTGTCGTAAGGATGAAAAATAAACAGAAAATTAGGCTTATCCTTCCTTAGGCTTATAGAGCTTAATGACATTTACATCTTTGCTCTTTTTTTTTTTAATTTCAAGAAAGCTATTTCAAATGCTTGTCAGTTGGATCACATCATTCTAAGTGAACATACCTTCCAAAGAAGTTGTTTTCATGAAACTTTCCTAGGATTTTAGACTAATGAAAAATTGGATCTAGTAAAAAAGTAAAGCTTTCAATTTACTGCTTAACATTCTGTTCTTTTTAAAGTACTTTTCCTCATATACTTTATAGGACATGGCTTAATTTTAAGACATTCTAAATACTCCTGCAATGAAATAGAGAATTAATACTCACCCAAGGTAGTTTTGCTTGCCTTTATCCCTAGAAACATCCACATGATACAAAGGGAAGAAAAACACAATCCTCAGAGAGACATTGCATTTCTAGTCTGCCTGCCTGCCTGCCTGCCTTCCTTCCTTCCTTTTTCTGATCAGTACCTTAACTATAGTTATGATGACATCATCAGATTACCAAAGACTGGGCTGGAAGGTGAGCAACAGTTTTTTTCCTTTTTTTTTTTTTTTATTGTTGTTCCAGGAATTAAACTCAGGGGTACTTTGTCACTGAGTCACCACTTCCCCAGCCTGTTTTTTACTTTTTGAAATATTATTTAGAGACAGGGTCTCTCTGAGTTGCCTAGGTCCTCACTGAGCCTGGCTGTGAACTCACAACTCTCCTGTCTCAGCCTCCCAAGCTGCTGGGATTACAGGCATGTGCCACTGTGCCCAGCTGGTAGGCATCAGTCTTACCCAATTCAGACATGCCCAAGTCAGCCCTTATCCTGGGTTCATACCTCTGAGGAGGGCTCAGAGTATTTTTACCTATTTAGCCACCCCCCAAAAAATCCATTTATCTTTATTCATGGCACAGTGAGACACAATTTCACATCTACCAAAAAAAATATATAAAGGCAATAAGATACCAAGGATTGAGAAGGATCTATAAAGATAAGTCACCCACTGAGACTAAGAAGGTAAATCGTTTAGTCATTTGAAAAACATTTGGCATTACCTAGAAAAATTGTACATGTACACATGCAGTGGCTATCAATTCCACTCACAGCGCATCCCACCACCACATGTATGGACATTGTGATGGAATCGCTTGAAATAATCACAACTAAAAACAAGAGCATTGGCTTTAATGACTGTGCTGGTCCTCTTATTTTTAAGAAAGACTTATTTATCACAATACTTTCTTATATTTTAAGTAAAAATCTGTACAGTTACTCGGGTACAGAAGATCACTTTTATAAGAAAATCTTTGTGTAATCCATGAGTTAGTAGAGGTACATATTTCTGCTTAACCATTTATATATTAGAGTTCTGAATTTTCCTTAGGAAATCTTAATTGCTCCAATATGGCATGGGGGTAGTTTTGGACAAAGGAGAAAAGTAAGACAAGAGCATGATGATGTCAAGTACTTGATTTTCGAAAACAAATATCTGTAATGATAATACATCAGTATTCAAGGAAGAGAGGTTTATGGTTTTGTTTAGTTTGTTAGACTACACAGCTTCTGGGAGTGAGAGCAAGAGAGCAAGAGAGAATTGATTAGATTATTAAAGAGTAATGATAATAAGATGGTGACAATAAACAGACACAGAATGGGAAGAAAGGAAATGTTTGAAGTAGAAAGATACATGAAATGAAGAGAAGCTAATTCCTATCAATCTAGACCTGGCTCTAATGAGCAAGTTTCTAGATCCCACAATGATGTTTTCTTATTATTCTTGGGCCAGAAGAGTTCCACACAAGACTTCAGTCTCCGTGGTAGCTCTTCTCACTGTATTATCCTATTCCTTTAAAAATTCTTAGCCACAGTCCCAAGATCACTGAAAGTAAATTAATAGTCTTTGTTGAAATTCAGTAGCATATTAGCCCAGAAAGCTTTTACTTATTTTTAACATATTTAACTTTTAATGCAAAATACAATTTTTTGTTTACTGAATGAAAACAGGTCCCTTTGACATTTGCTACGGAACCCTACATGCCTGACCATTCTTGAATTGACAAATTGTACTGGGACTTTCAGGGTAAAGTGACTTTCTTCTAATAAGTGTCTCAGAAGAGTTTTCATGCTGAATATGAAGTGGCTCATTCTTGGAAAGATACCGAACAGCTGATGCAAAGTCAAATATATATTGAAGAATTTCATGAAGGCTGAGAAACTCTCTGATCAATATCCCTTGGATCACTACTTACTTACATTGTGCTTTGTGAGGTTTGAAATATTCGTTGCTATTGCTTGTAGCCAGTCAACAGATTCCTCGGCTGAGAGGCACTGAATAATTCCACTGCATACTCCGTCCACAGCAATGACTTGAAAGGCATTCTGCCTGCAGATATGTTAGAACATATCAGATCAAGATGCAAAAACATAATGTGTAAATACAAAAGAATCTAAAAAATTTCAAAAGCATTTTTTTTCTGTGTTTGCAATAAAATTACAAACACTCTCTTTATTATTTTAGCTTCTGTCATCTCCTCTTGACATTTTTTGGTGTGTTTTCTGACTTACAAATGGAGCACAACTCAAACAAATATCATACATGACATAAAAATCACTTGGATAATCTAAGCTGCAGAACTTAATCATTAGTTCTTCACACTCAATCTCTGTTTATCCATCTTCTCAAACATGGGTGGGAACTCAAGGTCACATCTCCTTTCTGGTTCTAAATGCTCACATTCTTAATTTGTGTCAATGTTGAGAATTTCTGTAACACCAAACTTTTTTTCATAAAATGCAATGACCGATCTTACTATCTGTATGGTCTTTTATTGATGTTTGTTGTTGGTAAAAGAAAGTCAATGATGCCTTCCTGAAAATTGCTTACAACGTACTATAGAACTTAAAGTTTCTCCCTAAAACTTCAATACTGAATGATTCCCTCTTTTTTTTTTTTTTTTTTTTTTGGTCCCACATCATGTTCTTCCAATGCTTAGACATAAATTTAACAGACAGGAAGAGATAGAATCCTGGAATGAGTGAAAGCTAGTCAAATACCTCAGCTTTCAGAATCACCCTGTTGTGTAGCACAATACACGTTAGGAAATGCACAAACTATATTTAAATACTAGCAGATTGTGAAGCAATAAGAAACCTTTGCATCTCAGCCTATGAAATGATATGTAAATTAAAATAAATTATATATTTTCTCCAAAATTATATATCCCTTGCCCTTTTGTGTTTTGCTATCGAGCATTTATGGGTATTAACATTATTTACTACCTCAAAGGAAAAGCCAGAGAACATAGATCTGGCTCACAATTAATTCACGTTCTTCCCTTTTCTTTTTAGAACGTTTCCCATCTTATAACTGAACACAGAATTAAGCCTTCAGCATCCAAAGTACACTGCATTCAAATTATTAATATTTTTAGAGAAAGTAGTTCTCATATCCTTGACACAGCATTTTTTACTGAAAACAGGGACATGTTCAAATATCTATTTTTTTTTTCTTTTAAAAATACAAAATCCCTGTAGGAATACAATTGTTATCTATCTCTTTGAAAGAAGGTTCTTTTGAATTTGTGGCAAGGAAAAAAAATGCACAGCAAGAAAAGAATATTAAAAATGCACATGTACATTTTTAGCTTTAATTCTAATGTTCAACAGTGAGTAAGACATTTACAATATCCAGACAGAAGCTCAACCAGCCAGGGGAAATGAGAACTAATTTGGGTTTAGTAATATGCATTTCTTTCTACTAATTAGCATAACCATTGCTTCATGTGCTTAAATCAAAGCATACCTTAAAAGTATTCGTCCTCTCTTCTATAAATGAATCATGACAGCTAGATATTTTTAACTGATTAAAGTGAACACACTCATATCAAATCATATATGTGACACAATTCCTAGGTAGAATAATTCTGAAAAACTAGCTTTTTATGAACCAAGACCTACATGTTGACATAAAACCATCTTTACATCTTATTTCAACTCTTATAAATAAATGGAAACTAACCCTTTCACAAAGCACTTGTACAGATTCTTTGATTAAGTATCATCTCTTAAAAAAAAGTCTGATCATAAAGATTACAGATATTTGGGTTATGCTTCTGTCTACCACTGAATAAAGAAGAGTGTTGGCAAATTAGTCCACTTAGTTGGGCATCAGTTTCCCCAAAATATATATGAGAGTGATATACCTTACAAATTTAACCCACATTTGCTGAGTAATTGGTAGGGTCCACCTATTTCAAAAATCACGAAGTTCTATGAATAATGTCCCTTTGAATGCTCCATTAACATGGCGAACTTTGTGAGAATGACACCATATAGACATTATTTCATTAAACTCTTAGTAATAACTGAAGTACTTTTGTTTTCATTTGCAGCCTTTAGAAAATATAATTCTTTGACATGATATAAATAATAAGAGTCAGTCTTTTATGCATTATCTTATTTAATAATACACTTTTTGAAATCGATAGACTTCATTACTCATTAATATTCTGACACATTAAAATTTAGAAATGGTAACCATAGACTTGAGTATACCCAGAGCAAATTATGATTCTTAGTTTAATGCATGTATGCCAATAAAATGTTGCTTAACTAAAGAGGTGAGTAATCTGAAGTCTTGAGTTCAGATCGATTTTTCTACTCTCCATTTTTAAGGATTCTAATGATTTTTTATCATTTCTCTGGCATTAAAAACTATTCTCCAATATTGCTGAATTTCAAAATAGTTTTATTTTTTAATAATACAAATTTAGTCTTCCTTGTATGAAAAATGCACTGCTTCCAATAAGAATTTGTAAGTATCTTTCAATCTAACATATGCATATACATGAATATGCAAACGTTTCTAATTAATGCAATTAATTCATGTTTTGATTCATTCTTGATTTTATACCACAGGAAGGCATATGTAGGAAGATATTAATTTTAAGGGGGTGGTAAATGGGAGAGGAAATGGCAGAGAGAAGGGCTTTTGTACATGAGGAACAAGAGTTTCAGGGACAAAAATATATCATTTGGCAAGGCTGGTTGGCCACATCCTTGAGTGGGCATCCTGGGAGATTAATGCAGGAAATTTGGCTCAGAGTGAGGAGGGCTTCAAGCATCCTGCAGAGAGGTATACAATGCACAAGGGACATGTCTGAATTTTGCATGGAGAGTTGGATTTGTGTTGTGTAGTGGTCCTCTTAGGCAAGTGAGGAAACTGTGTGAACTGATAAAATATGAAATTGAAAATAACATTAGACTAAAAAATGAAACAATTAGTCCAAGGGATTTTTAAGGATGTTGGAAATTAGTTGATTCAATAATTTTTTAATGGATTATAAAGGATAAGGCAGAGTCAGAATTCCTCCAGGGTTTTAAACCTAAGCTGTGAAACAGCTGGATTGGGGTAGGCAAAGGAAATAATAAACTGTAAACAGGAGATAATTAATCCAAAGACAAATATCAGAGGCCTGAAAAACAGTGAGAATTACAGATTACTTAACATATCGCAATGTGTATGTAATGTTGGTGATAAAGTAAGACCTACCCAGCAGGAGCTTTCCAAATTATGCTAGGACATTTCTACCACCCCATGAAAGTGGGGGAGAGCTAGTGCTAATGGTTAAGCATTGGACTGAAAAGTTCACTTCTTTAGAAAGGTTTCTTGGTGTCCTTAATAAAGTGGAAACGAAAAGAGAAGGAAGGTCAAAAGACAAATGAGAAGGGTATTCTTGCAATATGCACCAATGAACAATGATAAAAATCTCTCTCAAGAGAATGGCTTTGTGCATGTCAGAGAGAGGACTGACTCAAATGTACTCCAATTATGTCATTTTCCTGGTTTTATAATTATTTAGTTGGGGGGGGGTATGTTGAAGGAAAGAGAGAAAAAATATATATAATTCTCCAGTTAGTGATATCAGCAGTGTCTTCTATTCTTACTGAGTTCCATTCACATGCAGCAGGTCCAGAGTCTTTTCTGCCATGTGTAGGCTACCTTGCTTCACTGTCTCAGCATTTATTTTATATTCAGGATCAAATATAAAGCTGCTTAACGAACTCCATAAACATTCCTTCCAAACTAGTTTTCTTACCTATTTTCCAAACCTTAAATCCACCAATCCCTTTCATGATTTGAAACTAGTTAAGTTACCATTCCCTCAATATGCTCAGCCCTCTTCTGCAACTGTATAGTTTCCCACAGTATTCCTTTTGAAATACCTTTATTTCCAACTCCACTGATTATCTGTAAGGTCACTGCTAGTCAATTCTCTCTCAGACCCATAGATTCTCTAGGTATAAAATAAAAAGGCAACCCGTGTCCTGTTTTTTTAACTCTTGTATTTTGAATACTTTGGACTAGGCTTCTTAAAACCTGATAATCTTTTTTTGGGGGGGTGGGGTGGGGTACTAGGGATTGAACTTGGGGGCATGTGACCACTGAATCATAGCCCCAGCCTAAGGTTGTCTTTGAACTCCCCATCCTTCTACCTCAGCCTCCAGAGCCTCTGGGATCACAGGTGTGCACCACTGCAGCTGGCAAACCTGATAATTCATAAAAATGTGAATTGTATTATATCTACCAGTCAAAATCCAATTCAACTTTTAAGAGTTTAGCCAAGATGCAACCTATGTGTGTATGTATATGTGTGTGTGTGTGTGTGTGTGTTTAGCCAAGATGCAAACTATGTGTGTATGTGTAGGTGTGTGTGTGTGTGTGACTTTTTCTTTGGGATGTTTGGGGGGATTGAACCCAGGGCTTTGCATATGCTATTACTGCCCACTACCACTGACATACATTTCAGCCCTTTTAATTTTTTTTTTAATTGAGTCAGAATCTCACCATGTTGCCAGGTTTGGCCTTAAACTTGGCAATCCTCCTACCCCAGCCTCCCCAGTACGTATGATTACAGGCAAGCACCACCTCACCTGGTGTCCTTGATGGTGTTTATAGCTCTTGTGTTTGTAATGAGTCTCTCCCACTTGAATGCTCCTAGACTTCCCAGTTTCTAGATTGCAGTAATTGTCCTTCCTGATATTCAACCTATTTGGTTATTTGCTACATACCGTTCTTTCTTACTAGGATGCAAATTTCTTGACTAAGGTCCATGTATATGATTTCACATTGCTCACAATGTTAGCACAGTGATCAGAGTCTTCAATCTGTAACTGCACAAAATCCCATCTCCACTTTATTTTAGCAATGCCCTTTGGGTGACTTGTGTTCTAATGTCACTCCAAGCAGTTCCACTATCAGGCTTGCATTCTGACACTTCTGCTCCTTTATTGCAACCTCTTCCTTTCTATCACCACCCACTTAATCTTATTCTTTACCCTTTCTAATTTCTGTTGTCCACACATCTATTCAGAATATGTCTGCATTCTTCCTGAGACTGTTTCCTGTTAATCCACGTAAATTATATGGGGTTTCCTTTCCACTCTAGCATTTCCTATCACTTTGATTTTCCGTTTTTTCCCTACCTGAATGATTTTCAGCTCTGAGTAACACTAATTTAATTACATTTTTCTCCTAATGTGCCAATATGCCTTGGAAAAATTAATAAATTGTGCAAAAATATGTCCCAATATAATTGATACCTGGGAATCCTGGGTCCTTAATTCTTCTTATCTACTTTTATCTTTCTATCTGGACAGAGGTCAGTATTACATGTAATGATTTCTTGTGCCTACCCCAAAGTCATTTTATTCATTTTTTTTTTTGCTGTATGACCTTATTTGCCATAATAATTCTTTCATGGTGTCTATCCTGATTCAAGTTGTGAATCATGTCTACCTCTAACTCATTTTGAGCACAGTCTTTCTTTCTGAATTTTGAATATCTAATATTCAGTCAGTTGAAACACTGCATGCAGTGCATCTCTATCCTATTTACTTGTATAAATTATCAGTTTTAGAAATACATGTTCTAATACTTTATCAATCAGAATTCTTTTATTTCAGCATAAAACTTTCTGGAATATACTACTTCAAAAGTAATTCTTTTTTAATGGTTTTGTTTTGTTTTCGGTTTTCTATGGATACTCAGATTCCTTAATACACTATCCTTCTCTGGCTATAAAACATATTAAATGCAGATGATAAGTATGTACCCTTGAATAAGTATCTTACAAACTTAAGAAATAAAACAAATAGGAAAAAATCGGCAAAATAATTACCCCAGTTTGAAAGAACTGAGATAAATTGGTCTAGAGTCGTCTAAAGTATGACCTTTTCCAGAGACAGATACTCATTCAGTCAGCCTTCCACATCTGTTGGTTTACCTCCATGAATTCAACCAAACATGGATGATAAGTACTGGGGGAAAATTGGTTTCTGCAATAAACATATACAGACATCTTTTTCTTGTCAATAGTCCCTGAATAATGTGGCATAACAACTATCTACAGAGCATTTACATCACATTAGGTTTTATAAGCATTCAAGAGATTATGTAATGTATAAGGGAGAATGCAAGTAGATTATATGAAAATACTACATCATTTTTCAGAAGGAACTTGAACACCCTCGAATTTTGGTATTCCTCGTCATTTTTGGAATCAATGCCCCAGAGATACCAACAGATAAGTGTATATATGAAAGATATGGTGGTACTTCTTTCTAAAACCTCGCAGTGCAATGTGTAATAACAAGTGAAGAGGTGGAATACACGTGAAGACTGTGCTTCACAAAGGGATACAGGAATGGCTTACGGAGTAGATGAACTCATGTAAAATCTTACTGATATTTACTTGGATATTTTTAAAAACTGTTGACTATTCCTTATTACTTAGAGCCCAGTTATACTGGACCTGCTGGCTGATGTGTGAAAATGGAACACAGTTCACTCTGGACCTCCCTGTGCAGGACCACATGAACCATTAGAGTGATAAAAACCCACAGGTGACTCCACATAGGAACACTGGTGCCATCTCCCACTATTAGCATCTTCCTAATTGATGTCTTCTCCTCAATCAATAACCATGACTATGATATGCTCTGAAATTTTGTTCACCACATTTCTATTTTTTTCAATCCAGTTTGCTCCTGTGATTATTCTTTTCATCATCAAAAAATTAATCAATTTCTCAATCCTCTCAATGTATTCTTAAGAAAACCCACTACTTTTTGCTATTTCAAGTTTCATTTACAATACCTTCTATTATATTACAGTATCATAGGTAGTTCCTGCTTTCTTTCTGTACTACTTTTCTGCTTTTAGACTCACTGACTTTGCATCCTCCTTAGAGCCCTTAAAATATACAGCCTCAAAAGTCAATCCATAAAATAAACCACGAATTGAGTATTTATTATGAACCTGCCTTGTATCTGGCATCCATTAGTGTAGACTCAGTTCTTGGCTTATGGAAAAGCATGTTCTCATAGGCACCACCATTGCCAACTGTTCAGATACTAAATTTCATCCTTGAGTCCCCAGTATAGCACCACTTCACATACCCTCTCCTCAGGATGATCAAGGTGTATGTTCATGGAAGGAATTAGAAATTTTGTTGTCACTTGGAATTTTCTAAAGGTATGAGTACAAAGCATTGGTCTTCATTTCAAGACTATTGTTTTTCATAATGTTGAAGACACAAACAGTACGTGGTACTTCTGCCAAATAACAAATGAAATTCTTTGTCATTAAAATTCGTTCAACAAATGTGTAGTGAGTTGCATGGGCTCTCTCTCGTCCAGCAAAGAGGTCCATGGAACAGGGTAGAGGAGAGTGTGGCTGTAGAGTCGCTAATCAAGACCTCAGGAGACCAAGCAGGAAGCAGGTCTGATTTTATTGTGCGGTTACCATGTATATATACTCAGACAGTAGCTAAGCAGATTATAGGCAGCCACCAATGCAATCTCTGCTAACTGTCCTTGCAGCAACCAATGGAGGAGTGGAGCAAGCACAGGGACTGCAACACATGGCTTCACGCCCAGGGCTCTGCCTATGGGGTAAGCAGCCTGCCACTCACGCCTAGCACAAGGGGAGTGGCCTTCCACTCAGATGCCCTTAAAGTATGCCAGGTACACAGTACTCCATGTACTTGTCCCCACAGTGAGTCCTTTTGAGCAATGAAATATGCTAAATAAAGAAACAAATATTATTTTTTCCAAATTAAAATGTACACACACACACACACACACATACACACACGCACACACGTTTTTATAAACTCATTTTTCACATAAGGAAAATCAAATTCAAAGAGAGTAAAAACTACCAACGTCCCCATAAGATTTACATTCTATTTTAATACCTTTGTTATTACAATATTATGCAATATTATTACCTGCTTCAACTTTTAAAGCAGATAGATATTTATGAATCAAGACCACTGATATGAAATAAACATAAGCCTTTCATCACTTATAAACTGAGATGTATCAATTCTAATTGACACAATATCATGAAAGTAGCATATCTTGGATGCAATTAATGATGAGAGGTATTACATGATCAAAGTTTGAAATTATGGCCTTTGGCAAAAATCAACAAAAAAAATAATACCTTAGATTTTGAGGGTAAATAATTTGTTGTATTTGCCAACATGGGCTGTTTTTATTTATCTTTCCCACCCCAACACCCACAAACGGAATCCTCTACCATTAGTTTTTATGTATCTTCAAGGAAAGGACCAAACACAATTCCTCCCACTTACAGACATTAAATCAATCTTTATCGAGTACATAAGTGAATAATAAATTAGCTCTTGAATCTGAATTGCTTTGAAAGCCATTCTGAATAGTGCTATGTCTGTAACTTCTAATGACTGTAATATTTATTAAGTGCCATTATTTCAGTTGCTAAAAGCTGTTGATGTGTTGAAACATCACAAAAATAAAAATGTAAACAGTCATCTGGACTCATCCAAATAATTCCTTTTTTCCTTGAAATTAATTTAGCTAAATTGCTTTACATAATGTAACTGGACAGTTTTTTTTTAAAGTTAAAGCTAAAGAAAAATACAAATGATACAAAAGAGCATTAGTGGGAATATTACGAGAATTCTTAAAGCAGAAGATAAATAGAACCAAAATAAAGGAATGAAGAAAAGCAGAAAGATTACTAGAAGGATATATTTGAATAAATAATTATGTGCAAGAATAATATATCTTGAAACATCTAAAATATATGTATCAATGAAACATTCTCAAAGGCAAGAAACAGATGAATAAGACAAAGTGTTTTAAATTTCTAGAATTTTCTGAGAAAAAAATTATATTAAACTAATAAGTCATACATGTATGGTTTAATATTTAGGCTAAATTAAAACAACAATATGTTGAGATAAAGGACTTTATCCTTGACTATATAATGGATTTTCACTGAGTAAGGAACAAACTATCCATTATAAAACATGCAAAAGATATACTAAACAGGCAGTCAATAAAGGGGATGCACTGAAGACAAGTATGTGGATAAAAAGATTAGGAATATGAAAATCAGGGTCACAAGGACATATCACAACACATGCATCAGAGAGGTAAAATAAAGATGCTGACAACACTGAATGCTGACAGAGATGTGGCGAGCTGGATCCCTTATACCTTTCTGTTGGGAATGTAAAATTTTACAATCACCCTAGAAAAAAACAATTGATTCTTAAAAGACTAAACATGCTTTGTAATCCAACCCAGTAATTGTACTCTTAAGTGTTTACCCTAAGAAATAAAAATGAATATCCACATAAGAATGACTGCATAGATTTTCACAGTATCTTTATTTGGAACACCCCAAACCTGATATCCTTCAAATTGTCAATTTTTAAAATGTGGTATGTCTACATCATAAAATGCTACTATGAAAAACAAAAGGAATGAACAATTAAAAAAATGCAAGCACTTGGAAGAATCTCAAGGAAATTTTGCTGAGAAAAAAATACCATCCAGCAAAGCTACATAGTGTTTTTTTAAATTACAAAAGAGAGATAAGGAACAGAACAAGTTTTCACAATTAGAGACATGGTGGGATAGAAGGCAGGTGCCAGCAAGGTCAGAGGGCTAGAGATGGACTCTTGTGGAAACAGAGAAGTTTTGTAGCTGACTGTTGGTAAATACAGGAGTATGCACATGGAATGAAGTTTTGTAGAACTGAACAGACACACACACATACACACACACAGACACACATACATGCACACCAAACACACACACACACACACACACACAAAATCTGAATGATCTGTAGATTTTATCAATTCCAAATTTCTAGCCATGATGTTGCACTATGCTTTTGCAAGATATTACCATTTGGAAAAATAGGTAAAGTATATAAAGTCTCTACGTAGTATTTCTCATAACTGCTTGTGAATTCATAATTATATCAAAATAAAACATTCAATCACAAAAAGCTAGTGTTTTGTACAGCAAAAATATTAGTAGGGTAGATGCAGTCCCAGATAGATCAGTAATCACATTAAAAGCAACTAAACTAAGGAATCTAATTAAAAGACTAAGATTGTTATTTTGGTTTAAAAATAAAAAGGAAAAAGGGGAAATCCAAATATATACAAATTGGAAGAGATAGCTTTAAAGAACTAAGAAGAGTTGAAAAAGGAGTTTATAAAATGTATAGAACAATATATAATCTGGTTAGTATTTATCCTAATGGAGATAAAATATACTTGAAGGCAAGGATATTTTCAGAGACATAGGTTGTATCATAAAGACAAAGTTACACATCAGGAATAATTCTAAATCTTCTTGTATACACTAACATAAAGTTAAATATATACAGTGAATGCTGACACACACTAAAAGGAGAAAAATACTATCATGGAAATGGGAGACTTTTAACACATCCCTCTCAATACTTTACACCATAAAAAAAAAAAAACACAAAAATATCATTAATAATATTAAAGCTCAGAACCACTCAAAACCCCATATGACCTACTAGAAATATGTGTGACATTGTACTAAAAATGACAATATTCAGCCTTTCTAAAGGCATATGGAAATGTCTTCCCAATTCTTCATCAGCTGGGTAAAATCAAGCCTCAACAAATATGAAAGGATTGAAATCATCCAGCATGAAATTATACTAGAAAGCAACAACAAAAGTGATAATTAGAAAATCCCAAATTCATTCAAAAATTTGCAGTACACTTTAAATATTCCATGGGTCAAAGATGTAACAAAAAGTAGTCAATATCATTAAATAAATAAAAGGAAGACAAGAATATCCACACTGGTGGATTTCTAATACTGGCTATTCTAAGGAGATGCTCCCTAATGCACTTACAGGATCTTGGACAGGCACAAGCAGTAGAGATGACCCTGCTAGGTGAACCATAGGGCTGCTTGCCTGGCAATCTTGGGCTTGAGGAGTGACCAGATGGGCCAGTCCCCTAGATTTCCTTATTGCCTCCATCTATCCTAGACTTGGCCCTTTAGAAACATGCTAAACATTGGCATGAGAGGGCATACTATGTTAAGTTTGAGTACAGGTCTCTTCTTTTCAGTCGACAAGATACAGAACCCACGTGAACTCACCGAGTCAAATCTGTGCCGGGAACATATTGGGACAAGCGGGAGTGAAGCAGAGGGATCAGTCTGAGGTCACACCATCGCTTCTCCCATCTCAAGCCTGGAGATGTTGGCCATGAGGAACATGATAGGGTGTCCTGAAAAGAAAACAAATATTCAAACATTCAGATTCATGTTTGCTTCCCTGCTTTGGGTTTCTGTGCCAGAAACTCGTTTCATTTGTGGGTCACCATTATTGTTGTTTTTTCCTTCATGTTAAATATTTTTAAAGACTTTTTTTCTTCCTGAGAAGAAACCCCAACTGATTTACACTAAAATTGTATTTGTCAACCTCTCTCTGTTAATGGAATTCTGCATGAAGGTGTGGAAGGATTCATTCAGATGAAAAAAATGCTAGTGAAAATACAAGGGGGTGCAGATGTGGAAGGGAGGAAAGAACGTGCAGCAGAAATGAATCCACCGAGGAGTGGGAGAGACAGGCAAAGCAGCAACTGCTGTGAACCAGGATGTGAGAAAAATAAAAAGAAGCCCGTTATTCTTTCAATTAGACAAGATTTTCTGAGTACCTGCTAAGTGCTAGGCAAGCATCATTATAAGTGCATATAATTTATCATTTACTTGCAAATATTTTTGAATGAATGAGCCTTTCTATAAAACAGCTTTCAAAACATTGCTCAAGGAAGTTTGGGCTCATTGTTTTAGCTTCGTGTTTATAAAACCTGACATTTTCTTGTATTGTTTTGATGTCATATTGAGGCAATTATTGCTGGTTTGAAATTACATGTAATATAAGTCTGGATGGGCGTCTTTTTTCGTAGTCCCTCATTTATTGAGGAGACGTCAGGAAATTTGAGCATTTCCACATCGTTTTATTCCAGATTCATTGTTAACATAGTTTTGCAACAGCAGTTGACATAGACTGTAAGTGTGTTCTGGTTTCATTTGACCAGAGAACTGCTGAATTGTCACATGTATTCACTAATTTTTGAGTGATGGTGTTAGAAGAATTTATTTTAGTCTAGATTTGAAGTTGTATTGTATAAATATGTTTGAGCATTACCTTCAGGAATTAATTTCCTTAAATGGAAATTAACTAAATGGAAAAGAATAATATTATGTCCAGAATGCACTATCTTTGGGGTTGCTTAAAATACTCAGAAAGTTTAACTAGCTAAGCTCAGCCAGTGAAGGGAAGGGCCCCTGTTGGGGACTCATTGAACTACTTACTCAGCCTCTGAGACTCATGTCCTTTGTTTAAAACAAAATTGCTTATAATGATTATCTGGTGATTGTGAAGACAAAAAAACCAAGGTTTCATATGAGGGATGTTGCAGATGGTCAACATGTGACATGGGGTCAGTTGGGGAAAATTCAACAGGATGGTGGCTCAGTTTCCCAATGAGAACCAGACCACCCAGGTTTTAATCCCAATTTCCCAACTGTCTAGTCCATTAACCTAAGGTCAAGTTATTTAAAATCTGTGTCTTACTGTGCCTATTTTCAAAGCAGGGATATTAAGAGTCATAACTGGTAAGCTTATAGTCAGTAATAAATGAAGAAGCACTTAGACCAAAACAGTGCACCGAGCTTCAATGCTAATTTCAGTACCTCTAAGAGCTAACAGAATTTTTACATTCACCGATAACAACAGGCTGATTAGAAGAATCATTTAGTTGCAGTAAGTAAACACTGGAAAGTAATGTGTTTTCAAAAGAAATAACCTTGAATAATGGACAGACCTATTTCTAAACATGAGGTTTCCAGGAGAAATCATTACTACTTCTAGTAATAGTACTACTACTGTTGCTTATTATCTTTCTCTATAATTGATTTTTTTATCTTCTTAAACACTTTGGAACATCTTTGCAAGATAAAGATATTACAATGCTCATCTTACAGAGGAAAAACTAAAGCCTGTTTATTTTAGAAGCAATGAGTTATTACTTGCCACTCTTCTGCTAGAGACTACATGGGGAAACAATTGCTGTGTGCCAGACTTGAGCAAACAGACTGGTTTCTGTGGCTAGGCCAGAGCGTCCCAGGGTTTTAAATCAGTCTTTCTACTGGTCTCACATCATATATAACAAATGTCAGTCCATTTGGGAGGTCAGTTCTTCATGGAAGATGTCATGGGTGGTCAGCATGGGATATGGAGTATCTTTGTTATTTTGGTTGTTATAGGAGATCAGCATGTAAAAAGTCCTACATCACAGCCTACATCATCCCACAGCTGAAACCCACTCCCAGCAACCTGTACACATGCATATGCCTGAGAAGTTCTACAGCTGTCAATTCACCATGGCAGCCTGCCAGTCAGTAACCAACTCCAGGATTCACTCAGACCCAAACCTCTCTAATTCCAAAGAGAAATCTCAGCACAGCATTTATATTCATTATCAGAAGGGGAAAAATGGAAAGAATAATTCAGATTTTTTTCAGTTCATTACTTTATATTTTTATCACATATTTTAGGCAGCTTATTTAAAAATGAATAAACTCATGAATGAACAGGATAGAAAATATTAATGAGCATAAAAATATGGGCAATGGAACATTGAAGATGATAATAATCATGGAAAGGTGAACATAAAACATTGAAGATGATAATAATCATGGAAAGGTGAACATAAAGTTTTACAAAAAATATTTATAGGTATCATAAATTGGCATATATGAAAATATATGTGTTCTTTGGTATTCCTTTAGAATATTGATTTGATATTTTATATATTAAAGATATATAGAAGTCACTTTCTCTTAGGCTTGCTAAGTTGAATGTTTTCCATGTGAACAGCAGAGCATACACTTGGTTTGTAGTCTCTAAACTTCTTAAATTCAACTAAATCAGGTGTTCAAAATCTCTATAGCCCTTGCCTCCTATTAGAACACTAATATATATTAGAACACTACTGTTCTTTAGCTGCTTATTTTAAAGTTATTTCATGAATTTGTCTGTAGCTATGATTTTTAAACTTTTTGGGTCAGGAATCATTATTAATGGCTTCCATAAATACCAAGTGTTTCCATGATTCTCAGCAAGTTTTAAAAATCTTACACATTGAGATTATCTTCTTTATTCTGAATGTTATCTAATCTGAATGTACATGCATCTTGATTCTCATCCTCTAAAACATTATAAGCACCTTTATAATAAAGTTTCCTTAGCATTGTCAAAGAACACTTCAATTGTAATGCTAAAAATGAGAATAAAATATGCTTCTTGCAAATGAGAAGAAATAGCTCCAATTTGAAAAAAAAAAGTGTGGCAACTGGTATTTTGAATCTTATACAACTGGATTTGTTTGTAATATCCATCTATAGAACTACTGAGTAATTTTCTCCCTATAATTATAGCTTTCTAAATGATGACATTATTCCATAGTTGTTTCTCTGTACAACAATAAAATGAGTTGAAAACAAACCAGAATAATTCCTTCCCTTAGACCTTTTGTTCTGACTTCTCTGTTCCTCATTATTCTAGAGGAGTCCAAGGACATCAGACAAGCATTAGATCCACATTACCAAACAGCTTTCTCCTATTTTGAAGTAAATCACAAATATTATTATAATTTTTTTTCGGGGGGTCTTAGGAAGATAGATGAGATGGAGATGGAGATCCTTGTGAGAACAACACATAGAGGGAAATTTTTCAAAAGAAACCTATGAGCACTGAAGGAACCAAGGATGAAGTGGCAACACCCTGGCCAAAGATGAAACTCCCTGAAGGAGGGGCACCACCCCATCTGCTCAGCCACTGGAGGGACCTGCCTTTGTCTTCCCACCCCCAGGGCCCAATGACTCCCCAGCACAGGGCTCCTCATGAGAGGAGTCAGTTGTGGGAAGAGGTAGCCCACACTGCAGCTAGGGGCAGGTGCACCTTTGTGTAGGAGGAAGTGCAAGGGCACTGAGAGTATTAAAGGAATCACACGGAGGAAAACAAAGGGAGTGGGCAAAGAAATCTTGAAAGCTAAAGGATTAAAGAAATTGGGCCTGGGAGTGTAGCTCAGTGGTCAAGCACTTGTCTAGCATGTATGAAGCCCTGGGTTCAACTCCAGCAACATAAAAAACCAGAAAAAGCAAACAAATAAAATACCTTGGTTGGAGAATTTAACAAATCTGTTGAATTGAGAAAGTATCTGATGGGAACACCGGGGAAAAAAATGTAGTTTTCACATTAGAGACACTAAAGTTTTAAATCATTCAGATCTTTCTGTTCTCAGGTTATCAGTGCTTTAAATATTATCTATTAGAATGAAAAATATCAGGTAAATATAACCATATGTGGTTGGTGTTATAAGATATCTTTAAATTTGTAACAATAAACATTGGTCTTGCCAAATCCTCTCTATAAGTGGAAAAGAGGAAAAAAAACCCAGAAAACTTGGTGACTTAAGACACTCAGCTAAGGAATAATTATGGTGCAGGAGGGCACAATTAAGACCATTTGGACTTGAACATGCAAAAACAACAACAACAAAAAAATGAAATAAAATGCCACAATTCAGCAAATTGAGGATGAATCATGCAAGTCAAAAGTAAAAGCTAGAGGTTTTATATATTTTAATACATGGAACAGAGAAATAAAATATTACTTAAGGTCAACTTGTTTCTCTTCCTAAATGTGAACACATTGTTAGATCTACATATAAGCAGAGAGAATTGTTTTATCTTTGAAATGTGTTTTGAAAGTTGAAATGTAAGAAATTTCAAAAATACTTGTGAAATAAAAAATCTACTCACTAAAACATACAAGTAGAAATAAACACTAAAAATGTATTGAAGTCTAGGAAACAATTATGTTCATTTTATATACATTTTAACATAATGTGTAGTAGGTTGGATTTTGTCACCTTGCTGTAATTCCCTGATAAACAGAAAGATTTCTAAGAAATTGAACACATGATAAAGAATTACTTTTAGCTAAATAATTAAAAGAGAAAATGATAAAAATTATGCAAATAATATATAGCATGGACTTACATATAATATAAAATGTTCCATAATGATTGCATCATGTTATTTGTGACCTGTCCAAGTTAAAAGCTTTCATAACAAAGTACTTATTATAGACAAACCTGAGAGGAGAGGAATCTCAAAAATAAATAAATAAATACATACATATATAAATAAATAAATAAATATAAAGTAGAATATGATCACGGGCATACTTATTTTTTCTTCCTGACTTATTATATTACATAATTGATGAAAGGACAAAGAATTTAATATTTACAAAATAAATCAGATTTAATAGTTATTTGTCTATGAAAAATGTGTAAGCATATGTGTATGTATATATATGTGTATGCATATGTGTGTATGTGTGTATATTATATATATATATATATATATATATATATATATATATGAGTGTGGGTATGTTTGTGAGTGGGAGTGTGTGTTGTATGTACACATATGCTTGTTGGCATGAGTGTGTGTGAATGTGTGTTACCTCCTCATTAGTCTTAACTATGCCTAGGACATCTTACTGTATTGTTGGGATGATAGTTGAGATGCAAGCCACTGTCACAAAGAGGAGAAGAGGTACCACTGCTCTGGTCACTTGGAGCACCTGCAAGAGACAAAATTGTAATATCCCACCAGTTAGGATGGCACACCGTTCTAGATGGCCACAGTCCACATTAAAATTTCTTTAATTCTCAGTAATGACAAAAAAAAATCAGGTTCTAAAATAAAATCGCATTTTCCTTATACCCAAGAGTTTTGCAAGTAAGGTATTGGGGCACTGCAAAATTTTGTTTCTCTACAAAGTTTCATTTTGTGTCAACCTACTAGCAAATTTTATCCTTAGAAACTAATTTTCCAAGTTGCAAAAACTTTTACATATACTCTGTCTTTAAACCCGCTCTTATACCTTCATTGAGTCTGTCTAATTTTGTGAAATTGTAATGATCCTCATGAGAAACTCAGTGATATCTATTTTTTTAAATATTAGTAATGTTTATCTTAAAGACTTCTATTTTTTTCAAGATACCACAATTGAATAATCCGACCTTAATACAGGTCAAATTATAAAACTTATTTCTTGACTTCTGATTATTTTTTCTAAAATATTATCATCTTTGTGGTTGCTAATACTTAAATATGATCTATTAATGTCCATCATTTCTAATCATTATTTGAAATATCATACTTATGTTCAAATGTCACAGATAGATAGGTGACATCTCTATCATAATCCATTTATTCAAAATATAAAATATTTTATTCTCCTTTTTTATTTCTTACTATAAAATTGTCTTTTTGCTATTACGTTGAAAATATTCCCTATATAAGAATATAGAATTAGCAACTGTGATCTCAACACAATTGTTATAGTATTGTTACGTGTGTGTCACAAATACTTTCTTTAATTCTTTAGAAAATTTGTAGAAACATGCAACACAGCTGAAAGTGATGCTGCACACCTTTAGTCTGTGCAGAATGAGGCAGGAAGATCGTGAGTTGGAGGCCAGCCTCAGCAACTGAGCAAGATCCTCAGCAACTGTGAACAAGACCCTGTCTCAAATTTTTTAAAAATAAAAAGGTCTTGTTATACAGCTCATTAGTAAAGTGCTCAGGTTCAACCTCAGTGCCAAAAGAAAAGGGAAGAAAAGGAGGAAAATAAAAGAAAACAAAAGAAAAACATGAAACCCTTTCATACTGAATAATGAAGAAATTTTGAAAACTCTGAATAGACAAAACCAGTAAGGAGATTGGATCATGAACTTAAAACATCTTTAAAAATATTAGCCCAGGACCAGATGGTTTCGCTGGATAACTCTACCAAACATTTAAGGAAGAATTAACAATTAAAAAAAAATGAAGAGGAGAGAATTTTTCCAACCTCAAGACAAGCATTATTCTGATGCCAAAGTTAGATAAAGATACTACAAAAAATAAAAAACTATAGGCCTGTCTGTCAGGGGTTGAGGTGGGGGAACGAGAAGCTGTTGTTTAACGTATACAGAGTTTCAGTTTTGAAACATAAGAAATTTCTGGAGAATTGCTGCATAACAGTGTGCATATAGTTAACAGTACTGTATTATATATTGCTTAAGAGGGAAGTCTTACGTGTATTTAGTACAATGGAGATATGCTCACTTTGGAAATATGTGTGGCAATTTATTAATAAATTTATTATTCATTCATCCTGTCACTTAACAATTACTCCACTAGATTTTTATTGTAGTACAATAAAAATTGTGAAGTTGCCCAAAGACTTATAAAGATCATTTATACTAGTTTTATTATTAATAGCAAGATACCAGAAATAGATGTGGTATTTTCAACATAAGATTACATTAATAAACCTAAATGTATTCATCCAATGAAATATTACATAGCAATATGAATGAACAAACTACTGAAATGTATAGCTTTGGTGAACCTAAAAGAAATTATTCATAATAAAAGAATCCTGACATTAAAAACAAAACAAAACAAAAAAAACCTAAACAGTATGATTCCATTCCAAAATGTTCTAGAAAAGGCAAAATAGTGATGGGAAATCATGTCAATGTTTGTTCCTGTGGCTGTTGCTTATTGGAAAGAGTTATTGAGGTTATGTTCTGATTGAAAGGAATGTGCATTAAAAAGGTGTCTTCTCTTTCAGAACTGAACCAAGTGTGCATTTACGATTGTTGAATTTTGTTGAAGGTAGATTATTCCTCAGTTAAACATATATTTATCAATTTTGAGAAAAGTAATAGAGGATATGCATTTCATTTCAGCAAAAAAGAGCTAAGAAACTAATAGATGAAAAAGTAAGCCCTAATGTTCATCATGTCAGCTTAGGACTTGATTTCCTTAACATGACTCCTAAAGTACAAAAATAAAATCAAGAATCAATAAATGGGATGGATTTGAGCTGAAAAGTTTCTTCTCAGCAAAGAAAACAATCAGTAATGTGAAGGAAGAGCCTACAGAATGGGAGAAAAATCTTTACCACATGCACATCAGACAGAACACTAAGCTCCAGGATATATAAAGAACTCAAAAAACTTAACAGCAAAAGAACAAACAACCCAATCAATAAATGGATTAAGGAACTGAACAGACACTTCACAGAAGAAGAAAAAAATCGATCAAGAAACATAAGAAAAAGTGTTCAATGCCTCTAGCAATTAGAGAAATGCAAATCAAAACTACTTTAAGATTTAATCTCATTCCAGTTATAATGGGAACTATCAAGGATACAAGCAACAATAAGTGTTGGTGAGGATGTAGGGGAAAAGGTGCACTCAAACATTACTGGTGGGATTGTAAATTGGTACATCCACTCTGGAAAGCAGCATGGAGATTCCTTAGAAAACTTGGGATGGAGCCACCATTTGACCTAGCTATCCCACTCCTCAGTTTATATCCAAAGGACTAAAAATCAGTATACTACAGTGATGTAGCCACATCAGTGTTTATAGGAGCTCAATTCACAATAGCTAACTGTGGAACCAACCTAGATGTCTTTCAACAGATAAATGGATAAAGGAAATATGGTACATATACACAATGGAATATTATACAGGCTTAAATAAGAAGAAAATTATGGCATTTGTAGGTAAATGGACGGAGCTGGAGAATATCAGGCCAAGCGAAATAAGCCAATCCCCAAAACCAAAGGCCAAATGTGTTCTCTGACATGCAGATGTTGATCCATAATGGAGCGGAGGTGGAGGGGCATGCTAGGGAAGAATGGAGAATCTTTGGATTGGGCAGAGGGGAGTGAGGGGAGGGGAAGGATGTTGGAATAAAAGGAACATTATCACCCTCATATTACATATGTATATGTATGACTACATAAATGGCGTGACTCTACATCTTATATAGACAGAGAAATGAGAAGTTGTGGTCCATTTGTGTATAATGAGTTGAAATGCATTCTGATGTCATGTAAAACTAATTAGAAAAAAACTAAGAAAGAGAAAAAATATATCTGATAAAGAATTTTTTAAAGTAACTCTTATTTAAATTATTACATTTCCACAAAGGAAAATCCTTCCTTCAAACTTTCTACTTTTTTTCAGGACAACTTATATATAAATTCCTACTTAACTAAGTGCATCATTTCTCAGCTAAATAAAATGTATTTATCAAATATTCTGAATAAAATTCAATACAAATACGAAATGCAAAATGATGTTTGTTATGATATTGAAACAAACAATGTTTCTTCAATTACAGGTTGTAAAAGGACTGTGTTGAATACTCTGAAACAAAATAACATTTGCCTTTTTTTTTTTTTTTTTTTTTGGTGCTGGGGATTGAACCCAGGGCCTTGTGCATGCAATGTAATAAGCCTTAGTAGAACACCTTATGATTAAAATGTCAATATTTAGGTAGTCATCCTAATATCCAGACCAATGATTGCCAATTATTGGTCAGAAAATAGTGCTTTATAAAATGAGTGTGATCATGTGAATATTTTATCCATTCTCTAAAAGTGCTTACATGCACAGTCTTCATTCAGTGGGAGTTTAAGGAAGGCGGGTGCTCTTTTTAAAAATGAAACAGTTAGAGTCACTTCTTCTCCAGCATTTCGAAGAACCTGAACCTAAAAATAAAAAGAATTAAAATGAACATTTATCATTATTCTTATAATTTTATATGATTACAAAACATTGAAATTATTGGTTGTCTTTTCTACCTCCTATCTCTCTTTATTGGTCAGAAACATTTTTTTTTTTTTTAAATCAGAGGGAATCGATGACTCTACATTGTAATAATACAACCTTTGATGTCCATCCTCACTGTTTTTCTTGGTGGTCTCCTTTTCATATATAATGTGCACTTCCATTCACATTTATTGAGGTCTTCTTGGGCTTATGATCTAAACTACCTTTGCCTAATTAGTGGTACCAGGACACTCAATCAGGAAAGACTCTTTCCACCTCCTTGGACAACAACAGCATGGGATCTCAGCCACAGAAATAGCCTTGAACATGGTCTAGAATACATATTGTAGATCTGGGAGTGTGACACATTGGTAGAGCACTGGTCAAGTATGTGCAAGATGGGGTTCGAAGCCCAGCACCACAAAAACAAAATATGCATTGCAAATGGAACCATAGAGCACAAAACTCTGTGTGAAGCAATGAATTCTTGCTAAAAAAGAAAACTATTGAGACACATCACTGCCTATCATGATAAACAAATTGGCAAAAATGCAATAAAAATCATGTGTCAACCAGGAGTATCACTTTGAAAATATCAATTTGAAAGAGAAAAGATAATCAACTAACAACATTGAGATAAATCACATATTGGAATTTTCTGACAAAAAAAATTGTTTTCAATATGATTATTATGTGAATTTAATTTATTTAACATAAATCACTGTTGTATCAGCAATACTAAAAGGGGAGCATTTCCCTTTTAATTAATACAAAGTAATTTGTGATATCTGATTCTATATTTTTTTCCTAGCAATTTTGACATGAAAACTATGTTTATATAACTAAGACCTTCTATTCTAAAGACGACAATTCAAATGAAAACTTACCACAATTTGTATAATCATACCCAAATATATGTGGAACAGTTGGATATTTGTTTAAGAGCATATATGACATAATCTTCATATGAAATGTGAGAATGATGGTAATTCTAAGAAGTGAGAGGAAATTGAAAAACCTATGTAAATACTATTTTTTCTCCAGCTGCAAGTGAAATTGAGATTCAATGGATGCCTATATCCACTGTGAATTTTAAGTTGATAAAAGAAATAATTCACCTGCTAAATGAACTGACAGCAGAGTACTCAAAAATCTCTACATCTGTAGCCTTAGTCACATATGAGTTGAGTTTCCTAGTTAGGAGAGAATGGCAGGTGTGGTCTCACCTGTATGTCCACCCCAATGGACAGTCACATTCAACAAATCTGGGCAAAGGCACAGATGGTATAAACACCCAGGGAGACCAAAATGTAAGTCTACTTACATGTCTGACAAGAATTTTAATGCAATCCTAATAAAAATGTTTCACAGAGGAAATACAAATCTTTTAAGTAATTTTTAAATGAAAAATTACAAAATCCCAGCAAAGAAATTTCAAGTTATAACAAAGATCCAACTGGAAATTATAGATCTGAGACCGAATAACATAATAAACATAACATAATAAAATAATTTCTGTATTAGCTCAAAAATAGAGATGAGGAAGGATAGATCTAATGAAAATGAGGCTAGAACAGTAGAATTTACCCAAAATGAACAGCAGAGATGATATAGATTTTAAGAAACCATAGATTCAGTAACCCACATGATAAGAGCAAAACATACAAAGTTTATATCAAAAGGGAGATGAGAAAGAAAATTAAGACTGTAAAAATATGTAAAAAATAACTGAAAAATTCTCAAATTGGGTCATAAACATGAGCCCACAGCCTTAAGAAGTTTGTAATAAACACTGAAAATAATGATAGTAGAAAAGAATTTTCTCAAATTGGTATAGGATACCTATAAAAATAGTAACTTCATTATAAATGGTGAAAGATTGAGAGCCTTAAATCCATGGGTTAAGAAAAAATAAAAGAATATCCATAGTAACCACCTTTAGTCAAAATTTTAATTGAGTACTATTCTAGGATGAGGGGATAAGTACCCAGATTCAAAAAGAAGAAACAAAAATCTTTTTTTTTAATATTTTATTTTTAGTTGCAGTTGGACACAAGACTTTTATTTTATTTATTTTTATGTGGTGCTGAGGATTGAATCCAGGGCCCTGCACATGCTAGGCAAGTGCTCTACCACTGAGCCACAACCCAAGGCTCCCCCCACTCCCAAAACAAAAATCTTTATCTCCAGATGACATGATAATTTATATAGACAATTCAGGGGGTAAAAGTATTAAAACTAATAAGTGATAATAGTTATTTTTAGCAACACTGCAGGGTATGAGATAAATATACAAATAACAGTTATTTTTTTGTGTCTTAGCTATCAGAATTTCTTACTTAAAATCTAGCACCATATATAAAAAGAACAAAATGCAAAATACTTATGTATTAACATAACAAAAGTTATGAAGTTCTATACATGTAAATCTCCTGATCATTTCTAAGAGTAATTTTAAAATTTGTAAGTAAGTGCACCAGAGAACTCAATACTGGTAGGATAAGGGCAATTCCAATGGGAAGGCAGCACTTTTCTGCAGAAATTGACAACTGTATTCTAAAATTCATGTAAAAATTCAAGAAATATAGAATACACCATCTCTGAAAAGTTTTGTTCTTAACAATTGTTAACATTACTTGATTTCAGAAATTATACAAAGTATCAAGCCATGTGAAATTGTCAAAAAGGAGAGACAGATGAAATTTGAAGAGTGTGCAGAAACAGGCACAAACAGAAATTTTAAAAAAAATAATAATTTTCAACAAAAGTCAAAGAACAATCTTCCCAATCAACAGTGCTTTGGGAATCTCAGGTGTAATCATTAAAAATAAAAGGAAAAAAAAAGAATTTCAACCTGTACCTCAAACTACATACTAAAACTACATTAAATTGAATGAGAGACATAAATATAAAACGTAAAATTATAGAATTCCTAGAAGTGAACTTTGAAGAAAATCTTTGTGACAGTACAGTAGAAAAAGATTTCTTAATTATTACACATAAACAACCCACAAAAGAAGAAATGATTAAATTGGAAGTCATAAAATCTTAACCATTCTGTTGTATGAAAGACACTCTCAAGGGAGCTACAAGCTGTGAGGAAATTAATCTTTATCTGATAAATTATATAAAGAATTCTCAAAAATCAATAATAAAGCAAATGATCCAGGAAGACATAGGCAAAATTCTTAAGCATATATGTCCCTAAGAAACTTATATTGATGGCAAATGAGTGCATAAAAATATGATTGACATGATTAGAAATCAGGAAACTGAAAATTAAAACAGTGAGATACCACTCTAATTCTTCTGAAATGTCTAAATTATAAGTGCCTAAGATACTAGGCTTGGGCAAGGTAGTGGAGGAACTAGGAATCTCAGGTGTTGCTCATGGTAATATAAAATGCACAACTTTAGAAAAGACCTTGGAATTTTCAAAACATTGATATGTAAATCTACTATAGGATCCAGCACATTTATTTTCAGAAATTTGCCGAGTGAAATGAAAGCTTAAATCTTTACAAATATTTTTTCACTAATGCTCATAGTAGCTGCATTTGCAATCCTCAGAAACTGCAGACATCTTAAATTTCCATCAAAAGGTGAATGGATAAATAAACAGAGGCATACTTTTATAACAGAATATTATTCAACAATAAGAAGAAATGAAAATGTACTATTGATTTAACTATAAACTGAAAGAATAGGAAAGAGTATAAAATAATTACACTGAGTAAAAGAAGTCAGGTAAAATACTCCCCATAATGCAATTTTATTTATATAAAATGGTAGAAAATGCACACTAGACTATAGTGTTACAAATCAAATTAGTTATCTCACTAAAGGGAAGAAAGGAAGAAGTGAACGAATCATAAGGTGGTAAAATAAAATGGTAGGGTAAATGAAAATTTGATCTTGACTATGCTGTTGACTTTTGGATAGTGAGCTGAGAATAAATCTCAATAGAGTTTTAGATATAAGTGATAACAAACATATATGTACATGTATACCCAGATATATAAAACTGCCAAATTGTGTACTTTTTAAAGCATGTATAAGTTTATTGAATATAAACTGCATTCCAATATGAGTGACTTTATCAACACAAAATATTTTTAAACAATGCAAAAAATAAAAGTATTTCACTATATTAAAAGTAAAAAGAAAATGTAGAAAATGATGCAATAATTTTTATAGATGTAAAAAAAGTTGATAAAACCTTTTAGAAAACTGAGTACACACACTATTATCCTACATATTAAAAGGATATCTACAAAAAAACTTAAATATCATTGTTAATGGTGAAATTATTGAATAATTTATCTCTGAGTTCACAATGAGGTAAAAATGTCAATTATTCCCTTTTTTCCTTAATATTTTTCTGGTCTTAATGCAATCAACAAGAAAGAAAATAATATGTAATAGAACTGGGGGAAAAAAGGAAATTATAATTATGCAGAGATAACAGTATTTTAAGGATGGGAAATATTTAATAACTTATAGACATTATTACATAGGATATAATTGGGTCATTAAGAGAGCTCACTGTAGAATATTAGGTACAAAATTGATATGAAAATATCATAAGATTTTGTTAATATTAACAAACAAATTTAACATGAATAGTTAAATCAATAGAGGAATATTTTATGTCATGATTTGCTATATACAATAACAATATTATTTATGCTCTATTTTTATATAAATTCAAGACAAGCACACTCAAAGTCCAATTTTGATTTCATTTTTTGGCTTAGTTTGACCTTATTATTTTTTCTTATGGATTTGCACTGACATTATAGTATAAACACAACATTGATATCATCAATAGTACATAACTGACTAGAGAATTTTGACAAAGTGAAATATAGGAGGAAGTAGAATAAAGCAACCAAATACTCATATTCAAAGTGTGCAATAAATAATACGTAGGGTTAAAAATAAGTACAAATATGACATGTGTAAGTTCATTTGAGTACCTAAGAAATAGGTAATGGACAACTGTTCTCTTTTATGTCTTTACATTTGTGCTTCAACCTTGAAATTCTGTTCAAGTATAACTGAGAAACTTAAGAACTTTAAAAATCCATAAAATCTCACCGTGGACAGATTTTGCTTTGAAATAAAAAGCCACAGACATATAGGTATTTGTCTGTTTTGAGCCTTTGACTCATATTCTTTTCTTAATTAATGTAGGGATATTAACCTTTTCAGTGAAGAGAATTAAGATAGTGGGCATTATTTTTTTTTCAGATTTTCTCCTATGCTTTGAAGGCACTTTTTATCAGTCTAATATTGTCAAGTTTGAAAATACAGTTTACACATCATAAATGATTGAAAATTGATATTTCCTGTAAAATCAGAAATCTGCATCAACAAATCCCATTATCATTTTTTTTGTTTTCATTCACAATTTGTGATTCCAATTAGCATAGTTATTCTCTCAAATTGCCTTATGTTAAGTACCTGAGCAAAACAACAGAGGTTGGTGAATGATAGCAGTCAGTCAGAATGGAAAAGGGAAATGGAATTAAGTGATATTTATGGGTTTAATACTAAATTCATTACAAATCTAACAACTCAGTTTATCAACTGGGTGTTCTTATGTTCTACTTACTGGTAAAAAGGAAAACCTCATAAAATCTTTTGTTGTTCTTTGACTCTTTCTTCTGTTTCCTGGGAGGCCATTCTATTTTTATAAGCTTTCAAAGAGGAATTTAGGTATGAGCCACCATTCATGTGTGTGATCACAAGAGGGCCAGAGCTGGGATGGCTTTCACTTGTTGAGAAAGAGAGTATGGCTGCGTTGCTTGGGACAATAGGGAGTACATATCAGGACACACACACACACATCTTCTGAGACTGTAAGGTAGTGAGAGGCAGGGCTGTAAGGATGTTCATTACTGGCCTCACATGATGTCAGGAGAAATAAGAGAAGAATATTAACTATTGCTTTTCGCTGATGACATTGAGGGGAATGGTCACCTAGCGTTTCACCTTAACATGGAGCTCAGTTCATTATTGCCTAAAGTCCTGGGTCTTGGCTGTAAATGATCTTAAACATGACATTGAGGACTGAGTTTGACAAGTTGCTTTACAAACTAAATAGAAACTGTAATGTGCTTTACTATTCATTTACCCTAAAATAACCACCTCATGAATGCATCAAGTAAGTGGATCCTTTCTCATGCATTGGCTTATGAATGGGTGGAAAATAATTGATAAATAAATGAATATATAAATATCTCTATCTCTATCTATACACATATATCTATATACACATATATATTATAAAAACAGTATAAGCATTTTTCAGTCCAGAAAATAAAAAACAATATTGTGCTATGATTATATAGTTTTATTTCTAAACAGAAAACCCTAAAAAAATCTGGAAATTATTGTCAATAAAATTAATTTCAAAAATTATTATCAGTATTTCATCAACAAGTGAAAGACATATATTTCCACTAGATATTTAAAATACTTTAGAAGGATATTTGGTCAAATTGAGCAACAATTTCTAATAAAACTGCTAAGGAAATGAGAATAGAAGCAACCCACTGGCCTGCTCCCTGCTTAGGGCTGAGCCCAGCATGCTCTTTAAGTAAACACTTGCAGTGGTATTGTGCTCACCTCCTTCTATTCTTTGCTCAGAAATCTCAGCAGTGAGTTTGCTCACTAACCTAATTAATACAGCTCTCTACATACCTCTTTCTTTGCTTGCCTGCTTTATCTGTCATTTTCCATGCAGATAAGCATCTCCCAAACTGCCCCATCCTGTGCTGACATGTAATCTACTTACAGCAGATATAACCTCTCCTCTGCCCTTGTCTGTCTCTGCCCTTGAAACCTGTGCTATACAATGGCAGCAAGCTCTATCTTGTCCAGAGATGTATTTAAATAGCCTCAGGTGCCACCTGGCTCATAGTGAGTCCTTGTTATATAAGTTCAATAAAGTTGATTTCAAACAAATAAAAACTGCCCTAGATGTTAAAACGATAAAACCATACTGATTAAAATCAGGTATTATCTGAAGATGCCCTCTATCCCCATGATTTTTCAATAATCTTTGATGAGTTTTGACAAAAAGCAATGAAATTTAAAAAATCACTTTTATAGCCATTGAGAATTTAACATAATCTCTCTTTATTAAAAATACCACTGGATGATTCTTAAAAAATCCAATAGACTCCACTGAATAACAGTTAAATTAACTAAGTAACTTGTTGAAGTCGCTTCAATCAATATAAGAAATTAAATACTCTTTTTTCTGAACTTGGCTGTGGCTCAGTGGTACCGTGTTCATCCTGCTTGTGGAGTGCCCTGAGATGAAACCCCAACACAGCCTGGCATGGTGGTGCATGCCTGTAATCCCAGCAGCTCTGTAGGCTGAGACAGGAGGATCATGAGTTCAAAGCCAGCCTCAGCAAAAGTGAAGCACTAAGCAACTCAGTGAGACCCTGTCTATAAATAAAACACAAACCAGGGCTGGGGATGTGCTCAGTGGTTGGGTGCCCCTGAGTTCAATCCCTGGGTCCCAAAGAATAAACATAAAGGAAAAATAAAATTAAATTTCAAAAATCCCAGCACAGCAAAAACAAACAAAATACTACCTTTCCCAATTCCAATAGTAAACACCAGAAGAAATATGGAAAATCAACCCTACAAAATCCTTAGGGATTTAACTAATAAGCATAGATTGCTTTGAAGTAAATTTAAAATTCTTTAAAGAACAGAAAACAAAATTTCTCCCTTGCCCTCATAAGCTGCATACTTATTGAAATGTTCTATAAAGCCAAATTAAATGAATAAATAAGTTTTAAAACATGTCCACACACACACACACACACACACACACAAACACACACAAGAAAATCTTAGAAAAAAGAACAGTTGTAGGGATAGAAGATTCGAACTTTCGATATCTGAGCATGCTATGAAGTCACATAATAAAATTGATACCCTATTGATATTATAGAAGACAAATCACTGGAAATGAGCAAAACTCCAATAAATCTTAACATACATGAACTAGAAATACTTGAAATATAGGATAAGAGATTTTTTTTTTAATTTAGTGTTTAAAGAACTGATTATGAATGTTGCCAACATATCTGATTATTCTTACAGAAGAAAATAAACCAGCACAGATTTATACAATGTGCTGATAATAAATCTAAGTAGATTAAAATTTTGTATGTAAGTAATACCACAGGAATAATCATAAGTAACTATAAAGGATAAGTCAAAGAAGAGAAGAAAGTGTTAAAATGGACTTCAAACCCAGAACTAAGAAGAGAGACCTACATCCTTAAGTTACATCTGTAAAGCTACATAGTAAATGGAAATATTGCAAGTTTTGCTTGTTGTTTATGTTCTGCTGAGTTAATGACTTCTTTCTAAGAGATATGAATAAAGTAGATTTCTGTTTATGTTTGGGTTTTAACTTCTTTTTTGGGGGGGGCACTAGGGATTGAACCCAGAGGTATTTTAGTTACTTAGGGTCTTGCTAAATTGCTCAGATGGACCTCACACTTGTAATCCTCCTGACTCAGCCTCCAGAGCAGCTGGGATTACAGGCGTATGCCAGTGAGCCTAATTTCTATATGCAGCTCCTATAAGGCCACCATTAGCTCTTGACATCATGCTTTTGAATGATCTTAAAAGAAAATTTCTATGGTTTGAAAACTTCCTAAGGTTAAATAAATAAATAAAAACAAAACAACAACAACAAAAAAAAAAAAAAAAAAACAAGGAAGAAGATAATATTTACTATGTCACTCTTATCTGGATTAAAACGATGAAGAAATTAGCTTCATTCTTACATCATGTTTGATAAAGATTATTTGAAACAGTAGAAACAAAACTATACCAACATGTAAATTACACATTTTATGATGGCAAAGCTCCAATTTACCTCTCTTGAATATTGCTGTCATCTTTAATGAACTGAAATACACAACAAGTTCCTAAACAGTACATTTTCAGAGATAAAAACGACCCACATGACATGCAACATTGTTAAAATATTCAAGACTTTCTTAAAACAATATTTTCTGTACTGGCAATTGGACCATACTATCTAACTAATATGTTCTTTTGATTTGTTAAATTTGTTCCTGTGAAAAGTCTTACAATCAATTGAATGGCTGATCATTCACATTTATTCAAATAAATAACAGCACAATATACTAATTATCATTAAAAATAAGAGCTTATACAGTTACTCTAAGTGCCTAAATACAATACAGCTTTAGTTTTATAAAATAAAGCCTGTGAAACAAACAAAAGTCATATTTGACTTTACAAATGAGTACTTGAAAACACTGTAAAGCTAAGTGACTTGCTTCAATATAGCAGACAATACATGACAGAGTGGACAAGATGTCCATGTGTAAGTGACTTCTCCCCTCCTACTTTCCAGAAAGGTCAATGGGACATCCATGTTCCTACCTAACTGAAACTTAGTACTCACTGATCAATGCTTCCCAATACTCCCCTCCTCCTCTCATCTCCCCAGCTTCTGGTAACCAATATGCTACTCCCAATTTCTATGAATCAATTTTTGATAGTCAATATAGGAGTGAGAACATGCTGTACCTGTCTTTCTGTGACTGGCTTATTTTACTTAACAGAGTTCTATAGGAATAAGGGGCTCTGGGAGAGTTTTGCTCTGTAGGATGACTACAGGTAATAGTTAGGTACTATGTACAAGAAGCAAGAAGAAAGATTAGGGAATGTTTTCACTATGAAGAAATGATACATGTTTCAGGGGATGAATATGCTCAGCATGATTTTAAAAGTATATATTTAAGTGTAATACTTTACCAGGTCTGCATAAATCAAAATGTTAGATGGTACCTTGTTAATATAGACAATTTTTATGTTTCTACTTCAGTTAAATTTTTA
Source organism: Marmota flaviventris (assembly GCF_047511675.1). Lineage (NCBI taxonomy): Eukaryota > Metazoa > Chordata > Mammalia > Rodentia > Sciuridae > Marmota > Marmota flaviventris. The sequence continues at coordinate 79,958,142 of NC_092512.1, forward strand.
GATGATTTTTTTAAATAAGTCAAAAGAAAATATTACATAGTTTCTTAAAAAGCATATTCTATTCTAATATCAATTTTGAGATGATAATCAGCACATATCAACCTCCATCTCCTTATTTATAGAGGACAGAGAAAACCAAGAGAACATCTCCATAAGACTTGCAATATTTCCATTTACTATGTAGTTTTACAGATGTAACTTAAGGATGTAGATCTCCCTTCTAGGTTCTGGGTTTGGATTCCAGTTTAATACTTTCTTCTCTTCTTTGACTTATCCTTTATAGTTACTTATGATTATTCCTGTAGCATTACTTACAAACAAAATTCAAACTGTTGAAATAAACTATCATACAGTTGAAAATATTGATATGACTGCATCTAATGCAAATAACTTAGCACATATTTACCTTAAATTCATAAGTGTAAATCCATAGTTATATAAATGCCTATTTTATAATTAGGGTACCAGAGTTAAGTAGAATTATTGAAGGAAGAGAGAAAGCAACACTTTTTCCTTATTTATTAAAATTCTGTATAAGATTATCTCAAGCATAATGAATTGCCAAGAACTGAAAAACAAAGCTAAACACTATCACACCCACATTCGATTTACAGCTGCGGAATATGGTTGCTAAATATTTGTTTATGCATATTATCACAAAATGTTTGCAAAACAGAGAACTAAGAAGTAAATATTTTAGAACTGCTTACATTGCTCCCTGTCATATAATGTCATTTCAGTCTATTGCATGAGTCATTAAAATATGTTATTCTGAATTTTGAATCCATCCCCTGCGAACACAGATAATCTGATACCATAATCAGCACCGTGGGGACACTGTGGAGCGGGCTGTACCAGAACTTCCTATTAAACTGAAGTCTTCCCAGGGAAACACAGCTGTGCCACCATGGAAAAGCAATGGTTTCTTTGGGAACTCCGTAATTCAAAAAACACTTAAAAATATCTGTGCATGTCCCAAATGTATCGTGTTAAATAAATAGGAAGAAAATAGTCTTTCTTATGTGTTGCTAAATATTTAAAGAAAAAAATAATCCATTCTATTATTCAGTGATTACTCTAAATTTCAGTCTTCCAAGAAATCTGTCATACACAGAAATGTCAGACATATAATAATTATAAAATCCATTAATATATTTATCGAATTATACAAGATCCATGGACTTTATGTGATTCTTCAAAATTTAGTATATATTTGGAAATCAGGTATGCCTCCTTCTTTATTTGGAAATGAGTGAGGATAGCTAAGGATGACCTTTATCAAATTATAAAATCATTGCCTTTCTATTTTGTGACTTCAGATTGTTTTCTATTCCTCTTTTCTATTTTAAGCCCTACTTTTGTTATCCAACAGAGTCCAAAAGGACCCTTCCATCATCGGTACCTAAATGACAAAACAGACAAACCCTTTAGGAACTCTCATGTGCAATCCTTTGGGTTTCAGACTCAGATTTCATTCTCATTCCCGTTCCTCTTCAAACCAAATCAATCATTATCTCATTCCAAGGAATCTCCAAAAGCAGAGTATGATACTGTGTTAAACATAGTTTGTTTCCAGTAATACGAGAATCTTCAAGTACTATGATTGCATTTCAGCAGAGGCCCCTGCAATTTATGCATCTTGTGTGACGTTCCAGCAATGGTGTAGTCACAAGGAATTACATCTCATTAAAGGAACTGAAGTAAATGCCAATTTCAGAAGACTTGAGGTCATTCATTTGAAACATAAGATTGAGACAGTTTACATCCAGCCAAACATTTTAAAAGAATGAGTGTTCATTGAGAGTGTGTGAACTCACAAATAATACTTTCAAATAAAACAGCATTTCAAGAAACTACTGATTGTAATTCTCATAAACATTGCCTTTACAAAACAGGTGGTGAGTAGGTGGGAATGAGAGAGCCGGGCTCCCAGCCCATATGGAGTATTAAAGGCATAAGACTCAAGCGTCTTTAAAAATTCCCTTGTTCTTACTCCACCTGCCTTAGTTATATTTGAAGTTTTGAGTAGGATAAGGGTTCTGTTTGTTATTAATAAGAGGAAGAAAAGGAGCTGCTTTCACTTCTATGTCTAATATTTCTCTGGTCTCCATAGCAACGTGGGGTTGCAAAGCCCCCAGGACAGAGCTACTCCACAAATACAACCTGGTGAGAGGAAAGAGGAAGCATGAGAAAGACATTTTGACAGCTTGATTGGGGCAACAATTTGTCAGATCACTGGACTGGGAAATCACTACAACTCTGCTGACTCTGTTCCTATCTCAGGTTCATAAACCAGGGACTGCATAAATACATCCGTAACATGTTACATGCAGGGTTGAAAATCTAGGACCTGTGCTGTTTCCATTCACTGCTGGAATTGACTGTCTCGCTTCCATTTCTGTGCAGAAACCACAAAACTGATTAATAGCAACAAATATAGCATTTTACAGGAAACAATTAAGAGCAATAAAGCATGCCTACTCTTTGATATTGTTTTGTGAAAGAACCGGGAACAGAATTCTTAGACCTTTTCCACACCACTCCTTGAAACTTTCTTTGATGTAAGCAGGAAATATATACATAATCTTGTTTCAGCAGCTGATAAGGAAATAGATGAATATTGTGATTTCTTTAATTATTCAAAAGTAATATAAAAATATTCATCTGTTGATAAGCACCTAGGTTGGTTCCATAGCTTAGCTATTGTGAATTGAATTGCTATAAACATTGATATGGCTGCATCACTGTAGCCTGAGGATTTTAAGTCTTTTGGGTATATAACAAGGAGTAGAACAACTGGGTCAAATGATGATTCCATTTCTAGTTTTTTGAGGAATCTCCATACTGCTTTCCAGAGTGGTTGCGCCAATTTTTAGTCCCACCAAAAATGATGAGTGTACAATTTTCTCCACATCCTCACCAACATTTATTGTTAATTGTATTCTTGATAATTGCCATTCCAACTGGAGTGAGACACATGAATGGGAGAGCCTACAGAATGGGAGAAAAATCTTTGCCACCTGCACCTCATATAGGACATGAATTTGCAGGATATACAAAGAACTAAAAAAAATTAACACCAATAAATAAATAAATAACCCCCCAAATACCCAAAGAGCCCATTCAACAAATAGGCAAAGGAACTGAACAGACACTTTTCAAAAGAAGAAATATGAATGTTTAACAAATATATAAAAAATGTTCAATATGTTTATCAATTAGAGAAATATAAATTAAAACAACAATGAGATTTCAAAACATAATTTTGTAAAGAATACAAAGCTGTGTTTAACAAAGTTTTGCCATCAGGCCAATGTGACAGGAAAACTTGAAAGATCATTAACGTTGTATATTCTTTATGCTGTTAACATATTCATGCTAGGAGATTGTATCTTATCTATTTTAATGATAACTGCTAGTTTGTTTCCATATATTTTCTTGAATCCTGTGGTGTTACATATTAGAAGCTTGTTAAATTGTCTCAGCTTATATCACACTTAATAAATAATAAATCAATTTCAGTAGACCAATCACTACAGCTTCCACTGCTGTAATGGGTTTTGACAAATATCTCCTTTGTATATTTTTTGAGGTACATCAGCAAAGAACTAAAAGTGGCCCAATCCATTACAAAGTTGACTGCACATCTGATCCCAGGCCAGTCCCCAAATTAAATTTGCTCATGTTGACACACGGCTCAGGAAAAAAAAAAAAAAAAAAAAAAAATATATATATATATATATATATATATATATATATATATATATATATATACACTTAGCTTTTATAATCAGAATAAACATAAAATTGTATAGACCGAAGGAGGTCAGGGGTGGGAGTTAACTACTAAAAATGTTATATCGAAGGATATGCAATGTCTTATAAGTTAAAAAGTAAAGCATGAGTATTATACTTTAAGACATTCAATAAGTGATTCTACTCAGCAGTAGTCTATCCTCAGGTAAGGTCTTTCTATTGCATAAACTAGACAGTTAATAATGGGTTGATTTTTATATTGTTTCTTTGTCTAATTTATTTTCCTAATCAGCTAACATTTACTAAACGTTGAAAAAAAATGCAACAGCAATCATTAAAGAGCCCAGGAAAACTTGAAATACAGGTAAATATTTGTAATTGTCAGGGTCTACTCAATAGAAAACCAACTCAGGAATTCAAAATGCAGTGATTTTATCCAGCTATCTTAACTAGGGGAATGTGAGGCAATGTGTAGATTTGCAAGAACAGAAACCCACCACCAGCTGCTATGAAAGACAGCCTGGGAAAAGGATGTTCCCTGGGCCCAATAGCTACACAGGGGTCTCCTATGAAACAGAAAAACGGACCCTCCTTGGAGAGGTATGGAAGTGTGAATGAGAAAAAAATAAGAAGCCACGAATTTCCCTCCAGTGGAAAAAAGGCAGAAAACAGGAACTGAGAAAACCCATTTTAAATTCGGCAGGAGAGAAAGCATTTTTCTATGAACACACAACACACTGCATGTTTGGAACCCTTAAAAGCACTGTAGACACTTGCATCAGAGGAGTTTCACATTCAGGGCAGGAAGCCAGATGATCACAAGGGTCCCTCAACAACCAGGCTCTATTACATCCTGAAGAAAAAATATAAAAGCCAAGAACTTTATCTCCCAGTATATTTTTATAAGAAAGGTTATTTTAACAAAATCATCCGCAATCCTTTAACTAAGTGACATGTACTTGTTAAAATTTGGGCTCTGAAGCTAAATTCCATTAGTTCGAATTCTATTTCCACAATTTTCCAGCTGTATTACCCTAAGCAGTTGATTTAATCTCTATGAAATAGATTTTTATCAGCACTGAAATAACAGTAATTGTCATATCTACCTAATAGGTTTATGTGGATTCGGTGCTTGACTACTAGCAAAATACTTACGGAAGAGCTTGATATTTTATATTTACTTGATAAATGTTAGCTCTCGTTACTCAAAAAAAATATTTACACACATCAAAATAAGAATGTTTTCATACAAAATACTTTATAATGAAATGTTCATGTCTTCCTACAATGAAAATATTTCAATCAAGGGAATGATTCAGTAAAAATATATAACCCCAATGAAATAAACATGGAAATATCTAACCATATGCGCCCATTCACTTTCTCATTTTAAAAACTACCAGAGAAACTCCAGGAAGCCCTCAACATTTAAATAACTTAGCTGTTTGAAATTGTAGGCATCCCTAAAAGGATTGGGGAAGAGAGTTTTAGCCATGCAGGCATACTAAGTATTTCAGAGAAAAGGAAGGAAGACAAAATTTGAGAATATGCTCTTGGTGGATATAGTTTGTAATTAGAATGAAAGATGGGTAGCACCAGACATTTTCAAATTCAAGATAGCAAAAGGAGCTGGGCACAACTGTGTACGCCTGTAATTTCAGAGGCTTGGGAGGCTGAGATAGAAGGATCACAAGTTCAAAGGCAGAATCTGTAATTTAGTGAGACCCTAAGCAACTTAGGAGACCCTGTCTCTAAATAAAATACCAAAAAAAAAAAAAAAAAAAAAGGCCTGGGGATGTGGTTTAGTGGTTAAGAGCCCCTGGATTCAATCCTTGGTATGAAAATAAATAAATAAATAAATAAATAAATAAATAAATAAATAAATAAATAAACAAATAAATAATTTCAACATAGTTTTCCTATATACATATATGATAAAACAGTAAATCCCCCCTGCACGTGCCCCCCAAAATGGAAAGACAGTAGAAAGAATTTGAGATAGTTTTCCCATGAATGTATATGAAAACAACAGTGAATCCTACCATCATGTACATCTATAAGAATATAATCTTTAACCAGAATAAGATATAATCCATGCTTGTGTAATTATATCAAAATGGACTTTGCTGTCATGTATAACTAAAAAGAACCAATAAGTAAGTTTTTAAAAAATCAAAACTGGTGTTTAGAAAGTTGATTCAGTGGTTATAAGAATAAATTGACTGACAATCAGGAAATTTTAAGAACAGAGAAGAACTTTAAATTTCATCTTACTGAATTTTATATCTCATTCAGAAATCTATCATTGGAAAGACATAAATAGTTAAGCAAGAATCAAAAATCTGTAATTAAAGAATGACAATGAGTTAACCCTGAAGCAACTAAGTATAGAAATATATTAAGAATAACACATAATTTGAAGAATTTCCCAAAGGGTGTGGTTTTAAATAATGCATATAAGTCCAGATACTGTTGATCCTTGTGAAATGTCCTGCCTCTTTGTGGGAAAAGCAAACTCATTTTCTAAAATCAATACACTGAAGGCTGATGTGTGTAGATTCTTAAAATGATAGAAGAACTGTTTTGTCAGGTGAATGTAAAAAATGTGGGAATTATTTGGAACAGTGAGAAAAGAAGAAAAACAGGAGAAGAGGAAAACTATTTCTTAGACTACCAGGTCTGTGTAGATGAAGGTGGAGAGAGAGTTTCAATATTTCATTCACTATATATTTATTGATCAATAGCATTGTGTAAATCTACAAGGCTTTGTAAAAAGGAATGACTTTCAGTCTCCACTGGGCTGACATTCTCCACAGAGAGAAAAATAGAAGTAAACAACAGCAACAAAAAAAATGAGATCATAGTAAGTACCCATTTATTCAGTTTGTAAAAAAATATTTTAATGCTAAAACAGGTGAAGACATACAGAATATTGAAAAAATAATATACAGAGACCCCATATACCCCACACCCACTTTAAGGTACTATTATCATTTTACATATTAATAGTATATTTGGGCAAATCTGCCACAGTTAATGAATGTGTTAGCTTTCCATCGCTGGAAAAAAAAATTCCTGCGAAAATTAGTTTAAACAGAGGAAAGCCTTATTTGGGCTCACATATTTAGAGGTTTCAGTTCCTGATTGGTGGGCCCATTGCGTTTGATCATATTTGGGTCCAGCACATCAGAACAGGAGCACATAGAAGAGAAGGCTGCTCACCTCGTGGCACATGGGAAGCGAACAAAGGAAAGGAAGGGGTTGGGGTCCCAACAGACCCTTCAAGGACATGTCTCCAATCACCTAACTTCCTTTTACTAGGTCCCACATCTTAAAGGTTCGACCATCTCTCACTGGCACCACAGGCTGGTGATCAAGGCTTTAAGTCATGGGTCATTGGGAGACACTTCAGATCCAAGGTATAGCAATGAACCGATATTGATGTTTCCTATCGACTTGAATCCATTGATTTTTTTCCTAAAGTGTTTTTCAGTTCTAGGATCTCAGGATGTTCCATACCATTTATTTGTCATGTCTCCTTAGGTTTCTCTTGGCTGTGACAGTGTGTCATAATTTTCTGTTTTTTTTTAAATAACCTTAACAGTTTTGAGGAGTCCTGGTCAGTTATTTTGTAGTACTTCCTTGAATTAGGATGTTTTGGATTTTTTACTCAGAAGTAAAATTGGTTTATTTGATTTTGGAAAGAAGACCACAGAAGGAAAGTGTCATTTTCCTCATGTTATATCAAGAGTACATGTGATTGCCAGGACTCTCACACTTTTTATAGACCTTCATCAAGTGACTGAAGTAGCATTTTAAGGTTTCTATGCTTTAAAGTTATCCCTGCCACCATGTTTTCATACTGTATTTTTTGGAAAAAAAAAGTTGTATATAATATAAAGTAGTCCATGCTTAAGGAATGGCAAGTCATTCTTCACCTGTCAGTATGGCTTTTCTGCATAAATTGTTCAAAGTTGTTTTTCATAGATTTGTCTATTCTTTTCCATTTAGATATTCAGAAACTTAGACATTTATATCAGTGAGGACTGATGGATATGAAAATGTATTTTATACACAGAATTGAAAATCCAATACTATGCTAATCCTTTGTTTAAATGGTCCTATACTTGGCTCTTAGGGTCTCCTTCAGTTAGCTTATTTGCCCCCTTGATGTGTTCACATCATTGGTGCATTTGTGTGTGTGTGTGTGTGTGTGTGTGTGTGTATAAAATGATCCAGGATCATCTTAAACATACCCTTCCCCAATCCTTGAAGCAACTGACTTTTTAAGCAGTTTTGTTTTCATGTATTAGAGAATGAATGGTACTAGAAACCAAGAACTGACTGCTGGGCACAGTGGTACACACACAGGTGTGTATAGTTTAAAAGGAGGAAAGTTCTATTTGGGCTTACATTTTTATAGATTTCAGTTCCTGATTGGTGGGCCCAATGCCTTTGGTCTTATTGAGGTACAGCACATCAGAACAGGAGCACATAGAAGAGAAGGATGCTCACCACGTGGTACATGGTAAGTGAACTAGGAAAAGGAAGGGGATGGGGTCCTAATAGAGCCTTCGAGGATGAGGACATGACCCCAGTCACCTAACTTCTTTTCACTAGGTCCTACATCTTAAAGGTTCTGCCATCTCCCACTGGGAGGCTGAGGTAGGAGGATCAAAGTTTCAAGGGCAGCCTTAGCAACTTGGTGAGGCCATCAGAAACTTAGTGAGACCCTGCCTCAAAATTAAAAAAATAAATAAAAAGGGGTGGGGATGAGGCTCAGTGAGTAAGTGCCCCTGGGTTCAATTACTTTTGCTCCCACCCCCCCCCCCAAAAAAAAAAACCGGACTACTTGATATGCTCATACTCAATGCAAATGGAATAATGGCAACTTTTAAACCCTCTAGCTGACAAAGCAAGAAAAGTTACCTATCTTAATGAATTTGTCTTTATAGTAGTTTTACCTTCATTTTTCACTTTTTACTGTTTCAGTTAACCACAATCAACCATGGCCCAAAAAATTTAAATAGAAATTGTCATATTGTTCAGCCATAAACTACAATGAAATCCTATCATTTGCCATTAGATGAATGGAAATGCACCACATAATGCCAAGTGAAAAAAGAGAGACACAGTGTTTCAGTCAGCTTTTTGCTGCTGTTACTAAAACCCCTGACAAGAACACTTTTAGAATAGGAAAAATTTAATTGAAGGCTCATGATTTCAGTCCATAAACAGCTGGACCCATTCATCAGGGCTTGAGGTGAGGCAGAACAACATGGCAGAGGGTGTGAGGGAGGGAAGTGACTCCCATGATGGTCAGGAAGCAGAGAGATGTTCCTCTCGCCAGACACAGAATACATACCCTAAGGCAGGCCCCCAGTGCCCACCTCTTACAGTCACACCCTACATACTTTTGGTTACCACTCAAATAATCTGCATCAAGGGATGAGTTCACTGATGGGGTTAAGGCTCTTATTACTGATTAATTTTAGTGAATGTTCTTGTATTGTTTCACACATGAGCTTTGGGGGACACATCACATCAAAACCATAACACACAGAAAGACAAGTAACATGTTCTCTTAGATATGTGGAAGCTAAAAAAATATAGGTGACTTGAATTAGAGTAGTGATTACTAGAGGTTGAGAAAGGTATGATAGAAGGAAGGATTGATAAAGGCAGAGTGAATGGTTTGATCAATGCATAGATATAATGGATAGAAATACCATGATTGAATACATTAACACATATTAATGAAAATAAAATAATTAAAAACTGATAAATAAGCAACCTTATGTTTCATACAACGTTTGTATTATTATATCTTTTATTTTATTACTAATTATTGTTAATCTCTTACTGTACCTAATTTATAAATTAAACTATCATAGGCATGTTTGCTTAGAAAATATAGTGGGGCTCAGTACTACAGTTTCAATCATCTCCTGGGTGTCTCATGAAGTATCTCCCATAAATACATAGGGAATTCCTCTATTCATATCTATATTAATGCATATTATGCTATGAACTTTATCTATATTAGCTAAATAGGATTTCTTAATGATGTCTCCAACTATTATTCAATACCATATGAACCACTTGAAACTCTCTCACTTATCTTTATCCTTCTACCCCAACAGTAAAAACCTGGCTCTGCCATTCACCAACTTTTACTTAATATTTAATTATGTTATATGTGTATGGTGGTTTCAGACCTTTTAACTCATACTCCATGGAAAATAATTTTATCAAATTGAGAATGGTGCTTATGTTGAATTTCTTTGTCTTTAGTCTTATATGCATTTAGAATATGAGGTTATATTTTCATTCCATGATGAGATGCCCCAGAATACTAAAATGATTTTTAAAGTTCTTTTTATTAAAAAAATAGAACACTTTAGTTACCATTTTTTTTTAACCAGGATTTTTTACTGGTAAGGTAGGTTATAAGGTATAAAAAATATTGTTATTGTCATTGTGTTCTCTCAAATTAATTCAGAGGTGGGTAATGAGATGTTAATAGTGTGGTGGAAGTCTGGGTGACATGGAGCATGACTGTAATACTAGCAGCTTGGGAGGATGAGGCAGGAGGATCACAAGTTCAAAGCCAGCCTCAGCAATTTAGCAAGGCTCTAAGTAACTCAGTGAGACCCTATCTCTAAATAAAACACAAAAAAGTGGAGGGGAATGGGATGTGTCTCAGTAGTTATGCAACCCTGGATTCAATCCCCAGTAACAAATAAATAAATAAAATAAAACATAAAAAATAAAATAAAATAGTATGGTTGAAGTTTTCTAGGTTCTATCCTAGGATTTAAATGCACCCAAGAAGTGCTAGGTGCTTCTCTCTTGGGTCTTTTCACATTCCAGGGTAGCTATTGAGGTATGTACTAAAGCCAGGCGCGTAAAGGAGGATAACTGAAAACCATGCAAAGGGAGAATATGTAAGTCTACAGTTGCCAGAGTTACTGATTTTTTTCAGTAACTGAAACTTTTTTTTCTGAACTTTTATGTGATTTGTAATAATATTTTACATTTACTTGTGGTAAAATAAACAATATAACATTTATCTTCTGAAATACTTTTAAGTATGCACTTCAAAAGAGATAAGCAGAATAAAATTATTTTTCAACAAAATGTTTATATCTTTCAAAATGTAAACTCCATCTGCCTTTAAAAACATCTTTATTTAACCTTTCCTTCAGCCCCTGGTAACATCAACATATTTTCTGGGTTTTTTTATTACTATTATTATTACTATAAATATCTCATGTAAAGTGGAATCATATAAGATTTATATTTTTTTGATGGATAATTTCCCTCAGTAAAATATCTTCAGTGTTTATCCATATGGTGGCTTGTGAAAGGATTTCCTTTCTTCCATTATATATAAGGCTGAATGACATTCAAATATATATATATATATATATATATATATATATATATATATATATATATATATATATATATAAAATTTCACATATTCATCCTTCTCTGAATGGACATTTGAATTCATTCTAGGAATTAAAATGTCCATTGGCTATTTTGAATACCACTACAATGAACATGGATTTGCGAATATCTCAGTGGCATAGCATGTGCTCAGCATGTGCAAGGCCCTCGGTCAATTTGCACCATGAAGAAAAGTATAAAAGAAAGAAAAATGAAGCTAAATATCAAATTATATAAAACTTAACAACAATGTGTGGGGATAAAAATCACCCAAGAAAGTGATGAGTATAAAATTTAGATCAGCAGTTACATTTGGAAGTCAATGATTAAGCTAGATCTCACAGTAGGGCTATTACTGGATGATAGGTCAAATTATTTTTCTTGGTATGGTAATGATTAAAAAGTTATTTGCCTTATAATAATTTATTAAGCTATATATTTATTGAAAAAAATGATGTATTTGCCTTTTACTTAACCACAAAAAACACTGAATGAAATCAAATCAAAATAACATTTGAATCACAATCAAAGATTTCACATCTGTTCTCCTTTATACATTGCATATTCGTCAATTAAACTCTTCAAAAACCATAAGCTTCACCTATGTAAGGTGTACAACTCAGTGTTTTTTTTTTTTTTTTGTAGATTCAGAGTTGTGTACTCACTATTGTCTAGTTTAGAATTACTTTATCAATCCCTCAAAAAAACCATAACCATTAACAGTTTCTGTATTCCCCTTTTCTCTGTGTTTGGTAACCATTACTCCACTTCAATAAATTTGTCTTGTTTGGTATTTTGTATAAATGCAGTGATGCTACATGTGGTCTTTCATGATTGGGTTCTTTTACTTACTACCATGATTTGGACATTAAATTTCCTCGAAAGGCTCATTTGCTTAAAGATTGGTAACAAGTCTGTGGAGCTACTAGGAGGTGGTGGTTTTAAGATTCAGGGCCGGGCTGGGGATGTGGCTCAAGTGATGGCGCGCTTGCCTGGCATGCATGTGGCCTGGGTTCGATCCTCAGCACCACATACAAACAAAGATGTTGTGTCCGCTGAAAACTAAATAATAATAATAATAATAATAATAATAAATATTTAAAAAAAGACTCAGGGCCTATTTTAAGAAAATGACATCACTGAGGTCATGCCTTTGAATGCCAGTATTTTCATTCAAGAAGTTCACTCTATCCCTTTGCTTCTCAGCCACCCTGGAGTGAACAGACCTCTTCAACCCCATCCTCCCAACATGACGCAGTGTACTGTCTCAGGTCCAAAGCAATATGGCCAAATGACCATGGACTGAAACACCTGAAATAAAGAACCAAAATAAACCTCTCCTCCTTCAAGTTGTTTGTTGTACATATTTTGTCACAGTGATAGCAAATTGACTAACATACTTGGTATGTTCATCGGGTCTATCCAGGTTCTAATACGTGTTAGTACTTAATTCTTTTTGTTGTCAAATACTATTCCATTATATGGTTATATTGGATTGTGTTTATTCACTTACTAGATGATAAGTTGTTTCTAAATTTGGCCATTACAAATCATGCTGCTATGAACACTTTCAAACAAGTTTTTGTGTGGAATATATATTATTTATATTGGGTACTACATAAACTCAAACTGGAGGAAATCAAAGACACAGAGGAAATTCTAAAGAAAGAGTGATAAAAACAACTTATAAATAGTGGAAGAATAATTAGAAGTATAGCTGCTACTCAGGAGAAACCAAAAAAGCAAAAAGAAATCAAAATATTTAAAGGATTGATGGAGATAACACACATGCAGAATTCTATATCCTGAGAAGTAATAATCATTCTGTAGTGGAAGAACAAATACTTTATCAGATAAACAATAACAGAAAAATATCATACAAGTAGACAAACACTGAAACAAGTGGCATACAAATTTCTATAGGGAGCTGGGCTCAGTGGGGCACATCTTCAATCCCAATAGCTCGGGAGGATTAGACAGGAAAATTGAGAGTTCAATGCCAGCCTCAGCAATTTAGCATGGACCTACATAATTCAGTGATACCCTGTCTCTAAAAATAAATATAAAAAATGGCTGGAGATTTGGCTCAGTGGTTAAGCGCCCCTAGGTTCAATTCTGGGGCCCTCTCCCCCACACAAAAATATCTATAGGGAATAGAAAATGATATGTTAGAGGCTCAAATCAACCTAAACAAAAGAACATCAATAAAAGCCAGAATGGAAATAAATAAAGGCTCTTGTCTTCTATCAGTTTTAATTGACTGGAAATAAAACTGTTTAAAATAGTACTGTAATGGTGGCTGTGGTAATGATATAGGTAAGTGAAATGAATGATAGTGATGTCATTATAGATGGAAGGGGTGAAATGGAGATATTTTGTCAAGAGATAATTATGCTATACATAAAGCACTATGGTGCTATTGGAGAGGACACACATTGTTAAAAATTCATGATGGAAATTCTGAAGCAAACACATTATTATTGAATTATGATTGATACCACAAGATAAGAGACAGAACAGATTTAATAAAATGCTTAATTTAATCCCAGGATTTAAAAAAAAAGAATGGAGAAAAGAAAATAAAGAAGAGATACAACAAATAGAGAAAAATACAAACATGGTAGATGCAATTTAGCTATGTCAATAATTATATTTGAATGGTAAACAAATAAATTAAAGTCAAATATTGTCAAGGGTATATAAACCTAAACTCTATATGAAACATAACTTAAATGAAGACTTCAATAGGTTTAAGTTAAGGGATAGAGAAAAATATATGCATTGCAAACATTAATCAAAGATAGCTGCAAGAGATTTTAGTTGTAGACAAATAAGATCAGGGAAGGAGAACTATCAGAAGTATTTTCCATTAAATAATGATTAAATTAAGAATTAAATAACAATAAAGGGGTAGAATCTCTAAGCAGACATAGCAATATAAACATTCAAAAAATAGAATACCAAAATATGTGTGTAAATACTGCTAGAATTGAAAGAAATAAGTATATCTATTTAATTATAGTCTTCAGCAGTACTCTCAAAAATTGATAGTTCAAGTAGGCAGCATTTCAGTGAAGATATTCTTAAACTGAGCAACACTATTATTACATTGTTATAGTTTCATAGAATGCTTCTTCTAAATATGGCAGAATACATATTCTTTCCAAACTTATGTAGAAAATTCACAAAGATATGTCATAAAAAACAAAGTTTAATGAATTTAAAGGTAGAGTAACATAAAAAGTATGTTTCCAGTCCAAAAAGGAGTTTAAACCAAAAATTGATTACAGAAAGCTATCTAGAAAGTCCCCAAATATTTGGAGATTAAGTACAGCCCCACTATATAACATACCACTCAAAGTTAAGTTTAGAAAAAATACTTTAAAATATTTTGAGCTAAGTAAAAATTAAAGAACAATTTATCAAAATCTGTGGAATGCAAAGAAAGCAGTGCTGAGGTAGAAATTAATACCACTAAGTGCATACATTACTAATGAAGATTAAAATCAATGATCTAAGCTTTCACCATAGGAAATTAGAAATTGAAGAGCAATTGAAGCCTAAAGGAAGAGTAAAACAGATAATGAAAATTGCAGAGGAAATCAGTGAAATGGGAAAAATATATCTACTTTTTTAATGATCAGTAAAATTGATAAAACTTTGTGATACTAAAAAGAAAGAAGGTACATAGAACAAATATCAAAAATGGAAGAGGGATTATTCATAATGATTCCATGAACAAGAAAAGGTTAACAAAGGAATCCTGTGTAAAATTCTATGTCCACAATTTTGATAAATTACTTGATATAGGTCAAGTATTAATATTCCTAAAACTCATGCAAGGAGAAACAGAAGTTCTGAAATGGCCCATTAGAAATCAAACTAATAAATAATAAAATTACAAAAAGAAAGCACTAACCCTAGCAATTTTTTCTAGGGAGGTCTATCATACATTTAATGAAGAAATTATAATTCTCCACAATTTTGTCTGGAAAACAGAAGCAGAAGTAGCACTTTTTATCTCATTCTATAATAGCATTAATCAGATATCCAAAAATGCTTTGAAAAAGCAGTAAAGAAAATAAATCAAGACCAGTATTTATCATGAATATAGCTACAAGAATCAAACTCAGGAATATATAAAATAAACACTACATTGAATGAAATTTATTATAGTTTGGCAAGGATGACTCACCATTTTTAATTTAACCAATGTAATCAATGACATCAAAAAGCTACAGAAGAAAAATCACATGGTCATATCCATCAACACAAGAAAAGTATTTGAAAGAATTTAACATAGTCATATAAAAAGGTGTACAAACTAGTGATAGATGTTTAACTTTCTAACTTGATGAAGATCCACAAAAAACATCTAACTTTAATGGTGAGAAACTAGACATCTGCCCACTAGTACCAGAAAAAAGGTGAGGACCTTGCTCATTCTACTGTCCGAAGTTTACTAGAAGTCCTGACCAATTTAGTACAACAACAAAAATAAGTACAAGTAAGTTATATAGATTGTATAGAAGGAAACAAAAGTTAATCTTTTCAAAGATGACATGACGATCTATGTAGAAAATCCCACTGAATCTACCAAAACCAAAACCAAAACAAAATCTTGCAAGACAATAGGAAAGAAAATGAATATATAATAGTTGCTGTCTTTCTTATAAACAATTAGAATTAAAGTTAGGAAAATAATAAATTTTATGATAACACTGAAGATTAGTAATATGTAGATCTATACCCCCCAAAATATGTACAAAAATATAAGTGAAACCTAGGCCCTGGTGACAGTAGACAATTTAAATGAACAGATGCTATATGTCCTGGATTAGAGCCTCTGATATTGTTTAGATGTTGCCCTCCCTAAGTTGACCAATCAATTTAATAAAATCTCCATCAGAATTCCAAAAATTATTTTGTAAATATTTAAAATGTATTCTGAGGGCAAAAGTTTTAAAACAGCCAACAGAATGCTGAGTATGAAGAATAGACGAGGATATATTCTTTCTGATTTCAAAACTTACAGGAAAGCTATAATAATTAATGTAGCACAGTATTGTCAAAAGAACAGGCATACTGATTAATAGAAAGAAACAAAAAGACCAGAAAGTGTCTTACAAAAAAATATAGCCAACTGATCTCCAAAGAGCAAAGGCAATTCAATGGAAAATAGCTATTTTTTCTTTGACAAAATTGTCAAAACTATTGTAAAGCCACATGCAAGGAAAAAAAAAATACAACTTAGAAACAGGTCTTACCTGATTCACAAAAAGTAATTCAAAATTACTCATGTAACTACACTGAAAATATAAACTATAATTTTTTTTTAAACAGTAGAGGATCCAATGAAAACAAGTTTTTAAACAAGAGAGCAAAAGATAATTGATAAAAGAAAAAGTTGATGATCTAGAATTTATTAAAATTAAATATTTTATTCTCCAAAAGGTACTTTTAAGTGACTGAATATAATGGGGCATGGTGTTGTACACCTGTAATTCCACCTATCAAGGAGAGTGACTCAGGTGGAACACAATTTCAAGGCCACCCTGGACAACTCAGCAAGACCCTGTGTCAAAAAAAAAAAAAAATTACAAAGGTGAGGCTCTAGCTCAGTGGTAGATACCCCCTGAGCTCACTTCCCAGTACTTAAAAATAAATAAATAAATAAAATAAAAATAAAAAACACTGAAAATCCAAGCAGATAGGTTACACACATGCATAAAATATTTATAAAGTATATTTCACATAAATTAATTATATTCACTATATACAAACAGACATAAGAAAAGATGCAGAACATCCCTTGTCATTAAGGAATTGTAAGTTAAAACAGAAATGAGGTACCAATGGGAGGATGTGGAGCAAGCGTGGATTCTCACTCACTCCTTGTTGGGGGTATGCACAGCTACTTTGGAAGACACTTTGGCAGTGTCCTACAAAGCTAAAAATAGCCTTAACACATAATGAAGCAATTACCCTCCTAAGTTATATCCAATTGATTTCAAAACACATATCCACACAAAACCTGAACGTAAATATTTATGGCAGCTTTATAATCATCAAACATTGGAAGCAAGTTTGATGTCATGCAATAGGTGAATGAATACTCAAACTACACTCATACCATGGAATACTGTTTTTTGAATCAGCTTTTAAGTCAGGAAAAAGCTGTCACAAATTTGATATTCACTTTACTAAGTGAAAGAAGTCATTATGAAGGCTATCTTCTCTAAAATACAATTATATGGCATTTTGGGTAAAGGCAAAATTATAGAGACAACTAAATAGTCCTGGCTTCCAGAAGATCATTGGTTGGGATGCTGGATACAGGACAGACAAATTTTTAAGATAGTGAAACTATTCAGTTTGATATTGTAATGATGGATTTGTGATTATTGATAGGAAACAGACAGACAAGAGCAATGGGATCATTAGTTAAAAGATTAATTCTATAGACAGAGCTTACTGTGCTGACCCCCTCATGCATTTTTTTTTAAAGGTAATTTACCTGAGGCTGCTCTGGCCCTGTCCTGGGCTTATGTCAATAGGATATGCTACATTCCTCCCCAAACACATTGTTATCTGCAGGAGAAATGGTCCAAAGGCTCCTTCCTCTTTATAAGAAGAGCACAATCAGGCTGGGGTTGTGGCTCAGTGTTAGAGTGCTTGCCTAGCATTCATGAGGCACTGGGTTCAATCCCAACATCACATTAAAACAAACAAACAACAACAACAACAACAAAAAAAAACCTAAATGAACAATATAAAGGTATTGTGACCATATACAACTAAAAAAAATTATTAAAAAAAAAGCAAACAACAACAACAAAAAAACCCACAGCCACCCTGTAGTGGGAGGGGTAACTTTTATGACCTTGATATAGTCCAGATTCCAGAACTCAGGATGATAGGATAATTAAAAGCAAACACCTCCCAACCATAAAATCTTTAGGAACAAGTTCCAAGTAGAATAGTCAGTGAGGGCCAAGGAAATCAGAGTTGCCTTAGAGCTTTAGCATGTTGTTAAAATAGTAAAATCTCTTTATTATGGGTAAAATTATTCACAATGGGAAACTTGAAAATCTCATGCCATCCTGCTGTCAATCATGGACCTCCCATGAATGATCTGAATACTTCCCTGGGACTCCTGATTAGATTGGAGGGCAGGAGGGGTATATGGTTTCTCTGCTCTAAAAGAAGCCATTCTCCCTTTCTTTGTGCAAGTGTCCTTTATCTTTTTCCTTCTAATAAACTCCTGCCTGCAAATATGTGAGAATGAATTGAAATTCTTCAGTCAAGAATTTTAGAACCTGTAGATACAGACCCCCATAAAAACTTCAGCTCTGTAGTCAGAACTTACCCTGTAACAGTGATATGTAGTTTTCACATCCCACTGTATTTAACTTGAAGTTAAAGTGTGCAAGTCTTTTAGAAAATTAAAAAAAAAACTTTTATATGATTGAGAGATATCATTATGAAATGCAGAATGTGACAAGAGAACCTAAATGTATTCCAAATCAGAAACAATCTCTCTTTGGAAAAGAATAGCAGCTCTAACCTATAAAACACTGGGAATGACAGAAGCCTGGGATTCTAAAGGAAAAAGAAAATGTACACAAAAGACTTCAACCCTTCTTGATAAATGTTTCCTATTGAGAAGTGGGTTAACAATCCTGATCCTGCTGCACAAGTTTATTGGACTTGAACAATTAGATGAAATAAATAATAGGGAATGTAGTTATCAGTTGGAGTGGGTGGTCACAGATAAGAAAGGGAAGAGGCTCTTGTGGTACATATGATAATGAGCTGGGTTGGAGAATCAGTACAAACTCCTGTTTAGCTTAAATTAGAAAGTTATCAATAGAAACATGCACAGATAAATGCATATGAACAGCTTTGTTATACACATATATATTTTCTTCTGTCACCTGAGAGAGTATAGAAGTCATTGCCACTCCAATTGCATTGAATACAACTAACACACAGCTTTTTAGGTTTATGGTATTATAAAATACATGTTTGGTATTTATCCCTACTTCCTGACAGGATTTCTAAAATCCTTGGAATCTCTGGAGTGATCCTATCTTTTTATATGCCTGATGGTTGGGAGCCCCAAGGTAGCTTCAGAATGGGGACTAATTACCAGAAAGACCTAGTCAGGATAGGTGGATGAGGGTTTTTAGCTCAAACCCCCCAGCTCCTGAGAGGAGAGAGGCAATAAAAGTTAAGGTGATCACTAATGGTCAATGATGGGATCAACATTTGCAAAGAAGGTTGGATAGCTGGATATATGGAGGCTCCAAGATGGTGATACATCTGGGGAGATCATGCACCCTTTTCCTTACTCCTTGCCCTGTTCATCTTTTTTAAATTGTATCTTTTGTGATATCCTTTATAATAAACCAGCAAATGTGTTTTCCCTGAGAACTGTAGGCTACTATAGCAAATTAATTAATCCCAAGGAGAGGGTTGTAGGAACCTGAGATTATAGGCATTTGGTCAGGAGCACAAATAGAACAACCAGGGCTTGCTTGTCTCTAAGGGGTGGGGGATGATCTTGGGAACTGAGTCCTGAATCTGTGGGATCTGATGTGGTTGCCACTGGGTACCATCAGAACTGAATTCTATTTGAAGACACCCAGCTGGTGTCTGCAATTGCTGACTTATTTGCTGGTGGGAAGAAACCTCAACACCTTCTAAGGTCACAGAAAGCTGCTTAGAATAAAATACAGCAGGAAGTTTTCATGGTCTGAGATTAGGAAAAGAAATATGAAATAAGATACCACAGAGAATGAAACTAAAATGTCAAAAAAACCTGAACTAATAATAATAGGAAACTTTGAGATTCAAATAACACCATAAAGAAATTAAAAAGACAATTTCCTGGTTGAGAAAAGGTATTTGCAAACAGTATATATGATTTATAGTCAGACTATACAAACAAACTCTTTAAGCTAATAAGAACTTAACCTAATTAAAACAAAAACATAGGAATATCTCATAAACACAAGAAAGGATATTCAGTATTCTTATTAGGGAAATGCTAATTAAACTCAAACTGTGATGCTACCACATAGGAACCATCATCGATAGGTAGAAGTGCTTTTTTAATATCTTCATTTTATTTATGTGGCATTTTGTCTATATTTGAAAGAATATGTGTTAAATCTGTTTAATTGTCTTGTATCATTCCTTTAACAATTGTAGCTCCCTTAATTTCATATTTTATTTTCTGAATTCTATTGGTTTGATGTAAAAATTATTCAATTAAATATTCCTTTTTTTGTATTGTCTGTCATTTTATTTCCTTTTGAGAGGATTGTCAGCTTGTTTTGATATTTTCACATTCTACATTTCTTTCAATATTGCTGTCAAAGTTTTAATATTCCAGAGTTCTTTTTTCTCTAGATGTCCTTTTTTAATATTTATTTTTTAGTTGTAGTTGGACACAATACCTTTATTTATTTATTTTTTATTTTGTGCTGAGGATTGAACCGACGGCCTCCCACGTGCGAGGCCAGCGCTCTACCACTGAACCACAACCCCAGCCCCTCTCTAAATGTTCTCTTTATGTATAATGTTGGCATTATTTCACTTACAAAATAATTTGCCATCTACCTGAAATTATTATAATTTCTTTTATGATGAAACTTGTTTTCTCTGTTTCCTCTAAATTTTTCATCTTTCTGTATATTTCAGTCTCTGTTTTGATGTGAATGTTTTTTTTTTTTTTGTTTTTTTTTTCCATATGTGGGATGACCCTTTAGCATCAGTCAATATTTAAAACTCAGAGACCAAAAAGTGAGTTATCAGCTTTGGGTTTAGAGTGCAAGGTTTATTCACTACTGGGCTCCACACTGGTATTGCTAATGAGAATCCAACTTGCATTGAGTTGCATTGGGTTATTTTCATAGGTCAATTACAATCAAGAAGAATATTACAACTTCTTTCCTTAGTGGAAAAAAAAAAAAATTAACACTTGGCTGCCTGAGTTCTGAGAGCTCAATGAAGGCAGAGGCAGGGTAATTTACTGTCCAAAAGCACATCTCACTTTAGTTTAGTGCCACATCTCACCCATGCTCTCTGCTATGCCTCAGAGACAACTGCTGAATTCTAATCAATATCCTGCTCTTGGTGATCCCTTCTCAACTCTCCCTGTTAATGAGTCTGCTATCTCAAATCCCATTTGATTGAGTTCTACAGTGAAAATTGCTGGGTTTGGCTTTGCCTACAGCCTTCTTAGGCTCTCCAGGACAATTCCCCCTCATCTATTTCTATTTTCAAAAAAATTAACAAAGACCTTTGCCTACTTTATTCTCTTTTTTTTTGCTCCCTTATCTTTACTATTATTACCTTACAATGATCATTTTTTTGTTATTTAATGTTTTAGGAGTGAAGAGATGTAAAAACATCTCATTTAATCCCAAATCTCTGCACTGAGTTGCTTAAGATTGTACATTTATAACTTAGAAAGGCCTTAAATTTCTTATTTTGACATGTAATTCTGAAAGGATCAGGTATGATTTTTCTATGCTAATATTATATCCCAAACCAGGGATACAAGACATTTTTTTCAGAGTTTATTTCCATGCCCATTATGACATACACATAACTGGTATTATTTCCTCACTACTGTTAAATTCATTCTTGCACAAAGAAATGTGGTCATTTCTACAGCACAGTTCCCACAAAAACTGATTTATGACTCTGACACATCCATAAAATAAGAACATAGGATATATGACAGATATATTTCTCCCAGAAGCCATCCAAAATTCCACGTGAGTGACCACGGATGGATGGATATTTAACATCTTGGGATTTTTCCTCCTTTCTGATACTCTATCTCTGACCCAGAAATCATCTGTTACCCAAATAACCTTCCATATTAATTTAGACCATCCTGAGATAACTCAGAACTACTTCAGAACGTACAAGTCCAGAAGCCTCTTAGTAAAACTCCTGGTAGAATACAGGGTTAGATGTGAATCCTAGATGGTTTCACTCTACCTTGGGTACATGGTGAATTTCCTACAATGTGGAGGAGTCATGATATTTTCTTTCATTCATAGAATCTCAAAGACTCTATCTCTGAGAGTGAAAGTTGAATGCATAACGCATTTCTGATTTACTTTTTCCACTTTCCCTACTCTCAACCTGCACAGAAGTCATCTCCCTGTCAGTGTTCCTGGGTGTGTTCATGTGGGTAGTAACTAGGCTTGCTCTTTGTTCACTTTTTTTTCTTCTCTGGTTACTTCTATTGAATTTTCTTGTGGCTCTTCCTGACCAGCACTGCGGCTGCCTCTGGGCATTGTGGCTGCTTTTGCTGGGTACCATTTACTTCACACTACACTACAGTGGCAATAAAATGGCTCTGAGACAGGTTTACTTGAGGTTAGCAATGTGTTACACATTGCATCCTGATACTTTAAAGATGTTTTTCCTAAAACTTTTTTCCTACAGTTTTGTAATTTTTTGTTGTTGTTGTTATTCTAATGAGCTCTCCCCCAGGGACTCAAACAAAAGTCCACAGAGATTAGGGTGTCAGAAAGAAGAAAAACTAACATAAGCAATCATGGCAGTTTTCCAAGTCACTTCTAAAATTGTATGGCTGTTGAATACACCTTTTGTTTGTAAGTACCATCATTTTGGTATAGTCAGAGTTTTTTCTCTGTTTAATATCTTGCATTACTGTGGTACATTTGTTATGACTGATGGGAATTTATTGACACATTGTTATTAATTAGGCTCTGTAATTAGGTCTGTGAGAGTTGTAATGTTGTACAGTTTCATGGGATTTTTCCAAATTTTCATGTTCTTTTAAAATAAAAGAATTGAGCATTATGGCTATAAAAGTCATTAGGCATTTACTTACTTTCAATTCTCCATTTTTTGGATGAGAAAATGAGGCCAGAGTGATTTAGGTCCACTGTCAATAAGACACAGCTCAAAGTTTCTGACAATTTTAACTTAGGTCTCCAAACTTCAGTCTCATATGCCTTTTTTTTTTCTTGCTTTTCAGATTGATTTCATGATCATTTAAAAAGTAAAACGTCAACTGTATAAAAATTTTATAATTTGTTTAACACGTAATTTCCCTCCTAATTCCAATCTCCGGAGCAGGAGTGTGTCTAAGAGAGTTGCTGAAGGTGAGACGAGAAAACAGACTTGTCCGTATCTACCCGAGACATCTCTGTCTTCTCAGTGCAACGTGGTCTGGATGGTCTTCTTGCTCTGGATCCTGTGTCCATTCCTATAGGCAGAAATTAGCCATGGCTCTACCAAGTCAAAGGTTATAAGGACTGATTTTGTTGCTTTCTTGAGAAGCGGGATAGACTATTAGGGCTTTGAACTATGCTGTCTATCTTTGTTCAAAAGAGTAAAACTATAAATAAGGATTTGATGATCAGAAGCAGCCAACAGAATAAAACATGCATATCATTAAAGTGTATCTGGGCCTTCTTAACTCATACTCTAATTTGGGTACAGACATGTAAATCCAAAGAAAAGCAATTGGTAAGGATATCACTGCAAATCGAAGAATTTAAATAGGCCATGTTCTGGACATTTCTTTTCAAAATCAGTCACAAGCATGGACAGTATTTCTTATATATATTTGTCGTTTCATTTAACATGTCCCAAACCACTAGGAGATATTGAAAGTTAAATAATTTTATATTTGGCTTTCCATTTTTGGAGTTAAGTCAAAGGAGAAAGAGTAGAATAAATTTTGAATTGTCAAGAAAATATTAATCAATGAGAGCTCAAAATCATTTTCTGTATCATGAACAATGAAGTTAGAAGTTAGATAAAGCACAATATGTAAGTCAATCACCTTTTAATCTTTTCTCTAAGGTCTAAAATGATTTGTGTGCCCAAATCACATTCTAAGTATGTTCCTCACTGATGCATAAAAGCACTTTAACTGTTTCTGTATATAAATGAGAGCCTCAATTTCAGATGATTTGACATAACCCTTGTAATGTTTTTTTTTTTTTTTTTTTTCTAATTGATTGAAACTAAAAAGGAACATATCCTTTTTATTCCAATGGGAAGTCTGAATTAAGTGAAGCACATATCATGATAGTTATAACACTATGAATCAACATTTTACTTTTTTTTGTCAGCATTTGTTTTCTTTTATGAATATGTGATTTCAACTTATGTAATTTTAACTACTTATTCTGCTCTTGGAAAATTAATATTTTTTAGAGTATCATTAAAATCACAAATTCAGAATTGAGATGTTAATTATTTACATTTCAAATTATTTAATATCTTATAATTATGAGAACCATAGAAACAATAAGGAGATGAACATCTTTTGTGGGGACCCATAAATCTCCAACCTGAAACCAGAAATGTTTCTTTAAAAGAAAGCTTCTGGAATCATCTATCCATTCATCTTGCTTTGCCCAGTGATGATCTACTCTATTTTAAAAAGTCTTATTACATAGAAACTTCAGTTATATTGATATTTTTGGTAAAGGTCAGAGTGCTTTTTAATTCAGCAACACTTTTCTTCAATGGCTAACTCTTATTTCCTATCACTTTTAGTGTTTATAAGTAGATCACCATTTTTTTTTTTTTTGCAGTTTCCACTTTATTGTAAATCAACAGTTTTCACATTGTTCCCTCCTAATAATTTCCCCCAATCTTTGTTTGCTTTCAAAATTATCAAATTCTAAAATACCAAGGCCTATATTCCAATAAGGTTAGAGCTATTATAAATGTATTTTTATAGTCTCATTACACAAAAGATTCAGTTGCAGTGTATTTCACCTAGTGTCAATCAGAAGTTTTCTGATAAGTGATCAATTTCTTGTTGAGCAAATGAAAAATATTTAGTACTTGATATAGAGATTGCAATCGGTTTAATGTGTTCAGGGTTTGGTGGTAAGGAAAGTGGTATCAGTTTTAAAGTAATGAGCAACAGTAGATCCATTTCTCCTTGAAAAATACATTGGTACGTTAGGGACTTCTGGTGTCTTGGAGGTAAAACTCATTCAGAGACTACAGAATTTGTTCATATCAAACATAAAAAAAGAAAGAAAGAAAGAGAGTGCTCCATCTGGATGAAAAAAGGAGCCTCACTTTCCAAAGGACTGTACCCTCTCTCATGGATGCCTACTTTGGTCTCTACCTAAAATTGGCGGATGGAGTTCGGGATGCTGAGCAGCAGCAGCAGTAGCTCTGTCACTGTAGAGACCACCCACAGAGCAGCATTGGGGGTGTTATGGTTTGGATGTGAGGTGTCCCCAAAAGCTCACATGCAAGAAGGTTAAGAAAAAAAATGATGGTGCTATTAGAGCCTTAAACCAATCAGTGAATTAATCACCTGATGGGATTAACTGGGTGGGTCTGGAGGCAGGTGGGATATGGCTAGAGAAAGTAGTTCATTGAGGGTGTGGCTATGAAGTATATATTTTGTATCTGGTGAGTGGACACCTCTCTCTCTCTCTCTCTCTCTCTCTCTCTCTCTCTCTCTCTCTCTCCTCTCTGATCATTATGTGAGCTGCTTACTTTGCCACACTCTTCTGCCATGTTGTTCTGTCTTACCTCAAACCCCCAGGAATGTAACCTACTCTCTATGGACTGAGACTTCTGACTCTGTAAGCCCTCAAATAAACTTTTCTCCTCTACAATTGTGCTGTTTGGGTCCTTTAGTCACAGCAGTGTAAAGGTGACTAAAACAGATGGTAGGAAGACACGGCCCAGCACTGACAAAGAAGTGCCCAGGAGAGATATAAAGGAGAAGAGGGACACTTATGAAGACACAGTATTTGATGGCACAGAATGATGGAAAACCCTTCTGAATAGTAGTTAGATCCCAGGAAATTAATTTATGTTGCACTTAATTCGCATAAAAAATATTATTTTACTGATGAGTACTAGAGACACTGAAAGTTAAGTCCATTTGAATGAAATGACAATGTTAGTAAGGCATCAGTCTAGGATTTGAACACAATTGCTTCTGGGAGTTAAAGCCTTATACACACACTATTCCCCAGCACCAAGCCACACCAAGTATTGATTCTAGTTTTTCTTAATTAGGAAATTTTGTGCATCTCTCTTCCTCAGTAATCTCAGTGAAAAGAATGCTCCAGGTGTTATGTGTGATTCCCAGAATTGATTTAATTGTAAACCCAAACCAATGTTATGAGGAACATATAAATGCAAATATTTCACTGATTGGATTTTAGGGATTCAGCTGCAGAACTTCATCAAGAAATCTACTGTGTGCTCACAGTGACCTTTGTGGGATCCCCCTTCCAGATAGATCAGAGCTTATAACTTCAATGTAGAAGTGGCAGCTAAACTATTGAAGTCTTCTTAAAAGTGAAACTGATCAGGGCTGAATGTAGAATTTCTAACAATGTCAATAAATAGAGTAAATGAGTACAAGCAAAACACACAATCAACATGTCATATCTGCCCAATTTATTTTGGAATTTGAAATTCTATAAGGAATGTGGTACAACAGCATGTTGCTTCAAAACTACTTACATCCATTGAGCTTCTGTGTTTGTTTGTTTGTTTTTTACAACCCATATAAATGGATTCTTAAACATTTAATTAATACCTTGTTCCCTCTGAGATATAGGTCCATTCACTTAGGTAATAAGCAGTGAGGACAAAGTCATCTATTTGCTCTTGGAAAGTCAAATATTGGAAATAAATAAGAACATTAATATATATATATATATATATATATATATATATATATATATATATATATATATATTCCAAGACTTGGAGGGTTAAGGTTCTCAAAAATAAATTTATTATAAAAAAACCATTAAAAATTTGCAATACAATTTTAAATTCTCTTTTTTTGAATCAAAACGAACATCATCTTAAGTGGCACTATTAATGCATTCTAATCTTCCATTCAACACTAATCTGTTTAATCAAAGCTCTATCACAGTTTGTTTAAGCATACCGCCTGCCTCTGAAGAGCATATTGCAAGCCTGATTCCAACTAACAGCATGTGGCTTTCAAAGAGAATGCACTTTGTGTTTATTCCCTCGGTAATGAGTTGAAAATCATTTTGCACTTAAAATTAAAGATTAAAGTTAGAAGTATCTTTGCTTCAATGGCTATATTTAAAAACTACCTGGGATTCTGAAGAATAGAGAGCTCTGAGCTATGCTCTTCTCTCGTTTGTTCAAAAATTCCTTCTAAAATGCTTCTTTCCTCTGTACATATTTGTTGAAATTTTTCAGGCTTGAAATACATGTTTTATATTATTTTCAGCACACAGTGGCAATCCGATAAGCATTTGAGAAGATAAAGTCAGGTGGTGAATAGTAACAAACCTCAATCAGATACTTATGCTATGTGCTCATAATCAAGAAGCCTTTGTAACATCACTACTTATGAAACTGTGGTTTTCTCAAGCACTTGAGTTTGCCACTCTGACATTTGGAATACTTTAATGTGGCAGAATGGTTTTCTCCAAATAACTTTTAACAGAGGAGCAATGTATCCAAAACCCAAATGAACGAGAGCTATGAGAAGAAAAAAGGAATATAGTGTTCTTTATTTTGTTTGATCCTCTAGTATAAACTTTTAATTATAATTTCTCCTCTACACCTTCCCAGATGAGCTGAAACCCCAATTCAGTGAAGGATCTATAATAATATCTAACAAACCACAACATACGTTCTCCAAATGCCTAACATTGTCCTTTGTGTACATGTTTTTTTTTTTTTAAGTCATTTCACCAGCTCCAACAGACCTTCTTCAACCTCTCTGTCAAAGTACAGTTTAAAAGTCACCTACAAGGGCTGAGGTTGTGGTTAGTGGTAGAGTGCTTGCCTTGCATATGTGAGGTACTGGGTTCGATCTCAGAACCACATAAAAACAAATAAAGGTATCGTGTCCATCTACAACTAAAAGAAGTTACCTACAATGGACCCACTTAGAAAGGCTGCTAAAATCCAATTTCATAAACCCATCCAAACTTGCTCAATTAGAATACATACATCTGGGACCTCAGAATTACACAATGAGAAACATTCAAGAAAATGCCATGGTAAAAATGAATGGCAATTCTTAGTGCTAAACCTGCCTACTTCGAGATTAAATCTCTCTCTTCTCCACTCCCTGCATTAGAATGCACATGGACACATGCACACACACACACACACACACACACACACACACACTACTTAAATGCTCTTCCATTTGTCAATACAACTATTATACAAAATTTTACAGAAATAAATTCATTGTTTATAAACTCTAAAATGTTTGCAAGGATTTAGAAACATATTTTCTATAGAGACAAACCGGGTGGACATCTACTGGGAGAGATTCATGGAAAAACTGTGGAAATATAGCAAATGACCATCCTAAAGTATTTCTTTGAAATACATTTCATACTGCTTACTACTCAGTGATTCATTTCAAACAGGAAAACATATCAAGTAGAAGAGCATTTGAAAGTTTGATAGCACACTGATGAATTTAATATCTTCCTAATAAATGCAATGATCATTTTTACCAATGTATAAAATTCTTATTTGAACATTCAGGAAATAATAACATTAGGAAAATGTAAACTTACCACTTCTTCATGTCTGCATTTTCTCACATTAATCCCATTTATCTGCAAAGCAAAGAAAGCATATTTTCACATAGCATATTATAAACTAACTTAAGTTTTTGGTTGCATATAAGATAATAATGATAAAATACATACCTGTAGAATTGCATCCCCAATAAAGAGTAGTCCTGAAAGTTCAGCTATAAATGAAAAACAACAGTTGATTATATACTGACTATTTTCATCGGAAAAATAAGTTGTTTTATTATCACTAATATAGAATAATGAAACAAAAGTTAAAAGTTTTACATTACTATTATCTTGAAAGATCCACAAAAATGAAAATTCAAAATAATAATACGATTCAACCCATTTTAATTACTGAAAAACAAGCAGAGATATTTCTACATAGTTCCATCATTTCAGATCTTACAGTTGCAAAATATCAGTGAGTCATCTGAATGCCTGGCCTAATTTTTTCATGCACTTATACTCATGGTGTTTCTGTGAAAAACATTTGAGAGTTAGATACCCAATCCACCAGCTAAGAAAATGGAAATAGTTACAAGTTTATTCATAAACACTACATTGTTTAAATAGTTTTAGTTAATGTTTGATTGTACCTAATATATACATGGCTACATGGTTTATTAAAGTTTATCCTTGTTCTGTTTCTGTGATGGTATCCCCCAAATCCGCTTCTTATTGCCTGATTGTTGGTATGGAGGAGCTCCCTAGTCATATACCAATTGTTGAATCACTCTCAACAGCAGTTATAAAGAAATGGCTGTTAGAGAATAATGAAAATTTACCTCTTTGCTCCTTGGAGATTTTTGAAATGACAACTGGAATGTTATGCTCTGCTCCTCCCTAGAAATATAAAATCATATATTGTATTTTTTAATGTCAAAAAAAAAAAGAAAAGAAAGAAAGCTTTCAATCAAGAAACTGTACAAGCTATGATGAGCATGTTCTGTGGACAGCAGGCAGAATAGAAGCAGGTAGCACTTCCATGAACCTCTATCAACGAGTTTGGAATTCTGCTCATATATTCAATAATTAATATCAATTAATTTGGAAAGTATTTTTATTTCTCAAACAAGACTAATAATGTCATTAAATGTACATGGACTTTGATGCCCTTTGTAGGAAGCTATCCATCATGGGAATTATTATTTAGGTTTCCAAACATTAGATGATTTCATATTTTCATTCTCTGGCTAAGTTATTCTATGCTGGTGACCAGACACTTTTAACAGTGCAGAGACCTTCCTGAGTACAAAGTGACCAAAGAGATTTTTACTTGCATAAATGTATAACCAAAGTCAGGTTGTGCATATGCACACTGGGAACTGACATATCTGCATTTTCTTAATTAGTATTAGATTCCTCTTTGTGTGAAGGCACATAATAAACAAATTATACAACAAAATGCACTGCCAAGAATACTGCAGTAGTGTTTTGTTGTTGGATCAAATGACATAGGGAGAAAAAAAAACATATAACCTAAATTCACGTAAAGAAAAAGAATATAAAAGCTTAAAATAACTGCAAAAAAAAATAAATATCCTGTTTCATCACTGTGATAAGGATGAAAGCAATAGCTGAAAAATACAGGGAATAAAATTTTGTATAGAAAAGAAAACCTATCACTTTAAAAAGACAGTTGAAAAACAATCTAAATTCCATTAGAGTTGTTCTATTTTTAGAATATGTAATCCTCCTGAGCATTTTCTTTTCAGGAACAAAAAAAAAATTATTTTAGAACTGACATGTTTGTTTTCCCCATGAATGTCCATTTTTAACACTGAGTATACTTAAATAGAAGACAGTCATTTTGCTGGAAAGCAGTAGTATTCAACTTTTTCTTGACAAGTAAAATCCTTTCCCCTGCTGAACTATTAAAAACAAACATGACACGTGAGATAATATAAATTATCCTGCTCAGCTTGAAATTAGAACTCACTTCTCAATACTTTTTTTTTCCCTCTCTCTTACCATTTCCCATTAGCCCAATATGCATTTTCCCCACCCTCACTGTGAAGGAAGTCACTAGCATAAGTTAGAATGGTTCTTAATTCTATTCCTGCCTTATAGTCATTATATCTCTATAAGCTCTGATCCTATCTCAGATGATCCTAAAATGATTCTCTCATCTGATCAGAGTGAGAATGATTAGTGACTGACAGTGTGATAAAAATTAAGTGCTTTTTTTTTAGTATACAATAAACACTAACTAAAGGGTAGCTCCAGCTTAAAGGCAGACTTCTAATGCAATCTATCTTTAAAATTTATTAGTGAAATCACATGCATTAAAATGAGATTAGAATAATCCATTTTAAGACCCTTAATATACATTAATCAGAATTCTATTTCTAATCCTTTGCACTCATTTTATTTTTTTCCATTATACTTATCAACTTCTAACTCTCTATAATTTTAATCCATTTCCTACATTTATTACTTATCTTCTTTCTCCCTCTCCTATCCCTAACTAGAAGTTGAGCCACACAAAGCCATTAAAGTTTTTTGGTACTTTGTTTTGTGCATTGATAAAATCTCAATGCATGGAATAATGTCTTTTAAAAAAATCCTGAAAATAAAGGTTTTTAAACTCAAAAGAATGGGTACTAGGGACAGGGGATGTGGCTCAAGCGGTAGCGCACTCACCTGGCATGCGCGGGGCGAGCACATAAAAATAAAATAAAGATGTTGTGTCCACCGAAAACTGAAAAATAAATATTAAAAAAAAATTCTCTCTCTCTCTCTCTCTCAAAAAAAAAAAAAAAAAGAATGGGTACTAATTAGAATAAGAGATATTCTGTACTAATTAGAATAAGAGGTATTCTGTACTTATATAATTTTATCAAAAGGGATTCTACTACTGTCATGTATAACTAAGAAGAACCAATTAGAGAGAGAGAGAAGTGGGGGTGGGGAATGTCTGCAGTCCTAGGCTGTAGTTACTGATAATTTCTAGAGATACTTGGAAAATGGAAAGGATATATAGGATGCATCTACAAGCTTTTTAGAAGAAAAATCTGAGTAATTCAAATTAATCACCAAGTTAATTTTTAGGTACTACAACAAGATGAAATAAATCAACCAATGAATTGTAGTTTATATGTATTTGGGGACAGAAACAATATTGTTTATGCCAGTTTTGTCTCTATGTCTTCTTCCCTTAATCTGTTTTTACATTTTGTACTTTTCTCTCATTCCACTAGGAAATCAAAATTTTTCTTAAGGCTTATATTTTTTAAAAAACAAATTACAATGGAAGGACAGAAAGATGCTGATTCCTGGGGTCCTTCTAGGGAACAGGCAGCAGGGATAGTGATTTTCTGAGGTTAACTCAATGCCAATTGTTCCTCAGCATTCATGTTTATAGCTATCTTTTAATGACAAGATGTAACTAATCCCTATTTTGTCAACATTTCTCTGGTATGTGTAAACTTTATCCTGAAATTAGAATGGCTTGAGTCCAAGTATGGTTTTGTTCTTTTGTTATACTTGTTTTTGTTTTGTTTTGTGCTTTTAAATCAGATATTTGGAGCTCTGAAATAATTCTTAAACTAATCTCAGAAAATGACTTTATTGATTAGATAGCAAATTTTAAAACAAAACTCAGAAGATAGAATTCGAACCTTAAATGACTCTGCTTTCATTCATTGGATGAAATGTGAAGAGCAGCCCAGCTCTATTAAAGTTAACTAGATTTGGTTCAGGAACTAAATGGGGGGATTTAAGATTTTTCAGGTAAGAGTCAAATAATGTGGCTTGCACTCTTTAAAGTAGGTAATAAGCTTCCCATTACACTTAGAATAAAAATCAAAGGCCTTAACAGCCCTTTGTTGTGTGGCCTCAGCTTTCCTGCACAGCACAAATCCATAGCTCCATCATTCTGAACACCAAAGGATGCCAATATTTACTGGCATGCTTTTCCCTTATTCTTAACCTGGTAAGCTCCTGCCCATATTTGAAATTTGTTGAAAAATGTTTCCTCCTCCAGTGTTTCTCTGCCTGATGTAAATTCACTTAGGTAGCATTGAATTATGGCTGTGATTTTTATTTATTTACATAATAATTTGATCAGCCTACTTTCAGACTGGAGAGTAAATGGCCTGAGGTCAAGACAGGGCTCCTTACTCTCTTCTCCTGGCCCAGGGCTCAGAACATAGTTTGGAGAAAGTCTGGATTAATCAATTACTATTATTCCAGAGAGTGTTAGGATCCAAGACTGAGGAAAGTGATGCAATATTCCAAACTGCAGCCCAGATATCAAGGAATACATATTTCAATTTTGTAATGTTATTTTTCCAAAGCAAAACTCATGTTATAGCTGTCTGTGTAGGAACAAGGTTATAGATCCTGTCTAAAGCATTTGAAGGACTCTACACAACAATTTTGCCAACAGGACTGTGAAATACCTCTGAATCAAACTTTGAATATTTTTAGAGGATTGAAAATCTTAACACATAACTCTTTTTAATTCAATATTTTCATTATCCTGATCAATCAGCTCAGCAAGCAAGCAAGCATATTCTGGGCTCTGGAAAAAAATAATATGTAGACGTTACCACTATTCTTTCATCAAGAGTAAAGAGAATTCTTGTAAGCATACAGCAACAAGATAATTAGAGTTAAGAGATGAAGTAGACAGGTATGGGAGAGGCATCTAAAAATATCCTCTGAAAGAATATGGGAAGTACCATTATCCATTTAGATGCCATTATTATCTGCCCAAAATTTTGTTTTGGTAAAAATCAATGACCTTTTCTATATAGTATACGTTAACCTTCATATGAAAATCCCAACTAAGAAAATCTGTAGAGATAGAAAATGGATTAGTGGTTGCTCAGGGCTGAGGTGGGGTTGCAGGTCTCAAAGATTTATAGCAAAATGATATGAGGTTTCTTCTTAATATGATGGAATGTTTTGAAATTGAATGTTCTGATAGTTGCTCATATCCATGAGTATATGAAAATTCATTGAATTCTACACTTTAATTCAATAAATTTATGGTATGTGAATTTTATCTCAGTAAGGCTGTTTAAGTTTTAAGAAATGGTCTTTCAAGTAAAGTGTTCCTGTGGTTTTAACTGACCCTTGGGACTAATCCATCATCCTGAATTAAAATTGATTATCTGACTCTTTTCTCCCTATTTCTATGTTGGAAATGTACATATTCATTTTGTCTATTGTAGACTTGTACTGACTCAAGCAAAAACAATTGAGGGACAGAACCGTTGAAATAAATGTCCACATATATCAACAGTTATTATTTATAGATTTACTCAGAAATCACAAAGTAAAACACAAAAATTTATTGCATCTACAATAAAGGTACATTTTTATTTGTTAAATTTGATACTACTAATAACTGTCAATATAGGAAATTAGTTGCTTAATCCTGGTTATTTTTATCCATTCAGTTCAATTTTTTAAAAAATCATATCATGAATAATAGTGGAAACATGGCTTGTGTCCTCAAATGTAGATGTTAGGGATAATTTAGTCCAGGTTTTATAAATGTAGGGCATAGTTTCTCAGAGTAAGAGCTTTGTCATGAGGTTGAATCCCAGGTTTGCTACTTATAAGAATGGGTAAATTACTGAACCTGTTAATATTTAATCTTATTGCCTCTGGAAGGAATAACAATAGTAATATACCTTGCTAAATAATAAAGTCAAATTAAGAAGAACATGAAATATTTATCTCAGAATATGACTCTAGATTATAAACATCAGCAATTGTTTATAAATAATAAAATGATTAATGGTAATAATCATTATATTTTTGATAACAGGGATTGAACCTAGGGGCACTCTAATACCGAGTCACATGCCCAGCATCATTTATGTATTTATTTTTATTTACTTATTTATTTTGATACAGGAACTCACTAGGTTGCTTAGGGCCTTGCTAAGTTGCTGAGGCTGGCCTTAAATTTACAATCCTCCTGCTTCAGCCCCCTGAGTTGCTGGAGTGACAGTCATGTGCCACCACTAATTATGTCTTTGATATTATAGAATTAATGTTTCCAAATAGAAATCACCTTTGAACACACACACACACTTACTTAGAGAATATTAATCACTTATTGTTTACATAGGAAAAGTTATGTTTGCTATAAAATATGTTTTCTAGTAATGTTTACTACATTCTTTCCCTGGAAATATCCAGAGGTATAATGTGCACATGAGTGGTATTGTATTTTAAAAGATATAGGAAATAAATAGGTCTCCAAAGGGCAAGACAGTGGGTTGTTCACAGTGACTGTCCTCACAGTCATTCTGCTAAGACTGAGAAAAATACAAGGTATTAGATCCTGTGT
Source organism: Marmota flaviventris (assembly GCF_047511675.1). Taxonomy (NCBI): domain Eukaryota; kingdom Metazoa; phylum Chordata; class Mammalia; order Rodentia; family Sciuridae; genus Marmota; species Marmota flaviventris. Next base: position 79,993,251 of record NC_092512.1, read on the forward strand.
ATGATTCAAAATCTTGGCAGTATGTTTGGATGTAGTTGTAAAGACTTATGAGTTATTTATAGAAACTGTAATTCCCAGGATGGTCCAGACAACAGAGATGAACACTAAAGGAAGAGTTGACCAAAAGGGCTACAGGGGTAGAAGACAAGCCCAATGGTCAAGGAAGAACCCGATAATACCAGTAGGAATTCTGCTACAGCCATGGAAAACCGGCCAGGTCCAGAGACCATATGCAAGACCAGCATGGATGCAGAAGACCTGTAGGAAAATATAGATGATACCCTAGCTAGCTTGATTAATCTGATCAATTCAAAGGAATTAGGTTCCTTTTGAGAACAAAGACAAGAATATGCAATTAGCAGGAAAAGTTTAGCGGTTCTTTTGCCCAGATACTGCAGAAACCCATGGGTATGGATTTTGTGGAAATTGGGGAAAATATCAATAGAAGAGCTTGATCCTCTACTGAGATGCAAATAAAAGCAAAAACTAATACAAGGAATGAGAAAAAAAAACTCCACAGTTTCTTGCATTGTGAAAGATATTTTAAATAAGGAAGAGTGAATAATGAAAATAATCAGGAGTTCATGGTTAAAGGTGGATCTAGGGTTATAGCAGGTATGAGAATGTCTTAGAAAAGCAACCCCAGAGTAAAAATAGCATAAATCAGCAAGGCTTCCTGGAGAACTGGGAGCAGAAGTTTGAATGTGTAAAAAGCACTTGAAGGGGAAGATAGGCAACTTCACATTGGGGTTTTGGAGTCGGGGTCTGCAGATAAAAGATGGTCATATAAAGATACTTAAAGGTCACTTTAAAAAAGTAATGGTCCAGGTATTAATGTGCAAGACACACTTTCAAATTTCATTTCCTTACATCTGGTTTCCTAAAAGATATTTTTCTTTTTCTTTCTTTGGTACTAGGGATTGAACTCAGGGGTGCTTTATCACTAAGCTATATATCTTCAGCACTTTATTACCTTGAGATGGTGTCTCACCAGTTGCTGAGGGGTTTTGCAAAGTTGCTGAGGGCTGGCCTTGAACTTGTCATCCTCCTGCCTGAGCCTTGTGACTGTGATTATAAGGATGCACCAGCGCACCTAGCTCTTACAAGACTTTATAAATAGTAATGGCAGAAAAACTATAAAAAGGAACAAGAAGGCAGAGAAAATAACACGATTCTGGCATGGGCAAACTATCCACGACAAAGGAGAATCGCTTTATTTATGAATTGAGAACAAGTTCTACACCACCAGAAGACAGGAGTGAGGACCAGCCTGTGCGTGGCACCTCTCAGATCAAGACATCCTCCACCAGCTGCATCGGGGTGCAGGACTACCTCTGAGGTCAGGCCACTGTTTGTGATTGTTTTGTTTCTATTTAGAATGGACATGGATATATAGGTAATTTTGGTCTTTCTTTTTCTTTTTTAGTACTAGGGATTTAACTGAGGGGTGCCTAATCACTGAGCCACATCCTTGGCCTTTTATATTTATATAGTTTATTTTGAGACAGGGCTTCACTAAGTTGTTTAAGGCCTTGCTAATTTGCTGATGCTGGTTTTGAACTTGTGATCCTTCTGCCTCAGCCTTGTGAGCCACTGGGATTACAGGCATGTACCACCACGTCCTTTTTGAATAGGGTACGATGGTGCATGCCTGTAAAACCAACAGGTCAGGAAGCTGAGCCAGGAGGATCACTAGTTCAAAGCCAGTCTCAGAAACTTAGCAAGGCCCTAAGCAACTCTGCGAGATCCTTTCTCTAAATACAATATAAAAAAAGGGCTGGGGATATCTCAGTCTTTACTTTTTCATGCAAAACAAAATTATTACCAAATGTTGGGATTTTGGGATATCTAGGGAATAAATTTATCTATGAAGATAAATAATTACATTAACTCAATGAAATTGATGTTTCAACTGTTTCTGGATGGCTGTGTTCCACACTGAGTACTTAATACTTTTGAACATTACTTAATAAGCATTTTAAAATAATTAGACAATTATAATTTAAAATAATATGTATGGGCCAGACACTGTGGCACACGTCTATAATCCCAGCGGCTCAGGTAGCTAAGGCAGGAGGATCACTAGTTCAAAGCCAGCCTCAGAAAAAGTTAGGCACTAAGCAACTCAGCAAGACCCTATCTCTAATTAAAATTCAAAATATGGCTGGCAATATGGCTCAGTGGTTGAGTGCCCCTGATATCAATCCCTGGTTGCCAGCCTCCCCCCCCCAAAAAAAAAAAAAAAAAAAAAAATTGGCATGGCTTGCAAAGATGAGTCTCAGATTTTATAATAAATTCCTAAAAATGCAAACCAAAAATGTTAACAAGGATTAAAATAATAATAAAGAGGGCAGTATATAATAATTGAAAAGAAAATAAATTAAAACTTACTTAAAACCATATTTTAAAAATTAATCATTTTAAAGATTTAAATGCAATACAATTTCATTTTTGCTAAATCTATTTATTTTTTCTTGTATTCCTTTGGATTTCAGGAATTTTTTAGAAGTCAGCTATCCTCTATATGTTCTAGGTCTCATTCTAACATTAGTCATTCAAGGAAAGATATCAAAGTTCTGTAATTAAACTGAATAGACAAACAATGGCCTCAATTTCTAACCCTCCTGCACATATTTCTTTTTTCTTCCAGAAGTTTCATAATTGTCTTATACAAGGTGGAGAAAGTAAATGGAGATAAAAGCTGATTTGCATCATCTCCAACAGTACCATGGACAGGGACATCAAGGATTTATGAACAGAAGCTTCAGGGATGGCATGTTACCTGCAACCTAAAGCCACCGAGGCACATCTATTAAAAAAAAAAAAATGCAGTAGGAAAAAAAAAATCCCACATGAGTATCTTCTTCACAAAGTTGCCTATCGACTTTTTAAGCACTGATTACAATATGGGAGAGCTGAGGGATTATCATCAGGCACAGTGGAGACTGTCAGGAAAGTCCCGGGAGCTGAGATTTGTCAGAAGCACTGAGCACTGTCTCAGCTGACTTCTCTAAAAATGTGCGATAGAGAACCTTAGTGCTCTTGACCAAAAAGAATATTTGTCACTACTCAGTCAAGATTTTAAAAAAGACTTTTTTTTTTTTTTTGGTATTAGGAACTGAACCCAACACCACTTTACAACTGAATCATCCCTATCCCTTTTTTATATATTGCATTTAGAGACAGTATTATCTCACAGAGTTGCTTATGGCCTTGCAAAGTTTCTGAGGCTGGCTTTAAATTAGTGAGCCTCCTGCCTCAGCCTCTTGAGCCATTGGGATTACAGTTACGCTCCACCATACCCTGTTAAAAAAGAGTGTTGGAAGGTAAAATGAGGTACTCTGTGTCTGAGTTAAGTGCAATTCACTTGAAGACCCATAGGAATCATAACTATTTTTGTAAATGCCTTTTCAAGTTATCTACCACACCATCTTCCTTTGGCTAACTCTAGTGCGGACATTAAAGCTTTAATTAATAATTCTCAGTATAAAACCTGTAGTGTGAGCCAACAGTGATTCCTTAACTGAAGTAAATAAAGACAAACTATTTGTGTGTATATATACATAATTATATAATTGGCTCAGAATTGCTTCTGACAGCAATAAATGATTCAACATATATTCTGCTTCTCACTTAGAATGTTTTGTAATGTTCCTTACATGGAATTTTAAAATTCTCAGATCTAAAGAACATAGTGTTAATAGATAAGCACAGCAGTTCATTCAATTCACATATGACAAAAAAGGTATTTGTATCATAGTCTTGCCATTTAAAGTAAACAATCATCTTTTGATATGGGTTAACAGAATAAAACATCGTTTCAACAAGAAAAACTCAAACAAGAAATTGAAAATGAAAAGCCATAAAAGCATTCCCTTTGGAATAAATGAATACCATTCTAAATAAAATTATTGATATTTATTAATGTGTATATATATAAGAAGTTTGAAATAATTTCCTTTTTGTTAAATATCTGAATTATATGGAACTGATCAGAGTTCAGATATTACTTTTGTAGCTACTATTTTTAAGGATAGATACACATAAATACTTGAAAATTATTTCAAGTATTTGATATATGAAAATATGAGTTTATGAAAATTCAAGTACAATTCAGTGTAATCAATGAAAAGCTTTAAATAAAGGAAACTTTTTGATGCTTTAAAAACTGTCTAAGCTAAAATGTGGTATTTTTAATCAAAATAAAGAATATTTTATTGTTGGGTTAAAAAATAAATTGCAAAATGTCTCAGACTCTGCTGCTAAAATAAAGTTAGTGACAAGATCAGGAAAAATGTGTAACTCAAATGAAATCATGGAATTTCTATTATCTTCAGTGGTACCTATAAAGTCTTCAAAATAATCAAAATAAAGATCTTAGCAGGAAAAAAAATCAAAACCAAAAAATCCTTACTACTGATAATGGAATCCCCATGGCATACTTGCTATATCCTGCAATTTGTTCTGCATGCTTCCCTAGTCTTAGCTGGAATATGAAATATGCTTTAAACCTAACATTTTATATAGCAATGCTCTCATCCCTGACACTATCATGCTTTTGCAAATTGATCTTTCCTCTTGGTTATTTTCACAAAGTTGGCCAGAATTGATATTCACAAAGTTCAGAGTTCTAACTTTCAAGCGTCCATAACGTGAACTATGTTAAAATTTCATGAAATGTGTACCTGAGAATTATAAATGATTTTCAACTCATATAAGTAAATGTCTAAGCCAAGAATCAATATAAATTTACATTTTATTTATCTATGCAGAATTGTAGTATTGGCAAAGGCATTTAAATTGCTGATTTAGCTTCAATTTTTACACAATCTCCATTCCTTTCATAATTTCTCTTTTGCTTAAAATGATAATAAGTTGCAGGTGTAGTACATCTCTAATAGTCAATAACATACAGAAATGAAAGCCCTAAAAGTTTTATGATAAATGAAATGGGGGCATGGTTAAATAAGATATAGTTACTTCTTTAATAAAGTTATCAGTTAAAGAAAAAGAAAACAGAATAAAACTAATCCTTCATATACTATCCTGTCTTTTGTTAGTATGAAATTTATATCTCTTCTATTCACTGCAGGTCAACATTCCTTCCTCTGGTGGGTTAAAGGAAGAGATGTACATGGAGTGTCATATTTAATGCAAAAGAATAAACCAGATAAAGAATGTTAATAAGTTATATTCCATGCTAGCTAAATTTAAATTCTCAAAACTTTTTCTCAAATGTCCAAGGAAAAGATAAAGGGTGGTCAAAGTTTTATGAGAACCTACTTAATTGACAACCCACTCTAAATATTAAGAAGCTTGCTGTAGCTAATATTTTCTAATTATTAACTGGCAAACATTAAAATACACAAGAGTTCATCCCTTACACTTGGCCTGTGTAAGGATAGACTGGAAAGGTGGGCTACCTTTATGCTTAATCCAAATCCTCCCACTGTTTGTCTTCTGATGGTCACCGTTCTTTCCTGAAAGACAGGATTTTTAAGAGTGGTTAGTGCTTCCTAATACTAGACTTTCATACATTTTATTCCTCTGGGTTTTGTTTTTGCTTTAAAAAAAATCTTTTTTGACAGCAAAGCAACTTCAAACTTGTAATTAATAGAGCATTTTATAATTTTTAAATTGCAGGTCAATAACTTCTCAAAATAATATTCTTATTAAACTCTGATAAATTAAGTCTTTTTCCATAGTATTTTGGGACATATTCTGAATCTTGATTTTTAGACTTCCTACTTTTGTGCACTCTATTCTTGTCTAAGAAATGGCAAGTTTTTGATAATGTAACAGTAACTCAGTGTCAGTAGTAAATATTCATTAGCCAAGGATTTATCTCTGCCTCCACCAACTCATACTGTTTTTGATCTGAGAGCTGAGCAGAGGAGATGCCATGCCCCACCCAGCACATGAATGATGCATATGATGTCTAAGATCAAATCTGTGAATAAGCCATATTCAAAATCTTTAATTGCCTATTTGGAAAAAGAATGAATTACATGCCTAAATAAAAATGATAATGAAATTGCCAATTTTCAAAATCACTTTCTCTTATCCTTTTTCAATGGAAACAATACTTCCATTACTTGCTTATGTGATTTAAGGAAAAAAAAAATCACAGGGACAATAATATGAGCACAAAGAGTCTTATTTGGACAAATTCTGTAATTTTCAATTAGAAAAATCAATACTGCTCTGTTTTAAGGCCATCATCTCTACATAAAGCATACTCTGGGGGAATGCTGATGGGTGAAAGCTTTTATCTATAACCTGGTCTATTCACATAAGTCTTCTTGAACCTGCTGCAAAGCATAGCCATTTGATGAACCCACCCATTCTTTTCCCTCAGCATTTGGAATATATATGTATATATAATATGTATGTGTGTATGCATATACACACATATGATATATGATATATTGTATATATTACTATATACAATATATTCCAAATATACATATTCATATATAATCTAAACCCTGTATTTCCACAAATACTCAATTTACCTGGCTAGATTTTATATCTCCAAATGTAAATTTTTTTCTCTTTCCTATGGATGAATTATTTCCCTCACTTCCTTTTTATGTGTGAGCTATGCAAAACACATACATTGAGGAATAATTAAGAGAAAATTTGAAAATAGTGTGCTTCCAGTGGCTTTTGCTAAACCTTTTGATAGGACAGTAACTTATCACTGAGTTGTCAAGCTTCTTTTTTGTCAAATATTTAGTTTTTATAAATAAAACATGAGCATACTTTAAGAACAAGATCATTATACCATAAACTAAGTAATATTATCATGTTATTTATTTTTAATTAAAAATGAAATCTTTTAGTGGAGATAAGTATAAAATTATTAAAAATTGTAAGTGCACATGAGTAGCACTTGGTAATATAAATTATTTTCCTTTGGCCAATGTGCTAAGAAATTTAATTTTTTTAAATATTTATTTTACTTAAAACCTTATATGACTCTTATTACTTGACATTCAAATTTTTCAAATGAACATTAAAATTTTATGCATACAGATAAGTTACATGTGTATTATAATTTATGTGATCTTGAATTATAAAATATAGTATTAAATGATACCATAAATGCTATTTTTTTATTTCAAAGCCTTCTGTTACATTACTCACCACCAGTGCCACCACATGTATGAGAGGATTCAGTGTTTTAGAATTTATATTGCAAAGACTATGCATATAAATATTTCTGCAGGTACCAATGAAAAACAGGTTTAATAACATTATATATATATAAAATTTAAGCTGAGTGTTAGTAGTGTCCTTTTGTTGAACAGGACAATCTTTTAAAATCGATTAATTTTAAAATAATTTTTTATTAAAAGATTTATTAAAGGGAAATTGAACATTGCAAGCAATATTGAAATTGAAATTGGAACCTATTAATGACTCACATATCCACAATTTAATGTATTTGTCAAATTACTTAAGTTCTGTGAGCCATTGTTTCCAAATCTGCAAAATGATGATAAATAAAACAGTAACAATTTTTTTTAAAGTTTAATATTTGTGATGTGCCCTGGTAACTAGTAGATATTAAATGAATATTAAGATACACCCTAAATCTGTTATTCTAGACAGGAATAGTCACTTAAATATCAAATTAATCTTTATCCACCTCACATTTAAATAAATATTTACATCGTAGAATAGCTCAAACACTGGAGGACTCAAATAAGAATAGGTAATTAAACAGTGATCTTTATTCTTATAAAACAGATAGAAAAAAATGCCTTCAGAAGGCTACCCATCAAACCGAACTAAAGTTCTTTGATGTCAGAAACTATTTCCTTAATTATTTTCTAAACTTAATTCTGATGTACACTTGATACCATAAAATGTATGCAAAGCCAACCAGGGCAGTCAGCTGGGACAACCTATGTCAACTGTCTTAAAACTGCTGTCAGAGAAAATATACTTTAATAAGCAAGCCCCATCAACTAAAATTTCTAGACATCTTGCAAAATAGTCTCAAGCCACGACAGCAACTTGGACAGTGATCTTGGTTCAGCTGCTCAGTGTGCATGGAAATGCTCTTTTTCTCTGGTAGACGCAACAAGCATACCACTATTATCAAAGGTCTCTTTGCTCATTCTCTCCAAGTCTGCCTTCTAATCTTTGGTGGCGAATATTTAGAACAAGTTCCAAATCAAATACAAAATTGCTGATGCAGAGAGGAGTTCCCACAGTCAGCAGAAACTAACTGCCCCAAAGCTCAGTAACAGCACTTATTTCCATGTTGTTCAAAGGCTCGCACATAGGCGCCTGCGCACGTACACTCCAGAATGCACTGAGGTATGGTATTGCTGCAGAAGCTACTTTTACTAAAGTTGAGTGTGTTGGACCAACCATACTTTCTGTGGGTTGTTTTGTTTTGTTTGGTACCGGGGATTGAACCCAGGGGTGCTTAACCACTGAGCCACATCCTCGGCCCATTTTATTTTTATTTTGAGACAAGGGCTTCCCAAAATTTCTGAGGTTGGCTTTGAACTGGTGATCCTTCTGTCTCAGCCACTCCAGCAGCTGGTATTACAGGTGTGTACCATTGCATCTGGCCAAATTACCTGGTGTTTTAAAAGCAAATTTTTAAATTGGTAGCTGCAGGCAGCAGGAAGCATAAGAAGGGAAATAACTCCGCACTTTGGCTCCTTGCTGATCTCTAGTTGTTCACATTTGTGTCAGCCCTGCCACACTCTTTCCATGTCTCCATATGGGGTTCTTCCCTCCTGTCCCCCAAAACATTTAAAGGCAGCATTAATGAATTGCATCAACAATAAATTCATGATTTATTCTTATAAATCAGAGAATACCATAAACTGAAGTGTTTTTCATCACATCTTTTGTTTTTTAAAAAGACACAATACCTTTGTTTATTTTTACTTAGTGCTGAGGATCAATCCCAGTACCTCACACATGGTAGGCAAGCACTCTACCACTGAGCCCCAGCCCCAGCCCTTAGTCACATCTTGAATGTCCTAAATATCATTGCCTGGTAAGAAAGAACTGATATTGTTATCTTATTTTTTAAGACACAAAAATTCAAACTGGTGCTCCTGTGAAATCACATATAAAAAATATCTTGATAAAACCTTCTGTTCCTTACATTAAGCAAAGAATAATAATATGTGGTTTTAAAAGACTTACTGCACACCCCATCAATTAGCATCAATGTGATAAGAAAGTTTGTTTTAAATACTAAATGTGCTTTATAGAAAAAATTAGCATACCTGCCTTGGAGACTATTATGTTTCACACAACACACACATGCACACACAAACAGACAACAGGGACCATAGGAGATGAGAACTATACATTCTACAAAATGAATGCCGTCAAATATTGCAGGTACAGAAATTCCTGAAATATGGATATGAGAAAGTTAGGAAGGAGTGGAAACAATGCACACACTAGAGAGAATAGCAATCAGAAAAGTGTATTGAGGGCTGGGGATGTGGCTCAAGCGGTAGCGCACTCGCCTGACATGTGTTCAGCCCGGGTTTGATCCTCAGCACCACATACAAAGATGTAGTGTCCGCTGAAAACTAAAAAATAAATATTAAACTTCTCAAAAAAAAGTGTATTGATTTTATGTGAAAGAAACAAGGAAATTACAGCTTAAGAGATAGGAAATGCCGTTAGCGCCCTTGACAACTAAGGAAGAATAGATAAAGTGGTGCAGGTAGAAACAATAATGACAATAGTTTCTCATTTTTAAATACCTACACATGTTATTATAGCTCTTATAGCACTTGCAATTATTTATTTTAAATGTGTGTGTGTGTATACACACACACACACTTTTTTCTACTATAGGTTTTTTTTTCTCATATTTTTTATTGATGATTATAGTTGTACATCATGATGGGATTTGTCGTTATGTATAAGTACATGCACACAATATAACAATAGAGTTTGGTCCCACCCCAGCACTTCCAGCTCTGTCTGTGCCTCCCACCCTTTAGTCCCTTTCTTCTACGAATCTCCTTTTAGTTTTCATGAGATCTATCCCTACCTTCTCTATCCTTTTCCCTCTCAAGTTTCCACATATGAGAGACAATATATGACTTGTGACTAGAGTTTGACTTAACATATGTTCTGTTTCACTTAACATCATAGTCTCTAGTTTCATCCACTTACCTGCAAATTACACAATTTTCTTTTCCTTTATGACTGAACAAAACTCCATTGCATATAGTTACCACATTTTCTTTATCCATTCATCTATTGATGGACACCTAAGCTGGTTCCATAGTTTGGCTATTGTGAATTATGCTGTTATAAACATGTGTGTGTATCACTGCAGTATGATGACTAATTTTTCAGGATAAATACTGAGAAGTGGTATAACTAGATTATATGGTAGTCCAACGCCTATTCTTTTGAGAAACCTCCATACTGATTCCCATACTGGTTATAGTAATTTATAATCCCACCAACACTGTAAAAGTGTTCCTTTTTCTCCACATCCTCTCCAGCATCCTCTACACAATTCTGAAGGTGGAACATGTGTCTTTTCTCAGTTTTCTCCCAAACATTTAGCACAGGGTCTAAATCAAAGTTAAATAATCATGTTAAATGAAAAAAGACATGGCCAAACATTTTTTTCCAAAAAGAATTTGAGAGTTTCTTCCAGAGTCAAACTTAGTTTTATATGATCTCAGAATTCTAGTCTTATTTACCCAACTGACTTGAAAATGTATTCACAATAAAAATCTCTGCAAATGTTTATAGCCATTGTATTCATCATTGAGTGACCAACTAAGATGTTCTTCAACAGGTGAATAGTGGTACAACTGTATAATGAAATATTATACAGCAGTTTGTTTTTATTGACACAGAAATGCCTTTTATCTTGGTAGCTGTTCAAAGGCATAGAGATAATGTGTCAATGTAGGCTTCTCAGTTGTAACAAATGTATCACTCCAGTGAGGGATGGTGGTAAATGAAGTCTACTCTGCAAGTCATGAAAAGACACAAAAACTTTAATTGCAAATCGCTCAGAGAAAGAAGCCAGACTACAATCCAAGACTACATACTTGGATTCTCTCTATGTGACATTCTGGAAACTACAGACTATGAAAGCACTGGTGATTGCCCAGGGTTCAGGGGAAGGGGAAAAAGTTGAATAGGTGAAACACAGGGGATGTATAGGGGAATGGAATTCTTCTATGTGATATCATGATAGTGGGCACTTGCCTCCATACATTTGTTAAAAGCTATTGAACTTTTGAGCACAAAGAGTAAATCTTGGGCTGGGGATGTGGCTCAAGCAGTAGCGCGCTCACCTGGCATGCACAGGGCGCTGGGTTCAATCCTCAGCACCACATAAAAACAAACAAATAAATAAATAAAGATGTTGTGTCCACCGAAAACTAAAAAATCAATATTAAAAAATTCTCTCTCTCTCTTAAAAAAAAAAGAGTAAATCTTAATGTATTTTAAAAATAATTTAGGCAATTGAGGTATCCCAACAAGAAATATAGACTGCAACTAAATGAACTAAATGCATTACAAATATTTATTTCTATTTCAATGACTCCCAGCACATGATACTATGTTTAAGTTGATAAAGTTGTATCATATCAAGGTTTGGGTTAGCAATTTTAATATTGCTGTATATATTTAATAAAATGAGAAAATTCAATAATGAATGATGTATGGGGGAAGTCATATTTCTTACTGATGGAATGAGAGTTTATAAATAAGCAAGGGCAAGAAAGCTAGATGGGGTAATGGAAGATAGAGACATCTGTATAAACTCACGTTTTACTTATTATAAATATGGATGGTTATTTACAGGAATGATGATGGATATGTGGATCTATACAACTTATATTTTTTTTCTTTTCTAAAACATCCTTTTTGAGATATAATGTGCATGTCATGAAATTTGCCATTTAAAATGTGTAATGCAATGGCATTTAGTATGGTTACAGAAATATGCATCCATCACAATTAATTTTAGCATTTTGTATCATTACTCTAAAGAATAGCCATACCCTTCAATTACTATTCTGTATCTCAGACTTAGGAATTCACTAATTTAATTTCCATCTCTCTGTATTTTCATACTGTGGACATTAACATAAATGGAATCATACAATTTGTGGTCATTACTGTCTGGCTTTTTATCATGATGTTCTCAAGGTCATCCATATTATAACCTGTGTAAATACTCCATTTTTTTTTACTGATAAAATAACACTTAACTTCATAGGTAAATCATAGTTTATATGTATATATTCCCCCATTGATAAAAATTTTAGTTGTTTTTCCTATTTGATTATTATGAACAATGCTGCTGTAAACATCTCTGTGCAAGTTTTCCTATGGAGATATATGTTGGTTTCTCTTTAACATATAACAAGTAGGACTGGGAACTTCCAGACTGTTTTCCAAAGTAGTGACACCATTTCTCATTCCTACCATCAATGAATGGGAACCAATTTGAACACAACTTCTGTAATGCATGTTATTATCTGGCTTTTTGATTATAACCATTTTAATAGTGATTAAATAAAAGCTCATTGTGTTTTTGATTTGCATTTCATTGTAATTTTTTATTTTCTTACTTGATATATACACAAACTTCATATATACACTTATTGATATACACACACATATGTATATATTCTTAAAGAACTTTCATTTGACCATTTTTTGATGGCCTATTTTATTCTCAGTTGCAAGAGTTTGTTATATATTCTAGATAAACATATGTTTCCATCTTTTCACTTTCTTAAATGTCCTTTGAAGAATGAACATTTTTAGTTTTTGTGAAGTATACTTTAATTTTCTTTTGTTTCTTACATTTTTGGTGTAACATTGGTAAAACTATTGCCTAATTCCTTGTTATGATGCTTTATATCTATGTTTTCTTCAAAGACTTTTATAGTATTATCTCTTATGTTTAAATATTTATTTCAGTTTGAACTGATTTCTGTATGTGGTATGAAGAAAATATTCAAATTCATTATTTTGCATGTGGATATCCAGTTGTCCCAGCACTATTTTCTGAGAAGAAGATGGGTCATCTATTGGTCTTGGCAATCTTGCTAAAATTCAGCTTACTGTAAATGTAAAAATTTACTTCTGGACTTTCAAATCTATTTCATTAACCTATGTGCCTATTCTTATGGCCATAATTATGTCTTGAATTCTGTGTGTTCATAGACAGTGTTAAAACCAGAAAGTGTCAATCTTCCGACTCTTGTCTTCTTTTTAAAGATTGCTTTGGCTATTATAAATCCCTTGCATTTCCATAATGAATCTCAGGATCAGGTTTTCTATCCCTTTAAACAAGTTTGCCCTCTACTCCTTTCTTTTTTCCTTCTTTTTTCAGTACTAGGGATTGAACTGAGTAGTGATTTACCAATGAGACACATCCCCAGTCCTTTTTAATTTTTATTTCGAGTCAAGGTCTTGCTAAGTTGTCAAGGCTGACCTCAAACTTACTATCCACCTGCCTCAGTCTCCCAAGTAGCTGGACGTACAAGTGTGTTGCCCCGTTCTTTCCTATTTTTTCACACTAAGACAGTGATGGATCTATCATTTCTTTTTGCTTAATCTACTCTTTGCCTAACTCTGTCAGGGGACTTCTAATTGATTCAGATAAACAGCTATCCCAAAGGCTGTGTGAAACAAAAACTCAATGAATTTGATTATCTAATCAATCATGCTTGAATATATTGTTTCAACAAAACTTCTTGGCATATTATAGAAAGCACATTTGAGTGAATTTTTTGTCTTAGAATATGTTTAAATTGCAAGGTAAAAATATTTTAATATTTATAGTAGTATCTATTATTTCCTTTACTAGAGTCTCCAACAATATCATTTTCAAAAAAAGATTCATATCACTGATAAATATTGATATTAATAATAGTACAAATCTGTACTTATATTTCTGAAATGTTTAATATTTTATTTACTGAAATAACTAAATGGTCACCTTTGTTATAATGCTGATTTACAGGATAATTATAGTAACACACACACACACACACACACACACACACACACATATATATATACATATATATATATATATATATATATATATATATATACATATATATACACTCTTTCAGCTGAGAGATATTTAAAAAATGATATCCTGTAAAATATGTGATTAAATTAAATACCCTTTTGATCTAGATTATGATGTCATGGCTAGAGGCTGGCTGATTCCCTTTCCTGATATCTGATTAAATCTACATCCCAACCACCTTGCTCACATTCCAGGGTGTTAGTCATCTGCCCTAATCACTTCAGAACTATCCATTAGGTAACCACGGAAAGTCCTTATACCATGGAGTGATACTGTAATAATTCACACTAGCTAATCCTAACTCTTTGGCTTGCCTATCCCATTCCTTCCCATGAAAACTAGAATAAAAGCTCTTGGCCACAGTTTTCCCTCTACCTTCACCTGGTAGCCGACCCTGGAGCTTCCTCTGACTGGCTTTGCTGTAACAAGTGGTAGTATGATGGAATCACATCACAGGTAATAGCACACTGAGCACCAGGGTTCTTGGTTTCTAATATTACTTCCCAATAAAATGAACCAGAGCTCCCAGGAAAAGCAGCTGATGTAAGGACTTGGAAAGAAAATGTATAAGATAAGTCTGAAGCATTTTTTAGGGATCAGGATATGAGGAATTGATAAAAAAAAATGAGGGACAAAATTAAAGGGATCAAAGAAACAAACTTAAATAGCAACCATTGACAATTGAAAAACATAATCAGTAAGTTTGTATCCAATTTTAGTTCTATGCATAAATATCCATGATCCCTCATTGATGTAACCAAATGGTTTGGATAAATAAGTGGCAGAAACAGACAAAACTACAGCACGATAACTAATTCCAATTAGTTATGCATATACTTCATCCTCAAGGAGGTGAGGTACAACTCCCAGTTCTTAACTGTGGTCTGTGCACCATGGTTTCTCTCCAGAACATAGTGTACATAGGGTAGAGCAAGGGTAAAAGAAAGACTTCACAGAGGAGAAGCCTCACAAACTACCTGCACCTATGATTGAGGGAGAGTCAGCAGACTCACTGATCCTAGTTAACCTGGTCCCCCAAATATATGACTTCTCACTTATCTTGAGAAAAACATCAGAAAAATAACTCAATAGTGAGGTAGCGTACAAATACCTGACTGATACTCCTTAAAACTGTTAATATCGTAAAAATATAAATATTTTTTAAACTGTCACAGCTGAGGTGCTTAATTACAAACTTTTAGAGAGTCAAAATTTGATATTCACAAAATTATTACTTTGAAATATTATTCATACATGAGCTAATGACGATGATTACATCTCCATCTTGTATAATCCTTAGCATTTCCTGAAGTTTTATCAATGAATTTTAAAAATTTCCCAATATTCTATATACCTATCATGAAATCCATCCCCTCCATTTGTAAAACTCATTTAAATAAAACAACAATGTTTTGATCATATGATTACATAATCTCTAATTTTCTGTTTAATCTGACTATATCGCTCCTGAATTCATGCATCCTCTTGTTCCAATATGAATTCACTGAGATTTAACATGTTCACAGTTATCATCCTACAATTTCTATTCTTCCTGTTCCTGGGAATTTGTGTAACATTTTTTTTCAGTTTAGGTTCTGTTTCATGGCTTCATATTTGCTGCTTCTTAATTCTTCCTTGCATTTGTTTAGTAGTGAGCTTTCCTTTTTCGTTTATGTGTACCATCCAAATGACGGTGGAAGCCATGTACACGTGATCAAACTTCAATTGGCGACACCGTAAAGATGTGACTGAGTGGTCTGAGGAGCTTCCAAATATTGGTATCTAAAGGGATATTTTGTTGGGATTATCTTTTTTATTCTCAAAGGCATCTTCTATTGATGTTCTGGGTATTCTGGGAGGGAAATGAACATGAGGGAGGGTTACTGTTCATCTTACTGTTTTAATGCCTTGATTTTCTGTACAATGTCTCACCACAACCTCAGCTGGACCTCTGCTTTATTCAATCCCAAAGCAAACATCATGATCATTTTCTGTGAAAACTGAAATCTGTGAAAGGAGATGTGGGCTGTGGTAGGATATCCAGTTAGAGGTTTCAGAAGTTCCTAATAGTGTGGGCACCCAGTTCTTGATTTCCACCACTGAAGTTAAGGACTTGATCATTTCAAGTTCGTTCCCCCAACCCTGCCTTAGGTATTTCAATCTTAACTTTCTTTTACTATATGTTGATGATCTTTCATCTCATAACTTTGTTTTCTTTTCCACAGGATTTTTTATTTTTAATATCTCTTGGTTTTTCTTCCCTAGTAAAAAATTTTATTTAAACTATGATTTTACACTGAATTAAACCATAAATGTGAAGGGATATGTAGATTTTTTTCATATGTCCTATTTGCTTTGTGCTTTTTCTTAGAGTTTATCTATCTATCTATCTATATATTTTTTTTCCTAAAACTATAGAGCTCCACTTAATGTATTGAGCCCTCATTAACAGATTTCAATGGAGGAAATTTTCTTCAGTTAGCCTAAGTGTACACATTTATCCTATCTTTCTTTGAGATAGTATTTTTCTGCTGGTCTTTAGAAGGATGGTTTTCAACACCCTCTAGCAAGAATATAAGGGGAAAGGATAAACATGTGAACTGCAAATTAAAATTAAAGATTTTATACTTCTGTTAAGGACAAAATAATTGAGTGAGTTAAGGAGAATGTGAGAAGAGGAAAAAAATGTTAAAGGGAAAAATCTGTGCCTGTTGGATGTTCACAGTGTAGTAGGACAGAATAATAGCAGAAAATATCTAAACAAAAGTTATGCCAGAGAATAATTTGGGGATAAAGAAGGACTTTTGAGATTACATTTGAGCACAGCCTGAATTTTGAGGGAAAATAGTAATTTTTGTGTATACCTGGATGAACAAACAGTATTCCAGGAGTTGGGACCATCAAGTGCAAAAGTTTGAGGTGAAATTTGCTTAGGATGTTCAGGAATTAAAAAAAGTCATTGCAGCTCAAGGTCAATAAGGATGGAGAAATAGAAGGTGGGGTCACACAGGGAAGAGCAAACCCTATGCAACACTACATCTTGACAGCCAGTTCTTAGGTATTCTGTGGGACATAGAACACCAGGACAGGATTTTAGACACAGAAGTAATTTGGTTTAAAATAGTTGGAAGGGGTTGGGATTGTGGTTTATGGGTAGAGTACTTGCCTAGCATGTGCGAGGCCCTGGGTTCGATCCTTTGCACCACATTAAAAAAAAAAAAAAAATGGAGATCAGTGGGAGGTGGGCAGTGCTGAGATTGGGAGAATCAATTTGGAGGTTATATTATTCTTCAAGATAAGTGTTGATTATGACTTGGAAAAGGGAATTAGCGGTGGAAATGAAGAGAGATGGTTAGATTTAGTATGGAGTATGTTAAAGTGGACAATTACATTGAACATTCTAATTTTTTCTTCTCAGATCTTATGCCTTTTTATTTCCCTAACTTGTTTATTTCACTGGCTAATACCCCCAGAATTACATAGAGTAGCAGAGGAGAGAAAAGACCTCCTTGCCCGAATTTAGGGGGCAAGCATTCAATCCTTCAGTAGTAAGTATGTTTTTAAGCTGTAGATGATTGTCAGTGCTCTATAAAAATAGGTAGAAGTTTCTATTACTAGTTTTCTGAAAGCTTTTAGCTTTTCATTATGAACTAATTTTGTTAATTTTTAAATTAAAAAAAAAACATTCTAACATCCTTGACATAAAAAGAAAAAACACTCATGGCATACAATTATTTTTATATCTTGCTGAATTCTATTTTCTAATATTTCATTGAGAATTTTTGTGCCCTATATGCATTATTAGTATTGGGTTGTAGTTTTCACTATTTTAAAAAATCTGCTCTTTTTAGTTATACATGACAGTAGAGTGTATTTTGACATGTTTATGCAAACATGGAGTATATCTCATTCTAATTAGGATCCTGAGTCTTGTGGGTTGTACATTATGTGGAGATTCACTGTGGTGTATTCATAGAAGTAAATAGAAAAGTTATGTCAGATTCATTCCACTGTGTTTCCCATTCATGTGCCCCTCCTTTTCTCACCTCACCCTCACCTTGTGTGTTAGCATCCACATATCTTTGTCTTATTTTAGTATTATACTAATATAGGCTTGAAAATTGATTTTCTGCAAGACAATCTATAGGATTGACATCTAGTGAAGATACATGGGTCTGGAAATTTCCTTTTTTTTTAATAGTCCTTTGTACAAATTCAATTTCCTTAACAGTTACAGGGGAAAGTCAAATAATTTATTTTACATTGGGTGAGTTGTACCAGCTTGTGCAGAGGAATTAGTTTGTTTTAACTAATGTGTTAAACCTATGTAAGAAGCATTGCTCATAGTATTATTTTATTTTAGATGTATATAGGGCCTGTAGTGATATCTCTGTTGTTTTATTTCTAATATTAGTTTTTCAGTCTTTTTCATTTTTCAAGTCTTAGGAGAGTCTTGTCAACTTTATTAATTTCATCAAAAAAAATAGGTTTTTCTCCCACTTGATTTTATCTACCTATTTTCTCTTTTCATTTTGCCAAGTTATATTCATACTCTTATTATTTTCTTCATGCTTTTTGCTTTGTTTTTGTTGGTTCCTCTTTTTTTCTAGTTCCTTTGGATGGTATTTTAGATTATTTGTTTGAGATGTTTCTTTTTATTTTCTAATACATGCATTTCATATTAGTTCTCTCTCAGTTCTACTTTATCTACATTCCACAAATATTCCACATTCAGGTTTTCATTCTCCCTCAGCTCAGTGTATTATTTGTTTGTGGAGTTTAAACACCAGTTCTCACTCTAAAGATCAATAAATCCTTAGAGATTTAAAAAAATGGGTTTAAAACAACTCTTTATTTATGCAATACAGGCAATGGTGCATACACACTTCCAAAATAGTGATATGATATAAAACTAAAATAATTTATCTAGGCTATCCCATAAATTATGACATGCTAAGCATAAACAGATGTAAGATAATATTTGAAACATACCAAACTTAAATAATCCCAATTCATTTATTAGTTATATTATTGAAAGCCATAAAGGAAGTTAAATAAATCATTCAGTTTTCTTACTGCACACAACACAGTTCATATTCTTAAGAAGGCTGGAAACTCTCCTTCAGATTCTTTCTTATTCACCTAGAACTTTAACAGGTTGGTCATGTGGATCCAAGTCTACTCCACATTGACCATAGGAAAGTAATGGTGTTGCTGGCAGTTTTAGAATGGGTTGAAGCACAGGAAGTAATGAACCACTCCATACATGTACACATGCACAACAATATACAACATCTCCATGGTACTCCAGGAATACTCAATGCGACAGTGAACTACCTCACAAACTACAGATTACCACTGAATCAATGTTCAGTACAAAGGCAATATCTATAATGATCACTACAAAAAGTTTAAAATGGATTTGGGTATTACAGATGTGGAGGCAAAAAGTACCATCTGAAATAATTAAACATTAAAAATTACCATTGTAGATAGAGGTGGAAATATTGATCTACAAAGAAAATGTGATTATATTATGTGCCTCACTATTTAAGCACTGAAGACAGGTAGCAGTTTGCTCTCGTTATGAGCAATGTGCTTATCAGTCAATATCAAGCACAATCACATGCACTGAAAACAGAATGGCTTAAGTTTTATGTTGGAAAGGAGAAAAATATATCATTTTTTTAATTAAAAATTTCTACAACACAAATGATAAAGTTGCTCTGTGAAGAGGAATCACAAAAGCATGATTAATAATAATGAGTGACTTTGACCAAATGTTTCACCTATTGACCTACTTGTATGTTACTATAATTTATTTGCATAAATTATGTTGACCTTATTTTTACATTATTATCTATTTTCCTCTGCAGTGTGAACCGATCACTTCTAGAACAATGCATGTTCAAATCCTATTTAATCTATCAATTCCTATTTAATCTCATTTAAATATTACATATTTAATTAAAATGATATTCTACAAAACATTGTAAAACATTATAATTCTATAATTCTTATAATGTCCCTAAGCTTCTTTACATCACTATCATATTTAGAAATCTTTCATTCATAAGCAACAAACTAACTCCTTTGCATACAAAAAGCACTTACTCAGTCATATAAGGTTATTGTGAGGTGAGAAGTTTGTTTTCTTCTATACAAAAAGATTATTTAACTGGCTTAAATTGCACATCCAGGATCAAATATTTAGGCAAAATGATTTAGAAGGAGGAACAAACATCCATATCAGTTCATTCATTCATTGTCTTAGCAAACATCTTCGACCTTAAATGAGGCAGTGGAATCAAAAGAAACACACATTCATATTTAAAAAGCAGAAAAAAGACAAGAGATGAAACTTTTTGTTTCCCTCTAAGAAAAACCTAGGTAATAAAATATCATTTAATTTTTTTCACACTAAATTATGTAAAGTAGGGGCTTTCTGTTTTTCACTCACAAGAATCAAAATTCAGAGGAGGCAATTAACTCACATGGCCCCCTACTTGCTAGCTTTGTGACAGGTTAGAAACCAGACCTGTCTTACTTCAGAATTGATCATTTTTTCCTTCTAACAAATAGAAAAACAAAGCAGATAGACAAACAATATGCCCCAGCATATGCATACACCCCAAAACTAACCTTGGGTCTGACATGATTTTTCAATAAAATATACTTTCTAAGATAGTATGCGATAAAATGATGGATAAAATAAGTAAACAAGAATAATATCAGATGTGTAGCTAACATAATAAGAAAAATGTCTCCACTGTCAGGAATGATGACAAAGTACAAAATCTATAGGAAAGAAGTCATTAAATATGAAGCAGGTTTCATTCACCCACCCAAGGTTACCACTCTAAGGTCTCAGGCCAGGGGAGGAGCTGCATTGTAGTCACCTCCTTGTGTATGTCTACTTTATTTAGTGTATATGAAAAATTAGTCCTTATGACCAAATTCTTATAGTAGAATACTCGCTCATTTTGCACTCAACTCTGGATTAAAAAAAAAAAAAAAACTTAAAAACCAATTTGCCCAAGAGTTTGTGAACATAAGTTGGCCCACAGACGGATTTGGGATGAGATTGACTCTACTTGTGTCCTGAAATCCTCAATGGAGAATTTAGTTTAAAGACTATCTGGGTCGCTAGTATCCCCAGGCACCTAGTAGAAACAAATGCAAATTTCTTTGTAACACATTTACACAGTCAAATTGCTACAGAATTTCCCCAGAGAGAGCTGAGAAACAGGAATTCACAGTGAAAAATCACAGGAGGAAATACAGCAGCCCAATGAGTGATGCGGCAGCAAAACAAAAGGGACAAATGACAGATCTCCAAAAATGGCAGATCCCGGAGCCTGGCTATACCACTTAAATGGGATTGC
This sequence comes from Marmota flaviventris, assembly GCF_047511675.1. Taxonomy (NCBI): domain Eukaryota; kingdom Metazoa; phylum Chordata; class Mammalia; order Rodentia; family Sciuridae; genus Marmota; species Marmota flaviventris. The sequence goes on from NC_092512.1 coordinate 80,014,722, forward strand.
TTAATTTGGCTGATAGGAAAAGATACAAATATATAACAGTGATATAAAATGTGATGAGACAAATATAAAGTGGGATAGAATAGAGGACCTGGGGTTGCAGCTCAGTGGTAGAGCACTTGCCTAGCATGTGTGATGCACTGGGTTCAATGCTCAGCATCGCATATAAATAAATAAATTAAATAAAGGCCCATCAACATCTAAATAAATATTTTTTTAAATGGGATAGATAGAACTTCTAGAAGTGTAAAATGCAAACAAACGGAAGGAGAAATTCAATACACCCTTCAAATAATACACTGAGTTCAACCAAAGAGAGCTGAAGATTAATCTGAAGGAATTACCTTTGGTATTCCACAAAGGGACCAGTAAGTGCAAACTCTGAGAAGAGTAACAGAAAGAAAAATCAACAGAGCTTATCTAACCTCTGACCAAGAAATGGCATTGAGGGAAGAAACAGAGAAGGCAAGATAGGCAGAATTTTAGTAAATGGCTGAGAATTCCATAAAATTGGAAGAAATACTTAACCCATCACATTCAAGTCCTGTGACTCCCAAGCAGCAAGGAAACCTTAATATAGATGCATCAGTGTGAAAATGCATATCTCCACAGAGCAGGGTGGGATGGGCAGGGGACAGGCAAGGACTCTTAACTCTTCAATGAACTCAGCAGGAGGAGAGAACCCCTACAAACAAAAATACTTAGCTACATGGCCAACTTTCCCAAAGTCTAAAATTCAACAAGGGGACTGACTGATCAAAACATAATGAAATAAAGGATATCTTCAAACTTTTTAAAAGTGAAGTGGGGAAAAAATCAACTAAATATTATTAAATACTATCACCTATCTATTATCTATATCCATCTATTTATGCATCTATGCATTTCTATCTCTTTATTTACAGTATACACACATGCATTTATGAATACAGCTTAGGGACAGATATATAATTTATGTATAATGAACAGATAAAGACAATTAATTATAAGCTTAAATAAAAACCAGCTTTTCCATGTGGGAGCAAATTAAATAATGAGGGATTTCTGAGGACCTGGAAGGTAGGGATAAGAAAGTATTTCTTAAACTGGTAAAGGGCACATAGTTGTTTGCATCCTTCTTGACTTTTATACTCAAATAACATGGTACAAAAATTAATTTGTACAAATATGCTGCATATTTGTAAGTCAACTCATCAATAAATTTGTAAATATAAACAATATAACTCATTAGTAAGTGTAACTAAGGATTATCTATTTTCTAAATCAACTTCAGTTCTCATACTGTTGCCCATCTCATGACAAAAAAATTACTGATGTGTAATGAAAGAAAAGGCAAAAAAAAGAAATGCTCTAAGCTGTTTGGGAGGTAGAGTTAAAGCTCTCTCATTATTAGTTTAATTTCAAAAGTTCCAAACTTTACTTTTGTAGGTTAAAATAAAAGTAGATAGTTATTTTTTCCACTTTGTATTTTGAAAAAAAAATATATAAATGTCTAAATGTACAATTTATAATCTTAATCTAAAATTAACTAAATGCATGCATGTGCTACACTCATTTTTGGTCTCTCTGTCCAGATATTGATGGAGATACTGTTTTTACTGAGTCATTTCTGAGATAGATGTCATTACACTTCACCCCTAAACTAGTCCAGCCTACATTTTTTAAGATTAAGTGTTTTTCCAATGTTAATTTTCTCCAATTATCACTCTAATTTAATTTGATTGCCACCATAATCTAATGTGTCATGCATATTTATGCATCCCCAATTGATTAATAATATCCTCCAACTGTACTCTGCCCAATGTAAAATCAAACTGATATACAGTCAGCTCTTCATATCCACAGGTTCTGTATCAAAAAACTCAGACAACCATGGATAGAAAATATCTGGAAAAAAGTTACATCTCTACTGAACATGCATACATTTTGTGTCCTTATTCTTTAAGCAATGCTGAATTATAACAATGTACATATCCCTTATAGTGTATTTATACAAGTACAGGGCTGGGGTTGTAGCTCAGTAGTGGAGTGAAATCAATACTTTAAAAAAATAGTAAAGATGTAGAGATGATTAAAGCATATAGAAACATGTCTTATTCAACTTTGCACAGCTATAACCAAATGACTGACAAGAACGACTTAGAAGGAAAGATTCCTTTGGGTTCACAGTTTCAGAGGCTCAGTACATGGTTGGCTGCATCCATAACTTTGGCTCCTTGGTGAGACTGGAACATCAGGCAGAAGGGTATGGAGGAGGAAAGCAGCTCACCACATGATATCCAGGAAGCAGAGAAAACTCCACTAACGAGGAATAAAATATAACCCTCAAATGAATGCCTCCTGCTATACCCTACCTTCTTCGAGTTACCACCAATTCAAGTGGATTAATGTACTGATTCGTTTATGGTTCTCATAATCTAATTTTTCATCATTGAATGCTCTTGCATTGTCTCACACATGAGCTTTTGGTGAACACCTATACCATAAGATGTGTGTAGGTACATGCAAATACAGAATCCCCTACACCTTGATGGAGTCATGTTCTGACACACCCACCATTAATTCGAAAGTGCACTTAATTTATATAACCTACTGAACATCGTAGTTTAACAGCACAGTACCGTGATAGGGTATCAGTCATTGACCCTGGTAATTACTTGACTAATGGAAGCTGCAGCTCACTGATGCTTACCAGCAACATGGGATTATCATACAATAGCATTTAGCATTTAGCTAGTCCAGTGAAGAATCCAAATTTGAAACTCAAAGTACAGGTCCCAGTAAATTCAAAATTTGAAGAATGGTTTCTACTTCATATTTATTAAGTCAGGTCTGTCCTCACTGTGCCATTTTACACCAGGGACTTTAGCATATGCAGATTTTGGTATTCACAGGGGTCCTGGACTCCACTCCCTTGCAGACCCTGGGATGACTACATCCTGATGCTATTTTACCTAAAGCCTTAAGATGAGTTCTACATCATATTATTTCAATATAATGCTCAGAGAAGGGGTGATCTTCTGCTCTATTGAGAAGAAACTGTGATTTTGTGTAATTCTTCCTAAGTTTAATTAATTCTTAAATGAAGATTTATTTTGTTGTATCATTTATCTCCACAGTCCTTCTCCTCCACTGGTTGCCTCTTGGCCAACTCATGTGCTCAACAATATTGAACAAAATACAGAAGGATGGAGGGAAAAAAAGGGCTTTCTTGTGTGTCTTTTTCTATATGCACACCTTTCTATCATTCTCCTTCCCTTGTTGAGCTGCTGTCAACACTTCTTCATGTTTCCTGTACTGTTCTATATTGATCTGGCTTCAGGCTGTTCCACACCCTTGAATCAGTCACAAATGGAATTGGCCGAGACCAGATTACAGTAGTGGGAACATAGTCTATGACTCCTTTATAGTTCACCCCTTGAATCAATTAGCTTTCTCTCTTTCCAGCTTAATATCTCCTCCTCACTATAAATCCCATCACATGCTATTCAAAGGTTGGTGCTGTGTAAGTGCAGAGACTACTGGAATGATTAACGTACAACCACACTCTCCAGAGTCTCATGGTTTCTTGGAGGAAGGAAACATGCCAACAGAGAAGAGCAGTAAATGCCATCAGGCTTGGAGAGAAAAATGTGAACAGTTTCAGTGGAAACTCCAATTACCCCCAAGTCTGTGAAGCCAATACTGTTTTGTTCATTTATTTTGAGCTCCATATCCATCTATCATTCTCTGAGGTTTTGTCCTGATGGAGTTCTCAGGAGCAACTCTAGCTGAACATATCTCAATTCAACTTTTATCTTGCTGCCCCCTGAAATCTCATCTTCCTCCTCAGATTCTTGCTTTACACTACAGCCCACCGATCCACTTTGTACCCTACTGAAATCCTACCCTACCATTAGCCACTAACAGTGTCCCATGAGTCACAATCCTTAATTACCAGATGCACTTTCAACACTTGTTAACTGTGTACACGATTTCACATCTGATTAAACTGTCTGTTCCCCTCATGTATCTTACAAATTTTACCTTATATTTAAGAAATGGTATCTGAATTATATCCTTTGGAAGCAGCTCCTGATGTTGACCTTTGCATTCTGTGTAATTAACATGTGTATACATATCCACATTTTATCATGTTTCATATGAATAAAGGTATTTGTTGAATCCTTACTATGTGCTTGTTTTACATGCATTAAATCATTTATTTTTATTTTTTTTTTTAATTTTAAAAATAGAGAGAGGAGAGAGAGAGAGAGAGAGAGAGAGAGAGAGAGAGAGAGAGAATTTTTTAATATTTATTTTTCAGTTTTCGGTGGACACAACATCTTTATTTTATTTTTATGTGGTGCTGAGGATAGAACCCAGCGCTCTGCGCATGCCCCGCGAGCGTGTTACCGCTTGAGCCACATCCACATTAAATCATTTAATCTTTATGAATTACCGACTTAGTTAGACTATAATGTGTTTTACAAGTAAAGAAACAAAGAAAATATTATGCTTCTCATTTAGTTATAAGGAAGCTGGGAAATGAGGGATGTCAGTGGCCCTAGGTGTGAAGGTTGACTCCTAATAATGAAACACCACTTAAGGTATGACAGAGAGATTTCCAGCACTGCTTTGCAAATTTAGCAATCTCTGTAAGACAAAAAGGAAGGGACACTCTAGGCTTCAAGATTAGGCTATTTTATTATCTATTAGAAATGTCCACTCTCTAGATGGTAATGGGCTACTATTACTATTAATTTTTAATTGGAAAATACACCCTTTCCTAGTATTTTCAGCCCATTTGGAGGCATCTTCCCCAAAAGTTCAAAAATGGTTGAGAAACACTTTGTTCTTCATATAAAATCAAACATAAATAGTGATTAATACAGAATTAAACTGATAGCTTCTCTATCCGTCTTAGTTCCCAGTGACCCCATGTACCAGTTAAAACAGATTTGGGAAAATCAAATTTCTATGTTTAAGACTGATCAAATTTTATAGAATACAGTCCATGGGTCTACAAATAGATGCACAGATAGTTAAACAAGTGTGGTATACATATACAACAGAATATTATCCAGCCATAAAAGAAGGAAACTCTGTCATTTGTGAAAGCTTAGACAGACGTGGGGAATAGTATAAGTGAAATAAGCCAAGCATAGCAAGGCAAATTCTGCATGATCTCATTTATGTGTGGAGTCTAAAAATGTAAATTTCATAAAAACAGAGAGTAGAACAGTTATTTCCAGGAACTGAGAAATCGGGGAAATGAGGACAGGCCCAATCAAAAAGTGTAGATGAATTTTTCAATTATCAAATGAACAAGATCTTGAGATTTAATGCACAACCTGGGTAAAAGTCATTACACACTATAGTATGAGCCAACCATCAGAGTGTACATCTTGAAAACAGTCATGTACTATGTAATGTTTCAGTCAGTGACAGACTGTATACATAAAGGTCCCATAAAATTACGTAGCCCAGTGAGGAAGTATACAAGTACACTCTGTGGTGTTCCCACAAGAACATTTCTCAGAACAGTTCCCAACAGCATGACTGTATATACGATCTTTATTGTCAATTAAATATTTTAAGTCTCAAAACATTTAAAAAGTCAATCATTGTCATATGAGCATTTTAAACTATATGCATATGTGCATGTGTGTACACACACACATACACACACATAATGTGTATGTCATGCATATATGCATGCACAAACTCTGATCTCTTTGTTGGACTCCAGTGAATTGCTCTCTGATGTGGGAAAATGAAAAAAAAAAATCATCCTTTCACACTCCTGGGGGAACTAGTATGACTCCCAGGTTAAATGACAGTATGCTCTTTTAAATTTACCTTCAGGAAATTGTGTTCTCACTAGTGGGATAACTAATTATGTGTATTCTCCCACAAGAAAAACAGGAGGGAGTCGTGTTGATACTTAAGTCTAATCATGCCAGCAAAAACACTGCTGTGGGATTGACTATACACACAAGATGTACCTGGCAGTTCTGCCATATTTGTGATTTAATTTCTAAGATTTTCTTATGTTTTTTTAGCAACATCTTTTAAACTCGTATCTCTGTGGTAAAACACTCAGTAATCTTGGATTGATATTAGTTCTATTGACCTTCTAAAACTATTCTTGTTAATATTTAAAACTAGCAGAGGCTAAATTTAATCCTTTTTCTTCAGGGCACATCAAAGGGGATAACAACACGAGGGCAGTCACTGTCATCTCTGATTAAGTATGGCAAATGGTTCACAGGGACCACAGGAGCTGGATGTTTGATTTCGGATCATCAGGGGGAGATGATGGACTTCTTTTATGTTTAGCTGATGGTTTAACATATCTATCTGACAACTGCAATGTTTCATTCTGATCCTCACTCTCTGTACCTATAGATTTGAATCATTGCTGTCTACATTCTGTTACTCTTTCTAATTATCACAGATGGTACAGGCTTCATCTGATATGGACTCAAGGCTGAAACTTCAATTATAATCTCTGAACAAATCGCAGAATCTTCTTGTAACATAGCTCATGGAAATCATGGAGGTAAAAATGGAACCTTCCTTTGCTGACAAAAGTCAAAGTAAATGCATGGGATCTTTCAGTTTTAACTCTGGCTATGTCCGGTAAATGAAAATGTTTACATGCCTTTCTAAATGATCTATAGTTTACAAAATTTTCTGCATATAACTGGAATAAAAGTGTCAGATATGGGGCTGGGGTTGTGGCTCAGTGGTAGAGCACTTGCCTAGCATGTGTGAGGCACTGGGTTCGATCCTCAGCACCACATAAACATAAATAAATAAAAAAAGGTATTATGCCCAACTACAATATAACACATGTATTTAAAAAGTGTCAGATATGTAAATGTGCTAGATTATTTTTCTTCTACCCCATTTCTGTATGCCCTCATACTCTGAGAGTTACTGCAAACTCATAGATGCCCCTGTTCATTTCCATCTCCTGTCTGATGCAGGTTAATGTTAAATCATCTTCATAATGAACTCACTCTGATGGAGTCCCCAGAGCTCAGCTCCACATCATTTGCTAATACAGTTCATCAGGCTGCAGTATTTCTGTACTGCCAATTGTACTCAATGCAGTTCTGTGTGATGAGTCTCAGAACCCAGTTTATGAGGTAAATTCTCTTCCCAGGGATCCCTTCACCTTATCCTCCCTTCCAATAAAGTCCTGCTCACATACCTACCATCAATTTTCAATCTAGATTCCTGCAACTTAGCTCAGTCCTAGTAGATATCAAGGATTTCAGAGCAAGGAGTCAACAGGATCACTCAACATGGATACCTGGGGGTTGTCCAGTCTCTAGTAATGATTGAACTATAGATACTAACATTTTGCCTGATTGTAATCCTCCAATTGCTCAGTGTTTTGCATTGCCCTCTAAAAGAATTGCTCAGTGTTTTGCATTGCCCTCTAAAAGCTTTTTACTTACGCTCATATATCAGTGTTTATTTTTTATGGTCAGTAGGTCAATGTCAGGTCTCAGGAGTACACTGCTGCCTCTATTTCTGACGTGGATATATTGTCAGGTTCATCACTAACTCCACAGCCCAGGATTGCTCCACTGCCACACATGAGTCTCACTGTCTAGGAGCTTTCTCTTAGCATGAGCTGGGAATACCAGAAGTTTCAGGTAATAAGAAATCTACAAGTAGCCTTCAGCTCATGAGTTGGGTCTGGAAACATAAATATCTACTTCCTCCCTATCATAGAATAGGAAAACTTACATTATATATAAGTTTATATTCTTTTGGTGATTTCAGCATGGTAATCTTAATTTTCTCCCTAAAGATTAAACACCTGATGACAATATTATTATTTTCAGACTATGGTAGACAGTTCAATGAAGCACTTGAAATTAAGGAATAGTGAATAGTTGTAGAAAAAAAAAGAAAAAGCATATACAATCATCTCAATTGATAGAGAAAAAGCATCTGGCAAAGTTTAACACCTATTCACTATAAAATTCAACACCAGTTCAATGCTCAATGATCTAGAATAGAATGAGAACACCTTACCATAATAAAGACCATAAATGAAAAGCATTATATTCAAAGCTGAAAAATTCAAATATTTTTCTGTGAGATCAGTAATAAAGCAAAGATGCCTACTTTAACCATTTCTATTCAACATATTACTGAAAGTTCAAGCTTGAATAGTTAGGCAAGAAAAATAAATAAAAGGCACCCAAATTGGGAGCTAGAAAGTAAGTTGATCTCTATTCAGATATGATAAAAACTTTTGTGTAGAAAACCTAAATATTCTTCAAAAAAAAAAAAAACTTTTCAAACTAATGAACAAATTTAGTAAAATATCATGGTACAAAATCAACATGCAGTATGGGGTGAAGGTGGGAGTTCATAACCCACTTGAATCAAAGTGTGGAATATGATATGTCAAGAAATTTGTAATGTTTTGAACAACCAACAATAAAAAATTAAAAAAAAATAAATAAATATTGAAGGCAAACAAAACAAAACAAAACAAAAAAAATCAACATGCAAAATTCACATTCCTTTTAATGAACAATCCAAAAAGAAATTTAAGAACACAATCTTCTAACAATATAATCAGACTAAAACAGTAAACAAGTGAAAGACTTGTACACTAAAAACACCAAAACACTACTGAAAGTAATTTCAGTAGTAGAAAACACATAAATAAGTGGAAAGATATCCCATGCTCATGGATCAGAAGTTGTAAAAATTTAAAACTTCCATAACATTCAAAGTGATTTACAGATTCAATAAAAGTCCTAACAAAATTACATTGGCATTTTCTGCATAAATAGAAAAATCTACTCTGAACTTCATATAAATCTCAAGGAATCCCAGATAGTCACACAATTTGGAAAATGAACAAAGCTGGATGCCACATACTTTCTAATTTCAAATTTCTTAATAAATATACAGTGGAAAATGAAATAGTGTGTTACTGGAATAAAGACAAATATAAAGATCAATGGATCAAATGGAGCACAGAACCACAACCTTGCATATATAGTAGATTATTTTTTACAAGAGTTTCCAGATGCAGATGGTGTTAGAAAACTAGTTTCCAAATGCAAAAGAATCAATGGACCCTTACCAAACACCATATACATAAAATAACTCAAAAGGGAAAGGACATATAAGTAAGAGTTAAAACTATAAATACAAGAAAACATACAAGAAAGATTGATGACACTGGATTTGACAATGGTTTCTTAGATATAGCACAACACCCAGTTAAAGAAAAAATAGAAACATTGAATCTAATCAAAACTAAGCTTTTTTGCATGAAAGAGAGCTATCAACACAGTGAAATGGCAATCCATAAGTTAGGAAAAAAACATTTGCAAATCACAAATCTGATAAGGGATTACTATGCAAAATAAAGAATTCCTGCAACTCAACTTCGAAATAACACCACCAAAATGGGCACAGGATATAAAGAGACATTTTTCTAAAGAAATATATAAGTGGATAATAAGTTCATAAAACAATGATCAACCTTACTAATAAATAGAAGAATGCAAATGAAAACCATGAGATTCCAACTCACACTCATGTGAATACCTATTATCAAAAACACATAAAAGAAAAGGTTTGGAGTAGAATGTGGAGAAATTAAAAGCCTTGTGCACTACATATTGGAACAGAAAAGAGTGCAGCTACTGTGGAAAATAGTGTGGCAGTTCCTTGAAAAAAATTAATCAAAGAACTATTGTTTTACCTATTTTATTTTGGGATAGATACACAAAATAATTAAGTATTGGGACTCAGAGATATTTGCATACCCACATTCAGGGCAGAACTTTTAGAAAGATCCAAAAGTTTGAAGCAACCTTTTAGATAGTAGTTCACTGTTGAATGGGTAGGTAAACAAAGTTGTATATAAATACAATGAAAATTAATATGTCATAACTGGAAATGAAATTCTGAGATAGATGTATCTCAAAAATATTATGATGAATTCTTTGAGATAGATGACCATCAAAAACATTATGCTAAGCGAGATATAGAGAGGGTCAAATATTCCATGATTTTGCTTATATAAATTACCTAGAATATCAATATATGGAGGGACAAAATGTATGACAGGGATTATGAGGACTAAAGCAACTAATTAGTAGAGGGTGACAAATATTTTGGAAATTAATAGTGTGGAACTTGCGACAACAATGCATGTACACTTTGTCACTGAACTGCACATTTTAAAATTTCTAAAATGGTAATTTTTTTTGTTATGTGTAATTAAAATTTTTTTAGTTGTTGATAGACCTTTATTTTATTTATTTATATGCGGTGCTGAGAATCAAACCCAGTGCCTCACACATGGCCAGGCAAGTGTGCCACCTCTGAGCCTCAGCCCCAGCCCCTTGTTACGTGTACTTCATAATAACTTTTTAAAAGTTCAGCTGACCAGGTTTGCGTGGTTCTATTTCTGGACCATCTTTAATATTCCACAGGTTGATGTGCCCGTATTTATGAAAATATCACACTGTGCTTATTTTTAAAAACTTACAGCAAATTCTGAGATCAGGACATATAAAATTTTCGTATAAAACATTTTCTCCTTATTCAAGATCATTTTGGCTATTACAAGTCTTTTGTATTTCTAAGAAAATTTTACAATCAACATGTACAGTTATAAAAATATGTTGGGGTTTTGAACTAATTTGTTATAGTTAAGAAGATATGATGACAACTTGTCAATATTTAGTGTTCAATTCATGATCATGGTCTATTTCTCCATTTACTTCCTCATTTCATCTAACTTTTTTTTATTATGGTTTTGTAGTTTCAGGGTAGACCCCATATACATTTTTTGTTACATTTATTTCCTAATATATTATATTTTGACATACTATAAATTGTATTTTTTTTCTTTTTTTCCATTGCTTGTTACCAGCTATCAAAACACAATTCACTTGGATTGTCATCATTATTTCTAGCAACCTTGCCACACTTGTGTGTCATTTTATTTTTTTGTAGATTTATTTGGAATTTCTCTGTTTTACATTATGAAATTCACAAATAACCCAATTTTTAACTCTTTCCTTAAAATTATTATGCTGTGTATATCTATTTCTTACTTTCTGTACCAGGTAGAACATATGGAATCTCAGGTAAAAGTTAGGCAAGCAATGATCGCCAGCTTGTTTCAGCTTTGCAAAGAAAGCTCTGTGTTAACCATAAAGTTAGTGAAAAATGATCATTACGTTATTCGTATTTTGTTGAAAGTCCATCACGTTTTTATATTTGTTGGCATTACAATTAAAAGTTTCCCCTTAACTGTATTTGAATTTTTCCCAGAATTCTAAGCTTTATTTATAGGCACAATTTATCTTCAAAAAGGAGACTTGGTCTATGTGTACTAACGTCTTGACTGCAAAATTTAAATCAATACATTATTTCAGTGAAAATACTGAGTTTTACCCATTACATTTAACTGATCCACGAACTGTGTGATTTATATATTCCAGAGACTTATGTGAATATACCTCTTCTCAAAAAAAAGGAAAAGAAAGAAAAAAAAAATCTATCACTCTTCTGTTATTAACCAAGAGGAGGAAAGGGCAACCCCATGGGAACAGTTTAATCAGCCTTGACATCCAAGTCCATGATTCAGGATGATTTAAATGGTCTGTGACAAAGGAATAGTTAACAGTCTGCAAAATGTCCATTATCTTCAGTTAGCAAAGGCCTATTGATTTAGGACCTTGTGTGACTCCCATAGGGTGTGAGTAAGAAGTGATGTGAAAACTCCAATTCAGCATTATTCACCACCAGCAAAACACTCGGAGGTAAGTCTGTTAGGAAGGTACAAATTAAATCTTCATGCTAAATAGTTGTAGATGTCTGGGGAAATCAGGGAGCAGAATGTTTGATACTATCTATAATTTTCTTCTGAGATCACATATGGCAATCCTGTTAAAATGATGTCTTTTAACGAGGTTGTACAATGAATGAAAAACTCTAGAAATTGCCCTGTTTATGATAAAATCTGTTTGTTAAATAAAATCTAAGCTCACCTAAGGATGTCTTCCACAGCTGTACTTCTTTGCTAGAAAATACACCTATCTGTTTGTGTAGTAATTTATGACTCTTTCTGAAGCACAGCTTGATATATCAAGAGCATAGAAAGTTGTAGAGAAGAGCTGCCTAACACTTAGGTATAATTCATTATCATGGAGGTCCACAGAATCCTTCAGGTATAATCTGAGAGTCAGTCATTCACCACGAGTTCAGTGACTGCTACTGAGACCCTCCTGCCTCACTGGCATTGGGAGAAGGGTTCAAAGTGATGCTAGATAAAACAAATGCATGCGACACAGTTTGGCACCTTCTCAATTAGCCCTTGTCTGAGAAGGTAGGATACACTCTCTATGATCAGAAAATGCAAGTGCAAGTCACTCCTATGAAAGCTGAACGTCCTTGTGATGACAACCCGGAGCCCACAGACACCGAGCTAGAGGTGATGTGTTTGTGGATCCAGCAAAGTCCTCAGACAGGGGCATGGCTTAGCCTTATGAACAACAATTGCATGTAGGACCATTGACTAGGCGCTGAATGAACAAGAAAAATATACGTAGAGTGTTCTGTGAATAAATATTTCTTTAAAAAGACAAAAATGAACAACTTAACAAAAGGAAGAGCTACTTACACCAGAATAGAAAGGCTCACCAGACACACAAATCACATCCTGCTCCTGGATGATCAGAATATCTTTGGCTAGGTGCAGCCGGACTTTGAAAGGCTCCTGATTACCATCCTGCAGCAAACAAATCCCTGTCTTTGTCTTCAGAGAAAAAAGAAGAAGAAAAAAAGAACAAAGTATAGTTATAGGTTATAATTTTATGGCCTATTTACAGCCAAACCCATTAAATAACATTTCACAGCTGGGAAATATATACTTTGGTGAGTCTGATATTTATTACTTTATTGTGCAGAGAAATGGTAAAACCATTTTAGACAAATTAGATGCATGGATTATGGACATTATGTCAACGATGCCACATGAAATTTTGGAAACTAAGAATTATAGCAAGAGTACTGTACTATGTTTGAAAAATAATAAGAGTTTATATGAATACTTACTTATAATTTGAACATAAAAGTAATAGTTTTATTGAGATACAATTAACATTTCATATAACTTGACTTTTTAAAGTATATAGTTCATTTTTTATAATATTCAGATGTGCAAGCATCAAAATGAGCAATTCTAGAATATTTTGAACATTTGTAAAATAACTGCATACCTCTGTCTCTCCCTGCCCAAGCCTAGACAAACACTAATTTACTTTTTGAATACATCATAAAATTTTGCAGCTGGACATATACCTACTTAACATATTGGGGATTGAACTCAAGAGAACTCAACTACTAAGCGACATCCCCAGCCCTATTTTGTATTTTATTCAGAGATGGGTCTCACTGAGTTGCTTAGTGCCTCGTTTTTTGCTGAGGCTGGCTTTGAACTCACGATCCTCCTTCCTCAGCCTCTGGAGCCTCTGGGGTTACAGGAATGCTCCACTGTGCCTGACCCTACTTAACATTTAGTGTAACTGCTCTATACTGGCATTCCTATTTGTCCCACACTTTGTACTTCAGATGGAATGAGGAAAAGTGGTAAGTGAAATATCTAAATTAATGATGTAAAACAGATCCTAATTTAAAGTCCAAAAATTTTTGTTCCTAAATGAATCAACGTGCTTCGCATATTTTTGGAAAATGTGAAGAAAAGACTGTGAGGACTTCTGAACCTTGTACTACAGAGCTGTAAATCACAGACTTCATGATCACTGAAGAAGACTGGATCTTGTCAGCCTCAAAAACCTTTATTTTATTATAGTCACCCTAGCAAGGGCATTTAGCATTCCTATTTGTCATGTTATGAACCGAAATTCATGTCAAACAGAATATAATCTCTAATTCTTATTATGAACTAAAAAGTCAACAGGAGCAATGACTACTTCAGAAATGCCTTTTTTTTTTGTTTGATCAATTACTGAATCATTCTTGATGAATGGATAATACATAGGGAGGCACATTTATCCTTAGTATTTGAGAGGTGTATTACCCCAGACACATGATACCAGGTTTTCTTGTGTAATATAATTTTCCATGAGGATTCTTAGGAGTTTCTTTCTTTGGAAGAATTTTCCAGAATGTTGACAAGCATATATTTAGATACTGCAGCTTCCAAAGCTAGCTCTCTCTGCAAACTGATTTATCACATGTACTGAGGCACACCATTTTACCCTCTATATCACATACAATCATACACCCGCCTGTAAGTATTTTAAAGGGTGCATGTCTTTTTTAGGAAGTACAGAAGCTTTTTTAAGAGCAAGGACAACATTTTTTTTTCTCATCTCTGGCAGCAGCACTCAGCAGATGCTCACTAAATCATGACGATTAATTTATTCACCAGTGTCATTCAACTGGATATGTCCAGAGGACAAAAATATTTCAGAACAAGCAAATTATACTTCCCTTAGTATAAAACAGTTTTTCTGAATTTTCTCATGAACAATTCTTTCATGCTTTCAGTGTGATCTTGGCCGGGGACCAACCCAGAGACACTCTAAGGGACACAGGGAGGAGTGGGGGTATAAAATAATACATCAAAGCCCAGTGATCATAATTGAGCACATTGGACAATTTTTTTTCAATGAAAGGTAGACTCTGGGCCAATTTGTTCCCCAGACATGTAATGGAATAGCTGGTAATCACAAGTAATGCTGTTTCAACTTCAGGATAAGAAAGGGGCTTTTCCCTGAGAGCTCAGAAATATATTATTGTTACACATCAAAGAGATGTACAAGATCAGCAGGGAAAGGTTGGAGAGCTCCACAGAGCCAGGAGCATTCTCTCATCTCATTTCTGATGTGGCCCAAGTTAGCATTGCTCAAGTAATGTGACAAACGTCCCCAGTTTATTAAATAACTTTCTGAAAAACAGAATACAGATTTTTGAGCTCCCAATCGTGTCCTGAGATATCAAGATTTACAAAAAAATAATTAAGCAGATTTTCATTATAAGGAAACACCCCACCACCAATAAAATGTCTGTTCTGCTTGTGCTCAGAAAGCTGAGGACAAATTGACATTAAAATATATTTTACCACGAAAATTCAGCTGGTGCGTGTGAAAATACATTTTAAATCTCACAAATGCATGACTTTTGCAAATATTGTATTACATTAGCTGAGAATCAGACATGAATTTAGACAAATAGTCTTTGATTTCAAAGTGTTCTTACTTATTACAATAGTACATAACTGGATGTGGTTGTACTGTAATCCCAGAGACATGGGAGACTGAGGTAGGAGGATCAAGAGGCCAAGCAAGGCTATCAAGCTAGATGAAATAAGCCAATTCCCAGAAACCAAAGGCCAAATGTGCTCTCTGATATGTGGATGCTGACACAAAATAAGGGAGGGTGGAGACCAGATGTTCATTGGAGTAGACAAAGGGGAAGGAAGGGGAGGTAGGGATGGAAATGGGAAAGACAGTAGAGTGAATTGGACAGAACTTTTCTATGTGCATATATGAATACACGATCAGTGAAAATCTTCATCAGGCACTACCACAAGAATGGAATCCTAATTAGAGTCAGTTGTGCTCCATGTATGTACAATATGTCAAAATACACTCTAATGTTATGTATATCTAAAAAAGAACGAATTTTTAAAAAGTAGAGTTCAAGAACTGCCTGTCTGAATACAAAAGAAAAATAAATAAAAGGTCGAGGGATGTATGGGGATGTGGCTCAGTAGTAGAGCACAACTGGGTTCAATCCACAGTACCACAAGATATGTATATAAATATGATGTGATGTGATACATGAGATGGCAGCATTGTATAGAGGGCAATGAGATATTTTTGAGAGGAGGAGGTTTCAAGGAGGACTGATAGAAGACGTGTGTAGTTCTTCTGAAAAATAAATTGGGGAAGCAATTATTAAGAGGATCCAAAGGTATTTTAATCAATGGGAAAATTGAATATGCCTATCTCATGGGATGTAAGAAGACGGAAGCAAAAGGCAATTTCAATACTGGGCTTTGTGAGCCATCAGAGGAGTGGGAGAAGAAGTGCTGGGTGAAGATTAGGCAGGTCCAGGCTCCTGTAGAATGTGGCAGGGGTTTGAAGATGATGTAGATACCCTGGCTACATGCCAGTGATGAAATAATATGCTCACATTTGTATGTTCTAACTAATTTCTTACAGCAGTGCGGAAGATGGAAAGTAAATGGGAAAGTGAAAATATGTAACTGTTATCAGAAGCAAACACTCTGGGTAGAGGATGTTCTGGAGTGGTAAACAGCTGTACTTAGAGTTCCTTTAGGACATTAAAAGAGTAGGAGAAATTGATTGCAGGGCACTCTCCTGAGGAAGAGCATAGTGGGAGCATGGGGATTCTCACTAAAGAAATATGGCCACATATTTCATTTATTTATTATTAATAACTATTCAGATGTGTTTACTAAATGCAAAGAAACAGTAATTTGCTTTGCTGTTCAAAAACACAGTGCAATTGCTTTCACAGATAGGACAAGACCAGAGATGAAGTCAAAGGGCTGAACTAAAGCCAGGCTCCTGAAACCAGGTTCTGTGTTCTGTACTAGTTGCTTTGGGCTCACTTATACTGAGGTTATTTAGGGAGATCTTCCCAATTATCCTGCATAAGATGGTATAGCCCTTTGCATCTTTCACTGGATAGAATTTTGGTTATCAAAATATTCCAATGGAGCTGAGGTTTTAGCTCAGTGGTAGAGCATTTACCTGGCCTGCTTAAGTTCGTTCCTGAGTTCCAAACTTAGCACAAAACAAAATGAATGAAAATAAAAACAACAAATAAAAATGCAAACAATAAAAATAACAAAAACAAAAAAACTAATTTTTATGTAGTGTGAATAATTCTGAAAAGGACAATATCTTCTTGCACCAGCTGCTCATCATGGGTCAAAGCAATGAACACTGGAGATAAGAAAGCACACTCAAGATATCTATTATTAATTAATTATCTGTGCATTTTTCCCTAAAGCCATGCTGCTAGGGAACATAGGACTCTATCTGATGTGGGAGGAGATTTTATCTTCACTCCATTATGATTTCTTCAGAGGATAAGAATTGGAGAAAAGAAAGTGGGAGTGGCTGTTAATGCTGTTCAAACTAAAAGAAACCACAGCTACAACATCTTCAGAGGTCCAAGGAACCAAACTCTTTAAAATTAGAAATCGTCTAAACACTTATTGGCCTTCAATATTAGTCTCATGACATACACCATCTTCCTTTTTCTTTATTAACATGAAGCAATTAACAATTATTAATTGCATGTAAGTGAATAAATACATGTAATATGTGTTTATGTATAAAGTGTAAAAATATCTTACAAAATTATAAATTTTAAAGTACACATACAAATTAAAATTCTAAAGGATGAAATTATTCATAAAAATGTTATAACTCAAATATTATTTTTCTGTGCCTGATTAACAATCCTAATTAATACCTGGATTTTACAGATTCCACATTGGACACCGTTTGCACAAATAAATGATTAAAAAGTGACATTTCTTAGTTATGTAAAAGGCAATATTTTAGAATGCTATGTTTTCTCCAAATCAATTAAATGTGGTTATAAATTTTCAGGAACTTACTTTGTTATAAAAAGAAATACCACATTTAAACTTTTTAAATTTTATACCTGCTTCAACTTAGTACATAATTTGGAACTTTAAAAAGTAGATCTTTATCTACTTTCTTCTTAAAAGTTAATAACTGTTAAATTTATGTTCTTGTTGCTTAAAAAACACAAAATGTGCTTGCATGGAACTTTAAAGTCTACGTTCTTTAAATTTTGAAATGAAAATCTGCAATATCCTACGTATGAAACCAGGCAGAAACAATAATATAAAACTGCAAATACTCTTGCAGGTATTTCTATATTTTGGTTGACAAATACAAATTAATTTGTTTTGTAAACCTGTGGTCTTAAGTAATATGCAATTTATTATACAGAACTACATCACAGCAGTCCTGCATTGAATATTATTCCAGGCAACGTGCTTCAAACTCTATTTTATCTTTTACCTGCCCCCTTTCTGGATTAATTTGAATCCTGGCTTTCTCCTTAGCTGAATTCTAGTCTTTTGTCAAGTACTGTATAAGGCTTTTATCTATGTGAAGCCTCTGAAATCATTTCATCCAAAGATGAGTCCTCACTCTTTTGAACTCATGCTTTCATAAAATACTTATGTGTCCCTGAAACTCATCAGTACTCTATTTGGCATCACATGTAATGACATCACAAGTATTTAGTTCAATATCAACATTATTTAGCTTCCTCTTGTATATTGTTATTACAAGATTTTAATAATAGGCTATTGCTCTTTTCATTACTGATGATTATTAATTAATAGGACCTAATATAGTAGTTTGATCCTAGCAGACTTTCTTTCAACATTTGTAATTGTATTGGGGCTGAAAAAATAGCACCCAAAATACTGGTGCTTTCAGACATGCCTCTGATTTAAGGTCCCCTCTGATCTTTCCTTGTTTTTCTACCTCCTTGCACAGGGAGAGGCATTTTTGGAAATTTCTCATATCTATCCAATCAGATGTCCCCAAAGAAAAAACAATTGCTTTATATTTTCTTCCTGAAATTGTACTAATGAGAGAAGGCAAAACTCTGGTTGCAACAAGGTAGATTCAAGGCAAAACATCATGCCTAGATCTTAGAAGAACTTTGTCCTGGTCCCATATGTCTGCCCACAAAATAATTTATTAGCCCTCTGGAATTACCTGGATTGCCTATATCCCTACTCTCCTCTCCTCTGTAAGGAGAATGGTTAAGCTTCGACTTTCTCACTTTTTCAACTCCCACTCTGTGTATGGATCTCATGTTCTGGCACATTAAAATATTTGTATGTTTTTTTCCTGCTAATCTGTCTTTTCCAGTTTATTTCATGTAGTGAAATTATAAAACATTCAAGGAGGAAGTTAGAACTACAACTGGAACATATTCATAGATTATATTTCATCATAGAAAGAACTAAAATTATGTACATGTACAAATTATTGCACATAGTCACGTGTTATGTAAAAGTGGATCTAAGTCTGAGAAGCACACTATCAGGTGATTTTTATCATTATGGGAAGCTCATGTGGTACTCACATAAGCTGAGATGATTATGAAGACACCAGGTGACAAAGTATTTTGTCAAAGAGTAAAGTGCCATTATTCAGCGCAAGACTGTATATGTTAAAAGAAATATGTAGCTTCATAATCAACATAAAGATGTAGATCTTACTTTAATAAAGGCAAATATGAAAAGTGAGGAAAAATGAAAGTAAAAATTGTCTAGATTATACACACTTTTTCTGGTGAAATGTTTTTAAAAGCAGAATAATGGTAATCAGAGGCTGACTATATGTATACTAAATAATGTCTTGTTATGTGTATATTTTTCTGCTAAATTGTATATTTTATATTTGTCCCTAAAGCATTTTATGTAAGTTTCTTCCTTCATTTTTGCTTCTCACTAGACTTCTAAATCCCAGGCATTTTTTTAATTGCAACATTTTGTTTTCAAGAGCAGAAGTTTCTTAATCAATAAATCATTTATTTAAAACGGATTTATATTAGATACTCAAGGTGCTTTTAAAATGATATCATGTGTTCATTCTTCTTTATGTTTTTACAGAGAAGAAACCTCCTGACATCCACAATGCAATAGTCTGCCTTGATCTCATGTGCATCAATATCAGGTTTTCATTCTTATTCCTTATTAGTAGTCAAGAGAAAACAAAAATACGGAAATAATATATTCCATATATCTTTGACTCTAATATAATTTCCAGCAATGACGTACGCTAGAGAGAGCTTTAAACTTATTATTACGAGTTCTAAGTTACACATTAATAGCTTTACTTTTAATGAATTAATTAAATAGCTCTTGATATTTCATAAAATGTCTAGATTTCCTCACGGGCAAAGTGACAGTTACATATTTGGAGTATCTTATAGTTCCATGTTCCTGCAGATCTTGCCTGTGTGCAGAAGACACATGGATACTGTACTGAGCAGCTTAGGAACTCTACTCCCAACTGGGGACAGAGTCACCAAAGGCTCATTGCAAGAGAAAGAGAACCTACTGTCATGGAAATGAGGGTACACAGGTCACAATAGAATCTGATTGGGGACAGAAAAGGCCCAGTGGCCCAGGGCGGGACAGAGCTTCCAATCACTCCTGCAAGGTAGGCGGGCCTGCGACCCACTGGCAGAAGAGGAGCAGCCGCCTGCTGAGAGGCTGAGCCGCCCCCTCCCCTTGCGCCAGCATAGTAGAGGGAACTGGGACCAAAGACAGAGCAGGCCCAGCGGCCTGCTGAGGGGCAGAGCCGCCCCCCACCCCCCTCGCCTGCCAGGTAGGGGAAGGGTGACCACCGACAGAAAAGGCCCAGTGGCCCAGGGCGGGACAGAGCTTCCAATCACTCCTGCAAGGTAGGCGGGCCTGCGACCCACCGGCAGAAGAGGAGCAGTCGCCTGCTGAGAGGTTGAGCCGCCCCCTCCCCCTGCGCCGGCATAGTAGAGGGAACTGGGACCAAAGACAGAGCAGGCCCAGCGGCCTGCTGAGGGGCAGAGCCGCCCCCCACCCCCCTCGCCTGCCAGGTAGGGGAAGGGTGACCACCGACAGAAAAGGCCCAGTGGCCCAGGGCGGGACAGAGCTTCCAATCACTCCTGCAAGGTAGGCGGGCCTGCGACCCACTGGCAGAAGAGGAGCAGCCGCCTGCTGAGAGGCTGAGCCGCCCCCTCCCCCTGCGCCGGCATAGTAGAGGGAACTGGGACCAAACACAGAGCAGGCCCAGCGGCCTGCTGAGGGGCAGAGCCGCCCCCCACCCCCCTCGCCTGCCAGGTAGGGGAAGGGTGACCACCGACAGAAAAGGCCCAGTGGCCCGCGGCGGGACAGAGCTTCCAATCACTCCTGCAAGGTAGGCGGGCCTGCGACCCACCGGCAGAAGAGGAGCAGCGGCCTGCTGGGAGGCAGAGCCGCCCCCTCCCCCCCGCGCCTGCAAGGTAGTCGGAACTGAGACCACCATCAGAACAGGTCAGACCTGCAACCGAGAGACAGAACAGGCCCAGTGGCCTGAGGAAGGGTAGAGCCGCCCCCCCCCCCACACGCCTGCAAAGTAGGCGGACCTGCGACCCACTGGCAGTACAGCCCCAGAGGCCTTCAGAGGGGCAGTGCCGCTGCCTGCGCCTGCAAAGTAGGCAGAACTGCGACCACCGACAGAACAAGCCTAGCGGCCCGCAGAGGGACAGAGCCGCCGCCCGCGCCTGCAAGGACGGCGGACCTGCTACCGACTGGCAGAGCAGGCCCAGCGGCCTGCCGGCGTGGTAGGCACATTGCCCCAATTGGCGGAGGGGCAGAGCCGCCGCCCGTGCCTGCGAGGGAGACTTTGCAACTATACAAGACCAATATAAATATATAGGGGGAAAATTCAATAGCACAACAGTTTCACCAAGAAGAAAGGAACGCGAACAGTATGAAGAGACAAGGAAAGAAAGGACCACAAGCATTGCAGGTCAACTCAACTTTAGAAGAGGTAATAGCTGCAGCTGATGGAATGTCAGATAAAGAATTCAGGATATACATGCTTCAGATGATCTGGAGTCTCAAGGAAGACATCAGACAGCAAAATCAGACAATGAAAGATCACTTCAACAATGAATTACATAAACAAATCCAAGAAGCAAAAGATCAACTATACAGGGAAATAGAGGTTATAAAAAACAAACAAACAGAAATCCTAGAAATGCAGGAAGCAATAAGCCAACTTAAAAACTCAATTGAGAATACTACCAGCAGAGTAGAACACTTAGAAGACAGAACATCAGACAATGAAGATAAAGTATATCAACTTGAAAAGAACATAGACAGCTCAGCAAGACTGTTAAGAAACCATGAGCAGAACATCCAAGAAATATGGGATAACATCAAGAGACCAAATTTAAGAGTCATTGGGATACAGGAAGGAACAGAGTTTCAAACCAAAGGAATGAGCAATCTATTCAATGAAATAATTCGAGAAAACTTCCCAGATTTGAAGAATGAGACAGAACGCCAAATCCTAGAAGCCTACAGGACGCCGAATGTGCAAAATCATAAGAGACCCACACCTAGACACATTATAATGAAGATGCCCAACATACAGAACAAGGAGAGAATTTTAAAAGCTACAAGAGAAAGGAAGCAGATCACATTTAGGGGTAAGCCAATCAGGATAACAGCTGATCTTTCAACACAGACTCTGAAAGCTAGAAGATCCTGGAATAACATATTTCAAACACTGAAAGAAAATGGGTTCCAACCAAGAATTGTGTTTCCAGCGAAATTAAGCTTCAGGATGGAAGATGAAATTAAAACCTTCCACGATAAACAAAAGTTAAAAGAATTTGCAGCTAGAAAACCATCTCTTCAAAACATCCTTGGCAAAACATTACAGGAAGAGGAAATGGAAAATAACAATGAAAACCAACAGTGGGAGGTAGGACACTAAAGGGGGGAAAATAATCAAAGTGGAAAACAAACCATGTTTAGTAACATAAATAAACAAATATGGCTGGAAGAACAACCCATATCTCAATAATAACCCTAAATGTTAATGGCTTAAACTCACCAATTAAGAGACACAGGCTAGTAGAATGGATCACAAAACAAGACCCAACAATATGCTGCCTACAGGAGACGCATTTGATAGGAAAAGACATACATAGGCTGAAGGTGAAAGGTTGGGAAAAATCATATCACTCATATGGACTTCGGAAACAAGCAGGAGTATCCATACTCATATCAAATAAAATAGATTTTAAGCCAAAGTTAATCAAAAGGGATAAAGAGGGACACTACATACTGCTCAAGGGAACCATACACCAACAAGACATAACAATCATAAATATATATGCCCCAAACAATGGTGCAGCTATGTTCATCAAACAAACTCTTCTCAAGTTCAAGAGTCTAATAGACCACCATACAATAATCATGGGAGACTTCAACACACCTCTCTCACCACTGGACAGATCTTCCAAACAAAAGTTGAATAAGGAAACTATAGAACTCAATAACACAATTAATAACCTAGATTTAATTGACATATATAGAATATACCACCCAACATCAAGCAGTTACACTTTTTTCTCAGCAGCACATGGATCCTTCTCAAAAATAGATCATATATTATGTCACAGGGAAACTCTTAGACAATACAAAGGAGTAGAGATAATACCATGCATCCTATCTGATCATAATGGAATGGAACTGAAAATCAACGATAAAAGAAGGAAGGAAAAAGAATATATCACTTGGAGAATGAACAATAGGTTACTGAATGATCAATGGGTTATAGAAGACATCAAGGAGGAAATTAAAAAATTCTTAGAGATTAATGAAAACACAGACACAACATATCGGAATCTATGGGACACATTGAAAGCAGTTCTAAGAGGAAAATTCATTGCTTGGAGTTCATTCCTTAAAAAAAGAAAAAACCAACAAATAAATGATCTCATACTTCATCTCAAAATCCTAGAAAAAGAAGAGCAAAACAACAGCAAAAGAAGTAGAAGGCAAGAAATAATTAAAATCAGAGCTGAAATCAATGAAATCGAAACAAAAGAAACAATTGAAAAAATTGACAAAACTAAAAGTTGGTTCTTTGAAAAAATAAACAAAATCGACAGACCCTTAGCCATGCTAGCGAAGAGAAGAAGAGAGAGAACTCAAATCACTAACATACGGGATGAAAGAGGCAATATCACAACAGACACTTCAGAAATACAGAAGATAATCAAAAATTATTTTGAATCCTTATACTCCAATAAATTAGAAGATAGTGAAGGCATAGATAAATTTCTTAAGTCATATGATCTGCCCAGATTGAGTCAGGAGGATATAGACAACCTAAACAGACCAATATCAATTGAGGAAATAGAAGAAACCATCAAAAGACTACCAACTAAGAAAAGCCCAGGACCGGATGGGTATACAGCAGAGTTTTACAAAACCTTTAAAGAGGAACTAATACCAATACTTTTCAAGCTACTTCGGGAAATAGAAAAAGAGGGAGAACTTCCAAATTCATTCTACGAGGCCAACATCACCCTGATACCTAAACCAGACAAAGACACTTCAAAGAAAGAAAACTACAGACCAATATCTCTAATGAACCTAGATGCAAAAATCCTCAATAAAATTCTGGCCACTCGGATACAAAGGCACATCAAAAAAATTGTGCACCATGATCAAGTAGGATTCATCCCTGGGATGCAAGGCTGGTTCAATATAAGGAAATCAATAAATGTTATTCACCACATCAATAGACTTAAAAATAAGAACCATATGATCATCTCGATAGATGCGGAAAAAGCATTCGACAAAGTACAGCATCCCTTTATGTTCAAAACTCTAGAAAAACTAGGGATAACAGGAACATACCTCAATATTGTAAAAGCAATCTATGCTAAGCCTCAGGCTAGCATCATTCTGAATGGAGAAAAATTGAAGGCATTCCCTCTAAAATCTGGAACAAGCCAGGGATGCCCTCTCTCACCACTTCTGTTCAACATAGTTCTCGAAACACTGGCCAGAGCAATTAGACAGACGAAAGAAATTAAAGGCATCAAAATAGGAAAAGAAGAACTTAAATTATCACTATTTGCAGATGACATGATTCTATACCTAGCAGACCCAAAAGGGTCTACAAAGAAACTATTAGAGCTAATAAATGAATTCAGCAAAGTGGCAGGATATAAAATCAACACGCATAAATCAAAGGCATTCCTGTATATCAGCGACAAATCCTCTGAAATGGAAATGAGGACAACCACTCCATTCACAATATCTTCAAAAAAAATAAAATACTTGGGAATCAACCTAACAAAAGAGGTGAAAGACTTATACAATGAAAACTACAGAACCCTAAAGAGAGAAATAGAAGAAGATCTTAGAAGATGGAAAAATATACCCTGTTCATGGATAGGCAGAACTAACATCATCAAAATGGCGATATTACCAAAAGTTCTCTATAGGTTTAATGCAATGCCAATCAAAATCCCAACGGCATTTCTTGTAGAAATAGAGAAAGCAATCATGAAATTCATATGGAAAAATAAAAGACCCAGAATAGCAAAAACAATGCTAAGCAGGAAGTGTGAATCAGGCGGTATAGCGATACCAGACTTCAAACTATATTACAGAGCAATAGTAACAAAAACAGCATGGTACTGGTACCAAAACAGGCAGGTGGACCAATGGTACAGAATAGAGGACACAGAAACCAATCCACAAAACTACAACTATCTTATATTTGATAAAGGGTCTAAAAGCATGCATTGGAGGAAGGATAGCATCTTCAACAAATGGTGCTGGGAAAACTGGAAATCCATATGCAACAAAATGAAACTGAATCCCTTTCTCTCGCCATGCACAAAAGTTAATTCAAAATGGATCAAGGAGCTTGATATCAAATCAGAGACGCGCCGTCTGATAGAAGAAAAAGTTGGCTACGATCTACAGTCGGTGGGGTCGGGCTCCAAATTCCTCAATAGGACACCCATAGCACAAAAGTTAATAACTAGAATCAACAAATGGGACTTACTCAAACTAAAAAGTTTTTTCTCAGCAAAAGATACAATAAGAGAGGTAAATAGAGAGCCTACATCCTGGGAACAAATCTTTACTCCTCACACTTCAGATAGAGCCCTAATATCCAGAGTATACAAAGAGCTCAAAAAATTAGACAATAAGAGAACAAACAACCCAATCAACAAATGGGCCAAGGACCTGAACAGACACTTCTCAGAGGAGGACATACAGTCAATCAACAAGTACATGAAAAAATGCTCACCATCTCTAGCAGTCAGAGAAATGCAAATCAAAACCACCCTAAGATACCATCTCACTCCAGTTAGATTGGCAGCCATTATGAAGTCAAACAACAACAAGTGCTGGCGAGGATGTGGGGAAAAGGGTACACTTGTACATTGCTGGTGGGACTGCAAATTGGTGCAGCCAATTTGGAAAGCAGTATGGAGATTTCTTGGAAAGCTGGGAATGGAGCCACCATTTGACCCAGCTATTCCCCTTCTCGGTCTATTCCCTAAAGACCTAAAAAGAGCATGCTACAGGGACACTGCTACATCGATGTTCATAGCAGCACAATTCACAATAGCTAGACTGTGGAACCAACCTAGATGCCCTTCAATGGATGAATGGATAAAAAAAATGTGGCATTTATACACAATGGAGTATTACTCTGCATTAAAAAATGACAAAATCATAGAATTTACAGGGAAATGGATGGCATTAGAGCAGATTATGCTAAGTGAAGCTAGCCAATCCCTAAAAAACAAATGTCAAATGTCTTCTTTGATATAAGGAGAGTAGCTAAGAACAGAGTAGGGTCGAAGAGCATGAGAAGAAGATTAACATTAAACAGGGATGAGAGGTGGGAGGGAAAGGGAGAGAGAAGGGAAAATGCATGGAAATGGAAGGAGACCCTCAGAGGTATACAAAAGTACATACAAGAGGAAGTGAGGGGAAGGGGAAAAATAATACAAGGGGGACAAACGAATGTCAGTAAAGGGGGCAGAGAGAGAAGAGGGGAGGGGAGGGGAGGGGAGGGGAGGGGGGATAGTAGAGGATAGGAAAGACAGCAGAATACAACAGACACTAGTATGGCAATATGTAAATCAATGGATGTGTAACTGACGTGATTCTGCAATCTGTATATGGGGTAAAAATGGGAGCTCATAACCCACTTGAATCAAATTGTGAAATATGATATATCAAGAACTATGTAATGTTTTGAACAGCCAACAATAAAAAATTAAAAAAAAAAAAAAAAAAAAAAAAAAAGAATCTGATTGGTATCCCAAATCAACATGTCAAAGCAATGTTATTTAAAAGGAGACCTAGGAAAACTTATGTCAGTCTCTGAAGTCCAACATATATAATTTGTTATAATAGTATTATCTACTATCCATTTCAATCACATAAATTTTGTATGGGTCCCACATGTGTCTTATTCACACCAATATCCATTCAGATTAAATGAGTGCTTTGCTACTCAAAAGAAGATAATATTTGATGAAAACAGAACATTTTCTACATTCGAAATTAAGAGTATGCAATTAAAATTATATACGACATAATTTAAATTTAAGCTTATACTATCCCACAAAGCCTATAAAATGTTAACTAAATTAAGAAAAATGTATGAACTAATAGGTGCTGAGTTTAAGACATGAATAAGTTATTATATATTTTGACCTTAATAGTATTTAGTGTAGCATGTGAGAAAGATTTGTAAACAAATATGTGCTAGCATACACATATTTAAAAAGTATACGTAAATGTTTAAAAATGAAAGAAGCATAAAAATTAAAAGATAAAAGTACTTTACTTGTTTTCTAAAATAATTTTACTTACATTTTTAACTCAACACTAATGCTTACAAAATTTTAAATACATTTTTGCAATCAGTTTAGAGAAAAAAAATAAGCAATTGTTTATCGCCGATTCCTGAGAGAAATTTAAGTACATGACATTTCACTAAAAGGAAAATCTTCACAAATGTTAAAGACTAAAATTTATGATTTCTTTGGCTTGATTTTAACACTACCATAGGTAATCTAGTTATGGCTGGTTTTTGGTTGAGTCACACAAAATAAAAATACTTTAAAATTTGAAAGCAAATGCAAATTTTTTTTCCTAAATATATTTTAATTTTACCCGAAGACTGAAAAAAACAAACACAAAAACCTTCAATTGTTTGAATGACTCAGGCTTCGTGAAAAAAGATAGCCTTTTTTCTTAAGACAGAAAGGTTACGTTCCCTGGGGCTCCCATCCAAACACTATGGAACTGTACACTTGAGTGGTCTTTAATATCCTTGAAAGAGTAATGCATCACTTTCACTCATGCCAGAGTGTGATGGCAGCTTTACAGAGAAACTGAATTGTTATATATTAATACTTAAATAATACTGAAATACTTAAGTAACATTAGAATCAAAACTTGTAGGATTTTAGTGCCTCCCCACCTCAAAAAAAAAAAAAAAAACCCTTAATTGCCTTCCAATTTATAACCATGTATATGAAAAGAATTTCTTCCAGCAGCTCCTCTCACCATACAGTATTTAGTTGATGGAAAGGAGCAATTCAGTTACTAAATATGCTCTGATCTTCCTAAAGAGTTAAAATTCAGGGCTTCCCCAGGCATACTTTGGTTTTCTAACTTTACTGAAAGAAAACGTACTCTGGATGTAAAAGGTGCCTATCACTCACTCATCCTCTGCCTAAAGCAGTGTTCCACCCACAAAAAGTGGGGCCAAGTCTGTCCTGCTTATATAATGTGTTTTCCTCACGCAAAAAGGCGGAAGGCTATTGCACCTACCTCCTCACAGGCGGTTCTGAAATCCATGTGCTATGGCACCGCAAAGGATGTGATCTGGAAAGAGAGAAATCATAAGCCATTAAGCAGAGCATTGAGTGTCAGAGAAGAGAACATTGGTAAAGTGTAAGAAGTGGTGAAGCCGATACCATAGGAAAACTGCCTTTGCAACTACTGGCACGAGGGAAAGAAGGAGATGAAAAGGTCTTCATGCCCAGCTTTTGTGAAATATGTATACACTGAAACTGTTTGTGTGATGGAGAATCTGTATTTCCATGCATCTCTACACCCTGCCAGGCATTCAGACATGATCTACAACAGGACTAACCTCTTTTCTCAGGGGTTAGCTCATTGCCACCATTCATTTTGAAACCTGAGTTTGCAGGTGGGAAAGAAATTTCAAAAAGGAGTAATTAGATGTTGCTTTTCATCTGGTTATCTCTCAAAAAAAGGTTGACTGATCTTTCTCTTTTTAATTAAAAAGCTACATGCATGAATAATTCTCCCTGGAACTTAAAATTTTATTCATAAACAGTATGATTCAAGGAAGCTCTGTATCAGAGTGCATAATATTAATATAAATCAATGTATGAAATATATAATACAGATTTTCATTTAAGGGTCAATGTAATACCTGCATAATGGATGTAGATTTAAATCATATGAAGGGTTTTTAAAAGTTCTTTTAAAGAGTTTTGTTTCATTTTATGATTTTAAAAAAAGTAGATGTCACACAAAATTGATACCCATCTACTATGACAGGAAACAATGCATAGTCAAACTGTATTCATTGAGTAAATGAGACTTCAAAGTACAATTTCAAGATACTGCCCCAAATTACTCTCAGTTTTAAAACAATAAACCATTTTATCCTTCTTTTTACATTTTGTTGCTGTTTGATAAGTTTGAGAATGCTCAACTCAAGTGAGTGGGGTAAAATAGAGAGGAAAGTGTCACCCACACTGGCACTGAATTAAAGGATCATTTTCCTTTTTTTTTTTTTTAAAGAAAAGATCGGTTATATTTTGTAGAAACCAAACATGTTATTTAATATTTGAAATACTTTCCCTGGATAAATCTTGTGGATTCTGAGCTTGTCTTTATTTTACTGAAATGTATAAGTGACTGATTAAAATAAAGTTGGTTAATGATAAATCATTTGCAAATAAAAATGCAATTTTATGAAAAATTAATAATTTGATGATACAAATTACTTAACATTTTAGTGTTCATGTGCATTTTGTTAATATTTAATAAGTTGTTATTATTGAAGACTACTTTTGAAGAACCTGTAAATATCTGCCTATTTCTAACCTAGATAAAAAGTTATCCCTTTACTGTAAATGTAGGAAAAAGTTAGTATTTATTCCTTATATAAAAGTAGGAAGTGTCCGGGTTGGTGTTGTGGTTCAGTAGAGCACTTGCCTGGCATGTGTAAGGTACTAGGTTCGATTCTCAGTACCGCATAAAAATGATAAAAGTATTGTGTCCATTGACAATTAAAAAAATATTTTTAAAAAAAGTTGGAAGTGTACAAACATTTTCCTGCTACCAATTGTAGACTACAGAAATTTATAAAATATTAGCTAACTATCTAAACTCAACCTCATAATTAGTTTCATATGCCAAATTTTATTTTGGTATATACATTTTAAGATGGCATTATTTCTTAATAAAATGGCATATTTGTGCAGGGGCTGTATCTTTTCCTTTACTATTTTAGCCTATCTTCCTATTTTTTAAATTCTAATTTTCCATCCTCTTTCAAGAAAACATTACATAATATTAGTTGTTTATTCAGAAAAGGGGCTATTAAGGGATTCAGAATATTTTAATTATTAGGTAACAACATTTTATAGCACTCATAAAACTATTTCTAGCATATATAAATTATAAAATGAATATCACACTTAAAATGTGTATCTTTTAGCATAAGCATGCATACTAGAAAGGTTTTAGATTTATAAAAAAAATGTGAAAGTACCTGAGTTTCTATAAGCCCCACAACCATTTTTCTTTAGTGTTGAGATTTATAATATTATGACTATGGTGTGCAACTAATGCAACATTATTAATACATTGCTAATACCTAAAGGCTAATCTTCTTTCATAGTTCCTTTATTTTCCTTTTGTTCTTTTTCTGCTACTAGGTCGGTCGCACATAAGGTATCAGATTTTATTTAGTTATCCTGTCTTCTCAGGATCTGCTTGACTGTCACCATTTCTTTGAATTCCTTTGTTTTTAAAGATTGGGACATTGAGGAGTTCTGGTCAGGGATTTGTAAATGTTCTTCCACTGGAAGTATTCTGCATTTTTTTTTCATAATTAAACTAGAATATGGTTTAGAGGATAAAAAAATGAAGTGATAAAATGTGCATTTTCATTCCAAATATGTCCAAGGATAAATTATATCAATGTGACAACATTATTAGTGTTTATCAGAGGTAGTGTTGGTCAGATTTTTCCATTGTTGTTTCTCTTTTTTCCTTTCTTCACCCTGGGCTCAATCAACATTAGTAGACCTCACATAATGGGTGGGTTTTTATGCTTCCCATCTTTTAAGATAGAGTATCTACTTGACTCATTTGGAATTATTCTGCACAAGAGATATATTCATTCTCCCACATTTATTGATTAATTCAAACATTCCTCTAAGAATTCTCAACTGATGGAGCAAGGAAATATATATGTGCCAATACATGATATTACTATCTATAAATATTTCTGTATATGATCTGAATTTTATTAAATGAATTTGGATTTCATAGTGATATTCCTCTTGTAAACATAAGAGCATGCTATTCTCCTCTCCTTTCTTATTTGTACATTTCTATTCCAACAATGTGAAATTTATCTCCCAGTTCCCTGTCATTCATGTAATTTATTGTGAATTTGCAGTATACATGATAGCTATATCAGCATTGCTAACTCATAGCAATATGGGAAACAACAACAATACATCAACTACAATAAAGCTTATTATTCATTTAATAGTATAGAATACACTCTATCAAAATTGCTTATATTGGGTGAGGCATGTGACTTAGTGGTAGAACACTTGCCTAGTATGTATGAGGGCCTGGATTGACCCTCAATCTCCCTTTACACACGCACACAACACACACACACACACAGTGCAAAATTATTTATGTCAACCCCAGTGATAAATGAGTAGAAGTGACCACATGCTAGTTTGCTAGTTTCTTTAGAGATCTCATATGTTCCCTCCTGCTCTCTTATACTTCTGCCCTTGCAAGAGATGGTCTTCCTCAAGGAACTGCTGCCCATTTGGCCTGGCCTCAGAATTACATATATGGAACAAAAGTTCTTTAGATGACCCACAAGAATTAGGGGTAAAACAGAACCAACCCACATCCATACCTTAAACAGAGATGCCATAGTCAAACTGCAAATCCATGAGTAAAAATAATGCTTAGTATTTGTGGTGATTAGCTTTCTATGCCAACTTGGCTCAGCTATGGTGTCCAGTGGTTCAATCAAGCACTGATCTAGTTGGTACTGTGAAAGTATTTTGTAGAAATTAATATCTTCATTCAGCTTACCTTATGTAAAGGAGATTATTCTCAACAATGTGGATGGGCCTCATTGAATTCATAAAAAAAAGCCTTAATAATAAACACAGAGGTTTCTCTAAGAAGAAATTCTGTCTCAAGATTGCACCATCATCTTCTGCCTAAGAATTTCCAGCTTTCTGAGCTGATGAAAGATTTTGAAATTGCTAGCCCTGATAATCATTTTAGCCACATACACACCAGTTCAGTTTCTCTGAAGACCTCTAGAGAAATACAGACACAGACTGATACAGATTTTGCTACCAAGGATGGTTCTAAAGAAACAGAATCCTAAAGATTATGAATTGGTTTGGAGGGTTTCCAGAATTGATTTGATAATCTGATTAGATTTAAAGGCACTAAAGACTCTATTTCCAAATCAATGAGAACATTGGTAACCCATGACATGCAGAGACAACAGAGATGCACAACATATCACTGTTGGATGCTCTTAATCACACACCTCTGCAAGGCAAGTTTCTTGGTGACCATAACTTAGGACATTTTTGTCAGACAGGATAATGAGTTTGGCTGCCTGCTTTTAATTATGCCTGAGAGGGGAACAAGGATGAGCTAAGTATTTAAAAGCCTAAGTTAAACATAACATGGACATTTCTATGCCTGTTATAAATAAAAACTATCTCCTACAGCTACCAGACTCGGATTTCTGAACATTAAATACAAAGTGTGATCCTTCTAGCGGTTAAATTATATCACAAATAAATCTCTAAACTCACAGGGTATCTTCCGTGAAAGTAAGGCATTAATTAGGAACAAACAGATGCTAAACATCAGAATAGAGATGTGTAAGAAGATTGGAATAAAGATGGGGCCAGGGAATCTGTAAATTCCTCTGAGTCTTCCTTATCATTAGAGTTAAGGCCTCACTGATGTAGACACCCAAAAACACAATGCTCCATGTCCCGAGGATCCAACTACACCACCCATCTTTGCTTCTATACCTGAAAATAGAGTCCTGTCCCAACAGGTCCCACAAGGAGAGGTACAAAGTGTGCCCCATGAGAAAGTGTACTAAACTCCAAAATAATTGCATAATTTTTTAAAATTTACATAGAATTCTAGGGAACATGTTTGAGAGTGAATATCAATGATGTAGGATAATGGAGGAAGGAAAATACATTTTTATAAGGTCAATAATATAGCTCCACTAAGTGGAAATTCAGGATTTAATATTATGGTTTTAGAAAGAGCTTTCACAATTTGCTTAGTCATTTGGCTTAAACATGGACCCCAAAATGGCCTACACTAAATGATATCAAAATGTCAAAATAGCTTTGAAATATTGCAGAAAAAGAAATACAAAGACTTAAGAGAACTGAAATATAAGAGGAGACAAATCTGTTCACTTGTTTTGAAATGGTCGGAAAAATTCACCTTCTAATATGACTGTGAGGAATAAATTCATTAAGGGAGCTCACCACTATTGAGGAGTTCTGTGGTCACTCTTTGTAGGGCAGAAATAAGTGAGAATTGGTGCCACTGAAGTGGGTCCTTAAATGCAATGGTAGTAATTGGACCGTGGAATCCAGGGGCCAAGGAGCAGCAATAAGTCACCAAAGAAAAAGAAGGTAGGGTTACAATCATGGATGGCAGGGGCAAAGCAGTAATCACAATAGTTTGATTCTGGGAGGACTAAAGTGTTGATAGGTTGATCATTTGTCTTTAGACATGAACTACTTGATCTTCATTTAAAAAAATTTCTAGGTCAAGTGAACACAATTCTAATATGAATCACTAGAGAGTCTCAGCCCTTCGACAAATTCCCAGACTTTATACAGTCTAGGAAGCTTTTGAGTAATGGGTAGTCTGGGTCCCCTTAAAGTAGGAAACAGGTATTCTGTCAAAAGTTTGCACTATTGATCTTTCTCACGTCTTTCCCAAAAGGTACCTATGGTCTTTGACCAAGATAAAAGTACATTGGGGAAAATTAAACCAGACATTTTGGTAATCTCTGGGCACTGGCTCTGAAGTCAAAGATCTTCTAGAAAACACAAAATGTCGCTGTCATCCACTAGTCAGAATAAGGGCTTATGGAGGTCATATGACCAATTGAATTTTAGCTCAAGTTCAATTCCCAGGAGGTATACTGGGTTCCTGAAACTATCCTGTGGTTATTTCCCCCATTCTCTAATGCATAATTAAAACAGAGATGCTCAGGAAGTGACTGTATCCCCACTAGTTCTCAACTAAATCAGTGAGTGTGTTAATCTGATTCATTTATACAGGTGATTCCAAAATCTGCTGTTTTTTCCAGGTGTCCAGAACAAGAGAAGGCTCTGCAACAAGGCCGAGTATGTTCTATAAGCTCTTCTGTTGTTGAGCCATGTGATTGAGTAGATACAGGGTACCTCAGGTGGCAGTGGTCAAATGACCAATTGATGAGGGAGTCATAGCTCAAGATTTAGAATGTTGAGCAGAGTCTTGCTGTACTATGTTAAATTTTCCTTCTCAGCTCAACCCTATAGTCTCGTGAAAATTTATCTAAAATCAGACGGCTGAGGAAAAGTTGGCTCAAGTTTACAAAGGCACAACATGTAGGCATGATATAAACGTGACAATTCCCAGTACTACATCCTTTTTTTGGACATTCCTGAAGTACAGTGTTGAAGGAAAAACTTCCCCCTACTCACTGGGAAGAACTTCACATAGTGCACTTGATTGTTCACTTTACTTAAAAGAAGAAGTAGTATTTGTATTATTTAACCAGCATATCTCACCCCCCACAACTACTGTTTTATATTGACTCTCTATATTTTATTTTTAATTTTTTAGATTAACATAAATTAAGAGTATGCGATATTTTTGTTCTGTGCCTTGCTTATTTCACATAGCATATTATTTCTGAGGTTCATTCCTATTACAACAGATGCTAAGATCTCCTCCTTTTCAAGGAACAATAACATTCCATTGTGTGTATTGCATTTTGTATGTATGTATTCATAGTTAATCCATTCCTACATTGGTAGGCACTCAGATCAATTTCATATTTTGACCATTGTGAATAATACCTCAATGAATGTGGACAAGTTTACTAACTACATGTATGTTATAATATCAATGTTATGTCCTCTATATTTACACAGTTTTTTTTTTTTTTTAAACTACAAGTCTGTGGTCTAAGAAAGAAAGAAAGAAAGAAAGAGAGCGAGCTACTACTTAAGAGCTGTGGCCCATAAGTGAGCTAGATGGTCAGGAACTTTGAAGAAAGTTGGTGGCAGGTTGACTAAATTAAACTGCTTTCATTATGCAAAAGCCCCCAATTTTTGCCTCCAATAATAGACAGTTGATCTGGGTATGGATTTTTCTTCCTTGTACACAATGATTTTGCTAAAATCACTATTCATGAATTTACAGAATGCCTGTTCACTCCCATAGTATTTCATACAGCATTACTTCTGATCAAGGAACTCACTTCACAGAAAACGAGTATAGAAATGGGCCAAAAACTCACGGAATTCACTGATCTTACTATGTTACCTTCTATTCTGAAGAAGTTGTCTTGATAGAATAGTGGGAAAGTCTTTTGAAGACTCAACTACCTCACCAGCTATGTGATTTCTCCAGAAACTGTGTGTATTTTATTTTATTTTATTCTTTGCTATTATTTATTTTTAAAACTATTTATTTATTTATTTATTTTTATATATGATAGCAGAATGCATTAAGATTCTTATTACACATATAGAGCACAATTTTTCATATCTCTAGTTGTATACAAGTATATTCACACCAATTCGTGTCTTTAAACATGTACTTTGGATAATAATGACCATCACATTCCACCATCATTTATACCCCATGTCCCCTCTCTTCCCCTCCAACCCCTCTGCCCTATCTAGAGTTCCTCTATTCCTCCCATGCTCCTGCTCCCTATTCCACTATGAATCAGCCTCCTTATATCAAAGAAAACATTTGGCATTTGGTTATTTGGGATTGACTAACTTCACTTAGCATTATCTTCTAACTCCATCCTTTTACCTGCAAATGCCATGATTTTATTCTCTTTTATTGATGAGTAATATTCCATTGTGTATATATGCCACATTTTTTTATCCATTCATCTATTGAAGGGTGTCTAGGTTGGTTCCACAGTTTAGCTATTGTGAATTGTGCTGCTATAAACATTGATGTGGCTGTGTCCCTATAATATGCTGTTTTTAAGTCCTTTGGATATAGAACGAGGAGAGGGATAGCTGGGTCAAATAGTGGTTCCATTCCCAATTTTCCAAGAAACTGTGTGTATTTTAAATCCACATTCAATAAATGGTGCTGTTTTTACCAGAGCCAGGATATATAGGTAAAGGAAACTGGAGTGGTGTCATTCATTATCACTCCAAGACACTCACTGGCAAATAAGAATTTGGTCTTCATCCAAAGAGAAGGATGCTTCCATCAAGAAACACAATGATTTTATTGAACTGGAAATTAAAATATTATCCAGCCACTTTGAGCTCCACCTATCTCTGAATCAATGTACAAAGAAAGTATTTATACTACTGGTTAAGGAGATTTATATTAACTTTTCATATATATTATATGCATATATATGTGTGTATATACATATGTATATGTATATATACAAATAATATCCTTTATTTCTTCCCTATCTTAATTTTTATCACCTAACATAGTATTTATTAATGAGTTGACTTTGCATCATCATAGTATTTAATTTATGGAATTTTTATAAAAGTTAACATTATCCAAGGAATTTCCATACCCTTATAGGGAAAGTTTTTGATTGTATGAAGGACAGATGTAATATGTTGATTCAAAGTATGACTTTGTTATGCTTTTCCTTTAAAAGTCAAGTAGAGTTAATGGAATATGCATTATATATAAGATATCATGCTGACAAGATGGTTACTTTTAATGTCATGTAAAAGATGGCTACTTTTACATGTCAATTTGGCTAGGCTGTAGTTTTCAGTTATTCATTAAAATACTAATTAGAAACAGATATGGTAGTAGCTATATCTATAGACTACCTATAGTCTCAGCTACTCAACAGGATGAAACATGAAGATCCCTTCAGCCTAGGAAGTCAGCCTGAATAACATAGTGAGATTCCATTTCAAAAACAAAACAAAACAAAAATACTATTCACAGTGCTGTTGTGCAGGAATTTTGTAGATAGAGTTACTAAAAAAGGAAATTCTGCTTTAAGGTAGCAGCATCAACACCTGCCCAAGAGTTTCCAGACTGCCAGACTACCTGATATATATTAGACTCACCAACCTCCAAATGGCTTTTACCGGTTTCTTGAAATGAATCTCTTAAAATATACATGCAGCTATATAAATATTCTATTGGTTCTGTTTATGTGGAGAATCTTGACTGATAGTTATGTATGCCACTGAGATACTTTTAGGTTTTATTGTACAGTATAATTGTGACAATACCTGAAAATCCTTTAAACAAGGCAAACAAGCACCAGCAATTTCAATAACAGGATAAGTTTCAAGATATATTATATACTCGATGCAGTCATATACCACATAATGACCATCAAGTTAATGATAGACTGTGTGTATGATAATGGGACCACAAGAGTATGTTACCTAGTGATGCTGTGGCAGTCTTAGCTCACATAAGTATTTTCTATGGTGTTGACCCAATGGTGATATCACCTAATGATGCATGTTAGAATGCATCCCTATTGTTAAGCAGCACACAACTGTGTTTCTAAATTTTATTATACATACTCTGAGAAAAACCCTTAATTTTGCTGCTGGTTCCATTAGCAACATGATTTAACTAGTACCTTCTGCTGTGGTTTGGATCTTGAATACCCCCAAAGGTCCACATGAAGACTTGATCTCTGGTCAGGAACTCCTGGGACATGTGAAACCTTCAGGAGGTAAGGTCTAGAGAGAAGAACTTAGGCAGTTGGAGATGTGCCCTTGGAGGGAACATGTCGGTCCCAGCTCCTCGCCTTCTGTGTCTCTCTTTGTTTCCCAGACACTATAAGGTGACCAGTTTTGTTCCACCATGTGCTCCCTGACACGATATGTTGCTTTGGCTCAGGCCCCAAAGCAACAACACCAATTGACAATCAGCTGAAATCTCAGAAACCATAACCCAAATAACCCTTGTCTTCTTTATAATTTCTTTATCCCAGATATTTTGCCACTGTGACAAAAAGCTAATTAAC
This sequence comes from Marmota flaviventris, assembly GCF_047511675.1. Classification (NCBI taxonomy): domain Eukaryota; kingdom Metazoa; phylum Chordata; class Mammalia; order Rodentia; family Sciuridae; genus Marmota; species Marmota flaviventris. The sequence goes on from NC_092512.1 coordinate 80,052,932, forward strand.
ACATCTTCATTGAAAATTTGAAATTTTAACTTGTTCCCGGAAAACAAAAGTATTTTTCTATTTTTTTTGTCTTATTTATTTATTTATTTATTATCTGTTTACCTGCCCTTAGAGGGACATTCCTCTCCATATTATTTTCTTTTCTTTATTCACATCTGAAATTTTTGAGGATATCTCTATGTGACTATTTTCAAGTAAAAATTTGGTCTGTATTAAAATATGCAGCAGAAATGCATAATTCTTATTTTTGTCTACATTCAAAGATAAAGAAAAGAAAAAAAAAAAACACATTAAGGTTGGTGGGGTAGAGGGGTAGAGCACTTGCCTAGCATGAATGAGGCCCAGTACTGCAAAAACAAAAACAAACAAACAAAGAGAAATATCTTTTGCAAACTTCTATTCCACATTTTAAGGAGGAGAAGGTTATTGTTTTCTTGCTAGGTCCTATTCTCTAGCATAGATTTTACTTAGGAAAAAGATAAAGGCTTTATGGAAATATTATTTTTTATTTTTACTGAAAAAGATCATCACTAAAAATATAGAGATAAGAACAGTGACGCATAAGCATCTTTGGTGAATAATATAATAAAATTATCTTTAATGCCTACAGAATCACAATACTGTATCTAAGTGTGACCTTCTTCATCCTTGATCCAGTTAGAACCCCTGTGGCTAGCTTCGGGAAAAGCCACACAGCATGGAAAAGCAGGAGTCTCAAGAAACCTGTTTCTATTCCTATTACATAACTGACCCAGCAAACAGTGGTGACAGCTTGGTTCCTGCCCAAGAAAAGTGAACTTGGAGCTGAACATTTTCTGAGTGCTGAGGAGCTCTGTTTATAAGGTCTGGATCATCAGACTTGGCCTGTGTCCAGAGGTCTTGCCTCTTGTGATTAAAGCTAATACTCAGAAATTAACAGGAACTATTGTCATCAATTATGCTCAGAATAGCACCAATTGCTGTTGATTAAACTTCAACTTTGTAACCAAAATATAGAAAACAAAATTAGACAAACAAACACAGTCAAATTCATGCATGCCAAATAGAAAATACTATAACGTCCTCTCAAATGTTTTATTTACCAGGGAGCTGATAAAATAATCATAATATACCTCTACAACTGCACAAATGTAAAAAATGTTTGTGAACTGAATCAGTAGCTATGTAAGGCAGAATAGAAAGTTTTGGAACATTACTCTAATTCAAATGAAAATGAATAAGTTAAAAAAAAAGAAGAAAGTATTGCTACAAAAACTTTTGGATTAAAATGATTTAGGTAATTTCTAGAATGTTTTACTTGATGAGTGTCAAATAGTCTCTAAAAATCTCTGCTGACTCTGACATTTTGCTTTATTGAAAAAAAAATCTATTTATAGAATTTTCCCTAGGCAAAATTATAAAGTATGCAAAATTATCTTGTATCTCTTTGTGTATCCCAAACCCCAATCAAGCACGTACCCTCTCCACATGCATCTACATCTTCAGGTTGGTCCCTGACCACTTGAAAAGAGATTAATTGAACTCCCCCCACCTTCACCACCAAAATTGTTTAAAACACTAGGATTCAAAAATCATAGTTGAAGTCACTTGCGGTTTTATTTTTTTTGTGTTAACTTGATATTCATTTTGTAAAGTGTACCTTGGAGAGAGCTATTTATATCTCTTTCTATATTGGCTAGGATACTTACTGGTTTCTTTCTTTCTTTCTTTTTTTTTTTTTTTTGCAAATGTCAACATGAGAGTGTATTGAAATAGAATTTTGTTTCTCTGTCCTAGAGGAGTCCACATTTAAAAGTTAAGAGGTGGTTTTAAAGTGTTGGGAAACATCTCCCTCCACTTCATTTCTCTACCATATGCACATGTGGTATGAGAGAGTCCAGTTTTGCATTCAAGTCCCAAATCCTGGCAGGGCAGGGTTCACATTCCACTCTTTTCATTTGTTGTAAGAAGAAATCTAGCCACAGTGAAACTGAGAAATGTAGTGGGGGCAATCCCACTGGAATACACCCCACAGAGAAGAGAACTGATCACCAGTCCTAGTTATGGAGATGTGCTTTTCTAAAACTTGCCACTTTAGCCTTTATTCATTCTCTCTCTCTCTCTCTCTCTCTCTCTCTCTCTCTCTCTCTCTCTCTCTTTGGTACCAGGGATTGAACTCAGGGGCACTCAGTCACTGAGCCACATCCCCAGCCCTATCTTGTATTTTATTTAGAGACAGGGTCTCACTGAGCTACTAAGCATCTTGCCACTTCATGATTCACGATTCTCCTGTCTCAGCCTCCCCAAACTGCTGGAATTATAGGAGTATGCCACATCTTACCTTTATTCTTTAAGAAAGAGGGGCAATTTCTTAAGTAATTTTTAGTTTTACACTCATGTTGTTTTTTTTTTTTTTAACCAATCCAGAGATTTGTGAGATACTTGAGTAAATATTTATAATTGTGCAATTTTGTTAATTCACTATGAAAAAGAAGGTTCTTTATTTTATGCTTCAATTAGAGGGAAATAAATTCTGGAATTCATGAATATATTGTTTGTCTAAAGCACCGCAGACTTACCAAATTAGAAGAAATTAGAAGTAAAATAAAATAGATGTTCAATGAGACCTATGTGTTTGAAGGAGCCTCCACCAAAAAAAAAAAAAAAAAAAAAAAAGAATGCCTTATTTTCCAAAAATGATCTACTCCAAATATAGAAGATCAATACAATATCTGAAATTATATACACAGTATTTAAACTTGTCTGTGTTTCCCGAAACAGACATGTAAATCCGTAGACATATTCATGTTGCTAGACATTCATTTTTTTTCCTCTTTCTTCTTCCAAGGTTTTATAGATGAAGGTCAGAACTGCTCCTTGCCTAGATTTTAGCAATGCAAAAATCTCAGCCAAGCTACTCACACCAGATTACTCTCTCATTGCTCCTTCTCAGCCCCCCAAATATACACCTCCCAGATTTCACAAGATCTGGCTCCTTTTGTGCAGATGACTCAGAAGGCTAGCTAGCTGTTTGAGGCACTTGCCTTGCTATGATCTTGGATTTGTGGTTGACAGCAGGATCGGGGCCTTCAGCTAGGTCTGTGCTGCTCACTAGTTATTTAACGACAAAGTAGCTAGTTCATGCCTCCAGGGAGGATTAGGACATCCTGGTCTCTCAAGGCTCAAGATCTTAACACCAGCATGGCATTTCTGATGGTAAGCATTTCAAGGTACCATGTCAGATCCATTTTAAAGCCATTTATTTTGTAACTTGAAATACAGTCTTCTGCCCACAGACTTTTGGCCAATACACTTTGTGACAAACTTTATTCTCCTTTTCAGAAACTCAGGAGAGAAGTTTTGGCTTTGAGGCATGAAGTTAAAGAAAATAAATTTCAAATGCAGTACAGATAAAGAGAACAGGACAATTGATCAATGTTTGTAACTTACAAGAAAAGGGGAAGATGAAGAGAGTTATAGGGGAAGGAAATAATCTTGTCAAACCCTTTGGAAAACATCATTTTCATTAAGTATTTGAAGTCGATTAAAATGAAGCACTAGGATTGGTAGAGGCAGGGTCAAGCACATGTTTAACTGATGAAGACTCAGAATGAACACAGTAAGAGGATAGAAAGTGCTAGACTGTGAGTCGGGGAAACTGTCCTGTGTTGACCAAGTTGTTTGTATGCTGAATTGTGCACTGGAATCAGAGTCTCAGTACCTTTTCTATCCAATTAGGACAATTGTTACTGACCTTTCACTCAACAAGATAAGGTTCAAATGGGATACAACATTTTTTGAATAAGTGTTTCAAAAGGACATACAGGGCTGGGGATGTGGCTCAAGCGGTAGTGCGCTTGCCTGGCATGCGCGGGGCGCTGGGTTTGATCCTCAGCACCACATAAAATTCTCTCTCTCTCTCTCTTTTAAAAAAAAGGACATACAGATTATTATACATATGGAAACAAAGAATGTTATTACCATTGCAAGGAAAACTCGGTACTGTGGTTTAGAGAAACATTTTAACCACTCTAGGACATGTAAACCCTCAATTCTCCAGATCAGGCTCGAATTTTAGCAATTTTCAATTTTGTCATAAATATCAAGTGAAGGATGTGTATGACCTACATAATTACAGTTGTGGGAAAACAGAATACACTTCCATAAAATATGAAGGGTGGTTCAGCTAAAGTCATTAAGAATCAGTAGATGTAGGAAAGCACTATGCTCTCCTTCTTTTTCTTAAGTTCCCCCCCGCCCCCAAAAGCAGGCCATAGATTCACCAAAGGCATCCTGTCTGCTTCTTCTTCTACAAGGGAGAATGGAGACAACTGCAGAAGACTTTAGACTCTGATTACTCCGAAGATTATTCTTCTTTCTGGTACTGGAGATTGAACTCAGGGTCACTCAACCACTGAGCCACGTCCCCACCCACTATTTAAATATTTTATTTAGATACAGGATCTAGCTAATTTGCTTAGAGCCTCACTAAGTTGCTGAGGTTGGTTTTGAACTCACAATCCTCCTGCCTCAGCCTCTTGGAATTCAGGTATGTGCCACCTCGCCCAACCTGAAGATTATTCTGGAAGAAACTACATGAACAATTTTTTAAGCACTACTCTTTATCTGCCATTTATGTGCTTCTCTGCTAACTTTCCACTCAGTGACTCAAAGCCCTTTCCCTTTGTCTTGCCACTTCTCTAAAGAGACACTGTTCTTTAAAGAAAATAAAATCATGACATTTACAGGTAAGTGGATGGAGTTGGAGAAGATAATGCTAAGTGAAATAAGCCAATCCCAAAAAACAAATGCCAAATATTTTCTCTGATATGAGGATGCTGATCCATAATGGGGACTGGAGTGGGGGAACATGAGAGGAATGGATAAACTTTAGATAGGACAAAGGGGAGGGGGAACAAAAGAGGGGGCATGGGAGTAGGAAAGAAGGTGGAATGAGATGGACATTATTATCCTAAGTACATGCATGAAGACACGAATGGTGTGATTCTACCTTTTGTACAATTGGAGACATGAAAAATTGTGCTGCATATGTGTAATATGAATTGAAATGCATTCTGCTGTCATATATAATAAATTAGAATAAATAAAATTTAAAAAAATAGTACTCATTCTAAAAAAAAAGGAAGAAGATGTTATATAAACTGGAATTCAAAGTAGAACTCTTTGAGATCTACTCATTGCATCGGTAGTTTCTATGTGTATCTGAAATGCACATATTAATTAATTTCATTTCATTTTTCTTTTGTAAATCTGCCTTTTCTTACAGGGGTCCATTCCAGCTAAGAAACTATGGATGAGCTATTTATCCCAGACACAGTAATCTAAAATTTCCAATTGTTGATTGCACTTGGAAAGGAATTTTTTTTGTACCTGTCCCATACAAGCTGCCTTCCATGAGGTTCTCTGCCTTAGTCTTTGTTATGCATTGTCCCCTCTACTCATTGTATTTGTGTCTCACACAAATGCCTGATTCTCCCTAAAGTTTTGGGGTTCTTCACCAGATATTCCTGCCACAGTCCCATGGCCTGAGCACAGCAGATACCTTTTGGTCTGTTCCATCAAGCCATGTATGCCTCAACAATTCTGTCAACATTAGGGTGAAAGGTTAAAGGTCTAAATCTACAGAAGTACACTGTAGCACAAGCACACATTTCAGAAATCTTCTTTCACAACACATCATTTTTTCGAACATTTTCAAACATTTTCTAATAAGGGATCCCCAGTAATAAACCCAGAGCCAACTCGGCCTGCTGATAATTGTTTTCATGTTGAATTATCATTCTGGTGGAGGATTCACTATTTTTTTAAAGACTTTTTTGTAGTTGTAGATGGATAACAATACCTTTTTTATTTATTTATCTTTATCTGGTGCTGAGGATTGAACCCAGGGCCTCACACGTGCTAGGCAAGTGCTCTATCACTGAGCTACAGCCCCAGCCCCAGGATTCACTACTTTTAATTTTATTTTTGGTGTTGAAGATTGAACCCTCTGATTGAATTCATGTTTTACCACTGAGCTATGTACCCAACCCTTCTAATCTATTTATTTATTTATTTATTTGGAAACCAGATTTCACTAAGTTGCCAAGTCTGTCCTCAAATTTATGATCCTCCTGCCTCAGGCTCCTGAGGAATTGGAATTACAGGCATGCACTCCCCACATTCAGTGGATATCCACTCTTCAATGAGTTTATCACAAGCTCTCCTATTGAGGAATCATTATAGCCTTGTTCATTTTTCCTTTCAATGCCTAAGGCTTCTGAACCTGTGACTTTTGCTGTCACCATGAAAACATTTTCATTTATGCAAACTCAGATTTCCAATATAAAACCATACATCATCCATTTCCTTTGTGAAAGATCAAATCACCTAAATAATTTTTTTTCACTTTTTTTAGGCACGAAATACTTTGTTTCACCAAAAGGCGATATAGAAGAAGTCTAATACGAAATACATACCACATTCTCTTTATCCACTCATCTGTTGAAACCAAAGCCTGAATGTTCTCTTTGATATGTGGATGACAACACACAATAAGGAAGGGGGAAATAAAAATAGAAGTCACTAGATTAGACCCAGTGGAATGAAGGGAAGGGAGGGGGAAGGTAAATAGGAAAGACGATAGAATGAATCAGTCATAACTTTCTTATGTTCATATATGAATACATGACCAGTGAAACTCCACATCACATATAACCATAAGAATGGGAAGTTATGCTCCATAAATATATATGTCAAAATATTCTCTACTGTCATGTATATCTAAGAAAGAACAAAATTTTAAAAAGACAAACACATAAATGTTGAACAGTTTCTGTTGACATGGCATGAGAGAAGGTTCAGGTTGCTTTGTCTTTCTTTTATTTTTAACATGGAAAATTAGCCTTCTCTTAAAAACTGAAGCTCTGCAAAGCAGAGTATAGAGACCACTATACTAGGTAACTACTATGTCCCACTCACACCTATAACCTGGGTTCCTGGCCTGGAGTGAGGTTTGGACATAGATGAACCAAAAAATCAGACCCCTTTGCAGACTCTTTTGATCACCCTTTGTATGGCTGTGACCATACAAATATTGCATTGACAATAACAATGCAGAGGAGTAAATGTTTATTTTCTTTTAACAGTTCCAAAGATTCAGTCCACATTTGGCCAACTCATACATTTGAACCCAGGCTGAGGCAGAATATCATGGTGGAAGGGCCTGGCCGAGCAAAATAGCTCAGAACATGACAAACAGGCTGCAGAGAGAAGGCTCTGCTGAACAGGAGTTTAAAATATAAACAGCAAAGGCATGGCCCCAGCATCCCACTTCCTCCAGCCACATTTTTCCTGTCTATACTTATGGCATAGATAATTTATAACAGTGGATTAATTCATAGACTATGTTAAAGCTCTTATAATCTACTTATTTCAATTCTGAACATTCTTGCATTGTTTCACACATGAAGTTTTGGGAGATATCTGATATCTAAACTCAGAACTTACTGTAGTAGAACTATCTGTATTGAAATGTACCGTACTCGACAACCTAGATGAAAGATAATTCACTGTACTGCAAAAATAGTGTCAATACACCAAGGCCCATGAATGATATTGATTAAATTTGAAAATGCTGATATAATTTTCTTAGAAAAAATTTGCTTACTTACTATGATCTTTATTCCATGTTTAACAAATAATAGCACTGATATTTTAATTTATTGTTTATGATGTTAAAAAAAAAACTGATCTCACTATTTCCAAAATATTACCAATTTTTTCTATGGTATGAATAATAGTTTTATTTTCATGGTGCTTGCACCCAAATATTTGGGTTAAAATAGTGACTTTTTTTTATAGATTTGACTTATATTTTCTCTTTTATTGAAAAAATTTAGCTATGGATTTAAGAAAGGAAATGCATCAGACAAATGTAATAATATGAGTGTGTTTCATGGAAAAGCTATGGGATGACATTAATTTGAAAAAATATTCTATGATTTTTTTAAAAAAAAGGAAAAATTTTCCAAGAAATAAAATCTTCACCCATGAAGTGATTTCATTCATAAAGTTCTCTGGAGGAGAAATCGAGTCATATTTCAGGTAAATGCGCCTTAAATTTTAATATGCAGAGGAATCAACCTTGGGATCCTGTCAACAGGCAGATTCTTATTTAGTTGCTCCTTAAGGTCATGTTCCCAGGAGAGGGTCAATGCACTATTGGTTCTTTCAACACATTTATTAACAAGATCACAGATTATCAATTTTCCCAATGAAAATTTAAGACTTTAGCAGTAAACAGAAAGAACTCAAATAGCTAAAACTTAGAAAATAATTGCGATACAATGATATTGACTAAATTCCTTTCTTAGTTCCTTCTCTATCATAATGTCTTTTTAAAAATTTTATTTGATCTTTTTATTTATACATGACAGTAGAATATATTTTGACATATCATACATACATGGAGTATAACTTCCCATTCTTGTGGTGGTACATAATGTGTAGTTACACTAGTCATGTATTCATATATGAACATAGAAAAGTTATGACAGGTTCATTCTACCATTTTTTTCCATTCCCATTCCCCCTCTCTTCCCCCCATATCCCCCTTTCCAATGTTGTGAACATCTACTCCTCTCTCCCCTGCTGTGTATTGAGAGTCAGTATCTATATATCAGATCATTCAGGCTTTGTTTTTTGGGGATTGGCTTATAATAAAAGTCTTAACCTAATAAATCATATATGTCAGCATTAATATGAATATGTATCATTGTTGACAGTAGGGAAAAATGTGCATTCAGCTCAATTTTTCAAGGAATAATATCATTTTGATGCATTGGTATTAGTCCATATTGTTTACTATTGCAAATAACTGAGGCTAGCTACGTCATAAATAAAAAAGGTTTATTATCTCAGAGTTCTGGAGGTTTAAAGGCCTGCTTCCTGGTGACTGCCTTCTGTTGGCAGAATCCTGAGATAGTGCAGGGCATCACATGGAAAGAGACAGGAAGTATAGTGTGTGGCCTCTGTTTTATACCACAGTGTTATGGTTTGGATACAAACACTCTTATGTTAATGTGAGAGGTGAGATGGTTATTGTGAGAATCAGAACCCAATGAGAAGATTAATGCATCTGATGGATTATTAATTTGAATGGATTACTAGATGGTAACTAGTCTTGGCTAGAGGAGATACATCTATCAAGGTTGGCCTTGGAGATTATATACTTTCTTCCTGATTCCTCCCACTCTCTCCTCTCTCCGCTTCCTGGATACCATGAGGTGAACTGCTTTCTCCCATCACTCCCTTGTAGGATGATTTTCCTCAGCTCCGGCCCAGAGCAATGGAATCAGTCAATTATATTCTCAACCTCTAAAACTATGAGCTCAAAATAAACGATTGCTACTGTCAGTTGTTCTGGTCATGTATTTTGGTGAAAGCAATGTAAGCCTAACAAACACACAAAACTACCAGTTTCCAATCATGGGGGCTCTATTCCATAAATTTATCTAATCCTAATCCCTTCCCAAAAGTCCAACCTTTAAACACCATAGTTAGATTAAGTGTCTAATCTCTTAACATCTCACAATAGGGATTAAATATGAAACTAGGAACCCATGAGGACACACAGAGCCAAACCACTGCTAAAATGTAGCAAGGTACAATGTTTAAAATGTAGAAGAATAACTGCACGGTGATAATAATAATACCACTTTCATGAACAGGTTTGTTAGTCATGGAGCACTCAGACATTATATTAATTTATGAATCCATCAGCTATCTAATCTAATTAACAGATGATAAAATTGTAAAGCCAAACAGAGCCTATATAATCATTTTAATCGCATCTTTTCTTTATAGTATTAGAGAAAGAAATGCCAGAATAGTATATAATTTATCTAAAACATTCTCAGTAATATGCCCAAATTTAAAATGGAAATCAATCCTTTTAAAACTGAGGGGAGCTATTCCTCTCAGGGTAGCTGAGATATTTATTGAGGAGCTATTTTGCTAAAAGCAGTGTTAGATGTGGTGTAAAACAGGAAAAGAGAGACTACAGTATACCAGGTGGGAAGACAGTATAAACTTAATATTAGAAATGAAATACTATCCAGGATGAAGTCTAGACTTCTCTGTGGCTATCTGTAAGTAACTGGAAGATCGTTTACCTTCTCTAGCAATACTTTTCTTACCTATAATCTCAGGGTAACCATTTCTACCTCCAAGGGTACATGGTGGCATTCCTGTTCAACAGTACATATCACGGGCTGCCTTTACGTGTAGTTGTGGAAAAGATATGTTTTCTACGGTAATAAGCTCAAATAAAAATGTTGTATTTCTGCACTTTATTAACTCCAAAATATCAGAAACTGGAAAACATCATGTGGATTGGAAGGTCCTGAGGGGATTAGTGGAATAAAGTCAAGTTGCTGCACCTTGGATATAAAAAGTCTTAGCCTTGGTTTTGTAACTCTCACCACAAGAAGCAGAGCCTGACTCAAGGGCTTAAATGAAGGGAGTTTATTTGGGGAGGTTGTACCAGGGAAAAAATTATGGGAAAAGGGCTGGAAAGGAAAGAAAGAGATGGAAAAGAAAGATTGGCCGGAGGATCATCCAAGAGGTGAGACTGTGTGCCCACCATTGAGGTCAGCTGTGCTGTGTCCCAGAACCACTAAAGAGGTGGTTTAAGATTTAACAGGGGAGGTCAAGGTCATCCACGAATATGATCTATTGAGCAAGAGCTCAGGGCTGAAGTGGCAAATCCCTAACCTTTGAATAGAGAGAGAGCTAGCCACACAGGGTGTCATTGAGGCAGTGAGTTGGGGTTTCCTCTTCAGAAAGGTTTTCCTCAAAGATTACTGGAGTAAAAGGTGAGCTCAAAGAATGTGAGGCCAAGAGAGGGGTCTGATACAAACCCCGTTGTCATAACTACTATTCTTATTACCGCTCCATCACTATCATAATAACAGTGTTAACTACTAGTTGCAGGCTTGCTCTATATTCGCTATGTGTCATTTACGTACAGTCTTTTACTCAGCACCCACACCAGCTTCGTGGATTGGACACCACAGACATCTTCAGTATATGATGGGAACACTAAAGCACAGAGAGCCTCCACTATGTGACCAAGTTCAAACTGCTAAGAAAGGCAAAGTCGGGATCTAAGTCCAAGTTCTTTGGTAATACGATTGCATTCACTGCATTTATGACTTAAATGTAGTAAAAGATAGAAAGGGAAGAGAATATCCTCTTGAGGAAGAAGTGAAGTGTGTTAATGTAGGAATAGAATGAAGGGGCTGTAGAATTAACGAGTTGTCAGAGGCAGAAGAAGGAGGCATAGAGAAAAGTATGTCATTATGGTAGACAGGAACCATATTTGAACAAGTTTAGAGGTTTTTATTTACTGCTTGGAATAAAATTTAATGAGTACTACATTGGGATGATTTGCGATTAGCATATGCAAAACTTTTTAAAAACATTGGCCATTTTGCCTCCCTCTGTTCTTGCCGGAGACAATAATAAAACTCATTTATGAGAAGGAACATGCATATACTGAGTTTCTTTGGTCAGTGGGTAAAAGGCATTAATATCCATGCTGGTGGTTAAATGTTTATATTTAAATATACTGCTTGGACAGCTGGAGAGACACAAAGTCTTTTCTAGTACAACACTGGCAACTTCTAAACCAGTTGCCTTGTTTACCAACTGCCTTTTAAGAACTCTTCATGTTTGTCATGGATTTTCATACCAATCTATTATTATAGTAAGAGATATACGTGACTATATTGTCAGATAGATTTTGGAACACCCAGAGCTTTTCATGGAACTTGTCATGTAGTGGACATTTAATAAAAGTGTACAAACTTAGATTATGGTCATCTCTTGCTTTGTGACCAATTTGTAGTAGGAAATAATAATTAAATAAAGAACATATTTTCCATGAAAATGAGGCAAAGGAGTGACATCAGCAACCTTCCTCTGACCCAGAAAACTTAACAATAAATGGTACCTAAGTGCCAAGATGGGAGAGGAGATATAAAAGAGTCTCCTCCCTTCCTTCCTTCCTTCCTTCCTTCCTTCTTTTCTTCCTTCCTTCCTTGGTACTAGGGATTGAATCCAGGAATAGTTGACCAGTGAATTACATCCTTAGTTATCTTCATCTTTTATTTTAAGATAGGGTCTCACTAAGTTGCCCAGGCTGTCCTCAAATTTGGGATTCTCCTGCCTCACTCTCTTGAGTAGCTCGCATGCACACCCAGCTCTGTAGTTTGGGGGATGAGACAACACCCAGTTTGTGATGGGAAACATAGGTCACACCATAAATCTGTGGTCAATGATTAGGCATTGACTCTGGAAACACTAAGATTCAA